>NC_086237.1:21548336-22919586 GCF_036321145.2 Pelmatolapia mariae
TTAACCCTTTGTTTCTGTACAACACTTTGGGCAAGCCTTCTGTTTTTAAATATAAATAAATGTGATTTGGATTCTTGTTCAGTTGTTGCTTTGCACAAATAACATAGATCTAAAAAATAATTAGGGTGTCTATTAACGTATCAAAGTGTGTTTAATGTCCTGTATAATCAATATGTATTATTACTGCTACAGCAGCTGCTATTTTGGGCCCGCCCAACCTATAAAATCTTTCTAAACTCGCTCCATACGACACTCCTTTCTGGAGTGTCGTGTCATAACAACCATCACGAGCACAGGTGACAGTTCACCTGTGGTGTGTATATTACTAGACACGTGTGCTTTTACATTCTTTTGTGTGTGTGTGTGTGTGTGTGTGTGTGTGTGTGTGTGTGTGTGTGTGTGTGTGTGTGTGTTTCCTATTATTATATGCTTGTAGTAGGTTTTGCAGTTTGACTGTGAATCATGAGCCTGGTGCTAAATGTCCTATTCTATTTTTTGTGCTTTAATGTTTGTTTGAACCGAGGATAAGCCTGTAGCTGTGGGAACTTTGGTGAGTCTTTTTTCACAGCCACCTATTAGGGTGATGGTTGCTCCTGCATAGAGCAGGGCAGTATGGCCAAAAAAATAAAATAAAATAAATAAATAAATATGTATGTATGTATGTATGTATGTGTATGTATATATATATATATATATATATATATATATATATATATATATAGGTCATTTGAAAAATTGCGATAACGATATAACTGACGATATAATTGAGGCGAGACAAAATACTTTACAACTCCACAACTTTATTGGTGCAAAAAAAAAAAACCCAAAGCAGCTGTTTTTTATGTGCATTGAAGTTATAAAAAAATGTAACATGCAAATGCAAATTCCTTGCTGACAGTTTAACCAAAAGGCATTTCCAGTGGAAATTGGCCAACATATCCTCAGCATAACCATGTATAATATCCACAAAAAGAGGTTATACACACACAATACGGTAATATTATGTTGAAGCACAGTACGTATCACTGCGCGAGGCTCCTGCCTACGATAGCCACAATGTTCCAACAATCCATCAAGCGGTGCGGCTTCGTAGCTTAGCAAAGTCGTACTGAAACATTTGACGGATTTTCGAGCGCCGTGTACATAAAATCGTTTCGAGGTCAGTAAACACAACCAGAATTCATACATAAGGCACACGGGATTATAAGGGGCTCTGTCGACTTTCAGAAAAACCAAAGGATTGATTTTAAGTGTGCCGTATTTTCCAAAAAACACGGTAATAATGACGCCCCGCTAGCATGCTCTACCAAAAATAGTGCTTTGTTGTGTATCTGACGGACGAAAGCCAATAATACTCAAGTTCAAAACTTTCAGCCACAAACACCAAGTCTCATCAATAAATCCAGCAGCTTTAGCTACAAGAAAAGGCCCTGTGCTGTTGGAAAATCTGACCCTAATGTTTTCCTTTTTAAAATACATCTTTACAAGCGGTAATCTATCAAAATGACGTTAACGCCATAACTGCATTAACGTGGCAATTCTCCGTTAACAAGTTACTGCAGATCGCCCCGTGCGTGGGGCTGGACTGCATCGTTAAAGCGTTGACGGCTTGTTAACGTGTTGACGCCTCCAACCCCACGCACGGGGGCCCTCCGCAGAACAGCTGCTAAATCTGTCTGTCTTTGTTATTATGTTCAGCGTGTTTTTAGTTTACATTTTGAGCTTTTTGTTATGCACAAAAACAACATTGTTTTTTTTATACTTATGGAGCATTATTATTTGATAAATGCTGATAATTTATTTTTGAGTAATTTTTTCATGTACATCTATGCTGAATGTTAATAAAAGTGCCTGTGTGAGATCTGGGACACAGCTTTGACTTCTAACTCTTTTTTGTTCTTACCTTATGGCTTTAAAAGTACATTGAGATATATATCATATATCACCATCCAGCTAAAGAATATTGAGATATGAATTTTCAGTCATATCGCCCAGTCCTTGAAATAGCTACAGTACGGATTTTTCTCCATGTAAGTTTAAAATCTGTCATGCTAGAGTTTTGAAGGTTTCTCTGACTTTTATGGTATTTCTCAAAAAGATATGCCAAAATGCACCTTAAAATACAAATGTTTTATATTACTTCAACCATATATATTTTATGCTAAATAAACAGCTTGAAACTAATATACAAACACAAAAGGAAAATTTAACAGTAAAACTGTTCCTCTTCATTTACATACACAGGTCATCACCAGAGGAAATCTGCATTTAAAAACTGACAACTGGCTTGTGCTGTGGAAATACAAGAACCAGTTATATAGTTTTCTTTGAAGAATGCATATGTGGCTTGCAGTTTAAGCAGTGTAAAGACAGCACATGCCATTCAGACTTTCAGCTGTAACTGTCACATTGTTGTAGTATTGTCAGATTTAGATTGATGTGTATTTCTTTTAAGATTATAGTTAATGAAACATTTACCATTGTAATATTAAGATGCATGCTAAAGGACTGTTTGAAATCATGGAGCACTGATTATTTTATAAGGGTTTTAATTGTTATTTTTTTTGTTTTTGTTTTTTATTCTGTTTCCAGCAGGTGAAAACTACAAGAGCCAAAAAGGTCATGAGTGAAATTCTGACAGTAGTCAGTGAAAACTGAGACACGGACAATACAGTGATACAGGAAAAATGGATACACCATTAAACACACATCTAAGGAGGAAAACTTGGAATGGGAGTGAGAGCACTAAAGATAAAGAAAACAGTTTTAGCATTTGTGAGTCTTGTAAGGCCCTGATACATGACTGCAACCAGTGTAACAATCCAGCACGGAGTAGAAGAGAAATGGCTGAACTAACTAATTTGTCAAGAAACGATGTTCCCCAACAGTATGAAATGAAGGAAAGAAAAAGAAAAAGGACACAAAAAAGAGGCTCTGATTTAAACCCTCATGGCAAACACAAGAAAAGTGGAACAAAAAAGGCAACAAGCTTACTTTCAGAACTGATGTTTAATCAAGATCATGCAATTCCTCGTGTTAAACACAAGCAAACACAAACAGAAATAACAGTTGATGATGAATCAGCAGCAGGTAGCAGCATTACAAATTCTGAGAGTGAAGAAATCGTGACACGCAGTATTATGAAGTCCGAAACCATGCCAGATGATTATAAACTTCAAGAAACATCTGGATCTAGTGGGCTGTGCAGCAGATCCTGCCTCTTGCCTTGTTCTCACAGCATGGTCTCACTGAGCAAAATACCCTGCACAAACAACAACTTCACACAAGTAAACAGCTCACCTGATGTGCTGTTAAATGAGTTTACACCAGTTATCACAGATGATTTTGATGATGAAACCTACCTGTTCCAGTGCTCCTGTCCAGGTCTGTACCAGTGCAGTGTGACCGGCCTGGTGTTTTTAATGAAGGGAGAAGGAGACGTGGTTTACAGGACTGTCCCTTGGAACAGGAAGCTGCTGGCCCAACACCACAAGAAGCCTGCAGGACCCCTGTTTGACATCAAATGTCAGCAGCAGTCTGTGTGTCAGCTTTGTCTCCCACACTGTGAGATCATCTCCACAGGTGGAGGTCAGTTCTTGCAGGTCGCTCATGTGAAGGATGAGGGCATCGAGTTCATCACCCCTCAGCGGATAACGGAAAGTCATGTTATTATAAACATCACAGGGTTTTCTGGTTATGGTATTGTCAGTGATAAAGACTCTCCTCCTGACCCAGTCCAAGCTTTGGTTCTGCTCTTCTACAAACTCCCAGTTGATCCTGATCTGAGATCCATCCTCAGTGTGTTGTTGCTTCCAAGGAACATCGTGATCCGTGATGTACAGCGCACCAGGAGGAAGCTAAATGGGGATGAGAGGTACATAGACACTTCTCCTCATTGCAAACTGCATCCAAAGCAGTTTTACACTCTGTCCACTGTTCCTGAGGATAACCTGATTAAAGTTGAACCAGAAAAAGCTGATTTTGATGATGAGTACTATGACAGTTACTTTACGTCATTCCAGGTGATTTTAAGAAGAAGCCTCACAGATGTTAACCTGAGTCTGAAAGATAAGAGCAGCTCCACCTGTGTTTGGGAAAGAGATGTGTGTCTTTTCTCCCCTACAGTGGGAGCTTTGAATCGTCCTCCTTCTCAGAGGCTGAAAAACACACGAAGCTGCTTCATTGAAGGGATATCAGGACCTGTTCTCAGCAGCCTGATCGACAAACTGCTGGAGAAAACGGTGATAACTGATGCAGAGAGGGAGGAAGCAGACGCGATGAAAAACAAAAGGGAGAAAGCTCGTTTTGTTATTGACACTGTGAGGAGTAAAGGTGATGATGCCAGTTCAGAGTTTATTAACTTTCTCCGTGAGCTTGACAAAATGTTTTTTGGGCATCTCAGGTTAGATAGATAGATAGATACTTTATTAATCCCCAAGGGGAAATTCAAGGTTCCAGCAGCTTAAGAACACCACACACACAGCATTCACTACAATGCTGTGTGTGTGGTGTTCTTAAGCTGCTGGAACCTTGAATTGGATATTCTATGACTTTGTTTTTGCAGAACTCGTGGGGAGAAAGTGAAGCTAGGGCTGTGCGATATGACCAAAATCTCATATCCCGATATTTTGACATCTGTCGTCCAATAACGATATAAATCACAAAAATGTAACATTTTCTGTAAATTCTGTGAATCTCGGGCAGCTCGACTTACGTGAAGTGTTTCCAGCTGGGCGTCGAGTCCATTGTTTTAACCCATGCATGAAACGATACATTTTTAGACAGAAGTTGTAACGCCCGCCGTTTTCTTTCTGAGTATTTATTACACAGCGTGCTGCGGGGAAAAGCCTGTTCTAACATTTGAGTCTAAGGTTTATTTTTTAGCACCTGACAGCTCATTTTTGCTTCTCAGGCGTAAACACTCTGCATACTCTTTCACGCGATTCAGTTTATTTTGAAAAGTCTTAACAGGATCTTGAGCTTTATTGTGAAAGGTTTATGTGGAAAATAAACAAGCGGACATGCGGTGGTTTAACGGTCGTTGTTGCTAACGACAACGCATAAAAACAAGCGCTTGTCCATCCGTAGTGTGGTTATATTAAATATAAAAGAAAGAGAGAACTTTAAGAAATTAATATAGCCACTACAGTGACCATCAAAATGATGAAAAATATTGCCGTAAATAGTTTATTTTGCGACACCACGAAACAAACGATAGCTTAAAATGAAACGATAGACGTTTTTATATCGTCATCCGATATATTTCGTTATATCGAACAGCCCTAAGTGAAGCAATTACCTGCATGTTTGTGTATATTTAGGGTCAGTAGGGAAAGGGCTGGGAAAAATCCCAAAACAGTATGTTGGTCTTAAAAGTATCTGATAAAACACTTAAAATATATACTATCAGTCAAAGGTTTTGACAGTCTCATATAATGGTTTTCTTTAGTTTTACTACTTTCTACATTGTGGGTACAAACTGAAGACAGCAGATATTTTTAAGCAAAATATACAGAGTCAAGTAGCAAAGAAATAAAATTCTCTAAATATGTCTAATATTTCAGATTCCCGAAAGTAGCCACCTTTTGCTTTGTTGATACTGCTGCAAACCCTTGGCCTTCTTTCTATGAGCTTCATAATGTAGTCACCTAAAATAATTTCACTTCACAGGTGCCTTGTCAGGATTTGTTTGTGGAACTTGGCTTCTTAACAGGGTTGGGATCATCAGTTGTGTTGTGCAGAAGTCAGGTTGGTACATGGCTGACATGCCCATTTGACAACCATTAGCTGATGGTTCTTGTCATGATATGAATTCTAAGTAAAGAGAAACAACAGTCCATCATTACTTTAAGAACTGAAGGTCAGTCAGTTTGGAATATTGCTAAAACATTGTGACTGTATTTTGGGACACATTCAACAACAAACAAGTGCTATGATAAAACTGTCTCACATAAGGACCAAGGAAGAACACGAGTCACTTCTGCTGCTGCTGATAAATTCATCCAAGTCACCAGCCTCAGAAATCGCAAGTGAACAGCAGCTCAGATTAGAGTTCAGATACATGCTACACAGAGTTCCTGTAGCAGACACGTCTAAATTGACTGTTCAAAGGAAAGTGCGCGAATCAGGCCTTTATGGTCAAGTACCTGCTAAGAAACCACTACTAAGGAAAAGCAACAACTAGAAGAGATTTATTGGGCCAAGAAACACAAGGAATGAACAGGAGGTTGGAAAACCATTTCAGGCGATGACTTCATGAAGTTCATCGAGAGAATGTCAAGAGTGTGTAAAGCAGTAACCAAAGCAACAGGTGGCTATCTAAAATAAAACATGTTTTATCATCTAAAATATAAAACATGTTTTGCGTTATTTCACACTTTTTTTGTGTTTACTACATAATTTCATATGTGCTCATTCATAGTTTTGATGCCTTCACTGAGACTCTACAATGTAAATTATCGTGAAAATAAAGAAAAACCATGAAATGGGAAAGTGAGAACTTTTGACTGACAGTGGCTGTGCAAGTTAAAGGACTTTGTCTATAACATGAAAAGGGCAAATTGGCCAGTGTGAACACAGTACTGTGCATCAACATTGATTTAAAAAAAACAAATGTGTGGTTACTACTTCAATTAGAATTTAAAAAACATGCTTTTGTACCATGCATCTATTTTTAGTTATTTTTTGTTTTGTTTTCTAAGAATATAATAAAATGAATAGGAAAAGTAAATAAAAAACAATGCACATTACGAACAATTTCAGAGTTCAACCCTGTCACTTGTACATTAATTCATAGAAGATAAGATACTTAAAATTTTAAACAATGGTTTTCCAAGTGCATGATTTCAATGAACTCATCTTTGGTAATTTTCCGTCATAAAATGTTCGTAAAGACAAATTGCATTAGCATGCTTCCTGTAGGAGGACAATGAAAAAGGAGACATGACAGTATTTTATCTTTCCCGTTCAAACTTCTCCCCTCAAATATTTGCAAGTATCTTTAAAAGTCTGTAAAATGTGTTTTTTTTAATGGTGCCAAAGTCATTTTTTAAAATCTTTCTTTGATGAGTAAAGAACACATTTTTACTGTGACTCTGAAATCATACAGTTTCAACATTTCATCAAAAATTGCAGCTGCATATATTTTTTTTATTCTGTGTGTTTTATAATGAGTGCTGTTTTAAAATTGGCTGATTCTTTTGTATGCTTTGTTATTTTACAGTGACTTTTTGCTTTTAAACTTTGCACTTTGTGTTCTTCTGTTAAGTTGTTGAGACTGTGGAATAAACCAAATCTAACAGGTGAATATAATTCTTTGAAAAAAGTTGCATTAAATTCAAATTGGATTTGATTCATACCAGTTCTATAAAATTAAAAATGTTTGTAAATTGTTTTACTGCAGATCTCACATTATTTATGGCAGGAAGCACCAAGTTCTCTGTACCCGATTTAAAAATCCACAAACGCACTTTTTGTAAAGACAGCTGAGTGATGACAGTGATTGCAACATCCTAGTCTGAGTTTAAATAAAGGGAAACAAACACCAAAGTGTCTTTAATCTGTGTTTGAATCTGTTTCTACAAATCTGACAGAAACCAAACAGCTAAACACATTTACCTTTAAATTCCTGCTTTGTTTTGAAACTATGCAATAATGTGAGTTAGCTTTTAGTGTGCTCTTTAGGGTGTTTTTCAGCATTATATGTTCTTACTTTTATTTTTAGATTTTCATTTTCTAGTTTGCTTTATTAAATATAATAACTTGTCTCCATGGTTATTTAACTTGTTCCGTGTGGGTGATGGGCTCCGCCAGGGCTGCCCTTTGTTACTGATTCTGTTCACAAATTGTATGGACAGAATTTCTAGGCGCAGCCAAGTGGCGCAAGGCTTTCACTTGGGTGGTCTCAGAATCTCATCTCTGCTTTTCACGGATGATGTGGTTCTGTTGGCTTCATCAGGTGATGGCCTCAAGCTCACACTGGAACAGTTTGCAGCCAAGTGTGAAGCGGCGGGAATGAGGATCAACACCTCCAAATCTGATGCCATGGCTCTCAGCTGGTGTTACGTCCCCACGTGAAAGCTAGGCGATGAGGGTGGGGGGCAGTAACAGTTGGATCCGGGTGAAATGAAAAGAACACCAGGCAGAGGTATTTAGCACAAAATAAATCTTTATTATAGTCAAATACCTCAATCATATAAATAGTAACAACAAAGAAGACCGCACCGCTGCTTTAATGATAACTCAAACAGATCAACACAAAGAGAATGGTGACCACTTCAACAAAGAAAACAACTATAAGGCTTCAACAGAAAAAGACAGCAACGCTGCTATTAACGATAACCAGGCAGGCCAAACAAAGTAATGGAGGCCGCCGTCACCTAAGCAAAACCACTACTCGGTTAAGAGCTACTCACCAAGAGCCACGCACGGTGGGGCTGGTCACACACACACAGCAGGCCTTATCCACACCTAGGCTGGAAACACACACTGACCAGCACAGAGGAAAACCACCAGAAACCTCTCCCACTGCTCCTACCACTCCACACCGTAGGCAGGACAAGCACACACATAACACGCAACGCGGAGACACCAGAGAAAGCCACCCTCCCACATTCAGTCCATCCCCAGCTTATATAACCTCAGAGAGGTGATTGCTGACTGGGCCCAGGTGGTAAATGAGGCCAATGAGCAGCAGCTGTGTCCTGGGTATGGATGGGTACCAGTGTCCGGTGCCATCTGACATAAACGGTAGTAACCAGACCGAAAAGCAGCGCACATTTCGGTGCTTTATATTCGGTGCTTTTTTTTTTTTCCTGAGCCAATTCTAGCCAATCATTTTACGTTTCCGAAGATAGTAGGCGGGGCCAGGTACGTACGTTCTTTTAGAGCAGAGCTACACATTAAAAATGCCCAAGGCGAAGCGGTCAAAAGTCTGGCTGTACTTCACAGCAAAAGATGCAAACTCAGCAGCCTGCAACAAGTGCTTTAAGCTGATACTGTGATTCTGCCAAAGGAGGTAACACCTCGAATCCGATGAAACACCTGGCGACGCATAGCGTTTTTTTAAAAGCCGAGAAATGCGCAGGTTTTGATAGCTTGCTGCGAGACCTCACACCAAGCACATCTACTGCGGGTGCGGTGCCTGTTATCGGACCTGGAGTTAGCAACATCCCCCAAAAACCCTTATGGTGTGTTCACACCGAACGCGATAGAGGCGGCCAGAGCGTCAGGTTTACATGGTTTACATGGCTGTGACAAGGGGCAGATCCAGCCAAAGCCCTTCTTTCTTCAATGGAGGGGAGGCTAATCAACGCCGTAGCAAACAACCCGGAGCTGTACGACACCAGCTGCTTTGTGTACCGAGACAGGAATATAAAGGACCGAGCTTGGAGGAAGAAATGTGAACAGTTCGGGCAATCTGGTAAGTTCATTAATTTCTCTTTTTACATTTTTCACTGACCCGGGGAAGCCGCACAAAAGCTAGCAAGCCACCGCTATTTTCCCACTGATGTACAAATACCGTTTTGCTTTTATGCATGTTGTCATATAGGAATATATTTTGTTTATTAATAAACAACACACAGTGGTCCCGCTCATCCGTCACTGCCTCGCTTTTTCGCTGATTTTTTATTTTTTTTTTTTTTGCACAGTACAGCATTGCATTCTGCAGCCTGATTGGCTGGATCCTGGATCCTGTGGACTGTGGACTTTCCTCCTCTGGCCACTAGCCCTCGCCACCCCGCTGTGTCGCTGAAGTCTGCACCATCTCCACCACTACGTCCCCGGAGCCGTGGCGGGCAGCCCGGCGCTGTGGCGCAAACTCGCCGCGGAGAACTGTTCTTCACCCCGGCTCCTCGGAGAAGAGGACCCACGGCGCGGCTACCTGGGAGTCACTCACGCGGTCCGGCTGGTGCATCTCCATTTGAACACCCCCGGTGCCGTGGCGCAGGCGTCTCAGATGGCCAGCAGTCCCCGGTGGCATCTCCTCTCTCCACGCTGGTCCTCGGGGATTCCATCGTCAGGAACGTGCGGATGAGGGGGGCGCTCACGCTGTCGTTCCCGGGAGCCACCGTTGTCCACATAGTGGACAGAATTCCCAACATCCTGGCGTCCCACCCACAGGCCAACCGGCTCATCATCCACATCGGCACCAATGACATTCCCAAACAGTAATCTGAGCTGCTGAAGCTGGACTTCCTCCAACTCTTCAGCCTCCTTGGTCAGTTGCAGGTGAGTGCTTTTATCTCTGGGCCCACCCCCACCTGCGGCAGAGGGATAGGCCGTTTCAGCCGGCTCCTCAGCCTAAACACCTGGCTTTCCTCCGCCTGTGTCTCCCACGGCGTGGGTTTTATTAACAATTTTGATCCCTTCTGGGAGAGGAGACATCTTTTTGGGGCAGACGGACTCCACCTCAACGCCTGGGGACGCCGTTTGCTGTCCGCCAATTTGGTATTTGGTATTTGTTCCACTTTTAACAGTAATACACAAAACTCTGGACTCGGACCTCTCTCTCCCACAGTCAACACAATACCTGTCATAATCACAAACAGAGAGCAACACAATTATCATAAATACAGTAACTCCAAAAACATTAATAACCTCCGGCCTCTTCAAAAATCTCAGCATTCATTGAACTCTACTGTCAAAAATCCACCAGTCTCAATTAGTATGGCACTTTTAAATGTCCGCTCTCTGTTGAATAAGTCTTTTATTATTAATGATTTAATTTTAGATAATAAACTTGATTTTTTATTTTTAACTGAAACATGGCTGGGCTCGGATGCACCAGTTGATCTCACTGAGGCCTCCCCACCAAATTTTAATTTCTCTTTTTCTAATAGAAGTGGCAAGAGAGGTGGTGGGACTGCATCTTTAACCAATAACACACTCACCACCAAACAAATTTTATTGACCATTTTACCACTTTTGAATTCCACGCTATTGTTTTTAGCAGCCCTCCAGTTTTATCTGTCACAATTTATAGACCACCTAAAGACAGTGCTGCTTTTATCAAGGAATTCTCAGAATTTTTAATAAACATACATTCAAAATATAACATGATAATTCTAACCGGTGATTTTAATCTGCACATAGATAATCCTTCTGACCCTACATCAAAAGAATTCTTAAACATTCTTCACTGTATGGATTTTACCCAGCACGTCACGCAGCCGACTCACAACAGAGGACACACTCTGGACCTGGTCATCACCCATGGGCTGTCCACCAGTGTGTCCTCTGTTGTTGACTTAGCTGTCTCTGACCACTACTGTGTGTTTTTTAACATCACCGGTTTTATTCAGCGGGAGACCTCGGTGCGAACTGTGAGGAGGCGCTATCTAACCTCTGAAGTGGCTGCAAATTTTACCAGGGTTTTAGACGAATGCCCCCCTGTGATTCTACCTGCACCCTGTGATTTTATTTTTAATCATTTTAACCTCAAACTGAAGAAAAGCCTTTACTCCGTTGCTCCACTCACCACCAAAAAGATTAACATAAAACGTGTATCACCCTGGAGAAACGAAGAAGTCAAAAAACTTAAAAGAAATTGCAGGGCAGCAGAAAGGAGATGGAGGAAAAATAAAAATGCAATCAACCATCAAATACTTTGCGAACAACTTAAAATTTACAATAACACACTAAGGAATTCAAGAAATTCATACTTCGCCAAAATAATCAGTAATAACAAAAATAATCCCAAGGTCCTCTTCTCCACCATAGATCACTTATTTAACCCTGATTTTAACAGCTCCCAAAGACCCCCCACAGACTCACTCTGTGAGCAGTTTGCAGACCACTTCAGGGGAAAAATCAACACCATCAGATGTGATATTTTATCTTCTCGTGATATGATTTTAAACACATCTGAGGGCTCGACTGTACCTGAGGAGACACTGGACAGCTTTGTCCTGGTTAATGCTGAGAACCTTAAGAAAGTTTTCTCCACAGTGAGACCCACCACATGTCTTTTAGATCCAATCCCCTCTCCACTTTTTAAAACACTTTATGGATTTTTTGAAGCAGAGCTTTTATACATGATGAATTGCTCTCTTCAGTCGGGTGTCTTTCCTGCTGCCTTTAAAACGGCGGTGGTGTGGCCCCTTCTGAAGAAGAGCAATTTGGATTGCAATAATTTTAATAACTACAGACCTGTATCCAACTTACCATTTTTAAGTAAAATTTTAGAAAAACTTGTTTTTACTCAGATTAATGATTTTCTGAATGATAAACAGATCCTAGAAATATTTCAGTCTGGATTTCGGGTGAACCACAGCACAGAGACGGCTCTCCTAAAGGTTTTAAATGATATTAGATGTAACTGGGACTCCCAAAAGCTCTCAGTCCTGGTGCTACTGGATCTAAGCGCAGCCTTTGATACAGTAGACCACGCTATACTTTTAAACAGACTGAAACACATGGTGGGCCTCTCTGGTGCTGTACACAACTGGTTCACTTCCTATCTCTCAGACAGAACTTTTATGGTGTGTATGGATACATGCTCCTCTAAGATCCATAAAATGACATGTGGTGTGCCTCAAGGGTCGGTTTTAGGCCCCGTACTTTTTAATTTGTATATGCTCCCTCTTGGCGGCGTCATCAGGAGGCATGGAGTGAACTTCCACAGTTACGCTGATGATACTCAGCTGTACATCTCCGTGTCTCCTGATGACACCAGACCAATGGATGCCCTTTTAAACTGTTTTCTAGATATAAAATCTTGGATGGCAGAAAACTTTTTACAGCTTAACCAGGACAAAACTGAAGTTTTAATTATCGGTCCTGAGGCTCAGAGAGAGAAACTCTTGTCTAAACAGGCATTTTCACTATGCCCTTCACTACAAGTGAAAAACCTGGGTGTTATTCTTGACTCTGAGCTTGGTTTTATCCCTCATATTAAACACGTAACCAAAATTGGATTTTATCATCTAAAAAATATAGCCAGAGTCCACCCTATTCTCTCTCGGGCCAACACGGAGATGCTGATGCATGCTTTTATTACCAGTCGCATTGATTATTGTAATGCGATGCTCTCTGGTCTCCCCAAAAAGAATATTTCACCTTTGCAACTTTTGCAAAACTCTGCAGCTCGTGTGCTGACGAAGACCAGAGGGCGGGCCCACATTACACCGGTTTTAGAATCGCTGCATTGGCTCCCCGTGTGTTTCAGGATCGATTTTAAAGTTCTTTTATTGGTTTTTAAATGTCTTAATGGTCTTTGGCCTTCTTATCTTTCAGATCTGCTTTTACCATACGAACCCTCGCGGACCCTGAGGTCCTCTGGTACTGGCCTTTTGATTGTCCCTAAAGTCAGGACACATACTCACGGAGAGGCAGCTTTTCAGTCGTATGGTCCTCGACTGTGGAACAGCCTGCCGGAGGAGCTCAGGGCCGCAGAGAACGTTCATGTTTTTAAAAACAGGCTCAAGACCCACCTTTTTAATTTAGCTTTTAACTAACGTTTATTTATTTTATGCTTATTTATTTTATGCTTATTTATTCTATTTATATTATTAATTTAGTTTTACCTAATATTTATTGATTGTATTCTTATTCATTTTTTATCTTCTTACTCTGTTTATATTTATATTGTATCCCACTCTTATTTATTTTATCTTTTTATCCTGTTTATATTCTTATTAGGTCATATCTCCAGTGTTTCCTCTGAGGGGGCTCTCTGAACCGGGGCTGTGATCGACCGTGGCTGCTGTTGTAATTTCTTGTAAAGAAACTCCCTATTAACAGGAAGAAAAGAGAAAAATACAATTATTGATTGCATTGCATGTGATACAGCTTGGAGCATGAGAAGCTGTCTTTCTTGTTTCACTCTGACATCCTATGAAAATGCTTTTTGATATGACATTTATAATCCAAAGTGTACAAACATGTATGTCACATCAAATTCCAAGCAAGTCTTTGTATTTAATATTAAGAGCTACAAACAGATTTAGAATATTGAGGTTTTCAGTTCACCGCATGCACAGTTTATTTTTTTTCTAGTGAACAGTATTGTAAACTTCCAAAACATATACATTAAACATTTTTAACAAACAGGATTTGTGTTGTTTCTCATTATTTTTCTTAAACTAAAAGTTTATTTATTCCTGTGTAAATGAATCTGTAATACAGCGACTGTAGGACGCGTCCCTTCATGTTTGTTTTTATGACTGTTAAATCTCTTCACCACAATACAAAGTGAGAAGTGAAGCCTAGTAATTTTACACTTTAAAGGTCTGTGAACTAAAATATAAAAAATATGTAAACTATAAAGTAAATTTTCAGTGTAATTCAATTTTAAATTCATCTCCAGTATTTCATAATTAATTCTAGATTCTAACATATTATGTTTCATTTCATTACATTTTCTTATTCTTACGTAATTTCTCTCATTTTAAGGGGATTATTACTTTCTTTAATATTGTATTTTATATGCTGATGTTTTGTTTGTTTTCCCAATTTTTTTTTTTTCTTTCACATCTGTTGTCAGTTTTTTTATGTTACCACAACTGAAATTATTTCTTCTTTAACACCCGTTTATTCAGCTCAGGATTTTCTTTCCACTTCTTGACTTTATCAACTTTCGAAAAGAAACTTCCTGAAAATATGGCTGACGTTCATGAAGTTGATAAAACAGAAATATGATTCAATTTGGATTTGTAAGTTAAATATTTCTGTTCTAATAGTTTTGTAGATACAAAATAATATGACAGGACCTGAAACACATTTATTCTCATTTGAGGATGGATCAGATGAGTTTGACACCTACCTTGTGTCCTCGTACCTGATGGTAATGGACAGCATGTTGCCTTATAAGCACTGGGGTCTTTTGTTTAATGGTTCCACAGTGCCTTCTCCTGGCCGTGATGAACTATCACACCCCCCTGCTCCTTCTATTACAGGGAATGTTTAGAAAGCACAAACCTTTAATAATCACAGCTGAGATCATAAAGTGTAGTTATCTGTCTGTCCTTTACTTCTTCCTTTCTCTTAAGCACTTAAGGGTTGCGATTGAAGACTATCCCAGTTGTCACAAGCTAAAACTCACATGAAAATTCCCCTCTCATGATGACATTCCCAATAGATTATTGTAATTCCCAAACGAATCACCAATTAACCTAAAAAAAGCAAGTTGTTGGACTGTGAGAGGGAGCCAGAGCACCCTCAGACAACACAACATGCAAACAGCAGCCAGCAGATTCACATGCAGGACCTTCTTGCTGTGAGGCAACAGAACGAACCACTGCGTCACCGTGCTGACCTTAGAGCGCAGTCCTGTGGTGGAAAATGTTACCGTGGGTGCTTTAGGTTATATTACTTTGAAAGAGCTTTGGAAAGCCTGGAAGAAAGCAGTGCTTGTTTAATCAAATGTAACAATACACGTTGATTAAATGTCCCAAAGTGAGGAGATCTCTTTGCCAAACTTTAGTTTGCCGCTATCTTGTGGCAGCAGCTGGCTACTGTTATTTGCACATGTGCATTGTGTTTTTTTTTATTTTACTTTATTATTTAAAATAAACACCTAAATTAAATTAGTGAGTTAAATATATGAAATAGTATTCAACTGTAATATTATTCAACTATATGAAATATCATGAAGTCCCAGATTTTAGTTTATTGGACATTTAATAAGAAGATATGAGATCCAAATATATGCTTATGTCAGCACATCTGTTTCTCAGGTAGTTGCTCACATTATTTAATTTATTGTGTTCAATATACATCACTACATTGTGATTTCTGAAATATTTGAATATACGGGCAACGGGCTCTTCTGCGGCAATTTCTTGTCGTCAGTAAACAACGTTTAGGGAGCTCTATAGTAAATGGTAACTGGTAAATGGCCTGTGTTTGTATAGCACTTTTACTAGTCCCTAAGGACCCCAAAGCACTTTACATATTACATGTTTTGCTTGGTCAAAAAAACAAAACAAAAAACAGCGTCACTCCTGGGGGAGCCCGGGATCGCCTTGCCATCTAATAAGCGGCCCAGGTTGGACACGGAGCAGGTCAAAGCCCCCGTGCTCCTCTGCAGTTCGATCACACCTGTGAATAGATGCTGCAGTGCAGCCTGAGTTGTACAGCCAGACCCAGTGTTTATACACAACACACATCATCATTATACCTGTCTCTACATCACACAGCAGCTTCATCAGCCCTTCATATGATAAACACTCACAAACCTGCTGCTGTGCTTGTCCTACACCACCTCCACTTGCAGGACAGCTGCAACTACATCCTTCAACATAAATAATTAGTTAGGTTTTTGTTTAAACAAAAACCTAACTAATTATTTATGTTGAAGGATGTAGCATGCTGGGCATGAGCAGGTGGAGATAAACCTGAATAAATTTCCTATTCAGGGGTGAACGGTGCACAACTATCATACGCAGGTTTTCAGAAACCTACTGATTAACTCAAATTTCAAGTGTATTTCATCACAACTGTATGAAGAGCAAAGCAAAATGCTTATAGATTTAATATGTGTGAAGTTTAAAACTTCAACTTACACCCCACTGTGTAACTTTGTGTGGGGTGCAAAAAAATGTCTTATGGTTTCACCTCCCAAAACTCAGGTTCCACCAAGATTTGGAGTTAGATGACTCTATCTCTATCCAACTTACAAAACACACAAAAGGTTCATTATATTTTCTTTGTAATCATTTTTATTACAGATAGAAAGAGATAGTGAGATCTTTAGGTTTGTGTCCATCATCAGCCAAGATGTAATGCTGAGATGTAAAAATAAATTGTGGATCATATAAAAAAACATGAATAATCATTTTATTTATTTATTTATTTATGTATGTATGTATTTATTTATTTTTTATATACTCAATGTGGTTGAGTGGACATCAGTAGCTGTGCACGATTATTCAGCGCAAGTGTGTCAGGATGGCAGAGTGGCTTATTGCGCTGCGTTCAGGTTGCAGTTTTCCCTGGGGGTGTGCGTTCAAATCCCACTAACGACATTGAATATTTGCTCTTATTGACACACTCCTGGCCTGGAATAAGTCCAACATTACCGACAGTAAAACTGTTCGAGTAGCTACATGAAATACTTCACTTAAAGGAAAACCGGACAAGATGAACAGTTGTTTCCGTTTGCCACGTGATGTAAAAAAAAATGGCAAAAAGCAGAAAAAAATACAAATCATCATGAAGTAATCTGATCACTATCTGTCTGCACAGGAAATCTGCTGGCATTCAGAATGTACACGACTTAGTTTAAAGTGAGTGATTCCCTCAGGTAGACTGGAACTTCGGGTTCCCTTCAGTCTAAGACCTTAAATAATGGAGCGAGAAAGGCGCAATGTTGCCGCACACATTTCTGATACTGAAATATCAGAACACAAGTCTTCTCAAAGAGCTGTTTACCAGGGAATTTAAATGAATTGAGTGAAATATCCGAAAAGTGAAGAACAGGAAAGCGTTTCACCAACAACGTGATTATACGTAACAGCAGACGTCATGGTTTTTCTTTCAGTTTCATTCATACGTCCCGCGACTACAATTTTGTTTTTATTTTCACTGTGAAAAAAAGAGGAAAATATATGTTAATATTGCGCTTCTTTATTTTCTGTTATTTTCTCAAACGAAATAATAAAAGTGTCCGTAAAACTTTTTTTTGTTTGTTTGTTTGTTCTTATTCATGGCGGTGGTAAGAACATAAGTTACCGTAAACAGAAACTTTTCATAATAACTGACTTGTACATGGGATAAAGAGGGATGATTAAAAATAACTTTTTTCCTGAAGGCCTTTATTATTATTCTTTACTATTTTCACCAAACCTTACAGAGCAAAGTTGGAGTCATAACTTGGACAGGTGCAGCTGGGAAATCAAGTCAAATTAAAGCTTTACCCAAAGCATAATTATGGAGAATTTAAAAGTATTAGCGGAGAGCAATAACTACATATATAGTCTAAATGTTTTTAAAATAGCTTCTCAAATGTACAGTTCAAATCCTTACTATTACATTTATTTATTTTTTCTTTTCTCTGATTAAAATCGGGGTTTGGTTGGTTGTCTGTGAAATGTGCTTCTCTTTACCACATCCTCTTTTTTGGAATTGATGGCATTAACTAGTTTTGAACAGACCGCACATGTATACATTGTGGCGTACAGACTACCACAACTGTCAGCAAAACTTTAAGTAACGTGACAATAATCGTCTCGTGTTCTTCACCAGTGGATTTGCACGAACTATCAATAACATTATGAATTAAATGAGAGGAACAACCCCACGCAGTTCTCAGGATTCATCCATGCTCTTCTTTAAGCACCTATTAATTGTTTGCAGGGTCTTACAGGAGGTCTCCCTGCGTCTCTGATGACAACTTAAGTTGGCTGATGAAATAGGGTGACAGAAGAAGGTTAAAGGTGGAGGAGAGATGGAGAGACTTGAAAGAAAAAGTCTGAAAAATTCAGCAAAATTCTGAAATGCCAGCTAAACGTTTGAACACGCCTGAAATATCGAATCCTCCGATACCAGTCATTTATGTTCAAGAATCGATTCTCATATTAAAATATCGATATTTTAGTAATTTAGGGTAAATTTGTAGTTTATTATTAACGGGAACACAGTGAAAAGAAACTATATCATTCGGATTGTCTACATTGGAAGTAAGTACTTCCTCTTCTGCCTTTCATAGCCATGTGTGAAATATGGCTGTATAAATGTGTAGCAGCCCCTTGGCGTGCGCACTCACAACAACGACTCAGCGTAAACGGAGTCATGTGTTGACGTATTTTACCTCCACAAACGGCTGAGACGTGGTTTGCGATACATATGGCAAGAAAATGAGGTGTTGTGGCAACATCACTAACCTTGTCAAACACCTCAGTGTAAATCATGTCACAGAATATGACGAGCGTATGTTGAGGCGACCTGAAGAGGAGGAGAGGACGGGGACAGGTGCTGCTAGGGCGAGACAGGCGTCTCTCATGGAGTCCTTTAGTGTTGCAGGTGGCAGCGTGTTCAAATAGCGCACAACTTCAGTTGTTTAGTTGTTGTTTTTATTCTATATGATAATTCTGCATTATTAAGTGATAAGAACAAGTAATCTGATGTCCTGTTATCATAATGAGTCTATAATTTGAGATATAATAAAAGATACAATAAATAAAATAGTTTTTTGTACAAAGTATGGCATCAGATCAGTATCGTCGATACCACCCTGAATTTACTTGGTACCGATCGGAAAGGAAATCACTGGTATCGCACATCACTACATTTTATGGCAATATTCAGTATCATACGTTTACCTATCATAAACAGGAGCCTTCACAAAACAAACAAAAAACCCCCAAGAGGATTCACCACAAGGTACAAACCAGATTTCAGTCTGAAGATAAAGGTGTGGATTAAGCTTTACTTAAAGATAAAAAAAAGCTGCATTAGTCCTATTTGGACAAATTAAACTAAAATCAACCTCCAACACAATGATGTGTGATACATGGGCGACACTGGATCACTCCTGGTTATTGATGTTGTAGCTGAAGCCTGAAAGACTCAATCAGATCTAGCCAAACATCACAAAATTTTCCAGATGCATCAAATCAAAAAAAGATTTCTGTGAAGGAAGGCGTGAAGCACACGCAGAAACTCAATCATCTGTGAACTGCCAGCTTCACCTTTCCTTCTCACAGTGTCGATAACAAAACGAGCTCTGTCGCTCCTGCTTTGCATTGTGTCTGCTTCCTCCCTGTCACCATCAACCATCACCCCTTTCTCCAGGAATTTGTCCATCAGACTGCTGAGAACAGGTCCTGATATCCTATCAATGAATGAGCTCCTTACATTTAAAAGCCTCTTATTTGGAGAAGAAATCATGGTTCTAACTCTTTTGGGCAAAAGACAAACCTCTCTTTCCCAGACACAGCTGGAGCTGCTCTGGTGTGTCACACTCAGGTTAATATCTGCAATCATTGTTTTTAAAATCACCTGGAAGGTTGTGATGGAGTAGTTAGGATACTCTGCTTCATATGGTTGAATGTTAATCAGGTCATCGTCAGGGACAGTGGACAGACTGTAAACCTGTTTTGGATACAGAATACATTTTGAGGGTACATCTATGTACATCTCTTCACCAACTAATTCTCTCCTCTTGTCTTTAAAATCATGGATCACGATGTTCCTTGGCAACAACAATACTTTGAGGAAGGATCTGAGATTAAGTTCTTCTGGAGGTTTGTAGAAGAGCAGAACCATCGCTTGGACTGGGCCAGGGGGAGAGTCTCCATCCTTGACAACACCAAAACCAGAAAAGTCTGTGATGTTTATAACAACATGACTTTCTGTTATCTGATGAGGGGGGATGAACTCAATACCCTCTTCCTTCACATTAGCGACCTTCAAGGACTGACCTCCACCTGTGGAGATGAGCTCACAGTGTGGGAGATGGAGCTGACACACAGACTGCTGCTGACATTTGATGTCAAACAGGGGTCCTGCAGGCTTCTTGTGGTGTTGGGCCAGCTGCCTCCTGTTCCAAGGGACAGTCCTGTAAACCACGTCTCCTTCTCCCTCCATGACAAACACCAGGCTGGTAACACTGCACTGGTACAGGCCTGCACTGGAGCACTGGGACTGGTAGGTTTTATCATAAGAGCCATCAACAGTGATGTCAAGGATAGGTTCATATTTCTATCTTCAAACATGTGTTTTTAATTTGTAAATGTTAATAGTTATTGAACCATTGTCATGGTCAATGTTTAAAAAAAAGATGAAAAGAAAAATTAAAGGTGAAGCCAGGTCAGGTCCGTGAAAAACAAAGAAATGTTCAACCATGTACTGCATTTGAAATGTGTCCCATAATAAATAAAAATTCCTTTTGTCTTGCAAAAATGTGAAACTGTCACGTCATTAACATATAGAAAGCTTGCTTGTAGTGAAATGAAACTGGCTGTTAAAATCAAAACTGGGCACTAAAGTGAAAGAGCCACATAGATGGACTTTGTGGTGGAAACCAGACGATGGCCAGTCATGCATGTGAGAACAGTGATGACTTGAGGGTTTTGCAGGTAATGCTGAGAAAATCTCATAAACCACAGTGAAGATGAAGGTAGACACACTGTTCTTTTGTGCAGTTGTGTTTGCAAAATAAAAAAGCCAAAAAGATGTTTTGGGAATTTTTGTCTCATCCTTCAGTTCAGTTTAAAATGAATATGTCTTGGTCCTGGGTCTTAGGCAAAGGTTTTGACTTTCTGTGGCTTCATGATTTCTTTCAGGTTTTGTGAAGGGTTTGTGTTCCAGTTCTATATTGTTTTTCTTTTTTCTTATGTTATTCTGCTGCTTTGGAGTCCGTGTTTTTTCTTCTTTCTGAAGAAGAAAAAAGATTCTGAGTTCATCTGATTATCAGGAGAAGAAAGCAGGTGGAGAATTTCATAGTTTTTTGGGGGAGTTGAATCAAAACTGCTTTAAGGATCTTAATGGGACAGTTTGAGCTCTTCTTGGCAAAGTTGAGACCACATCTCAGGCAGAGAAATATTTTGAGCAGCGTCTAGCTGTGTGTCTGATGTAATTAGAGTTATTTATGTGTTATTTAACTGTTTCTTCTCCTTGTAAATTCAGTGTTGATGCACATTTTGATTCAAGAGAGCACTTGTGCAGTGACCCGATTGGTGAGATCTGTTAACCTGGGAAAGTCGAGCTTGGTCCAAAAAATAAATGCTGCAAATTCATCCAGTGAAATCAGGCAGTCAGTGTAAACGGCTGCACGAAGAACAAATAATTTTGTGAGGTTTTGTGAAGTAAATTTATGTCATTTGATACACAACACAGTGTTTATGAGGATTATAGAGCTACTTATGTACCCATTTTGTTTTAAATTTGATGGTTACATGTTTTGATATTTACATGTTTACATATTTGAATGTTTACATGCACTTTCAAAGCAGTAATAAGTACGTACTGAATGCTGCAGTTACCTGAGTCTGGGAGTTCCTGGCTTCTGATTTGCTAGGGAAGTCTCGTGGGGGCTGCACACAGGAAGTGTTGTTTTTGTTTTGTGGAGATTAAAGGTGCTGCTAAGAAAGTTATCAATCTTCATGTTGCTGTTTCTAATAGTTCAGAGAGATTCAGAACCACATAACGAACCGTCTGAAATGTTCACATGGGTGCAGTGTGTGAAGGCCTTCAGGGTCACTTTGAGGAAAATCAACCAAACTTCTTTAAAATTTATTTTATTTTTTATTTTTTAATTTCAGGGCAATTGATTCAGATAAAGCATTTAGTACTCGAAACAAGTTGGATTCAAGTCAAATTTACTGTGAATAGTGAATCATAAAGTGAACAAATGCAAAATATTTTAAGACTTTACAACAATAAACAATCACATCAGATAATTTGGGGCCAACAAGATCAAATTCCTGCTGTTTTTTTTAACCTCATTAAGAAACACCGCAGTCGATGAGATGGATGCAGGATAGATCAAATACATACAGATACGTCTGGAAATTACGGGACAATAACAATTTTAGTTTCTGTTTTTAGCTGAAACACATTAAAGTTGCGAATGTGTGTTTAATATTATGTTAAAGTGCAGACATTTGCTTTAAATTTTAGGAGTTAAAAAAACAAAAAATATGGATTAATTGGTAGATTTTTTCATACAATCTTGTATTTCACATTAACAATTCTGTTAAAAGCTGTTTCTAATCATGCAGATAAAATGTGGCGTTAGTGTGGTGTTGCAATTTTTTTTACTCACTATATGCAGTCAAAGGAAATCTCAGATTAAACTAAAGATATTATTATTATGTGTTCATTATTACTATCAACCATGTAACACTAATATTAATAGCCAGTTTCAGTCTGAATAAAAAGGCTGGATCCAACTTTGCTTAAATATCAAAAAAAGATGGAGCAGTCCTGTTTCCATCAAACTAAGATGGAGAGAATGAGAGATGGAGTCACTGCGACACACAGGTATATGTATTCCACTGACACTGGATCACTTTTGATTATTGATGTTGTAACTAACGCCTGAAAAAAAATCAAAGGTTTACCAGATGCCTTAAATCAGCCCAAGGTACTCACAGAAGAAGGAGTCAAGCTCACACAGAGACTCAATCATCTGTGAACTTGCACGTTCACCTTTGTTCCTCACAGTGTCGATAACAAAACGAGCTCTGTTGCTTTTGTTTGGCATTACGTTTGCTTCCTCCCTCTCAGCATCAGTTATCACCTTTTTCTCCAGCAGTGTGTCGAGCAGACTGCTGAGAACAGGTCCTGATATCCCATTAATAATGGAGGTCCGTACATTTAACAGCCTCTCATTTGGAGGGAGACTCACTATTCTCATTCTGTTGGGCAAAAGACAAACCTCACTTTTCCAAACACAGCTGGGGCTGTTCTGGTGTGTCAGACTCAGGTTAACATCTGTAATGTCTCTTTTGAAAATCACCTGGAATAATGTAAATGAGCTGTTAAAATACTCCTCATGAAACTCTGCTTCATTTGGTTGAACTACAATCAGGTCATCATCGGGAGCAGTGGACAGAGTGTAAACCTGCTTTGGAAACAGACTACATCGCGAATGTGTGTCTATGTACATCTCTTTACCATTTAATTCCCTCCTGGCGTGCAAAACATGACGAATCACTACATTCCGCGGCAACAACAACACACTGAGGACAGACCTCGGATGAGGATTAACTAGAGGTTTGTAGAAGAGGAAAATCAAAGCTTTGACTTGGCCAGGGGAAGAAGTGTCATCTCTGAAAATACCATAACAAGAAAACCCTGTGATGTTTATAACTACGTGAGTTTCTGTTATCTGGTGAGGGGTAATACACTCGATTCCCTCATCATTCACATGAGCGACCTTCAAGAACTGACCTCCACCTGTGGAGATGAGCTCACAGTGTGGGAGATGAAGCTGACACACAGACTGCTGCTGACATTTGATGTCAAACAGGGGTCCTGCAGGCTTCTTGTGGTGTTGGGCCAGCAGCTTCCTGTTCCAAGAGACAATCCTGTAAACCACGTCTCCTTCTCCTTTCATGTCAAACACCAGGCCGGTCACACTGCACTGGTACAGACCTGCACTGGAGCACTGCAACAGGTAGGTTTCATCATCAGACCCATCAGCAGTGATGCCAGGTGTAAACTCCTTTAACCTCATGTCAGGTAAGCTTGCTGCTAATGGTTTTGATCGCCATATAACAGTTTCTTTCTCCATAACTTCATCATCACCGATATTGCAGTGATGACTATTTAATTTAATGCGTGGAGACAGCCTAGAAGAGGACCATGTTCTGTATGGGAAGATGCATGGGAAGATGCGTGATCCCAAGACAGGAGAGTTGTCTGGTAGGATTTGAGATGGCCTTCTGGGAACGGAGGAGCAGTCTCCTCCTACAGGATCCTCCATGTCTTCACCATGTGAGCGATTTCCTTCTCCTGCTTCTGCAGATCTTTGATTGTGTGGTTCATCTTTAACTTTTTGCAATTCATTCACTTTTCTTTTCTTTACTGAGAAAATGTTCTTAAACATCTTATTTCTTGTTTCTTCTGGTTTAATGTATGCCTTTTAAAATGTCTTTAAAGATGCTTTTTTTATAGTCTTCCGTTCAGCCCTGTTGATATTCTTCAGTTTCCTGTTTCCAGAAAAATACATTTGAATTAAGTTTTAACTTTAATGTTCATAAAGGTTTTAAGACATTTAGTATTAAATAATTCCTAACCTAACCAAATCCTAACCTAATATAACATGCAGGTGTGGGTTTTGATTTTCAGAACTGAAAAAAAAGAAATAAATCTGTCATTTAACTGACCCTGGCCTTTAATAAGAGACACATATTAATTTAACACATTTTTCACATTTCACACTTCACACTTCACTCTCAGAAAGTATGGCCTGTATTTGTATAGCGCTTTTCTAGTCCCTAAGGACCCCAAAGCGCTTTACATATCCAGTCATTCACCCATTCACGCACACATTCACACACTGGTGATGGCAAGCTACGTTGTAGCCACAGCCACCCTGGGGCGCACTGACAGAGGCGAGGCTGCCGGAAACTGGCGCCACCGGGCCCTCTGACCACCACCAGTAGGCAACGGGTGAAGTGTCTTGCCCAGGGACACAACGACCGAGACTGTCCGAGCCGGGGCTCGAACCAGCAACCTTCCAATTACAAGGCGAACTCCCAACTCTTGAGCCACGATCGCCCCAAAGCCTTTTCTTGTTGTTCACATGTAAATTGCGTTTGTAAAATTGTAGACTATTCTAATGAAAATGCTAAAAATTTGTTTCCATCATATCTTTACCTGGTGTTTGTCTTTGTAGGACGGATTCAGTTCTGCTTTTCTTTCTTCACTGGGATCGTTCACTGCACCAGATGGTACTTCAGTGGGATTTTCCTTTAGAATGACGTTAACGACATCAGACTTCTAAATATAATCTACATGATGGAAACTAGTTTTGTTTCCTCTGTTTATGACAAACTTCATGGACCCACCCACATCTTTCTGACGTAGCTTCAGACAGATGCCCAGACAGACACTGATGATAATGTAAAGAATGAGCAGGGCTGCAGTGAGTCACACTGAGAACCTACAGACTCATAACCTTCATACCTTACTAACACCATGGAATGAAGCCCTGCTGTGATCGGTAAGAGTCACATTGTAACTGGAATGTTTTCAGTGTCTGTAGAAGTACAAGCCCATTACTCATACTAGGTCAGCACCTTGGGTTGTCTTGTGACGGCATGTGAACTCACTGTCCTCATCATTGAATCAAGGACTGACCTCCAGTACTTTCTGATTTCATAAGGAAAAACTACTTCTAACCTGAGGCCTGAACAACAAAGTGAAAGTGGGGGCTCGTTAAGTTAACTTAAGTGTTAAGTTTCAGTGTTGTGATGATACTCGCCTCACACCTGGGTACATTGTTTAGTAACTTATGTTAAACAATCGATTAAACCAACACCTGCTGATCAGTCTGTTTTCTTGAACACTGCGTCATCATTACTGGAAGACCGTGGTGCGCAGACAGTAGGAGTGTCAGTGTTGAAGTTTCCATTTTATATCGATTAGCAAAAAACAAATAAATTAATAAATATTGATTAATGAACAAAGCATTATTCCTTACCATCTAAAACAGTTGGTTGCATACAGTGGAGTAGAGTAGTAATGTAGTATTACTCGTTGACATTCAATTTACAATTAGTTAGCTAGTTAATTAGTTTAATTTACAATTATTCTGATCCCACCTTTGACTTTTATTTTTCTACTTATTATTAACTTATTGAAATTGTTAAGACTAAGTCAGGGCTACAGCTCAGTAAATAACTAAGAGTATTGGGCATATGTAAATATGAATTTAATGGAGCATGTATGAGGACAGAAGTTGAGTACTGAGAGATTTTTGAACATTTTTGCTAGCTTTACTTTTAAATAAGCGGAACACGCCAAAAATATGTGGCGCGCACACACACACACACATTTACAGTAAATCTAACAGTATAATTTCAAACGCCAGGCTGACAATGTTGACAAAAGCTTTTGTGAGACTGCTTACCCTGACTGCTGATGTCATGTATTGGATAAATGGCTTATCTGGTTTCCAGTAAGTGAATTGTTGATAAGGACAAGATGTCCTTGGTATGTTGAAATTACTTCATTGTTCTGTCTACAAAGAAAAAACTCCACTAGCATCTTTCATTTTCATTATTGGTTTACAGTTAATTAAAAATAATCAAAGCGGCTGGGAAAGCTGGATAGGTTATTGGTTCAATTAATAAACCAAAGAAGTAACTCAGTTTATACTTAACTATTAAATAAATAATAAATAAGTTATTAAATAAATAACTGAATTAAAAGTTAAATATCAATAGTGAGCAAGGTGCAAAGATTTTTAAGGTGTGAGCAGAGGCTTGCAGCAAAGACAAATACAACAGCAAATCTATTTAATAGAATTTATTTTAATGGGTGAAAAAGAAGAGGCATGTGAAACTCTGACAGAAAACTACAGTGTGTGTGTTTGTGTGTGTGTGCTCTGTAGCATGAATCAAACTGATACTAAGAACTGTCATGGTCCTGGGTCCAGTGTTTTGAGTTTGTTTTATTTTTCCAGTTTCTGCTGTTTTGTATTTGTTCTTAGAGTTTGAGTCGTGTGTTTAGTGTTTCTGTTTTCCCTACCCGTGTCCTCTCCCGGTGTTGTGTTCGTGTCCCTGAGTTTGTGTTGTAAAACTGTTTGTGAGTTTCTGTTTTACTTTGTATGTTTGTGTCTTGTTATGCCCATTAGTTCCAGCTGTGTCCCCACCTGTGTGCCATTTCCTGATTACCTAGTGTGTGTATTTATAGTGTGTGTGTAACTGTAAATAAAACTCACTCGCACCTCCGCCACTGACTGCTATTGGGATCTTCCTCCTCACCTCCTCACTGCTGGCCCAGCTGTGACAAGAACAAAGCATACGCCACAGGATCCCAGAATCCATCAGTTCAGCATCAGACAAATGTGAAATATTTATAAACATAGAAAAATGAATGTTTTCCTGAAAGTTTGAACCTAGAATTGCCCCTCATTGAGCTTAATTAACAAATAAATACCAAAACGCTAATGAGATTTCTTGATGCATTCTCAATCATCCAGGAAAGTAAATCTCCAAAAGTTGAATCTGTTCATCTGGACGTAGCGTTTTGTGGGAGAAACGTTTCGTCACTCATCCAAGTGACTTCTTCAGTCTCAGCTGACTGCAGGTTTCAACCTTATAAACAGTACATTTGCATAACGACTGAAACCAGCCCACTGAAGGAACAATGGGCTGTGAGGTCAGTTCCTTAATCATAATTATGCAAATTCCCATGACCATTGATCAACAATCACTGACCAAAACCCACTGATCAAAGAACACTGATCAATGGCCATGAGTACCATTCACAGAGAGTTGGGGAATGGCTGCAATCACAGCATTGTAAGATGGTGAAGGATGCACCCTTAGGCCCCCTCCTCGATTCAGAGATGGTCTTTCCCTCTTCACGTAAAAGGCCTCCTTGACTCTGCGCTCAAACCAGCGTTCCTCCCTGTCCAGGATGTGTACATCCTCATCATTGGAAGAGTGTCCACTGGCCTGTAGGTGTAAATAGACTGCAGAGTCCTGGCCTGACGAGGTAGCTCTTCTGTGTTGTGCCAAGGGAGCGAGGCTAAAGTGTTTAAAAGAAATCTGGAAAAAATTTGGGTCACTTCAGACCACATACACTCCCTATAGGAGTCTCGATACAATGATACACTGATACACACCAACCAGACTCTATTCCAGGGGTGGGCAATCTCGGTCCACGAGGGCCGGTGTCCCTGCAGGTTTTAGATGTGTCCTCGAACCAACACAGCTGATTTAAATGGCTAAATTAGCTCCTCAACAAGTCCTGAAGTTCTCCAGAGGCCTGGTAACGAACTAATCATGTGATTCAGGTTTGTTGACCCAAGGTGAGATCTAAAACCTGCAGGGACATCGGCCCTCGTGGACTGAGATTGCCCACCCCTGCTCTATTCTGTTTTCTGGAGACATTGTCCATTTGACAACTACGTGTTTTATGAGGACCAAAAAGAACAATCTTGGGTCTTTAAAAGGACAGTGAGGTCATTTTTAAATAGCTTATCATTACCATGAATACACATCTGACAGCACACAGGAACCTTACATTGAAACCAAGCACACCATTGTTTTTCTTTTGACATTACCAATAAGTTTGATGTGTCACATGGCCCTCTTCCTATTGAAAAAACAAAAGTTGTATCCAAGATGGCCGACTTCTAAATGGCCACCATGGTCACCACCCATCTTGAGGAGTTTGCCCCCTCACATATACTAATGTGCCACAAACAGGACTTTAATATCACCAACCATTCCCGTGTTATTATGGTGTATCCATATAAATGGCCCACCCTGTACAGAAATTGTTACAGAGTTTCTGTTCCATTTCTGAGAGCCCCACGGCAACATCTCTGTGGAGTGCTGTTTTGTCTCTTTTAAGAAAACTTTTGAGGTACTTTGAAACCTCTCCAGAACGTCTTTGATTGAACACAATGATTTGTGAGAGTGTAACTTGTGAAAGTTGTGCATAATTCTGAGCTGTGGCTTCGTTCTCTAAGCTGCAAAAGGAACTTTCTGCATATTTTTGAAGGTAGTGATGGAGAATCCGAACATCTTCTGTAAAGGGCAATGTTGATGGCTTGTTAAACTTTGCCCCACTCAATGTGTTCAAGGCACGGTGAGACACCATCTCGGACCTTTGGAGACATACAACTTCTTGAACGCATCAATGGATTTGATTAGGGCTTCATCCTCTGTCATGAGGGCTCGACAATCGATAATGACATTTTACGCAGTGTATGTCCCAGTTTCAGTGCGAGGCTTGGAGTTTTGTATGACAGTGTCTCTTCATCAAAACCTGAAACTTTCTTTACCGCTTGCACAACTCTCTGGAAGCTAGCAGCTTCTTCAATGTTATGCACTGAGAATTCTGTACGCAGACACAACAACAAACGTCCAGCTTCACGAAGCTTCTGTCGTATATAATCATACTTTGTAGGGTCTTCTCCATGTTTATTGTAGAGGGACTGAGCAAACTGAATAACAGTAAAGTCATTTTGCACAGCTGAGGCAATCTCATCTTGTTTCATAACAGCAAGAACCTTCCACACTCCACTTGACACCTGCGGATAACACTGAGACTCCAGAGTACTTTGGTTCTTCCAGGTTCTTTATCTGTGTCATCTTTTGGTTTGTTAGGATATCTGCAGACATGTCTCCAAAGGTCCTTGCAAACAAACATCCCTTGTCAGTAAAAGCAATGAGGAAACTTTCCCTTTACGGCTTTAATCTTTGGTCTTCTCTTCACTTTCAGTGGTCCCACTCCACCATGCAAAACTGCAGCATTATGCTTAAAATTTCCCTTATTTCTCAATTTCTGTAACAGGTTTTTACGCTCTTTGAGTCTCTAGGCAGGGAAAATGCATGCACAACATCAGGAGCTGTTTTGTGCGTTTTCAGGTGACGGGAAATTTTAGTTTGTGGTTTGCCACAAAAATAGCAGTAATTTCTTTTACTTAAAGTAATTTTTTTCTGATCCAGTTTTGCAAAGTTCACTTTTATCTTCTGGCTTGTCCTTTGTCAAGTTGTGGATTAAATTGGTTGAATCTGATTGTTCATGCGCTTTGGAGATGTCATCTTGGCATAGCAAAGCTTTTAATGTGCTTGGCAATAATGGGACGCTTGTGTCTTCATCTGAATCTTCACCAGATGACTCTGAATCTGGCACATATTCTTCTTCTGGTATGCTGTGGTTGCCATCATCATCACTTCCATCCTCCCCTGAATATTCAGAAATTTCTTCTTTCTGGGATGTAAGATTAAAAGTTATTTTAATTGATCAAAACTTTAGACAGGTAAAAAATAAATTGACAAAAATTAAAGACAAATATGAATGAGATACACACCTGTGTTGAATGTTGACAATTATGATTTGTCATTTTTGCAAGGCATGATTTGTGTCAGACCCCTGAACAAACTGAAACACATTTTGATAGACTTAATTTAGCTTTGCAGTTCTAGTCAATTGAAGTATTTTTTGTCAAAGCATTGCAGTTATGTCAAATGCCTTAAAAAAAAAAAAACAACTGTTCACACTTAAGGACATAGTTGAATGACTACACATACACTGCTCAACCCCCCCCCCCCCCCAAAAAAAAAGAAATGTCCCAGATGTGCTTAATTGGATTCAGGTCTGGGGAACGGGCAGGCCCGTCCATAGCATCAATGCCTTCGTCTTGTTGGAACTGCTGACACACACCAACCACATGAGGTCTAGCATAGTCTTGCATTAGGTGGAACCCAGGGCCAAACGCACCAGCATGTGGTCTCACAAAGGGTCTTAGGATTTCATCTTGGTACCTAATGGCAGTCAGGCTCTCTGGCAGGTACAGAAATGCCACCCCACACCATTACTGACCCACTGCCAAACTGGTCATGCTGGAGGATGTTGCAGGCAGCAGAACGTTCTCCACGGCGTCTCCAGACGGTCATGTCTGTCACATGTGCTCAGTTTGAACCTCCTTTAACATAGAGGTGCCAGGGCCAAAGTTGCCAATCTTTCTGTTTTCTGGCAAATGCAAAATGTCCTGCACGGTGTTGGGCTGCAAGCACAATCCCCACCTGTGGACCCTGGACCCTCATGAGGTCAGTTTCTGACCATTTGAGCAAACAAATGCACATTGTGACCTGTTGGCGGTCATTTTGCAGGGCTCCTCCTGTTCCTCCTTGCACAAAGGCGGAGGTAGCGGTCCTGCTGCTGGGTTGTTGCCCTCCTACGGCCTCCTCCACATCCTGGTAGTGCCTCCATGCTCTGGACACTACGCTGACACACACATCAAACCTTCTTGCCACAGCTTACATTGATGTGCCACGCTAGATGAGCTGCACTACCTGAGCAACTTGTGTGGGTCTCATGCTACCACTAAAGTGAAATCACTGCCAGCATTCAAAAGTGACCAAAACATCAGTCAGAAAGCATAGGTACTGAGGTACTGAGACGTGATCTGTGGTCACCACCTGCAGAACCACTTCTTTATTATGGGGGATGTCTAGTGAATTGCCTATAATTTCCACCTGTTGTCTACTTTATTTGCACAACAGCATGTGAAATTGATTGTCAATCAGTGTTACTTCCTAAGTGAATAGTTTGATTTCACAGAGGTGTGACTGACTTGGTGTTACATCTTATTGTGTAAGTGTTTCCTTTTTTATTTTGAGCAGTAAATAACATTTTACAAACATCCTGCACCAATGAGGCAATACTAGATTTCTTTAATTAGACGTGACCACCCACTGATTAAAAAGGGAGCAGTGTTCATTTCAGCTACTCTTAACTTCTTAAACTCTATTAATTCTTTTTACTATATACTGTACCTATTCACTAAATGTCTCACCTTTGCACTTATAGCCAAGCCACTTGAGGGAGGAAACTGGTTCCACGCACTGAATGCACTTGTCCAAAAAGGATGATGATTGTGACACTTTGATTGGGATTAGGGGAATTGATTCTGGTTGTATTCTTGTTGCATTGGAATTTACAACGATGGGCAGTTTTGAATCACCAATTAACCTAACCCCATTAGCTGAGAACCCATGCATTACAGCAGCAAAAAGTGCCTAAAACAAGTTAGAAAGTACTATACCACTTCTTATCTAAATGTTCAATCGTGAGTTGCAAACCATTTCACGATAGAAACCAAGCACATGCAGTCATTTCTGTGTGCTGTAAGTCAAATTGTCAAAAAATAAGAGAAGCCCCCTTCTAAACAAATTTCCCACGTGTGGGACTAATAAAGGTTATGTTATCTTATCTTCTAAAACCAGAGTGATGTCACCATAAAGCAAACTTTGACGGATTCCCCCAATAACAGTGTGGTGCTCCTAAGTCATATTTGGGTGGTTAACACACACACACACACACACACACACACACACACGAACACACATACACACGCACACACTCTACAGATCTGATAAAGCCCATGTTGACTTCCAAGGTTGAAAATGAGCTTTTTTTGACTGCTGATGCCATTTATCAAGAAAGTAAAATGTTTTGTGTGTCTACAACGGTGTCTTTGGTATATTCAATTTATTTCATAATACCAGCTTGCTATGTTTGTGCGTGTCTGAGTCTGGATGGGTGTCCGCATGTGTGTGTGTGTCAGATCAAAACAGAGAGCGAAAGAGAAAGAGCTTCTTGGATGATGAGTCTTTTGTTCTGCAACATGTAGTTAAACAGGTCTGATACTGAAAACAAAGCATGCTTACAATCCATGTTCCCTCCACGCTGTGTGGGTGCACAATTGCGCACTGCTGGCACGGTCTCTGCGCACAAAAAAATCTGCGTTGCACACAAATTTTTTTAACCTGAATTGTAATTAAAATTAAAACTTTAACAATTCTGTTTTGCAGTGTTAGTCAGTAAGTGACTGGCTGCTCCCGTATGGGATTAGAACAATGCCACCTTATCCCATAGTCCAGCCACATTCGTATTCACCTCCACTCTGGACCCAGTGGAGGTGGTGAGTAACAGGAGAACGGTGGCTATATGTGCAATTCTTTTTCTGACAAAGTTGTACTTTTGTATTTTCTTACTCAGTTGTATATAGCATTTGTATTCTATTTTATTCTGTTGTATATAGTATTTTATTTTATTGCATTCCAGTGTTTTTTTTAATTTCTGCTACATAACTTTGCACTTTTGCTGTAACGAAACAAATTTCCGACCTGTGGGACTAATAGAGGTCATCTTATCTTATATACGCAACTAGTCAACGTCATTGACAGGCTATGACAGCGTCTTTATGTGCCGACACCGGTGTTTTAGCTGTCAAAGCGGCGTGGCTGATGTGGAGTGAAACCACGTTAATGACAACGTGTACAACCATCGGAGATGTGAGCAGGATAGATGGAACAACTGATGGAAAAAGTGTGGACTTTATACCAGTTTTAAATTGTGTTGATAGACCACATAATACATTTTATGATAAAAATGTCCGCAATGTTTGGTTTTCTTCCTGAACACTATCGTTGTTTATATTTACTGTGGAAAGAAACTGTAAAAAGTGCTTTTTATAAGGAAAATGTTAGAAAGTGCACTCCACCTGTGAGCAAAGACGAAACCAAAAAGCCTCCACCCTTTCCTATTGGTGAAAAAATGTACCATGTCGACCAATCAAAAAATTATTTAGCAACATGGCATTTAGATGTTGAGGAAGGGGGAAGTTTTAGGAGTGACAAGGGTGTGTTGAGATGTGAGAGATTGCAACGTTTAGAACAAATCAATAGTGTCGTCAATAGTTTTGTTGAGTGTGTCAGAACAAATAGGCGACTACAATAATTCATAATTACTTATTCGTTCAGTAAACAGACCCCCCCGCTGCATGTGAACTGACAATCTGAAAATCATTAAAAGACATTATAAAGTAACACAAATCTACAAGTTTCTGCATTTTTATGAAGGAAATTGAATAAACAAAAATAGAATATTTGATTGTGCCGCTCTCAGCCAGACGAGGAAAATTCAAAGTTTCTGGCTCCAGCTTGTCGATCCAATGAACCAGCTGCCACCTGACTCAGACAGTCTCTTCTCCACACAGTCAAGTTCTTTACAAAACTGAACATTTACCTGAACCCCTGTTAAACATCCCACATTTTTGGCCTTTGGGCTGAAGGAAGAACATCACTTGGTGTATAAAAATACTCAATCAACAATCTCTTTATTCCATACAATTCTCACATTCTCATAGCTTCAGCCCCTCTCCAAAGTCATAAAACCTAAACATCCACATTCTTTCTCAGTGAGAAAAGTTATGACCTTGGCTTCCTGTGCAGTCGGTTCTGTTCCTCCTAATCAGACAAATAAGGCCATGATTCTCTGAAAACAGTATTGCTTATGAATCAGCAGTATAATGCATCATAAACAACGTATTTCATTTCACCTTCTTCTAAGTCAAGAGAATCAACCTAAAACTACACATGATTTCACAATATTTAATATAACGTGGCATAAGACAGTATAATAATCTCACACTCCTTACTGTTTAAAAGACAGAATTGGAGTGGGCAGCATATCTTTGGTTTCTAAAATTAAAATTAAATACATATTTTTTTTAAGAAATTATCAGCTCATAAGATAATCAGTTAATACATAAAAAGGTTTCTGAAATTAAAACGTATTGTTGCAAACAGTTACAGAACAACAATTGACTAATTTTTAGTTATAGTTTCCTTGTACTCCACTAAGTTACTGGCACTGCTAACAATAAACAAAACGGTTGGGCAGCTTTCTTATCTCCAAAATTCCAACTATGGCAGATGGTTTTCCATTAGAACAAAGACCATCAGTCTGTCTTTCATTCCACCCATTACAAGAAAAACAAGTGATGTGTCTGAAGGTTTATCTATTAGAAAAGCTTGATTTAAACTGATTGCTAAAGTCATGCACAGTAAATGTTAGTTCAAAGAAACATGCAGTCTGGCACGTGCATTACTGTCAACAGAGTCACGATGTGGACAGATTTTAATCTGAGCTGATAAAAAATCTTTCCTGTAATTGGTCTTTTTTATATTCACAACAGATAAATGCTCTGAGGTTAAGGACACAAAATAATATCTAAATGTGTATTCATTTTTTGAATAAATGCATACTTCTACAAAATAACTGACTTTGCTCTGAGCTTTGACAGCAACTCTGTGAATGAGGAAATGAATCAGAGCTGGTTCAGACGCAGCAGGAGGGGAGGAGTCAGAGTTTAGCGAAGAAAAACCTGCCAGCGCTCAGGTTTAATTCACAGGCTCTGTTATTTTTATTTATTTTTCATTTATTTTGGATTTTTTGATTAGCTTTGAAATATCTCAGTGCATACACAAAAAATATTACCAGAAAACAAGAAAGCACAAGACAAGGCTAATCAAAAGGTATTGGCTGACGCATATGCTCGTTACTCCAACCTTTTTAACAAAATACCTTACAGCATGCAGCTCCTGTACACAGGGCTCGAAGCAACGAATAAAACAAAGCAAAGAATAAAACAAAAAAACCTCTCCATCTTAGATAAGTAACTACATGAAAGCAAAACAACCAAGAGTGTCAGTATTATTGTTTTTGCTCTTTTAATACTTGATTCATATATTTTTCTAATACTCTAATTTTAAACGAGGAAAATGAACTACACCTTTTTAAATCCCTGCCATAATTATTCCACAAGTTAACTCCTCTAACAGAAACACATCTCTGCTTTATGTTTGTCTTTATCTTGTTTTTATAAGACATCTGTTCCCCTTAAGTCATGGCTCTCTGACTCCAAACAGCTTCTGAATACTACAGCAAAACAAGTTATTTTATGCTTTATACATTATTTGTGCCATTTCATATTCAAAGAAATCATAAAATTTCAGGGTATTTAGATTTATAAAGAAAATGTTAGTTGTTACCCAAGTAACTGACTCATGTCAGGGTTAATAAGCTCAGAGTGAGGAAACAACAGGATCCAGCATTAAAGAAAATGGAATTAGAAACTAGATAAAAGTCTGTTTTATGGATTCCTTAGTTTCTTGAAACTTGGGACTCAAGGGGAGAATGAAATGTGGTTATAAAACACACAAACAGGGGAGACAATTCAGTGTAAAAAACAAAACAATAAAGAGTAACAAAAATGTGTTTTTGTGTAAAACAATACTTTATTGAAAGTAGACATTATGAAATTAGAGGTTAAATGTTTTTAAAATGCCACACTAATTTAATTTAATTTCAGAAAACTTTATTCATCCCTGAGGAGCAATTGAGAGACTGACCTTGCTGACCGTACATACAATACACAAACATCACATTGGGGAGACAGGTCAGGCTAGGTATCTGGCCGGTCAGCCGCACGAGCAGCGACCCAGAAACAACATCAGGAGAGACATGGAGAAAAAAGCAACTCCCCCCAGACTGAGCTCCAACAGGGAGATCAGCTTGGCAACAGAATTGACTGAAATCTGACAATCTTGAAAATAATTAATTGACTCTGCAAGAATAATAGAACAAAACTTCATTTTATGTTAAATTTATATTTTAAACAGAACATGTTCTACATTTTCTGGTCAGATTGATGACATTATACATGTCTTTTGTGGTGAAATGGAGGAGCCAAAGTGTAGACTCTGGAGACAAACATGAACTCAACCAGAACAGAACTAAGAATCCAAATAACTTACACTGACAGACAGAACAAGCAGCATTTATGATGGTAGATCGCGACACTGACACAGGGAAAGGCTGAAATACAGACGGGAGGATCGGGGAATGGGTCACAGGATGGAAGCACAGCTGGGGCAAATCAGGGCTGACGAGACAAAGGAAGTAAAGCCAGATGCATTAATAACAGACACAGACTTTCAAAGTAAAACAGGAAACAGACTGAACTTACAGACACAGACTCACAAGCAGGCACTGCAACAGGATTTTTATGTCATTGGTCTACCGACCTAATGCTGGACTTTACCAATACTCAGCTGACGAGCTTCTCCATCTCTGCTTTCACCTGGCTTCTCCACCTGGCTTCATCTCCACACAGAAATCACCTTCCTCTCTCGCCGAAAGTACATTCACCGGGAAACAGCTCATGGCTCAATGACTCCTCTCTTTGTTTACACCTGCCAACCTCGTAAGTCCCACTTTGGTGGAGGTCTCGCGGTAATCTATTGCAAGAACTGGAAATTCACGCCATTGTCTGTACCTGTCTACAGTTTTTTTGAATCGGTTGTTTGTGAACTCTCAGGACCTGTTCCAACTGTCATGGCTGTTATTTACAGCCCTCCAAAGTCTAATTCTGCCTTCATAAGTGACTTTGCTGATCTGCTGACTCACATAGCTACTGTTTCCCCTAATATAATACTTCTTACTGCTTTTAACTGCAGAGCTGATGAACTGCTAATTTCTGACCACTTGCTTCTTTCCTTCAGCGTCAAAATGACCTTTTCTATAACCAAGAACCTTCGTACCATTTCTTTTCAGAATATTAAGAAAATCAATCCTGATACTCGTTCTCTAGTCATTTGCATTTTCATAACCTGCTCACCCAAGAACACTTGGTTTCATATTATAACTTTAGTCTCAATAGTATTCTAAACTCTGTTACCCCACTCAAAACCAAATCTGTATCATTGTCTCAGTCAGCATCCTGGTTCACAGCTGAACTCAGGCTCCCGAAAGCAAAAGGACGACGACTTAAACGCCTTTATAAGAAAACTGGCCTGAATATCCACAAAGAAATGTTTAATAATCATGTTATGTATTATGAGGACTGTATTAATCAAACAACTACTCCACCATTATCTGTTCAAAAGGTGACTCAACCAAGATAATGTTTTCACTGTTCAACTCTTCTTCCAGGTCACCAGCTTCTTTACCTGCTCACGTTTACTCGTCTTCCTTCTGTGATTCTCTAATGTGATTTTTCATCAAGCAAATTCATAAAATACACCTAGACCTGGTTTCCGATATTCCATTTAGCTCTTCCTTCGTAATTCCTCTCCCATCACACTGCTTTCCAGCTTCCCTGGATTACTGATATTTTAGATCTCATCTGTTTTGTTTGTTTGTTTGTTTTTTGTTTTTGTCTGTCCCATTTGGTTCTTTAGCCGTCAGAAGTGTTGTCTGAAGACCAACAAGGATACCCAATAGATTTACTTTGCCAAATGGATCATTACGGCCTTGCCATATTGGTCTATTTGATCGACCTTTGTTGTTATTATTTATTTTATTTTATTTTAAGTTGTTACAGACGGGGCAGACATTACTGGGTGATAGGAAAGGGAGAAAGAAAGATGAAGCAAAAGAAAAACAGAAGGGGAGAGGGACAGTGAGAAAGGGCACTTAAAAAGAGAAAGAAGAGAAAAAAATCTCCTGGATCACCTTTTGACAGAAAAAGAAGAGAAAACAAGGAACAACAAAATAAAATAAAACAGAGCAACATACTAAACACAACACCATGATGTTAATCTAGCTAAGTGTAAACAGCAGTAAATACTAAATATTGAATGTTGTTGTGCAGCAAGCAGGAACGACAGCGCACATTGTGCTTGGAAGTAGCAGCCAATAAAGGTGTAGTTTATATCTATGAACAGTGAACACCCCTGTGTGGATCAGTGCGCTTGTATTCAAAGGGTTTCCCCATGTAATCATCTGCTAGAGGATGTAGAGCCCCGTCCCCCAGGGCATGAAGCAGGCATGGAGGAGTAGATCTCATCTGTAAGTCAAAACCTTCTACTTATCAGCTCGACCCCATTCCTACAGTACAGACCCTATTCCTAAGGCATGTCTACCTTCTTTGCTTCCCCTAATATCTGCTATCATCTGTTCTTTACTTACCACTGGAACTGTTCCTGCTTCCCTCAAATTTGCTGCCATCACCCCAATATTAAAAAAAACTGGTCTAGATCCCAATAATTTTGAGATTTTTTCCAATATTTTCAATCTACCATTTCTTTTAAACATTCTTGAGAAAATTGTTACCACACAACTACACTCACATTTAAACAAAATTAATCTGTATGAACAGTTCCAGACCCTCCCATAGCACTGAAACTATCCTGAAATTGCTTATAAAAATAACCAATGATCTTCTTATGGCAGCTGACTCTAGTTTACTTTCCATTCTTATTCTCCTCGATCTGAGGGCTGCTTTCGACGCTATTCCTCACTCTATTCTTCTCAGTAGGCTAGCCTCCATCGGTCTCTCCACTAGCCTGGTTTAAATCATGCCTGTCTGATCGCACTCAGTTCATTTAACTCAAATCCTTCACTTCTCAGCCCTTTCCTCTGATCTGACCACTAAACCTGATTCTGCTCTTCCCCCATCCTCCCTCACTCTTTGTTTAGCCAAACTAAATTCATGGTTCTCTTCTAATTTCTCAAACTCAATGGTAATAAATCCGAGCTTCTCTTGGTCAGCACTAAATCAACATTATCCAGAACCAACAGTTTCTCTGTTACTATTAATAACTCGGCAGTCTTCGTTTCTTCCTCTGTGAAAGGCTTGGGTGTCATACTCTATCTTTCAATTCACCATTTGATAATGTCACTTGGTCTGCATATTTTCAATTGTGCAACATTAATCGTCTCTGCTCTTTTCTCACCCTTACATGCCATTCTTGTTTATAGCCTTGTTATTTCTCAGATTGATTATTGTAATTCACTTCTTTTTGGTCAAAAATCCATCCACAGGCTCCAACGCATCCAGAACTCCACATCACTCCTGTCCTGCAGCAGCTTCATTCTCTCCCGGGCAAATATCGTATTAATTTCAAAACACTGTTGTACACATTTAAGGATTTTCATCATCTCTCTCCTCCATATCTCTGTGATCGGGTTCGGATCACCGCCCCATCTCAGTGTGTTAGATCCTCTTCTTCCCTTTCTCTCTCTGTTCCCTCACTCCGTCTTTCCACCATAAGGAGCAGGGCTTTCAGCTGCTTTCCTCCTCGACTCTGGAATTCCCGACCTCCTGATTTAAGTAATATTTCTTCCTTCTTTGTCTTTAAGTCCCATGTCAAAACTTACTTGTTCAAAAAAGCTTATCCCACATAATCTTTCTACTCTGCTATTTTAAATTTGTTTTATGTCTTCTGCTTTAATGATTGTGTAAACTGCTTGCTTTCATGTTGCTTTCATTATTCTACCATGTACAGTGTCCTTGAGCGTTCTGAAAGGCGCTTTCAAAGAAAATGTATTATTATTGTTATTAAGAAACCAAAACTTGAGAACTAAATCACACACCAAGAAGAACTGGGGAAAAAATAGAAATGCATAACAGAAACCAAAACCTTCACAAAAATAAACTAAGATGAGAACAAACATAAAAAGGTACAAAACTGAAACCTCTAACATCTTTAGAGTAATCAATTCAATTTCCCCTTTCATAAATCTGTTTGTGTCCTCCAGACTCATTTCTTAATACAGAACAAGCCTGATCATGTAATATTCTCCCTGAAAGTAAAATCGTGAAATATAAACCTGGAGAACATCAGAGAGTCTGATAAGAATTAATGAGGAGTTTAAACCGTTCCGAATCCTGTCTTGATACAAGACCGCCCTCTAGAGGCCATGCACACTACATGCACTTTTTGCAAATCATTAGCAAAAAGGAATAAAGCAAATTTGAAAATTCAGTCTTCAGTTTTTCTGTACATCAGCATTAGGTAAGTAAAATCTATACCAGGACTACAAATAAAATATAATTTTAAATATGCAAAAAAAAAAAAAAAAAAAAAAAAAAACGTATCTAGAGTTATGGTTACAGAGTCTCTTCAACTCCCTATTCTTATTTTATGAAATCAAACCCATATTTTAACTAAATAGAAAGAAACTGTCGAACTAAATCACTTAACAGTGAAAAAACCAAAAAGTTTTAAGAGACGCAGTCCAAATGCAGCAGTTCAAACAGAAGCACAAACTGCAAGTTAAAGGTTGGAAGAGCAATTGGAAAGAAAGGAAAAGAGATGTTGAACCAGAGACTTAATAGGTTAATGTGTCGGTGTTAAAACTGTGTTTATGAAAATAAGTGATAATGATATGAAAACCAAGGGATTCAAAAAAAGAAAAAAGAAAAACGGGAAGAAAAAAAAACAATATAGAAATGTGTGTAAAAGGAATTGTCTCCAACTGGGGGGAGCAGTGATACTGTAGATCTGCCCTTAGAAAGAAACAGAACAGGAGAGTCATTTATGAAAATAAGCAATAATGATTTGTAGACAGTTTTGTGTTTCTCAGTCGAGAACAACATTCTCACTTTCGGGGTTTTAAGACCAGAGAGTACAAAACAAAAGTGAGGGTGGATGTGATGCTTCAGGAGTGATGAGAATAATAGCAGTGACAGTGAATGATCAAAATATCTCAGTCTGTCAGTGGGGAAACAGACCTGGATCAATTTCCACAGGCAGCAGTTGGAAGAAAACTATGGGTGGATATTATTAGAAACACTCAGACCAAGTTTTAAGTGATTTGTCTTGCAGCTTCACTTCCATGTGCTCGGCATTCTGAAAAGCAAGCTCCAAGGACGCTAACTTCTCCCTGAAGACAAGAAATACAGTTCCAACAACAAGAGACAGCAGCAGTATCGTGACCAGTGAGTGGGTCCAGCAACAGCAGCATGGGCAAACGGCATCAGGAAGGAGGAAAAACAGCATCTTTATGACTGGATGGATGGAGATGCATTTCCAACAAGCCACAACTTCACAGTGTGTGAATGGACCTTTGAGAAGATTGTCTAAGTTTGACATTTGCCATGTTTGGAGTGAAATGGCAATGAAAGAGACAGTGGGATTACACAGGGAAAAGGACAAATTGAGTTAGTGAACCTGGGGAAGAAGTGGAAGAAGCCTTGAAGTGAACTGTCTTGGAGCACCACAAAATAGCACATGTTCACAAAATCACGCACACAAACAGAAAAATGCATTAATCCTACAAACACATACAATGAAGCTCATGAAGACCAAGATGACATCTTAAGTGTCCGGTTCACTTAGTGGGATGAGAAGTGATATGTAAACTAGTGAACTAGTATTTTATTAGAAAAGATGATTGAATTATAGCAGGGGGACAGACTGCTGAAGAGAGGGTTTTAATGAGTGAGACTCTCGTTTAAGCAGGCCTGCACGGTTGGAACTGAAAGCCACACATTCCTTTTTCTCCACATTGCAATGGGCTCTGGAGAAAGCCACTTATTCGGGACACAGTCACATAGCAAGTCCCTGTCAAAAAGGATTCGGTGAGGTAATCCAGTCAAAATTCTTCTTTTGTTTGTTTGTTTTTTTAAATGACTTCATATTCCTGGCAGTAGAAACTTTTCTGCTATCAGCAATAAAAAATGGGGAACTGACTGAAATGACAAAGGCTCGACTGACTTGACACCAGTATGCAAGACTGCACCCACTCCACCCAGTCGCTAATGTTTTTTTCCTTAACACAGGGTTACATGCCCGGAGCATAGCTACCCCGGGGAGAAGTTCTGCGGCCACCAGCAAACAAAAACTTTCGATCCACATGATTGAGGGAGAGATAATGAAACAGATAAAAGTACAAGTAAAAAAAAATAAGAAAAAAAATTAAAGAGAAAAAGCAGGAGCAACAGTAACAGGCTGCATGCAGGCTGGCGCATGCAGCCGGTGTAGTCCCCTCACTTTTTTTTGTTACCTTAAGTGTCAGACATAACATCACTAGTAAAAAGTATAGATACATAGATGGAGTGTACAGGACCTCATATGGATATTCTGCAGCTGATACATCATTACATTTACTTATGCACTGGTATGTAGCTCACATGTATTATCACAGCAGGGTTACCGCACATCAAACGACCAGCAGATGTCAGTACTTCCAAATGAGCTGTTAAAATGGGCGTAATGTGATCTGCCTTTTAGCGATGCAATTGGCCAGAAAGATTCATCGGGCATTTTGACACCATCCCTGCAAGACCGTCACATTACACTCAGACCAGCGATCCTTTCCTCAGTATGGTACTGTGACATCCCCTGATCCAGTTGATGCTAAAGCCCACAAAGAAATGACTAACAGGCCTAAATGTGGTCCACATCTGCAGCTTTCTTTTGGCCACATTTGACCTGCAATAATAACGATCACTCAGAGCGAGTGTAAGTGACACAACTCAGGCACAGGTCAATTAAATATGGACAACATGTCAGGTGGACAAAATCGAGTACAGCTGGTGACCCTCTTACACAACTGTCATCAAACAAACTTCTTTTAAATAAGGTTCATGGATTTTTACAGAGTCTATAATAAATAAGTTTTTTATTTACATTTCATGAAGAATGCGTGGCTGAGTGGTTGACATTAATTCTGTAGATATACTTGGACATACAGTAGAGGGCAGTCATGTGTAAGGATGAGCTCACTTTCTTATGATCCAGACAAAAATCTTTTTAATTTTCCCAACCATTGACTCTTTGCTTTTTTGTATTTTTAGTTTCAAAATTTTTATTCATTCTCATTTCTCACTTTATAGAAAACTGTAATAAAAATCTATTCAAACAGCTGAAGGGATTCAAAAATACATCAAATAAATAAACTGGGACACAAACTCTGCTCATGTCTGAGTTGAAAAGCAATAAACCAAATACAGCTCTACTGTTTACTGACCAACATTATTTATCTGCACTGTGATTAATAGAACTTCAGTAAATACACACTCTACATACATTACATGCTGATATTATTAAGTAAAGTGATGTAATAACAGAGTAAATTACGCATGTAAGTTGTTTTAAATTAAGACTGCTCCAGGTTTAGTCTAAAAACAGAATAAAGCAAGAACAAGGACATTAAGAGTTAACAACTTTAATGTTATTGTGGCAAAATCTTAGAAAGTTTTCAATTAGCTAACATAAGCAAGTGAAATGAACTGCAGTTTTGCCAAAATAGAACCCAAATGACATCGTTTAGCACACTTTGTGCATCTACAAATACTGGTCTTCAAAATGCCCAAACACTAATTATCAGTTACTCTCAACCATATTGCACATGTGAAAAAGGTGGAAGGAAGAAGCTACAAGTTTAAGCTTCTACAAATGTTCGTCAAGAAGTGGGTGGCTGTAGCTCAGGTGGTATAGCAGGTCACCTGCTGATCGGAAAGTTGGTGGTTCGATTCCTGGCTTCCCCTAGTCTACATGCCAAACATCCTTGGACAAATACTAACCCCAAGTTGCTCTCCAATGCATCCATCGGAGTGTGAATGTTAGCTTAAAAAAAAAGCACTTAGACAAATGTGCTTGTGTGAATGGGAGAATGCACAAGTTGTGTAAAGTGCTTTGAGTGCTCAGAAGAGTAGAAAAGCGCTACATAAGAACCAGTTTACCAAGATGGAACGGCAACAATCCATTTGATGGAAAAATCTGTTCAGCTGAACATGTTGTGTTGTTGCAGCAAATCAACATGTGTTCTGTTATCTTATCATGTACATATGAAATAGTGAACTACATGGGGAATGTATACATCTACTATAAATGCTTTTTGTGAGTGAAAAATAGAAGACGTTGGACTGAACAAGAAAAACACAGCTTATTTCCATATATTTGTGTACATATGCATAAAATGGTCTCATTAAGACAAAACATACATTAGCATTTCTGATGGCCATGTTTTGAATCTTTTACATCGGTATTTATTTTTGATGATCTGTGAAATGTAAGCAAATGTAAGCGCTGTAATAACAGTGGTGAAGAGATTTCTGATATACTATATACTACCATATCACATCATAATTTTTATTTTAAATTTCAATATTTTCCTTTTCTTTATAGTTTGAGAAGATCATATTTTATTTTAAGTCTTTTTGAACTGTTTTATGTTTGGACATAAAGCAATTCCATGTTCAGACTGTTCCACAGTTTCACTCCATGAACAGAAACACAAAAGCTTTTTCTTGTAGTACGTACCTTCCCTGTTTTGAAGTTACAAAAACCCCTTAAATTATAACTTTCTTCTTTTAAAAAAAAACATACTCTGAATATCACCTGGCAGTTCTTTATTTTTTGCTTTGAATATAATTTGTGCTGTTTGGATGGGTGCAGGGATCAGTGTTTTGAGCCATATTTATTTCACACAACTGCAGCTCTCAAGCTGCCAGCCACAAATACACCGCAGAGTCCCTGTGTCTTACCAGGCGGGCGTGATTGGAAATAGTAGTGCAGGTGCATCCGCACGGCACTACTATTTCCAAATAACATAACTTTAGAGTTATTGAAATGAATGATCATTTGTTTTTATCAAGCCAGAACTTCATTAACTTATTTCATTAGTTATATCCTCCAATAAATTCTGCAAAAAATGTTTGTATCGTCAGCAAAGAGAACCTTTTTTAATAATTTGGACACTTCACAGATGTCGTTAATGTACAAGTTGAAGAATTTTGGACCCAAAACTGACCCTTGGGGTACACCACAAGCAATGTCCATACATAAGGAGCAACCACCATTTAATTTCACAGTTTTCCTGTCACTTAAATAACTCCGGACCCAATCTAAAGCTGCACCTCCATAACACCATAACGTTCCAGTTTTCTTATTAATATATCAGGATCTATAGTCTCAAATGCCTTTTTCAAGTCTATGAATAACCCAGCCACATATTGCTTTTTGTCTATGGAATTTGTGATGTATTCTATTGAATCTAATAGTGCCAATGATGTTGATCTGCTTGATCTGAATCCGTACTGACTCTCGGTGAGTAGTTTATGTTTATCTATACATTTTTCCAGTCGGTTTTTAAACAGTTTTTCAAGAATTCTTGAGAATTGAGGTAGTAAAGAGACAAACCTGTAGTTTGTGAAATGGTGTTTGTTGCCAGATTTGTATAGAGGTATAACTTTTGCTATTTTCATTCTATCTGGAAATTGAGCAGTTTGAAATGATAAATTACAGATGTATGTAAACGGTTTTATAATAGCCTCAATGACTCTTTTAACCACTATCATATCATTACAATCCAAATTTCTGATTTTTACATTTTATGAGAATTTCAAAAACTTCATTTTCTGTGAGAAACATAGAAAATTTCTGTCAATCAGTGTATCTGTTTTTTCCTGTGATTTCCCAGGATCAGTGATTGTTCTTGCTAAATTTAGTCCAGCAGTTACAAAGAATTCATTGAGACTATTTGCCACAACATCCATATAATGAAATATAGTTCTTTTGTCCAGCCCCACGTTTTATAACACTGCTCAGTATTTGCCATGATCTTTTAAAATTATTTCTATTTATATCCAATTGCTTCATATATAATTCCTTTTTACTATATCTAAGTATATTATTTAACCTATTTTTATATCTTTTGTATCTGATTTCAGCATCTTTAGTTCTCGTTCTTAAGAAATCTCTGTATAGAGCATTTTTAGTACATGCAGACCTTTTGTTATCCATGGACAGTCCATATATTTATGTTTCCTACTATATTTCTTTATTGGACATTTGGTATTGTACAGTAATGTAAATGTTCTAAGGAATTCATTATACGCACTATTTAAGTCCTGATATACTTCACACCAGTTTTCTTTCAATAAATCTTTTTTTAAATGCATTCATTCTTTCTTCTGTTCTTACTCGTCTGTACTCTTTTTTACTGTCTATTTTATTGATCTTGTAATTCCTATCGTAGACTGTAAAAATTGATGGTCACTTATGTCGTTAATCAGGATTTTCTAACATTTTGAGTTATTTTCCAGTGTTAGAAAATCAGCACTGCTCAGTGTTGGTCGTTGTTAATCGTCAAATCACATACAATGTGATGTGAATTCAAATGTTTACAAACAATTGCAACTATAAAACCGCAACATGAGACTGATTGAGTTTTAATGGGCTATAAATTAGAGTCATTAAGGTGAAACAGAAATGTTTTAAATATATTAGCTCATGTGTAATGACAAAAAACTAACCCAAGAATATCTTTTTGAAATAAGCTGCAAAAAAGTGAGTTTTTTATGATGTTAAATCACTTCATGTTTTACTCTAAATGGTGACTGTTTCATTAATTCAGCTGTTTACAAAAACAGTCGGCAGGAATATATTAAACACCACTGCAGCACAAACGTGAGTTTTTACTCGAGAAGACTCGATTTCCAGGCTTATTTTGCAAGAAATGTGAGGGGTTTTGACAAAACGGGGACTGTTTTAGACACAGTCTCTGAAAATGTGCTTAAATGTTTCAGAACTACTGTAATCACTGTTAATCACTCATTTGGAAAGCTGATAGGACTCTATACATTAAGTAGGTGCTGTGTTTACAGACAAAGATTGTATGTATCTTAAAAATGGTTTAAGGTAAATGAACACAGTCTACTATAAATGATCCTGAAGTGAAACTGTAAAAGCTTGAGGGAGAAAGAGATAATCATGTGCTGAAACCAGACAATGACAGTTTTGATGATTAAAATGTCTACAGAGAAATTCCATTTTTCTGTCCTCATGACATTTCTTTAAAAAACATGTTGTCGTCACAGCAAAACCTCCTGAATGTTTGTTCTTCTCATCTGTCAGTGAAAACATTTTAGGGGGAATGCAGCAGGTGTTACAGGTTTTTTCACATCAGTTTCCAACTTTCTGTCATGTTTGTTCAAGTCCCGCAGCAACATCACCATTCCTTTGTAAGAAGCTGTGAACTCTTACGACATATTTTATCACTAGTTAACTTTGAAATCTAATTATTTCCCAGAACTCAAAGAAACTATGTAAACCTGTTGCCTCCATAAAATTGAGTAAAACTTATTTATCATAACTATATCCTGACAACTTATTCATTGCAAGTATACAGTATTAAGAATAACTTTTTATTTTATTACTAGGACTGTAAAATCTAAAAAAAAAAAAAAAAAATTGGGGTAATTTAAACCATATGTCATTTAGGAAAAAGTATAATCCTTGAAATTTTTAGTACAACAGTCATATTAATATAACACTGTACGCAAATATGATTCACAAATAATGATTAAAAACACTTCTTGTAATGGTGGTAAAATCAGCCTAACAGTTATTGTTTAAATGCAAAAAGTCTATCAGCAAACATACTGGACACTGTTTGACCCTTTTGGCACCCTGGAAATAAATAATACTCTATGCTGGCTGAGTTCACAGCGATTTTAAAGAAGTTGTTGTTGAATCAATATCAAAGAACCCAAATTTGGATCCATCTTTTCCAAGCAGTTACAGGCAAATATCAAAATGAATATTTGTGTCAAAGATCTTGGAAAAACGGTCACAGAACAACTTAACAACTTTTTGGAAAAAACAATGTTGTGGACATTTTCTAAGCTGGTTTCTGCAAATTGCACTCCACTGAAACCACTTTACTTCAAGTGTCCAGTGACATTTTGATGGCAGCAGACTCTGGAGAGTACACCATTCTGGTTATATTGGATCTCACCTCTGTTTTCGATCACAGCATTGTGGTAAATAGGCTGAAGGACTTGTTCAGGATTACTGGTGTTGTTTTAAAATGGTTTATGTCGTATTTATCTGAGAGAGCTTTTACTGTCTGTATGAAATAAGTGTTGTCTGAAACATCAGTTCTGCCTTCTGGAGAACCTGAAGGATCTGTTTTAAGTCTGATTCTCTTTTTGCTTTATATACTCCATAGGCCAAATTGTCAGACGTTACAATGATATTGCTTATCATCTCTATGATGACGACATTCAGTTATACTGTCCTTTCAAAGCTTCTGCGTATTATAAATTGTCTCGTTTAAATAATTGTCTGTCAGAAATTAAACACTGGATAATGAAAATTTCATCCAGTTAAATAAAGATAAAACAGAAACGGATTGCTTTATTAATGCTCCTGATCATGTGTTCTCAGAAATTAAGCAGCATATCAGTTTTTCAGACCCTTTGTTTCAGTCGAGTCTTAAAAGCTTAGGTGTCTATGTTGTAGACAGTTCAATATCTCTTAAGAAACACTCTAAAGAACCGGTCCAGAACTGTTTTTATCATTTAAGAAACATTTTTAAACTCAGACTACTGGTGTCAAAGGCAGAAGTTGAGATGATTGTTCATGCTTTTATCTCTTCTCATTTGGATTATTGTAACAGTCTTTTTAATTGTCTCAACAAATCAGCACTGGATCGCCTTCAGACGGTACAGAACGCTGCGGCAAGACTTTTAACTAGCACAAACAAGAGGTCACAAATTACTCCAGTTTTGGCTTCTCTTCATTGGTTGACAGTAAATTTTAGGATTCTTTTTAAAACTTTAGTTGTAACTTTTAGAGCTTTTAGAACTTACTTACACTCTTCTGCTGAACAACAAATAATTATCTTACCACCATTATTATAATCTTACAATGAAACAAGGTTTAATTATTCTGAAATTAAGTTTAGGATTTCCACAGCCTGTCCCAGCTGTCATAGGGTGAGCGGTAGGGTACACTATGGACAGGACGCCAGTCTGTCGCAGGGCTAACACAGAGATACAGACAACCACTTGCACTCACATTTACTCCCACATTCACACCTTTGGGCAATTTAGAGTTTCCTATTAAGCTATCCCCACATTACTTATATTATCAAGTTAAAACACATTTACTGTTCAGTCACAAGTGCAGTCTCTAGATCAAACAACACATTTGTTTTACATTCAAACACAGAAGCTTGGTATGTTGTAATATTGTAAGGATGGCTTGTTTCCAGTGCAGGCATTACTGCCTGAATGACTGTCATGGATTTAGCTGATCCAAATGTAAGTGCAGAAGAAAGTCTTTAACTTCCGTTAAGTACAGTGCATGTGGGTTGGAGACAAAATGAGCTTGAACCTCTCTGTCACTTGGTGTTCGTTCTTTCTGCTGCTAGCTTTGGTAGCATTAGCATTGTGCTGCGGCTTTGTTGCCTGTGTGCAAGTTGTTGTAAACAGCGGTTTCAGCTGTCGAGAAAAAGAGTTGGCAGTTTTTACACATTTAGACACAATTTTCAAATCTAACCCGTCTTTCACTCCACCGTGATTCTCTTGTGATTCATAAAGCTTACCACAGTGAGGATCATATTAAACGCAATTGCAGAACAAATGTGAGATTTTAGAATAGGAACATGATTTTAAGTCTCATTTTGCACGAAATATGAGGGGTTTAAAAAAACAAACAGGAACTGTTTTCACTTTGTGTTTAGAATTTTGAGACGTTTAAGATAAGATAAGATAAGATAGAACTTTATTAATCCCTCGGGTGGGTTCCTCTGGGAAATTCGGTTTCCAAAAAAAACACACAATCTCTGGAAATGTGTTTAAATGTTTCAGAACTACTGTAATCACTGTTAACCCTCTCAGGCTCAAACTAGGTTTTAGTTGCTAATGCACAACCAAGTCCTGCAGTAGTACTTCTGAGTAAAAAATATTTATGTGGGGTAATCAGGTTGTTAGTGTTTTAACTGTTGCAAATCTGCAACGCTTGCCTTGAGTGGGTTAATCACTCATTTGGAATCAGCTGATTGGACTCTATACTTTAAGTAGGTGCTGTGTTTATAGACAAAGATTGTATGTATCTTAAAAATGGTTTAAGGTAAATAAACACAGTCTACTATAAATGATCCTGAAGTGAAACAGTAACAGCTCGAGAGAGCAAGGTAATCATCTGCTGAAACCAGACTATGACAGTTTTTGGAGTTTGTACGTGTGTCTATGGGCCACTGTATATATTTATATATAAAGATATATAAATAAAACCACTTTTTTTACATTAGTAATTCCTTTTGTGCATAATTTTATATTATTGTAATAATAAATTAATTAAAGCAACAAAACCACCTGAAGAGCCGGTTCGGAGCCGGAAGAGCCGGTTCTCTAACAAGAGCCGGAAATCCCATCACTCTATTACTCCTGTTCTCGCTGGCTCGCACTGGCTGCCCATAAAGTACTGTATTCAATTTAAAATATTACTCCTTACGTTCAAAACTGTTAATAAATTAGTGCCGAGTTATCTTAGTGAACTTCTCAGGCCACATACTCCTGCTAGAACACTTAGATCTGCTACTCAACTACCTCTGACGCAACCTAGATGTCGGCTGAAGTCTCCGGGTGTATATGTTTTTGCGCTCGCTGCCCCGGTATGTGGAATAACCTCCCTCTCGCTATCTGCGCCTCTGATTCTATTGCACTGTTTAAATCACGACTAAAGACCAACTTATTCAATCTTTCCTTTATTCTAGTTAACATTTCACTTATGATTTTACATTATGCTCTTTTATGCTCATTTAATTCCTTGTTTTCTTCTGTATCTGCTTTTTCTCCTATGTATCAGTGACAGTTATCTGCTTACATACCTAGTACTTGCTTCGGTCCTATTTCTATTTCTATTATCTTCCTTTTATTCTCTGTGTTACTTGTTAAGCACCTTGGTATACCCTTGGTTTTAAGTGTGCTTCATATATAAAGTTTATTATTATTATTATTATTATTATTATTATTAACATTAAAGTAATGGTTGGCTCAACAGTCCTCTTTTGTCAGCCTGGCTACAGTGCTGAAGAAAAAATCTAGGGTTGTGCTTATTCTCTTCAATCAGTGATCAATAGTAAGATGTTCCAGTTTTATGGAGGGATTTCTTATAGAGCAACAAACTATTTCTCCAGGCTAAATGATGATCTTCTAAATTAGTGACACACCATTTCCTCTCCAGCTTATGAGCTATCTCCTTTAAGGTACGCATTTAAGGGTTACAACAGAGAGTCAAGTACTTCAACTTCATGGTTCCCTTCATCATGACTTCTTTTCCTGTCCCTCCTGCACTTTAACATTTATTTTGTCGATAAAGTGACAAAATAAAAGTTATTTTGCTAGCAGGTTGTTGAAGCAAAATAATCACCATTACAGTATAACTTTGGAGGAATTGTGATGATTTTGTATTAACTTAGGCTTGGATTGAACTTTTGTAACATGCTTTTTGCAGTTAAAATAATCAAGCTGAAGATTTCCATGTGTATTGATGATTTATTCAGTGAAGTTTTCAAAATCAATGACAATTTCATTGCAACAAAGGTGATTTGATATTGAGATATAATTAATATTAAGATATTGTGGTCCATTTTTGATTTCATTGTACATTAAATGCAATTTAAATACATACATCTGTATTATAAACCCTAACCAGTTTGGAGTGCTTCAGTTTTTCTGAATCAAATTAGATGCCCTGCCACTTTTTATCACATTGCTGAAGGTAAAATAACACAATAGAAAATCACCATGAAAAAAAGTTCAGAGGAGATATATCAGAGACATGTATCACAACTAGTATAAGGAGGCACTCTTACAACCAACATACATTTTCTTTATTTGTTGCTTTTCTACACTGCAAAGATTTTTTTTTTGGATTCATTTTTTTTCACATAGCAGAGGTGCCACAGTGGTTATGTTTTTTACTCTCTTGAAAGAATGTACATATAGACTAGGATACGCTGCATCAGTGCTTGCATAAACATATATTCGTTTTCGTCCGACACTCGTCTAGTCTCCACCTCTTTGTACATGGCATCTGTGTAGTGTGTGCCCCCATTTCCTGCCACCATGTAATCAATCTTTTTGATCAGCTCCACCACCTGCTTTTTATCTGTCGCTGTGTTTTCAAAGACGTGAAACCTATTTCCACACCTTTGAATGATGCGGCGAAGCCCTGGCTCAGCTTCACGTACATACTCCTGTATGGTCATGTCACCAAGATCACCACCACGTGTGAACAGCACAATCATGTACTGATTAGCTTGTGGACCAAACAGCTCCTGCAGAGCTTCCACTGAGTTTTTCTCCTCTTTGGTGAATCGACCAATTTGGAGAACCAGCAGGAACACATGAGGACCTGGACAGGAGACTTCAACACACCTCACAATTTCACGTTTGATGAACTCTTCTGATATTTCAGTGTCCACGATCCCTGGTGTGTCTACCACACTAACTACTCTGTTGCCCCACTGTGTCACTCCTTTTTCACAGACCTTAGTCACTGACTTTGAAAAGGGACAAGATCTGAAATGCTTAACTCCCAAGATGGTGTTTCCAACAGCACTCTTCCCCACACCAGTTTTCCCAATCATCACAATCCTCAAATCAGGACCTGAAACACAATTCAATACTTTGATTTAACCTGTCTAAAAATGTATAACAAGATCATGAAAACATATTGACAGTTTTCACAGGAAATGAATTACACACACACAGGAATTAAAATATTGCTTACCTGCTGGAAATGAAGCCATATTTTGTCTTCACTGTTGTCACTGAGAAGGTAAAACAGATGAATGTTGCAGCGATTGTTCAACTTAACTTTTAAAGCTTCACAGCTGACACGCCTCCAATATTTGCATAACAGCTCCATATAATACAGACAAAGAACATCACAGCCTGCAGACACCACACAGCATTCCACTGCTCTGAACTGAAGAATCATGTCTCACAGTAAGTTCTGCCAATATTTCTCTATACTGTGTGCTTAGTCTTTGTTGTGTAGCCTGTTAGCAAAACACTCATTTTGTTCAGTGTCATGTATATTTGTGTATAAATTTTGTTTCTTTTCACAGACCGGATTTCAGTGGCCATCTTTGGCAAAGTGGAATCTTTAAAGAGGACTCTAATAGCCAACATCCTGAGCAAAAAATTATCAGATATACCCGAAAGAATTGCGGAAAATACATGGATATATGAAAATGATACATATGTGTTTGCTTATACACCAGACACAAAATTTGAATATAAATTGCTCGTTTCTATGAACCCACCCCCTGACATGTGTTTGGTGGTGGTAGAGGATGAGTTTTCAGATAATGATGTGTGGCAGCAGATAGAAGATCTGAGCAAGAAATCTGGAAAACCTACAGACGAGTTCAGAGTCGTGCTGCCTTTGGGATACACACCAGGAGGTTACCCTTTCAAATCGTGCAAGCTTTATCAGGTTCTCCTTGAACTGGAAAAACTGCCTGCAGACAGAGGTCTAACTCTCACCAGGTAAAGCTGAAAGCAGACATTTAGAAACTGATTATATTTTGTGCAAAATTATTTTTTTTATTTTTATTTTTAAGATCTTTGCCAATACACAGCTATCTGGTTAGTAAACAAGGTCTAACGTTTATGTTACAGACCTGATGATAATGCAGAATTCCAGATGGAGGACAATGGTAAGCTGTGTGTATGAGCTTCTTTATAGACACACACACATATGCAATACTGTGCAAAAGTTTTAGGCTGGTGTGAAAAAATGCTCTAAACAAAGAATGCTTTCAGAAAAATAAATGATTGTTTATTGGCCGTAATGTATTCTGCATCAGGACAATGACCCCAAACATAGAGCCAAAGTTATTAAGAACTAAATTCAGCATAGTCCTGGAAGTCCTGGAAGCGATGGTACGGCCCCCACAGAGCCCTGATCTCAACATCATCGAGTGTTTCTGCGATTACATGAAGAGACAGAAAGGTGTGAAGCCCACATCCACAGAAGATCTGTGGTTAGTTCTCCAAGATGTTTGGAACAACCTACCAGCCAAGTTCCTTCAAAAACTGTATGCAAGTGTACCTAGAAGAATTGATGCTGTTTTGAAGTCAAAGGTGGTCACAATAAATGTTGATTTAATTTAGATTTCTCTTTTTGTTCACTCACTGCATTTTCTTGATTGATAAAATAAATGTTGGACACTTCCATCTTTGAAAGCATTCCTTGTTTACAGCATTTTTCTCACGCACCTAAAACTCGTCCATAGTACTATGTGTGTGTATATATATATGTATATATATATATGTGCGTGTGTGTCCATATTTTTAGTTTTTCAGTGAAGGATATTTAATTATTCAAAAAGAACCAAAGGTTTTCAAAGACACTTACAAAAACTCCTATTTGGCCTTTTAATTCAGGTGGCAGATGTATAAACGACTCCCTCACTAACTCCAAGAAGATTTTGAAAAGTGAGAATGAGCTTTAAAGACGTGCCTGAACAAACTGTTTTCATGCACCCACTAAATAAGCTAAAGTAGTTTATTTGAGTCATAATCTTCAACTGCTCTTCCTTGATACAGGAAAACACACCAGCACCACAGTGAACCTTGTTCTTTTGGGAATGGCCGGTGCTGGAAAGAGTGCCAGTGGAAACACCATCCTTGGAAAGAAAGTCTTCATGTCTAAACCCAGTTCAAAGCCAGTCACCAGAGAGTGTCAGGTGGAAGAAACAAACATATATGGCATACACCTTCGTGTGATTGATACTCCAGACATATTTGATGAGGAGCTCGAATCATCAGATAAAGAGAAACGTGTAAAAAGCTGCAAAGAGCTCTGTAAGCCAGAAGACTGTGTGTATGTACTTGTGATACATGTGAGCAGATTTACAGATGGTGAGAGAGACATACTGAAAAAGTTAGAAAAAGCTTTTGGGAACAACGTTAGTGAACAAACAGTCATCCTGTTCACCAAAGGAGGCGACCTGCAGCAGGCAGAAATGAGCCTGGAGGATTTTTTGAATTCCTGCCAACCTAAGCTGAAGGAAATAATTGAAAAATGTGGCAACAGGTGTGTTGTTTTTGAGAACAGCAAATCAGATTCAGATCAAGTGAAAAAATTGATTGACGTGATCAGAATGTTAGAAAATATGCAGAAATGATAGCTTCATGTATCAGATCAGAGGGATAAGGGGTTAAAAATGATTTCTCGTGTTAATCTATAAACAGATAGATTATTAAATGGTGTCTTGAAATATCCAGTTAAAAATTAATCAGAGCCTTAGATATTTGTGAATGACGTGGGTTTTGTTTTTATTTTTGCATGAATTTAGTCTCTTACTGTGTTAATGTATCTCATTCATGATGGAGTTATCAATAAAAAGAAAACTGATAAATTTGCTTGTTTATTAGTGTGACTAAAGATTCTTTAAATACCACAGAGCCTTCTACTGAGTTTGATTAACTGTTCAGATATCAGACATGATTTGATGATTCATAACTTCTATTAAACTGCTGCTTTCAAAAACGCCCCAATGCAGGTTTAACACTTCTATAGACACATTTACAGATGAACAGATTTAGATTTACAGATGGTATGTGTGTGAGAGAAAAAGAATTTGTGAACAAAGTTACTGAACAACAAGTCATCCTGTTCAGCAAAGGTGGCAACCTGCAGCAGGCTGAAATGAGCTTGGAGAATTTTTTAATTAATGCCAACCTAAGCTGAAGGAAATAACTGAAAAATGTGGCAACAGCAGGTGTGTTTTTTTAAGGAACAGCAAATCAGATTCAGATCCATTGAAAAGAACGGATGGACACAGTGATTAAAAAGGAAAAAAAGAAATATCAGAAATGATAACTTCATGTATCAGATGAGAGAAAGGAAGTAATTTCCTGTGTAAAGATATAAGTAGGTTAAAGCATTAAAACAATTCAATATAATTATCCACTTTCACATTAGATCATACAGCTGTAAATTAAATGCTCTTGTTTTTACTTTATTTCTAACTATTCAGTGCTCAAACAAAGATCTACTTCCAAATGTTTGTTTGAAATTGGAACTTTTAATTTTCTCTAATTCATAACTGTGATGTAATCCGTTTAATACTGAATAAACCATTACAGTGTTTTGGTACACCTAAATGTTGTCTTTAATGTGACTGGACTGAATAGTTTCCACGAAATGTTTGACTACAGAAAGGAAGATTACAAGAGTGATGTAAGACTCCATCAATATATAATTATCTATATATCAGACAAAGGTCAAATGCAACATGGGAAAACTTGAAATCTTTACCATTTTAAGTCTTTAATAGTGTAGGATGGGTGCCCTTATATTATTTATATTTATATATGTTTTTCCGCGGCAGTATGAAAATGAAAAACATATTTCATTCCTCATCAGAGGCCACAGTTTCATATTTCTGGACCAATATTTCCTTCAATATAAATGAATAAAAAAATACAGAAAAAATGAATATAACTATTTAAAATGAATCTAAATATATATTTTGTTCAACAAAACTTTTCAGACTTTCCACTGAAGCCACTAAGTCATACCTACTTTGATATAATTCGGATAGCAGATTTTAAACATCTGATATCTCAGTTTGTCAAGTGCTTTACAATCCCAGTTGATTCTGATCGAATTAAGAATACATGGGCTGAAGACCTCCTTGTCCCTCTGTCTGAGGACCAATGGTCAAACTGTTTGTCCAATATTCAGAAAGGCTCAATAAATGCCAGATATAAACTAATCCAGTTTAAAGTCATTCACAGATTGCACTTTTCTAAACTTAAACTTAACCGGATCTATAATTCTGTATCCCCCTTATGTGATAGATGTAATATCAGTGAAGGTTCCTTTGCACATCTATTTTGGCATTGCCCTGTCTTTCAAATCTTTTTGGAGCCAGATTTTTACGTGGTTTTCAAACCAATTAAGCAAAAAAAGTACCACTTGATGGTACATTGGCTATACTTGGATGACTTGCATCAATTGAATCTTTTTCCTTTTCACAAACACAGATAATTACAATGGGTATGCTTATTCTTTCACAGTGGCGGTCTTCTTCGGCCTCGTGTTTTAAAAGGTGGCTTAATGAGATGGTATCTGCAGCCAGGGTGGAACAGATAAGATTTGATAGAAAGGGGAAACTGGCGATTTTTTGTACGATTTGGCAGCTCTTTCTAGAATTCTTAAAAATTAACTGATCATAATTCATGCCTCACACTACGCGTGAATTCTCTTATTTTATTTTATTTTACTTTTGACTTAGTTAATATTGTTATTTGTTTTTTTCTCTCTCCTTCTTTTTCTTTTTTTCATGCTTAGAAGTTCATAAATGCTAAATGTAGTAATTGTCCTCAATTGAATCTGTAAAAAAAAAAATCTAAATATTATTCCCTTTTCCACATCCTTTACATTTGACGTCTTTGATAACACGAAAGCAATTATTTATAGTTCTTTGATTTTTATTCACCTGTTGCACTTTGAGCCAGTTGCAGGATCAGCTCAACACAGTCAGCCTCCCCAATCAGTGACCTGCATTGTAACCGGTAATGTGTCACCATCTGCTGGAAATTGGATGTAAAAACTTAAAAGGAAATGGAGCTTTTGTTATTTCCGCACATTGCTTTAACTTTTTAAAATGAAACTAAATCCTCTCAAGACCTCCCAAAATTAGAGACAGACACACATCAATGGATCAATAATTATGCTTCAGAGAAGAGTTTAAAAGTTTTAAACTCGATGAACATGTTTTAGCATACATGCCAAGGAAACAGCAGGTCAGTTTCAGATCAAGTGAAAATGCTAATGAGCACTTTACTACCCGAATTTCTGCACACTGAAGATTAAATACTTGGAGTACTTGGAGACTAAATACTCGGAGTCTAAAGGAAGTCAAGCGCTGAGTTCGCAAAAGGAGTAAAAAGAAAACAAACAAACAATTTTGTAGAAACACACTGGCTGTTAGACTGTAGTATTAAATGATTAAATATCCTTAATCCTTGTCAAGGTAGTCGATGGTCTTCGTCTATCATCAAAAGCTGTAGGCTGCAGACTGGTGATACAGTCATAGAAACACTTTTGAAACAAAAACAAAAATCTTAACTTTAAAGGACTTAACTCTTAGGACTTAAAAATGAAAATTGTTTTTAAAGAATTCTTATAACCATAATATCTTGGTCGGTGCTGTTATGTGCTCGATTGTCTTGGGGGTAGGGCTATATTTTCGGTTAAATATAGAACAACAAATATCAAACTTACAATATGTATTTGATATACAAACACAACATCAGTGTTTATGGTTCTTGCATGCAGGACCATAAACTAATTTTCTTCCAAAGTAGAGGTTGTTTGCCAGGAACACAAGTTTATCAACCGTCTCTGGCTTCAGTGCAGATCGGAGGCATGTTACTATGTTGCCAATGGTGCTGAATGCCCTTTCTGAGGGGGCACTCGTGGTAGGAATGCAAAGGTATTTCCTGGCTAGGGTTGCCACCCTGGGAAAATTAGCCTGGTGCAGCCTCCACCAATCCAGTGGGTCAGCTTCTCCGTCAACATCCAGTGCCTACAGGTAACTCTTAAGCTCAATTTCAATCACTTCTCTGTCAGTGAGGGCAGCTGGGCCAGGCTGAGGAGATGCCTTTTTGAAAAAGCTGCCCAGACTTCTTTTACTCCTCTTGGGTTCTTTTTGGTCTTTCCCAGCAGCTCCTGTGCTTGTGTGTAATGGTGGTGACTCAGGCTACGTACACACGTACACGGGTATTTTTGAAAATGGAGATTTTCCGTTTTCATTTTAAAAAATAATCCCGTCCATATGTAAACGCAAAAATGAAGGAAAACACTGCTAGGAACAACCAAAGCAACAGGTGGAGATATATTCCTAACCGTGTAGAAATGTTGGCCAATCAGAAACCTCGGTGGGAAATAGTAAACAAAGATGGGGCGTAGAAGCAGAACCGAGTCCTATATGTGGAGGGACAGTAACTGTGTGTGTATATGTAAGCATTTAAACATTGCAGAGTGTACAATTAACAGTAACAGTATTGTAGAAATTCATTTCACCGAAACAAAACGTGGCGCACAGTGTGACGTCAAAAAGTGCGCACACCTTTGACGCTGCGTTTTCTCCACTTTCCTCATCCACGCGTAAATGCAAAAACTGAGTTTTCGAAAATCTTCACCCTGGTAGGCGTTTTTAAAAATCTCCGTTTTCAGTGACCGAAATCGCTGTTTAGGTGTGGACGAAAGGTGCAAACGCATAGAAAAATCTCCGTTTTCAAAAATAACCGGGTACGTGTGGACGTAGCCTCAGATATGAGGGGCCGTACAAGCCAAAATTCATTCTTTCACTCTCACACACATACATTCTTCTTTCACACACATATATTTTCACTCTCACACACATACATTTTCACTCTCACACACATACATTTTCACTCTCACACACATACATTCTTCTTTCACACACATATATATTTTCACTCTCACATACATACATTTTCATTTATGCATTCCTACATTTTGCTCTCATTTACATGCATTCAATATGCATTTAATCTCACAAATAATATATGTATGTAAGCAGAGAATGCACTATGGCGTTATTTTTGTGCCACTATTCTGAGCGCACGTAAAAAAAAAAAAGTTGAGCCCGTCCCATCTCGATCAAGTGACGAGGACAACGATGTGACCGTTTCAGGAGATGATAAAATATTTCTTAACACCCCCATAGCTTGCTGAAGAACTCGAGTTTCTTCTCCCCCCTCCATGCTGTCAGACACTTGAAAGTGACCTGCGCGTGCTTCTCAGCCAATCACAGCGGTACAGACACCCTGCCTTCCGTTTCCACTAAACTCCTTCCGTTTCCACTATACTCTTTCATTCACATACATTATTCTCTTGCATACATATATTTTCTTCTGACATGTATGCATTCTTTGCTTACATACATATATTATTTGTGAGATTAAATGCATATTGAATGCATGTAAATGAGAGCAAAATGTAGGAATGCATAAATGAAAACGTATGTATGTGAGAGTGAAAATATATGTATGTGAGAGTGAAAATATATGTGTGAGAGTGAAAATATATGTGTGTGAGAGTGAAAATATATGTGTGTGAGAGTGAAAACATATGTATGTGAGAGTGAAAATATAAGTGTGAGAGTGAAAATATATGTGTGAGAGTGAAAATATATGTGTGTGAGAGTGAAAACATATGTGTGAGAGTGAAAATATATGTGTGTGAGAGTGAAAACATATGTATGTGAGAGTGAAAATATAAGTGTGTGAAAGAAGAATGTATGTGTGTGAGAGTGAAAGAATGAATTTTGGCTTGTACGGCCCCTCATACTCAGACATAGCTTGCGTCTCTAGCAGTGACTGAATTTCTGCTGTTGCTTTTTTTAAGATAAACTCTCTTCGGTCATCAGCTACAGTATATATGATGATCTGAAGCATGGGTTGACAAAGGAGGCCATATCCAGGAGGCCATCAGTTGCAGGGTCTGAGTATTTCTCATTTAAATACTTGAGGATGGCTCTCTTCGTGTCCCTCATGTCTGTCTTCATCAGGTAGAGGAAGAACTGTGTTATTTAGAAGGTGGAGCACAGGTTTGACATACGACACACTCACATATTCTTCTCTAGACAGAGCATCTGTGAACTCCATCAGGGGATTGAGTGTCTTGTTCACAGATTCTAACAAGTCAATGTCCTGCCAAGTTGGTAACAGGTGCCTGGTTGTTCTGTCTGCCTTCAGGACCTGTGATATGGCCTTCTCCAGTACCCGCTGAATCATCTGTTGTCGAGACCCCCATATTGTTGGCGTTTCAGTGATGAGGCAGGTTTAGCTCAGCCTGGGCATTAGCCATTTCTCTCTTCCTTTTCCAAGGGTAAGAAAAGGCACTCACTATTTTCTTGCACTTGCCAATTGCACGTTTAACACGGGCGTCTTTCATGCTTCTCTCTAAGGACAAAATTGGAAGATATTATTATTAGTCCTGTTGCACATGCACAATATAACAAAACATCTCTACAAACGCATGATTTGCACAGTAAAGCCTGAAAATTTTTGCGCATTTTGCACACCACTTATGTCAACCCCTGCGCATAATATTGAACGAGGACTAAAAGAAATTGCTAAGTTACTGATAGAGCCTGTGGCCGAAGCACTGCAGTCTTGTTCAACCGCTCAGTTCCACTGCTTTCATGATATTTGCGCTAATGTTTTTTCTATCTAAGCTGCACTGCTGGCACGTCTGCACACAGAAAATCTGCGTCAGAGCTTTATTTTTATTTTTTTTTAAGAAAAGAAAGTTTTGTTTTCAAAATTGGAGTTCAAGTTATTTTTATTTCCAATAGTGTTAACATACTACACAGGTCACAAACAAGTTTTTTTTTTCATTGTAAGGGGGCTAATGCACTTAATTAAACGTATCTTGATGCATTCTCAATCATCCAGGAAAGTAAATCTCCAAAAGTTGAAGTTGAGTTGACTCACATCACTTAGTGATGACAACAACATTATCATCCTTCCGGCAGACAAGGGTCGGTGCACAGTATTGCTAAACCAGAAAGACTGAGAAGATTTTGTCACTACTCAGTGATGAAAATACTTATGAGCCCCTGAAACGAGACACAGGAAGTGGCTACAGGAAGAGGGTGATAGACTGTCTGAAGCAGTTAGAACAAGACAAGGCTATTGACCGGACCTCATACCACAGGCTGTACCCAGGGGAGTCTACACCAAGTCTGTATGGTTTACCGAAAATACATAAACAGGGTGCACCTTTAAGACCGATTGTCTGCATGATCAAAACATCTCCAAGTTTCTGGCTTCGATCCTCAACCCGCTGGTGGGCAGCTCTGAACACCACATCCAGAACACCCTGGATTTTGTTGAGAAGGTGAGAGATGTCATTATGGAGGCAGATGAAACCATGGTCTCGTACGACGTTACATCTCTCTTCACTTGCATCCCAGTCACGGAAGCGTTGGAGGTAGTCCGTAAGAGATTACAGGATGACACCAACCTCAGCAACAGGACCACTCTCAGCATCCACCAAGTGTGTTTGCTTTTGGAACTGTGTCTTCAGATATGTGGATGACACCTGGGTGAAAATCAAATCTGAGGATGTACTACACTTCACGGATCACATTAACTCGGTGGACCAACACATCAAATTCACCAGGGAGGATATGAAAAGTGGCAGGTTAGCCTTCTTAGACTGTGAGATTTCCATCAGTAATGGGGGACATCTAAAGGCTCATGTGTACCGTAAACCTACACATACGGATCAGTATCTAAGGTTTGACTCTCATCATCCACTGGAGCACAAACTGGGCGTCATCAGGACGCTACAACACAGAGCGAACACCATCCCCACTGACACAGCGGCCAGGGAGGCAGAAGAACATCACATCAAGAAGGCCCTGAGTAAATGTGGTTATCTCAGCTGGACTTTTGTCAAAGCGGGAAAGGCACCTAAAGAAACCTCCAGCCGATCCAGGAGAGAAGGACAACCGCTGCCCAAGCGAAAACCTGTAGTGATCCCATATGTGTAAGGAGTATCGGAACAGTTGAGACACATTTTTTCGAAACACCGGGTCTCTGTGGCTTTTAAACCCCAAAATACGCTGCGCCAAAAACTGGTCCACCCCAAGGATCGGGTCCCCCGACACAAACAGAGTAACATAGTGTACGCTGTTAAGTGCCAGGAGGATTGCCAGTATTTATACATCGGGGAAACCAAACAACCTCTAGCGAAACGGATGGCACAACACAGAAGAGCTACCTCGTCAGGCCAGGACTCTGCAGTCTATTTACACCTACAGGCCAGTGGACACTCTTTCAGTGATGAGGATGTACACATCCTGGACAGGGAGGAACGCTGGTTTGAGCGCGGAGTCAAGGAGGCCATTTACGTGAAAAGGGAAAGACCATCTCTGAATCGAGGAGGGGGCCTAAGGGTACATCTTTCACCATCTTACAATGCTGTGATTGCAGCCATTCCCCAAATCTGTGAATGGTACTCATGGTCATTGATCAGTGTTCTTTGATCAGTGGGTTTTGGTCAGTGGTTGTTGATCAATGGTCATGAGAATTTGCATAATTATGATTAAGGAACTGACCTCCCAGCCCATTGTTCCTTCAGTGGGCTGGTTTCAGTCATTATGCAAATGTACTGTTTATAAGATTTGGGGAAACCTGCAGTCAGCTGAGACTGAAGAAGTCACTTGGATGAGTGACGAAACGTTTCTCCCACAAAATGTCCAGATGACAGAATGAATTTTTGAAGATTAATTAAAAGTAGTTTAACATAAATGTAAATGCTGTAATTTGATTATTTTGATAAACCAACTATACGGTAAAAAAATATATTTTAAAATACATTTTGAAATATATTTAAAAATATACAAGAAATGGCCAAAAAATATATGTGCTAAAATATATTTAAAAATATATTTTAGCACATATATTTTTTTCACTGCAATCCTCAAAGCCCTTCTGGACACATTGGGAAATCTCTTCCTTACTGCCACTGTAACAAACAAAAGTCACAGTTCTATTACTTTTATCAGAGTTAAAATAAAAATATGATTTATGTTAGCTGGCTTCATTTAGCAAACAGATAAATCTGTTTATATAGATACAGATATTAATACAGATATATTTTACGCATAATTTTACCTCTTTTTTTTCCTAGATGGAAAGTCTATCCAGTTCACATTACAGTAATGCTAACACCCCTTTTGGTTGTCTCCCCTTACCCTCCAGCATTCATAAATCTGTTGACCTTCTTTGTGTAAGACCAACCACTACAATGCATCATCACCTATTTGTATTGGTAACTTATTTTACAACCTATTTTAATGGTTGCAAAGTAAGTTACTTGTGCTGTATGCAATTTTAGATACACAGAAAGTCTTCACTTACTATATATGGCTGTCATAGTCTCCTTATGAAGGGCAGTTCTTCACTCTGCGCCGATGTCCGTTTTGCTCTGTTTTCCTATAAAAAGCATGAACATTTGAGTGTTTGACTAGTTTTAGATTTCCAAAAATCTGATATTTGTGCAACTAAACATTTGAACTACAATGATATGCTATTGAGAGATACTTTTATGGGTAATTTTTGGTAAAGAAACTGGTGACAGAGTTGTAGGCTTTTTAGAATACTATTAGCTAACCATTTGAACTGACTTTTAAATTGCTGTGGATCAAAACCTCCAGTGGGAAGGCGGCCATTAGAAGAACACGCACTATTGAACCTGAAAATAACAAAAACAAACAAAAAACGGAACAATACTTAAAAGTCAGGTAGGGTAATAAATCTCTTCTGAAGCAATATAGTTCATTTTGGGTGAAAAACAAAACATTCCTCTAAAATATATATACTGACATCAGCAATCAACATCATGATTGTAATTATTTCCTTTTTAGTACATCTACTGCTGTGTGCATGTGTCAAGCACTACGACTGTATCTATGCATATAAATTCACCATATATATCCTGCAAAAATGTTTTGTTATAGTCAAAAAAAGCAAACAAACAAAGGCACTCAATCAGAGGTGAGAAATTAATTGGGAATATCAATTATAGGTGAACTATTCTTTACCTACTAGCAATCAAGCTTCTTTAACCAAGAAGCTTGAAATATTTGAATGTAAAATAAAATAAATAAATAAATAAATAATAAAACTAACATCATGTAATTAAAATGCACAACTTACATTAAGGAAATCTGCATTTGTATCCACAGGCTAAAAGTAAAACAGTAAATGTGTTAGTAATAGTACAGGTATTTGTAAAAAAAAAAAAAAAAGGCAGTAACTGTGACTCTTCTAGTAGGATGCTAAATGCAGAGATTTATTTTTACAGTATAATATTGCATGTACAGGTAGCTGTGTTGTGAACTGTAACAGAATATTAGAGAATCTCAGAGAAATTAAATGTATTTATTTTTTGAATTTATCAATCATAAAACCGTCTGTTTTGAAGGCCTGTTATGTCTTGATGCATCCTTGACTCCGCGCTCAAACCAGCGTTCTTCCCTGTCCAGGATGTGTACATCCTCATCATTGAAAGAGTGTCCACTGGCCTGTAGGTGTAAATAGACTGCAGCGTCAAGTAGGCCATTTACGTGAAAAGGGAAAGACCATCTCTGAATCGAGGAGGGGGCCTAAGGGTACATCTTTCGCCATCTTACAATGCTGTGATTGCAGCCATTCCCCAACTCTCTGTGAATGGTACTCATGGCCATTGATCAGTGGTCTTTGATCAGTGGGTTTTGGTCAGTGATTGTTGATCATAGGTCATGGGAATTTTCATAATTATGAATAAGGAACTGACCTCACAGCCCATTGTTCCTTCAGTGGGCTGGTTTCAGTCATGTACTGTTTATAAGGTTTGGGGAAACCTGCAGTCAGCTGAGACTGAAGAAGTCACTTAGATGAGTGAGGAAACGTTTCTCCCACAAAACGCTACGTCCAGATGAACAGATTCAACTTTTGGAGAAGGCCTGTTACGATACCAACTTTTTGTTGGCCCATAAACAATTGCGACAAGTTATGTCATTGTCATTTTAAGACCATTTTATGTGTTTGAATCTATAATCATAATGTAACACCATAATAATGCAAGATCTACACACTTTCAATTGACAAACCAACATCTAATTCTTAAAATATTTAGATCATAGAAATTAGGTATCAAAATATTAGATACCATAAAAACTTGAATAAATAGTAAATTTTCTAACAAATAGAAAACAATGTTATTTAATGTTATTGTGTTGTTATTATTATATTTTATTTTGTAAATATAATAGCAGATCAATTGCATCATCAACAATTATTGAGGTCATGTACATGTATTGTGTGTTAAGTCGATATATATCGATTATTGTGACAGGCCTACTGTTTTGGTATCATAACAAGCTTGTCAAACATGCATGACCACTAAGCAATGTCTAAGCAGTAGTATTGGTCTGAATGACAACAAACATAACTAGTGTTTTGGAAAATCTGTTAGAAAACAGTTATTTCAATAATTATGATTAGCATGTGACACAGACACTGCATAAAAACTACAACAACAAATACGTACTTTAGGAGGATGGGGGAGGGCAGCATGAGGTTGAGACTTTGACATCTGTAAGAAACAAATTCATGTATTACAAACAAGTCACTTAAAAATACATTAATGTAGCAGACTGTTCCCTGTTTAGATGCAGTGTATAAGTACAATCAGGGCTGTCACAACAATGGGGTGGGGCCAAGTGGCTGCAACCCTAGGTACAATGTGCAGGTATATATAATTACATATAATATATGTGAATAAAGCAAGAATCTGTTTAGGTTAGTCACTGTGCTGACTGATGCTTGCTAGGTTTTAATGATTGCAAACTGCACAAAAACAACAACAGCAACAACATTAATGACAATGACAAACAAAATTACCTACATTTATGTAAATCTGACATCAGGAAGATCTGCATTCGATTTCATGGGCTGAAATAAATAGGCAGAAACATTACTGCTAAAAAAACAAAAACTCTAAAAATGACTTTAAAAGCAAGGAAATGTGGAACATTGTAATTAGCGAACATTAATAAAGCATAACTGTGCTTTGTTTCTAACCTTGGTAAGTAAGTACTCTGTAGCCAGAAGGAGAGGTGGGATTTCTGTGAAAGCCAAATTAAATGTGAATAGGTTTTGATGTATATAACAAGTGTAAACAGTTTTATTTGTATTTTTTCCCTTTCTGAGAAGGCAGAATAATAAGAAAAGGCAAAAGTACGTCAAAATATAATTAATTAAGTTATATTTTGATTACCAAATTATGGAAGCGTGGAGCTGCCACCCAGGCAAAAGAAAAATAGAGCTATATCACGTTATAACATGAAAAGTTTATTGTTCTAACATTATGCTTTTCATGTTTGTATAAAATAATATCACGTTATTACAATACAGATAATTATCACGTTCGCGCAATATTGTACAGACGTGATAATTATGTACATTGTTCGTACAATGTTGTTCAAACATGTTGTTCAAACATGAAAAGTATATTGTACTAACATGATAGTATATTGTTAGAATGATAACCTTTTCACGTTATAACGTGATATACTTATATTTCTCTTTTGCCTGGGTGGCAGCTCTACGCTTCCGTGCCAAATAAGCGAGAATAAAGTAATATTATATGAGAAAAGGCACCTGCTAGCTTGATGATGGAGGCTTCATAGACCGGCCACCCGCCTTTTGGCTTCTTGTCGCCACTCCACCAAATAAAGGTCCGTTTCCTCCATGCCGGCTAACTATTCATCCTCATTAAAATCTCGTATATGTTCAGCTGGCAGAATTGAGAATTTTACATCTTCCAACCACCTAATTAACGCGAACATAATCGGCTTGTTTCTTCCCGTCTCCTGTATCCAGCCGTTCCTCTCACTGTCGGAATTCGCGCCTCAGAGACGTCGTTATTTTTCAAAAAGAAAGAAAGAAAGAAAGAAACAGCAACAACTAATAAACAGTTGTTTGTGCACGTTCATTGCACATTTGTGGGAATGTTTAAATATTTAATTTTTATTAATTACTTTTCATTATATCTTTATTTTTTAAACCACCATGGCAATGCGCATGCGCATACTCTCCTGCACGCAAAGGGCTTTGGAGTTGACGTAATGTTGCAATGCATTGTGGGAGCGCAGCACGATCTTGGCAGGCCACGAATCAAAATAAGATTGCTACGAACCACTCTGAAACGTAGCTGAAAAGAAAATGACGAGACAGATTGTGTCCAGATGCAAAGAGACGGTGCTTGATTGTTGAAATGTGGACCCGTATGAAATATAGCCGTGGAGTAGAAAACCCTGAAGACCAAACCGCTATAGGGCTTTGGAGTTGACGTCACGCCGCAGTGCATTGTGGGATCGCGGCACCATGACAGTAGGCCCGAAAGCAAAACAAGTGCACAGTGTTGGAGTGTGTGAATCGGGACTGCCAGAACCATGCTCAAAATCAGCGCAAAAGACAAAGGGCTTTATCGCAACCGATTGCACCCAGACGCCAAGAGACGGTACTTTGAAAAAAACTGTGTGCGTCGGTAATGTGGACCCGTATGAAATAAGGAAGTGGAGTGGAAACCCAGACGACCTACCGCCTTTGTCCTATCTTCGCATACCTTGTCTGTGGAGTCAGCGCATACACAGCAAACCAGTTTAAGAATTATAAATCCCTGGAGGCCCACATCCAATTCACAAACGGCTGGGTGCAAGATTTGTCCATCTTTAAGCCTCCACGCTGCGAGTACGTTGTCGTTAAGACAAAGGTAAGTCGGTTTGAACTTGATAACTTTCTAAACAACTTCCTTGTTACAGTTTTTGATTTGCACGTACAGCCAACCCATCTATATTAGCCTTGGTTCATTACAGACCTTTTATTAAAAGTGGTTTTTGTGTGTTTCAGGTACTGCACTCACAACGACTGAATGAAACTGCATTACAGCCATGGGTCATTGTGAGCACCAATGGGAGGGTTGAGGCTGCTCACTGCACATGCATGGCTGGAGTTGCAGAGACCTGCAGAGACCCATGTAGCTGCTCTTTTGTTTAAAGTCGAGGCTACAGTGCGTATCAGAGGCACCAGAACTGTAACAGACGAGCCAGCATATTGGGTATTGCCCGGAAATATGACCAAGATACAGCCCGAGATTGCACAGAACATTGACTTCTCCTCAGCAACTGCCCAAAAACGTGGTCTTGATGAAAACATAAACACACCCTCCTTTTGCCTTTGAGAGGCAAAAGGAGGCGATCGCAAAAAAGGCATTTTCCTATTGCAACACTGGAGGATTTGTCACCATTACTGGATACACTACTGTCAGGTACAAACACAAATCTTTGTTACCGGCGCCAACCACTGTGACCTCGTTGTGTGGACACAGAGAGACCTTGCTGTGATACGCATCTTCCCTGATGTGGATTTCTGGGAACCACGTTTAAAGCAAGCACAAGACTTCTTTCTTAAAGTGTGTCTTCCTGAACTTGTTGGGAAATACTTCTCCAAACAACGTGCTGCTCTAAATAGCCTGTAATGTTTCATTTTGTGGTTCAAGATTGATGTCAGCTGTGTGTTGCCATGTAAATAGTTTGCATTTCATTTTTATGTACTTGCTAAGTACATGTGAACAGATCAAGAATAAAAAACAAACAAATATACTATTCTTTTCTGTTTTATTGAAACTACTTCACACAAAGTACAATTATTTACACATGCAACACAACAGCTTTAAGAATACTCAACAAGAGCAAGTTTCATTTGGCCCTGGTTTGACAACCACACTGGGGCACATATTCACCAAAACACAGCAAACCTTAACAATCTTATCAAGTAGTGTTGTGTTTATTTCTGCTCTGCCCTGTTCATTGCACACACAATACTTCATCTGCCCTTTAGCTTCCGTGATGCTGTCCACATTTACAGGTGGTACCTCAACCTCCACTTGTCCAACACAACTGCTGTCCACTGCCTCCATGACATTGTGATTTTGTTGTTGGTCTTCTGTCAGATCTTCATCGATCACTTCTGCATGGGGCACACCTTCAGACTCTGCAGCTGCATAACAAAAGCCTGTAAGATAAAATTAGTGCATACACATAAGGTAAATGTACACCAATATTCTAATGACAGGTGTGTGATTCATCTGGAAGTTATGTGCGGATTAATGTACAATGAGAGCAATTTAGTATGTTTTTAGAGGCCCATGAGCAGTGTTGGTGCCCAGTCTGGATTTGTTACATCCATTTCATATGCTGGTTTGCCTGCAATAATGCTAAATCATAAGCTACTCAGTCGACATGATGACATGATGTGGTTCTGCAGCATCACACATTAGCATGTTTTATCTCATTATCTATGACCTCAGCACATTGAAACTAACACTAAAAGCATTTTAATAGTGATATGAATTAATTTAGAACTCACCGGAAAGAAGATGCGGAGACCAAACCAACAAAAAGCTGGGAATTGCACAGAACTCGATCCGCTCGTCTCACCGCTCCAATGCAAGCCTGACGTCTTTGTTTAGTAATATCGGTTAGATGGGATCCCTCACGTTGCCTCCAGGATGGAAAACGATGAAAAGATAGCCCATTATCCAGTTTGTTGCCTTTACGATCGTGAGATCTAACGTTGCAACCGACCACACAACACGTATGAACCATAGCTGAAGCTGTATAATTTGTCTGGCCAAGTGTCATGGCGGAAGGGGGCGTGGCCCACCTCCAGTGACATCACGCTCCAAAGCCCTATTGACTTAGCATGATCTACTCTCGTACCTTGTCTGTGGAGTCGGCGCATACACAGCGCACCAGTTTTGCAATTATAAATCTCTGGAGGCGCACATCCAATTCACCAAGGACTGGGTACAAGATTTGGCTATTTCTAAGCCTCCACGTTGTGAGTACGCTGTCATTCAAGCAAAGGTAAGTCAGTTTGAGTACTGCGAGTAAAATGCGTTTGATTCCTCCCGAACATTCAAATTAGTGCAAGCCTAAATTCATGAGGGGGGAAATTACAGTGAGAACATGTGGAGGCTCTGTTAGAGGGATAACATAGTGAGTTCAGTGCATTGATGTGACATTGTCCTGAAGGATTTAGTTATTCTTTATGGTTAAAGAAATTGCCCTAATTAATTCATATTTATTATAAATAATCCTAACTACACATCTTGCTTCCTTGTTTGTGTCCTGTGTCACTAAAAATACATTCTGTTTTAGTTTTATACATTGATTAATGACCTGCAGAATCTCCTTATCATATTAGGTGTCCATAATTGTCACTTAAAGTCGAACATTATGTTTTCTCCCTCTTGAAAGTGATTACATCCTTGCATTACATACTTTAGGCTCATTTTTTGCTGCTAGGTTTCTAAAAAGAAACAGGCAGATTTAGAATATAACATGCAGCCTTCTATAGATGGATACATAAAAACACTTTATGTGTCACATTTATGATAAATGGATTTGAAAGTAGATAAAACACATTTGTGTCGGCCTTGGCTTATTAAAGTTCTTGTCTTTAAATGATCTTTGTCTGTGTGTGTTTCAGGTACTGCACTCTTAAAGACTGAATTGCAGCATTGCAGGCACAGGTCATTGTGAGCATCACAGGGAAGGTTGAAGCCGCCCACTGCACCTGTATGGCCGGAGTCGTGGAGACCTGCACCCATGTTGCTGCTCTTCTGTTTAATGTAGAAGCAACAGTGTTGATCTGTGGCACAAGGACTTTTACAGATGAACCTGCATACTGGGTTTTGCCTGGTAATATGACCAAGATACAGCCAGAGGTTGGCCATAAGATAGACTTCTCCTCTTCAGCTGCCCAAAAAAAGGTTCTTGATCAAAACATAAACAGACCATTCGTTGTGACAGGTAAAAGAAGCCATCCTCAAAAAAGAAAAGTTCCACCTGCTACTGTGGAGGAGTTGGATCAACTGATGGGACAATATTTTTCCAAGCATAGTTCTGTTCTGAATAACCCATAATGTTTTAATTTAAGGGGCCATGTAAATACTTTGCATTTACTGAATATGTACTTACTAAGTACCACTGTTCAAAAGTTGAATAAAGAAACAAAGAAATGTTTGCCTATTTTTAATTAAAAGCACTTTGTAGAACATCAAATCAGTAACAATGTAGAATCAATGTCATGTATAGTTTACAAATGACAAAATGTTTACATAAAATCATGACGGCATTTAAATAATATCACCCACTACTACCATTCTGTAATTTACTGTCTCTTTTGAAAACTTATCACTACATAAACAGCACAAGACCTAAGAGTATTTAACAAGAGCATTTTCCCTGGTTTTACTACCACACTGGGGCACATGTTCACCAAAACACAGCAAACCTTTGCCATTTATCCAGGAGGGTCACCTTTCTACCCACACATGGAAGAAGTAATCTGATTGGTATGGTGGTTTGTAGCATGTAGTTTGAAACAAAGATTTCGTAGTGCCCCATGTGTAGTGTTGGAACCCAGTCAGGATTTGTTTCATTCATTTCATAGGCTGGTTTGCTGCAATAATGCCAAATAATTAGCAACTCTATAAATAGAAGGTAGTTCTGCATGTTTGTTCTAAGTTTGTGCTATCACCTCAGAGCGCATTGAAAATAAAACTAACAGGCTATAAAGAATAATATGAACTTATTTAGAACTTACCAGAATGAAAATACTGAAGCACACCAACAGATATCTGGATGGTAGAGAACTGAATAATCAGCTCGTCTCGCAGCTGCTATCCAGGCTAGACGCCTTCTTTTGGTAACATCCAACATATAAGCTCCCTCATGATGCTTCCATGTGAGGAAACAATGAAAAGAGAGCCTGTTTTCAAGCTTATTCCTTTGCCAGTAGTGCAATCTAACATTACAACCGACCACACAGCAAGCATTTGTTTGGCCTGCTAATATGACGCCTCGACCAAAAATCCTGGCTACGCCCCATCCCGTAAGATCCCGCTCCAGAGTCCTATTAACGTACGGATCTAGAAAGAAGACGCTGCATTTTTAACTCTGAGGGAGATGGAGAATGAGCCTGTTTCCAAAAAAAGTGGAGTGTGTTCCTTTAAGTACTATATTGTATATATTGTCAAAAACTAAAATTCGTGATAGACCTTTGACTCTGTTTTGTTTGAATCCAACTGTTTTTTGCAGATGTGCATAAAACATGTTACTTTTAGTCTTATTATCATTATCATCATTATTGCACTAAGTACATTTTAAATAAAGGATACTTTGATATACATTCTACTATAAGGTTGGAAATATATTTTCTTCACCCTAAAATGTGTTTTGAAATGTATTTTGGTTTGAAAGAAATATATTTTCAATTTCAAAAATATATTTTTTTGGAGCATCACAAATACAAAATATATTTACCATATATTTGAAATATATTTTGGCCAGGAAAAATGTATTTTTTTACCGTATGGATAGCACAACACCTGGAGCTAAGGGGGCAAAACAATCGCACGAGTGCTGCTGTTTGACTGAGGAAGAATAAAGTAGTCGTGGTAAACCAAATACATGACCACTTCGAGATTACAAAGCAACAAGGTGATATATACCAGTTTTTAAATTGTGTTGATAGGCCACGTAAAACCAGAGTCATGATAAACAATATATACGCGGCGTTTTTTCCGCAATAGTTTTGTAATGCTTGCTGTCTAAGGACTCTCTGCTTATGACCAAAAAAGAAAACAAAAAACAGCCCTTTCTTGTTGGTGGAAAAATGTACCGTTTCAACCAATCAAAAAATGATATGGCAACATGACATTTGGTTGTTTAGGAAGAGGAGGAAGTTTTAGGAGTGACGGCGAGAGAGAGAGAGAGAATGAGATGTGAGGAATTTCTGACATTCCACATAGCAAAATTGGCATGGACTGGATCTGACCCACACAATGTGCTTACACATGGCCCACATACCGCAAAGAATGACTGCCCTTTGGTGCCATCATTGCCAGACATGGCGCACATCTGGTTGACATACACTCTGCTATAACAAAGGGTCAGTCAGAAGTGCCAGCTTGATGCCAGATCAGGACCACACCTGTTTTCTATGGGCCTGGGCCACATAAACCAAACCACAATCGAGCCAGATATGGCATGCCATCAAATAGACAGTGCCATCTAGGTCGGGCCTGGCCCATATCTGGATGACATATGTCTTATCATGCCAGAAGTCAGCCAGCAGTGCCGGATTGATACCAGATCCAGGCCAGACTTCCTTGCTATTTACGTGTCAGCTTCTCAATCAGCTTGCCCAGGTAGATGGTGTTGAAAGCAAGAGCATCTTGCTTTTCAACACCATCCACATTCAAAACCTGCTGCTTTCCAGGTGTTGCAGAGTATGGTGCAGGGCTATTGCTGTTGCATCATCCACTCATCCATTGGGACGGTAAACTGGAGGGGCTCAATAGTGTTTGGGACCATGTGGTTGATGTGTGTGAGAACCAATTTTTTAGACACTTCATAACGACTGGTGTGAGTGCCGCTGGTTGATGTGTCCAGTCTTTTGGGAACTGGTATAATGATGGAGGATTTGCGTGGGACTACTGCCTGGGATATTGACAAACTGAAGATATCAGTGGGCACACCAGCTAGTTGGTGCCCACTGGACTTCATAACTCTGTGGGGAACTCCATCAGGTCCCACAGGCTTGTGTGGGTTTTGCTATTTTCAGAGGGGTCCCAGGGGCCTGTGAGGGAGTGTCTGTGTTCAGCCTGTCAAACCTGGAATAGAAGGTGTTGAGGCTGTTTGTCATCATATTTTCAAAAGTGTGTGTGAAATATCAACAGAGCATGAAATTATTCAGAACTGTTCAGTTAGAATTGTTTTTTTTTTTGTTTCCCTTTCATTTGCCTTCATCAAAATCAGCATTTAATCAGGGACAGATTATGAATTCAGTTGTTATTCAAACTGGTGCAAGGAGTTGGTGTCTTATTGTCTTTCTGTTTGTGACCAAGTGGTCGGCGGGGTTCTAAAAGAAATAATAAAAATGACAACGCCACCTGGGGGGAAATTCTAGCCCCCAGGAAATATAAACTATAAAAATAAAATGTAATTAAAACAACGCTCGCACAGGTTCAGGGATGCACACTGAGGCCAACTCAAATATGAACACAATTTCATTTATTAATGTAAAATGGAAAACAAAACAACAGCGCACTGAATATCTAAAACGGTGTCCCAAATTACAATAAAAATAAATACAACTGGGACTTACCAGCAGCGGTGGACCAAAAGAAAACCACACAAAAAAACCTACTATAGTCTATTCACCTGCTGCTGTACAACAAAAGTAGTGTGGAAAACGACCCACCACCTGAGGTCCCACGGCCGCTGGTAAATCCTCAGTTCGCTGAAATAAAAGCACAAGATAAACACATTAAAAAGGATAAAAACATGGGACATAAACAAGCTCTCAACCTAGAAAACAAAAGAAAGAAACAATTAAAGGAAAACAAAAGTCGGTGGTACAACACACCCAGTTATACACCACAGAGCACTGGTTAAAAACACTTTCACTCGGCGAACCAGCCCACAGCTGGTGCTGGGTCCGATTGTCCTTGGTCTGCTCGGTCTCACACAACTTCCCACAGCTGGGAGAAAGGGGAAAGGCAGTACCAGTTCGTATAACCGGCCCAGTATACGGCCGAGAATCGCCCCGGCCAGCCACGAAAGCTGGAGCGAACAATAGTCCAAAAGGGCGTGAGAAAGCAAGCTACAAGGGAAAACTGGGCCGCCGCAGATTAACTGTAATATAACAAAGTCAACAAGACAAGACAGCAGCAGGGCAGGTGCCCGACTCTCTGCGTAACCAAAGCAGGCGGTTGGTCCCCGAGAGGGCACGGCAGCAATCCAACCCCCAGAACTTGGAGGCGCTGTACTGCACGGCGGATGCACTCACGCGTCTCCTCACCACGGCTGGAGCACAGGAAAGAAAAACAGCCGCGCTGTAGCAATCACGCGACCTGATCACCTCAGTAATTTAACCAGCAAGCCAGCGTCTACCGCTGTATCGCACCAGAAGCTCGGGAGGAAAAAATCCAACGAAAGAACCCGGCTTCTCTTTATACAGGTGAACGCCGCCCTGTAATCAATATACAGGTGTGCTCCTAGTTGACGTAAGCGCGCAGCGGGAGCAAGCACAGGAGGGAGAGAGAGAAAGCAGTAGCGCAAGTGGGGGCGAGAGAGAAAGAAAAAGCGAGTAGCCCCTCCAGCTACATGTTTATAACCTGTTGATATAAATAATTAAAAAAAATGAAGTTTGGTAATGAAGGTTTTTCTAATAACACAGACCCTTCTGCTTAAACTGATCTGTAATTTTCAGTCTTTGGTGACACTGATTTAACTAAGTGGACATTTTATCAGTACAGTTTTTCACAGTTACTAAGACATCTCCCAATGTTTCAACCTTTTTCTATAGAAGAAGCTTTGTTTTCTCAAAATGACTAATTCTTCAGGGAAAGCCAAAAAACATTCACATCATTTGTACAGTTACTTAAAATATGAATTCTATGCACTACATAAAACATAATACATGACAGGGGGATGGAGTTTAGAGCATTTAGCAACAGCAAAATGAGATATGATACATCAATAGCATTTGTAATTCTAAAAAGATTAAGAAATTAGAAGTCTATAGCAGAGTGTAGATAGTCCATACAGTACTCACAGTGAAAATTCCTGAATTTGATGTCTGTGAATTTAACACTTGCACGAACAGGGTGGAAATTAAAATCACCTTACAATATACTAGAAATATAACTGCATTAACTCAAATTAAATTGATTTATTTAGTTGAACCAATTCTATATCAGAATCGTTTTCTTCTTTCTTGTGAATTGATATAAAATATGTAATAATATGTTTTATTTGTTATGGTTGGTCTACAGAAAGGCTTTAGAAAAATATGTGGTTGTGTTCAAATATTCTGGAATGTAGCTTGAAGAAAACAAAACAGGCAGTCACATCCAAAGCTTTACAGAAAAATCACATATTCATCTCTAGACAGCCTCATCTGAAGAGACACAAAACCTGCTTAATTATGACAGCTTTGTGAATCAGAAACCACAACTTTTTGTGTTCTCTCACAACATTGTTTTACGAAAAAAGATGAAAAAGTTATTATGTTAAATAATTATTGGTTAATACGACAAACCAAAGGTTCACCCAGTGAAAAGGCCCAAGTGACACCAAACACACGCAAAGTAACCATTAACAAGGATATTTATTTTGTAATAAAAGAATATGGAGTAGACAAAGACTTGAGTAAATTATATTCATGGAGGGCTGGTGACTGGGATGGAGAGGGATTGTCCTAGTAAGTCAGATTGCAGGAGAACTCAAAGAAAAGGGGTCAGAGGAACAGGAGGGATTCTGTAACAGACGGAGATGTTGTTATTGCATGGGTGAAAAGCAGGAGCCTGACAATCATGAGGAGTGGGCAGGCAGGCAGGGAGGCGAAGAATACCCAGATGAGATTGAACCAGGACATGCAACACCTCTGAACACAGGGAAAGCAGAGTTACATAAGGAGAAAGCAACAAGCATAAGTCTCAGAGGGTCAGTCGAGTAATGGCCGCTGAGAGGATAATAAACTGGTGAGGAAACGCAGGTTGCATAGGTTTAAGTAGCTCTCCTGCTGATTGTTTGCAAGTGAGGCTTTGGAGGTCCCACCCAAAGGGGAGGACATAGATGGAAAACCTCCAGAGACACCAGAAACATCATTCTCACCTCTATTAATGCAAAATATTTATCATTTAATATTATTGTCTTATAATCTTTTTATTTTTGTAATTATTCTGCTTGAGGTTTATTTTGGATAGTGTCATGTTGTTTTATTCGGTTTCCAAGTGTGCCCTTCTGTGTCAACTTTATATTTTAGAGTTTGTCATATGTGTTAAATTACTTCATGTTTTACTTTGGTAGTCTTTTGTCACTTGAACATTGCATTTAGTTCTTGTACATATCTTTCTTTTGTAATGTAAATGCCTGTGTTATTGTGTAGACACATTATTGTGTATTACACACAGCGGAGAGTTTCATTGTTCTTGTAACAGTGACAATAAAGAGCTTTTCTATTCTATTCTATTAAAAGTTCACTTGATGTTAATTGTGTGTTTAGTGTCCTGGATTTTTAATTAATTACTACACTCCACACACCAACTATTTATGACAAGTTATGACATTTCTCATAACACAGACTCACCTGTGCAAAAAAAAATCAAAACATAATTCACATATGCCAAAACATTCAAGTGAGTTTATCCCTCCAGATCTGTGACCAACAGTCCTGGGTAAGTTACTTTAAATTAGTAACTTAGTTACTTCCATCAAAAGTAACGCAGTTACTTCAAGTTACTCGTTACTTTCAAAGTAACTAGTTAGTAGGGAAAGTAACTTTGGTTTTACTCAGAATTCTTTTATTAATGTGGATATCCAGCAATGACGCCAGTCTTCTAGCTTGCTTACATGTTAGCACTATCCTGCCATAAGTGCAATTTGCCACCTAATGGCCTGAACCTAAAATGACAGTGTAGTATTGTGAGTGCAAGTTAATGATGAAATGAATGAAACTAAATTAGAAACTAAAAATGTTTGTTTTATGTGTCACTTTTCTATCTGTCTGTTTTAATCTATTTCTAATGTTTTAACCCTCTACAAAGGCAAACACATAATTTTGGGGTTGAGGCAGCAGTTATATAAATCTAATCATTGTACGTAGTATCACTAGGAAGAAGCAGTGGATCACAAAACACGACATACAGTGTGTTGAAACTTTTTAAGTATATTTATTTTTGCCATTGAAATGGGTGGAAAGAAACTTTTAGCAGTGCCAACATTAAACTGTGCCTCAGACCATTTCTGTTGGTGTTAAGTTGTTGTACTATTAAGTTATAAACTAACTTCTGTTAGTTTGTAGGTATCAAAATAGTGCAAAAAATGTGCAAAAATGGTTCAACATCAACACAGTGAGGTTTGTCCATTCTTTGTAAACTTAACTGATGAACTGCACCAACTGGAGACCTCATGTTCAGTAATGATGGGCAGACTTAAAAATATTTTTAGCCTCATAAATAGTCAATATTTAGCCAAAATAATATTTCCCTCCAGTCAGGCCATGTAGAGAAATAAAATATAATGGTAGATTAAGTGCTTCAGTGGTCTAAGATTCTAGCCTACGTCACAGCATCACGTGCGTATTTTATGTCCAACTCGGAAACTGCAGTTGTGGAGCTTTCGATTGTACTCGGAAATTCTGCCTTCCGAGTAGGAAGATGTATGTAACTCCAGACTGCAGATGAGCTTCATATGTGTTCAGTAGTAATTTGTTTTTGTAGAGAGCTAGCAAAACAACCGTTTTCGAGGGTGTCGCCATATTGGAATCCCGACTTCTCTGACGAGGCTAACCAAAACACCGTTTACTTGAGTGTGACATCATTCCCAGGTTTGTGTTCCAATTTCTGAGGTAAGACGAACGCAACACGTGAAGTAGCGAATAACGACCCTATCTAAGTCCCAGTAAAGATAAATGTGTTCCTGATTTTGGCATAATAACTAGTTACTGTGCTCGTTACCACAATAATAACGTAGTTACTGTAACGTGTTAGTCCCTACACTGGCGACCAATGAATAAAAACCATTTCAAAAGTTAGATACCAAATAATTTTAGACATTTGTAAAAACCTTTTTAAAAAACATGGGTAAAGAGCTGCAGCAGCTATGACTTGGTGCCCCCTTGATTGTCAGCCATTTCCTCAGGTGACTGGGGCTCTGCATGGTGATCAGCCAACTGACTGACATGGTGCCATCCTCACCCTGGGGACAATGTGACAGGGAGAGGATGGCGTATATGTTTATGTTATGGTCTCTATTTTCAGTTTGAACTCAGTTAATATCTACATTTTGTATTGCTGCTGCTAGTGGCTAGATTGGAATGACAAGAAACAAGGGGGAAAGTGTACAGCCCTGTCATGGTCCACTCTAGACTTGTCCTAACACATGCATTTAGAGAGCTGTGTAGTATTTTGATCTAGTGAAGAATATACCAAATCCAAATTTGTGTAGAACTGCTGATGAAAATTTCTAGTTTACCCAGTCAAATGCTTTCTCTGCATCTAAAGAGACAACTGTGGTTTTTAATTTGTTGATGGAGCCATAATCTATTACATTAAGTAGTTTGCAAGTATTGTTGGTTTGGTGTCTACACACACATGTATGGGGTTATTTTTAATAATCTTTAGACAAAGTATTTTAAGGTTTAAATTTATGAGTGAGAATTTGTGGTAACTGCTTGGGTATAAGATCTTTGCCTGGTTTAAGAAGCAGACTAAAGATGGCAGAGTTCATGTTTGGAGACAGTGTGATCGTTCTGGCCATTTTGAAAAAAGTAGTTGCTAGCATAGGCTAAAAACTTTAGTAAAACTCCATCTGGACCTGGGGCTTTATTGTGTTGGAGATGCTGTAGGCCTTCATGGATGCAGACACTTAAAGAGGTGAAATCAGAGCCGCAATTTTTTCGTCATTTAGTTTCCGTAGATTTATATTGTTAAGAAATTCTGCATTGTCAGCGTCACAGGGATTAATCTTTGATGAAAATAAAGTGTCATAAAATCCTTTAAAATATGTATTTATTTGTCATGGATCATGAGTTATTTTCCAAGTGGAATCTTTTATAGAATGAATAGTTGTTTTTTATTTATTTAGCTTTAACTGATTAGCAACAAATTTTCCAGATTTATCACCATGTTCAAATTTTTCCAAATTCAGACGTTGCATCAGAATTTTTTTCTCTTTTAATTATTTCATTTAATTTTAGATTTAGTTTTCTCAGGTTGTTAATTCTGTGTTCTTGTGATGGGGGAGCATATGGAGATTTTTAAACATTGGATTTTTTTGTTCTAGTTCTAACAAAAGCTTTTTTTCCTTCTTTTCTCTTATGAGAACAACAAAATATTATTGTTTTGCTCCCCATCTAACTTTAGTTGGAAAGGGAAATTTTTCCTTTTCCAAAGATCACATGGTGATATTCCTGGCAGGTGATTGTTTTGTAAATACGATCCCCACTCCTTTTTGAAATAATGAATGAAATCTTGTTCTTTAAGTAAAGACGTGTTAAATCTCCATTTCCTAATTGTTTGTGTTACTCTTCTGTGTCAGAGAGCTAGACACCAGTGCATCATCGCTGACTGCGATAGGATGAATCTGAGTGTCTGTAAAATACCTCATAATGGAGCTGCTAAATAAAAAGTAATCTAAGCAAGATTGTGAGTGGTGTGCTCAAGAAAAAAAGTTTTAACCCCTTAACATGGAGTGATGTGAATGCCAAGCATCACCTAAAAGATCAAAATCAATCAAAATCTGCCTTCCTGATCTGTAATTATGTTGCTAACAATGATGTTTATTTTTTAAACCAGTATAGCTACGCTCTTTGTTGTGAGTTGTAACTGGTTGAGATTGTGTGATGGAACTGTGGAGAAATGAGGGTGTGTGCAGGTGTTTTGGACATATGAGTGCCCTTCAGAAAGACGAAGTCTGCCTGTAAGTCATTTAACCGATTAGTAATTTTAAGACTCTTGTTAATCATTCTATGTTGACACGTCTATTAGCGGGAAAGAGGGGTGAAAAAAGGTGTTTGTGTAGATACAGGTCACCTGACTCAGTACAGGCATGGTTCAATGTTCTGGTCACCATAAAACTGCCCGTTAATTTACAGCTCATCAACTGCGATGAGAAACCAGAAGCCACCTTGGATTAACTTTTTTTTCGGATCACTACCGGATGTCATTGGGAAACTGGTCGTTGATACTGAAGTCTGTTCCTCTCAGCTCCAGGCCACGGCTCTTCATCAGCGCTTTCTGTTTAAAGTATTCAAATTTGGCCTCTATCGGTTTGTGTGTGCATGCATTAACTCTTTTATCTCCCAAATTATGGACACGATGAATCTTTTTAACCATGTCCTCTGGTAGTTTCAGGTAAATTTGGATGAAACCACTCACAGTTGTTTCTGGATCTTCTTCTGCTTTCTCTGGTAATCCTGAAAACATCAAGTTGCCCCCTGATGGTACCAGTTCCTTTGATTTTTTATTTTCTTCTGAGAGTCATTCCCTCAGTGACTTTCACCTACACTTTGAGGGTGGTGTTTTTGGCATTGAATGTTTACACCAGCTGCTTGCCAAAGTGACGAAGTGCCTGAAAATCGTTATGCAGGAGGACCAGATATGCATCACAGCTGGACAGTTTTTTGTCATTTTTTGTCACACCTAAATGTCCACCATGTCACTTTTTTGAAGAGAAGCTAATTCTGTTGAGTCTTCAAGGCGACTTTGTTTCGAGGACAGTGTTCCTTTGCTTTTGGAGGGAGTCATCCCCTTGTTATCTGTGCAGCAATGTGCTCGAAACACTCGTAAATATACTGATGCAAACTGTCCAGTGTTTGTGGTCCTCCACGGGGGTGAAGTTGGTCAGAATGTTAATATAATTCCTATTTTTGAAACCCTAAAATTTGTCAAGAAATAAACTGGCAGAAAGGATTGGAAAAGGAAATGTTAAATGCTGCTCAGATTCATGCCGAGATTCTCACATTTGTACAGCATAATGATTTTTAGTGTGACAGATGCACTCGGTTATTTCATTGGCCCACACCCTGACGAAGGGGAACCTGTTACCTTATTACCAGATGAAAATGGAAGGAAATTAAACCACTCAACACGATATCCTTCTATGAGAATGACAGAGCTGAATGTTAAAATTATTGTTTATAGCTTCACACATGACATGCCTCCAAGATTTGGATAGGTCAGGTCCATGAGACACAACCAAAGAGCAGCACATAGTAGACTTCACACAGCTTGTCTTCTGGACTTTGCTAAACTGGACTGAAGGAATACGTCTCCTGGTGGTTGAAAATGATTTTATGATTGAGTGTTTTTATTCAGTCTCTTTGCTTTTGCTTTCAGTAAGATGCTTTGCTTGGACTTTTTTCAATTAATTATTTTAATTTTCTGCAATACAATCACTGTTATGCTTCATTCAATGAAACATAGTTGTTCAGTACATATAGTGTCACTTTGGATAATTTTACTATACATAATTATTATTACATACTTTGTTTTATCTTAGTTAAAGGCTTTTCACATATCCGTGTAAATCAAAAACAGCTTGCTAAGTATTAAGTGTAAATTAAATATTTAATGCTCATTAATACATAAATATCCATATGCCAAAATGTAAAACGTAATGTGTTTAAAACCCATAAAACATAAATAATATTTTATTATTTTTAGTATGGAGCTAGATGTGTATTTAGATGCAGCGTCACTTCATCAGTCAGTAAGTGGTGATATATCGTCATCTACTGGGCCATTTATGTATAAAATCTGAACTTGGCAAGGGGAAGGTGCTTTTTTTTTATTGTAAACGAAGTATTTTACAATAAATATGATGATATTTCTCCTCTTAGTAAGCACTTCTGGAACATCCTCTCTGAGAACATTAATTGGAAGCTGATGTAGAGCTAAAACTGGCATTAATAAAATTAGTGAAATACAGGATTTATATATCCAACAAATCAGTAGCTCCCTCTTTGCCTGAGGAGATAACCTGATACCAACCTGATCTTAAATAAATAATTCACAGTCATGGCTGCAGGTGTGTTTTTGAACAGCAGCTCGGGCTCACATGAGAACAGAGGATGAGCATAATGATCAGGATCATCCAAGAAGTAAGAAAATAAAATAATTTCATGTGTCAGATCAGAGGATTAAAGTCTTTAGGAGTGATTTCCTTTCTAAAGATAGAAATATGATGAAGCTTGTAGATCACAAATATAGTTTTAAACTGCATGTTTATTACATGTCAAATAATCCAGCTACAGTTAATCCAGAATGTAATTAAAGGTTTTTCAATACACCTGCAGTCTGGTTGTTCTCTGTATGTTCTTCTGCAATAAAATTAACCACACTTAGTAAACTGTACAGGAAATGGTATCGCCCTCTACTGGACATCTGATGAATGAGCGCCTAAGAGTCAGCCTAATGTTGTAGCTCAATGTTTTTATATTCTTAGACTTTAACAGACAATATTGATCAGAAGACTCGTATCACGAAGACCTTGCAGGACCACATTAATAGAGCACTTCACTCTCAGACTGCAGACCTTGTTGTGGTTCCTTGGCAGGCACAACAAGGTCAGGCCCCTCTCCAGTGGAACCAGCTCCCAGTTTGGATTCTTTCAAGTTTCAAAGACTTCTTTAGATTTCAGTTTTGTCTGAACACTTCTTACTTTAGATTAGACCTACATGTTTTTTTCCAATACTCTTTCCAAAGTCATTATGGTTTTAATAAAAATATTTAAAAAAATTTGTGTCTAAAGGCATTTACACACTGGACACAAAAGGTATGCAGTTATTTCGTATTCGCCTATTCTTAATGTGATCATAAACAGCAGCAGAGTCATTTTGCTGGAAGAATTTGTTACATTTTTCAGACTAACCTCAAATTTTCAGAATTTTCAGATGCAAATAAACAGATCGGAGTGCTGTATTTAGCAACTAGTGTTCTTATAGCGCAAAACACATACCTGTACTGAATTTACAATAATGAAATAATACTGTTTTACCTGAGAAACAGATATATGCTACTCTAATTCAAGTGGATGTCTGAAATGGTTTCTCTCCCTCCTCAGATGTGATCCCAACTCTTCCATACAAGAGCTCAAACTGCTGCACTGACCTCCCAAAATAAGACTGAAAGCGGGCGTGAGAAAGCTAAACCCCTGCATCAAAGCATGAAATTCTCCCTGCTACTGCCTGCTCATGAGAACTGGATGAACCCAGAATCTCAGTTTCTTAATTTTCTCTTTTTAGTAACATCAGGACCAGCTCGTCTTCACTTGATTTTGACTTGATGTTTTTCGCAGGGCATTTTATGAGAACCACTTTTTCACAAAGCACAGCTCTTTCAGTTTGTGTACTAGAAACAACAAGTCTGTGTCCAAAAAATTTAGGACTTTCATTTGTTTTGTTTTGTTTTTCACAGCACACTCGGTGTGTAATGATCAGACGAGCAATCACTGATTGACTGACATATGCAAGAAGGACTTTGATTTTTAAATATCTTTTCACAAGTGAGCCTGTTATGAAATAACATTTCTTGTATATAGAAATGCACTGACAGTGGTGTTCCTGGTGTGAGAGCAACAATGCTACTGAGTAAAGCTGTAATACGACTGCTTTTGAGCAGGTTGAGCTGATTTCAAATACTTAATATTCTGTCAGAATCAGAGATCCACTCAGAGTTCTGCATTATGTTTTAAATAATCTATGGCTTCAAAAATTATGAAAAAATATATCAATAAATTACACTTAAATCAGTTATGTTATTTCGAGCAGAGGTGCAGCCAATAGGCCTCAGTGGGGGAAATAATTATTTGATCCCCTGCTGAATTTATAAGTTTGCTCACTTTCAAAAAACATTAACAGTTTCTAATTGTTATGGTATTTTTATTTTAATGGAGAAAGACGGAATATTAACCAAACGTCCAGAAAATCCATATTAAGAGTTATAAGAATGTAGTCTTAAAGTGGAATTTGACGAAACAGTTTGTTTCAAATGCAAGAGGACAGATTGTTATGAAATATGAATCATACAAAGCTGCTCTCTTTTAGTTCAAGGCTGCACCACATGAACCTAATGGAAGTGTTTTGTCAAAATACAAACAAAATTAAATAAACAGGAAGCTGACAGAAAGAATCAATAACTCAGTTTTAGTTTTGTGTCTTTATTTTCCTCTATCAGTTTAAGTCGATCACTTTTGTGCTGAAACAAAGGTTTTATGGGCTAGCCACTGTCCCAGTAGTCATAGGTAGAGCACACCTGGACAGATCACCACCAGTTCACACTGGGCTAACAGAGAGACAGACATTAGAGTTACAAATGTATTTAAAATGACTGCAAGCTTGCTACAGCTGTATGCATGAACATGTGTTTCTGTGCTCACGGTCCACTTCTCAGGGAGCTGCAGTTCATTTGAGTCTCCTTTAACTCTTAGTATTATGCTGCATTAAAACAAAAACACTTGCCAACCACAACCGGGGGCTACGTCAAGTGTACTAGTACACTACTTTCCAGGGCGCACTGTGGAACACTTTATTATATGTTATATGTTATGTGTAGGTCCTGTCTTGTTATATCCTGTATCTTACCTAAATGTTGTGCATCTGCACTTTATTGTTGTCTATGTTACGCATGGGACAGTGTGAAACGTAATTTCAATTCCTTTGTATGGCAAGTACATCTGAAGAAATTGACAAATAAAACTGACTTTGACTTTGACTTTGACTTTGAGATGCACACGTGGGGTCAAAAATGACCCCAGGGGTTGTTTTTCTTCAAAATCTTTAAAATGCAAAATTGTAATATATTCATATTCCAGGTATTCCTCATAAAACATGTTTGTAACATGAGGCCATTTGCATTTTTATTTATTTTTTCATTAATTTAAAAAAAATGCAGTTTTTGTATCACTACCCTACTCTTTCACAAGTGGGGTCAAAAATGACCCCAAGCAGTTCCTATGGAATCTTCTATGAAACTTTCATTTTTAGCAACTCTGACTGACCCACTTACACTTCTGATGGATTAAGAATTAATTTTTACACACTTACATACATGATTTATAGTCAGGGCTGCACATAAGTGGTCCGCACATGCGCATTCGCTGTCAAAATAAAAGTATTCCCTGAAATTCAGAGAATACACGCTTCTTTTGCGGTGAAAGAACACCAAAGTAATTGCTTACGGAGCTTGCTTATTCGACATCTTTAAGAGTTCTGAACAAATGTCTGTCCTCCTCCAGAACATCTAATGTACGCAAATGAGCATTCCAACTTCTTATCTGGTACGCGTGTTTTATTTTGACAGCAAATGTGTACCTGCGGACCATTTATGTGCAGCCCTGTTTATAGTTTCCTGTGCATTTCAAATATTGTCCTTTCTGATGTTTTTTTTTTTTTAATATTTAAAGTAACATGGCTGCTAGGATCCCTGTGGATCTTGCCCTACAAATGATCCAGGACGAATGGGATGAAGAGCCCATCGGAGGCATTGACTCAGAATCAGACATCTCAGATATAGAGGACCCAGACTCCACCCACTGAACAAGGCCAGTCAGATACAGAGGAGTCCTCTGATGAGTCCTCTGAAGAGGAAATAGATATTGAGTCTAACAGAATGAGCCCCTCTTACTGCTCTAGCCACAATATTCTGAATTAGTCAGCCAGGGCTTGCACCTGGGTTTAGTACTGTCTCCTCAATAGATGCATGGAAGATGTTCATGTCTGATAATATAATAGAAGAGGTGCTGACATGCACAAACATGGAGGCACGAAGAGTAGCCACAGACAGGGGAAAAGAGTGGAAAAATGTAATCGAACATGAGCTCCTGGCTTTCATTTGACTGACCATTCTTGCAGGAAGTGAGAAGAACTGGGATGTACCAGTCAGTGTGTTTTTTGGGAGTCCTCTGCATAACCCATTGTACAAGGCCACTATGTCAATTCAAAGATTTAAAGATATTCGCCGTTTCTTGCACTTTGATGACAAGAGGACCAGAGCCTACCGACTGAAAAAAAAACACATGGCAGCTTTCCGCTACATATGGGGCCTGTTCCTGGTCAACTGCAGGCAGAAATTCATCCTCAGTGATTGTGTTACAGTGGATGAACAACTTGTGCCTTTCAGAGGGAACACCCAGCTTCTGCAGTATATGCCGAGCAAGCATACAAAAGTGATACGAGTGATACAAAAACTGCAATTTCTTAAAATTAATGAAAAAATAAATAAAAATGCAAAGGGCCTCATGTCACAAACATGTTTTATGAGGAATACCTCAAATATGAGAATGTTACAACTCTTCGTTTTAAAGATTTTGAAGAATAACAACCGAGTTTATAGCAAAATGCATTGTTTCTATTTGGGGTCATTTTTGACCCCACTCGTGGAAGAGTGTAGGTATTGGTAGGTTGTGCATCCAAGGGTTAAACAGACCTCACAAAAGGCTGATGTGGCAGGTCCAGCAAGTTACGTATGACAGGTTTGGCCAGGGATTAAATCATATACTCACAACTTTAATTTAAAGGTCCTGAATGGTGTGTACCCAGGGCTGGACTGGGACAAAAAATCAGCCCGGGCATTTTGACTAGAGACCGGCCCACCAGGTATTATAGGAAAAACCATAAAGCCTTTGAATGAAAACAAACGCTGTTGTCACAGTGATGTACACTGTCTTGTTGGTATATATGTATCAATCTAATTATCTTAAACCTACACCATATTCTGGTATTCTAAACAGTGCTTAGCTGAAACACAAAGACTGCTTGGTCAAGTTAACCTGCTGAACTATCTACAACACATGGTGGAAATAATAATAATAATAAATAATAATAAAACTTTATTTATAAAGCACACTAAAAAACCCAAGGGTATACCAAGGTGCTTAACAAAAATAAAATAGGAAAAGGGAGATGGGAGGGAAAAGAGAAAGGACCTGGCACGTATCAATTATAAAACCTTGACAATCATAAGATATAAAAGTAGTTCACAAGCATAACAGATAAAAATGTACGCACACCAAGTGTTAACTAGGTGGAAAGGCAAGATTAAACAAATAAGTCTTCAGCCGTGATTTAAACAGAGGCACAGAGTCAGACGCCCGGATAGACACAGGAAGGTTGTTCCATAAGACCGGGGCAGCTACAGCAAACGCACGGTCACCGCGAGACTTCAGCCGAGAACGAGGTTGCTCCAGAAGAATTTGGGTAGCAGATCTAAGTGCTCTGACAGGAGTGTGTAACCTGAGAAGCTCATTGAGGTAGCTCGGCACCAAATTATTAATGGTTTTGTAGGTGAAAAGTAAATATACTGTAACTGTGCTTCCTGGTGCCAACTCTGGATACTCACACTTTGTTTTTGTTTTTTTATTTTGGCCAGATTTCTAGAAATGAGAGTGACTCCACCCAAAGTGGAATGGATCCTGTCGTTTCTAACAAGACAAGGATGATTGGACTTGAGTAATGATGTCAATTTTTGAGCATAAGAACAGACTAGCAGCTGGACATTCAAGAAAGCAGGGAGATGAGTGATAACATCTGTTGAATTTGGAGGAATAACAAAAGAGAATTCAGTTTATGCAATATGCAGTCTACTGACATCAAGTGGTGAGTGGTGATTTTACATTATACACCACATCTCACATTTTGTTCATGACCTCTTTAGTTTGCCCGGGCCAGGATTTGACTTGTCTGCTAATACAGTCAATGACACCTTTTTCTAAAAGGATTAAAAATGAGATACTTCCTGAATTTTTCTAACAGCACAACAGCTGCTCCAACTGCTTTTTGCACTGCTGTCAATATTTCTCTAAACAATTTAAAAGACAAACTGAAAGAAATGGAAATATATGAAAATGATATATGCAAAGTTGTGTTTACACCAGCTTTATGCAGCCACTATGAGCACACAATTTTTTTTTTGATTAATTGGCATCCTGACATGTGTTAGCTGGTGGTAGAACTTTGTTTTTTATCATGTGTCGAAGCAGACAGAACATTTGAGAAAGAAACCTACAAAATAGTTTACAGTTTTGCTTCCACTGCGCTATAAACGCACAGACCTGTTGAGATCTTGCACCATGCAGCAGGTTTTCTGTGAACTCGACAGACTGGCTGAAGGCAAAAATCTGATGCTAACCAAAACAAAGTAAGGATGAAAAATAACATAATGCTTCATAGTATTTTTCGTAATTGTATTTGTGGGGTAACGGTTGATATGCTACTAAAACAAAGGTATGGCTTTGTTTTGTCAACATTAGGTGCACAGATAATCCTGTTCCACCTTTGCCACTTATTTAACCCTCATGCTCCCCTTCGGGGCAGCCCCAGACCCCGGGGGTCTCAGAGTACCCCACCCTCAGTAGAGACCGGTGAATGAAAATGTTAACCCTCATGCTTCCCTTCGGGGCAGCCCCAGACCCCGGGGGTCCCAGAGTACCCCAACCTCAGTAGAGACCGGTGAATGAAAATGTTAAAAAAAACCAGAATGATCATTTGGGGTCGAAGAGTGCCCCAGAGCGATTCTAATGGGTTCGTCAGGGGATCGGGAAAGAAAACGTAGCACTTGGGGACCACACACAGAAGCTGCTGTGGCACCATGGGGGTCATTGATACCCCAGTACATGAAAATGAAGCATAATCACAATGATAATAATAATAATAATGATAATAATAATAATAATAATAATAATAATAATAATAATGATGAGAAGAAGAAGAAGAAGAAGAATACAACACACAGATGCTTCTGAGTTTTATTTTATTTTATTTGAAATTACACTCACGATACAACTGAGGCAATCTGGAAGGCAAAATAAAAGTCAACAACGGGGTTGAATCAGCCTTTCAAGACAAACGAATCTCAGTAGATATGTCAAGAACAGGTTTACATGAAAAAAAAAGAAGGTTTACATTAAAAAAATATCAACAAACTGTCTGTGTTTCAGGCACTCGGTGCTGTACAGCGCCTCTGGTGGCTGTGAATACATGATATAAATCTCACCGTAGGATGCGTGCATTGAAAGAATCAGCCTTTTGTTACAAACGAATCTCAGTAATCTCCTTTGTAACACTCTGTGACCAGCCGCAGCTGGCCGATTTTCACCACATCCTCTCCCACCAGTTTGTCGCCCTCTGCCTCTTTTCTGAGACAGCTGTCGGTGAGAGACTCGGGCGAAACGTCCTCTTTGAAAGCGTACGCATCCCCCAGGATGGTGTTTCCGGACGCACTCTTTCTCGAGCCTGTTTTACCGACCAGAAGGAGTCTCAGTTCTTCACGGGTCGCAGAGCCTGCGGGGTTGGGGAAACGATGGTTACATTTGAATCATTCTAGAAAAAAACAAAACAAAACATGAAACACTACGTTACACTAGGCTATTCTTTTGTTATCTTTGTATCGATGTTGACAGCAAGCAGTTTGTCTACATAAAGCGAGTACCACAAGCAGCACACAACCCTGGGATTGCACTTTACCTTTGTATCGATGATGACAGCGAGCAGTTTGCCCACGTAACGCGAGTAGCACAAGCAGCACACGTCCCTGAATCCGGCCTTTGGTCGCCAACATTTTCAGTAAGCTAAGAAAAGGAGAAAGGAAAAAGAGGTGAAATTAAGGCACATTCAGGGAAAGTCTTTCAGATCAGATTACCAAGTTAAACCACACTGAAAATACGCGTTGAATAAACCATGACCCCAAACTGGTCGGTTGTCCCACGTGTTTCCCCGTAGCTACTCCGGGCGCGCACACAATGAGCCCTGGTTTCGCGACGCAGGCGTAGCAACAACCTCCTTCTCCTCCTCACTGCCTCGTGTGTGTGTGTGTGTGTGTGTGTGTGTGTCTGTGTGTGTGTGTGTGTGTGTGTGTGTGTAGGAGGTACTGGGTTCCTCAAAAATGGTGGTGTTCGCGTAACCCGCCCTCCGCAGACCTAAGCGTACGCTACCGAGGCACTTGAGAACGATGTAGAGGGAGCAAGGATGAGGAGGAGGCAAGGAGTGTCTGAAGTCCAAACGGAGGGCGGTGTTCGCGTAGTAGGCAGGCCACAGAGCTGCTCTTTCACTAGCGAGGCGCTTGAGAAAGATGTAGAGGGAGTAAGGAGTACGAGGAGAAACGGAGAGCCCGAGGTCCAACTAGAGGGCGGTGTTCGCGAAACCGGCCATCCGCAGGCCTAAGCGTACGCTCGCGAGGAGCATAAATGGAGGGCCATGTTCACGTAATGGGTAGGCCAAACGGCTGCTCTTTCACTAGCGAGGCACTTGAGAACAATGAGAGGGAGCAAGGAGGAGGAGGAGACACGGAGAGCCCGAGGTCCAACTGGAGGGCGGTGTTCACGTAATAGGCAGGCAAAACAGCTTCGCTTTCACTAGCGAGGCACTTGAGAACGATGTAGAGGGAGCAAGGAGGACGAGGAGCAACGGAGAGCCCGAGGTCCAACTGGAGGGCAGTGTTCGCGTAATAGGAAGGCCAAACAGCTTCTCTTTCACTAGCGAGGCGCATGAGAACGAAGGAGAAGGAGCAAGGAGGACGCGGAGCAACGGAGATCCCGAGGTCCTCACCGAAGGGGGTGTTCGCGAAACCGGCCCTCCGCAGACATAAGCGTATGCTAGCGAGGAGCATAAACAGAGGGCGGTGTTCGCGTAATGGGCAGGCCAAACAGCTGCGCTTTCACTAGCGAGGCACTTAAGAATGATGGAGAGAAAGCAAGGAGGACACGGAGGCACGGAGAGCCCGAGGTCCAAATGGAGGGCGGTGTTTGCGTAATAGGCAGGCTAAACAGCTGCTCTTTCACTAGCGAGGCGCAGGGGAACGATGTAGAGGGAGCGAGGAGGACGAGGAGGCATGGAGAGCCCGAGGTCCAACTGGAGGGCAGTGTTCGCGTAATAGGCAGGCCAAACAGCTTCTCTTTCACTAGCGAGGCGCATGAGAACAAAGGAGAGGGAGCAGGGAGGACGAGGAGCAAAGGAGATCCAGAGGTCCTCACCGATGGCGGTGTTCAAGAAACCGGCCCTCCGCAGACATAAGCGTACGCTAGCGAGGAGCATAAACGGAGGGCGGTGTTCGCGTAATGGGCAGGCCAAACAGCTTCTCTTTTACAAGCGAGGCGCTTGAGAACGATGTAGAGGGAGCGAGGAGGACGAGGAGCAACGGAGAGCCCGAGATCCAACTGGAGGGCGGTGTTCGCGTAATAGGAAGGCCAAACAGCTTCTCTTTTACTAGCGAGGCGCTTGAGAACGATGTAGAGGGAGCGAGGAGGACGAGGAGCAACGGAGAGCCCGAGATCCAACTGGAGGGCGGTGTTCGCGTAATAGGAAGGCCAAACAGCTTCTCTTTCACTAGCGAAGTGCATGAGAACGAAGAAGAAGGAGCAAGGAGGACGAGGAACAACGGAGAGCCCGAGGTCCAACTAGAGGGCGGTGTTCGCGAAACCGGCCATCCGCAGACCTAAGCGTACGCTCGTGAGGAGCATAATCGGAGGGCGGTGTTCGCGTAATGGGCAGGCCAAACAGCTGCGCTTTCACTAGCGAGGCGCTTGAGAAGGATGTAGAGGGAGCAAGGAGGACGAGGAGCAACGGAGAGCCCGAGGTCCAACTGGAGGGCGGTGTTCGCGTAATAGGCCCTCCGCAGACCTCAGCCTACTCTCGCGAGGAGCATAAACCGAGGGCGGTGTTCGTGTACTAGGCAGGCCAAACAGCTTCTCTTTCACTAGCGAGGCGCATGAGAACGAAGGAGAAGGAGCAAGGAGGACGCAGAGCAACGGAGATCCCGAGGTCCTCACCGAAGGGGGTGTTCGCGAAACCGGCCCTCCGCAGACATAAGCGTATGCTAGCGAGGAGCATAAACAGAGGGCGGTGTTCGCGTAATGGGCAGGCCAAACAGCTGCGCTTTCACTAGCGAGGCACTTGAGAATGATGGAGAGAAAGCAAGGAGGACACGGAGGCACGGAAAGCCCGAGGTCCTCACCGAAGGGGGGTGTTCGTGAAACCGGCCCTCCGGAGACCTAAGCGTACGCTAGCGAGGAGCATCTGAATCATGTAGAGGGAGCAAGAATGAGGAGGAGGCAAGGAGTGTCTGAAGTCCAAACGGAGGATGGTGTTCGCGTAATAGGCAGGCCAAACAGCTGCTCTTTCACTAGCGAGGCACTTGAGAGTAATGTAGAAGGGGCAAGGAAGACGGGGAGCAACGGAGATCCCAAGGTCTTCACCGAAGAGGGTGTTCGCGAAACCCACCCTCTGCAAACCTAAGCGTACTCTAGCGAGGAGCGGGACAAGGATGTAGAGGGAGCAAGGAGGACGAGGAGGCACGGAGAGCCCGAGGTCCAAACGGAGGGCGGTGTTTTCGTAATAGGCAGACCAAACAGCTGCTCTTTCACTAGCGAGGCGCAGGAGAACGATGGAGAAGGAGCAAGGCAGACGAGGAGCAACGGAGAGCCCGAGGTCCTCACTCAGGCCCATTTACGCGTAACCCAAGGCCCATCCGGCAAAGCGCTCACCTGCGAGGAGCAGGAGAACGGAGCAGAAGGAGGTCGCAGGATGGAGAGGCAGGGAGAGTCCGAGGTCCTCACTTAGGCCGGTTTACGCGAACACTGCCGAGAAGGAGACATTGATGATGATGATGATGATGATGATGATGATCTGAAGTTGAGAGTTGTTTGCTCCGGCGGTTCGGGGTCCCTCCGGACCCCAGTGTTTGCCATCGAAACTTTCGAATGGCGGTTCGGGGTCCCTCCAGACCCCAGTGTTTGCCATCGTAACTTACGAATGTGTATTGGGGTTGCGAAATACCCCATCGTGGGTACGCTTTGACCCCATAGTAATCGTGGAGTAGAGAACATCCCTGCTCCTGTCGAAGGCCGTTTTACGCGTAACCCGAGGCCCATCCGGCTAAACGCTCCCCTGTGAGGAGCAGGAGAACGGAGCAGAAGGAGGAAGGAGGACTTGGAGGCAGGGAGAGTCCGAGGTCCTCACTTAGGCCCGTTTACGCGAACACTGCCGAGAAGGAGACGACGATGATGATGATGATGATGATGATGATGATGATGATGATGATGTGAAGTTGAGAGTTGTTTCCTCCGGCGGTTCGGGGTCTCTCCGGACCCCAGTGTTTGCCATCGTAACTCACGAATGTGTATTGGGGTGGCGAAATACCCCATCGTGGGTACGCTTTGACCCCATAGTAATCGTGGAGTAGAGAACATCCCTGCTCCTCTCGAAGGCCGGTTTACGCGTAACCCGAGGCCAATCCGGCTAAACGCTCCCCTGTGAGGAGCAGGAGAACGGAACAGAAGGAGGAAGGAGGACTTGGAGGCAGGGAGAGTCCGAGGTCCTCACTTAGGCCGGTTTACGCATAACCCGGGGCCCATCCGACAAGGTGCTTGCCTTCGAGGAGCAGCAGAACGGAGCAGAAGGAGGTAGGAGGACTAGCAGGCAGGGAGAGTCCGAGGTCCCCACTTAGGCTGGTTTACGCGAACACTGCCGAGAAGGAGACGACGATGATGATGATGATGATGAAGATGATGATATGAAGTTGAGAGTTGTTGCCGTGGCGCTTGGGGGTCCTTCCAGACCCCAGTGTTTCCCATCGTAACTTACGAACGTGCATTGGGGTTGCGAAATACCCCATCGCCATTACTAAGTGGTCACAGAGTACCCACGGAGTAGAGAGCTACCCCAGTCCTCACTTAGGCCGGTTTATGCGTAAACCGGGGCCCATCCGGCAAGGTGCTCGCCTTCGAGGAGCAGGAGAATGGAGCAGAAGGAGGAAGGAGGACCAGCAGGCATGGAAGGTCCGAGGTCCTCACTTAGGCCGGTTTACGTGTAACCCGGGGCCCGTAAGGCTAAGCCCTACCCTGCGAGGAGCAGGAGAACCGAGGAGCAGGAGGTAGGAGGACTGGGATGCAGGAGGCGTCCGAGGTCCTCACTTAGGCCGGTTTACGCGTAACCCGGGGCCCGTAAGGCTAAGCCCTACCCTGCGAGGAGCAGGAGAACCAAGAGGAAGGAGGTAGGAGGACTAGCAGGCAGGGAGAGTCCGAGGTCCTCACTGAGGCCGGTTTACGTGAACACTCTCGAGAAGGAGACGATGATGATGATGATGAAGATGATGATGTGAAGTTGAGAGTTGTTGCCTTGGCGCTTGGGGGTCCCTCCAGACCCCAAGGTTTGCCATCGTAACTTACCCGATCGATGGAGGGTTACAGCCGATTAGGTGCCTTTGTCCGACGCTGTGACGAGACCCGCTATAGCAGGGGGTCCACCTGACCCCCATCCGCCCCCACCCCGAGCCGGGGCCCTGTTTCGCGACGAGACCTGGGTCTGCGCTGCCGGGGTCTGTGTGACCCCCCCCCCCCCCTCCCTTTTTTTTTTTTTTTTGGTCCAGGGCGCACAAGGGTTAAGGAATCGAGCGCCTGAAACACGGACAGTTTGTTGATATTGTAAAAAAAAATTCAGCCACAGGGGGGCGTTTTAAAAACGCACTCCCCTGTTGCGCATGTCCCTAATGGTATGCCCCCCCGTGCATCATCATTTCCCTCCGTGGATACCACGCCCATTTAAATTTTTCTCCTAGTTTCGTGCAGGCCAATATTTTGTACAGTTCAATATCGACACCGCGCTCGGTCTTCCGACCGCCGTATGATTCTCCTGACCGACCTATGATTATATCGGGTGCGCTTGATTGCAATAAAAATAAACTGTTGTGGCATACTTGTAACTACCTTGCTTGAATAAAAGTGTTCACATTTCATGTTCGTGTGCGGTGTTGTGCATCACATTGGACACTTGGAAACACTCACCTTTTAGATGAATTTCAGCTATATAATCTGTGGCTGCATGTGTAAGGAAACACATTGACGCTCATTTGTCATGTATACACAAGGTGTTTATTTGAAATAAGTTGCACTTCACAATTAGCACACCTACGATAAGCCGCATCACATTTGAGTAATTCATCCACTCTTATTACTTGAAATTTGGTGCACATTCAATATGTACATGTAGTCGTTAGTTACAGTTTTACAGAGCTATCCAGAATGGGCCTTCTTCTGAAGTAGCTCCACACGATGTCACATAGACCAGGATCACTGGGGTGATGAGACCTGTTGGATGCATACTGGCTGGTCGATGTGATCAACAGAGGCTTCGCTTTGACTGAGTATGCTAAATACAACATATTAGCGACGTGGATTCTTTGCACCGTGGCCTAGTCGTGTAACCCGACGTCTTATAGCACGACGCCTCAAGGTGACCCGTTGTCGCCACTTTAAGCTCATTCGGACATTCTCGACCTATATTGGGAATAATGGTAACCCGTAGCTTGTTGGTTAGCGAACTAGCCTGCATGTATTGGTGATGTACCTTGACTTGTGAACTTTACCTAAATAAAGAAATGTAATACTTTGCCAGCACTGTGTCGTTCAATATCATACAGACAAAAGTGTAACATTTCACTTCTATCTTCACGTGTCTTCACAAACACTAATACAATGGGTGCGGGAGAATCAAGAGTCCGTGTCACAGCTGTGTTCTTACTCGTAGGGCTCACGATCGTTAATGCTACCCTTAGCTTTAGGGGTCCAGTAACGTATCTGATGGATTCCGGATCCTACAGGTGCTCCGTCTTCATGGCGGTTGCGTTTGACTGGATCTTGGTTCACTTCGGACTGTTGTTCCACGTTTTTCCCGTAGTTATAATAAGCTGCCAGCAAAGTGTAACCCTCCCCGAATCCGACAGGGTCCTTTCCAGATGAGCTGGTGTTTCTAACAGGCAGAGGCCGGGGTGTCGCTTCGGCGAAGAGTGTGGGACTGTCATTATTCGGCTTCAAGTTTCTGTGAACGACAGGTGGATTGTCTGACGCCGACCTCGGGAACACTGTCTTTATTGCACGTCCTGGGATTTAGATCCTTGTCAACAGGTGGTGCTCTGAAATCCGTAGGTTGTACAGCCCCGCTTCTGTGAACAACAGGCGGATTGTCCGACGCCAGCCTCGGGAACACTGTGTCTGTATTACGCATTCTAGGTTTTAGATTCCTGTGAACGACAGGTGGCCCTCTGAGGTCTGTACGCCGGTCTATTACCTCGCAATGCGGATCTGATCTCAGTTTTAAGCCTTCGAGCTTATCACAGAACTTGATCTGATCGGCGCTTTGAGTCTGGTGACATTGCAGTTCTCTGATCATGTCGTAGTCTTCTTTGCCATCTGAAAGCTTGCTCACATCCTTCATACAATAACGTACGAGCGATTGCATGTCTGGGAACGTAAGCTGGTGAGGCGACTGCGCGGTAGACAATAGGATGTATCGTGTGTACGTGTCGTCTGCACCGATTGCGTATTTCAATGTGGTTCCCTTGCCTCTGATCAACAACAAGAAGTCGAATGCAAATCCTTGTGAACCAACTGTACTTGACACGTAAGGAAGTTATCGCTTCGTTGCGATCTTGATCGACTAACCACCAGGCAGAGCATCTCCACTCGATCTCTTAGTTCAACCGAGGTTTTTTCAACCGCAAGTATGCCCTGCTGCGCAGATCTCCAGCTTCTTAAGAAAAGCAAGTGCCTCACGCCAAAAAACTAGCTCATGTACACGAGTGTCACTTTGGGAAATGTAAAGTGTTGTTCACTTGGATGTCTTTTGTGTACAGCGGTACGGTTTGCTTTTACATTATGATCAAAGTATTGTTTTCTTTTGTGTACAGCTGTATGCTTTGCTTTTTTTTAAAAAAAAATACGCTCTTCTCAACTGCACACAATTGTATCTGTATGTTGTTAGACGCTGCAATAAACAGATGCCTTTGCAGACACAGAGACTGTGTGGTTAATGATTGTGCCCATCACATACCCTTTGCGTTTAGTTTATGCTCTTCTTAACTGTGTACAATTTTATCTGTATGTTCTTAAACACTGCAATAAACCGATGCCTTTGCAGACACAGAGACTGTGTGGTTAATGATTGTGCCCATCACATTTGAATATGTATGTTGTTACACAGTACAATAAATGAATGTTATACAGACTGTAACTGACATTCACCATTTTAGAATAGTTTTTATTATACACAAATATAACACTTGTAGTAGAAATACTTGTGGTTCTTTATTATACAAAAATATGTTGGATGCAGTAGCCAAACTCATAATGGCAATACTTGTAATGGCAACACATCTACTATACTTGTAGTAGGTTTTTTATGTATCATACACACAGATAAGCTGTTAGTTTGTCAATCCATTCACAGAAACTTCTCACGGTATGTTTGGTGTTACATTCTGAACAAGCTTTGTTCACACACGCGCAGGTCGCGTGACCGCATAGCATCATGTACACTCTGCGCTGGTTACAGTCAACGCAGGTAACATCTGAAACGCAGCTGGTGTGCACCGGTCGATAAAATGCGCATTCTACCTTACACATAAAACACATTCGTTTCCCAGTTACCCTCACGTTCTCCTTGATGCATGCCTCAAAGGAAACATGTCCGCAGCTTAACATGTACATCTGTCTAAGTTCACAACAACACACACAAGTCAGCACATGTCCCATGTGACCCCACAGTGGCTAGCGCGGAGGAAGTTGAAGTTGAAGGCTCTGGCTGAGGCTCCGGTTGAGGTTTATTGAAAGACGCAGTTATTGCTGTGGCTAAAGACTCTTCTTCAGAGTCTGCAACAGGCTCGGGCATCGCTTCAATTTCTTCTTCCGCTTGGTTTTGCTCTTGCCTACAGCTTGCCCTCTCTGTTAAGGTCAAACTATCAGTATACTTTGCTCGAAGAGACCTCCACTGAGTTGGTGCATCGAGCTCAAAATTTAAAATGTGTACACCAAATGTACTTTCTCGGTCGGGACTCTCGGTCGGGAAAACTCTCTCAGTCGGGAAAACTCCCTCGGTCGGGAAAGTTTTGGTGTAAAGAAAGGTTTGCCGTTTTGATGGATTCTGTGTAATGTACGTGAAATGGCATGGATTTTGTGTGATGCAAAAGAAATAAATGTCATGGGAAAGCAATACTTTGGATTTCGTTTTTTATTATTCTCAACACAATCACCTACATTTTACATCTTTTACAATGTTAAAAACGATACACATACACAAGTTGACCATGATTTCCTACAAATGCTTGTGTGGCGTTTGTAGGCCTGTGTGGCGTTTCATCATTGTGCAAGATGAACCACGGCACAACATTTCACATACCCATGATAAAATGAAACAATGAAAATGACAGCTGGTCTGAAAATACCAGCCTGAGTCTATGAAACACACTGCCTGTTTGAAAACTTTCTCATTTGGACTCTCGGTCGGGAAAAATTTCTCGGTCGGGACTCTCGGTCGGGAAAACTTTCTCGGTCGGGACTCTCGGTCGGGAAAACTCTCTCGGTCGGGACTCTCGGTCGGGAAAACTCTCTCGGTCGGGAAAACTCTCTCGGTCGGGAAAACTCTCTCGGTCGGGACTCTCGGTCGGGAAAACTTTCCCGGTCGGGACTCTCAGTCGGGAAAACTTTCTCGGTAGGGAAAACTTTCCCATTTTCATGGATTCTGTGTAATGTACGTGAAATGGCATGGATTTTGTGTGATGCAAAAGAAATAAATGTCAGGTCAAAGTTATACTTTGGATTTCGTTTTTTTAATTATTCTCAACACATTCATCTACATTTTACATCTTTTACAATGTTAAAAACGATACAGATACAAAAGTTGACCATGATTTCCTACAAATGCCTGTGTGGCGTTCAGGACTCATATCTGGCTTAGCAATCATCATTGTGTAAGATGAACCACGGCACTTCACATACCCATGATAAAATGAAACAATGAAAATGACATCTGATCTGAAAATACCAGCCTGAGTTTGTGAAACACACTGCCTGTTTGAAAACTTCCTCATTTTGACTCTCGGTCGGGAAAACTTTCTCGGTCGGGACTCTCGGTCGGGAAAAGTCTCTCGGTCGGGACTCTCGGTCGGGAAAACTTTCTCGGTCGGGACTCTCGGTCGGGAAAACTCTCTCGGTCGGGACTCTCGGTCGGGAAAACTTTCTCGGTCGGGAAAACTTTCCCATTTTCATGGATTCTGTGTAATGTACGTGAAATGGCATGGATTTTGTGTGATGCAAAAGAAATAAATGTCAAGTCAAAGTTATACTTTGGATTTCGTTTTTTTTATTATTCTCAACACATTCATCTACATTTTACATCTTTTACAATGTTAAAAACGATACAGATACAAAAGTTGACCATGATTTCCTACAAATGCCTGTGTGGCGTTCAGGACTCATATCTGGCTTAGCAATCATCATTGTGTAAGATGAACCACGGCACAACATTTCACATACCCATGATAAAATGAAACAATGAAAATGGCAGCTGATCTGAAAATACCAGCCTGAGTTTGTGAAACACACTGCCTGTTTGAAAACTTCCTCATTTGGACTCTCGGTCGGGAAAACTCCCTCGGTCGGGACTCTCGGTCGGGAAAACTTTCCCGGTCGGGACTCTCGGTCGGGAAAACTTTCTCGGTCGGGAAAACTTTCCCATTCTCATGGATTCTGTGTAATGTACGTGAAATGGCATGGATTTTGTGTGATGCAAAAGAAATAAATGTCAAGTCAAAGTTATACTTTGGATTTCGTTTTTTTTATTATTCTCAACACATTCATCTACATTTTACATCTTTTACAATGTTAAAAACGATACAGATACAAAGGTTGACCATGATTTCCTACAAATGCCTGTGTGGCGTTCAGGACTCACATCTGGCTTAGCAATCATCATTGTGTAAGATGAACCACGGCACTTCACATACCCATGATAAAATGAAACAATGAAAATGACAGCTGATCTGAAAATACCAGCCTGAGTTTGTGAAACACACTGCCTGTTTGAAAACTTCCTCATTTTGACTCTCGGTCGGGAAAACTCTCTCGGTCGGGAAAACTTTCTCGGTCGGGACTCTCGGTCGGGAAAAGTCTCTCGGTCGGGACTCTCGGTCGGGAAAACTTTCTCGGTCGGGACTCTCGGTCGGGAAAACTCTCTCGGTCGGGAAAACTTTCTCGGTCGGGACTCTCGGTCGGGAAAACTTTCTCGGTCGGGACTCTCGGTCAGGAAAACTTTCTCGGTCGGGAAAACTTTCTCGGTCGGGACTCTCGGTCGGGAAAACTTTCCCGGTCGGCACTCTCGGTCGGGAAAACTCTCTCGGTCGGGACTCTCGGTCGGGAAAACTTTCTCGGTCGGGAAAACTTTCTCGGTCGGGACTCTCGGTCGGGAAAAGTCTCTCGGTCGGGACTCTCGGTCGGGAAAACTTTCTCGGTCGGGACTCTCTGTCGGGAAAACTTTCTTGGTCGGGAAAACTTTCTCGGTCGGGAAAACTTTCCCATTTTCATGGATTCTGTGTAATGTACGTGAAATGGCATGGATTTTGTGTGATGCAAAAGAAATAAATGTCAGGTCAAAGTTATACTTTGGATTTCGTTTTTTTAATTATTCTCAACACATTCATCTACATTTTACATCTTTTACAATGTTAAAAACGATACAGATACAAAAGTTGACCATGATTTCCTACAAATGCCTGTGTGGCGTTCAGGACTCATATCTGGCTTAGCAATCATCATTGTGTAAGATGAACCACGGCACTTCACATACCCATGATAAAATGAAACAATGAAAATGACATCTGATCTGAAAATACCAGCCTGAGTTTGTGAAACACACTGCCTGTTTGAAAACTTCCTCATTTTGACTCTCGGTCGGGAAAACTTTCTCGGTCGGGACTCTCGGTCGGGAAAAGTCTCTCGGTCGGGACTCTCGGTCGGGACTCTCGGTCGGGAAAACTCTCTCGGTCGGGACTCTCGGTCGGGAAAACTTTCTCGGTCGGGAAAACTTTCCCATTTTCATGGATTCTGTGTAATGTACGTGAAATGGCATGGATTTTGTGTGATGCAAAAGAAATAAATGTCAAGTCAAAGTTATACTTTGGATTTCGTTTTTTTTTATTATTCTCAACACATTCATCTACATTTTACATCTTTTACAATGTTAAAAACGATACAGATACAAAAGTTGACCATGATTTCCTACAAATGCCTGTGTGGCGTTCAGGACTCATATCTGGCTTAGCAATCATCATTGTGTAAGATGAACCACGGCACAACATTTCACATACCCATGATAAAATGAAACAATGAAAATGGCAGCTGATCTGAAAATACCAGCCTGAGTTTGTGAAACACACTGCCTGTTTGAAAACTTCCTCATTTGGACTCTCGGTCGGGAAAAGTCTCTCGGTCGGGACTCTCGGTCGGGAAAACTTTCCCGGTCGGGACTCTCGGTCGGGAAAACTTTCTCGGTCGGGAAAACTTTCCCATTCTCATAGATTCTGTGTAATGTACGTGAAATGGCATGGATTTTGTGTGATGCAAAAGAAATAAATGTCAAGTCAAAGTTATACTTTGGATTTCGTTTTTTTTATTATTCTCAACACATTCATCTACATTTTACATCTTTTACAATGTTAAAAACGATACAGATACAAAAGTTGACCATGATTTCCTACAAATGCCTGTGTGGCGTTCAGGACTCATATCTGGCTTAGCAATCATCATTGTGTAAGATGAACCAAGGCACAACATTTCACATACCCATGATAAAATGAAACAATGAAAATGGCAGCTGATCTGAAAATACCAGCCTGAGTTTGTGAAACACACTGCCTGTTTGAAAACTTCCTCATTTGGACTCTCGGTCGGGAAAACTCTCTCGGTCGGGAAAAGTCTCTCGGTCGGGACTCTCGGTCGGGAAAACTTTCTCGGTCGGGACTCTCGGTCGGGAAAACTTTCTCGGTCGGGACTCTCGGTCGGGAAAACTCTCTCGGTCGGGAAAACTTTCTCGGTCGGGACTCTCGGTCGGGAAAACTTTCTCGGTCGGGACTCTCGGTCAGGAAAACTTTCTCGGTCGGGAAAACTTTCTCGGTCGGGACTCTCGGTCGGGAAAACTTTCCCGGTCGGCACTCTCGGTCGGGAAAACTCTCTCGGTCGGGACTCTCGGTCGGGACTCTCGGTCGGGAAAACTTTCTCGGTCGGGAAAACTTTCTCGGTCGGGACTCTCGGTCGGGAAAAGTCTCTCGGTCGGGACTCTCGGTCGGGAAAACTTTCTCGGTCGGGACTCTCCGTCGGGAAAACTTTCTTGGTCGGGAAAACTTTCTCGGTCGGGAAAACTTTCCCATTTTCATGGATTCTGTGTAATGTACGTGAAATGGCATGGATTTTGTGTGATGCAAAAGAAATAAATGTCAGGTCAAAGTTATACTTTGGATTTCGTTTTTTTAATTATTCTCAACACATTCATCTACATTTTACATCTTTTACAATGTTAAAAACGATACAGATACAAAAGTTGACCATGATTTCCTACAAATGCCTGTGTGGCGTTCAGGACTCATATCTGGCTTAGCAATCATCATTGTGTAAGATGAACCACGGCACTTCACATACCCATGATAAAATGAAACAATGAAAATGACATCTGATCTGAAAATACCAGCCTGAGTTTGTGAAACACACTGCCTGTTTGAAAACTTCCTCATTTTGACTCTCGGTCGGGAAAACTTTCTCGGTCGGGACTCTCGGTCGGGAAAAGTCTCTCGGTCGGGACTCTCGGTCGGGACTCTCGGTCGGGAAAACTCTCTCGGTCGGGACTCTCGGTCGGGAAAACTTTCTCGGTCGGGAAAACTTTCCCATTTTCATGGATTCTGTGTAATGTACGTGAAATGGCATGGATTTTGTGTGATGCAAAAGAAATAAATGTCAAGTCAAAGTTATACTTTGGATTTCGTTTTTTTTTATTATTCTCAACACATTCATCTACATTTTACATCTTTTACAATGTTAAAAACGATACAGATACAAAAGTTGACCATGATTTCCTACAAATGCCTGTGTGGCGTTCAGGACTCATATCTGGCTTAGCAATCATCATTGTGTAAGATGAACCACGGCACAACATTTCACATACCCATGATAAAATGAAACAATGAAAATGGCAGCTGATCTGAAAATACCAGCCTGAGTTTGTGAAACACACTGCCTGTTTGAAAACTTCCTCATTTGGACTCTCGGTCGGGAAAACTCTCTCGGTCGGGACTCTCGGTCGGGAAAACTTTCCCGGTCGGGACTCTCGGTCGGGAAAACTTTCTCGGTCGGGAAAACTTTCCCATTCTCATAGATTCTGTGTAATGTACGTGAAATGGCATGGATTTTGTGTGATGCAAAAGAAATAAATGTCAAGTCAAAGTTATACTTTGGATTTCGTTTTTTTTATTATTCTCAACACATTCATCTACATTTTACATCTTTTACAATGTTAAAAACGATACAGATACAAAAGTTGACCATGATTTCCTACAAATGCCTGTGTGGCGTTCAGGACTCATATCTGGCTTAGCAATCATCATTGTGTAAGATGAACCAAGGCACAACATTTCACATACCCATGATAAAATGAAACAATGAAAATGGCAGCTGATCTGAAAATACCAGCCTGAGTTTGTGAAACACACTGCCTGTTTGAAAACTTCCTCATTTGGACTCTCGGTCGGGAAAACTCTCTCGGTCGGGAAAAGTCTCTCGGTCGGGACTCTCGGTCGGGAAAACTTTCTCGGTCGGGACTCTCGGTCGGGAAAACTCTCTCGGTCGGGACTCTCGGTCGGGAAAACCCTCGTGCTCCCCTTCGGGGCAGCTCCGGACCCCGGGGGTCCCAGAGTACCCCTGGGTCGTATTTCACAGGCCGCGCATCAGGGTTGGCTCCCGCGTGTGGTAACAGACAATACGGTGAAGCGACACGCAAGCTACGCGAAAGCTGTGCTCTGTCCGTGTCCCAGCCTCCACCACACTCTGTTCCGTGTGTGTTTTGCTCAACACCCCCCCCCCCCCCCCCCCAAAAAAAAAACCAACCCAATATCAATCCCGGCCCAATGTTACTTGTTGTACTAGTCAGCATTGTACTTTGTGATATTTCACTGCCCTGCATATATAAAGATTGCATACAATTTCACCTTGCTTAATTTGTTTTTGTTATTTTTTTTTTTATTCAGCGCATGAGACTCAATTTCAGACCCTCTCCATGAGACCTGCGCCTGTGTTCATGAGCTTGTGTTCATGAGCCTGTGTTCATGAGCCTGTGTTCATGCTTATCACACATCTGTCCTCCACAAGCCAGGGAGTTTCGCGTAATACAAGCGCTATCCTCTCACGTCGCCTTCTCCACTGGGTCGTATTTCACAGGCCGCGCATCAGGGTTGGCTCCCGCGTGTGGTAACAGTCAATACGGTGAAGCGACACGCAAGCTACGCGAAAGCTGTGCTCTGTCCGTGTCCCAGCCTCCACCACACTCTGTTCCGTGTGTGTTTTGCACAACCCCCCCCAAAAAAAACAGAACCAACCCAATATCACTCCCGGCCTACAATTTCACCTTGCCTAATTTGTTTTTTTTTTTTTTTATTCAGCGCATGAGACTCAATTTCAGACCCTCTCCATGAGACCTGCGCCTGTGTTCATGAGCTTGTGTTCATGAGCCTGTGTTCATGAGCCTGTGTTCATGCTTATCACACATCTGTCCTCCACAAGCCAGGGAGTTTCGCGTAATACAAGCACTATCCTCTCACGTCGCCTTCTCCACTGGGTCGTATTTCACAGGCCGTGCATCAGGGTTGGCTCCCGCGCCCCGTACACCCACGTTTCCCTCCCCGGATGCCACTCCCGTTTCAATTTTTCTCCTAGTTTCGGGCAGGCTCTATGGCGTTCGTCCATGGGAGGCCGCTGTTAACCCTCATGCTCCCCTTCGGGGCAGCCCCAGACCCCGGGGGTCTCAGAGTACCCCACCCTCAGTAGAGACCGGTGAATGAAAATGTTAACCCTCATGCTTCCCTTCGGGGCAGCCCCAGACCCCGGGGGTCCCAGAGTACCCCAACCTCAGTAGAGACCGGTGAATGAAAATGTTAAAAAAAACCAGAATGATCATTTGGGGTCGAAGAGTGCCCCAGAGCGATTCTAATGGGTTCGTCAGGGGATCGGGAAAGAAAACGTAGCACTTGGGGACCACACACAGAAGCTGCTGTGGCACCATGGGGGTCATTGATACCCCAGTACATGAAAATGAAGCATAATCACAATAATAATAATAATAATGATAATAATAATAATAATAATAATAATAATGATGAGAAGAAGAAGAAGAAGAAGAATACAACACACAGATGCTTCTGAGTTTTATTTTATTTTATTTGAAATTACACTCACGATACAACTGAGGCAATCTGGAAGGCAAAATAAAAGTCAACAACGGGGTTGAATCAGCCTTTCAAGACAAACGAATCTCAGTAGATATGTCAAGAACAGGTTTACATGAAAAAAAAAGAAGGTTTACATTAAAAAAATATCAACAAACTGTCTGTGTTTCAGGCACTCGGTGCTGTACAGCGCCTCTGGTGGCTGTGAATACATGATATAAATCTCACCGTAGGATGCGTGCATTGAAAGAATCAGCCTTTTGTTACAAACGAATCTCAGTAATCTCCTTTGTAACACTCTGTGACCAGCCGCAGCTGGCCGATTTTCACCACATCCTCTCCCACCAGTTTGTCGCCCTCTGCCTCTTTTCTGAGACAGCTGTCGGTGAGAGACTCGGGCGAAACGTCCTCTTTGAAAGCGTACGCATCCCCCAGGATGGTGTTTCCGGACGCACTCTTTCTCGAGCCTGTTTTACCGACCAGAAGGAGTCTCAGTTCTTCACGGGTCGCAGAGCCTGCGGGGTTGGGGAAACGATGGTTACATTTGAATCATTCTAGAAAAAAACAAAACAAAACATGAAACACTACGTTACACTAGGCTATTCTTTTGTTATCTTTGTATCGATGTTGACAGCAAGCAGTTTGTCTACATAAAGCGAGTACCACAAGCAGCACACAACCCTGGGATTGCACTTTACCTTTGTATCGATGATGACAGCGAGCAGTTTGCCCACGTAACGCGAGTAGCACAAGCAGCACACGTCCCTGAATCCGGCCTTTGGTCGCCAACATTTTCAGTAAGCTAAGAAAAGGAGAAAGGAAAAAGAGGTGAAATTAAGGCACATTCAGGGAAAGTCTTTCAGATCAGATTACCAAGTTAAACCACACTGAAAATACGCGTTGAATAAACCATGACCCCAAACTGGTCGGTTGTCCCACGTGTTTCCCCGTAGCTACTCCGGGCGCGCACACAATGAGCCCTGGTTTCGCGACGCAGGCGTAGCAACAACCTCCTTCTCCTCCTCACTGCCTCGTGTGTGTGTGTGTGTGTGTGTGTGTGTGTCTGTGTGTGTGTGTGTGTGTGTGTGTGTGTAGGAGGTACTGGGTTCCTCAAAAATGGTGGTGTTCGCGTAACCCGCCCTCCGCAGACCTAAGCGTACGCTACCGAGGCACTTGAGAACGATGTAGAGGGAGCAAGGATGAGGAGGAGGCAAGGAGTGTCTGAAGTCCAAACGGAGGGCGGTGTTCGCGTAGTAGGCAGGCCACAGAGCTGCTCTTTCACTAGCGAGGCGCTTGAGAAAGATGTAGAGGGAGTAAGGAGTACGAGGAGAAACGGAGAGCCCGAGGTCCAACTAGAGGGCGGTGTTCGCGAAACCGGCCATCCGCAGGCCTAAGCGTACGCTCGTGAGGAGCATAAATGGAGGGCCATGTTCACGTAATGGGTAGGCCAAACGGCTGCTCTTTCACTAGCGAGGCACTTGAGAACAATGAGAGGGAGCAAGGAGGAGGAGGAGACACGGAGAGCCCGAGGTCCAACTGGAGGGCGGTGTTCACGTAATAGGCAGGCAAAACAGCTTCGCTTTCACTAGCGAGGCACTTGAGAACGATGTAGAGGGAGCAAGGAGGACGAGGAGCAACGGAGAGCCCGAGGTCCAACTGGAGGGCAGTGTTCGCGTAATAGGAAGGCCAAACAGCTTCTCTTTCACTAGCGAGGCGCATGAGAACGAAGGAGAAGGAGCAAGGAGGACGCGGAGCAACGGAGATCCCGAGGTCCTCACCGAAGGGGGTGTTCGCGAAACCGGCCCTCCGCAGACATAAGCATATGCTAGCGAGGAGCATAAACAGAGGGCGGTGTTCGCGTAATGGGCAGGCCAAACAGCTGCGCTTTCACTAGCGAGGCACTTGAGAATGATGGAGAGAAAGCAAGGAGGACACGGAGGCACGGAGAGCCCGAGGTCCAAATGGAGGGCGGTGTTTGTGTAATAGGCAGGCTAAACAGCTGCTCTTTCACTAGCGAGGCGCAGGGGAACGATGTAGAGGGAGCGAGGAGGACGAGGAGGCATGGAGAGCCCGAGGTCCAACTGGAGGGCAGTGTTCGCGTAATAGGCAGGCCAAACAGCTTCTCTTTCACTAGCGAGGCGCATGAGAACAAAGGAGAGGGAGCAGGGAGGACGAGGAGCAAAGGAGATCCAGAGGTCCTCACCGATGGCGGTGTTCAAGAAACCGGCCCTCCGCAGACATAAGCGTACGCTAGCGAGGAGCATAAACGGAGGGCGGTGTTCGCGTAATGGGCAGGCCAAACAGCTTCTCTTTTACAAGCGAGGCGCTTGAGAACGATGTAGAGGGAGCGAGGAGGACGAGGAGCAACGGAGAGCCCGAGATCCAACTGGAGGGCGGTGTTCGCGTAATAGGAAGGCCAAACAGCTTCTCTTTTACTAGCGAGGCGCTTGAGAACGATGTAGAGGGAGCGAGGAGGACGAGGAGCAACGGAGAGCCCGAGATCCAACTGGAGGGCGGTGTTCGCGTAATAGGAAGGCCAAACAGCTTCTCTTTCACTAGCGAAGTGCATGAGAACGAAGAAGAAGGAGCAAGGAGGACGAGGAACAACGGAGAGCCCGAGGTCCAACTAGAGGGCGGTGTTCGCGAAACCGGCCATCCGCAGACCTAAGCGTACGCTCGTGAGGAGCATAATCGGAGGGCGGTGTTCGCGTAATGGGCAGGCCAAACAGCTGCGCTTTCACTAGCGAGGCGCTTGAGAAGGATGTAGAGGGAGCAAGGAGGACGAGGAGCAACGGAGAGCCCGAGGTCCAACTGGAGGGCGGTGTTCGCGTAATAGGCCCTCCGCAGACCTCAGCCTACTCTCGCGAGGAGCATAAACCGAGGGCGGTGTTCGTGTACTAGGCAGGCCAAACAGCTTCTCTTTCACTAGCGAGGCGCATGAGAACGAAGGAGAAGGAGCAAGGAGGACGCAGAGCAACGGAGATCCCGAGGTCCTCACCGAAGGGGGTGTTCGCGAAACCGGCCCTCCGCAGACATAAGCGTATGCTAGCGAGGAGCATAAACAGAGGGCGGTGTTCGCGTAATGGGCAGGCCAAACAGCTGCGCTTTCACTAGCGAGGCACTTGAGAATGATGGAGAGAAAGCAAGGAGGACACGGAGGCACGGAAAGCCCGAGGTCCTCACCGAAGGGGGGTGTTCGTGAAACCGGCCCTCCGGAGACCTAAGCGTACGCTAGCGAGGAGCATCTGAATCATGTAGAGGGAGCAAGAATGAGGAGGAGGCAAGGAGTGTCTGAAGTCCAAACGGAGGATGGTGTTCGCGTAATAGGCAGGCCAAACAGCTGCTCTTTCACTAGCGAGGCACTTGAGAGTAATGTAGAAGGGGCAAGGAAGACGGGGAGCAACGGAGATCCCAAGGTCTTCACCGAAGAGGGTGTTCGCGAAACCCACCCTCTGCAAACCTAAGCGTACTCTAGCGAGGAGCGGGACAAGGATGTAGAGGGAGCAAGGAGGACGAGGAGGCACGGAGAGCCCGAGGTCCAAACGGAGGGCGGTGTTTTCGTAATAGGCAGACCAAACAGCTGCTCTTTCACTAGCGAGGCGCAGGAGAACGATGGAGAAGGAGCAAGGCAGACGAGGAGCAACGGAGAGCCCGAGGTCCTCACTCAGGCCCATTTACGCGTAACCCAAGGCCCATCCGGCAAAGCGCTCACCTGCGAGGAGCAGGAGAACGGAGCAGAAGGAGGTCGCAGGATGGAGAGGCAGGGAGAGTCCGAGGTCCTCACTTAGGCCGGTTCACGCGAACACTGCCGAGAAGGAGACATTGATGATGATGATGATGATGATGATGATGATCTGAAGTTGAGAGTTGTTTGCTCCGGCGGTTCGGGGTCCCTCCGGACCCCAGTGTTTGCCATCGAAACTTTCGAATGGCGGTTCGGGGTCCCTCCAGACCCCAGTGTTTGCCATCGTAACTCACGAATGTGTATTGGGGTTGCGAAATACCCCATCGTGGGTACGCTTTGACCCCATAGTAATCGTGGAGTAGAGAACATCCCTGCTCCTGTCGAAGGCCGTTTTACGCGTAACCCGAGGCCCATCCGGCTAAACGCTCCCCTGTGAGGAGCAGGAGAACGGAGCAGAAGGAGGAAGGAGGACTTGGAGGCAGGGAGAGTCCGAGGTCCTCACTTAGGCCCGTTTACGCGAACACTGCCGAGAAGGAGACGACGACGATGATGATGATGATGATGATGATGATGATGATGATGATGTGAAGTTGAGAGTTGTTTCCTCCGGCGGTTCGGGGTCTCTCCGGACCCCAGTGTTTGCCATCGTAACTCACGAATGTGTATTGGGGTGGCGAAATACCCCATCGTGGGTACGCTTTGACCCCATAGTAATCGTGGAGTAGAGAACATCCCTGCTCCTCTCGAAGGCCGGTTTACGCGTAACCCGAGGCCAATCCGGCTAAACGCTCCCCTGTGAGGAGCAGGAGAACGGAACAGAAGGAGGAAGGAGGACTTGGAGGCAGGGAGAGTCCGAGGTCCTCACTTAGGCCGGTTTACGCATAACCCGGGGCCCATCCGACAAGGTGCTTGCCTTCGAGGAGCAGCAGAACGGAGCAGAAGGAGGTAGGAGGACTAGCAGGCAGGGAGAGTCCGAGGTCCCCACTTAGGCTGGTTTACGCGAACACTGCCGAGAAGGAGACGACGATGATGATGATGATGATGAAGATGATGATATGAAGTTGAGAGTTGTTGCCGTGGCGCTTGGGGGTCCTTCCAGACCCCAGTGTTTCCCATCGTAACTTACGAACGTGCATTGGGGTTGCGAAATACCCCATCGCCATTACTAAGTGGTCACAGAGTACCCACGGAGTAGAGAGCTACCCCAGTCCTCACTTAGGCCGGTTTATGCGTAAACCGGGGCCCATCCGGCAAGGTGCTCGCCTTCGAGGAGCAGGAGAATGGAGCAGAAGGAGGAAGGAGGACCAGCAGGCATGGAAGGTCCGAGGTCCTCACTTAGGCCGGTTTACGTGTAACCCGGGGCCCGTAAGGCTAAGCCCTACCCTGCGAGGAGCAGGAGAACCGAGGAGCAGGAGGTAGGAGGACTGGGATGCAGGAGGCGTCCGAGGTCCTCACTTAGGCCGGTTTACGCGTAACCCGGGGCCCGTAAGGCTAAGCCCTACCCTGCGAGGAGCAGGAGAACCAAGAGGAAGGAGGTAGGAGGACTAGCAGGCAGGGAGAGTCCGAGGTCCTCACTGAGGCCGGTTTACGTGAACACTCTCGAGAAGGAGACGATGATGATGATGATGAAGATGATGATGTGAAGTTGAGAGTTGTTGCCTTGGCGCTTGGGGGTCCCTCCAGACCCCAAGGTTTGCCATCGTAACTTACCCGATCGATGGAGGGTTACAGCCGATTAGGTGCCTTTGTCCGACGCTGTGACGAGACCCGCTATAGCAGGGGGTCCACCTGACCCCCATCCGCCCCCACCCCGAGCCGGGGCCCTGTTTCGCGACGAGACCTGGGTCTGCGCTGCCGGGGTCTGTGTGACCCCCCCCCCCCCCCCTTTTTTTTTTTTTTTTGGTCCAGGGCGCACAAGGGTTAATATAATGTAAGTCTGTTGTCTTTTAACAGTGAGAGGCATCTGAGACGAGTTTTAAAACTTCTAGGGTTGAAGCGAAGATGCCCCCAACGACCTTTTACTGAAATCACGTTTCACCACCACTGTCGCTAGCTAGAACGAATTGGCCAGACAAGAATAGTGCTGATTTGGTTTCGTACAAAACTAGATTTCCTTCTTTGATATGTAACTTTCACAACATAACCGCAACTTAATATCACACAACTGTGGCAAAAATATGAACAAAAGGGAGAAAAAGTTAAACTTACCTTGTGTACGGTGTACATTTTAGGACATCGTCAGGTCTCAGGAAAAAAGTTGTCAGGTATCAGTCTCACACGAAAAATTGTCAGGTCTCAGGAAAAAAGGTGTCAGGTCTCAGGAAAAAGGTTGTCAGGTATCAGTCTCACACGAAAAATTGTCAGGTCTCAGACTCACACGAAAAATTGTCAGGTCTCAGAATCACACGAAAAAATGTCAGGTCTCAGAATCACACGAAAAATTGTCAGGTCTCAGAATCACACGAAAAAATGTCAGGTCTCAGAATCACACGAAAAATTGTCAGGTCTCAGAATCACACGAAAAAATGTCAGGTCTCAGAATCACACGAAAAATTGTCAGGTCTCAGAATCACACGAAAAAATGTCAGGTCTCAGAATCACACGAAAAAATGTCAGGTCTCAGACTCACATGAAAAAATGTCAGGTCTCAGACTCAGACGGAAAAATGTCAGGTCTCAGAAAATCTTCCTGCAGGTGGCGCTGTTGTCATGTCCCATCCGAATTGATTTCCAAATACGTCATCAACGTGTGACAGTGGGAGAGCGCAAGGTCATTGACCTCACCGGAGTTTTACCGCGGTCCAGGCTCCTAACGACACAAGGTAAGTTTAACTTTTTCTCCCTTTTGTTCATATTTTTGCCACAGTTGTGTGATATTAAGTTGCGGTTATGTTGTGAAAGTTACATATCAAAGAAGGAAATCTAGTTTTGTACGAAACCAAATCAGCACTATTCTTGTCTGGCCAATTCGTTCTAGCTAGCGACAGTGGTGGTGAAACGTGATTTAAATTTAAACTGTTTAGTAATTGTTTTGTATACGTTTCAGCAAATGGACAAGCTGAAAGCCTACGAGCAGCTGAAAAAAGACCTTGAAAATGGTAATCAAACGCTTTATTAAATGTTTTTGTAATGCTTGCAATTTCCTTTTTTAACTGCCAAGAACCCTGACAATATCGTGCTTTAATGGTTTAACATTGTTTGGTATTCCTATTTACTTCTCTTAATTAATATGCATGTTAAAAGACGTATATAGTTATTACTTTGTGATATTGTCGGAGTGCCCTATTTAAAAAAAAACTGACAAAAGATAGATTTCTCACAAAATTAAAGACTTTATTGCAATTTAAAAGTTAGATACTCATGTAGGATTTGGCTCCTACAGTCTAGCTATAACTCCTTACTTTCTAAAATTTTATTTGAAGGTGAGATTACCCAAAAAGGCTTTGATAACAACGTAAAAAACCTTCTGACAGCAGAAAAATCAGGTAGGTTTTGATACTTTTGAACAACATGTAAAATAATCTCCTTTATATAACATGATATGCTTAGCAGGTTATGATTGACTAACCACTTTATTTATAGATGCAATACATTTTGAAAGCAGATTAGTGTGCAGTAGTCTGATTGTAGTAGAATTCTATAAACCACATGTTTCACATCACTGCCCTATTTATATTGCAGATGACACTCCTTCAACAAGTGGCAATGAATTTCTCAGTAAGAAAACCCCAATTATTTTGCTTTAAGATCAGTTGTAATATAGAACTTTCTGCGGATCAGTTTGATTAACTTTCAACTTCATCCATTACAGGTGCAGCAGAGGCCTTTGGTAAAGCCAAGAAACTACTACAGCCTCAAGTAAAGAAAAGGCAATTTCCATTGAATGATAAACGTTTGGACCATGGCAAATCATTATTGAAGGTTAGTTAAAAAGTGAAGCTATGTGTATGACTATCAGCAATATATTAAAAATTAACTTTCTAAAAAGGCATATTTTTTCATAAACTTTGCTTTTTCTCCTTGATGCTAGGTCAGAATGGCTCCCATGGAGTGGAAACCAAGAACTCTTAGAAAGTGTGGACGGTACCAGAAGTTAATAATGGACGAAGCTCCACCTCGAATCATCCTGCAAGGCCATGAAACCTATGATGATTTAATTACCATAGCCAAAGAACGCTTCTGGCCAGAGCGTACTGAGGGGAGTGAGTTCACTCTTTGCCATTCTGACAGGACCAGGTGGAGTAAGGAGGATTTCCACAAAGAATACAGAACTGTTTCTGATATTACACATCTGTGGAAAAGAACACTATACATCGGGCGAAGACAACTGGGTAATAAAGTGATCAATATTGCTATTAACTACTGTCTAGCACTCGATTTTGTATGGTATGAAATAATTTTACTTTTTGTACAGAGGTCGTGTGTTTGGATGATCAAAGTTCCATCTCAGGTGTGTGCCTGCCCAAACCAAATTGAATATTTTTGATGTTATGATTGAACATGGTACACGTACTATGGTGGGCATTCAGACATATTGCAATTAATGTGTTATTTTACAGATGAAGACCCTGTAACTAAAGTGGGTGGTGATGAAAGTTGCAGTTTAGGTGAATGCCTGGACATCTAACTAAATCATTAAAATTGACTTCTTATTTTGTTTGCATTACATCTCCAATCTTTACACACTTGTTTACTATGCTTGGTCATTGCACAGTTGTAATATGCATCTTATTCTGCAGATGAACTTCCTGAAACCCTCATAGGACAAAATGTTGCAGAACAGGTAAAACCATGGCTTCTTTTTGAACAGACCAATTAATTTCTTATCATTGTCATAAATGTGGATATTTTCACAGTGCACCCTGCAAAAAGTATATCTTGGCTGAATGTGTTCATAGGATTTCCATCCAGAAACATCCAGCTCAGGTGAATTTGAAACAGGGAGAGTCAGAAAGAAAAGCCAGTCCAAGCAAAGGAAGGAGGAAAATGTAGGGTCATCTCTAGGTCCAGGTGGAGCAGTGAGCCAAGACATGTTACTACATGCAGTTATTGAGGCAAAAGAAGCTATGGAGGGAGCTGAAGAGCTATCTGAAGGTGCTGGAAATAGTGGGCTTTTGATAGATTTTGCAGAGTCTTTCAACACAACTCCAAAATCGCCATCATGTAAGCATTATTTCCCATTTAGGGCTAACATCATATCATCAGACAAAATTGTAAATAAAGGTTTTCATTCTTCACTATTTGGTACTCAAGTTCCTGGAGTAAACCTAGATATTACTGATCCAGCAGTTAATAGAAGAATGTTTAGCAGTAGCTGTATGTTAATGTATGTTACTTTGTGTTTTTTATCCCCAAGTGTATCTTCCACGTGTTCCATATGTGGAAGAGGCTTTAATTACATACAGCGAGGACAATCTACTGGGAGAAGGGACATTTGGCAAGGTATATAGAGGTTCTTTTCATGGTACTCCAGCAGCTGTTAAAAGGATCATGTGTGGCCAACAAGGGATGGAGGACAGCGACATTCATCATGAGATAAATGTTTCACTGTAAGAACTTTGACACACTTTTTTTTGTTTCATTTTCAAAATCGATTGTTCCTCAAGCTGTAATGCCTCTATTTTGTTTTTTTTATTCGGACATGTTTCTGTTTTATTAGGAGACTGTCTCACCCCAACATCGTCAGACTCATGGCAGTTGCCCGCACTGAGTCCTGCTTTTTGTTGGCAGCTGAATACATTCATGGCGCAACCCTGCAGCAAGTGCTTCACACAGACAGCTGCTTGGTGAAGGTACCAATACTCATAATTTTATATTTAATACATTTTGTGAATAATCTTAATACCATCATATTAAAAAAGAACTTCTTATTGCTGGCATTTGTTTAAATATGTACTTGAAACCATCTTTGCGTACAACATATAAAAAGACTGATTAATTTTTTTTTCTCTCATGTTTTCAACCATTTAGAATTACAAAAATGATCTTTAATTGCCAAATGCCAGAAAAGTATGAACTTAGTAAAATAATAATCTTAACTTTTTAATAATAAGCTTCTTTACTATTTTGGTAGAATTGCTTTTTTTTACTTGGATGAGTTCAGACATTTTAGGTTTTCTTCTACAATATTCTTACAATATTTTTCAGGGATTTTGGTCCAGTCCCCAGACAGGACTGGTGTAACTGAGTCAGATTTGTTGGCCACCTTGCTCACACACACCATTCACCTCTGCTTACAGTTTTACAAGAGGACTGCAATCAGGGATTTTTGATGGTCACTTCCAAACATTGACTTTGTTGGTCTTAGGTCCCATTGTAGTTTATTAGGGCCCGAGCACTGAGAGTGCGAAGGCCCTATTGTATCTGCTCCGTTTCTTCTTCTTATTATTATTATTATTATTGAATGAGATGAAATGTTGGCTGGTGGTTAAATGCATGAATTCTATCAATGTGACATCAGATCAGACGTGCTGGTTTTAGGTGTCGGGCGTGGCTCGACACGATGGGGTGCGAGGGCCCTCATAACGCTGCTTGCAGCTTTAATTGAAATTGCAATTGCATTTGAATACTAATCCTATTTGAAGTAATACATTTCCAGTGGTAGACATGTTAGATTGTCACACCTGGCTATGCATTGTTTTATTAACATTATATATTGTCTTGATAGCTTGAAGGGGATGATGCCGGTTTCATATCACTGGACTTATCCATGGCAGTAGAGTACATCCATGCACAGAGAATCATTCACCAGGATATAAAGCCAGCAAATGTCATGGTAAGCCATACTGAATTTTTCTTTATTTAACTTTATTCTCTTCAGTCTATTAAACACTACATTTCAACAATGAGGAACTGTTCTGGCATATTCATATAAAGGACTTTTTTAAAAGTAAGAAGCCTTACATTGTTTCTTTAATATGTTGGTTGTTGCACACCTACAAAATTCCCAAACCTGTTGTAATAAGTTTAGGCTTTACAAACTGAATTTTTCTATTTTCTATTAGTCTGTACCACTTTCTTAAGTGGAATGGGGATAAAAAAAAAAAAGCACAGGACTATAAAACCGTGTTTGATCATTATCCAATCTGTTAATTTTAATGTTAGGTATAATAAACAATCTCAGAATAAATCTGCAGTGATTGGGTGATCTGGGTGCTAAAAGCTTTGAGGGTTTTTTTTTTTTTTTCAATTATGAGCTGTGGTCTTTGGAATGACAGTTTTGATAACATTTGTGAGATTTTAGACAACCTGGTAAGTTCTCATATGTATACCTTATAGGTTCACCACCCTTCTAAGAAGGCAGTCCTGACAGACTGGGGCATGGCAAACATAAGAGACACTGTGATGCTTCGTCAAGGGAGTAAGTTCACTGCCCAGGCTATTGGTCCAGCTGGTGGCACACATCTTTACATGGCTCCTGAATGCATACTGATGTTTGAAGAGGCCTCGTTCCAGACAGACATGTGGTCCCTCGGAGCCACGTATCTAGAGATCCTGACGGGGTCCGCTCCGTGGATTGTTAAAAAACAAAGAGAACTGGCTGCACCAAAACCCCACCACATGCCCTATCACATCTCAGTGACAAACACAGTTGGCTACAGCCGATATGGCTACAAGTGGTAATGTTGCTACAGTCTGCAGTTCAAAAGTCTTTCAATGTTAATTATGTTATACATTAGGGTTAACAAAAGTTGTGGTAAATGAAACACTGAATCATTATGAAAGATGGCACCTTGTCAATTGTTTTTCAACATTTTATTGTACATTTTGTTGGTCAGACAGTTTTCAAATTACCTGTTGATTGTAAACAAGGATAAATAAATGTTAACAAACAATGTTGTATGATTTTATTGGTCATTGGAAATGTTTACTGGTGCACCTTCCATCCTCTGTCTCTTCAGAAAGATGTATATGTCATTTGCCTCTGCAAACGTAGAAGGTGTAGGAACTGCATTTCTGTTCATGGCAGTTGTGAGCTCTTGGACTAGCATGAGGTATGCAGCAAGGCAACCATCAGGTGTGCAGGGAAATTGGCTGTTTTCTAAAATGTTCTGGCACATGTCTCTGAATTCCTGGTTTGCTACCAGTGAAGGCTCTTCCACCTCATAGATTAATTGCTTGGCGTAGTCTAAAAGGTCTGGGTCAACTATGTGCAGCACATTGCCATATCCTGCGAATGAAAGACAATATTGAAAAGATGTTCACTTTGAATGTTAAAAATAAATGAATAATCATAAAGCTGTTCTACAACCTGTATAATAAGCAGTCAGTGTTTACAGATGTTATTGCAGAAACTTAAAGATGGAAATATCACTCAAACATTTTGATTAATTTTTAGTTAAAGGTGCCAATATGAAGCCATTTTTGTATTGACAGTAGAAATTCAGAAATCTCTTATTGTGCTAGAAGTAGGCTTCTTAGGAAGACACAAAAAAGAAAGCACATTATAACAGTTTTACACTCATTACACTGGATTCCAGTATATTTTAGAAAAATCATTTTAAAATTTTAGTAATGACTTTCAAAGCTCCGAATCGTGAAGCTCCTGCCTACATTTCTGATCTTATAGAACCCCACACTCCCTCTCCCAGCCTGTGATCATCTAATCAATGGCTGTTAGTAGTCCCACCAGAAGACCAGAGGCAATAGATCTTGCAGAACGGTGGCTCCCAGGTCATGGAATGCTCTGCCTGCATCATTACGTTTCCTTGATTGTATTTATTCTGTATGTTCGATTGTGCTGTTTTATGTCTGTTTTACATAATTGTGAAGCCACTTTGTGGTTTTTATCCTGTGAAGAGTGCTATATCAAAGTAAAAGTAAACTAATGAAAGTTAAAAGAAAAAAAAGACAAAAAACCCCACAGACTTTCAAATGACATACCAGGAGGTGGTGAGGTAAACAGAAGGTCGGGTTTCCCAAATGGACCTGGTGCATTGCGTTGCTTGCGGATGTCATGGGTGTTCCAAACTGTTTGCTCCGTTTTTAAGTCTCTTTGAAGCAGTGGCAAGTGTGCGTACTGCAAGCAGTTGCTATGAAAAAGGAGAATTAAAAACTTAATATGTTCATCTGCTTCTTTGAGGAAGAATATGTAAAAGCTAAATTTTAATCAGTACTCAAAAAACAAAGGCATTCCTAGACCACATACTTTCATACTGCTGCTTGATCATTTTTCATGTCTAAAAATATTGACTTACATGTGCACAGGATTGTCCAGTTCAAGGATCCCAGACTCCATCATGGCCTAAGCATGTGGTTTTGAAAAAGACATAAGTTGTGAAGGTGAGCATTTCATCAGTGAAAAGGTACAGATGTACAAAAAAAAAAATTCCGGCATAGTGTTTTCAGATAAACGAATCCATCGTATGTTTAGCGAAATTTTGATGGCTAGTCTTTGTTAATAGGTTTTACAGGTGAAAGATTTGCTTTACCTCAAATGTTGTCAGCCATTTCTTAGTCCATGTCCGCTTTAAAATACTGTTAAAACATTCAGCTCTCTAAACAACATAAACATGACATTATCAGTTTTGTTGTCAGGTTGTTACTTTAGAAATAGTCATTTACCAGCTTAAAGACATACCTGGTTGTGCACTGATGTCCCCATTCTGAAGCACCTCCATGCCTGATTCCCAAGATCTCGCATGTGAAATGCCATCTGCATTTGACCCACAACAAGGTTCTCCTTTCCTCTGTCCCCCCGAATCATTTGAGGACAGCCTAAAGACACAAACTGAAGATAATTAGTGAATGATGAAAAAATAAATTTATTACCAAAATGTAATCTTTTTTAACCCCCCTTTTTTAAGTATATTGCATACCACCCTGTTCTTGAACAGCCTCAAAGAAGTATCTGGCCACAAAGTTTTGTTTGCGGTTGGATGTGCCCACCTTTAGCCATAGAACCTTCCTGGAAAATCTGAAAAGAGAGAAATTGAAAAGTGGCCACTCGTACATATGATTTAATCATGTTTTGGCACTATGTTTGGTTTTTGTTACATTCCCCAAGAGTATTCTGGTTTTCCATTGTATTCTGTCTAGGCGTTGTTTCTGGTTCCTCCGGCCATTTTGACTGCCATAGTTGTGTAGGCTTACATGCCTTTGGAATTGAATGTGACCCTTGACTGTGTTCAGACTGATGCGAGGAGAGAGCTGCCTTTTGTTTTGTAATCCCTTGTATTCTCCTGTTTATGTGTTGGTTAGGTAGATTATCGTAAATTGTACATTTTATTTTCTTTGGAGTTAAATTCTGTTTACTTTATATCAGGGATGTTTTATTTATTGTGTTGTTCTTGGCCCTCCCTGAAATTAACTGCCAGTCTGAAATGGACTAGCAAGAAATAAACCTTTTAAAAAATGCCATCTTGAATCCTCCTTCACTATTCATACTTTATCTTGGTCCCTTAGACCAGGCTTGGCCCATTCCAGACCTCGAGGGCCAATGTCCTGCATGTTTTAGATATCACCCTGGGTAAACACACTTGAATAAAATGATTAGTTCATTACCAGGCCTCTGGAGAATTACAAAACATGTTGTGAGGGTAATTTAGCCATTTGAATCAGCTGTGGATCAAGGACACATCTAAAACCTGCAGGACACCGGCACCTCGAGGCCTGGAGTTGCCCATCCCTGCCCTAGACTACTCAGGAGAGATAACACCTCAGTTTACCTCACATCCTTATCTTGAAGCAACTTTGTACTATCACTGAATATAATAAATTAAGTAGCGAATGCCATAGTATTCTATTTTTATTCTATTCTGTACAGTTGTGTACTGTATTTATTCTTATTTTATTTTATTCTAATTGTCCTTCATAACTTTTGCACTGTCCACTTCCTGCTGTGACAAAACAAATTTCCCACGTGTGGGACTAATAAAGGTCATCTTATCTTATCTTATCTTATCTTATTCAGACCTACCCATCAATCCCCAAATGTATCCACATTCCAAAGAACTTCAGTTTATCATTGCCTATATGAAACAACAAATAAAAATTACAATTTGTTTCGACAGAAGTACCATCAAAACATGACAGGAAGGTTAATTGAAAAGATAAAATAAATACCATCAATGTGCCAGGTGTCATTTGGACCACGGCTGATGTAATTCCGACGGGGAATTTTCTTCTTTCCAGGAGATCTCCTCTGAAGACCACTTGCATCCATATCCCTCATTATATTAGCAACATCGTCTCTACAGTAACAATAGATTTTACTCTGAGCTCAACAGTAAAACAAGAGAATACTTGATTGTATTGAGTACACACTATGGAAACCAACCTGTAACAAGGCCGCACTCCTCTGACATCCCTTACCCGCTTTACCATTGCCCTGATTCCTTGTTCAGGAGACCACTGTTTCATCTCACTCTAAAAAACAAACAAACAATTAATTGAATGGGCTTTTTTAAATAACTACAGAAAATAACATTTATTGTTTCTACAATAGCTCCTAACACAGACTTCAGGAAAATATGTATTTTTTTCACTGATGTTTTAACGCTTACCTCCACTGCTTTGTGGATTTCAGTAAAAGGTCGTTGGGGGCATCTTCGCTTCAACCCTAGAAGTTTTAAAACTCGTCTCAGATGCCTCTCACTGTTAAAAGACAACAGACTTACATTATATTAAAGGAAAACTGCATGTTTTGTAATTTTAGAGAGTTGTCATGGAAACTGTTGAAATGCAGACTTACCTTATTTTATGCCCATATGAATTGAGTACACAGCTGATTTCCTTTTGTTTTAAGCCTTTGTTGAACAATGTTATTATCATCGTATCTTGAAAGGTTAAGTGTAACAACAACAGTCTAATTGATCACCCACCTCTTACACTGAACATAAGTAATTAACCAGTAAATTACTAAATCTTTTTAGGTGGCAGTTATACTAAAAGCAGCGTCTATTCAGTGCCCGCAAATAAAATGTGTAGCAAAATATACACTTCTTTGATATGAAAGAGGTGAACAGTAGTTTATAAATAAGTTGTACTTTCGTCATTTATTTTTAATGCTCTTTAAAAAAAAAAAAAAAAAAGTATTTTTGGTACAGTCATAAGAACCAGCCAGAGTCGGATACTCCTTTCATCATCGTCAGATGACATATTGCAGAAAAGTCTAAAAACAACAACAGAAAAATACATATCAGGATCACAAAATATCTCAACAGTAGAAATATAGAAAAGAGAAAACAGCGAGAGAAAGGATGCAGGCTGCTCGTAAGCTTTCAGCTTGTCCATTTGCTGAAACGTATAAAAAGCAATTACTAAACAGTTTAAATTTAAATCACGTTTCACCACCGCTGTCGCTAGCTAGAACGAATTGGCCAGACAAGAATAGTGCTGATTTGGTTTCGTACAAAACTAGATTTCCTTCTTTGATATGTAACTTTCACAACATAACCGCAACTTAATATCACACAACTGTGGCAAAAATATGAACAAAAGGGAGAAAAAGTTAAACTTACCTTGTGTCGTTAGGAGCCTGGACCGCGTAAAACTCCGGTGAGGTCAATAACCTTGCGCTCTCCCACTGTCACACGTTGATGACGTATTTGGAAATCAATTCGGATGGGACATGACAACAGCGCCACCTGCAGGAAGATTTTCTGAGACCTGACATTTTTCCGTCTGAGTCTGAGACCTGACATTTTTTCATGTGAGTCTGAGACCTGACATTTTTTCATGTGAGTCTGAGACCTGACAATTTTTCGTGTGAGCCTGATACCTGACATTTTTTCGTGTGATTCTGAGACCTGACAATTTTTCGTGTGAGTCTGAGACCTGACATTTTTTCATGTGAGTCTGAGACCTGACAATTTTTCGTGTGAGCCTGATACCTGACATTTTTTCGTGTGATTCTGAGACCTGACAATTTTTCGTGTGAGTCTGAGACCTGACATTTTTTCGTGTGAGTCTGAGACCTGACATTTTTTCATGTGAGTCTGAGACCTGACAATTTTTCGTGTGAGCCTGATACCTGACATTTTTTCGTGTGATTCTGAGACCTGACATTTTTTCGTGTGAGTCTGAGACCTGACATTTTTTCGTGTGAGTCTGAGACCTGACATTTTTTCATGTGAGTCTGAGACCTGACAATTTTTCGTGTGAGACTGATACCTGACAACTTTTTTCCTGAGACCTGACACCTTTTTTCCTGAGACCTGACAATTTTTCGTGTGAGACTGATACCTGACAACTTTTTTCCTGAGACCTGACGATGTCCTAAAATGCGCAAAAAGTATTTTCATTTGGATGGATGAAGACAGATTCACTCTTACCTTTCCAAGATGAAGGCGAAGCAAACCATGTGCTTTCCTGTCTCCTGTGGTTAAAATCACGTGTGATCTTGTGATATCGCGAGTCTTTAAGGCAACTAACCACTCTTGTTAGATTTTATCATGTCATCTGAACAAGAATAAATTTAAGAGGTGCTAAGTTGATAAATTTTATGCAGATCGTATATGTTTTAATTACGTTCATCTTGGAAACATAAATTAATTTTGTTCAAATCACATGTTAGAGGTTTGTAAATGCAATAACCACCCAATTTCACTTTTTTGAGTGCAGGAACAACTAACTTTTTAAGCATTTATAAAAGCATCATATCATTTTTATTTCTTGACATTAGCTTTTCATTTATATCCACATATATGCCGTTTTTGCATTTATGCACCTATGGTCTCATAAAAGCTTCTTGTCATACTCATTTCATGGCAAGCATCAAACACGGGCCAAACAGTACTGTAGTGTGGGCAGGCAGTAGTTGTTTAAATGTAAAATTAGATAGTTTAATAGAATATGTTCTCCAATGCAAACATAGTGGCTCCAGTGTAGTCGTTTACACTTTTAGCAAACAAGAAAAAGCTACAAGGAGGAGACACAAATCCCTTTGGTGGTGCATCAGTACGGACACCCGGTGTTTTTTTTTAAAAAAAAGAAAAAGAAAGAAAAGATAAATAGATAAATACGGACTAATCCATTTATATACAGAACGACCCACAACTTTCAGCTGCTTCCTTATAAGAAAGCATTTTTCTGAAATACAAATATAACACTCACAGCCTTATAGTTTCAGTACACGTGAACCATCCACGTTTGTTGTGCTAACAAATTTGACCAAAGTAAACATATTCTGAGTTTTTTATTCATTATTATTATTATTATTATTACTATTATTATCTTTTGTTTTTTCTTTCCTTCTCCTTCCTCCTTTTTAATATTCATTCATTTATTTATTTTAGGGTTGTTGTTTTTTTTTTTGCTGTCAATGTTGCTTGGTAGTGGCATTTGGATCAGAGATATTTGTATTTTAATCTTTGTGTTGTTGTGTCTTAAGCAATTCCAACCCGGGCCAGACCTCCACAGCCTCAGCAGCCAGAGCCTGCTCCACCTCCTCCATCGCAGCAGCCTGCACAGCCCACTCAGGCCCAGACACAGCAGCAGCTACAGAACGGTAACAATCATGACATTCGTCAAGAAAATTATCATTTCAAGAAACCAGTTTTAAGCAGTTGGCCAAAAGCTTCTAGACTAATCCCTCATGCAAATGTGAAGTATAATCCATATAAGATTTTTTCTTTTTTGTAATCCAAATGTACTGTCAGCGTTAGTAAAAATGCATCGATCGCACAAAAGCATATCATCAAAATCTTTTAATGTCATGTCTTTGTTGACCACATGTTCATCACAGAGTCCTCACATCAGCCGCTATCCAGAAAGGAGTTTGGACAGCTTTGTATGTATCACCTGCATGTTACCCCTGTCCTCAGTGCTTCACAGTGATTCTGATAGTTTCCAATAGAGTCCGATAGACCGCTAGTCAAATAAGAAGATCGCGCAGCCAAATGTCTGCCACGTACTGCTCAGAGCTGTTGTGTGGACAAGAAGCAGCACACTCACAATCCATCCAGCAGACTGGCTTTCTGGGTATTAGGAGGGGAAAAAATTGTGGTGTCGTTTGGCTGTGCTGCTTTTTGTGTGTGTGTGTGTGTGTGTGTGTCTGGTTTCTGCTGAGTCACACACGGGCACACACGTGGAAGAGCCTGCGGTAATGTGTGTTACGTCTCTGGGCTCAGACAGCAATGATAGCCTTTTATTCAAAGTGCTCGCTGTCATTTGGAAAGCTGAGAGGATGATGTGAATGCCTTGTCCCCCCTCCTCACCCCCTCAGCTCCCCTCCACACAGACTGAATAGCCCATAAGCAGTAACGGTGCTGAGTTCCTCTTATATTTCTTGTCCCGGTGCTGACCCAGTTCATCTTCTCCTCACAGATTAGAGCAGATTATTAATCCCTCTGCTCCGATAGTCTGGGTTCTCAGGGACTGGAGCCAGCAGGAGGCCAGGACTGTGTCACAGGGCTCGGGCAGGGCTTTGCAGCGGGAAGCTGGGGCTGCAGCGGCGAGCATTGAGCCGAGCTAATCGAATAACACAGTTTTGATGAACTCCGCACTGAATTAAAAATGGCTTTTACTCACATGTTTGCTAACTTGTGTTCCTTTATAATGGTGACTAATAGTTTGATTGACCTGAAACAAAACTAATCTGGGGGTGTGGTGCTGGGAGCTTTGGAATAACCTTCTTAAGACTTTCTTGATTTGAAACAGCCTCTTACTGTAATCAGACTGGATTAAAACAGTAATGCAAGGCACATATCCTGCATTGTAAGTGTTTTTTGGTTTTGTCTTTGTTTTTTTAATTTTCCTTTCAGAGGTCACATGTCCTGTTGTGTTTGAGGACACAAATAAAAACAAAAAAAACAAAAACAAAGAGGTTTTGAAACACAGTGCTGCAAAAGGCCTTTTGTTGGTTATGTAGAGCAATCAGCTAATGTTATGTGGGAGACACTGTGTGCCAGCCGCTACATCCTGGTGTATAGTAGCTGTATCACTGCTCTGCTTTGTTGGAGCCAGCCCAAGGTTTCTCTGCTGTTTAAATAGAGGCCAACAGAAAGGAAAGCTGATAGAAGACGCTGGGAAAGTAGTAGAAGTGACATATTGTAAGCGAGATGAAAGAGGAAGAGAAAGCTGTTGATACATGATGTGAAAGGTGGGAGAATTATTGTTTTTCTTTTCTAAATGGCAGCACGAAGGAAGTCAAACTGCGTGAAGGAGGAGGAAAAACCTCAAGAGAAAAGAGAAAGACGCCGGCTTCAGCAGCAGGAGCTCAGGAAGAAAAGAGCTCAGGTACACTGATGTTCGTTTTTTTTTTTTTCTTTTTGCCATAGAGTTGATTACATTGAAGTGAGTATCTATTTGACATGAGAATAATTGTCATGTTGTCTGTCTCTGTCCTTCAGGAGGTGGACACCACCATCCCCAACTATGAGATCATGTACATGATCCGAGATTTCCGAGCCAGTCTAGACTACCGGCCCCTGGCCAGAGCAGACCTGGTGAAAATTCTTCTTCGCTCCTGATCGGTAAGAATTGACCTTCATCCAAAGTTTAATAAATGTCCTTCTCATTGCACTGTCCAGATTGAAGAGCACAGAATATGCGTTTGTGTGAGGAAACGTCCACTCAACAAAAAAGGTGAGGTCTTTGATGAGTTTCGCCTCATGCTACGTGCTAAGTACTTTTTTATATTGTTGTATTTGAAAGTGTCGCCTCTGCTGTGTTTCAGAGTTGTCCATGAAGGATTTGGATGTGATCACCATTCCCAGTAAGGATGTGGTGATGGTTCATGAACCTAAACAAAAAGTGGACCTGACCCGCTACCTGGAGAACCAGACCTTCCGTTTTGACTACGTCTTTGACGACAGCACCACAAACGAGATGGTTTACAGGTTTGTGACCCGAAGCGACATCTGAGCTGTTAGATTTATTCAATTTCAAGTCAGATTCAGATTATGTGATGCAGCACACGATAAGCCGACCAAAGACACAGGCGGAGAGTCTCTGCCAAGCAATGGCGCACAATCAAGAACAACCAGACTTTCCAGTATTTGCAGTGTTTGTCTTAGCTTAGTTTTGAGAGATGTTTGCAGACAGCTATGTCTGGAAAAAAAAAAACGGTTTCTGATGCACAAACTACAAATGAACAAGTCAGTGTTTTGCCACAAATTACTGGCTAGGGGGAGGAAACCCTGGATCAGCGCAGCCACACTCATTGAGGGGTGCGACCTGGCCGCTCGGCCAGCGGAATTGGACCGAAATGTGTTGATTGTGATTGTTTTTTTTTAATCATTTAGAAACGTACTACAAAAGACTGTATCTATTTGCATTGTTACTAAACCAAACTAATTCAAATAATAGCCACAGTTTGACAATTTCAAGTTGCAAATTCATAGATAATAAAAAACTGAAATCTGTTTTTTTACATGTTAATATAATTCCTTTAGTCAGAAGAAAGGTGACTAACAAACAATTGAATTAATTGTTAGTATTTTATGTATAAATTTGGGGATGGAGTAGCACATGACTGTGTTTTGTCTTCTCCTGCAGGTTCACAGCCAGACCTCTTGTGGAAACCATTTTTGAGAGAGGCATGGCCACCTGCTTTGCCTACGGACAGACAGGCAGTGGAAAAACACATGTGAGTTACAATTAATGTGCCTTTAAGAAAACAGAAGACTTTTATCCTTGTAGTTGGAGTGCATCTTATATAATTTGTGTATAAAATACATTTGAACTTGTATATGTTTATTTTTTCATTGTGTCACAGACTAAGGGTGGCGATTTCTCTGGGAAAAACCAAGACTGCTCCAAAGGAATTTATGCATTAGCTGGTAAGCACATCAGATGTAGCGCTTTGTTGACTGAAGGATAAGTTGGATCTGTTTTGGAATTCGATCTCTCATGTGTTTTTATGCAGCTCGGGATGTATTTCTCATGTTGAAGGAACCCAGCTACAAAAAGTTAGATCTACAAGTGTACGCAGCTTTCTTTGAAATATACAGTGAGAAGGCAAGTGATGTGTGATCATTTTTTTCCTTCTTATTTTTTTCTTAAGGAGAGATTTTATTTAATGCTGACAGAACTGTGTTTGTAGGTGTTTGACCTGCTGGAACATAAAGCTAAGCTGAGGGTACTGGAGGATGGGAAACGGCAAGTGCAGGTGGTGGGGCTGCAGGAGAAGGAGGTCAAGTGCACAGAGGATGTCCTGAAACTAATTGAAGTGGGAAACAGCTGCAGGTATGACAGCAGGAACTTTCTCAGGAATCCCGAGACTTTGAGTTCTTGTATTTGATCAGTGATCAGATCAAAAATCTGAAACTCGTTTATTGTCATGCAGACGTCGTCTAGCACAATATTCATGTTCTTTGAGGATGTTTTTCCTTCTCCTAAAGTTATTAATTTTTTGCCCTCGCTGCTGCTTCTTCTTCTTCATCATCTTGATCACCCCCCAAAAGAACATCAGGGCAGACGTCAGCCAACGCTCACTCGTCTCGCAGCCACGCCGTATTCCAGATCATTCTCCGGAGGAAGGGGAAGATGCATGGAAAGTTATCCCTCATCGATCTTGCGGGCAATGAGAGGGGGGCGGATACATGGAGCGCTGACCGGCAGACTGGTCTGGAGGGAGCAGAGATCAACAAAAGCTTGTTAGCCCTGAAGGTCTGCATGCAGTGAAGGGATAGCTGAGTAGCTGACTCCTAAGTGTTGGCTACCACTTCATTTAGTTTTTTCTGTTGATTTGTAAAATAACAAAGAAATGTCATGTATACTTTTCCATTTGTTTTTTTTATTTTTATTTTACCAAGGATGTCTCTCTTGTTGTTTCAGGAGTGTATCAGAGCTCTGGGTCGTAACAAGCCCCATACGCCATTCAGAGCCAGTAAGCTCACCCAGGTCCTCAGAGACTCCTTTATTGGGGAAAACTCACGCACATGCATGGTCAGTCCTCTGTCTTCATAAACAGTCTTTGGCCATGTTATCACATCTCTTCCACAGGTTAATAAATATGAAATAAATCTGAATGACATATTCTGTTTCTTCCTCCAGATTGCAACCATTTCTCCTGGGATGACATCCTGTGAGAACACACTCAACACACTACACTACGCTACGCTAACAGGTGGGGTTGAGATAACCCACTCCAGTGATTTGGACAGTATCTTCTTGCTACAGGAACTTCTTGGATTATTCACCTTTATGAAATTTTAGCTCTTTTGGATTCCTCTGTAATGTCCAGTGGCTTTTATAGAATCTGAAATTAGCTGTACTGCTCCAAATTTCTCTGCTTACTCTTGTTCGTTCTGACTCTTGTATCCTCTTCCCTTATTTTTCCTACTTTCTTTCCTTCTTGTTTCCCGCCCTCTGCTGCTCTGTGTGCTGGTATGATGGCTGTGTAGAGTGAAGGAGTTTGGGATTAGTCCGTCAGACATCCCCTTCTCCCAGAGCGGTCAGGGAAGCCGCCCTGAGCACTCGCCCACCAATACCTTTTAGTATGATGACTTTGCTGCTACCTCTCCCAGCAGGTCAAGCACTTCCCAAAACACAGCACCACACGCACAAATACACACAGTGCATGCTGTCCCTTTGTGTATCTAATGCATTATAAAACACACCCATGAGCTCATTTATCAGCTCCTCACTGCGCTACGCTTCCCGTCTTCCCCTTTCTGTTTTTCATCTGCATGTTTTGATGTGATTCATCTTTTCATCCCTGCTTTGACTTTGATCTGAACTGTAGACAAAACTTTTTTTTTTTTTAAATTGTGTTGCTAAATCCTGAAGAACAATATGTCTGTCTGTCTGTGTGGGTGTGTCTTTTATTTGCTCTGTTGTTTCATCGCTGTTCATGCCCCGGATGTCAGGGATAACTGCGATAGCTGGGTGTGATAAGTCAGAATGCTGGTGCAAAACTCGACTTTTAGCTGTTTGGCAAATGCATCCACGGTGAGCTTTTGTTTGAGCCAAACACTCAGCGGGTAATCCCTTATCCCGGCCGTAGTCCTAATTAATTGGCCCTGGCACCTGCAGGTTGGGTACAGTGCTGTAATCCCTCATCAGCTCTGTGAGAGCCTAGTTAAACATGAGCTCTGAACACCCAGACTCCATGAAAACTGATATCTGGAAATTGAGCATTGTCATCTGTGCCTGTGCATGACATCACTGCTGTCATGAAGCTGCCATGCTGTACAAACCATGAACCGCAAACCAAACATCAGCCTGGTTAAAAACAGGTCTGACCTGTGGTCGCTGCGATCTGATGCGTTTCTTTATTTCTTCTTTTGGTCTGCAGGGTAAAGGAGCTAACGGTGGACCCCAACCAAGTGATGGAAGGGGGACGCCCCAATATCCATGCTGTCAACCAGCTGGATCTCTTGGATGAAGAGTGGCTGAGCATCTCACCACAAAGAGACGAACTCAAACTTCTCTGTGAGCAGAATGTAAGTGCTCACAGTTGATTCTTTGAAGCACAAATCAGACTGTTTGCATCTGGAACTTGCTGCAGCTGCAGTAGTTCAGTCCCTGGCTCCTACAAGGTGCAATCAGTGCAAGATACTGGTATATGAGCACTAAATAAGTACCAGCCCATTTACCATATCACAGCTGCCACGTATTTCACTACCCCTACACCACCCCAAGTGTTTTCTTTTTGGATTAACATTCAAACTTTTATTTATCAGTGATGAAGGTGAGGTCCACTGATAACCAGATTTCAGAAATGATCTCTGTGCTGTAGCTTTTTGTTAAGTCCATTTAATTTAAGAATTTTAAGAAAATTAGATTTTTGACTAAAATGCATCATACAAAAAAGTGAGATAATATAATAATAACACAAATGGAAGAACTCAGTCTGGTTTAAAACCCAAATAATAAACATGGGTTTTTACTCAAGTTTCAAGAATATTTGTTTGTTGGAGACATCGTGACGTATAAAGGGAAAGAAGCCATAGTTTAGAAGTAGCTATTTAAAAATGCCTGATCTCCTTTGTTTAAATCTGGATCTTGCTGCTGGATCTGTAAACACAGGAGGAAGAAGTGTCTCCTCAGCTCTTCACCTTCCATGAGGCCGTGTCACAGTTGGTGGAGATGGAGGAGCAGGTCCTACTAGAGGACCACAGAGCTGTTTTCCAGGTTAGAAAACACTCCAGCTCTCCTTGTTTCTTTCTTTTTCTCATACATACTTGTATGAATCCAGATAAATTGCAGCTCCTGACAGTGAATTTATAACTTCTTTGTTCTTCTCTGAGCAGGAGTCTATCCGGTGGCTGGAAGATCAAAAGGTGCTGCTAGAGATGACGGAGGAGGTGGATTTTTGACTTGGAGTCTCGCGCCACGCAGCTGGAGCAGATCCTAGAGCGAAACATAGAAATCTTCACTAAGCTCCGAGGTATGCCCGAAACTTACACGCACATCACTTAACAATAGAATACAGCCCTCCTGCTACATCTTTTAAATGTGTGAAATGCTTTTGCTCTCCTCAACAGATGAAGTGAAGTCATTCCGTTCACTGCAGGAGGAGAAGCAAGCCTTACGCAAGCACGTGGAAAACTTGGAAAAGCACCATGTAAACTCCATGCTTCACTGCCAATCTTGTGATGTCAAACAGAATGTGGATGCAATAAATAAAAACAAAATGAACTGATCGAATGTTGGACTTTTATCTATGCAGCTACCATTGTCCTCAGTCAAGTTGAATTGCTTTTCAGGCTCCTAGTGCAGGAGCTAAAGGACATTTTCACTCCATCTCATTTTTGCCTCTGAAGCATCTCATGAGTAATCACTAATTTAACACCAAGCGGGTTTTAGACACCAATCAGCAAGAATTTTCACATGCCATCATGAACTGTAATGAAGTAACATTAAATTTCTCACCATGTAGTATCCTGGTAGCAGCCTCTGGAGAAACTTGGCCTCCTTGTGCTGAACGGTTTTAATGATGAACTCATCGTCGCTGGTCAGGTAGAAGAGAGAGCCGCTGGCCCCGGGGTTGACCAGCTCAATCAGAGGCTCATTTACCAGGGAGTACTGAGGAAGAGAGCCATAAACATTTCATATTTAATACATCAAATTCACAAATCAACTCTTTATGATCCTAGCTTTGCACGCAGCAGAGCAGGAAACAGATAAAGGTGCTTCGGCTGGTGCCACAAAATTGGAGGGCCGCTTTTGTAATAAAAAATCAGCCCCAAAGTCTACAGTTGTTCACATGCTTATCGGAGAAAGCAGAACCATGTCTACATTTGTTTTATTGTTCCATTAATGCCAGCTCTGCTTCACATCAGTCTAGTGTTTATCTGTTTGTCAAACTTTATAGGCGCCCACGGACATGTGAATCTTCCTGCTAAGAAACGAGAGCCTCCGTCCAGCAGTGCCCATCTACATACAAGGGAGAACCCGCAAGACTGTAGAGAAGTGTTAGATATTAATCAGTGCATTATGAGAGCCACATTTTCAAAAGAGAGAAACACTGGAGGCATCTACTCTCCCTCTCCAGAGACTCTTCCACTTGATGACCATCCACAGTCACGTTGCGTTACCGGCACAAACACATCCGCACTTTATTGCATTTGCACTGAGGCTGGCTGTATATGCGTGTCCACATTCTCTCTTAATTAGACCCCGCAGTGTGGCCTCCGCCTGAATGAATTCATCATCACCTCAAGGACATCAGTCATTAGCACTACTCCTCAACGCTGGCGGGCCTTACGCCGTCATCCCTCTTCGGCCTTGAAATAACTTTTTAATCTCCGACTCTCTTCTGGAGCTTTTTGTTTTTCATTTATGCAGAAAAGAATCTGGCCATCAAAAGGAACAATGCAGCCTGATGGGTTTAGGAAAGACTTCGAGGCATAAGGAACGCAGGAAGATGCCGCCACAGCAGGACACAGGTCAGAGGAAATCACACCTTTTTGAAATCTAATTTTATTTATAAAAAGGTAGAGTATCAATTTAGCATGAAATTAGTGCTGTCAAACGTTTGAAATGAACACCAAAGACTTCAGCCAGGGAATATTTTCACAGACAATAACACGTGCAAACGAGCAAAAACAAAAACATGAATCACACAAAATGCTTCTGTCTAAATGTCAAAATGTGTGCCTGTGAGTCTGCTGGGAAATCACTGCATGTGTGAGGATTACAGCTGTGCTAATGAGGGCACATGCTCTGTCATTATTAGCTCCAGTATCTCCACCACCCCAATGTTTTGCCTTGACTTCACCCACCTGGGGACTGCAGCATTACTCAACCTATTGGATTCTACATTAGTCAGCATTTAGTTGGTGGAAAGAAATTCCCGACAGACAAAAATAACGAGGAATTCTCTCTTTTTTTAAATCAGACTTACAACTGATTATCTATGTCAGTTTGTGACGTGTGCATGTAAGACCCAGGTGAATCTCGCTGTAACGCAGGAAATCTCAGCCTGTGTGTTTGTTTCTTTGGCTGCTCACTCCTCCTACACAACCAGGGAGATGAGAAATCAAACTTGGTACGTAGAACATCTTAAAAATGCATCTACGTCATTACGTAGACTGGCAACCGCCTAGCAACACCCTTAAAATGACGCGATTTCAGCATTTATGCCCCTGTAACACCTTACGTTGAATGTGAAGTTATAGCACCTAGCAAGCAGTTAGCTGAGCTTTGCATCAAGGCTGGAGCGGGTAAAACATCAAAATCCAATTTCATAGATCTCACTAATTTATAAAAAATTATCTCTGTTTAATCTCATAAACAGCAGTGTGAGTTTGTGCAGCGAAATACTGGGCAGGCAGCCAGTGACAGGAAGTGACTCAGCATATTTTCTTAAATCTCCTTTTTTTCCTTTAAGTCTTGACAGCAAAAACTTAAAATGACCTTTTTTTTTACCCCCTTGAATAGAACCAGCAGGTTAATTTCAGTTGCTGTGCTGAGAAATGAGAGTGCACTAGATTTGCTTCCTGCGGCATGGCTCCATACAAATGAGGTGGTGATCCAGACTGAGCTGAGGTCTGGATTATGAGCATGAACACAAATAATGACCTGCAAGGTCTGCCAGGTTTTAGTCTTACCAGGTAGTCATCTGGCTTGATGCCGAACAGATCTCTGAAGTAGCGGAAGGCCAGCGGGGCGTACGTCTTGAAGCGGAAGTCAGGATAGTGATGTGCTGGAGTCAGGTTGCTTCCCTCACTGGTAATATTTGACCAAGACAAGATGAGACAAACACACAAACGGGTATATTAGATACATTTTTCAACACTAACTGACATGAAATTTAAAAAAGAAGCTTTAACATTTTAAAAGGGAAAAATATTAGTGTCAGTAACACAGATGCATTCTCGCGCCCCCTAGAAAACTGCCACTACCGGGGGGGAAATGAACACCAATACCTAATCTTTGTGCCTGGTATCTACGCTATTGACTCTGGGTAATTTTATCAGTGGGCCCTTGTATTTTCTTCCATTCCTGCTTGAACAGGCTTCAGTAAGTCCTCTATGGGAACCCAGATTCACCAGCATTGTGCTAACAGAGATAGGTCTGTATAGAGTTCTTCGCCTGGAGACTGAAGATGGCTCTAATTACTGGATCGAAACAATACCAAATAAAACACATGCACTTCAGCTCAAATGGGGAGAAAATGGCTCAAATAAAAGGTTTAAAACCAAACAAAACGAGACACAATAACCTGCATGTTTTTTTTGTTTTTTGCCAAGTGTGGAGTGGGAGACGTTTCCAGACGGGCTTTGGCAAAGGCTGACCCTGTTTCTAACTAACCTAACCCATAATCCTGTAAGCACATTGGATAAGGTTAGCGTGAGTCAGCCGTCGAGTCTTTTTTTAAAACTAAACTTTCAGCGGAATCAGTTTTGTAGTTAATAAAGGTTTTGTTTCCCAGGGCACCTCTAAATCTGGTTACTTGGAAGCTGCTCTGGGTAGAGAGGCCCTTTTGTTGTTCCCTGTGTGTGCTATATTCAGTGACACAGAGGCAAGGCGCAGGTGTAACACTATATCTGTGATCACGCCACAATGGCATTTGAATGCTTTGTTTAGTGCGCGAGGACAACGGGAATCATTTGCCACTGATTGAGAGTCTACTAAAAAGAAAAAAAATATTAACCAACACAAGTGCCCGGAAACATTTCAGTCTAATCAGGGATTCATCTCCCTCTCTGTGTCTGCGTGCGTCTGCGGAAAGGTGTGAGAGAAACTGAAAATTAAGCGTGTGGGAGTCAAAGCGACATCTCCAGGCATCCTAAAATTGAACTGACTGGACACACAAAATTGGAAAAACCTCCAAAGAAGAAAACGATTAACAATAACTAGATAGAGAGGAAGAAGAGCGGTAAGCAGGAGGGAGGCAATAAAAGCATCTGAGAGCCGTTTCCATCATTTAGTCACTTGTTCAGGATAGTCCTGCGGTGTGAGGAAAGAGAAGGGTTTGTGTGTTATTACAGAACAGAAGATAAATGCTGAGGGAAAGCAGAAAGAATAAAATAGGAAACGGTTATGTCAGATTAAAGATGTAAGACATTCATTTTCTCCCCCCACTCATTACACTTTGTTTGTTCTGTCTTGTGTAATTTTCTTTTCTTCCTAACAACATGGCCTAGATTCTTTCTCCCACTGTGAAAAAGGTGGCCCTGGAGACTGCCACCACTTTCATTTTAATTCAAACTTGGGCTGGATGAAACAAGCCTCATTTTAAACCAATTGTCGCTCATCATTTTGCACTTCAGAGTCTCAGCGAGCGACGTGGAGTTTTCATCAAAGTCTTGAAAGTCATCAGGGCCTTTATCAGTCAAACACAACAAGAGCTTTGTTTGGCTGTTGCTGAGGAGCAGGACTGGTGTGCGTGCCAGGAGGAGGTTTGCATAAACCATGCCCAGTTTGCATATCCTGGTGCAGCATCTCTAAGGTAAACCACAAAGTACATCCTGATAGGACTGTAATTCTCCTCCTGACGTCCAAGGGTTAAACACAACATTGAATGACCTTCGATGTATTTACACTGGGATGGACAAACAGCGACTAATAGACATCTTTTGCTCAGCTGCTCCTGATTTAATTTGTTTTTGTAGTTCCTCTACAGATCTAAAAGCAAACAAAAACTGATAAAGTATGTGCCGCAGCATCAGCTGTGTGTTAATAAACCACGTGTGGACACAAGGCAACACTTTCAATGAATTCCTTGTCCTGCTTTAGATTATATAAAGCATTTCTTTGAGCTGATGATGTAATTTTGAAGATAGCCCAGGATGACAGCTCAGCGGCGCACCGCCGTACGTTTTGCTCTGTGGCAGTTAAGAGGCACACAGTAAGCTGATTCCACAGTTCTTGGCAAGATAATCCACTAGAATAGTTTTATCCCTGCGTCATGACTTAGACTAGCAAAACTGTTGGTAAATGATGACGCTGGCAGTTTGAGGTGGTACCACATTTTCTTTGGAGTGGATCTCGAGCGCATGTAGTTTCCACTGAGCGTGATTAATAACAGCTGTTAATGTTTTTAACTCGAGATCCAGACATATAATATTTGCGGAGGCCGTCCAGGCGAAGCGTGCCCTTCACTCGCTTTCCATTCATTCACTTCATTCACAGCCAACCTACACACAGTCTGTTTTTACGAAGCAGCTCTCCTATTCACCAAGTCCTGCAGATAAATAACCTTGAGCTTAGGCGACAATCTGATGACAACGCACAAACCTTCACCGCACAAAAACAGAGAGTGTTTCTGCAACTGTAACACTGTGGATGTGCGTGTGGGATCACTGACCTGGGCAGAAAGACACTCTCCACCACATAGAAGTCTTGCATAAGAACATCTCTGTCAGGCTTGGAGGTGAGGTTTCCCACTGTATAGCCAATACCGAGCTGAATGGCTCCCTTTAACGCCGAGGATGTGGTCTTGATGGGAAATTCGAAAAGAAAATATCACATTAGTCTAGCCGTGGCACACTTGCTCCCTTGCTTACCCTTTGATTTGATTTGAAATATGAGAATTTCCACACAAACACATCCAACTGTACTTGCAGACTTGGACACAAATCCAGTTTGTGTTTTTATTGCATGACACCTCTAAAAAAAACATATTTCCCCAAACCTGAACAGAGGTAGCTAGTATAAAGAAATGCATTATGGTTGAATCTTAAAAAAAAAGAAAAGAGAGATGTTGCCATAAGGAGTGACGTCTACAGCACAAGAAAGAAAACAAATGTACCCAGCACTTGACTGACTGCTGGCAGCTGGCTGTGGAACGGTCACGACATAATGTGCTGCAGTAGGACAGTTAAGGGACAGAAGCAAAAGCTGACTCTAAACAGCAGCATTTCCAAGTAAATGTTGAGGGATCGTGCTCATATTCATCATAACATGAAAATGTTACCAAACACACTCTTTTACCTTCTTGTAGGTTTTCTCTGAGCTCCGATTCCCTCCTGTCCCATTTTCTGTGGCGGTTGACATCTGAAAGGGACACAAAGTCATTCAGGCAACAAACTATAACACTGTAATTCTTGTCAATTGTTGTATCGCTCTGAAATTAACTGAGCAGTCAAAAGCATACCTTGCTTAATGAAAAGCTGTGCCTGACGAGCAGCAATCAGGGCAGCAGCTCTTGATTGTCAGGCTGAGCAATCATCAGGAGTTGTCACAGGACCTTCTGTAAGAGAACGGGTGCCCAATAAGTTACTATAAAATATTTTCAAAAAGGCACTGACATTGCATTAAAGTAAGTGAATCTTGCTGATTCTGCTAATCTCCACCTGATAAAAAAGGCAACTCTGATAGTCACTGACTCATGAGATGTACATCTGTGTTTTGTAATAAACATCAGAGTTCTGCTCGAGTGCCGTGTTGGAGAAACAGTGCTTTCCTGCCTGTCACTTCAACACCTCACAAATCAGAGTGTGCAGATACAGAAATCTTGTTACACTTTAATCTAATCGCCAGCTTCTCTGTTTTCATATTGCCTCCATATTCAAGACTTTGCACGTGCAGAACAACACCTCATAAAGGAGTGGAGCTGCACAGCGTGCATGAACGAGGAGTAGCCCTGAGGCTGAAAGTCATCCGTTGTCACTGCCCAGCTTACAGCTCATCCAAGTCCTCCCTGAGCCACAAAGCACCAGTCTGTCTTGTTTCTACGTATGCTCTCCATGAATTTTCCACTCCTTAAAATTTGTCTGTTTTTCTCCACTAACACTCCCAGAGAAAATGAGACAGAGTGGCATAAGTCATTTAAATGTTGCCTCAGGACACGCTGAGAAGAAGTGAGGAGTAAGAGCACTTGCAAAAGTTGGACTTTGACAAGCTCTCGCAAGGCTGCAGTCACCACATCACCTGCATATAAATGCGCCTGCTGTTACTGGAGCTTTGAGTATCGCACAATGTCTTGCTGCCCTCATGCCCTGCGGTCACCTGTTTTGTGACCAGCTGTCACATCATCATCACATCATCGCCATGCAGTGGAACACTAATTGAAAAAGTCTTGTTTGTGTTTGGTTCTTGCAAAGTAAAATCCTCCCAATATGTTGCACCTTTTTTTGGAAATAGTCTACAAATGGAGAAAGGTGCTCTTGGATGAAAATACGCTCACACACAGAGATTCAGATATTGAGAGTGTAGCAGACACTCAGCTCTTATCTCCAGACTGGCTCCTAATCTGCACACCAGCTTCTCTGTTGCTATAAACACATAAGAGACAATAGCACAGACCATAGAGACCATCCTGGCTACAGGCTTACTCGGTCTTATTCTGCCTCTGTGAATCATTCATAGCTTTTATATCACCTTTAAAATAATTTCCTTCCTTACAAAAAGGACACGAGCACATTCGCTCACACAGCAAACCTAATATGTTTTTTTGTGTGAGCTTCTGTTTTTTGTAAAGCTCACGTTTGTCATAAAATCCTGTTATTGATCTCGAGCCTCGTCAGTCAGTGTAATGAGGTGTTGATCCACCTGAGCCTTTACACGGTACAGCTATGTGCCCTGAACCTGAGGAATGTTAATAAGCCCGTAGGCAGGCCTGTCTGGCTCTCAGCTCAGCACCGGCCTGAGTGTCAGTGTCAAAATGAATTGTGCGGACCTCTCTTTCACTCTCTCTCGCGCTCCAGCCGCCTCTCCCTCACCTGACCCCACAACCCAGCTGGTACTCTAACAGACTGCTTCGAGAACAATCCACGAGAGGCCCGCAGCTGCAGTGAACAACAGCAGGTCTCTTGTTCACCTCTCAACAAAAGAAAGGCAGACAGCTGGTCGGTAAAAATGGACGGAGGATCCTAATCAGGAGCGTCTCACCACTGTCAAACACTCCCATCCCATGGTAAATGCCACTCACAGGACTCTAACGAGGAAAACAAGGGTACACTGTACACGTGTAACACAATACCTCGTGTTTCACAATTACATTAGACGACCTCGCTGACACAAAAATGCAGCTTTGTTAAATCAATGCCTCTGGTAGACAGTGGACGTGGATATTTGTGGTCTTGGGCGAGAACCAAATGGGGAAAGTGATCCAACGGATCAATAAAAAAGAAACTTAGTACGGGAAAGCCTGATTCTGAATGGAAAACTCACACAGGCGTGTGCATAGGGAGCTGATATTTCTATGCCTTTGTGAAAAAGCAAGTAAGGTCAAAGATAGTATATGTTACGATAAGACTTTGTAACACCTTTGCAATGACCTGAAGAAAATTCCTAAGCAATGCAGGAAATGACATTCCAGGATCAGCTTACAACAACCTGATAAACTACACACAGACATTAAAACCATTTAGTAAAACATTAAACTTTTTCCCTGACTTACCACAACTTCATTATGAAACGTTACTTTTCGAGCACCGTGTCCTTCCCTTCTTGTGAAGCTTTTTTTTGTTTTTTTTCCTTTGTAAAACTTTGCATTTACCTCTCATCTCTCCCTAAGCCTCACTGTACATAAACAACTCCATTCCCGCTCATCCCTACAGCCTTGTCAGAAACTCTACCACCCTTCAAACAAACACACTTGAGTGCAGATCAAACACTGGCTCTCATGCCGTATCTCCTCCGTGGCTTCGGGGTTATTGCCAAGGCTGCCATTCTGCCCCTGTGGAAGTCAAATAGCCACTCTGCAGCCAAGGCAGTCCTTGAAAGGAAAATATGTTGCAGAGAGCAGATGTGGGCTGTCTGGTATGATGATTATGCAGATTGAATAAATCTAAGCTGTCAAAAACTCAAAGTAGCTGTGCTAATATTTCCTCAATGATCCCAGCGGGCAAACTAGTAGTAATAATAAAGGCAGTGGTCAGGGAGATCAATCAACACATCATTAATCATGCTACGGAAATTATACTCTCTTCAAAATGATCTATATCTACCAGTGCCCTTCAGTGGAATAGCTAGGCTAAAATTAGGACAATCTGGATCTTTTTCAAAACCATCTGACTATGACTTCAAGGCTGTGAGGTATTCAGTCAACAAGGCTCCCACAGTCTCCATCTGCAGAGATATCACATATGGGTTCCTTTTGCTCTGCTCTGCTCTGCTCTGCTTCAGTCCCCAGATACTATTGGATTACCGCTGCAGATTGGAGACATAATGGAAAATCAATAGCAGAGCAGCAATGCGGAGCTTCAAGGACTGGGCTGCTGGGCTTTCATGACCCATGCAATCCCACAACTCAGATGTTAGATAAGCACAGAGATCTGGATTTGGGTGGATACAATCAAGAAGATGCACGGGGAGCCAGCTTAGCTCAGCCTGAAGGGGATCAGCTTCATCAACTTAACTGATCTCATCCTTGACTGTATCACAGAAACTCGGGATGTAGGGCATTCAAAAAATATTGATATTGATATTGATTGATATACCTTTATTAGTCCCACAAGGGGAAATTTCATGTTAAGGCTGCCGACCTATTGCACGCAATGGCGGCGCCATCTTACCCTCCAACTATACATACATTACACAAAACATCACATGGGGAAGACAGGTCAGAGAGGTATAACAATGGAAAAGCACGACATGAGGAAAGATAAGGAGAAAAAAATAACTCCCCCCAGACTGAGCTCCAACAGGGAGATCAGTTTGAGAACAGAAAAAAAAAAACACCTCTGCACATAGCACATGAAAAAACTCTTAATACACCAAAGAAACACATGACAAGCAACAGGGGTGGGTAAAGGGTGAAAGACAGCCGATGTAGACAGTACATCCGGGCCTGCAGCCTGTGCGCTGGTCTCCTTGACCCACCATCAGCATCGGAAGGGAATAAGCGTCGAAGGCGTTTGGAAAGGGAGGGGGGATGAGTGTGTGCATATCAGTGTATATGTATGTGTGTGCGTGTCCAGAGTTCAGCTGAGACAGTGTCCTTCGCCCTGCCAGGCTCAGTAAACAGTCTTCCAGCCAACCCAGGTGGCCTTGAATGGGAAGGAACAGTCTAAACACAGTCGTTATCAGGGTGTTTTTGTTCGGCTCCAGCCTTGAGACCGCAGCTGGCGCCGAGAAGGTATCCGCATGAAGTGATGGTGCTTTTTACTTTAGTGCGAACAGCTTATATGAATTTCAAAGCAGTTCTACAGTCCAACACTGGTCTCTCAATCTCCCGTTGGAGAGCCGCGAGCTTCGCCATACTTGCGTTCTGTGATGTTGTCATTCTTGTGCTCAAGGAGCCGATTCTGAAAAACTCACGACAGTGTGCCTCCCCGAGATGTCATCCAATTTGCGCTCAGAGATGTTATTCCGAGCAAGCCTTTCCGAGATGTAATCCAGTCTGCACTCAGTGATCTTATTCTGAGTATTCACAGCAGCCGTAAGCTTCTCCAAGATCTTATCCGTGCTGCACTCAATGAGCCCATTTTGAGAAACTCACGTCTCTTCCCATCGTTTCAATTCCAGCGGGCAGCCTTGTGGAGGTTTGAACAGCCGGTTCCGCTTCCTTAATTCTTCGATAAGCCAGGGCCAAGCCAGCTCCGATCAGCAAGAACCCTGTTATCATGGTTCCGAATAGGTAGATGTCTTCAGCACTCAGGCTCACCCAAGCCCAAACTTCTTGTTGAGAAAGGGGTGTCAATTGCATTTAGGGACCAGTTGATCAAATCCATAATTCCTCTTTTAGGTTTTAGAGAACAGACTGTGACAGAGTGTTCCAGGGAAAAGTAATACAAAAAACACGAGACTAGACAAGGACATAAGAGGCTAAGCAGGGAAGCTAAGGGAGAGGAGGAGAGGAGAGGAGAAAAATGCGACCGCCTTCGTTAAGAGCAAGAGAACAGTAAGTGTATACTCAATATCCCCAATAAATACACAGAGAAAAGGCTCATTGTCTGTATGCATCTGTCATGTGGGGCAGTGATCGTTTTACTTTTGATACCAGTGCTCTTTTGGTGTGTCAGTGTGATTACCTAAGGACTTTGTTTCCCCCATCTTGATACAGTAAGGCAGAAAAAGACCACAACAGCAAGGAAGAACTACAGTTTAGCATGTATAGATACATGCAGGTTTTCTGGTCCAATGCACAGTCACACACACACACACACACACACACACACACACACACACACACACACACACACACACACACACACTCTAATACAACAGAAGAAGCCATTATAAAAGAAGCCAGGTATCATTTTGACCCGTATTTGTCACTTTGTGTTCCGTATTTTACGACATGCTCTGGAGGTATGTTTCTTTTCATCTTTGCTCAGATGGAAAAGCTGTGATGCTGCTTCAGAGTAGTGTTTGTCCCTGAACACCAGGCACTATGCAGCACTGCAGAGCTTTCCAAGTGTTTGGGTATGTGTGCAGAAGGAAGGCTACATGATGAAATCAGACTAAAACAGCAGCCCACAAAGATGGCCGACAGGCTGGAGTAAGAAACAGGTAGGCTACGTGACTTTAATTGGCAAAAGTGGCCAAAAAGCGTGGCTAAATGAAAAGATACAGGTCAAGCTGAAAGAAAATATTTCAGTTAATTACTGATATTAAGCCTGTATGTTACCATGAAGGGGCAACCTCCAAGGCTGAAAGCCACCATCTCTGAAAACAAGTCGATTGAAATTAAACTTCCATATTAAAATAATCACCTGGTACAAAAAAACTGTGACAATACCAACCTGGATCTCCAGAGTTTGTGGTGTTGGTGCCTTTTGGAGCATTTTCAAGGTGAATATCTGAAACTAATATGGCTTAATGTGCTGTTATTTATATTAACAGCACATCAGAGAGTGGTTTCTACAATTTTTTTACTCTTTTTAAAAATGTTTTCGATGTCTTTACACTAATTTGCAAGTACAGGTATTGATGGCCGTGTGATGCACCACAATACAGTCCATAGGTGGAACTTGCCAACATTAGCTGATAACTGAGCACTGCACTCTCTTGTTAAGACATGGTCACCTGGGGTTCAAAACAACCAGGACTGATTGATAAAATGTGCTGACGCTTTAAAAACAGTACTCCACTACCCAACGAGGAAAGCCATAGTGGCTATGGTCATCTTTTAGATACAGTCTATAGTAAACATGTGCGTAATGTATTAGATGTTGTAGGAAATGATGGAAAGCTAAAGTAAACACTGAAGACTGAGGTCTATTCATGAGGTTTACACTGATAAAGTTACCAGAAGAGCTTGTTTGGATTAAAAAATAACAAACACCGATCTGTTTTAACATCTTCATGCTGCAAGGAGAGCCCTGACACAGGTGTAAAAAATGGGAGCTCCCTTCACTGAAAGCAGCTACCATCAATCACACAAGACGGAGCGTACAGCGTGTACTGAACACAGCATCCTCCTGAATCCTAAAAAAATGTTTCAGTGAGCTCGGCACTGATGTTCCCCTGACCATGCATGCATCTCTAAACCTACATTTTATTCTGTGGTATTGCATATTAGCATGGTGTTTGACCTTTTGATGACAAGAAATAAAGCAGAAAAAAAGGCGGGTGGGATTACACCTACAGAGTGGCCTGACCTTTGAAATGCATCATGAACAGAAGAAACAAGCTACATGGGGCGAGGGACATATGACAAAAGATGGAGGACAGTGAGAGGCAGAGATTCTGAAAAGCTGTCCTGTAAACGTGTAGTCGGAAGTTATATCAAGTTTTATTCTATGTAAATCCCCTTTTCTTGAGAGAAAAGATAAATCTGTGGTAATAAAGTCACAAAAAATGTCTCCATTTCATTATATAAGATAACTTGAGCAAGAGGAAACCCGGGGAGAAGATTCGGTCTGTCTATTTGTAATTCAGAGAGCGTCTCGCTCTAGCTCCACTCTGCATGAGAAGCTGTGAGGAGGAGGTCACCCTCTGTGTCCAGTGTGTCACATGATTCGGCTGAGGGCATGGGGGAGGTGGGGAGAAACATAGAGATGAGTTAATGGACAGAAAACAGAGACAATGTTCTTTAAAGACACAGAAGCAGAGACGCTGCTCCGATGGGATGGTACAGTACAGCACGGCTGTACAGAACGTACTACAGCAGGCTTATTATGCTTAACTACCAGTGATATCTAACCACAGCGAGCCTCTGCTCCCAACGTCAAGGCCCATGGATATCGTTACCATATGGAACAGAAAGAATAGGAGACGGACTTGCCCATATCAGTTTTACTAAAGCCTGCACTGTAGTCCAAAGGTCCTCATATTTCACTTTAAGCCGAGAGAGAGGCCGTTTTATTACCTATGCATATCACAAACATAAATGCTCTACTTCTGAGAAGCAGACCGTAAATGATGTACTTCTCTGAAGTAGACCATCACATGATTAAAAGGGGAGCATGTCGCCAGGCCTTTATTGACCTGAGGTCACAGGTTACTAAAAAATAAAATAAATAAATAAATAAATAAAAATGGAAGAATTTTACTTTTACGACCGTCTCCATTCTCTCCACTCATTTCTGCTTCCTGCCATCTCGCTCTGGCACTCTAGTGTCCCCCAAGTGGGCCTCCAAACCTCGTCATTATCAGGGCATGAGAGTGGGAGGGGGCCGCAGGGGACTCAGCCGGCCCAAAACAACAACAACAAAACATCACAACCTCCAAATAATCGGAATTCCTGCGACGCTGCCAATGGATCGCTCTGCCAGCAGCCTCCAACCGGCCAACCCAACCACTAATGGTTATGCAGTGTAGAAGAACTGTGAGCCAATTATGTCTGCAGGTCTCCTTTTTTTCCACTCTTTCAAAAGCTGGTGCTGACGTGCCGCTTGCCCACAGAGATGGGAATTCCCGTTTGGAGGTCATTAAGATCAAAACGATAATACCGGGAAGTTCTGCATCCATGTTCCTCTGCTGCAAAGTACATGAAGACACCATCACGGTGATGATCGCTGACGTTCTTTTAAAGATTGTCTCTGTATTTATAAGAATGAGGTTAGAAAGTCATTTTAAGTTTGTAGTAAGTTTGAGTTGGTCACAGAAGCTGTGACATCCTGGCTTTTCATCACTAGAACGGCTGCACTCAGCAGCATCTTTTCATCGTTCTTCAAACAATAATTACAACACGCTGACTGGGAAAACTTCAGACCACTGACTTAGTGGGGAAACAGCAAAAAACACTGACATGCTTAAAATAAATACATGCATCACATTTATATCAAAATAAGATCCCACACTTCGATCAATTTAAATGGAGGGTTGCACAAAAGAAGCTAATTCAAGGCTATTTAAGTGGTTTAACTAAAAGGACAATAAGGATGAGGGTGATGATCGATCTGGAGATAACACATTAACGCTTTGAATATTGTGAGGTTTTCTTTCCACTCGGCAAACAGCATGTGAATGCAGCTGAACTGTCATTAAATGCAACTGAAGAGATCTACAGACAGCTTTTTTTTTAGGGCTCCATGCCTAAAATAAATGATCAGATGGTACAATTAGTGATGTGTCCCTTTAACTATCAGTTTGACTTATTTCACTTTGTATGAGAAGAGAAAAACAAAACACTTTTGGCGCTGTGGTCTGCCAGACAAACCTGAACATATTTAATAAATTTTAACTTTTCTGTTCCTATAGCACATTTTCTTTGCGGTTTTTCCTCTTTCTTAGTTCCTGTATCTAACAAGTAACCTAAGGAGATGATTACCTCTTTGCTTATAACTCACAAAGTTTAAAGGGTGTGGCACAAAAATAAATAAGAGACTCTAGATTTAATGTTCTCACTGGCGCTGGTGGCAGTCAGCAGCAGGCCTATGTGGTATGTGCTGACACGAGTGGAGCCTGGCCAGTGAATGAGGACAATAAAACAGAACAGAAAGAGAGGGCGAGCCCATACTCTGCTCAGGAGGAGGTCATGCTGGACAGACGTATGGAGCCTAAACCTCCAAATATGACTCGAGTGTGTCTGACTGGCTTGTTTGAAGGACATACATTGTTTTATTCACCGTCATCTGTATTACAGATGGATACCATTTAGCTCATTTTCTCTGTCTGTGTTAATTTCACAACCAAGGAGACTTTTTAAACCTGGAAACTTGGTGCATGTCGGATATTTAGACTCTAAAACGATACGATTTTCCACCTCAAACATGTACAGCCAGACTATACTAAAGACTCTGGTATTTGGTCATTTGACCCAGTGTACTAAATTGCTAATTTAGTAATTGATTAACCAATAAGAGTAACCAATAAAAAAAGTAAGTAAGTTTCCAAGCAGAAATGCCGCTGACCTACTGTACTAGAAAAACTACAAAGCAGTTTTAACACCATGAGGAGCTGAAGGGCAGAATACCGCTCTTCACTACACTTACTTCAGTACTTCACAAGCAACAAAGCAGGAATTAGCTTAGATTTCGCTACAGCGGAGCATTGAGCAGAAGCAAGAAAAGGCTGACATGGTGTCGGATAACCCAAGATGACAAACTCCAGAAAGAAAGCAAACACTCCTGTTATGCTTTCAGCCCTTTGCAACTGGAGCGCAGCATGTTAGACAGCTTCAATACAGACTGCAGACAATAGTGAGGGAGGATCCTCAGAGAGAAGAGCTAGAATGGCTGTAGTGGGAGGAGAGGTCGCACTGAACACACACAAACATTACCAGATACCAGATTTCATTTTCACAACACAGTGAGACTTTTTTTTCTCTAATCTGAACATGTTGAATGTGACCAGTGTGCCACACCCCTGTGTAGCACACTGGTCACTCAAACCATTATCAGGAATGAGAGCGCTGCGAGCTAATGTTCAGGTATCAGCTCTTTGACCCATAAATCACAAGACTGAACTTAAAAACCCTACAGCTGGTAATCGTGCTACCTTTTTACACAGGGTGCTCATATAGTTGGGAAAAAAAGCTGTATGAGCGCCCTGTGAGGCCCCTCTGCACACAAGTATCACCGTTTAATTACTGAAGTAAGTAAGAATCCGGTAAAACTCCAGGGAAAGACACAAAACTGCAGAAAGTCACAGAATCATCAAATATGATTTGTGTTGACAGTTTGGGCTTCGCAGTGCTGAGGCACTTCTGCTGCCACTCAAATGGAAAACATTATGTAATGCACGAATGCTTCTCACTTTTATCAGTGCAAAGGCAGCAGGCAGCACAGGACAGGAGCACAGGTGTTACTCCCAAGGAGAGAGCAGGGGATTTGCATGAGCCATTTTCCTGTCAAAACTCCTGCGGCAAGCTGGTCAGCCTGGACAAACCCCACCTGTCTCCCAGTCAAATGAAGCAGGAACAGGAAGTTAATGAAGAGATTACACATTTATATATAGATGCTTTGTCTTTGTAGCATAGGCCAGCTTGGAGCTAGTCAGATTTGACTGATTATTCAAATTAGCGTCTGATGTCTGCAATATCTCAAGGACCAATGAGAAGATATTTGAGCAGCATTTGTTGCTTTATGAACCACAACGTGAAAAACACCTGAAGCATTTCCAAAAGAGGAATTTATCATCAACTGCTCCTCATAACAGAGAGAAAACTGCACTCTTATGTTTCCCATGTGATTATTCAGAGTGACAAAGCAAAACTCAGTGAAGTCAATCATATATCACGTAAAAAAGAAACTCATTAGCTGAGCCACAACTAAACAGTATCTAGAGCAGCCTACAGGTTGTGTCTCTTCTTCTTTTGGACTCTTAAAACTGTTTCACAGTGGTCGCAGCTCAGGTCTTTGGTGTGGTGGCGCATCAGGATGAAAGGGGCTGTCTGTGAGGAGCTCGGCTGCCAAATACCAGCAGAGAAATGTAGCACCTCGCTGTAGAAAGAGCAGTGAGAACGTGACAGATGCTGAGGCTCGGGCCAGCACATACAGAGAGAAATTTGGTGAAACAGATAATCTGTTTCTGACGTGTTTTGCATCTCAAATGCAGGAAAGGTTCCTGAGAAGTGTATCCACGTGCCAGGCCATGCAATGTGGAAATCTAATTGTAGCTCGCCAGGCACTCAAAACACACACAGGAAGTTAAAAAGGTCGCTTCCCCCATTAACTGTCATCACGTTTTGAACCACACTTTCCTTGCTCCATCCTCAGTTGCACAACTTCCAAACATGCTTGCCTCATTTCCCATCAAACTGTCTGTTTCTCTGTAAATGTGCAAGCCCAGGCTCACATGTGCAGATACATGAGGGTGGAAAAACTTCACTTAATAGAAAACGGCTATAAAATATATATAAAGGAAGACAGAACTGTAGAGCAGCACTCATCTAAATAAAATCAACAAGAGTGAAGGATGAAATTCCCCTAATGTCACACCTGAACTTAACATTATGAATATGTTAAGAGGATCTAAAATTATGAGTCTTTAGCCAGAACATATCATTTTTTAAAACTGAATTATTCAGAGCAATGACACCTCTTTATCAGACTACAAACTGAGCAGCTGACTGACTCGCACACCTGCAGTTGTTCACCTGTCGTGACAACACCTGAGAACTGACGCTATGTCCACAAGGCTGTAGAAGATGTTGGGTGAACATCTGTGTCGGTGGCTACAGTCATTTTGTTTTCGTCTGTACGAATCTTTGGTGTGACGCATCAAACTCACAGTAATCGTCTTCTTCTTCTGCGCAGTCTTGTGGAAATATCCCCGTCTGAGCGGCTGCTGCAGTCTTCACAGTGCGCCTTTCTGTTTCTTCAACGCTACTCGCCACCGATACAAAACTGCGGGTAGAGTAGGACACGCAGCGTTTATTTCCACCGCAGGCTGGCTGTGAACTGAGTCCTCCTCCTCTGCCGAGCAGACCTGTGTCGTTTGTCTCTGCCTCCCAGCCCTGCCTCTTTACAGCCGTGCCATTCAGTGCGCCACTGGATTCAAGCGAGCACGAAAAGTGGCACGAGCACGCCCTCTGCTGGCAGCAGCAAATCTCACAGTTTCGTTAAGCATCAATTTAGATCCAAGTTCAGCAGGGGCAGCAGGTGGTGCTGTGTGCTGGCACCATCCACCTTCTAGCAAGAAGGTCCAGGGTGGAGAGTTTCAGTGTCGGCTGTGGGTGTTCTCCCCGTGTCTGCGTGGGTTCACTGGAGGGTAACTCTTCCTGTTAACAAATATTTATTCATCGAATCACACACATGAGAAATCTTTGTGGTCAGGCTGGGATGCAGTGCTGTAAACAACGTCTGAAAATTAGCATACTTCCATCTATACAGAGTGTAAATGCATTTAATGTTCACTCAGCTCTCAGCGGTGTCTCCAGATCTGTGGACTTGTGTTAGGTGCACACTCACAGCAGGCTCACTGAAACACGGTTAGATTAATATGAATGATATCACAGTAAAAAACAAATAAATGTTGACATTTTTTTTATTTTAGTAACCTTTGTTGTTGTTGAATCTGTGGTGTTCTGTATAAGAGCAAACCAAAGACCAGCAGCCCCCCCCCCCCCCCCCCCCCCAAAAAAAAAAAAATCTGTGGATACAAGAAGTTGATATTTACAACTTATAAATAAACAATAAATAAAATATGTTAAAATGTAGATCTCACCTCATCTCACCTGACTATCATCATATTACAAATATTCTGGCCATCAGCAAAATAAGAAGCATTAAATTGGCATAGTGTAAAAAAATGCTGTGTTAGTAGCAGAAGCGATTGTTTTATTAAAAAGAAAACATGTATGAGAAAGTGTCAGGGTCCTGGGACTGGGCGACCCAGGACCCCTGGGCAGTCATGGACCTATTATATTATTATGTATTTTTGGTGTTGCTCCCCCTTCTCTGTTTGTGCATATGTGTCTGTGTGTGTATGTGTCTCTGTGGGCGCCTTCAGGCCAGGTGGGTGTGGCCCTGCTGGCGGACTGGCCACACCCAAAGCCACACACCTGCTGCTGATCAGGCCTCGTCGGGGGAGCTACTTAAGAGAGTCTTGGAGCTCCCACCGACGCGGGATCATTGCGTGAGACTCCATGTTAGTCACCCAGTTTAGGTCCAGTTGTTAAGTGCATGCCTGCCATTGTTGAGTGTCCTGACAGCTGCCACTATTGTTTCCCGCAGGAGGAGCGTGGAAGGTCTGAGGAGCAGCGAGCACTGGGAGTGCAGACACGGGAGCAGAGAGCACTAGGAGAACACGACACGGGAGTCCGGGGAAAACACGGGGATTTATTGTTGTTATTTCCACCACTGTAAATAAACGCACTGTTTATACACAGAGCACCGCGCCTGGGTCCTCCTCATTCCCTACACCCCCACGGTCCGCCATGCCATACCGTGACAGAATGATCCCGCCAGACATGGACCCAGCGGTCTCTGAGGAGAGGCTCAGGAGGGAGGTATCGGACAAAGTTTACAGACTCTGTGAGTTATGGTGGGAGAAGGAGGGGTTGCGTCGCGCCGTGGAGAAGCGGCTGCAGGAGACGCTGTTTAAATTCCCCTGGCTGGTGGACTCCCTAAATTCAGTAGTCCTGGACTTCTTGCTCTCAACCCTCCACCTCCACTCTCCTCCTCAGGCTGCTCACCGGCTCGGACAGCTGGTGGATTCGCAGCCTGACACGCCGGCCCCGACGTCTACACGGAATCGACGTTCGCGCCGTCGGCGTTCCTCACCGCAGCCTAATCCACGGACATCTCAAGAGCCGGCTGTGGTGAGTAGTACGGACAACTTTCCATTTCCCTCACCATCTGTGTTTGTGTCTGCAGTGGATGAGCCGTCAGCGCAGGTAACATCGCCTCGGTCAGTGGTCTCCACACCACTCGCTGCTTCACCATCTGCAGCTGTAGGACCGCCCTCGTCTCATCTGCCTGCAGCCACCACTCCGCCATCTTCTTCACCGGCTGCTACGTCGCCACCCGGACCTGCGCTGCCCGAGCAGGAGCTCAGCGTGCCAGAGGAGCTCGCGCTGCCCGAGCAGGAGCTCAGCATACCGGAGCAGGAACTCAGAGAGCGGGAGAAGCCCGCGCCGCTGGCTGCGGAGCAGCTCAGCGAGCCGGAGCAGCTCAGCGAGCCGGAGCAGCTCAGCGAGCCGGAGCAGCTCAGCGAGCCGGAGCCGCCGGAGCAGCTCAGCGAGCCGGAGCCGCCCGAGCAGGAGCAGCTCAGCGAGCCGGAGCCGCCCGAGCAGGAGCAGCTCAGCGAGCCGGAGCAGCTCAGCGAGCCGGAGCCGCTCAGCGAGCCGGAGCCGCTCAGCGAGCCGGAGCCGCTCAGCGAGCCGGAGCCGCTCAGCGAGCCGGAGCAGCTCAGCGAGCCGGAGCAGCTCAGCGAGCCGGAGCAGCTCAGCGAGCCGGAGCAGCTCAGCGAGCCGGAGCAGCTCAGCGAGCCGCAGCAGCTCAGCGAGCCGCAGCAGCCCGAGCTGGAGCTCAGCGAGCCGAAGGAGCCCGCGCCGCCAGCTGCAAAGCCCTGCGAGCCGGAGCAGGAGCTCGGAGAGCGGGAGGAGCCCACGCCGCCAGCTGAGGAGCTCAGCGAGCCGCCAGCTGAGGAGCCTGAGGAGCTCAGCGAGCCGCCAGCTGAGGAGCCTGAGGAGCTCAGCGAGCCGCCAGCTGAGGAGCAGGAGCAGCTCAGCGAGCCGCCAGCTGAGGAGCAGGAGCAGCTCAGCGAGCCGCCAGCTGAGGAGCAGGAGCAGCTCAGCGAGCCGCCAGCTGAGGAGCAGGAGCAGCTCAGCGAGCCGCCAGCTGAGGAGCAGGAGCCGGAGCTCAGCGAGCCGGAGGAGCCAGCGCCGCTGCCGGAGGAGCCAGCGCCGCTGCCGGAGGAGCCAGCGCCGCTGCCGGAGGAGCCAGCGCCGCTGCCGGAGGAGCCAGCACCGCTAGCTGAGGAGCTCGGCGAGCGGAAGGAGCAAGAGGAGCCGGAGCATGAGCAGCTCGGCGAGTGGGAGATCGGCGAGCGGGAGGAGCTCAGCGAGCCTGTCAAGCCCAAGCTGCCACCGGAGGAGCTCGGAGGTCCGGAGGGATCCGCTCAACCGGGACTGGAGGTCAGTGTGCCGGTGTTGTGCCCAAAAGTGATTGTCTGCCAGAAACTGATTGCCGTCCGCGGGAGCGCGCGCAGCTGCTTAAAGCTGCAGCGCCCGGATTACTTGCGTTGCCAGCTACTTCCGTGCAACTGATATAACGTGTGGGGAAAAAAAAACCCAAACACATTTATGCCTTTGTCATTAGGCAAAGGTATGCATTTATGGAACTTTAACGTTTCTTGTAACCGAATTATGACGCTTATCAGAAGGTTGCTTTCAGTGTGTAGCGCAGTCACGAATGACTACATGCATCACGATGGAATAATTAATGCCTACAGGTTTAGTATGTCTACTCTCGTTGTTCATATTTGTTATAAGACTGTCGAATAGTAGTTAAAACAAAGACCTATTGTGCCAGTATCACCATGACTCTTTCTTGTTTGTTCAGAGAACATGGCATTTTAGCGCTACCAAAAAGTGATTGTGGCCTATAACTTGTCACTGAAACAATATTTCGGTTTCAAACTTGGTGGATGTCATTCAGAAGGGTCCTGTGTGACATATTATATCTCAAACAGTCCATTAGAACTGCTGAAAAACTTTTAAAATAACATTAATACCGATAATATGTCGTTTTCAACCTGCCAAAAAGTGATTGTGGACTATCTCTTGTTACTGAAACAATATTTCTGCTTCAAACTTGTTGGGTATCATCCGAAAGGGTTATATGTGACATATTATATCTCCATCAGTCCCTTGGAACTGCTGAATAACTTTTAAAAGAACATTAATACCGATAATATGACATTTTCAACCTGTGCATAAAACGTCAAATTTCAAAAATGTTGTAATTCAAAAATAATACAAAAAAAGGATAATGGCCAAATGGAAACAGGTGGGAGGAAATCTGCTTAAACACATTAGGAACACTAAGTAATAGGAAAGAGAAAACAAACGGTAATAAAAATGTCATTCCAATACAGCACTTATTAATTGAAGCGAAAACCAAAAACGAACAACAATTACATCCAATTAAAGAAGAAACCACCAGTTAAAATAAACTAACAAATAGACCAGAAACAGGGGGTATTGCGGAAGCTCAACACCAGTAAACCATGGAACAACATATATATTAATTCTTTGCATACAGTAACTATGCTAACATGTTAGGAAACACAAAATAATTGAATAATCCTACAAACAAATTGCAATCAAAGCTGAACTCTAATGTTGTGAACAACACAGAAACATACACAGCAACACGAAAATAAATTAATGAATTAATAAACAAATAAACAACCAATAAATATTATAGGAGACAACGATACAAAACAAGAAACATTTCAAATCCCTAGAAAAATTGACAGCAACCCTAACTTTCTGACCAACATGCTTCACAAACAAATGCGTTTTATTTGCTCTTGCGGGGCTTCTTGGCACAGCTCCTGTGGTACCACCGTGGGTAAATGTTGCAGCCAGTATGAATTAGACAAAACAAGGTAACACGAGTATTTTGTTAAAAGTGTTATACAAATAAGTATGTAAGTAACAATCTTGCAAAATACTCAGATCATAAAGCAGTCCACCATTCATTACAACTACAATAAGTCATATGATGTGTGGTCTGTGATATTTTTAAAATTAAATTTTGTTTCGTGATTTTTTTATCATCTTTTTAAGCTGAATAGGCTAAGGACATGTAAAGCATAATCATTTATCCATTGAGTGTCACCATCGTGGTTCCCACAATAGTGGCATAGGTCAGTCAGGTCATCTTCAAATACAAGAAGCAAATACTTTACTTTTAATAATAATGAACTCTGTTTGCATGACTACATAATAACATTATAGCAAAAAAAGAACAATATTAAAAACACATTCAAGATAATATTTTATTGTTTACCATTTAATTTATATTAGTAATGATACCTGTATTCTCAAGAAGACATATTGCAATTGTTGTCTCAGACTTGCAGCAGAGTTCTCAAACTCTACTGGAACATCTTTTAAGATGCACTCTGCAAACTGTGAATAAAATATATAACAATGCAGTCATTATTTGAAGTAACATTTGCTATTCAAAAAATTTGAATCATATTTATTTTTAGAAAAATCACAGTAAGTGCTTGTGTTGAACAAGAACGAGGACACAAATGGAGACACTGGAGGAGACAGAGCAGAGACTAGAACCAAAAGCAAGTGAATTTATTAAAGCAGGTAAACATGAACAAAACGCCAGCAAAGATGGAACAGGAGTAACAACTAAACAACAACAACAACAACAACTTTTCGCTTCAATTAATAAGTGCTGTATTGGAATGACATTTTTATTGCCGTTTGTTTTCTCTTTCCTATTACTTAGTGTTCCTAATGTGTTTAAGCAGATCTCCTCCCACCTGTTTCCATTTGGCCATTATCCTTTTTTTGTATTATTTTTGAATTACAACATCCACAGAGTTTAATTTTCTCATTTTACCAGACTATATTCTCCCAGTATTTCACAGGCTTATCTAAATGTTTTTCAGCAAACTTTGAATGTGCTTCAACATGCTTTTTTCTTCAGCAATGGAGTCTTGAGCGTGCATACAGGCCATGGCGTTTGAGTAAATACTTGTTTTCCAAGTTTTTTTGCAGCTCTCCAGAAGTGGTCTTTGGCTCTTGGACAACTCTTCTGATAATTCTTATTAGTCCTCTGTCTGAAATCACGCGGGGAGCACCTGTTTGTGACCAGTTTATGGTGAAGATTAGAAATTCTTTTGTAACCAGTGCCATCAGTATGTTTCGCAAAGGTCCTGTGTGAGCTCATTGATTTTATCCATCATAAGATGTACTTGTGTAACACCTTGGTAATATTAGGCCTCCAACGCTGTCATTTTGTTTGTGACTGTTGCGAGTCGCGCTGAACCGAGTAAGTGGAAAAAAGTGGAAAAAAGGGTGTTTTTCCTGATATCGATATTTTTGACACTGGTTAGCCAACAGTTTACATTACAAAGCTGCAGAAAAACTAGCTAATCACTAGCAACTGCCACAACTAGCTAAACGTAAGCTAAAGTGGCAGTTTTTCGTTGTTGACACTGTCACCGCTACGAGATTTCGGAATGGCACCACTTACCTCAACATCCAGTTGTGAAAGCTGCGTCAACCTGAGCCAAAAAGTGATCGAGCTGGAGCAAAGGATATCCACGCTATACCAAATCCAGGGGGCAGAACGCGATCTTGACACGCTCCTCCTTGGCAAAGCTCAAACCACCGCTACTAGCGCTGAGCTAGCCGACACAGTGCACCACTCAGCTGTTGTGTCCCAAGATCCCGCCAACGGTGAACCCAGGCTTCAAACTTGTGTCGCTGGTGTTTCTGCCACGGACGAGAACTGCTGGTTTCAACTAGGGGCCAGACCCAAGGCTCTGGTCAGCTCCACTCCACTCCAACCAGCGCCATGGACCATGATTGGGACGCGCGGTGGCTGCAGAGGGGCCAGGAGGATCCGTCTCTCGCACCCTCACCCCTCCGGTGCGGTAGTGCTGAAGAATAAATTCAGTATCCTGGATCCTGTGGACTTTCCTCCTCTGGCCGCTAGCCCTCGCCACCCCGCTGTGTCGCTGAAGTCTGCACCATCTCCACCACTACGTCCCCGGAGCCGTGGCGGGCAGCCCGGCGCTGTGGCACAAACTCGCCGTGGAGAACTGTTCTTCACCCCGGCTCCTCGGAGAAGAGGACCCACGGCGCAGCTACCTGGGAGTCACGCACGCAGTCCGGCTGGTGCATCTCCATCTGAACAACCCCGGTGCCGTGGCGCAGGCGTCTCAGATGGCCAGCAGTCCCCGGTGGCATCTCCTCTCTCCACGCTGGTCCTCGGAGATTCCATCGTCAGGAACGTGCGGATAAGGGGGGCGCTCACGCTGTCGTTCCCGGGAGCCACCGTTGTCGACATAGTGGACAGAATTCCCAACATCCTGGCGTCCCACCCACAGGCCAACCGGCTCATCATCCACATCGGCACCAATGACATCCCCAAACGGCAATCTGAGCTGCTGAAGCTGGACTTCCTCCAACTCTTCAGCCTCCTTGGTCAGTTGCAGGTGAGTGCTTTTATCTCCGGCCCCACCCCCACCTGCGGCAGAGGGATAGGCCGTTTCAGCCGGCTGCTCAGCCTTAACACCTGGCTCTCCTCCGCCTGTGTCTCCCACGGCGTGGGTTTTATTAACAATTTTGATGCCTTCTGGGAGAGGAGACATCTTTTTGGGGCAGACGGACTCCACCTCAACGCCTGGGGACGCCGTTTCCTGTCCGCCAATTTGGTATTTGGCGTACAGCACTCCCGCACACGGCCCTGTCATTACCCCAAACCAACACTACCCGCTGATCTGTCCTCCACTGACTGATGTCCCCCTGGTCCCAGCTCCTATATTTGTTCCACTTTTAACAGTAATACACAAAACCCTGGACTCGGACCTCTCTCTCCCACAGTCAACACAATACCCGTAATAATCACAAACAGAGAGCAACACAATTATCATAAATCCAGTAACTCCAAAAACATTAATAACCTCCGGCCTCTTCAAAAATCTCAGCATTCATTGAACTCTACTGTCAAAAATCCACCAGTCTCAATTAGTATGGCACTTTTAAATGTCCGCTCTCTGTTGAACAAGTCTTTTATTATTAATGATTTAACTTTAGATAATAAACTTGATTGTTTATTTTTAACTGAAACATGGCTGGGTTCGGATACACCAGTTGTTCTCACTGAGGCCTCCCCACCAAATTTTAATTTCTCTTTTTCCTTTAGAAGTGGTAAGAGAGGTGGTGGGACTGCATCTTTAACCAATAACACACTCACCACCAAACAAATTTTATTTGATCATTTTACCACTTTCGAATTCCACGCTATTGTTTTCAGCAGCCCTCCAGTTTTATCTGTCACAATTTATAGACCACCTAAAGACAGTGCTGCTTTTATCAAGGAATTCTCAGAATTTTTAACAAAGATACATTCAAAATATAAAATGATAATTCTAACCGGTGATTTTAATCTGCACATAGATAATCCTTCTGACCCTACATCAAAAGAATTCTTAAACATTCTTCACTGTATGGATTTTACCCAGCACGTCACGCAGCCGACTCACAACAGAGGACACACTCTGGACCTGGTCATCACCCATGGGCTGTCCACCAGTGTGTCCTCTGTTGTTGACTTGGCTGTCTCTGACCACTACTGTGTGTTTTTTAACATCACCGGTTTTATTCAGCGGGAGACCTCGGTGCGAACTGTGAGGAGGCGCTATCTAACCCCTGAAGTGGCTGCAAATTTTACCAGGATTTTAGACGAATGCCCCCCTGTGATTCTACCTGCACCCTGTGATTTTATTTTTAATCATTTTAACCTAAAACTGAAGAAAAGCCTTGACTCCGTTGCTCCACTCACCACCAAAAAGATTAACGTAAAACGTGTATCACCCTGGAGAAACGAAGAAGTCAAAAAACTCAAAAGAAATTGCAGGGCAGCAGAAAGGAGATGGAGGAAAAATAAAAATGAAATCAACTATCAAATACTTTGCGAGCAACTTAAAATTTACAATAACACACTAAGGAATTCAAGAAATTCATACTTCGCCAAAATAATCAGTAATAACAAAAATAATCCCAAGGTCCTCTTCTCCACCATAGATCACTTATTTAACCCTGATTTTAACAGCTCCCAAAGACCCCCCAGAGACTCACTCTGTGAGCAGTTTGCAGACCACTTCAGGGGAAAAATCAACACCATCAGATGTGATATTTTATCTTCTCGTGATATGATTTTAAACACATCTGAGGGCTCGATTGTACCTGAGGAGACACTGGACAGCTTTGTCCTGGTTAATGCTGAGAACCTTAAGAAAGTTTTCTCCACAGTGAGACCCACCACATGTCTTTTAGATCCAATCCCCTCTCCACTTTTTAAAACACTTTATGGATTTTTTGAAGCTGAGCTTTTATACATGATGAATTGCTCTCTTCAGTCGGGTGTCTTCCCTGCTGCCTTTAAAACGGCGGTGGTGAGGCCCCTTCTGAAGAAGAGCAATTTGGATTGCAATAATTTTAATAACTACAGACCTGTATCCAACTTACCATTTTTAAGTAAAATTTTAGAAAAACTTGTTTTTATTCAGATTAATGATTTTCTGAATGATAAACAGATCCTAGAAATATTTCAGTCTGGATTTCGGGTGAACCACAGCACAGAGACGGCTCTCCTAAAGGTTTTAAATGATATTAGATGTAACTGGGACTCCCAAAAGCTCTCAGTCCTGGTGCTACTGGATCTAAGCGCAGCCTTTGATACAGTAGACCACGCTATACTTTTAAACAGACTGAAACACATGGTGGGCCTCTCTGGTGCTGTACACAACTGGTTCACTTCCTATCTCTCAGACAGAACTTTTATGGTGAGTATGGATACATGCTCCTCTAAGATCCATAAAATGACATGTGGTGTGCCTCAAGGGTCGGTTTTAGGCCCTGTACTTTTTAATTTATATATGCTCCCTCTTGGCGGCGTCATCAGGAGGCATGGAGTGAACTTCCACAGTTACGCTGATGATACTCAGCTGTATATCTCCGTGTCTCCTGATGACACCAGACCAATGGATGCCCTTTTTAACTGTATTGTAGATATAAAATCTTGGATGGCAGAAAACTTTTTACAGCTTAACCAGGACAAAACTGAAGTTTTAATCATCAGTCCTGAGGCTCAGAGAGAGAAACTCTTGTCTAAATTACAGGCATTTTCACTATGCCCTTCACTACAAGTGAAAAACCTGGGTGTTATTTTTGACTCTGAGCTTGGTTTTATCCCACATATTAAACATGTAACCAAAATTGGATTTTATCATCTAAAAAATATAGCCAGAGTCCGCCCTATTCTCTCTCGGGCCAACACGGAGATGCTGATGCATGCTTTTATTACCAGTCGCATTGATTATTGTAATGCGCTGCTCTCTGGTCTCCCCAAAAAGAATATTTCACCTTTGCAACTTTTGCAAAACTCTGCAGCTCGTGTGCTGACGAAGACCAGAGGGCGGGCCCACATTACACCGGTTTTACAATCGCTGCATTGGCTCCCCGTGTGTTTCAGGATCGATTTTAAAGTTCTTTTATTGGTTTTTAAATGTCTTAATGGTCTTGGGCCTTATCTTTCAGATCTGCTTTTACCATACGAACCCTCGCGGACCCTGAGGTCCTCTGGTACTGGCCTTTTGATTGTCCCTAAAGTCAGGACACATACTCACGGAGAGGCAGCTTTTCAGTGGTATGGTCCTCGACTGTGGAACAGCCTGCCGGAGGAGCTCAGGGCCGCAGAGAACGTTCATGTTTTTAAAAACAGGCTCAAGACCCATCTTTTTAATTTAGCTTTTAACTAACGCTTATTTATTTAATGCTTATTTATTCTATCCTGTTATTCTATTTATATTATTCATTTATTTTTACCTAATATTTACTGATTTTATTCTTATTCATTTTTTATCTTCTTACTCTGTTTATACTTATATTTATATTATATCCCACTCTTATTTATTTTATCTTTTTATCCTGTTTATATTCTTATTAGGTCATATCTCCAGTGTTTCCTCGGAGGGGGTTCTCTGCACCGGGGCTGTGATCGACCGTGGCTGCTGGGGCCCTGTGGGTCCTCTGAGCCTGGCTGGGGGGCTTCTTAGCCTCCCTCCTGCTGTGTGCCCAGCCTGGAGGCTGCGGTCTGTGACCGGCTCCCGGTGCAGACAGCTCCCTGTGATAGTGTTTCCTCACTTGGCTAATACGTACCCAGCCCAATTTTACTCTTTAGGTGTGTGTGTGTGTGTGTGTGTGTGTGTGTGTGTGGGGGGGGGGTGGGGGGATGTGTGTATCATGACCGCTTCTGTTAATGACAGTGCGGGGAATGAGTGGGAGGGTGAGGTGGGCTGCTTTTAACCATGTAAAGCACTTTGTGCTACAGTTTGTATGAAAAGTGCTTTATAAATAAAGATTGATTGATTGATTGATCTTGTGTGTAGGCCTTCAGTTGGGACTGAACCATCTGATATTAATTTGCACTAAGTGGCAGGATTGCTTCCCATTACTGATAGGTTTGAGCTGTTGTCATGACTTTCCATGCCTTTTGCACCTCCTTTTCTTCATGTGTTCCATACTTTTTTACTGTGTAATTTCTCATTAGAGAGGGATATTAGGCCCCTTATGTCAAACTGAGTGATTTATGGCCCCCCAATAAAACTTTATGACCCTAGGAAGTAATAAAGGAAGTAATAAAAATATGATATTCATAAAAAATATGATTTTCATAAAAATTATGATATTCATCCAAAATATGCTAGTTCATAGCTCATTGGTTTTTCTTCCCCCAAAACCTACTAATTGATTATTTTTTATATCAAATAGCATTCTTTTATTTTTAAGCTATTAAAAAAGTTTTTTACTTTTTTATGCTTTAAAAAACGCCATCTACTGGTGGGTCAGCGCATGAGCGCGCACCGCGTGCGCTCCCCCCGCGCATGTGTGTCTAGGAGCGCCCGTGAGCGCGCCTGTGTCTGGGACCGTGCTTGTGTCTCTGGGACCGTGCTTTTGTGTGTGTGAAAACATGTTAAACCAGTATAAATGTGCTTAGTTAAACTTGTGCTTTTGTAACATTCAGTATGGCCACACATACAGGGTGCATGCCTTTGCGGGACACTTTATTTCATTTTATATGCATTTGTTTAATCCGAACAAGGAGATTTAGAATCAAACTCAGAATCGCAAAAAACTCTGGCATTCCCCGTTGCTCCCACTCCGTGCATAAACGCACCGCTGCTCCCAACATAAAAAACTTTCTTAAAAAACTATTTTCTCCCAAAGAACGCACCACAAAAAACCCCATACAATTACTCGCTAAAACGCTCTCCCCGCTCCCAAACCCCGATCCTTAGGAAATAAGCAGGGAGAAACTCCTGAAAAAATCCTCCGTATTTCTATCCAAAAACCCCTAGAATAACCTGTAGGGAACCGCTCGTATACCCAAAACCTTATATTCGATAACAGGGGAAATCCTGGAAAAAACCCTTAGTCTTTTTTCTTCAAAAAACCAGCCCTCTTACTAAAAATCCGCGCAGAGTCTAAGTCCTCCTTTCGCTCTTACTCTCACGGAACTTCAGCCAGAGCACCGTTTTTTTCCTACTTGTTCGTTCCCTGGCTCAGATAGCAATGCTCCTTCTCCTAGTTTGAAAATTTGCGCCGGAGACCAACTCCGCCTCCCAGGTAAACCTTACTGCCCCGCTGCCAATCACATAACTAAGGGGCGGCTCTCATTCGCACCCCGTGCAGCCAATCGCGCTCAGCTAGGATTTACCTGCTCAACGATAGGCTAACTTGCTCGCTCTCACTCGCACCCCGGCTAGCCAATCGCGCCCAGCTTTGATTTTTATGATCCCCGCTGAGCTTAAGACTCGCTCCCTCTCGCGTACCAGTTGACTTCGCAAGCCTGGGACAACTGGCGCCGCTCAGACTGAGTTCACAATAACACTCCTTTCTCAGGACCGTCTCAACAACTGGCGCCGCTTTTCCCTGTCTGTGCATATCAATCGGTAAGTGTTACTCTTGCTTTCTAACTACATTTTGTAATTTCCTTTCAAGAAAAAGCTTTTCATCTTCAAAACATTGCAAAATAGCTTTTCTAACACCTCTAATACACTTTAAAATATATATATATAAGCTCACATTTAACACTCAGAGCTAAAAAGTGCTTTAGTACACTAAACTATAGCAGCCATCATGTACTCATCAGGTACCTCATTTTTCTTACTCTTGTTCATATAATGCTTATATTTTACTGTTTTTCCTGTTTTAAATACTCGTTGTTATTTCTTGTCAGATTCTGAAATTAGCCTGTTCGACTCTTCTCTTTTCGATTCTCTGGATCAAATCGGTATGTCTGCTTGATTCTTCTTGTCCCTCTTAACAGCTAATTGTACAAGAAAACAAAACATTAATCCTCTTTTTAACTTATAAAACTCTTTTTCAGACATATCCGATCTGGATAATTATGTTTTCTCGAGAGATGTAAGTGATTCACCACCGGTTTTAGAGCGAGTTACAGGCAAGAACATCCGCCTCTCGACCCGCGAGAGGCAGGCCCTGCTTTCTGCAAGGGATCGCCCAGCTTCATCCACCCTCGCCGGCGCTCCAGCTCGTCCGGGAAAAAACCTCCATTTGCTCTCCGCCAACCCTACCCGGGCCCCCGTAGGAGGTTCACATCCCCCGCGCTCCGTGGGGAAAAACCTCCATCTTACCGCCCGCCAGAGGCAAGAACTGTTTGCCGCACACGCCCCCACTCCCCCGGCTGCTGCATCATCTCCTACATCGGGACATCCACAGCCCCAGTCTCTGAGATCCAATCGAGGTCAGTCACTCTCGCTTTTTTCTTTTTTTTCATTTTATAAAAAAAAAACTATCGCCTTTTCTATTAAACATCACTAACTGATATGTATCTTGCCCTTAAATTCTTAGGGCATCTCAGAAACAGGAGCAGGAGGACCGTTAGGAGGACCCGCAGGCCTGCCAGCACAAGGAGGACAAGGCAAATACGTGTACGGCGAGACAGACTTGCTTCCATTGCTCTCCGATCAGTTTCGCTGATCGCTGAATTAGTTCAGCTCATCTTATAATAAGTTTTTATTTAATTTAATTGTTTTTATTTTTATTTATTTTATTTTTTTATTTTTATTTTATTTTATTTTTTAAATATATTCTTTGTTAAACAATAAAAAATGGACAACCAGGAACAAGGTATTCCAGACCCATTTCTTGCTTTAGAAATAGAGTTAGCCCGGTTAAATGAAAACGCCCATCATTCACAGAATACACCTCCGCAGAATCATGAACAACCTGATGTGAGCGATAATAATAACGACCCTTTAGAACTGATTGATTTAGCTCTTGCACAACTAGCCCATAGTGAAAGTGCCCCCCAGAATAACACTGAGAATTTAGGAGTTGACCATGTTGAGGCTCATTCTCAGCAAAACATTTCCTCCTCTGACCCTTTCGCAGCTCTTAATCGCGCATTACAATCATTAGCGCAAATACACCATGAGGTTCAAATACCTCCAGAATTATTGAGTCAAATAAACAGGCTAAATGAAAATAATTTTAACGATAGCCAGCATTCGATCTGCTCTAACCCAGACGGTGGGTCTGTTAACAGCCCACCCCCATCGTTGTTAAGCGGGTTCAATGAGTCTAATCAACAACAATCGTCTGAGATTGTCTCTGTTAACCCCGTGAATAATGCTCGCGATAACTCCTTTCATCTAGGGGGTAATCCAGAGCAGGGGTGTTCCAGCAATTCAGCACAGCCGCATATAATTGTTAGAAATAAATTTAATAACGTTGAAATTAGAGAAATTTTGAATTTCCCTCCTCCAAATGATTTACCTGATTATGCACACTATTATCAAGGCGTAATGGCCAATGCCCGCCAAATATCAGACAGGATTTTCTCGCATTCACGTCCAGGTGATCTTATACAATTAGAGTTGATAGGCCAAGAGCTACAAAATAATGTTTCAGTTATTTTAAGGGACAGTCGTGAGTTGAGTGAATTTGAAAATTTATTCTTGAGAGCCGTACAATCAAATTGGTCAGTAATGTGTGACGCTTCGCTCGAGCTCGTTGCTCAGATCGTCACACCCCCAACCGGTAGTGGAAAGAGACATCTTAGTCAGATACTCAACAATGAAATTGTTAAAAAGAAGAGGCGCTTTTTATATGTGGTTCATAACCCGTTCAACAGGTTATGTTTTTCAATAAGTCTTGCCCACCTGCTGCACCCTGATTTTAACGATCAACAGGCAGAGGCTTTCGGTAGAGAAATTCAGCAAAAAGCTGGTCTCAATGATCAAACTCCTGTCGGTTTTAATCAAATAATTACATTTGAAAGGTTACTCGGATGTAAAATTATAGTATTTTACCGTAACGAAAACGATCGTAGCCTTTGTAAATTTCAAACTAGTACACCAAATACACAAAAAACCCTTTGTTTATTTTTATTTGACAATCATTACTATGCTATCAAAAATTTAAAAGGATTTATGGGTACAGATTATGTATGTAATCAATGTTATATCGGGTACAACCATCTCTTATCACACTTCTGTCCTGCTCGGTGCTCGGTCTGTATGCAGCCTAACTGTAGCGATCATTCCATCTCTCCTGTTGTATGTAGCGATTGTAACCGCACCTGTCGCTCTTCCCATTGTTTCGAGAGCCATAAAAAACTCGTGCAGAGGCGTGAAAGACTCGCAAGCAACTGCCAGCTCTATAAAAAATGTGCCAAGTGTTCGAGACTTTATTATTTAGCAGCAACAGAAAAACCCCACAAATGTCAAAACAGGAAATGCCCAATCTGTCGCCAGGAAATCTCCACTGATCAGCAAACCCATCAGTGTTACATGCAGGTTTTAGAACGCGAGACAAAACACAACAACAAGTTGATTTTTTACGATTTCGAAACATTCGTAAACGAACACGGTGAGCACACTCCTTTTCTGGTTTGTACGAAAACATCAGATGGCAAATCCTGGAACTGTGTTGGTGAGGACTGCGTGCAAAAATTTCTCGCTCATTTCAGACGCCCACTCTTTAAGGGGTGTATTTTTATCGCTCATAATGCAAAAGCTTTCGACGGGTACCTTATTTTAAGCAAAATGTCTAAGTTAGGGCTAAAACCATCTTTGATTATGCAAGGGTCCAAGGTCATCAGCTTTACAGACCCAGACTTTAATCAACGATACATGGATTCCAGCTGCTTTCTCCCTATGCCCCTGTCAGGTATTCCAAAAGCAATGGGGTTTTCAGACAGCGTAAAGGGTTTCTTTCCTCACTCTTTCAGTTCCAGAGAAACCCTAAAATATGTAGGCCCCTACCCTCCACCCTCAGCTTACAGCATAGAGAGAATGACAACAAAAGGCAGGCATGATTTTTACAAATGGTATGATTCGGTCAGCTCTGGTACCTTTAATTTCATGAAAGATGCCCTGTCATACTGTGAAAACGATGTTGAAATTCTAGCTCGGGGTTGCACATTGTTTAGAAACGGTTTTATTGAAGAGACAGGAGTAGATCCTTTCAGCCGCAACACGCTTGCAAGTGCCTGCCTGAAAACTTATTTAACAAACTTTATGCCAGCTAATACATTAGCTCTCCCGTGTCCCCTGAATTACCGTAATCAGGTCAAATCATTTTCCTCTGCCTCAATTCAATGGCTAGAATATCTCTCGTACACACAAGGTGTTTTTATCACACATGCGCTAAATCAAGGAGAAAAAAAGCTCGGTAGTTATTATGTAGATGGATATTCCGAAATTAACGGTAAACCGTATGTATATGAATTCTTGGGTTGTTACTTTCACGGGTGTGTTAAGTGTTTTTCAAATCAGGCCGACTTTAATCCCTTGTTAGACCTCACTTTTGCAGAGCTAAACAGCAGCACTGAAGAAAGACTCGCTAGATTGAGAACTGAGTATAATGTATCTCTTGTTACAATCTGGGAGCATGAGTGGAGCGAGTTAAAGCGTATTGATCAGAGTGTAATCAGTTTTCTCAAAAATTACGAACCGCCAGAACCTTTGAACCCCCGCCACGCCCTCTTCGGAGGGCGTACAAGCCCTGCACAGCTGCGCTGCAGTGCAGGCCCTGGGGAGAGAATCAGTTATGTGGATGTTACCTCACTGTATCCGTTTGTAAATAGCACCTGCAGTTACCCCTTAGGACATCCTCAAATAATCTTTAGAAATTTTCAGCACCCTAAAAACTACTTTGGCTTTATCAAAGCGGTTGTATACCCACCCAGAGCACTGTATTTTCCCGTTTTACCCTATAAAACAAACTCAGGCAAGCTTCTCTTTACCCTCTGTCGCACTTGTGCTGAAATGAACAACCAGGAGGGGGCCTGTAACCATAGCAACGAGGAGAGAGCACTCAGAGGGGTCTGGACCACTGTAGAATTTAACCTTGCGTTAGAAAAGGGCTATCGAATAAGTAGAATCACCGAGGTATGGCACTTTGAGAAACAGAGTAACACAATATTCACAGACTATGTACATCATTTCCTGCGCAAAAAACAGGAAGCTTCAGGTTACCCATCAGATGTTGTAACTGAGGAGGATAAACAGCTTTACATTAAAGACTACCAGGCTAAGCAAGGCATCACTTTAGACCCTGAAAACATAAAACTAAACCCCGCTAAAAGACAAATGGCCAAACTGTGTTTAAACTCTTTTTGGGGAAAATTTGGCCAGAGAAATAATCTCACACAGAGCAAGCTCGTGAGTGACCCAGAGGAGTTCTTTAATCTGATGTTCTCCCAAAAATACAAAGTCACATATTTCTCTTTTGTCAGTGAGGATGTAGCGCTTATTCAATGGTGTTATGGCGATCTCTGTACCCCATTGCCAAACTCCACAGATAACATCTTCATTGCGGCCTTCACTACATCATATGGGCGTATGAAACTCTACAGTTATTTGGATCAGTTGCAGGAGAGAGCTATTTACTACGATACTGACAGTGTTGTTTATCTCACCAAACAAAATCAATCTGAGCTAGAATTAGGTAGATATTTGGGCGACCTCACTAATGAACTAGAGCAGGATGATTTCATTACAGAGTTTGTTGCAGCTGGACCTAAAAGCTATGGCTATATGACCAAAAAAGGTAAAGTTGTGTTGAAAGCAAAAGGGATCACACAAACACACGATGTCTGCGAAAGGGTCAATTTTGAATCTGTAAAAAACCTGGTTGACAATTACATTGATAACAGTGAAGGAGGGTCTATACTTGAGGCACCCCAGCACACTATCCTTCGTAATAAAGCGGGGTTTGCACTGAAAAATTCATCATTCCCCAAAAAATTCCGGGTTGTTTATGACAAGCGTAGATTGCTGTCTGGAGGTCACACTTTACCCTTTGGTTATTGATTATTCTTTCTTCTTTTTTTTCTTTTTGTTTTTGTTTTTTGGTTGTTTTTAAAAATGTTTCAACCTGCTTTAATCGAGTTTGATCCCAGACTTCATGTGCCATTTTCCTGTATGGTTGTGGGGCCATTTTTTGTGAAATCTGTATTGGAAAACTGTGTACATGTTTTGAACAAGCTTATTGACAACATTGTGTGGGTTTATACATCCTTTCAGCCTCTGTATTCTGAGCTTCAAGAGAAAAATAAAAGCATTAAATTCATTGAAGGTCTCCCTGAATCTTTTGAAGATGAGAGCTTGTTTCCCTCACACCAAAGTCATCTCGTTGTACTGGATGATGTTATTTTTCAAGCAGCTAATCATCCAGAAGTGGTCCGGATTTTTACTCAATACAGGCACCATAAACATGTGAGTGTAATGTTTTTGACACAAAATGTGTTTTTACAAGGCAAACACAGCAGGACGATCAGTCTGAACAGTACTTATATGGTGTTATTTAAAAACCCCCGTGATAAATTACAAGTTAATACACTAGCTAGACAAATATGTCCAGGACGTGTACATTTCTTTTTGGAAAGTTTTGAAGAAGCCACAAGAGAGCCACACGGATATTTATTGATAGATTTAACCCCCACCTGTCCAGAGCAGCTAAGACTGAGATCAGGAATACTACCCTCAGAACAGCTCTGTGTTTTCTTACCCAGGAAAAAATAACAGAAACAATGTCTGTAAGATTGAGAAGAAACTTTGCTTTGCTGAAAACACTAACCACAAGCTCCCCTAAAATTCGTAAGGTTATTTTACAAGAATGCTCACCTGATTTTATCCAGGCTATTTGCGAGCTTTGTATGAATCTCTTAAAAGGAAATATTCCAATCACACAATGCCAGCATAACAAATTGAAACGTTACAAAGAGAAGATCAGAGAGATGGCGTGCAGACGGGATGGTGTTAGGAAGAAGAAAAAGTTACTGACTCAAAAAGGCGGTTTCCTGCTACCACTCCTCACAACAGTTTTACCCATGGTAGCTGATTTAGCTATAGGCGCGATCCGTAAATAACAATGCAGAAAATGTATCTTATCTCACCCTCCCAAATCAAACGCTTACATGAAACACATGCAAATGCCTCACGACCAACCATCAGAGACAAGGCGGAAGATGAGCTGGACAGTGAAATGAGACGTGTATTGGAGACTCAGGGTCTAACCCCCGATGAGAAAATTAAAAAGTATAACATGCTTTTATAAAAGTACCTAGTACTTGAAAGACAAAAATCAGATGAAAGCAAACAGATAACACTAAGACTCCCTGCTGAGCGTGAAGTAGGGGAGACTGTGAGAGCACATGAACACCATCAGGAAGAAAGCGAGGAGGGGGAGCAGACGGGTAGTGTGAATAAAGTTTTACATGATGTTTTAAACCACATAAACCCTCGCTCAAAGAGAAACACTGATTATCTAATGCATAGAATATTAGCATCAAAAGGGCATGGAGGATGGACTGAGGACGGGGAATTCATGCATAGACAGAAGCCAATACCAGGAAGTCATATGCTCGATTTGATGAAATTTTTATCAAGCTCTCGGGCAAGTGTAAAACCAACAGGCTGGAGTTCGCTTGCACGAACTTTGGCGGATCTAAAAATACCCCTGTCCACTATTACAAACTTAGCGGCTAGAAGGGAAATAGCCACATTAAAAGAATCGAGAGAAACAGGAGAAGATCATCTGATGAAGATGTTATTGTGAAGAAAAAGAAGAAAAGGAAGAGAATTGCCTTATCACCCACATGGTTAAGTTTCTGATGTAATCCAAACCAGAAATAAAAGATTGTGTTTTTAAAAGTTAATTTTCTCTCATGTTTTTATTTAACAATAAGCACAATACACCACTTTTTCACAGAAACATTTTTCAGTTTTATTGAAATTATTTTGAGCACAAATTACAATCGTTAAAAGCTTTCAAAGAACATGAAGTTTGATTAAAATTGCCAGCTTTACATATTAATACACATCTGATAAATCGTTTTACAAAACATGACACCATGCTATCATTTTTGTTTTGATCAGAGCTATATAAAGAAACTACATCATCATAACTCTTTCCACGCGATTTCTGAGCTAGGAAAAATATACAATGCTGCCCACACACTGTGGAGAGTGGGGCTTGTAGCTGTCTTTGATGGAAAGATACTCGTTTAGCATGCTTTTTCAGAAACGTTACAATGCTTTTAGGATAAAAAGCATAATCTGGAGGGAGACCAAACAAGTCAAAAAAGTTAGCCCCTCCGTTTTCCTCTAATGATATTGCAAGCCAATGAGTTCCAGGCTTATGCCTTGGGTCTGTATTTATGATCAGATATGCCGGTTTTTTAAATGAACGTTTGAGTAATGATAATAACTCATCTTCTGCATATACTCCAAAGAAACGGTCCCCAACTAACAATCTCATTATACTCTCCAATTGGTTGTTGTTCATAATTAATACAAAAGTGTGGAGCCTCTCAGTAATAATCGACCAAAACTTGCCTTTTGGAGTTGATCTCGAGAATGGAATCATAACATGCATAAACGATCAGTGTGGTTGTGTGAGGCAGCGGCACTCTGAAGCGCATTTCTAGTCTCATGTTTCCATTTATCACAGGGGATAAGGCCTGACTGTCATCTGAAGGATTCAAGTTAAAAACAAACAGTGTATATCCTTGCTGAAACTCCTGTCTGTCAATGCATAAGGAGAGATCCTTAAGGTTTCTCCCGGTAGCGGTGTACAGGCTGTAAAACTCTCTTACAGAGTGATTCTCAGCAAAATTGGGTTGAAACGCTTTGGCTGGAATCTGCTTACTCTCATGACATAAAGCCAGGAACTCCAAATCATTATGGCGGAAGTTGAAAGGAGATAAATCATAACGGCCTGTAAAGGCTTCGTGATTGACCATGCCTATGACTAAATAACGGGGGAGTGAACCCAGAAACAGATTCTCATGATGTGATATACGCGAATTCTCTGGTATTGAAAATGTTTTTACATTAATGCGTGAGATGGGATACAGAGCATTAGCCTGCATCAGCGCGGAAGCGTGGCCTACGCGCACAGCGGGGGACACGGTGACTTTCCGTACAAACAATGAAGCCCCCAGAATATTCAGATGGTAATTCGCATTCTGAGGCGCCATAAGGCTGAAAGCATCGTTGGCCCTTGTGAGCTTAACCCTCAAATCCACATTATTGAGCAATAATCGTTCGCAGAAAAAAATATCAGAATGTAACGGTCCCATGACATGGAACTCTCGGGAGCGTTCACTGTAAACAGCACGCCGAACTAATCCACGATTTGGGCCATTGGTTACCACGTGTGAGTCGTGTTGACCGGCAGTATCTTTGTAAAACAACCCGGCACTAAATTGAGTTTTCAGCGCTTCCTCTGAGTAATTTAAATATGTTTCTATTATAGCCCTGTAGGGGTGGGTGGAGCTGGCTTGTGAAATCAGTCTGTCGCCTAATGTGACGTCACATTGTGAAAAAATGGTGTTTAAAGGGTAATTTATAATTGCAACATTAGCGTCAGCATCAATATCAGAACCATCAGCGTTAGTTATTTTCAATCTTAAACTCAGGAGTGTGTCATTTAAATCCAGGTAATGCAGGCCGTTTCCAGGCACGTAAAATTCCACAGGCCCTCGATCAGTGAGCGCTGTTACTGGTAATATTTCTGAATAACATTTGTCCTCGATTGAAAACTGGGTCAGGGGGGCTGTGAACAGATCCAGTTCACTCAAGGTGCATTCGCTTGATCGCTCGTGAAGTAAAGACATTGTTGTTTGTTTCTTAGTTTTTTAAAAAATATCCTGCTTCGACCTGCGTGTTGCCCGTGTGGTGGTTTTAGCACTCTGTCTCTTTTTGACAGTTTTCCTCCGCTTTTTAAACTCGGTCAGCCGCTGGCCCGGAGGACGTTTTAGTGCTCTGCGGGCGATTATGCTTAACCCTGAACCTTCTTGCTTTTCCTGTGTGTTTGAGCGAGTCAAGTTAGACAGAGAGGAGGTCACAACATCTGTAGCAATTCCTTTGACAGCTGTTTTCAAATGAGGTTTAACCAGGCTGACACCACGCTTTAAGAATGGGGTTACAAATCTAAACAGTTTTGAGAAAATAGATGCTATTCCTCGTCCGTAAATTACAGATGCACCAGAAAACCCCGGGAGACCATTACCAGCTTGCGATTCGTAATATCTTATGAACCTATTATTATCCATATTTTGTTATTATGGCAGATCCTTGAGAGGCCGGAAATGTAGCTTTACTATCGTTTTACCGTAGGTAAAGTTTACAGGTTCGTTCTGATCAGTTTTGATTTCAATATGGATATTTTCTATGTGTTTCCGAGCAACCGGAATATAGTCTGGTTTGTTAAAGCACAGGTTCACGATATCTCCGTAATTTCCCTCTATTCTGACAGTACGCAGTAGGGGCGAATAGCTATCACCTACCAGCTGTAGCGCTGCTATATCAGAATAGCAAAACAGATGATAACATCCAGCTTTTATATCTGCAGGATAGGGGGCAAATTTGCGCTCAAACCGCTGCCAGACACCTACTGGTACACCAAGCATATATGCCAGAGGGGGGGAAAACCTGAGCTGATATATCCCTCCAGCTGTGAATTCAAACTTTTTAACAACGGGGTGATATTTCAGATAAATATCCGAGTCAATACGCCTAAGGCAGGCTTCAATCTCTGTTCTCAATGTGGTAGCATCCTCATAAAAGCCAGCGCGTATTTTTGTTTTAACCACGTCATCAGGCCGCTGCTCAGCATCACCCTTTTTCCTCCATTCAAAATAAGCCTTATCATTCGGGAGATTAAGCCATGTATAGGGATATGAAATTTCAGTGAGAGCGACCTCCCACGTCCCATCGAGATTGAGATGTTGAGCCAAATCCACACGGAAACTCGAACTTGTGTTATTTTTAAAAACATTCAGACTTGCGTTTGATGGTAGTGTGACGTAAAAACCCTGCGACCTGAGAGTCATTGCTGAACCGTTACCAAGGTTACCCCGGTGAGAGTGAGGTAAGGAGTTTGTTACGTGAGGTTTTTAAGCTCACTGGCTTTAATCCAGCTATTAAACTTTTCAGGCCAATTCCTCCATTTCACCAGGAAATAAAGCTGTCCCCTCTGTTTACGTTTTGAGAGAATTTTGTCTATGTGATAGAGCTTATCCTTCACAAGAGCGATTTTCTGCAGCTCATACTCGTAAAAACTACCGATAATTTCTTCCCCATCATAATCTTTGATTTTATAAACAGGAGGCTCTCTAGGTATGCATTGATCAATAGTAAATACCTCGCTTGTGAATGTTTGCTCATAACGTTTATCAAACACACCTCTAACTTTAGACAGCCTCACGTGATCTCCCTTTTTAAATTTCATAGGGTTTTTTCTACAAGGAATAGTAGAAGTGCCATATAGGTTTTGAAATACTACCGCTACGTTCTCTGAATTTACTTCATTGGGGGACATTTTTATGGAACGGTGATAGCTAGTGTTATAGCTGTGTAATAAATCTTGTAACACATCGATATATCTACGTGTATTTGCAGCGGTGAAATATCTATACATTTTACTTTTAAGAGTTCTATTAAACCTTTCACACACTGAGGCTTTTAGATCGCTGCCTGTAGCAAAATGATTTATACCATGCTTTTTCATTAAAGATTGAAAACTGGAATTAAAAAATTCCTTACCACTATCTGTTTGTAGCTTTTGAGGAATTTGGCTATCTTTTAAGACAGACTCAAAAGCCTTAGTGACCTGAGCTCCTGTTTTGTTTTTCAGGGCTCTTGCATAGGCTTTTTTAGAGAAAACATCTATAACTGTAAGTAAATATTGATAGCCATCGTTATGCTCAGCTAACGCCCTCATGTCGCACAAGTCTGCCTGAAATTGATTAAGAGGTCTAGGGACAAACAAAAAAGCGCAGGCGTGCAGCTCGGTGTAAGGTGTATGCATCCTGTTCGGCGAGGAAATTCTGAGCAGTGTGAGCTTTAATCTTTGTACCAGTTTCATCATGTACGCTTTTAATCAATTTTTGCACCCCGCAGAAACTACCGGGGTGAGATGGGTCGTAATATGCCCGTTTCAATAGAATCTGCTCTGCCATGTGCGATCTTTCAAGTTATGTTTAACTATGGTTTTATTTAATGATCAACCGGTTACTTATCTCGTGTAACGGTTTTCCACAAACAATTTATTTGATGTAAGGAAAACATTAGATTTGAACGAGTAAAAACAAATAATGAGTTTGATTGTTGCAATGCTTTTCCAAGAAAGTTTTATTTGATGTAAAGATTTTCCACAAACAATTTATTTGATGTAAGGAAAACATTAGATTTGAACGAGTAAAAACAAATAATGAGTTTGATTCTTGCAATGGTTTTCCAAAAGTTTTTTATTTGATGTAAAGATTTTCCAAAAACAATTTATTTGATGTAAGGAAAAACAAAATAACCGAACAGTAAGAAAAACAAGAAAGCTAAAACAAGAGAAATAATAGGCAGGAGAAAGAAAAAACAAAACAAAAACAACAAAACAATCTACTAGGACAGCCAAAGCGAGTAATTGTCATCTAGCACTTTATGAATTATGGTCCGGGTAACTTCTGTGACGCTGGCATCGATTTCGTGCAGAGTGCCCTCTATATCGCGGGCATCTCTCAGTTCAAAGAGATACGCCTGGGCCACACCTCTGACTTGAGCCGCTGGTGGTGAAAACCCCTCTAACCGTAAAATTTGTAATAATGTGTTGGTGAAATGTCCATTCCATAATCTTTTGCACAGTTCATCATAGTACTTGAAAAAGTAATATTTTTCCAGCGGGAAAAGACAAGAGTGACGTCTCTCGGAGGGGTGGGAGACCTCGCATCCTTGACACACGTCTTGTCGGTGCTTCTGGAGCAGCGACATGATAAGGTACTTGACGGTTAATTTTATAAGTTCAAAAACAGCGGTGGGGAGTATAGCCTCGGCCTCGTGGTTGTCCACGGAGGAAGGTTGCCCCTTGGTATCCCCGGGGTGGGGGTCATTGTCTTCAGGCTCTTGGAAAAGAGCCCGGCTGAGGGAGTCCCAGAGCTGTGATGAGTCATGGTTGTTTTTAGGAGATGTGAAGGAGAGAGCCGCTGTGGTTTTTAAAAGGACTGGGTAGGAGGAGGCGGGGTTGAGGGGGACAGGATGAGGGGCGGGGTTATGTAGACTGCTGCGGGTTGTTTCCAACCAATGGTACTTTTACTTAATTTGAAAAACTCTAAAATCCTGCCATTCTTTTCACCCACCAACTTGAGCCAGTCCTGAGTGGGAATCCGAAGCAATGTGTTGAAAACACCGGAGTGGGTGTTTGTAAGGTCCAGCACAAAGTCATCCTTGCCACCGTCGTCTGATGTTTGACGACTTGCCCTGCAGATCCACCTGCAAAATGGAGTGGTCTTGGTCTCCCATTGTGTGTATGTCACGGTTTTACTAGCCGTGTTTAAAGGCCGGCGCTGACTGAATGGCGGAAACGCGTGAGCCTCTTTGAAAACACGATGCGTCTGCGTTTGCTGGTCCCTTGTACGCGGTGCTTGCGAACTGGTTTCACGCAAGCTCTTGTGGATTTCAGGGGTCGCGATGAGGGTGAGAACAGCCCAGTCAGAGCAAGTCAAGGTGATCCGCGGTGTGAGTGGACCAAAACTTTCACCCGCTTTAAGTTGATAGAAATAGATTTCACTCTCTGGGAGGCTGAAAGCATAGCCCCAAAACCCACCAGTGTTGAGAGGGAATCTTTCCTCCAGCGGGATAGAAGCTGCAGGCTGGACTTTGCAGAGATGCAATCTTCTGAGTTGCGCGGGGGTGGCAGAGGCTCTGTAGCTGGTTACCGGGGTCTGAGAGACCACAGTGAGGTTGGTAGGTCTGGTGGCCATGTTGTTTGTGGAAAAGAGAAAGCTTGCTTGTTTTTCTGAGAGAAAAAACAGTTAAATTTACGTTGAAATGTTAGATTATTTATCCTGAATGGGAGCCAGCAAGTTAGCCTATCGTTGAGCAGGTAAATCCTAGCTGAGCGCGATTGGCTGCACGGGGTGCGAATGAGAGCCGCCCCTTAGTTATGTGATTGGCAGCGGGGCAGTAAGGTTTACCTGGGAGGCGGAGTTGGTCTCCGGCGCAAATTTTCAAACTAGGAGAAGGAGCATTGCTATCTGAGCCAGGGAACGAACAAGTAGGAAAAAAACGGTGCTCTGGCTGAAGTTCCGTGAGAGTAAGAGCGAAAGGAGGACTTAGACTCTGCGCGGATTTTTAGTAAGAGGGCTGGTTTTTTGAAGAAAAAAGACTAAGGGTTTTTTTCAGGATTTCCCCTGTTATCGAATATAAGGTTTTGGGTATACGAGGGGTTCCCTACAGGTTATTCTAGGGGTTTTTGGATAGAAATACGGAGGATTTTTTCAGGAGTTTCTCCCTGCTTATTTCCTAAGGATCGGGGTTTGGGAGCGGGGAGAGCGTTTTAGCGAGTAATTGTATGGGGTTTTTTGTGGTGCGTTTTTTGGGAGAAAATAGTTTTTTAAGAAAGTTTTTTATGTTGGGAGCAGCGGTGCGTTTATGCACGGAGTGGGAGCAACGGGGAATGCCAGAGTTTTTTGCGATTCTGAGTTTGATTCTAAATCTGTCACGGTTTGCGGGTGCAAGCCGTGTGGAAATAAATTAGGACCAGGCAGCGGCAGCTCAAGTGCAGGTGAGAATTTATTAACAGTGGGACGAATAAACAGAAATGGCGGGTGACACTAACAGGAAAACCTAAACTGGGTAACACTAACAAAACAAACCAGAAATGAAGATGCAGGGAGGTCCGGGGAAATACACATGGGGAGACCGAGGGGAAACAACACAGACGAAACAGCAACTAACAGAGGGAGACACGAGGTTTAAGTACACAGAAGGATAACGAGGGAATGAGACACAAAAGGAGGGCACAGCTGGGAGGAATCTGACCTGACGAGACAGGGGAAATGTAACTGAACACACTGAGATAAGACAGAGACTTTCAAAGTAAAACAGGAAACACACACGTAATGACACAGACTCAAAAACGCAGACTAAACACAGGGATACACGGGCAGAAAAGAATGAACACTAACCGAGGGAGAACAGAACCAAAAGTACAGTAATAGAAAACACAAAACGCTGGGTCAAAAAGGACCCAGGATCATGACAAAATCTCCTTGTTCGGATTAAACAAATGCATATAAAATGAAATAAAGTGTCCCGCAAAGGCATGCACCCTGTATGTCTGGCCATACTGAACGTTACAAAAGCACAAGTTTAACTAAGCACATTTATACTGGTTTAACATGTTTTCACCGATAAACACGGTCCCAGAGACACAAGCACGGTCCCAGACACAGGCGCGCTCACGGGCGCTCCTAGACACACATGCGCGGGCGCTGACCCACCAGTAGATGGCGTTTTTTAAAGCATAAAAAAGTAAAAAACTTTTTTAATAGCTTAAAAATAAAAGAATGCTATTTGATATAAAAAATAATCAATTAGTAGGTTTTGGGGGAAGAAAAACCAATGAGCTATGAACTAGCATATTTTGGATGAATATCATAATTTTTATGAAAATCATATTTTTTATGAATATCATATTTTTTTATGAATATCATATTTTTATTACTTCCTTTATTACTTTATTACTTCCTAGGGTCATAAAGTTTTATTGGGGGGCCATAAATCACTCAGTTTGACATAAGGGGCCTAATATCCCTCTCTCTCATTATTACACATAATTTATGGTTTGATTTCTATGCATGTTTGGATTGGAGCAGTTGTTACCAACATCTGGTGAGAATTTCATGTCAACAGCACCTTTAGAAACCTATTTACTTAGAAAATTGGTGAGCTGTTCAATACTTATTTTACCCGCTGTACATATATTGAGTGATCATGAGTCACCTGGACAAAAATGCCAGGGTAGGCGCACTGTGAGGACTACACCAGCCTGTTAGAGGAGAATATTTCTTCTTGTATATTTTTATAATTTTTACCCCGTGACCCTGGCCTTGCACATTTACAGAGGAACAGGCAGTTTGATGGGAAATGAGGCCAACTGTCACACTGGACGGAGGCCAGCAACTTAAACAGAACCCAAGCGCAGACACACAGAGGAGGCAAGAGGGCGTCTTAACACAATTTATTGGTGAATATATAATATGGGTGAAAACACAAGGACGTGGCAAGCTGCGGTGTGGAAACGTAGTCGTGGAATTATTAGCGTGGCATAAACGTGAGGACAACTGGATCTAGGCAGGTAAGTATTGGTCACACTGGGGAGAGAGGAGAGCGGAGTTAGAGCTGGGTTGAAGTGGATTGCCAAAGAGGGTAAGTATGAGAGTCTTTTCAGCTTACTTGCAGGAGGTGGAGGTGTGGTATCGAGGGGGAGGTGAAAACGGCTGACCTTGGGTTCAGTGGATCCAAAGTGGTGGGTGAGCAGGAGGGCAGGCAGGTGAGGTTTGAAGATATTTCCCAGTGAAGTGGAAAGGAGCTGAGGTCCAAGTGGTGAGCAGCAGTCGACACTGGAGAATAGGTCCTGAAGCACAAGAAACAGCGTGAGTCAAACAACTTGAGATTAGCAGCATGAACGTGAGAGCCGGTTACCAACATCAGGTAGCTGACGAACTGGCAGGGAGGAGATGACAGCGCAGAGCTTAAATCCCTCTTTGGCCTGATTGCCCCAATTAGCTCCAGATGCGTGAAGCTGAGGAAGTCCTGCCCACGGGCGGAGCCAAGGGTGCTCTGGCACTGATGGAAAATCCCAGCTGCTCACCCAGACCATGACACCAACATTATTAGAAGTTTTGTAAGTGAGGGTGGAGCAAGAAAAGCTTGCTTCAAAACATGATGACAGTTAATGGGCAAAGCGACCTTTTTAACTCCCTGTGTGTATGTTTTGGTGCAGATTGAGCTACAATTAGATTTCCACATATGTGAAAAATGTTTGCCCCCTTCCTGATTTCCTAGTGTTTTGCACAGATTTGTCACACTGACATGTTTCAGATCATCAAACAAATTTTAATATTAGACAAAGATAACCTGAGTAAATACAAAATGCACTTTTTAAATTATGATTTCATTAATGGAAAGCTTATCCAAACCTAATTGCATTGTGTGAAAAAGTAATTGCCCCCCTTTCGTTCTAATGCATCTCCACACCAAAGAAGCCACTGAGATGTGAACAACAACTCCAGTGGGGCAACTCCAGATGGTACACCAAAAACAGAATTTCCACTTTTATTATGCTGTTGTCAAATATAGATTACTCGAAAGATTTGGAAAACAAGAGAGAAAGAAAGGAATTACATGCCTAGTTAATTTCCTGCTATTAAAGTTGGTATCACTGAAAATAGGTACATATGAAAATCAAATAAGATTTTAAAATCCATTGTAATCAATTTTACTTGATTGATTGATTGATTGACTGGAAGTCCCAGTCATTGCTGTAATGATTCTCAGCAGAGCTGAGCAGAAGAAATGATTACCGACATAGGACAGTCTTGCCAGGGAGGGCCACTGGGGGGTGCCAGCAAATTTGGTGGGTGGTCAGTGCCCCCCTTGACCAGGTGCCAGATGCACCCGGTCCATGAGGCTCTGGAAAGTGTCGGGGGCCCCAAACAAGCTGTGTGACAAGTTAGTACAATATGTACGAGGTGGAGAAGGCTGTATTTTCCGTGGACTATGCAGACAAGGGAATCTGCCAGTAGCCCTTGGTTGAATCCAGGGCTGTGAAAAAGTGAGCAGTGCCAAACTGGTCCAGGAGCTTGTCGATTCGGAGCATGGGATAAGCATCAAACTGTGACACTTCATTGATTCCCCAACCTTATAAATAGTACCTTTGCACAATGACTGATGTGATTGCAGCGATTCAGATCAAAAACCATTGATCAATGAACAATAGTCTTTGATCACTGGTTTCTGATCAGTGGTTGTTGATCAATGATCATGACAATTTGCATATTAATGTTCAAGGAACTGACCTCACAGTCTGTTGTTCCCTCAGAGCCCGTTCTCACTCCCGAGGCGTAACATCCCGACGTTTTGTCACGTCCTGCGGCGTTCCTGAGGAACGCGAAAGGTGACCTTCCACGTTGTTATGGTACGCGGCGGTTTCCAGCCCTGTACTGCAGCCCTAAACTTAACCTTATCACTAAGCCTAACCATAACCTTATGCCTAACCTTAACCATAACCTTATGCCTAACCATAACCTTATTCCTAACCTTAACCATAACCGTATCCCTACGCCTAAACCTAACCTTATCCCTAAACCTAAGCATAACCTTATGCCTAAACCTAACCATAACCGTATACCTAAGCCTAAACCTAACCTTATCGCTAAACCTAACCATAACCTTATTCCTAACCTTAACCAGCACTTTAATGAGGTGAAATAGTGTTTTCTAAAGCGATTTTAAGGGAAAAAAAGCGAAGATGTGTAGATTGAGTCCAAACGGTTCTCATGTGTCCGCAGTTTTCCGATGTCGTGACGTAGGAACGCCTTGGGTGCCCGAAAACGTAATATGTTGACGATTTGTCACCTAGCGTAAAATGTTACGATTTGGGAGTGAGAACGGGTTGTCCCTCAGTGGTGCTAGTTTCAGTCACTGTGCGAAAGTACTGTTTATAGGGCTGGGGAAACCTGAAGAAGTCACTTGGATGAGAGACAAAATGTTTCTCCCACTGAAAACGCTACGTTCTGATGAACAGAATCAACTTTTTAGGATAGTTTCTGTTTACTGTCTATTTCGTATATTGTTAAGTTTATACTTTAGATTTTGCTTTGAAAAGCTTGCCGCTTTTTTTTTTTTTACACCGTTTTTGTGTCCAACATTTTGGGTCCTCATTCCTCACTAATGGCATCATGACATTTATAAATCGTTTTTTATTGCGGATTCAAGATAATAACAGTGATGAAGAAGTAGTAAAGTTGGTTCTTGTGTGATTTTTTTGATCTGGATGTCTTGCCTGTGGGTTCATAACTCCCTTCTGCTCTTCTTCATCTCTGACTGAAGTGCAAATACAGTAAAGCTTTATGGGAGACTCTGAGGTTGTGCATCAATCAGAAATTGCTAGAACATTTTGAATCCAAATCCGTTTGGTCGTTATGACATTTTTATTCAGATACCACAAACACACACAAATCAATAATCAGTTCTTGAATCTGATTGAAACTACTGTATTAATATATCAAAGACATCCTCAAAAATGTACTCAATCTTTCTCTGTTGTCCAGAAATGCAAACGTCATCGCAGGGACTTGATTGTGAATCATGGAATATGCCCAGGTGCAGACATGACGGACCCTTTGTTTGGCATTTTCCACACCTTTTTTACTTGTTGCACAAATGTGCTGAAAACAAGCATTCAGGACTTTCTCTCAAGGCAAGATGTGACGATCAATTTGGTGTTCTCATAAAACACGAGCAAGGTAGGTTCACCTCAGAGAAGGCCAATTTCATATTACTCTGGGGTCATCTAAAATCTGAATCCTGGCGGGTGTCTGTCAGTAGGTGATTCATATTAGACCTTCCCATGAAATAAATAATTCTTAAGCTTGGTTAGGTTGATAAAATGTAATGTGATATTAGAAATGATAAAATTATACTATTTGAATTGGATGGTGAAAGCCTCCACCCCTACCTTTTCATAAGCACACCATTTGAACAACTCCAATAATAACTATGAAAACATTTTGGTTAATGATAGTTCTCTCTCAGTTCTTAGTAGTTACTCAGCTTTTAACCTAATGTTAATTTCTGTCATGCTGTCATTCTGCACTGCTCACAGTACCACAGAAATCTGTAAAAGTAAATGTGGAGGTCAGCAGCCAATCTCAGAAGCCTCCTGAGAAAGAGCCGTCATTGATTATGATGTTGATGTATAAAAAAGCATGAAACAAAAAAATTCAAAAGAAGTTTTAAAAAATTCACAAAAACTATATGTAGTAATACGATGCACTAGGCACTAAGGGGTTATTAAGAGGAATGAAGTAGTCACTAATTATTTTTAAAGACTTTATGGAAAAATACAATTTTTTCCTGTGTTACGCCGAGAGATGCGGTGAGGGAAACATCAGACTTCACTCTGTCTTAACTGCAGTAATTGCTTTATTGTCTCTTGCCAATAACATGCACATACAGACAGCAACATCTCAAAATGGCCCCCAATCCATTTCCTGCTTCCTTTAAATACTCTAAAGACCACGCCTTCAATTCAGACTGGCCTATAAAAGAGCTGCAAATGAGGCAGGCCACCTTTTTACTGGGAAAACAAGATGGCCACCACAGAGGTAACACTTTTATTACATGATTGCTTCCCAACATTACTCACCACCCCCCCCCTTCAGGTTGACACATATCTGGCAAACGGGAAAGATAGTCAGCAATAAGATTCTTCTTACCCGGACAATGCTGGATGGTGAACTGGTATGGCTGGAGGGCTAGGCACCAGCGCAGTATCCTCGCATTTTGATGTTGTTTGGAGTGCATCCACACCAGGGGTCTGTGATCTGTCTGAAGAATAAATTCTCTTCCAAGGAGATAATATTTCAATGAATCAATTGCCCACTTAATTGCCAGTCCTTTTTCTACTGTAGAATAGTTCTTTTCCCTTTCAAACAGCTTTTTACTTAAGAAAAGCACAGGTTTTTCTTCACCAGCTTCTCCCTGTGCCAGCACTGCTCCAAGTCCAACATTAGAGGCATCTACCTGCACAACAAATGGTTTGGAAAATCCGGGCTTTGCAAAACAGGTGCTTCAGAAATCTGTCTCTTTAAAGATTGGAAGGCATGTTCACAGTCGTCATTCCACATCACTTTAGAAGTGTGTTTTCTCGTGAGATCTGTAAGAGGGGCTGCCAAGGTTGAGAAATGGGGAATAAACCTCCGAAACCAGCCAACTAACCCCAGAAACGACCTCACTTGCTTCTTGGTTTTAGGTCTGGGAATTGTTTGTATAGCCTTTACCTTTTCAACTTGTGGCTTTATTTGTCCATGGCCAACAATGTATCCTAGATACTTCACTTCTTCTTGTGGCCAGGCACACTTACTCACATTCAGAGTCAAACCAGCCTTCTGGATCTTTGCCATCACAACCTTTAGATGCTGCAGGTGTTCCTCCCAGGACTCACTGTAAATCACCACATCATCCAGGTAGGCAGCTGCAAACTTGAAACAACCATCAAGGATAATGTCCATCAACCTTTGAAAAGTTGCAGGCGCCCCATGAAGACCAAAGGGCAACACAGTGTACTGAAATAAGCCCATTCCTGGAATTTGGAAGGCTGTGTATTCTTTACAGGATGGCTCTAAAGGCACTTGCCAGTAACCCTTACACAAATCCAAGGTTGTAATGTATCTAGCCCGTCCTAGTCTTTCCAGTAGCTCATCAATCCTTGGCATTAGATAAGAATCAAAACAGGAAATACTATTTAGCTTTCTCATGTCTGAACAAAATCGTAGTTGAGGGGAGTCTTTCTTTGGAACAAGTACAATGGGATTCGACCACTCACTCCTTGATGGCTCGATCACTCCCAGTTCCAGCATCATCTGAACCTCCTTCCTCAACGGTCCCACCATCCGTTCTGGTACCCTGTAAGGCTTAAGACGAACAGGTTTTGTTTTCTTTCAAGATGATGTTGTGTGTTATGACATTTGTTCGGCCCAGTGTGTCGGAGAACAAAGATGGAAAAGATTGCCTCACCTCATTCAACTGATGCCACTGATCTTCAGTCAGATGTTTAGGAGGGTCTTCAGAGTTGGGCATGTCTCTGAATGGACTCATTTCAGCATCTCCAACCTCCAAAATGCCACTGTCTTCAGGCTGAACATCTCGTACCATCAGGATTTGCTTCACACCTGGTTCTGGGGCATTTCTTTCATGATACTCTTTTAACAAGTTTACATGTAGCAGTTGCTTTGATTTGTGTCTGTCTGGACAAATGACCTCATATGTCACTGGGCCGGTTTTTCTGGCCACAGTATAAGGTCCTTGCCACTTAGCCAGCAGCTTACTTGGTCCAGTAGGCAAAAGTACTAAAACTTTTTGACCAGTCTTTAGTTTTCTCTCACAGGCATGCTTGTCATACCATACCTTTTGCTTTTGCTGCGCCTTCTGCATATGGTCTCCAACCTTTTCTCTGTATGTTTCCAGTTTGTCTCTCATCTGCAATATGTAGGAAACGATGTTGGTCGTCGAAGCCACTTCAGTAGACCCCGGTGCCACTCCAGCCACCCACTTCTCTTTCAGCATATCCAGAGGGCCTCTAACCTGCCTTCCATAGAGCAGCTCAAAAGGGGAGAAACCAGTTGAAGCCTGTGGCACTTCTCTGTATGCAAACAATAGAAAAGGCAACCATTTATCCCAATCTTTGCCAGTATCATCAATAAACTTTCTCAACATTTGCTTCAATGTACCATTAAATCGTTCCACCAAACCGTCCGTTTCTGGATGGTAGGGAGTAGTTCGAATACCTTTTACACCAAGTTGGTCATAAAGAGACTTTACCAAATGTGACACAAAACTGGTACCCTGATCTGTCAGGATCTCCTTTGGAATGCCAACTCTGGAAAAAAGGTCTACTAAGCATCGAACAATGTGTTTGACCTGCAGAGAACGCAGTGGATAAACATCCGGATATCTTGTTGCATAATCACAAATGACTAATGCATATTTATGACCATTACTGCTCTTAGGTAAAGGACCTATGATATCCATAGCTATTCTCTCATAAGGTACATCCATTATTGGTAATGTTTGCAACTGGGCTCGGTCTGAAAGTTTGGTGGGAGCCACTTCCTGACATTCATGACATGTTTTGCAGTAGTCAACCACATCTGTGTACAACCCTGGCCAGTAAAAACGTTGAGCAACACGATTATAAGTCTTTGCCTGTCCCAAATGTCCTGACCATGGTACAGTGTGGCCCAAATGCAGAATTACTGATCGATACTCTTTTGGTACAACAAGTCTGGGTTTCTCCATGTCAGCTAAATACAGAAGTTTATCCTTTATTATGAAAGGTTCTCCAGTTACACTTTTAAGCCCTACGGCATTTTCATTTCCATCATCCACGTTGCATGCTTTCTTAAAGAGAGGTTTTAAAGATAGATCATTTTCCTGTCTTTCTCTAAAATTATTGGGAAACTCCCACTGAAGATCAATAGGTGGAGACATTGGTAAGGTTGGTTCCGGAAGTTGTCCCCTACCACTGTTTTTATTTTTCTCCTGTCTACGTTGTCGTTTTGTTTTCCTGATTTTACTCTCTCCTTCAAATAAGTCTTCATCTACATCTGGCAGTGGTTCTAAACCCATTTTCATTGAACGAGTGACAACAGCACAGGAATAGGCTTCAGAGTTATTGTGAACCAAACTGTCTAAGATTGGCAAGTCTTCTCCCAGAATGACATCATATGCTAACTGATCCAACACTCCTACAGTTAACATAAATGCTTGGCCCTCAACTTCAATAGTAACATCTGCTGTTGGATAATCTTTTTGACACCCATGAACACAAGAAATATTTACAGGTTTGTTAAAGTCAGGTAATACATTGCTCAACATAGAAGATTTAACCAAGGTTTGTGAGCTACCAGTGTCAGCCAGAGCCTTTACTGTTTGGCCATTTATTGAAACATCTACCACATGCTTATGTGGCACTAAACCATCACCAGTTAGTTCACCCTCAAGACCTGTAGAGGGAACTACACACAACTCTACTGACTTTGGTTTTCTTAGGGGACATAAAGAAGCTTTATGTCCAGGCTGCTGACAGTAATAGCAAATAAGGTTGTACCTTTGACTGCAATGTATAGGCTTCTTACCACCCCTAGTGTCCAAGCTTTCAACACTAGTCACCCCTGGAGGTTTTACCTCCCCAAACCTTGGTCCCCCCACAGTCATCTTTGACTTAGAAGGTTGACGATGAGCAGCTAGGTAACGTTCAGCCAGATCTGCAGCTTCCCCTCCTGTCTTTGGGTTGTTCTCCTTCACCCATGTGCGGACGTCTGGCTGCAGCACACGAAGAAACTGTTCCAAAATAATGGTTTCACCAATCTCTTCTTTGCTCCGACTGTCAGGACGCATCCATCGCTTATAGAGTCCCTTTATCTGATTGTAGGTTTCACGCACACTCTCTCCCACTGGTACACTGGTGCTCCGGAACCGGTATCTGTAGGTCTCCTCTGTTACATTAAACTTGGATAACACTGCAGCTTTAATGGCATCATAAGAGTCAGACTGTTCTTCATCCATGCCAGCATAAGCTTCAAGGGCTTTTCCAGTCAATAACGTGACCACTCTAGCTGCCCATTCAACTTGTGGCCATCCCCACGTTTTAGCTATGCGTTCGAATCGTACAAAGAAACTTTCAGGATCCTCACCTTCCCTGAAGTCAGGTATTCTTGGCTTAGCACCATGGTGCATTTCTGCTCTCTGCACTGGAGCAGGTTGAACAACATGCATTTGAGGCTGTGCATGCAGTGGTTGAGATGGAGGAGGCAGCTCAGCTTGGTGCTCAGTGACTCCGTGAGGTGGCTGCAGAGCTGATAGTGGAGGCAGTTGCCCAGTCTCTTGCTTTGGGAAAACAGCTGCTGTAGAAATGTCACTCTGGACAGAAGGGTAAAGTTCAGAATGTACATCATATTGCAGCCTCGGTATATTGTCACTCAGTTGTTTAATCTGTTCAAACAGTATTGCTTCTGTTCTTCTGGAATGCCGCATAAATTCTCTAATTTCATCAAAGATATCCGGTCCAGAAAGTTCTTTACTCACGACACCAACTGCAGTCTGCTTAGGTCGTACTACCGGCTCAAAATCATCCTCATCAGCCATTGCTCCTTCAGGTGGTGGATCTGGCTCAATTGTTTGTCCACCTTCCCTTTCTTCCATGTCAGCATGGGGTTTTTTCCTTGTCCCACGGTTTCTTCCACGTCCTACACCCCTCATTCAGCGTGTTCTCTCCCTCATTCACAGGCGTAACCAAATCCCACTTCTGACACCACTGTTACGCCGAGAGATGCGGTGAGGGAAACATCAGACTTCACTCTGTCTTAACTGCAGTAATTGCTTTATTGTCTCTTGCCAATAACATGCACATACAGACAGCAACATCTCAAAATGGCCCCCAATCCATTTCCTGCTTCCTTTAAATACTCTAAAGACCACGCCTTCAATTCAGACTGGCCTATAAAAGAGCTGCAAATGAGGCAGGCCACCTTTTTACTGGGAAAACAAGATGGCCACCACAGAGGTAACCTGCAAAACACTTTTATTACATGATTGCTTCCCAACATCCTGACTGACTGCCTTTGGATCCCCACACCCATCAGCTAATGTACCTGCATGCTTGACTTCACTAAACCTTTAGAATGTACAACATTATATTGAAGCACTAAAGAAAGACTGTGCAATAGTATTTTCTCCCTGACTGGTTTGGATGGTGAAAGTCCAGTTTCAAAATATGTAAGCATGCTTCCTCAACAAGTGTAGAAAAATGTCTAAATTGTGTGGAAGTGCTTGCTTGTGTCTTGTTCTTGTGTAAACTGTGGACATTATTTAACTGCAGCACATTAACTTCCACCTTCAAGCCTCATTGAGTAACTATGCAAGTACACCAGAAAGGTAACAAATAAAGCTAATGATGTTACCGTGATCTGTGTTTGTAATTTACAAACTATTCAGACTTCGGTCTTTGTATTTTTTTTTATATATAATTGAGCAGTTTTATAAATTGATAGTTAGATCACTGCAATCAAGCAGTCATCTCAAATGAAATGAGTGAATTGCATTTTGAAATGGGAATGTTTGATGTAGAGTTATATGATTTGGAACATGAATAACACACTATTACCATTCGTGCTTCACAAAGTTAAGGTGTGCTGCTAACAGAGGCTACGTCTACATTAATCCGGATAAATTTGAAAACGGCGTTTTTTTGTCTAAAAACGCTCCATGTCCACACTATCGTTTTCAATCGTTTTCATCCACTTTGAAAACGCCACATTCCTGTACTGCACATGCGTGAAACGTAAGACGATTTGACCTGCGCCACTTCCGTCTGCTGTTTATTTACCTTCCGGGTCTTTGAAACGTTGTGGCAAAATGTTGAGGAAAAGTGCCAAGTTTTATCTGGAGCTACCTGGAGCATGTACAAACTGATATTAATTTTTAATAGGGCTGTCAAAATTGAGAGCAAACAAAACAACTGCTATGCAATACAATGCAATACATGACTGCATCATATGAATAAAATGCGTCATCGTTTTCGAAAGCCTCCGTTTTCACAGTCCACACTGCAACGCGAAAATGGCATTTTCAAATTTATCCACTTTGGAGAGCGTTTTCAAAAATCTCCGTTTTCCTTGACCAAAAACGCCGTCTCAGTGTGGACGGAAGGCCAAAATGGAGAGAAAAAGATGTGTTTTCAAATGAGAACGTATTAGTGTGGACATTCTGGGGTGTAGTTGTTTAGAAACATATTACAGTTATACTTATATGATGGGCATGGACATAATGTGTAGACTCTCAGCTTTCATTTGAGGATATCCACGTTCAAACTGGATGAAGGGTTTAGGTGTTTCAGCTCCCTAACATGTGCCACCCTCTTTTTAAAGGGACCAAAAGTAATTGGACAGTTGACTCAAAGGCTATTTCATGGGCAGGTGTGGGTAATTCCTCGGAAAGGCCTGGAGTTGATTTGAGGTGTGCTGCTTGCATTTGGAAGATTTTGCTTTGAACAGACAACATGTGGTCAAAGGAGCTCTCCATCCAGGTGAAACAAGCCCTCCTTGCACTGCTAAGACAGAAAAAACCCATCTGAGAAATTGGCACAATAGTAGGAGCGGCAAAATCTACAGTGTGGTACATCGTGAGTAAGAAAGAAGGCACTGGTTAACTTAGCAATGCAAAAACACCTGGACATTCATGGAAGACAACAGTGTTGGATGATCACAGAATCATTTCTGTGGTGAAGAGAAACCTTCTCACAGCTGCCAACCAAGTGAAAAACACTCTCAAGGAGGTAGGCGTATTGATATCCAAGTCTACCATGAAGAGAAGACTGCATTAAAGTAAATACAAAGGGTTCACTGCAAGGGGCAAGCCACTTATAAGCCTGAAGAATAGAAAGGTTAGACTGGACTTTGCTGAAAAACATCTAAAAAAAAAAAGCCAGCACAGTTCTGGGAAAACATCCTTTGAACAGATGAAACCAAGATCAACTTCTACGAGAATGATGGCAAGAAAAAAGTATGGAGAAGGCGTGGAACAGCTCATGATCTAAAGCATACCACAGCATCTGTAAAACACAGCCCACAAACAAACAGCAACTGAAAGTTGCTGCAGCAAAGGCCTGGCAGAGCATTAAAAAGGAGGAACCCCAGCATTTGGTGATGTCCAGGAGTTCAAGACTTCAGGCTGTCATTGGGGGTTTTCAACCAAGTATTAGAAATGAACACATTTATTTTCTGTTATCTAATATGTCCAATTACTTTTGAGCCCCTGCCACGAAAGAAATATGTTAAAAATGCTTTAGTTCCTCACATTTTTCTTCTCAGCTCTCAGCGAAGGCGGTCGCACTTTTCTCCTCTTCTGCCCTTATCTTCCCTGCTTAGCTTCTTGTGTCCTTGTCTTGTCTGAGTTTCTTACTTCCCTGGAACACTCTCTCACAGTCTGTGTCTAAAACCTAAAGAGAATTATGGATTTGATCAACTGGTCTCTGAGTGCTATTGACACCCTCTTCTCAACGAGAAGTTTGGGCTCAGGAGAGCCTGAGTGCCCTGGAGGGACTTTCCCTGCTGGATACACAATGGACGGGTGGCAGAAATGGAGGATCGTGTGCCTGGCGGGACTGTCGATCGAGGACGCTGAGGATATCTACCTATTCGGAACCATGATAACAGGGTTCTTGCTGATCGGAGCTGGCTTGGCCCTGGCTTCTCGGAGAATTAAGACAGCGGAACCGGCTGCTCAAACCCCCACAAAGCTGCCCGCTGAGATTGGATTGACTGGACGAGACGCGGCTTCTCAGAAAAGGCTCACAGACGGGGACATGGTCAAGAGCTCGGAGGCTATTGCGGCTGCAGTGAATACTCAGAATAACATCTCTGAGCGGATACTGGGTCACATCAGGGAAGAATCAGCTCAAATCAACAACTATGGGCGAAAGCTGGAAAACATCACGGATCAGTTGGCTGCGGTCGCGAGGTCTCAGAATCTGCTCTGTGAGCAAAAGATTGACAAGACCACGGAATTGAAGGTAAACAACATCATGGAGAAACTGATGGCTATCCAACGGGAGATGGAGAGATCAGTGTCGGAGTGCTAAAACAAAACAGCTCGAAATTCTCATGAGCTGTTGGAAAGAAATCGCCATCTTGATGCGGCTACCCCTCCGGTGCCAGCTGCGGGCTCAAGGCTGGAGCCGAACAAAAACAATCCCAGATAAAGAGTGTGTTGACACTGTTCCTCCCCATTCAAGGCCACCTGGGTTGGCTGGAAGACTGTTTACTTAGCCTGGCAGGGCGAAGGACACTGTCTCAGCTTGACTCTGGACATACACACACAAATACACATACACTGATTTGCACACACTGATCCCCCCTCCCTTTCCAAACGCCTTCGATGCTTGTGCCCTACCGGTGAAGATGGTAGTCGACTGGACCAGCGCAGGCATGCTGCAGGACCGGAAGCGCTGTCTACACCGGCTCTCTCTCACCCTTTCCCCGCCCTGTTGCTTGTCTTGTGTTTCTATGGTGTATTGATAGTCATGTGCTTTTTGTGCTGAGGTGTTTTTCTGTTATCAAACTGTTCTCCCACTAGGAGCTCAGTCTGAGTGGAGTTTTTTTTCTCCTCCTCTCTCCTCATGTTACATATTTTCGTTGTTTTTTTTCTTCCTATCAGCCTACCTTCTGACATGTCTCCCCAATGTGATGTCTGTAATGTTGGTCAGAAGGTTCCTTTGTAAGTGCGCATGCGCCATTAGCGTGCTGCCTGCTGTAACCCTAATTTCCCTCGGGATTAATAAAGTATATTGATTGATTGATTGATTGATTTTTATGCAATCTGTTCAACCCACTGAGTTTAAACTGTACAGAATGCACAGAACCAAAATGCCTGGTGTTGAGGTTTACTTCTTCTTGACCTCGCCGATCCGTTTTATATCCCAGCTGGAGAAGAAGAGTCAGATGAGGCTGGAGTCTTTTTCATCAAAGCTTTATTACCAATGCGCACTGGGAGATCACACTACATGCAGTCACAGCAAGCATCAAGTGGATCTGAGGAGCTTTTCCTCATACACACACCTATGTAGAGTAAGCAGGGGGGCTGGAGGGCTAATCAGTGATTAGCTGATAAATATCATTTAGCTAAAGTTGTTCATGAGACTAAAGTCATCTAACTTTGGTAATGTAAATATAATATTTACAATATTAAAGTTAATTTATATTATTCATTATTAGTAATTACAGCAGTGAACTTGAACTCTGTGTCAAATACTGAGCTTCAGTAAAGATTCAAGTTGCAGTTATTTATATTTCCTATCACCTTAAATTTTCACTAAGAGACAAGTATCTTTTACAGTGTATATATAGATGTATTATATATATGAGACACATTGTTCTTTTAATACATCGGCATTACTAAATGTGTCTGAATCCTTACATATATGGGTAAAAAGAAAATTTACGAGCTGTGATAACTGTTTCTGATAGAATGGAGAGTAGACTGATATATTAAATATTCCTTTATTGGGTGAGAAAATCATACCATGTAATAACTGCTTTAAGTCATAGATATCAGAGCCTTAAACAGGCTGACTTCTGCTAAATGGGTCAAACTGAAAGTAAGTATAGAAGAAAGAATGTATACAAACACATAACATCCTTATAAAATATGATGATCAACTTACCTCAAAATATATAAAGCATATAAACAATTACAGCAATATGATGCAACAAACACAGCAGTACTACTAATCCAAAATACTCAAAGCTTCATAGAACTGAAACAAACATTTATTTTTAGCTCCATTCTGCTGCTGATACATACTTTAGGTTTCTGAATATTAAACCTGTTACTGCCTTTCATAGTGTGTAACTTGAAGGCCCTGAGTACTTTCTCCCACACTGAAAACACTGGAATGATAAAATCATTTGAACATTACCTAATAAGACTGATTCAGGACAGACAATTAGTTATTTTAAACTTTTCTAGCAGTCCTTCACAAACAGGGAACAGTCTGTCTATTCTCTCCATCTGTCAGCTGCTGCTGGCTCTTCCTCCTCCTCTTCCTCACACACTGCTGAGTTTGTCCTGGTGGATCATCAGGGGTGCAAAGCCTCACAGATGATGTGCAGCAGTGGGTCCCTCAGTCTGTCCAAACTCTGGACACTTGCAGTTGTCACACATGAAAATCAAATGTGTGATAAGCTGCAGGATTCAAACACAAGTGTAACTTATAAATACATGTTCATACTTTTATTCCACAATCAGAGAGAAAGAAAACGAGAGAGAGTGCAGGACAGACAGACAGGTGACAGTCTCAGGTGTATACACTGCTACAAAACAGCACAAGACAAGTAGTATTTAGTGTTTGTGTGCAAGGGTGCAAGTCTCCAGTTTGCGCTGTGTGTGTGTTTATGTGTGATTTGTTTTATTAAAGCTATTAAAGATGGAAGTTTTTCGTTTTTTTATGATATGTAGCGAGCTTGACGCTCAGTGTCCTTTTATTCTTTTAACTCGTTGTGCTGTGTTTTTATTTCAGTGAACGGAGAATGTGCCAGTGGCCCTGGGACCTCAGGTGGTTGGTCGTTTTCACACTTTCCTTTGTACAGCACTGGGTGCCGGCTGTAGTGATTTTCTTTTCGTGTGATTTTCTTTTGGGTCCGCGGCTGCTGGTAAGTCCCAGTTCCATGATTGTTTTAATGTAATTTTAGGACATTGTCAACAATGACGCTACATTTAGTATTTTCTTAATGTTTTATTCTTCATTGCTCTATAAATATAAATAAAACCTTATTAATATTTGAGCCAACCTGCCTCTCTGTGCATCCCCGAACCTGTGCAAACCTTGGTTTTTATTATTATATTATTTTATTCTCAAAAGATTTTATATTTCCTGGGGGTGAAATTCCCCTAGGTGGCGTTGTCATTTTATTAATTTTTATAACCCCGCCGACCACTTGGTCACACATTCAAAATACCATCAATAAAATGCACCTGTGTTCCTTGTCGATAACATACGCCTGCCCATACCAGAACCCCACCGCCACCATGGGCCACTCAATCCACAACGGTGATGTCAGCAAACCGCTCACGCACACGATGTCACACACACTGTCTGCCATCTGCCCTAAACAGTGAAAACCGGGACTCATCTGTGAACAGAACGCCTCTCCAACGTGCCAGACACCATCGAATGTGATCATTTGTCCACTCAAGTCGGTTATGACGACGAACTTCAGTCAGGGCCAGACCCAGATGAGGACGAAGAGCATGCAGAATAGCCTCCCTGAGACGGTTTCTGACAGTTTGTGCAGAAATTCTTTGTTTATGCAAACTGATTGTTGCTGCAGCTGTCCGGGTGGCTGGTCTCAGGCGATCATGGAGGTGAACATGCTGGATGTGGAGGTCCTGGGCTGGTGTGGTTACACGTGGTCTGCGGTTGTGAGGCCGGTTAGATGTACTGCCAAATTCTCTGAAACACCTTTGGAGACGGCTTATGGCAGAGAAATGAACATTCATTTCATGGGGAACAGCTCTGGTAGACATTCCTGCAGTCAGCATGCCAATTGCACGCTCCCTCAGAGGTTGCGACATTTGTGGCATTGTGTTGTTTGATCAAACTGCACATTTCAGAGTGGCCTTTTATTGTGGGCAGTATAAAGGCACACCTGTGCACTATTCATGCTGTCTAATCAGCACCTTGATATGCCACACCTGTGAGGTGGGATGGATTATCTCGGCAAGGGAGAAGTGCTCAGTAATACAGATTGAGATAGATTTGTGAACAATATTTGAGAGTCATGGGTCTTTGCTGTATGTAGAAAATTTTTCAGATGTTTGAGTTCAGCTCATGAGAAATGGGAGGAAAAACAAAAGTGCTGGGTTTATATTTTTGTTCAGTGTATTTACAAGAGTCTTTATTGAACAGCAGAGAATATTGGGAAATGCGATTCTGGGTAGATTTGGCAACAGGGAAATGGCGACTGCTGCAGGAGACGGTGGCTCTAGGGAACTGGATCATGGAGGAAGTCACGTTGAGGAACAAAAGAATGAGGGATTCTGCAACAATCCAATCCAACTTTATTTATAAAGCACTTTAAAATACCCAGCACAGGACCCCCCAGAAAAGTACAGTAAATAAGTTAAGAACAGAATAAAACAAAACAGCAAAAAATAAAACACAAAACATAAAAATTAAAGCAGCCCTATATTTAAAACAAAACAAAACAAGATAAAACAGCATAGAATCAACTAAAAACAACTAAAATAAAACTAAAACCAACATTTCTCAAGGTGTCAAAGGCCAGGGTGAAGAGATGGGTTTTCAGAAGTGATTTAAAAACAGGCAGACTGACTGTCAAGCTTCAGTTCAGAGTCCACTTTGACCCCCAGGTTTGTGACAGTTGGCTTATTATACTGGGACAAGGTATCTAAAAACACATTGGGGGTCTCAGTGGGGCTACCAGAAACCATCACCTCAGTCTTTTTGTCACTGAATTTTAAAAAGTTAAGAGACGTTCAACCCTTAACGTCATCAAAACACTGAAGTAATGGCTGTAGCAGATGGAGGAGGAGTTATTGCTTGAGTAAGGAGCAGGTAACTGAGAAGAGCTGCCTAGTTACCACCATGGACAGCACGGACGGACCATGACCATACACTCAAAAAAATAACTCTTTAAATGAACAAAAAAAAATCATGGAAAGAATTTCCACGTGATTAAATTGCTTTATTTTAGCATTATGCAATTCTGTAATTCCAACTTAATGTACTCAAGTTGGACCAACTTAATTAATGATTGATGAATCAACGTATTTACTGCATTTGAATCCAATATAAGATAATAGTGTTGATCCAACTTTAAGGGTTTTGTTCCAACTCAATTCAGTAGGTTTTCTCCAACTAATGTACTAAATTTGGTTCCAACTTAAGTTAATTGAGTTGAACCAACTCATACAAATTATGTTAGTCCAACACAAGTGTTTAATGCAAATAGAAAGCCATTTAATAATGTGGAAATTCTTTCCATGATTATTTTAAGTTCATTTAAAGAGTAATTTTTTGGAGTATTTAACAAAGTCTAGATAACATGCATTGCACTATTACAACATCTAAAACTTAAATAAAAAAAATTGTCATACAGATCTTTTTGTTTTCTCCAATTTATTGGATTTATAGCAAATTTGAAGAATACATGTAATGCAAGTTATATCACAGGAAAAAAAAGTAGTGGACATAGTGGAAACTACAATGAACGGCTGAATCAAATGATTTTGAAGGTCAAAGAGATGCACTTTTAAAAAAACAAATATCACCAATTTTGTGTATCTCAAAATGAATAAAAAATGCATGGTATCATCTGTCTGCAGTTCTTTCTGGTTCATGTTCCAGATACATGGTGTAGCTGTTGTACTGGCAACATTTCTCAACGTGAAAGAAGAGTTTTGAGAACCTGTACTTTGTTGGACAGTTTGTGTGCATCCAACTCCATAAAAATCTTCTGCAGAACCTCAAAGGTGTACCTTAGTTCCGGAGGGTAGCTCAGGTTTAGTGAGTAGACCAGACCAAGCAACATTGCCACTGCAAAAGCCACATTGCCCAACTCACCCATCACTTTCACCCCCTCTAGAACAACCATAACATCCTGAGGGTCATCGCCAGGCTCCGCACCCTCTGATCGAATGACACAGATTCCAAAGACTGTCTCTGCTATGGCAGTGGCGATGCTTTTGTCAATGTCCTGTGACAATTAAAAAAAAAGAGATAGGTAGATAATGATTTTTAACTAATGTCCATTGCATACAGTTTTAAAAGCACCCATTTGTTTTTACATTAATGTAAAATACCTAAAAGCTTTATTCATTCAAACTTTATAATAATGTAAATGTAATCTGCCTGATACTTTTTCTGACTCAAGACAATCTAATTCAATACCTCAACAAAGTCCTGTCTTTTAAAATATTGAGTTGTGATAGGGGTGGCTGTGGCTCAGGAGGTAGAGCAAGTCATGTACTGGATTAATCCTTGGGTTCTCCAGTCTGAATACCAGAACTTACCATGGGTAAGATACTGAACCCCAAGTTGCTCCTGATACATCCATCAAAGTGTGAAAGTTACATAGAAATACTTGTATGAATGTGTGCGTGAATGGGTGAATGAGGTTATTATAATGATATTATTATATGACATTAGTTCTGTGATGATATTATTTTATGAGGTTAGTATAAAACACTCAAGAATGGTGCGTGCAGTATCTAGTGAGAAATATAAAGCCCTTACTTTTCCTATTTTTAAAAGGTAATTTTTAAAGCCACAATCTTCTTGTATGTAGCTTTTTATATGTAGTTTGAGCCTATCTTTGATCATCTCCTTGGATAAAGATACAGGCAAATTAACATACCAGGTAATCCTTCACCAGCTTCTCTGGATCTTCATTCAGGTACACGCAAAGACTTTTGAGGATGCATTCTCTTCTGACTTCAACAGCAGCAGTCTTAATACACAGAGGAAAAATACATAAATTACCCAAATATACTCTCACTCTCCACACACACACATATATACACACACACACACACACATATATATACACATATATAAACACATATACATATATATATATATATATACATATACGTATATCTATCTATCTATCTATATATATATACACAAATACAGATATATATGGAAATCCATTTCAACAACCTAGCAGTGGGGTTAAAGAACGTTTTGTGAGAAATTTAGAGGCTATTGTTTTGCAGTCTTTACGCATTTTAGACAAATCTGTCATTGTAATATTATTATATATATTATTATTTTAAGTGAACCCTAAGTAATTAATGACTGGACTCAATCAATCACTAAGACCCTTTCAATATTTTTAGCCCAACTACATTCAAATCACAAACTTGATGATGGCCAATGATCCCTTTCATCAACGGTCACTTATGGGGTTGGATAGCAGCTGCATCCTGAAACAGATTAGATAAATCAGTCCCACAAATTTCAAATTAAAAATGATCACCTTACCTAAAATATCATTTCACAATTAAACATTTGTTATCTTTACAGGAGGGCACTGCAAGTCTCTAAGTTTATTAAGTAGACAAATATTTTATATCAAAAAAATTAAAAAACAGAAAAAATTATCTGTTCATGTTTGGTCTTTCCTCCTCAGTGTACTAAAAACATATATCAATTGTTAAGTAAACTACTGTGCAAGAGTTGCAACTTACGAACTTACACATTTCAACAACCCATACGTAAAATGTGTATATATCACAACAGTTTCTGTGGTAGAGCCCAACTAGCTTATCTGCAGAGGTTAAGTTATAAACAATATCTACATTTGAAGTAGCTATGTCTTTCATATTAGGCTTTTATACTTGTACTAGCTTGACATTGTGCTATATTGTTCTACTAACGTGTTAGCTAGCGAGAATGGCATCAACAGACAGATTAAAAAAAAACAACAAAAAACCCAAATGTGAATAAATATCACTGAAAAGAATAGACAAACTAATGTACGACCAGAGGCTGCTACCAGGATACTACATGGTGAGAAATTTAATGTTACTTCATTACAGTTCATGATGGCATGTGAAAATTCTTGCTGATTGGTGTCTAAAACCCGCTTGGTGTTAAATTAGTGATTACTCATGAGATGCTTCAGAGGCAAAAATGAGATGGAGTGAAAATGTCCTTTAGCTCCTGCACTAGGAGCCTGAAAAGCAATTCAACTTGACTGAGGACAATGGTAGCTGCATAGATAAAAGTCCAACATTCGATCAGTTCATTTTGTTATTCATGTTTTTATTTATTGCATCCACATTCTGTTTGACATCACAAGATTGGCAGTGAAGCATGGAGTTTACATGGTGCTTTTCCAAGTTTTCCACGTGCTTGCGTAAGGCTTGCTTCTCCTCCTGCAGTGAACGGAATGACTTCACTTCATCTGTTGAGGAGAGCAAAAGCATTTCACACATTTAAAAGATGTAGCAGGAGGGCTGTATTCTATTGTTAAGTGATGTGCGTGTAAGTTTCGGGCATACCTCGGAGCTTAGTGAAGATTTCTATGTTTCGCTCTAGGATCTGCTCCAGCTGCGTGGCGTGAGACTCCAAGTCAAAAATCCACCTCCTCCGTCATCTCTAGCAGCACCTTTTGATCTTCCAGCCACCGGATAGACTCCTGCTCAGAGAAGAACAACGAAGTTATAAATTCACTGTCAGGAGCTGCAATTTATCTGGATTCATACAAGTATGTATGAGAAAAAGAAAGAAACAAGGAGAGCTGGAGTGTTTTCTAACCTGGAAAACAGCTCTGTGGTCCTCTAGTAGGACCTGCTCCTCCATCTCCACCAACTGTGACACGGCCTCATGGAAGGTGAAGAGCTGAGGAGACACTTCTTCCTCCTGTGTTTACAGATCCAGCAGCAAGATCCAGATTTAAACAAAGGAGATCAGGCATTTTTAAATAGCTACTTCTAAACTATGGCTTCTTTCCCTTTATACGTCACGATGTCTCCAACAAACAAATATTCTTGAAACTTGAGTAAAAACCCATGTTTATTATTTGGGTTTTAAACCAGACTGAGTTCTTCCATTTGTGTTATTATTATTATATTATCTCACTTTTTTGTATGATGCATTTTAGTCAAAAATCTAATTTTCTTAAAATTCTTAAATTAAATGGACTTAACAAAAAGCTACAGCACAGAGATCATTTCTGAAATCTGGTTATCAGTGGACCTCACCTTCATCACTGATAAATAAAAGTTTGAATGTTAATCCAAAAAGAAAACACTTGGGGTGGTGTAGGGGTAGTGAAATACGTGGCAGCTGTGATATGGTAAATGGGCTGGTACTTATTTAGTGCTCATATACCAGTATCTTGCACTGATTGCACCTTGTAGGAGCCAGGGACTGAACTACTGCAGCTGCAGCAAGTTCCAGATGCAAACAGTCTGATTTGTGCTTCAAAGAATCAACTGTGAGCACTTACATTCTGCTCACAGAGAATGTCATCTGACGATGATGAAAGGAGTATCCGACTCTGGCTGGTTCTTATGACTGTACCAAAAATACTTTTTTTTTTTTTTAAAGAGCATTAAAAATAAATGACGAAAGTACAACTTATTTATAAACTACTGTTCACCTCTTTCATATCAAAGAAGTGTATATTTTGCTACACATATTTTATTTGTGGGCACTGAATAGACGCTGCTTTTAGTATAACTGCCACCTAAAAAGATTTAGTAATTTACTGGTTAATTACTTATGTTCAGTGTAAGAGGTGGGTGATCAATTAGACTGTTGTTGTTACACTTAACCTTTCAAGATACGATGATAAAAACATTGTTCAACAAAGGCTTAAAACAAAAGGAAATCAGCTGTGTACTCAATTCATATGGGCATAAAATAAGGTAAGTCTGCATTTCAACAGTTTCCATGACAACTCTCTAAAATTACAAAACATGCAGTTTTCCTTTAATATAATGTAAGTCTGTTGTCTTTTAACAGTGAGAGGCATCTGAGACGAGTTTTAAAACTTCTAGGGTTGAAGCGAAGATGCCCCCAACGACCTTTTACTGAAATCACGTTTCACCACCACTGTCGCTAGCTAGAACGAATTGGCCAGACAAGAATAGTGCTGATTTGGTTTCGTACAAAACTAGATTTCCTTCTTTGATATGTAACTTTCACAACATAACCGCAACTTAATATCACACAACTGTGGCAAAAATATGAACAAAAGGGAGAAAAAGTTAAACTTACCTTGTGTCGTTAGGAGCCTGGACCGCGGTAAAACTCCGGTGAGGTCAATGACCTTGCGCTCTCCCACTGTCACACGTTGATGACGTATTTGGAAATCAATTCGGATGGGGCATGACAACAGCGCCACCTGCAGGAAGATTTTCTGAGACCTGACATTTTTCCGTCTGAGTCTGAGACCTGACATTTTTTCATGTGAGTCTGAGACCTGACAATTTTTCGTGTGAGCCTGATACCTGACAATTTTTCGTGTGATTCTGAGACCTGACATTTTTTCGTGTGATTCTGAGACCTGACATTTTTTCGTGTGAGTCTGAGACCTGACATTTTTTCGTGTGAGTCTGAGACCTGACAATTTTTCGTGTGAGACTGATACCTGACAACCTTTTTCCTGAGACCTGACACCTTTTTTCCTGAGACCTGACAATTTTTCGTGTGAGACTGATACCTGACAACTTTTTTCCTGAGACCTCACGATGTCCTAAAATGTACACCGTACCAGAGGCTGCTACCAGGATACTACATGGTGAGAAATTTAATGTTACTTCATTACAGTTCATGATGGCATGTGAAAATTCTTGCTGATTGGTGTCTAAAACCCGCTTGGTGTTAAATTAGTGATTACTCATGAGATGCTTCAGAGGCAAAAATGAGATGGAGTGAAAATGTCCTTTAGCTCCTGCACTAGGAGCCTGAAAAGCAATTCAACTTGACTGAGGACAATGGTAGCTGCATAGATAAAAGTCCAACATTCGATCAGTTCATTTTGTTATTCATGTTTTTATTTATTGCATCCACATTCTGTTTGACATCACAATATTGGCAGTGAAGCATGGAGTTTACATGGTGCTTTTCCAAGTTTTCCACGTGCTTGCGTAAGGCTTGCTTCTCCTCCTGCAGTGAACAGAATTGTCATGGCGACTGGATGGACTCACGCGCAGACAGTTCTTTCTTTGTGAACAAAAGGAGGTTATTTGTTTACAACAGGGATCACCTCAGTGCTATATACATGTACAGTGAGTTGGGAGGGGGGGTCCAGGGCTCCAGGGAGAGAAGGGGGGGGGGAATCCACACACACGCTTCCTCTTCCACACAGTCACCGCCACAGCTCCTCCGCACACACGCACTCCTCTTCAGCCGCACTCGCTCCAAAACTCCACACACGCTGCCACACCCAGGCAGGTCCCGTGATTTGGTCCAGAAGAAGGATATCTACACACAGAATTCAACGTTAGTTTCACAGCAAAATACATACAGGGATTTCTTTTGATAATGCCGAGAGCACGAACTCAGGAGGTTCAACGTTCCAGCGGTGAGCTGCTCTGTGCCACTGCCTTAAATAGCAGCTGGGGAAATCAGCCAGATCAACAGCAGGTGGAGACAATCACACAGGTGCGTGGGCCAAGAGCGAGAGCCCGTAACGAGCTCCACCCAGGCAGAGAGGAGGAGAGACAAAGAAAACAAAAAACAAAAAAGAACAACAACAAAACCTGTAGCCAGCGTGAGCCAACCAGAGAGACACGGGGACCGTGACAAGAATGACTTCACTTCATCTGTTGAGGAGAGCAAAAGCATTTCACACATTTAAAAGATGTAGCAGGAGGGCTGTATTCTATTGTTAAGTGATGTGCGTGTAAGTTTCGGGCATACCTCGGAGCTTAGTGAAGATTTCTATGTTTCGCTCTAGGATCTGCTCCAGCTGCGTGGCGCGAGACTCCAAGTCAAAAATCCACCTCCTCCGTCATCTCTAGCAGCACCTTTTGATCTTCCAGCCACCGGATAGACTCCTGCTCAGAGAATAACAAAGAAGTTATAAATTCACTGTCAGGAGCTGCAATTTATCTGGATTCATACAAGTATGTATGAGAAAAAGAAAGAAACAAGGAGAGCTGGAGTGTTTTCTAACCTGGAAAACAGCTCTGTGGTCCTCTAGTAGGACCTGCTCCTCCATCTCCACCAACTGTGACACGGCCTCATGGAAGGTGAAGAGCTGAGGAGACACTTCTTCCTCCTGTGTTTACAGATCCAGCAGCAAGATCCAGATTTAAACAAAGGAGATCAGGCATTTTTAAATAGCTACTTCTAAACTATGGCTTCTTTCCCTTTATACGTCACGATGTCTCCAACAAACAAATATTCTTGAAACTTGAGTAAAAACCCATGTTTATTATTTGGGTTTTAAACCAGACTGAGTTCTTCCATTTGTGTTATTATTATTATATTATCTCACTTTTTTGTATGATGCATTTTAGTCAAAAATCTAATTTTCTTAAAATTCTTAAATTAAATGGACTTAACAAAAAGCTACAGCACAGAGATCATTTCTGAAATCTGGTTATCAGTGGACCTCACCTTCATCACTGATAAATAAAAGTTTGAATGTTAAAAAACACTTGGGGTGGTGTAGGGGTAGTGAAATACGTGGCAGCTGTGATATGGTAAATGGGCTGGTACTTATTTAGTGCTCATATACCAGTATCTTGCACTGATTGCACCTTGTAGGAGCCAGGGACTGAACTACTGCAGCTGCAGCAAGTTCCAGATGCAAACAGTCTGATTTGTGCTTCAAAGAATCAACTGTGAGCACTTACATTCTGCTCACAGAGAATGTCATCTGACGATGATGAAAGGAGTATCTGACTCTGGCTGGTTCTTATGACTGTACCAAAAATACTTTTTTTTTTTTTTTAAAGAGCATTAAAAATAAATGACGAAAGTACAACTTATTTATAAACTACTGTTCACCTCTTTCATATCAAAGAAGTGTATATTTTGCTACACATATTTTATTTGTGGGCACTGAATAGACGCTGCTTTTAGTATAACTGCCACCTAAAAAGATTTAGTAATTTACTGGTTAATTACTTATGTTCAGTGTAAGAGGTGGGTGATCAATTAGACTGTTGTTGTTACACTTAACCTTTCAAGATACGATGATAAAAACATTGTTCAACAAAGGCTTAAAACAAAAGGAAATCAGCTGTGTACTCAATTCATATGGGCATAAAATAAGGTAAGTCTGCATTTCAACAGTTTCCATGACAACTCTCTAAAATTACAAAACATGCAGTTTTCCTTTAATATAATGTAAGTCTGTTGTCTTTTAACAGTGAGAGGCATCTGAGACGAGTTTTAAAACTTCTAGGGTTGAAGCGAAGATGCCCCCAACGACCTTTTACTGAAATCACGTTTCACCACCACTGTCGCTAGCTAGAACGAATTGGCCAGACAAGAATAGTGCTGATTTGGTTTCGTACAAAACTAGATTTCCTTCTTTGATATGTAACTTTCACAACATAACCGCAACTTAATATCACACAACTGTGGCAAAAATATGAACAAAAGGGAGAAAAAGTTAAACTTACCTTGTGTCGTTAGGAGCCTGGACCGCGGTAAAACTCCGGTGAGGTCAATGACCTTGCGCTCTCCCACTGTCACACGTTGATGACGTATTTGGAAATCAATTCGGATGGGGCATGACAACAGCGCCACCTGCAGGAAGATTTTCTGAGACCTGACATTTTTCCGTCTGAGTCTGAGACCTGACATTTTTTCATGTGAGTCTGAGACCTGACAATTTTTCGTGTGATTCTGAGACCTGACATTTTTTCGTGTGATTCTGAGACCTGACAATTTTTCGTGTGATTCTGAGACCTGACATTTTTTCGTGTGAGTCTGAGACCTGACATTTTTTCGTGTGAGTCTGAGACCTGACATTTTTTCGTGTGATTCTGAGACCTGACAATTTTTCGTGTGATTCTGAGACCTGACAATTTTTCGTGTGATTCTGAGACCTGACATCTTTTCGTGTGATTCTGAGACCTGACAATTTTTCGTGTGATTCTGAGACCTGACATCTTTTCGTGTGATTCTGAGACCTGACAATTTTTCGTGTGATTCTGAGACCTGACAATTTTTCGTGTGATTCTGAGACCTGACAATTTTTCGTGTGAGTCTGAGACCTGACAATTTTTCGTGTGAGACTGATACCTGACAACCTTTTTCCTGAGACCTGACACCTTTTTTCCTGAGACCTGACAATTTTTCGTGTGAGACTGATACCTGACAACTTTTTTCCTGAGACCTGACGATGTCCCAGAGGCTGCTACCAGGATACTACATGGTGAGAAATTTAATGTTACTTCATTACAGTTCATGATGGCATGTGAAAATTCTTGCTGATTGGTGTCTAAAACCCGCTTGGTGTTAAATTAGTGATTACTCATGAGATGCTTCAGAGGCAAAAATGAGATGGAGTGAAAATGTCCTTTAGCTCCTGCACTAGGAGCCTGAAAAGCAATTCAACTTGACTGAGGACAATGGTAGCTGCATAGATAAAAGTCCAACATTCGATCAGTTCATTTTGTTATTCATGTTTTTATTTATTGCATCCACATTCTGTTTGACATCACAAGATTGGCAGTGAAGCATGGAGTTTACATGGTGCTTTTCCAAGTTTTCCACGTGCTTGCGTAAGGCTTGCTTCTCCTCCTGCAGTGAACGGAATGACTTCACTTCATCTGTTGAGGAGAGCAAAAGCATTTCACACATTTAAAAGATGTAGCAGGAGGGCTGTATTCTATTGTTAAGTGATGTGCGTGTAAGTTTCGGGCATACCTCGGAGCTTAGTGAAGATTTCTATGTTTCGCTCTAGGATCTGCTCCAGCTGCGTGGCGCGAGACTCCAAGTCAAAAATCCACCTCCTCCGTCATCTCTAGCAGCACCTTTTGATCTTCCAGCCACCGGATAGACTCCTGCTCAGAGAAGAACAAAGAAGTTATAAATTCACTGTCAGGAGCTGCAATTTATCTGGATTCATACAAGTATGTATGAGAAAAAGAAAGAAACAAGGAGAGCTGGAGTGTTTTCTAACCTGGAAAACAGCTCTGTGGTCCTCTAGTAGGACCTGCTCCTCCATCTCCACCAACTGTGACACGGCCTCATGGAAGGTGAAGAGCTGAGGAGACACTTCTTCCTCCTGTGTTTACAGATCCAGCAGCAAGATCCAGATTTAAACAAAGGAGATCAGGCATTTTTAAATAGCTACTTCTAAACTATGGCTTCTTTCCCTTTATACGTCACGATGTCTCCAACAAACAAATATTCTTGAAACTTGAGTAAAAACCCATGTTTATTATTTGGGTTTTAAACCAGACTGAGTTCTTCCATTTGTGTTATTATTATTATATTATCTCACTTTTTTGTATGATGCATTTTAGTCAAAAATCTAATTTTCTTAAAATTCTTAAATTAAATGGACTTAACAAAAAGCTACAGCACAGAGATCATTTCTGAAATCTGGTTATCAGTGGACCTCACCTTCATCACTGATAAATAAAAGTTTGAATGTTAAAAAACACTTGGGGTGGTGTAGGGGTAGTGAAATACGTGGCAGCTGTGATATGGTAAATGGGCTGGTACTTATTTAGTGCTCATATACCAGTATCTTGCACTGATTGCACCTTGTAGGAGCCAGGGACTGAACTACTGCAGCTGCAGCAAGTTCCAGATGCAAACAGTCTGATTTGTGCTTCAAAGAATCAACTGTGAGCACTTACATTCTGCTCACAGAGAATGTCATCTGACGATGATGAAAGGAGTATCCGACTCTGGCTGGTTCTTATGACTGTACCAAAAATACTTTTTTTTTTTTTTAAAGAGCATTAAAAATAAATGACGAAAGTACAACTTATTTATAAACTACTGTTCACCTCTTTCATATCAAAGAAGTGTATATTTTGCTACACATATTTTATTTGTGGGCACTAAATAGACGCTGCTTTTAGTATAACTGCCACCTAAAAAGATTTAGTAATTTACTGGTTAATTACTTATGTTCAGTGTAAGAGGTGGGTGATCAATTAGACTGTTGTTGTTACACTTAACCTTTCAAGATACGATGATAAAAACATTGTTCAACAAAGGCTTAAAACAAAAGGAAATCAGCTGTGTACTCAATTCATATGGGCATAAAATAAGGTAAGTCTGCATTTCAACAGTTTCCATGACAACTCTCTAAAATTACAAAACATGCAGTTTTCCTTTAATATAATGTAAGTCTGTTGTCTTTTAACAGTGAGAGGCATCTGAGACGAGTTTTAAAACTTCTAGGGTTGAAGCGAAGATGCCCCCAACGACCTTTTACTGAAATCACGTTTCACCACCACTGTCGCTAGCTAGAACGAATTGGCCAGACAAGAATAGTGCTGATTTGGTTTCGTACAAAACTAGATTTCCTTCTTTGATATGTAACTTTCACAACATAACCGCAACTTAATATCACACAACTGTGGCAAAAATATGAACAAAAGGGAGAAAAAGTTAAACTTACCTTGTGTACGGTGTACATTTTAGGACATCGTCAGGTCTCAGGAAAAAAGTTGTCAGGTATCAGTCTCACACGAAAAATTGTCAGGTCTCAGGAAAAAAGGTGTCAGGTCTCAGGAAAAAGGTTGTCAGGTATCAGTCTCACACGAAAAATTGTCAGGTCTCAGACTCACATGAAAAAATGTCAGGTCTCAGACTCACACGAAAAATTGTCAGGTCTCAGAATCACACGAAAAATTGTCAGGTCTCAGAATCACACGAAAAAATGTCAGGTCTCAGAATCACACGAAAAATTGTCAGGTCTCAGAATCACACGAAAAAATGTCAGGTCTCAGAATCACACGAAAAATTGTCAGGTCTCAGAATCACACGAAAAAATGTCAGGTCTCAGAATCACACGAAAAATTGTCAGGTCTCAGAATCACACGAAAAAATGTCAGGTCTCAGAATCACACGAAAAAATGTCAGGTCTCAGACTCACATGAAAAAATGTCAGGTCTCAGACTCAGACGGAAAAATGTCAGGTCTCAGAAAATCTTCCTGCAGGTGGCGCTGTTGTCATGTCCCATCCGAATTGATTTCCAAATACGTCATCAACGTGTGACAGTGGGAGAGCGCAAGGTCATTGACCTCACCGGAGTTTTACCGCGGTCCAGGCTCCTAACGACACAAGGTAAGTTTAACTTTTTCTCCCTTTTGTTCATATTTTTGCCACAGTTGTGTGATATTAAGTTGCGGTTATGTTGTGAAAGTTACATATCAAAGAAGGAAATCTAGTTTTGTACGAAACCAAATCAGCACTATTCTTGTCTGGCCAATTCGTTCTAGCTAGCGACAGCGGTGGTGAAACGTGATTTAAATTTAAACTGTTTAGTAATTGTTTTGTATACGTTTCAGCAAATGGACAAGCTGAAAGCCTACGAGCAGCTGAAAAAAGACCTTGAAAATGGTAATCAAACGCTTTATTAAATGTTTTTGTAATGCTTGCAATTTCCTTTTTTAACTGCCAAGAACCCTGACAATATCGTGCTTTAATGGTTTAACATTGTTTGGTATTCCTATTTACTTCTCTTAATTAATATGCATGTTAAAAGACGTATATAGTTATTACTTTGTGATATTGTCGGAGTGCCCTATTTAAAAAAAAACTGACAAAAGATAGATTTCTCACAAAATTAAAGACTTTATTGCAATTTAAAAGTTAGATACTCATGTAGGATTTGGCTCCTACAGTCTAGCTATAACTCCTTACTTTCTAAAATTTTATTTGAAGGTGAGATTACCCAAAAAGGCTTTGATAACAACGTAAAAAACCTTCTGACAGCAGAAAAATCAGGTAGGTTTTGATACTTTTGAACAACATGTAAAATAATCTCCTTTATATAACATGATATGCTTAGCAGGTTATGATTGACTAACCACTTTATTTATAGATGCAATACATTTTGAAAGCAGATTAGTGTGCAGTAGTCTGTGATTGTAGTAGAATTCTATAAACCACATGTTTCACATCACTGCCCTATTTATATTGCAGATGACACTCCTTCAACAAGTGGCAATGAATTTCTCAGTAAGAAAACCCCAATTATTTTGCTTTAAGATCAGTTGTAATATAGAACTTTCTGCGGATCAGTTTGATTAACTTTCAACTTCATCCATTACAGGTGCAGCAGAGGCCTTTGGTAAAGCCAAGAAACTACTACAGCCTCAAGTAAAGAAAAGGCAATTTCCATTGAATGATAAACGTTTGGACCATGGCAAATCATTATTGAAGGTTAGTTAAAAAGTGAAGCTATGTGTATGACTATCAGCAATATATTAAAAATTAACTTTCTAAAAAGGCATATTTTTTCATAAACTTTGCTTTTTCTCCTTGATGCTAGGTCAGAATGGCTCCCATGGAGTGGAAACCAAGAACTCTTAGAAAGTGTGGACGGTACCAGAAGTTAATAATGGACGAAGCTCCACCTCGAATCATCCTGCAAGGCCATGAAACCTATGATGATTTAATTACCATAGCCAAAGAACGCTTCTGGCCAGAGCGTACTGAGGGGAGTGAGTTCACTCTTTGCCATTCTGACAGGACCAGGTGGAGTAAGGAGGATTTCCACAAAGAATACAGAACTGTTTCTGATATTACACATCTGTGGAAAAGAACACTATACATCGGGCGAAGACAACTGGGTAATAAAGTGATCAATATTGCTATTAACTACTGTCTAGCACTCGATTTTGTATGGTATGAAATAATTTTACTTTTTGTACAGAGGTCGTGTGTTTGGATGATCAAAGTTCCATCTCAGGTGTGTGCCTGCCCAAACCAAATTGAATATTTTTGATGTTATGATTGAACATGGTACACGTACTATGGTGGGCATTCAGACATATTGCAATTAATGTGTTATTTTACAGATGAAGACCCTGTAACTAAAGTGGGTGGTGATGAAAGTTGCAGTTTAGGTGAATGCCTGGACATCTAACTAAATCATTAAAATTGACTTCTTATTTTGTTTGCATTACATCTCCAATCTTTACACACTTGTTTACTATGCTTGGTCATTGCACAGTTGTAATATGCATCTTATTCTGCAGATGAACTTCCTGAAACCCTCATAGGACAAAATGTTGCAGAACAGGTAAAACCATGGCTTCTTTTTGAACAGACCAATTAATTTCTTATCATTGTCATAAATGTGGATATTTTCACAGTGCACCCTGCAAAAAGTATATCTTGGCTGAATGTGTTCATAGGATTTCCATCCAGAAACATCCAGCTCAGGTGAATTTGAAACAGGGAGAGTCAGAAAGAAAAGCCAGTCCAAGCAAAGGAAGGAGGAAAATGTAGGGTCATCTCTAGGTCCAGGTGGAGCAGTGAGCCAAGACATGTTACTACATGCAGTTATTGAGGCAAAAGAAGCTATGGAGGGAGCTGAAGAGCTATCTGAAGGTGCTGGAAATAGTGGGCTTTTGATAGATTTTGCAGAGTCTTTCAACACAACTCCAAAATCGCCATCATGTAAGCATTATTTCCCATTTAGGGCTAACATCATATCATCAGACAAAATTGTAAATAAAGGTTTTCATTCTTCACTATTTGGTACTCAAGTTCCTGGAGTAAACCTAGATATTACTGATCCAGCAGTTAATAGAAGAATGTTTAGCAGTAGCTGTATGTTAATGTATGTTACTTTGTGTTTTTTATCCCCAAGTGTATCTTCCACGTGTTCCATATGTGGAAGAGGCTTTAATTACATACAGCGAGGACAATCTACTGGGAGAAGGGACATTTGGCAAGGTATATAGAGGTTCTTTTCATGGTACTCCAGCAGCTGTTAAAAGGATCATGTGTGGCCAACAAGGGATGGAGGACAGCGACATTCATCATGAGATAAATGTTTCACTGTAAGAACTTTGACACACTTTTTTTTGTTTCATTTTCAAAATCGATTGTTCCTCAAGCTGTAATGCCTCTATTTTGTTTTTTTTATTCGGACATGTTTCTGTTTTATTAGGAGACTGTCTCACCCCAACATCGTCAGACTCATGGCAGTTGCCCGCACTGAGTCCTGCTTTTTGTTGGCAGCTGAATACATTCATGGCGCAACCCTGCAGCAAGTGCTTCACACAGACAGCTGCTTGGTGAAGGTACCAATACTCATAATTTTATATTTAATACATTTTGTGAATAATCTTAATACCATCATATTAAAAAAGAACTTCTTATTGCTGGCATTTGTTTAAATATGTACTTGAAACCATCTTTGCGTACAACATATAAAAAGACTGATTAATTTTTTTCTCTCTCATGTTTTCAACCATTTAGAATTACAAAAATGATCTTTAATTGCCAAATGCCAGAAAAGTATGAACTTAGTAAAATAATAATCTTAACTTTTTAATAATAAGCTTCTTTACTATTTTGGTAGAATTGCTTTTTTTTACTTGGATGAGTTCAGACATTTTAGGTTTTCTTCTACAATATTCTTACAATATTTTTCAGGGATTTTGGTCCAGTCCCCAGACAGGACTGGTGTAACTGAGTCAGATTTGTTGGCCACCTTGCTCACACACACCATTCACCTCTGCTTACAGTTTTACAAGAGGACTGCAATCAGGGATTTTTGATGGTCACTTCCAAACATTGACTTTGTTGGTCTTAGGTCCCATTGTAGTTTATTAGGGCCCGAGCACTGAGAGTGCGAAGGCCCTATTGTATCTGCTCCGTTTCTTCTTCTTATTATTATTATTATTATTGAATGAGATGAAATGTTGGCTGGTGGTTAAATGCATGAATTCTATCAATGTGACATCAGATCAGACGTGCTGGTTTTAGGTGTCGGGCGTGGCTCGACACGATGGGGTGCGAGGGCCCTCATAACGCTGCTTGCAGCTTTAATTGAAATTGCAATTGCATTTGAATACTAATCCTATTTGAAGTAATACATTTCCAGTGGTAGACATGTTAGATTGTCACACCTGGCTATGCATTGTTTTATTAACATTATATATTGTCTTGATAGCTTGAAGGGGATGATGCCGGTTTCATATCACTGGACTTATCCATGGCAGTAGAGTACATCCATGCACAGAGAATCATTCACCAGGATATAAAGCCAGCAAATGTCATGGTAAGCCATACTGAATTTTTCTTTATTTAACTTTATTCTCTTCAGTCTATTAAACACTACATTTCAACAATGAGGAACTGTTCTGGCATATTCATATAAAGGACTTTTTTAAAAGTAAGAAGCCTTACATTGTTTCTTTAATATGTTGGTTGTTGCACACCTACAAAATTCCCAAACCTGTTGTAATAAGTTTAGGCTTTACAAACTGAATTTTTCTATTATTCTATTAGTCTGTACCACTTTCTTAAGTGGAATGGGGATAAAAAAAAAAGCACAGGACTATAAAACCGTGTTTGATCATTATCCAATCTGTTAATTTTAATGTTAGGTATAATAAACAATCTCAGAATAAATCTGCAGTGATTGGGTGATCTGGGTGCTAAAAGCTTTGAGGGTTTTTTTTTTTTTTTTTCAATTATGAGCTGTGGTCTTTGGAATGACAGTTTTGATAACATTTGTGAGATTTTAGACAACCTGGTAAGTTCTCATATGTATACCTTATAGGTTCACCACCCTTCTAAGAAGGCAGTCCTGACAGACTGGGGCATGGCAAACATAAGAGACACTGTGATGCTTCGTCAAGGGAGTAAGTTCACTGCCCAGGCTATTGGTCCAGCTGGTGGCACATATCTTTACATGGCTCCTGAATGCATACTGATGTTTGAAGAGGCCTCGTTCCAGACAGACATGTGGTCCCTCGGAGCCACGTATCTAGAGATCCTGACGGGGTCCGCTCCGTGGATTGTTAAAAAACAAAGAGAACTGGCTGCACTAATGGCCACCAAAACCCCACCACATGCCCTATCACATCTCAGTGACAAACACAGTTGGCTACAGCCGATATGGCTACAAGTGGTAATGTTGCTACAGTCTGCAGTTCAAAAGTCTTTCAATGTTAATTATGTTATACATTAGGGTTAACAAAAGTTGTGGTAAATGAAACACTGAATCATTATGAAAGATGGCACCTTGTCAATTGTTTTTCAACATTTTATTGTACATTTTGTTGGTCAGACAGTTTTCAAATTACCTGTTGATTGTAAACAAGGATAAATAAATGTTAACAAACAATGTTGTATGATTTTATTGGTCATTGGAAATGTTTACTGGTGCACCTTCCATCCTCTGTCTCTTCAGAAAGATGTATATGTCATTTGCCTCTGCAAACGTAGAAGGTGTAGGAACTGCATTTCTGTTCATGGCAGTTGTGAGCTCTTGGACTAGCATGAGGTATGCAGCAAGGCAACCATCAGGTGTGCAGGGAAATTGGCTGTTTTCTAAAATGTTCTGGCACATGTCTCTGAATTCCTGGTTTGCTACCAGTGAAGGCTCTTCCACCTCACAGATTAATTGCTTGGCGTAGTCTAAAAGGTCTGGGTCAACTATGTGCAGCACATTGCCATATCCTGCGAATGAAAGACAATATTGAAAAGATGTTCACTTTGAATGTTAAAAATAAATGAATAATCATAAAGCTGTTCTACAACCTGTATAATAAGCAGTCAGTGTTTACAGATGTTATTGCAGAAACTTAAAGATGGAAATATCACTCAAACATTTTGATTAATTTTTAGTTAAAGGTGCCAATATGAAGCCATTTTTGTATTGACAGTAGAAATTCAGAAATCTCTTATTGTGCTAGAAGTAGGCTTCTTAGGAAGACACAAAAAAGAAAGCACATTATAACAGTTTTACACTCATTACACTGGATTCCAGTATATTTTAGAAAAATCATTTTAAAATTTTAGTAATGACTTTCAAAGCTCCGAATCGTGAAGCTCCTGCCTACATTTCTGATCTTATAGAACCCCACACTCCCTCTCCCAGCCTGTGATCATCTAATCAATGGCTGTTAGTAGTCCCACCAGAAGACCAGAGGCAATAGATCTTGCAGAACGGTGGCTCCCAGGTCATGGAATGCTCTGCCTGCATCATTACGTTTCCTTGATTGTATTTATTCTGTATGTTCGATTGTGCTGTTTTATGTCTGTTTTACATAATTGTGAAGCCACTTTGTGGTTTTTATCCTGTGAAGAGTGCTATATCAAAGTAAAAGTAAACTAATGAAAGTTAAAAGAAAAAAAAGACAAAAAACCCCACAGACTTTCAAATGACATACCAGGAGGTGGTGAGGTAAACAGAAGGTCGGGTTTCCCAAATGGACCTGGTGCATTGCGTTGCTTGCGGATGTCATGGGTGTTCCAAACTGTTTGCTCCGTTTTTAAGTCTCTTTGAAGCAGTGGCAAGTGTGCGTACTGCAAGCAGTTGCTATGAAAAAGGAGAATTAAAAACTTAATATGTTCATCTGCTTCTTTGAGGAAGAATATGTAAAAGCTAAATTTTAATCAGTACTCAAAAAACAAAGGCATTCCTAGACCACATACTTTCATACTGCTGCTTGATCATTTTTCATGTCTAAAAATATTGACTTACATGTGCACAGGATTGTCCAGTTCAAGGATCCCAGACTCCATCATGGCCTAAGCATGTGGTTTTGAAAAAGACATAAGTTGTGAAGGTGAGCATTTCATCAGTGAAAAGGTACAGATGTACAAAAAAAAAAATTCCGGCATAGTGTTTTCAGATAAACGAATCCATCGTATGTTTAGCGAAATTTTGATGGCTAGTCTTTGTTAATAGGTTTTACAGGTGAAAGATTTGCTTTACCTCAAATGTTGTCAGCCATTTCTTAGTCCATGTCCGCTTTAAAATACTGTTAAAACATTCAGCTCTCTAAACAACATAAACATGACATTATCAGTTTTGTTGTCAGGTTGTTACTTTAGAAATAGTCATTTACCAGCTTAAAGACATACCTGGTTGTGCACTGATGTCCCCATTCTGAAGCACCTCCATGCCTGATTCCCAAGATCTCGCATGTGAAATGCCATCTGCATTTGACCCACAACAAGGTTCTCCTTTCCTCTGTCCCCCCGAATCATTTGAGGACAGCCTAAAGACACAAACTGAAGATAATTAGTGAATGATGAAAAAATAAATTTATTACCAAAATGTAATCTTTTTTAACCCCCCTTTTTTAAGTATATTGCATACCACCCTGTTCTTGAACAGCCTCAAAGAAGTATCTGGCCACAAAGTTTTGTTTGCGGTTGGATGTGCCCACCTTTAGCCATAGAACCTTCCTGGAAAATCTGAAAAGAGAGAAATTGAAAAGTGGCCACTCGTACATATGATTTAATCATGTTTTGGCACTATGTTTGGTTTTTGTTACATTCCCCAAGAGTATTCTGGTTTTCCATTGTATTCTGTCTAGGCGTTGTTTCTGGTTCCTCCGGCCATTTTGACTGCCATAGTTGTGTAGGCTTACATGCCTTTGGAATTGAATGTGACCCTTGACTGTGTTCAGACTGATGCGAGGAGAGAGCTGCCTTTTGTTTTGTAATCCCTTGTATTCTCCTGTTTATGTGTTGGTTAGGTAGATTATCGTAAATTGTACATTTTATTTTCTTTGGAGTTAAATTCTGTTTACTTTATATCAGGGATGTTTTATTTATTGTGTTGTTCTTGGCCCTCCCTGAAATTAACTGCCAGTCTGAAATGGACTAGCAAGAAATAAACCTTTTAAAAAATGCCATCTTGAATCCTCCTTCACTATTCATACTTTATCTTGGTCCCTTAGACCAGGCTTGGCCCATTCCAGACCTCGAGGGCCAATGTCCTGCATGTTTTAGATATCACCCTGGGTAAACACACTTGAATAAAATGATTAGTTCATTACCAGGCCTCTGGAGAATTACAAAACATGTTGTGAGGGTAATTTAGCCATTTGAATCAGCTGTGGATCAAGGACACATCTAAAACCTGCAGGACACCGGCACCTCGAGGCCTGGAGTTGCCCATCCCTGCCCTAGACTACTCAGGAGAGATAACACCTCAGTTTACCTCACATCCTTATCTTGAAGCAACTTTGTACTATCACTGAATATAATAAATTAAGTAGCGAATGCCATAGTATTCTATTTTTATTCTATTCTGTACAGTTGTGTACTGTATTTATTCTTATTTTATTTTATTCTAATTGTCCTTCATAACTTTTGCACTGTCCACTTCCTGCTGTGACAAAACAAATTTCCCACGTGTGGGACTAATAAAGGTCATCTTATCTTATCTTATCTTATCTTATTCAGACCTACCCATCAATCCCCAAATGTATCCACATTCCAAAGAACTTCAGTTTATCATTGCCTATATGAAACAACAAATAAAAATTACAATTTGTTTCGACAGAAGTACCATCAAAACATGACAGGAAGGTTAATTGAAAAGATAAAATAAATACCATCAATGTGCCAGGTGTCATTTGGACCACGGCTGATGTAATTCCGACGGGGAATTTTCTTCTTTCCAGGAGATCTCCTCTGAAGACCACTTGCATCCATATCCCTCATTATATTAGCAACATCGTCTCTACAGTAACAATAGATTTTACTCTGAGCTCAACAGTAAAACAAGAGAATACTTGATTGTATTGAGTACACACTATGGAAACCAACCTGTAACAAGGCCGCACTCCTCTGACATCCCTTACCCGCTTTACCATTGCCCTGATTCCTTGTTCAGGAGACCACTGTTTCATCTCACTCTAAAAAACAAACAAACAATTAATTGAATGGGCTTTTTTAAATAACTACAGAAAATAACATTTATTGTTTCTACAATAGCTCCTAACACAGACTTCAGGAAAATATGTATTTTTTGCACTGATGTTTTAACGCTTACCTCCACTGCTTTGTGGATTTCAGTAAAAGGTCGTTGGGGGCATCTTCGCTTCAACCCTAGAAGTTTTAAAACTCGTCTCAGATGCCTCTCACTGTTAAAAGACAACAGACTTACATTATATTAAAGGAAAACTGCATGTTTTGTAATTTTAGAGAGTTGTCATGGAAACTGTTGAAATGCAGACTTACCTTATTTTATGCCCATATGAATTGAGTACACAGCTGATTTCCTTTTGTTTTAAGCCTTTGTTGAACAATGTTATTATCATCGTATCTTGAAAGGTTAAGTGTAACAACAACAGTCTAATTGATCACCCACCTCTTACACTGAACATAAGTAATTAACCAGTAAATTACTAAATCTTTTTAGGTGGCAGTTATACTAAAAGCAGCGTCTATTCAGTGCCCGCAAATAAAATGTGTAGCAAAATATACACTTCTTTGATATGAAAGAGGTGAACAGTAGTTTATAAATAAGTTGTACTTTCGTCATTTATTTTTAATGCTCTTTAAAAAAAAAAAAAAAAGTATTTTTGGTACAGTCATAAGAACCAGCCAGAGTCGGATACTCCTTTCATCATCGTCAGATGACATATTGCAGAAAAGTCTAAAAACAACAACAGAAAAATACATATCAGGATCACAAAATATCTCAACAGTAGAAATATAGAAAAGAGAAAACAGCGAGAGAAAGGATGCAGGCTGCTCGTAAGCTTTCAGCTTGTCCATTTGCTGAAACGTATAAAAAGCAATTACTAAACAGTTTAAATTTAAATCACGTTTCACCACCGCTGTCACTAGCTAGAACGAATTGGCCAGACAAGAATAGTGCTGATTTGGTTTCGTACAAAACTAGATTTCCTTCTTTGATATGTAACTTTCACAACATAACCGCAACTTAATATCACACAACTGTGGCAAAAATATGAACAAAAGGGAGAAAAAGTTAAACTTACCTTGTGTCGTTAGGAGCCTGGACCGCGTAAAACTCCGGTGAGGTCAATGACCTTGCGCTCTCCCACTGTCACACGTTGATGACGTATTTGGAAATCAATTCGGCTGGGACATGACAACAGCGCCACCTGCAGGAAGATTTTCTGAGACCTGACATTTTTCCGTCTGAGTCTGAGACCTGACATTTTTTCATGTGAGTCTGAGACCTGACATTTTTTCATGTGAGTCTGAGACCTGACAATTTTTCGTGTGAGCCTGATACCTGACAACTTTTTTCCTGAGACCTGACGATGTCCTAAAATGTACACCGTACTAATGATATTTTTGCGCAAAAAGTATTTTCATTTGGATGGATGAAGACAGATTCACTCTTACCTTTCCAAGATGAAGGCGAAGCAAACCATGTGCTTTCCTGTCTCCTGTGGTTAAAATCACGTGTGATCTTGTGATATCGCGAGTCTTTAAGGCAACTAACCACTCTTGTTAGATTTTATCATGTCATCTGAACAAGAATAAATTTAAGAGGTGCTAAGTTGATAAATTTTATGCAGATCGTATATGTTTTAATTACGTTCATCTTGGAAACATAAATTAATTTTGTTCAAATCACATGTTAGAGGTTTGTAAATGCAATAACCACCCAATTTCACTTTTTTGAGTGCAGGAACAACTAACTTTTTAAGCATTTATAAAAGCATCATATCATTTTTATTTCTTGACATTAGCTTTTCATTTATATCCACATATATGCCGTTTTTGCATTTATGCACCTATGGTCTCATAAAAGCTTCTTGTCATACTCATTTCATGGCAAGCATCAAACACGGGCCAAACAGTACTGTAGTGTGGGCAGGCAGTAGTTGTTTAAATGTAAAATTAGATAGTTTAATAGAATATGTTCTCCAATGCAAACATAGTGGCTCCAGTGTAGTCGTTTACACTTTTAGCAAACAAGAAAAAGCTACAAGGAGGAGACACAAATCCCTTTGGTGGTGCATCAGTACGGACACCCGGTGTTTTTTTTTAAAAAAAAAAAAAGAAAGAAAAGATAAATAGATAAATACGGACTAATCCATTTATATACAGAACGACCCACAACTTTCAGCTGCTTCCTTATAAGAAAGCATTTTTCTGAAATACAAATATAACACTCACAGCCTTATAGTTTCAGTACACGTGAACCATCCACGTTTGTTGTGCTAACAAATTTGACCAAAGTAAACATATTCTGAGTTTTTTATTCATTATTATTATTATTATTATTACTATTATTATCTTTTGTTTTTTCTTTTCTTCTCCTTCCTCCTTTTTAATATTCATTCATTTATTTATTTTAGGGTTGTTGTTTTTTTTTTTGCTGTCAATGTTGCTTGGTAGTGGCATTTGGATCAGAGATATTTGTATTTTAATCTTTGTGTTGTTGTGTCTTAAGCAATTCCAACCCGGGCCAGACCTCCACAGCCTCAGCAGCCAGAGCCTGCTCCACCTCCTCCATCGCAGCAGCCTGCACAGCCCACTCAGGCCCAGACACAGCAGCAGCTACAGAACGGTAACAATCATGACATTCGTCAAGAAAATTATCATTTCAAGAAACCAGTTTTAAGCAGTTGGCCAAAAGCTTCTAGACTAATCCCTCATGCAAATGTGAAGTATAATCCATATAAGATTTTTTCTTTTTTGTAATCCAAATGTACTGTCAGCGTTAGTAAAAATGCATCGATCGCACAAAAGCATATCATCAAAATCTTTTAATGTCATGTCTTTGTTGACCACATGTTCATCACAGAGTCCTCACATCAGCCGCTATCCAGAAAGGAGTTTGGACAGCTTTGTATGTATCACCTGCATGTTACCCCTGTCCTCAGTGCTTCACAGTGATTCTGATAGTTTCCAATAGAGTCCGATAGACCGCTAGTCAAATAAGAAGATCGCGCAGCCAAATGTCTGCCACGTACTGCTCAGAGCTGTTGTGTGGACAAGAAGCAGCACACTCACAATCCATCCAGCAGACTGGCTTTCTGGGTATTAGGAGGGGAAAAAATTGTGGTGTCGTTTGGCTGTGCTGCTTTTTGTGTGTGTGTGTGTGTGTGTGTGTCTGGTTTCTGCTGAGTCACACACGGGCACACACGTGGAAGAGCCTGCGGTAATGTGTGTTACGTCTCTGGGCTCAGACAGCAACGATAGCCTTTTATTCAAAGTGCTCGCTGTCATTTGGAAAGCTGAGAGGATGATGTGAATGCCTTGTCCCCCCTCCTCACCCCCTCAGCTCCCCTCCACACAGACTGAATAGCCCATAAGCAGTAACGGTGCTGAGTTCCTCTTATATTTCTTGTCCCGGTGCTGACCCAGTTCATCTTCTCCTCCCAGATTAGAGCAGATTATTAATCCCTCTGCTCCGATAGTCTGGGTTCTCAGGGACTGGAGCCAGCAGGAGGCCAGGACTGTGTCACAGGGCTCGGGCAGGGCTTTGCAGCGGGAAGCTGGGGCTGCAGCGGCGAGCATTGAGCCGAGCTAATCGAATAACACAGTTTTGATGAACTCCGCACTGAATTAAAAATGGCTTTTACTCACATGTTTGCTAACTTGTGTTCCTTTATAATGGTGACTAATAGTTTGATTGACCTGAAACAAAACTAATCTGGGGGTGTGGTGCTCGGGAGCTTTGGAATAACCTTCTTAAGACGATCATTCTTGATTTGAAACAGCCTCTTACTGTAATCAGACTGGATTAAAACAGTAATGCAAGGCAAATATCCTGCATTGTAAGTGTTTTTTGGTTTTGTCTTTGTTTTTTTAATTTTCCTTTCAGAGGTCACATGTCCTGTTGTGTTTGAGGACACAAATAAAAAAACAAAAAAAACAAAAACAAAGAGGTTTTGAAACACAGTGCTGCAAAGGCCTTTTGTTGGTTATGTAGAGCAATCAGCTAATGTTATGTGGGAGACACTGTGTGCCAGCCGCTACATCCTGGTGTATAGTAGCTGTATCACTGCTCTGCTTTGTTGGAGCCAGCCCAAGGTTTCTCTGCTGTTTAAATAAAGGCCAACAGAAAGGAAAGCTGATAGAAGACGCTGGGAAAGTAGTAGAAGTGACATATTGTAAGCGAGATGAAAGAGGAAGAGAAAGCTGTTGATACATGATGTGAAAGGTGGGAGAATTATTGTTTTTCTTTTCTAAATGGCAGCACGAAGGAAGTCAAACTGCGTGAAGGAGGAGGAAAAACCTCAAGAGAAAAGAGAAAGACGCCGGCTTCAGCAGCAGGAGCTCAGGAAGAAAAGAGCTCAGGTACACTGATGTTCGTTTTTTTTTTTTTTTTTTCTTTTTGCCATAGAGTTGATTACATTGAAGTGAGTATCTATTTGACATGAGAATAATTGTCATGTTGTCTGTCTCTGTCCTTCAGGAGGTGGACACCACCATCCCCAACTATGAGATCATGTACATGATCCGAGATTTCCGAGCCAGTCTAGACTACCGGCCCCTGGCCAGAGCAGACCTGGTGAAAATTCTTCTTCGCTCCTGATCGGTAAGAATTGACCTTCATCCAAAGTTTAATAAATGTCCTTCTCATTGCACTGTCCAGATTGAAGAGCACAGAATATGCGTTTGTGTGAGGAAACGTCCACTCAACAAAAAAGGTGAGGTCTTTGATGAGTTTCGCCTCATGCTACGTGCTAAGTACTTTTTTATATTGTTGTATTTGAAAGTGTCGCCTCTGCTGTGTTTCAGAGTTGTCCATGAAGGATTTGGATGTGATCACCATTCCCAGTAAGGATGTGGTGATGGTTCATGAACCTAAACAAAAAGTGGACCTGACCCGCTACCTGGAGAACCAGACCTTCCGTTTTGACTACGTCTTTGACGACAGCACCACAAACGAGATGGTTTACAGGTTTGTGACCCGAAGCGACATCTGAGCTGTTAGATTTATTCAATTTCAAGTCAGATTCAGATTATGTGATGCAGCACACGATAAGCCGACCAAAGACACAGGCGGAGAGTCTCTGCCAAGCAATGGCGCACAATCAAGAACAACCAGACTTTCCAGTATTTGCAGTGTTTGTCTTAGCTTAGTTTTGAGAGATGTTTGCAGACAGCTATGTCTGGAAAAAAAAAAGGTTTCTGATGCACAAACTACAAATGAACAAGTCAGTGTTTTGCCACTAATATCGGCTAGGGGGAGGAAACCCTGGATCAGTGCAGCCACACTCATTGAGGGGTGCGACCTGGCCGCTCGGCCAGCGGAATTGGACCGAAATGTGTTGATTGTGATTGTTTTTTTTTAATCATTTAGAAACGTACTACAAAAGACTGTATCTATTTGCATTGTTACTAAACCAAACTAATTCAAATAATAGCCACAGTTTGACAATTTCAAGTTGCAAATTCATAGATAATAAAAAACTGAAATCTGTTTTTTTACATGTTAATATAATTCCTTTAGTCAGAAGAAAGGTGACTAACAAACAATTGAATTAATTGTTAGTATTTTATGTATAAATTTGGGGATGGAGTAGCACATGACTGTGTTTTGTCTTCTCCTGCAGGTTCACAGCCAGACCTCTTGTGGAAACCATTTTTGAGAGAGGCATGGCCACCTGCTTTGCCTACGGACAGACAGGCAGTGGAAAAACACATGTGAGTTACAATTAATGTGCCTTTAAGAAAACAGAAGACTTTTATCCTTGTAGTTGGAGTGCATCTTATATAATTTGTGTATAAAATACATTTGAACTTGTATATGTTTATTTTTTCATTGTGTCACAGACTATGGGTGGCGATTTCTCTGGGAAAAAACAAGACTGCTCCAAAGGAATTTATGCATTAGCTGGTAAGCACATCAGATGTAGCGCTTTGTTGACTGAAGGATAAGTTGGATCTGTTTTGGAATTCGATCTCTCATGTGTTTTTATGCAGCTCGGGATATATTTCTCTTGTTGAAGGAACCCAGCTACAAAAAGTTAGATCTACAAGTGTACGCAGCTTTCTTTGAAATATACAGTGAGAAGGCAAGTGATGTGTGATCATTTTTTTCCTTCTTATTTTTTTCTTAAGGAGAGATTTTATTTAATGCTGACAGAACTGTGTTTGTAGGTGTTTGACCTGCTGGAACATAAAGCTAAGCTGAGGGTACTGGAGGATGGGAAACGGCAAGTGCAGGTGGTGGGGCTGCAGGAGAAGGAGGTCAAGTGCACAGAGGATGTCCTGAAACTAATTGAAGTGGGAAACAGCTGCAGGTATGACAGCAGGAACTTTCTCAGGAATCCCGAGACTTTGAGTTCTTGTATTTGATCAGTGATCAGATCAAAACTCTGAAACTCGTTTATTGTCATGCAGACGTCGTCTAGCACAATATTCATGTTCTTTGAGGATGTTTTTCCTTCTCCTAAAGTTATTCATTTTTTGCCCTCGCTGCTGCTGCTTCTTCTTCATCATCTTGATCACCCCCCAAAAGAACATCAGGGCAGATGTCAGCCAACGCTCACTCCTCTCGCAGCCACGCCGTATTCCAGATCATTCTCCGGAGGAAGGGGAAGATGCATGGAAAGTTATCCCTCATCGATCTTGCGGGCAATGAGAGGGGGGCGGATACATGGAGCGCTGACCGGCAGACTGGTCTGGAGGGAGCAGAGATCAACAAAAGCTTGTTAGCCCTGAAGGTCTGCATGCAGTGAAGGGATAGCTGAGTAGCTGACTCCTAAGTGTTGGCTACCACTTCATTTAGTCCTCTGTCTTCATAAACAGTCTTTGGCCATGTTATCACATCTCTTCCACAGGTTAATAAATATGAAATAAATCTGAATGACATATTCTGTTTCTTCCTCCAGATTGCAACCATTTCTCCTGGGATGACATCCTGTGAGAACACACTCAACACACTACACTACGCTAACAGGTGGGGTTGAGATAACCCACTCCAGTGATTTGGACAGTATCTTCTTGCTACAGGAACTTCTTGGATTATTCACCTTTATGAAATTTTAGCTCTTTTGGATTCCTCTGTAATGTCCAGTGGCTTTTATAGAATCTGAAATTAGCTGTACTACTCCAAATTTCTCTGCTTACTCTTGTTCGTTCTGACTCTTGTATCCTCTTCCCTTATTTTTCCTACTTTCTTTCCTTCTTGTTTCCTGCCCTCTGCTGCTCTGTGTGCTGGTATGATGGCTGTGTAGAGTGAAGGAGTTTGGGATTAGTCCGTCAGACATCCCCTTCTCCCAGAGCGGTCAGGGAAGCCGCCCTGAGCACTCGCCCACCAATACCTTTTAGTATGATGACTTTGCTGCTACCTCTCCCAGCAGGTCAAGCACTTCCCAAAACACAGCACCACACGCACAAATACACACAGTGCATGCTGTCCCTTTGTGTATCTAATGCATTATAAAACACACCCATGAGCTCATTTATCAGCTCCTCACTGCGCTACGCTTCCCGTCTTCCCCTTTCTGTTTTTCATCTGCATGTTTTGATGTGATTCATCTTTTCATCCCTGCTTTGACTTTGATCTGAACTGTAGACAAAACTTTTTTTTTTTTTAAATTGTGTTGCTAAATCCTGAAGAACAATATGTCTGTCTGTCTGTGTGGGTGTGTCTTTTATTTGCTCTGTTGTTTCATCGCTGTTCATGCCCCGGATGTCAGGGATAACTGCGATAGCTGGGTGTGATAAGTCAGAATGCTGGTGCAAAACTCGACTTTTAGCTGTTTGGCAAATGCATCCACAGTGAGCTTTTGTTTGAGCCAAACACTCAGCGGGTAATCCCTTATCCCGGCCGTAGTCCTAATTAATTGGCCCTGGCACCTGCAGGTTGGGTACAGTGCTGTAATCCCTCATCAGCTCTGTGAGAGCCTAGTTAAACATGAGCTCTGAACACCCAGACTCCATGAAAACTGATATCTGGAAATTGAGCATTGTCATCTGTGCCTGTGCATGACATCACTGCTGTCATGAAGCTGCCATGCTGCACAAACCATGAACCGCAAACCAAACATCAGCCTGGTTAAAAACAGGTCTGACCTGTGGTCGCTGCGATCTGATGCGTTTCTTTATTTCTTCTTTTGGTCTGCAGGGTAAAGGAGCTAACGGTGGACCCCAACCAAGTGATGGAAGGGGGACGCCCCAATATCCATGCTGTCAACCAGCTGGATCTCTTGGATGAAGAGTGGCTGAGCATCTCACCACAAAGAGACGAACTCAAACTTCTCTGTGAGCAGAATGTAAGTGCTCACAGTTGATTCTTTGAAGCACAAATCAGACTGTTTGCATCTGGAACTTGCTGCAGCTGCAGTAGTTCAGTCCCTGGCTCCTACAAGGTGCAATCAGTGCAAGATACTGGTATATGAGCACTAAATAAGTACCAGCCCATTTACCATATCACAGCTGCCACGTATTTCACTACCCCTACACCACCCCAAGTGTTTTCTTTTTGGATTAACATTCAAACTTTTATTTATCAGTGATGAAGGTGAGGTCCACTGATAACCAGATTTCAGAAATGATCTCTGTGCTGTAGCTTTTTGTTAAGTCCATTTAATTTAAGAATTTTAAGAAAATTAGATTTTTGACTAAAATGCATCATACAAAAAAGTGAGATAATATAATAATAACACAAATGGAAGAACTCAGTCTGGTTTAAAACCCAAATAATAAACATGGGTTTTTACTCAAGTTTCAAGAATATTTGTTTGTTGGAGACATCGTGACGTATAAAGGGAAAGAAGCCATAGTTTAGAAGTAGCTATTTAAAAATGCCTGATCTCCTTTGTTTAAATCTGGATCTTGCTGCTGGATCTGTAAACACAGGAGGAAGAAGTGTCTCCTCAGCTCTTCACCTTCCATGAGGCCGTGTCACAGTTGGTGGAGATGGAGGAGCAGGTCCTACTAGAGGACCACAGAGCTGTTTTCCAGGTTAGAAAACACTCCAGCTCTCCTTGTTTCTTTCTTTTTCTCATACATACTTGTATGAATCCAGATAAATTGCAGCTCCTGGCAGTGAATTTATAACTTCTTTGTTCTTCTCTGAGCAGGAGTCTATCCGGTGGCTGGAAGATCAAAAGGTGCTGCTAGAGATGACGGAGGAGGTGGATTTTTGACTTGGAGTCTCGCGCCACGCAGCTGGAGCAGATCCTAGAGCGAAACATAGAAATCTTCACTAAGCTCCGAGGTATGCCCGAAACTTACACGCACATCACTTAACAATAGAATACAGCCCTCCTGCTACATCTTTTAAATGTGTGAAATGCTTTTGCTCTCCTCAACAGATGAAGTGAAGTCATTCCGTTCACTGCAGGAGGAGAAGCAAGCCTTACGCAAGCACGTGGAAAACTTGGAAAAGCACCATGTAAACTCCATGCTTCACTGCCAATCTTGTGATGTCAAACAGAATGTGGATGCAATAAATAAAAACATGAATAACAAAATGAACTGATCGAATGTTGGACTTTTATCTATGCAGCTACCATTGTCCTCAGTCAAGTTGAATTGCTTTTCAGGCTCCTAGTGCAGGAGCTAAAGGACATTTTCACTCCATCTCATTTTTGCCTCTGAAGCATCTCATGAGTAATCACTAATTTAACACCAAGCGGGTTTTAGACACCAATCAGCAAGAATTTTCACATGCCATCATGAACTGTAATGAAGTAACATTAAATTTCTCACCATGTAGTATCCTGGTAGCAGCCTCTGGTACGGTGTACATTTTAGGACATCGTCAGGTCTCAGGAAAAAAGTTGTCAGGTATCAGTCTCACACGAAAAATTGTCAGGTCTCAGGAAAAAAGGTGTCAGGTCTCAGGAAAAAGGTTGTCAGGTATCAGTCTCACACGAAAAATTGTCAGGTCTCAGACTCACATGAAAAAATGTCAGGTCTCAGACTCACACGAAAAATTGTCAGGTCTCAGAATCACACGAAAAATTGTCAGGTCTCAGAATCACACGAAAAAATGTCAGGTCTCAGAATCACACGAAAAATTGTCAGGTCTCAGAATCACACGAAAAAATGTCAGGTCTCAGACTCACACGAAAAAATGTCAGGTCTCAGAATCACACGAAAAATTGTCAGGTCTCAGAATCACACGAAAAAATGTCAGGTCTCAGAATCACACGAAAAATTGTCAGGTCTCAGAATCACACGAAAAAATGTCAGGTCTCAGAATCACACGAAAAATTGTCAGGTCTCAGAATCACACGAAAAAATGTCAGGTCTCAGAATCACACGAAAAAATGTCAGGTCTCAGAATCACACGAAAAAATGTCAGGTCTCAGAATCACACGAAAAATTGTCAGGTCTCAGAATCACACGAAAAAATGTCAGGTATCAGGCTCACACGAAAAATTGTCAGGTCTCAGACTCACATGAAAAAATGTCAGGTCTCAGACTCAGACGGAAAAATGTCAGGTCTCAGAAAATCTTCCTGCAGGTGGCGCTGTTGTCATGTCCCATCCGAATTGATTTCCAAATACGTCATCAACGTGTGACAGTGGGAGAGCGCAAGGTCATTGACCTCACCGGAGTTTTACCGCGGTCCAGGCTCCTAACGACACAAGGTAAGTTTAACTTTTTCTCCCTTTTGTTCATATTTTTGCCACAGTTGTGTGATATTAAGTTGCGGTTATGTTGTGAAAGTTACATATCAAAGAAGGAAATCTAGTTTTGTACGAAACCAAATCAGCACTATTCTTGTCTGGCCAATTCGTTCTAGCTAGCGACAGTGGTGGTGAAACGTGATTTCAGTAAAAGGTCGTTGGGGGCATCTTCGCTTCAACCCTAGAAGTTTTAAAACTCGTCTCAGATGCCTCTCACTGTTAAAAGACAACAGACTTACATTATATTAAAGGAAAACTGCATGTTTTGTAATTTTAGAGAGTTGTCATGGAAACTGTTGAAATGCAGACTTACCTTATTTTATGCCCATATGAATTGAGTACACAGCTGATTTCCTTTTGTTTTAAGCCTTTGTTGAACAATGTTATTATCATCGTATCTTGAAAGGTTAAGTGTAACAACAACAGTCTAATTGATCACCCACCTCTTACACTGAACATAAGTAATTAACCAGTAAATTACTAAATCTTTTTAGGTGGCAGTTATACTAAAAGCAGCGTCTATTCAGTGCCCACAAATAAAATATGTGTAGCAAAATATACACTTCTTTGATATGAAAGAGGTGAACAGTAGTTTATAAATAAGTTGTACTTTCGTCATTTATTTTTAATGCTCTTTAAAAAAAAAAAAAAAAGTATTTTTGGTACAGTCATAAGAACCAGCCAGAGTCGGATACTCCTTTCATCATCGTCAGATGACATATTGCAGAAAAGTCTAAAAACAACAACAGAAAAATACATATCAGGATCACAAAATATCTCAACAGTAGAAATATAGAAAAGAGAAAACAGCGAGAGAAAGGATGCAGGCTGCTCGTAAGCTTTCAGCTTGTCCATTTGCTGAAACGTATAAAAAGCAATTACTAAACAGTTTAAATTTAAATCACGTTTCACCACCGCTGTCGCTAGCTAGAACGAATTGGCCAGACAAGAATAGTGCTGATTTGTTTATGTACAAAACTAGATTTCCTTCTTTGATATGTAACTTTCACAACATAACCGCAACTTAATATCACACAACTGTGGCAAAAATATGAACAAAAGGGAGAAAAAGTTAAACTTACCTTGTGTCGTTAGGAGCCTGGACCGCGGTAAAACTCCGGTGAGGTCAATGACCTTGCGCTCTCCCACTGTCACACGTTGATGACGTATTTGGAAATCAATTCGGATGGGACATGACAACAGCGCCACCTGCAGGAAGATTTTCTGAGACCTGACATTTTTCCGTCTGAGTCTGAGACCTGACATTTTTTCATGTGAGTCTGAGACCTGACAATTTTTCGTGTGAGCCTGATACCTGACATTTTTTCGTGTGATTCTGAGACCTGACAATTTTTCGTGTGATTCTGAGACCTGACATTTTTTCGTGTGATTCTGAGACCTGACAATTTTTCGTGTGAGACTGAGACCTGACATTTTTTCGTGTGATTCTGAGACCTGACATTTTTTCGTGTGATTCTGAGACCTGACAATTTTTCGTGTGATTCTGAGACCTGACATTTTTTCGTGTGAGTCTGAGACCTGACATTTTTTCGTGTGATTCTGAGACCTGACATTTTTTCGTGTGATTCTGAGACCTGACAATTTTTCGTGTGATTCTGAGACCTGACATTTTTTCGTGTGATTCTGAGACCTGACAATTTTTCGTGTGATTCTGAGACCTGACATTTTTTCGTGTGATTCTGAGACCTGACAATTTTTCGTGTGATTCTGAGACCTGACATTTTTTCGTGTGATTCTGAGACCTGACAATTTTTCGTGTGAGTCTGAGACCTGACATTTTTTCATGTGAGTCTGAGACCTGACAATTTTTCGTGTGAGACTGATACCTGACAACCTTTTTCGTGTGAGACTGATACCTGACAACCTTTTTCCTGAGACCTGACACCTTTTTTCCTGAGACCTGACAATTTTTCGTGTGAGACTGATACCTGACAACTTTTTTCCTGAGACCTGACGATGTCCTAAAATGTACACCGTACATTAGTTTGTCTATTCTTTTCAGTGATATTTATTCACATTTGGGTTTTTTGTTGTTTTTTTTTTAATCTGTCTGTTGATGCCATTCTCGCTAGCTAACACGTTAGTAGAACAATATAGCACAATGTCAAGCTAGTACAAGTATAAAAGCCTAATATGAAAGACATAGCTACTTCAAATGTAGATATTGTTTATAACTTAACCTCTGCAGATAAGCTAGCTAGTTGGGCTCTACCACAGAAACTGTTGTGATATATACACATTTTACGTATGGGTTGTTGAAATGTGTAAGTTTGTAAGTTGCAACTGTTGCACAGTAGTTTACTTAACAATTGATATATGTTTTTAGTACACTGAGGAGGAAAGACCAAACATGAACAGATAATTTTTTCTGTTTTTTAATTTTTTTGATATAAAATATTTGTCTACTTAATAAACTTAGAGACTTGCAGTGCCCTCCTGTAAAGATAACAAATGTTTAATTGTGAAATGATATTTTAGGTAAGGTGATCATTTTTAATTTGAAATTTGTGGGACTGATTTATCTAATCTGTTTCAGGATGCAGCTGCCATCCAACCCCATAAGTGACCGTTGATGAAAGGGATCATTGGCCATCATCAAGTTTGTGATTTGAATGTAGTTGGGCTAAAAATATTGAAAGGGTCTTAGTGATTGATTGAGTCCAGTCATTAATTACTTAGGGTTCACTTAAAATAATAATATATATAATAATATTACAATGACAGATTTGTCTAAAATGCGTAAAGACTGCAAAACAATAGCCTCTAAATTTCTCACAAAACGTTCTTTAACCCCACTGCTAGGTTGTTGAAATGGATTTCCATATATATCTGTATTTGTGTATATATATATAGATAGATAGATATACGTATATGTATATATATATATATATATATATGTATATGTGTTTATATATGTGTATATATATGTGTGTGTGTGTGTGTGTGTATATATATGTGTGTGTGTGGAGAGTGAGAGTATATTTGGGTAATTTATGTATTTTTCCTCTGTGTATTAAGACTGCTGCTGTTGAAGTCAGAAGAGAATGCATCCTCAAAAGTCTTTGCGTGTACCTGAATGAAGATCCAGAGAAGCTGGTGAAGGATTACCTGGTATGTTAATTTGCCTGTATCTTTATCTAAGGAGATGATCAAAGATAGGCTCAAACTACATATAAAAAGCTACATACAAGAAGATTGTGGCTTTAAAAATTACCTTTTAAAAATAGGAAAAGTAAGGGCTTTATATTTCTCACTAGATACTGCACGCACCATTCTTGAGTGTTTTATACTAACCTCATAAAATAATATCATCACAGAACTAATGTCATATAATAATATCATTATAATAACCTCATTCACCCATTCACGCACACATTCATACAAGTATTTCTATGTAACTTTCACACTTTGATGGATGTATCAGGAGCAACTTGGGGTTCAGTATCTTACCCATGGTAAGTTCTGGTATTCAGACTGGAGAACCCAAGGATTAATCCAGTACATGACTTGCTCTACCTCCTGAGCCACAGCCACCCCTATCACAACTCAATATTTTAAAAGACAGGACTTTGTTGAGGTATTGAATTAGATTGTCTTGAGTCAGAAAAAGTATCAGGCAGATTACATTTACATTATTATAAAGTTTGAATGAATAAAGCTTTTAGGTATTTTACATTAATGTAAAAACAAATGGGTGCTTTTAAAACTGTATGCAATGGACATTAGTTAAAAATCATTATCTACCTATCTCTTTTTTTTTAATTGTCACAGGACATTGACAAAAGCATCGCCACTGCCATAGCAGAGACAGTCTTTGGAATCTGTGTCATTCGATCAGAGGGTGCGGAGCCTGGCGATGACCCTCAGGATGTTATGGTTGTTCTAGAGGGGGTGAAAGTGATGGGTGAGTTGGGCAATGTGGCTTTTGCAGTGGCAATGTTGCTTGGTCTGGTCTACTCACTAAACCTGAGCTACCCTCCGGAACTAAGGTACACCTTTGAGGTTCTGCAGAAGATTTTTATGGAGTTGGATGCACACAAACTGTCCAACAAAGTACAGGTTCTCAAAACTCTTCTTTCACGTTGAGAAATGTTGCCAGTACAACAGCTACACCATGTATCTGGAACATGAACCAGAAAGAACTGCAGACAGATGATACCATGCATTTTTTATTCATTTTGAGATACACAAAATTGGTGATATTTGTTTTTTTAAAAGTGCATCTCTTTGACCTTCAAAATCATTTGATTCAGCCGTTCATTGTAGTTTCCACTATGTCCACTACTTTTTTTTCCTGTGATATAACTTGCATTACATGTATTCTTCAAATTTGCTATAAATCCAATAAATTGGAGAAAACAAAAAGATCTGTATGACAATTTTTTTTATTTAAGTTTTAGATGTTGTAATAGTGCAATGCATGTTATCTAGACTTTGTTAAATACTCCAAAAAATTACTCTTTAAATGAACTTAAAATAATCATGGAAAGAATTTCCACATTATTAAATGGCTTTCTATTTGCATTAAACACTTGTGTTGGACTAACATAATTTGTATGAGTTGGTTCAACTCAATTAACTTAAGTTGGAACCAAATTTAGTACATTAGTTGGAGAAAACCTACTGAATTGAGTTGGAACAAAACCCTTAAAGTTGGATCAACACTATTATCTTATATTGGATTCAAATGCAGTAAATACGTTGATTCATCAATCATTAATTAAGTTGGTCCAACTTGAGTACATTAAGTTGGAATTACAGAATTGCATAATGCTAAAATAAAGCAATTTAATCACGTGGAAATTCTTTCCATGATTTTTTTATGTTCATTTAAAGAGTTATTTTTTTGAGTGTGATTGCACAGGAAGAGTTGGTGGACAAAAAACAAAAGCAAAAAACCCCAAGATTTTTTGCATTATAGTAAAATAATTGCTAAACTAAAGTGGGCAAACCCATGATGGAAATAAACAAAACAAAGACTGACAAACAAAAAATACCAAGCCATAGAAAGCAACAATTTGAATAACAATTAAACCACCATAAATATGTAAGGATAATGTTGCAGTTCCTCAAACCTCTATTATCTCTGGATGGAGTATCATTCTTAGGAGGTGCTATCGTCGATGTAGGTTGGCACCGAGTCTTAGGAACAAACTGTCTGTAGGGTTGACTGGAGTAGACAGATCTACTCTAAGATCCTGTGTGTGTGTAATGAAGGAAGTATTCACATCCTTTACCCAAGTAAAAGTACTAAAACTATACTTGTACAAGGAGAAGTGCTGCCAAGGTTCTGAGAATGTTACCTATGTCAAAGTAATCTGAACCGACTGTTACACTGCTATATGTCATTATCATTAGGTTATTAATATTATTCACATTAATCACAACTAAAATTGTTTTATTTGGGGAAAATAATGACCGTTTAATAGAACTGATATTGTTATACTCATCATGGATTAATTTAATGATTATCTGGCTTGAATCTGGACCAGCCCCCAGAGAGAGAGGGAGAGGGCAATCCCTGCTCTGGATACAACACCAGACAGACAGAACTGGTTCCTACTGCAGCCCTGCTGTGCATCTAGTTCACATCTCACTCTTGATCTTAGGACAGAGATTATGGATTTAGGGACATTATCAATGATACTAACCAGCACAGGGGCTGCAGCACACCTCTGGCACTAGCTTTCAAGCTTATTCCCGTGCGCTTTGTGTACAAGATTGGTGCTGTTTGAGGGTTTGTTGCAAAACAATTTCACTGGTGTAGCCAAGTCCCGAAAGGACCAGCAGGAATGACACAAACTTCTGTGTCATCTTTGGCTCTATAGCCCTGAAGCAATGCCGAACAACTACACAGAGCAGCAAGAATAAAGCTGGCATTCACAGAGGAGAGTCATACAACAACTAGCCTCTCCCTTTTCTCGGTCTACTCATCTGTTAGCCTTCAGAAACAACTTCAGCTCATGTGAATGCAGTTTAACCCCCTCTTTTTTCTAAGCTATTATGGCTACATTCTTAGTACCACTACAAAAAAACCTACGGCATCAGTAGGTGCCTCATATTTAAGGTTACACTATCTACAATTATATATCCTTGGCATTGCCTCTATTAAATAAAACACTATCATCTTTTATGACCCATGCAATACCAAGAGTAATAGACGTTATGGACAACTTTTCACACATGGTTGGTGTACCCACACAGCCAGCTGTAGCTTTTCAACTCACAGCCCAACATACACCCAAAAAACAGCCGAGAGAGCACAGACTACGCCCGAGAGGCATGACTGCAGATGCCGCTCAGGTGGGTCCACCTCCCCTGCAGCGGCACTGCAGACCACGCCCCGCCACACACATCAAACACGTAAAATAAATATTTATGCACTTTCGCATTCACTTTTTGTTTTTTGTTGTTTTTACACAGTGTTCTGAATGATGAACAATGGTCTACAGCCAATCTTGTGTATTGTTATACAAACTTGTAAGATTCGGATAACTATTTAATAAAAGCCAAATATTTTATATGAGAGTAAGAAAGAAAAGTATATCCTTGTGTCCACCTTTCTCTGTTAATGCCCTACCTGGCCCCCTGGCAAAAGCTTTGCTAGATCCGCCCCTGCACAGTTACCAGCTGTCAGCTACACAAAAAAGGAGCTTGGTCTTTATTTGTCTCTCAGAAACAGTTCATAACTTCCCTTCAACTCATACATGTCACCTAAAGGGTAAACCTGTTTCTCCATCACCAGTTCAGCTCTGATGATTCAGTAAGGACATCTCCTGGTTTGGACCAGCCGTTTTTACAGCTGTGGCTCCATCAAACATCAGCTGATACTAGAAATTAAAAGCAAATGAATTCTAACAACAGCTGATCAAGCTTAAACGTGCTGCTGTTGTTTAGCGTGATAAACAAACGAGAGAAAAGCCGATCATTGATCAGTTTCATGACTGAAGTTTCAACAGGCGAGAGGATGACAGGGGAGGCTTGATAACGACAGAATAAATCGTAATATTGTCTCTGAATGTGGGACGATTCCGTTTGTACGGCAACTCTCACGAACTAACCCTTATGAATAAAATAAAGTTCAATGTCAGTAACTTAGCGCCCACACAGCTGTATAGAAACTCTGGCAGTATGATTGTAAAAGGTCAGCACAACGAAAATAAACTACACCTAAACTCGGTTTATATCTGACCCAAATAGAGTGCAGTTCATAACTTCTTACCTGAAATTCAGTTCACCTCACGCTCCTGCCTTCGGTTTCCCTGATCCACGATTGACCTCCGCGTTAGCCACTACCGGTTGATCGCGGTCGCCTCGCCGCTTCGTATGTCTCTTTCACCGCATGTCTTTTCTGTCACACACCGGTGGGTAGCTGCCCTCGGTTGTAGCTCCGCGCTAGCCACCACCAAACAACTCAGTTATTTTGTCCACATTGACCAGCATCATCGGCCCATATAAACGAAAAATAAGTCCAGCTAAAACACACACTCTTGGAGAGCGATCGGGTGGTGAAACCAGTGTCAGCCGCATCACTGTAAGCCAAGCCTGGGTGCTCGAAGGGTCACTAGCTGCGCTAGCTAGCTACGCTAGCCCTTGGTAGGCCCTAGAAAAATGCACCCTTTAAAGGCCCTAGTGTACAAAAATGTACACTCCCCAAAAAGTGCTATAAAAACTTTATATATTCATATTTTTTTCCACTTTAAATTGGTCAGTCTTTTAAAACTACTTCTCCCTGAAATATTCATATAAAGTTTTAATTATATTTTCGTTGTTTTAACCCTTTAAATCCCAGGTTTATTACATGAGCGCCTTGTTTTTTTAGCCCCCAAAAACAAAAAAACTAAATATTTTCCAAAAAAAACATTTGAAGTAATATTCGTTTGTTATTATAATTAGGCCTTTAGATGGGCCAAAGATTGGCAGCAACATTCATTTCGATCCACTTTTATTTTTTTTTGCAGGAGCAGATTTAAAAAAATGCACCCTCTAAAAGCCCTAGTGTACAAAAATGTACACTCCCCAAAAAGTGCAATAAAAAGATTATATATTCATATTTTTTTCCACTTTAAATTGGTCAGTCTTTTAAAACTACTTCTCCCTGAAATATTCATATAAAGTTTTAATTATATTTTCGTTGTTTTAACCCTTTAAATCCCAGGTTTATTACATGAGCGCCCTGTTTTTTTAGCCCCCAAAAACAAAAAAACTAAATATTTTCCAAAAAAAACATTTGAAGTAATATTCGTTTGTTATTATAATTAGGCCTTTAGATGGACCAAAGATTGGCAGCAACATTCATTTCGATCGACTTTTATTTTTTTTTGCAGGAGCAGAAAATGGTCCCGCCCGAGCACCCTGCTGCTGCTCCCCGGGAGAAGTCTGCCTCTCCCGCGGGTCTGTCTCGAGCAGCCCCGGGGCATAGTTCTTGGGTCCCCGTGTCCCCAGCACACACGTCCGATACCACGTGAAAACAAATATATAATTTTCTGTTGATTTAAAAAAAATGCACCCTCTAAAAGCCCTAAGGGCAGAAAATGGTCCCGCCCGAGCAGCCGGACATGGTGCTGCTGCACCCCGGGAGAAGTCTGCCTCTCCCGCGGGTCTGTCTCGAGCAGCCGCGGGGCACAGTGGTTGGGTCCCCGCTATTACTATTTTTTTCTAGGAGCACAGTAAATGTAATATAATGGTGATCATGTTTTCACTTTTTGATTATGTTAACTGCTTATTAGCACTTATTATTTACTTATTGCTTATTACCACTATGTACTATTACCTTGTTGTGTTCTAAAATAAAATAAAAAATATGAAAATAAAAATACAAGATCACTTTGAACAAGAAAACATTTATTTTTAGAACTATATAACAATGAACATATACTGTTTGGAATGGGGAAAGGTATAAGACACATGAGTGAGAGTGGGGGCTGGGGGGGTGTCGCTGGGGGGGAGTGGGGGCTGGGAGTGGGGGGTGGGGGGGTGGGAGGCAGTCCTGCTCAGGTGGAGCAGTTGCTGCAGATGGTCAGGCTGTGGTCCTTGCATGTCCCGTTCCCACATTTGCAGCAGACGGTGTAGACCCTCCTTTTTTTTCCTGGGCACAGCTGACATTGCTTCCTCATCTTTAGTTTGATGGCTGCAGAGGGGCCGGGAGAAGGATCTGCAGCATCAGCAGAAGCAGCGGCCTGTGCCTGTCTTACAAACTCTGCTGTGTGGACAGAGCGGGGAAGTCGCTCTCTCCTAGCAATGTGTGGTTGCACTAAGGCTTCTCCAACCTGCTCTATGTAGAGCCTCCTCCTGTAAGATTTACTTCGCTGCCAAGCTGGGTCCACCGCGGTCCACAGGACATAGCCATTGTAGAGAGAAATGTCAAGCAGATGGTGGAAAAGGGCTAACGGCCACCGTCTCGTCCGCCTCCTACAGGTGTAGGTGCTAACAGCCTAATAAAAAAACAAAACACACACACACAAAAACATTAAACCTACGTATATTTTACACAAGAATATATGAGCAAGAATGAATAAATTTGTGCGCAACTGATGCATAATGACACCTACCTGATCGAGTTTGTCCACACCTCCCTTGGATTTGTTGTAATCCCTTATTATGTGCGGCTTTCTCTTGGGTCCGTCGCAGATTCCTGGAGTCCGGTGTTTGGAGCTCAACAGGAGCACATTTTTGCCGCGGCGAGGGACGTATGAGACGGCCGTCTGCGTGGAGGTGAAAGCAAACACGGAGGAAAAAACTTCTCTCCCCCTTGTCTGCAGCAGTTCTGGCGGAAGCTCGGGCTTGTTCTTCCGAAAGGTGCCAACCAGGGTATTTTTTCTCCTTAGCAGCTCCTCTGACAGAGGGAAGGAAGTAAAAAAATTGTCACAGGTGACGCTGTGTCCCTGGAGCCCCTCCGTCAGCTCCAGAACCACTCGCATACCCTGGTTGGTCTCAGCGCGCCCAGCGGCTGCTTTGCCCGTGTACAGCTGCAGCCTCCAGGCATAAGACGTCTCCACGTCGCACACCGCCCATACCTTCAGCCCATACCTCCCCGGCTTTTTGGGCATATACTGCCTGAAGGCGCACCTCCCTTTGAAAGGGACAAGCTGTTCGTCCACGCAAATTTCTTTGTTTGGGAAGAACATCATTTGGAGACGATGGGTCCACATATCCCAGATCTTGCGAAATGGACCCAGTTTGTCGTCAGAGTGTCTTGGTCTCGCAAGTCTGTCGTCGAATCGCACAGCTCTGGTGATGTGGCGAAACCTTTTCTCCGACATGGTTGCACGAAAAATCACCCGGCCGGATTTCTCGCTCCAGAGGCTGATCGTGGCTTCGTTTCGGGACCGATAAACACCGGCCAGAATTAGTAGCCCGACATAGGCACGCAGCTCATCGCTGTCCACGTCCCTCCAGTCAGCGATAGCACGTCTCCCCTGGAGATTGGTCATTGACACGATGTGCTGGATAATGTCATCCGTGAGGAAAAGGGAAAAGCTGGATAGTGGGTCACTGATCCGGGCGATGGCGTAAAAACTGGGTCCGGTGTGTCCCGTGGCCGCTGGAACGTAGCGGAGCGTCTCAGCGTTCGTAGGTGACCACTGTGTTCCATTTTTTGAAATCCACCCCGCTGATTCTTCCTCTCCGCTCTCACTTTCAGACTCCGAGGATTCGGGGGATGATGAGGCGCTATCCTCGCTGTCGGGGTCCATGATGATTTGCAGCGCTTCCTCCGTGTTGTACCGTCTTGCCATTGTGAAAAAGATTACTCCCGCGCTACTGCTCATTCTTATAACCACGGTTTTAGTGCAGCTGCACAAACAAGCCGAGCTTGCAGACAAAACAAGTCTAATTTGGCTTTGGTATTCGTTTGATATTTGATTTGTTTACATTGCAGTGTGCACTGCACTGCATTGCATTGCAGACTTCAAAAGGAGAAAACGTTTGAAATTAGGCACACACTCTTTGATTCTGAGGTTAGACACACACTCCTTTATTTTTTTAAGACACACACACATTGATGATGACCCAAACTCATCATTTGAGCAGAAAGACACTGCTTTGAATGTGGGATTTTCCAGCTGTAAATGTTGTATTTTCCAGCAGGCGTCAAATGTGAAATAAGGGCGCCACCTGGTGGACAAATAAAAAAAATACAATACAAGACATTTGTTGTTATCTAATGATAAGAATCTAGAGGTATCGGGAAATATCTTCTGAATGGGCATGCTAACAAAGGTAAGGCGCCCATTCAAAGGCTTAGGCCGTGCTGAAACTCTCCGCCCTGACAACTAATATGAACCTGCAGCTAGCGCTACGCTCTGCAGCCAGAAACAACGGTTGCTATATTCAACAGCAGCGCAGCAACAAAGATCCCCAAACAACTTATACACCGCGATGGGAAAAATAAATAGACAGGGTGAAACTTACCATCGCTGCGTTTTATGTTCCCAAAGCCAGACGCCATTCTACATCACTTGAACAAAGACAGGACAATCAGCTTCTTTGGCAGTTAGTGATGGGCAGTGATGCCAGGTGTTGTGCCCAAAAGTGATTGTCTGCCAGAAACTGATTGCCGTCCGCGGGAGCGCGCGCAGCTGCTTAAAGCTGCAGCGCCCGGATTACTTGCGTTGCCAGCTACTTCCGTGCAACTGATATAACGTGTGGGGAAAAAAAAACCCAAACACATTTATGCCTTTGTCATTAGGCAAAGGTATGCATTTATGGAACTTTAACGTTTCTTGTAACCGAATTATGACGCTTATCAGAAGGTTGCTTTCAGTGTGTAGCGCAGTCACGAATGACTACATGCATCACGATGGAATAATTAATGCCTACAGGTTTAGTATGTCTACTCTCGTTGTTCATATTTGTTATAAGACTGTCGAATAGTAGTTAAAACAATAAAGACCTATTGTGCCAGTATCACCATGACTCTTTCTTGTTTGTTCAGAGAACATGGCATTTTAGCGCTACCAAAAAGTGATTGTGGCCTATAACTTGTCACTGAAACAATATTTCGGTTTCAAACTTGGTGGATGTCATTCAGAAGGGTCCTGTGTGACATATTATATCTCAAACAGTCCATTAGAACTGCTGAAAAACTTTTAAAATAACATTAATACCGATAATATGTCGTTTTCAACCTGCCAAAAAGTGATTGTGGACTATCTCTTGTTACTGAAACAATATTTCTGCTTCAAACTTGTTGGGTATCATCCGAAAGGGTTATATGTGACATATTATATCTCCATCAGTCCCTTGGAACTGCTGAATAACTTTTAAAAGAACATTAATACCGATAATATGACATTTTCAACCTGTGCATAAAACGTCAAATTTCAAAAATGTTGTAATTCAAAAATAATACAAAAAAAGGATAATGGCCAAATGGAAACAGGTGGGAGGAGATCTGCTTAAACACATTAGGAACACTAAGTAATAGGAAAGAGAAAACAAACGGTAATAAAAATGTCATTCCAATACAGCACTTATTAATTGAAGCGAAAACCAAAAACGAACAACAATTACATCCAATTAAAGAAGAAACCACCAGTTAAAATAAACTAACAAATAGACCAGAAACAGGGGGTATTGCGGAAGCTCAACAACAGTAACATGGAACAACATATATATTAATTCTTTGCATACAGTAACTATGCTAACATGTTAGGAAACACAAAATAATTGAATAATCCTACAAACAAATTGCAATCAAAGCTGAACTCTAATGTTGTGAACAACACAGAAACATACACAGCAACACGAAAATAAATTAATGAATTAATAAACAAATAAACAACCAATAAATATTATAGGAGACAACGATACAAAACAAGAAACATTTCAAATCCCTAGAAAAATTGACAGCAACCCTAACTTTCTGACCAACATGCTTCACAAACAAATGCGTTTTATTTGCTCTTGCGGGGCTTCTTGGCACAGCTCCTGTGGTACCACCGTGGGTAAATGTTGCAGCCAGTATGAATTAGACAAAACAAGGTAACACGAGTATTTTGTTAAAAGTGTTATACAAATAAGTATGTAAGTAACAATCTTGCAAAATACTCAGATCATAAAGCAGTCCACCATTCATTACAACTACAATAAGTCATATGATGTGTGGTCTGTGATATTTTTAAAATTAAATTTTGTTTCGTGATTTTTTTATCATCTTTTTAAGCTGAATAGGCTAAGGACATGTAAAGCATAATCATTTATCCATTGAGTGTCACCATCGTGGTTCCCACAATAGTGGCATAGGTCAGTCAGGTCATCTTCAAATACAAGAAGCAAATACTTTACTTTTAATAATAATGAACTCTGTTTGCATGACTACATAATAACATTATAGCAAAAAAAGAACAATATTAAAAACACATTCAAGATAATATTTTATTGTTTACCATTTAATTTATATTAGTAATGATACCTGTATTCTCAAGAAGACATATTGCAATTGTTGTCTCAGACTTGCAGCAGAGTTCTCAAACTCTACTGGAACATCTTTTAAGATGCACTCTGCAAACTGTGAATAAAATATATAACAATGCAGTCATTATTTGAAGTAACATTTGCTATTCAAAAAATTTGAATCATATTTATTTTTAGAAAAATCACAGTAAGTGCTTGTGTTGAACAAGAACGAGGACACAAATGGAGACACTGGAGGAGACAGAGCAGAGACTAGAACCAAAAGCAAGTGAATTTATTAAAGCAGGTAAACATGAACAAAACGCCAGCAAAGATGGAACAGGAGTAACAACTAAACAACAACAACAACAACTTTTCGCTTCAATTAATAAGTGCTGTATTGGAATGACATTTTTATTGCCGTTTGTTTTCTCTTTCCTATTACTTAGTGTTCCTAATGTGTTTAAGCAGATCTCCTCCCACCTGTTTCCATTTGGCCATTATCCTTTTTTTGTATTATTTTTGAATTACAACATCCACAGAGTTTAATTTTCTCATCTTACCAGACTATATTCTCCCAGTATTTCACAGGCTTATCTAAATGTTTTTCAGCAAACTTTGAATGTGCTTCAACATGCTTTTTTCTTCAGCAATGGAGTCTTGAGCGTGCATACAGGCCATGGCGTTTGAGTAAATACTTGTTTTCCAAGTTTTTTTGCAGCTCTCCAGAAGTGGTCTTTGGCTCTTGGACAACTCTTCTGATAATTCTTATTAGTCCTCTGTCTGAAATCACGCGGGGAGCACCTGTTTGTGACCAGTTTATGGTGAAGATTAGAAATTCTTTTGTAACCAGTGCCATCAGTATGTTTCGCAAAGGTCCTGTGTGAGCTCATTGATTTTATCCATCATAAGATGTACTTGTGTAACACCTTGGTAATATTAGGCCTCCAACGCTGTCATTTTGTTTGTGACTGTTGCGAGTCGCGCTGAACCGAGTAAGTGGAAAAAAGTGGAAAAAAGGGTGTTTTTCCTGATATCGATATTTTTGACACTGGTTAGCCAACAGTTTACATTACAAAGCTGCAGAAAAACTAGCTAATCACTAGCAACTGCCACAACTAGCTAAACGTAAGCTAAAGTGGCAGTTTTTCGTTGTTGACACTGTCACCGCTACGAGATTTCGGAATGGCACCACTTACCTCAACATCCAGTTGTGAAAGCTGCGTCAACCTGAGCCAAAAAGTGATCGAGCTGGAGCAAAGGATATCCACGCTATACCAAATCCAGGGGGCAGAACGCGATCTTGACACGCTCCTCCTTGGCAAAGCTCAAACCACCGCTACTAGCGCTGAGCTAGCCGACACAGTGCACCACTCAGCTGTTGTGTCCCAAGATCCCGCCAACGGTGAACCCAGGCTTCAAACTTGTGTCGCTGGTGTTTCTGCCACGGACGAGAACTGCTGGTTTCAACTAGGGGCCAGACCCAAGGCTCTGGTCAGCTCCACTCCACTCCAACCAGCGCCATGGACCATGATTGGGACGCGCGGTGGCTGCAGAGGGGCCAGGAGGATCCGTCTCTCGCACCCTCACCCCTCCGGTGCGGTAGTGCTGAAGAATAAATTCAGTATCCTGGATCCTGTGGACTTTCCTCCTCTGGCCGCTAGCCCTCGCCACCCCGCTGTGTCGCTGAAGTCTGCACCATCTCCACCACTACGTCCCCGGAGCCGTGGCGGGCAGCCCGGCGCTGTGGCGCAAACTCGCCGTGGAGAACTGTTCTTCACCCCGGCTCCTCGGAGAAGAGGACCCACGGCGCAGCTACCTGGGAGTCACGCACGCAGTCCGGCTGGTGCATCTCCATCTGAACAACCCCGGTGCCGTGGCGCAGGCGTCTCAGATGGCCAGCAGTCCCCGGTGGCATCTCCTCTCTCCACGCTGGTCCTCGGAGATTCCATCGTCAGGAACGTGCAGATAAGGGGGGCGCTCACGCTGTCGTTCCCGGGAGCCACCGTTGTCGACATAGTGGACAGAATTCCCAACATCCTGGCGTCCCACCCACAGGCCAACCGGCTCATCATCCACATCGGCACCAATGACATCCCCAAACGGCAATCTGAGCTGCTGAAGCTGGACTTCCTCCAACTCTTCAGCCTCCTTGGTCAGTTGCAGGTGAGTGCTTTTATCTCCGGCCCCACCCCCACCTGCGGCAGAGGGATAGGCCGTTTCAGCCGGCTGCTCAGCCTTAACACCTGGCTCTCCTCCGCCTGTGTCTCCCACGGCGTGGGTTTTATTAACAATTTTGATGCCTTCTGGGAGAGGAGACATCTTTTTGGGGCAGACGGACTCCACCTCAACGCCTGGGGACGCCGTTTCCTGTCCGCCAATTTGGTATTTGGCGTACAGCACTCCCGCACACGGCCCTGTCATTACCCCAAACCAACACTACCCGCTGATCTGTCCTCCACTGACTGATGTCCCCCTGGTCCCAGCTCCTATATTTGTTCCACTTTTAACAGTAATACACAAAACCCTGGACTCGGACCTCTCTCTCCCACAGTCAACACAATACCCGTAATAATCACAAACAGAGAGCAACACAATTATCATAAATCCAGTAACTCCAAAAACATTAATAACCTCCGGCCTCTTCAAAAATCTCAGCATTCATTGAACTCTACTGTCAAAAATCCACCAGTCTCAATTAGTATGGCACTTTTAAATGTCCGCTCTCTGTTGAACAAGTCTTTTATTATTAATGATTTAATTTTAGATAATAAACTTGATTGTTTATTTTTAACTGAAACATGGCTGGGTTCGGATACACCAGTTGTTCTCACTGAGGCCTCCCCACCAAATTTTAATTTCTCTTTTTCCTTTAGAAGTGGTAAGAGAGGTGGTGGGACTGCATCTTTAACCAATAACACACTCACCACCAAACAAATTTTATTTGATCATTTTACCACTTTCGAATTCCACGCTATTGTTTTCAGCAGCCCTCCAGTTTTATCTGTCACAATTTATAGACCACCTAAAGACAGTGCTGCTTTTATCAAGGAATTCTCAGAATTTTTAACAAACATACATTCAAAATATAAAATGATAATTCTAACCGGTGATTTTAATCTGCACATAGATAATCCTTCTGACCCTACATCAAAAGAATTCTTAAACATTCTTCACTGTATGGATTTTACCCAGCACGTCACGCAGCCGACTCACAACAGAGGACACACTCTGGACCTGGTCATCACCCATGGGCTGTCCACCAGTGTGTCCTCTGTTGTTGACTTGGCTGCCTCTGACCACTACTGTGTGTTTTTTAACATCTCCGGTTTTATTCAGCGGGAGACCTCGGTGCGAACTGTGAGGAGGCGCTATCTAACCCCTGAAGTGGCTGCAAATTTTACCAGGATTTTAGACGAATGCCCCCCTGTGATTCTACCTGCACCCTGTGATTTTATTTTTAATCATTTTAACCTAAAACTGAAGAAAAGCCTTGACTCCGTTGCTCCACTCACCACCAAAAAGATTAACGTAAAACGTGTATCACCCTGGAGAAACGAAGAAGTCAAAAAACTCAAAAGAAATTGCAGGGCAGCAGAAAGGAGATGGAGGAAAAATAAAAATGAAATCAACTATCAAATACTTTGCGAGCAACTTAAAATTTACAATAACACACTAAGGAATTCAAGAAATTCATACTTCGCCAAAATAATCAGTAATAACAAAAATAATCCCAAGGTCCTCTTCTCCACCATAGATCACTTATTTAACCCTGATTTTAACAGCTCCCAAAGACCCCCCAGAGACTCACTCTGTGAGCAGTTTGCAGACCACTTCAGGGGAAAAATCAACACCATCAGATGTGATATTTTATCTTCTCGTGATATGATTTTAAACACATCTGAGGGCTCGACTGTACCTGAGGAGACACTGGACAGCTTTGTCCTGGTTAATGCTGAGAATCTTAAGAAAGTTTTCTCCACAGTGAGACCCACCACATGTCTTTTAGATCCAATCCCCTCTCCACTTTTTAAAACACTTTATGGATTTTTTGAAGCTGAGCTTTTATACATGATGAATTGCTCTCTTCAGTCGGGTGTCTTCCCTGCTGCCTTTAAAACGGCGGTGGTGAGGCCCCTTCTGAAGAAGAGCAATTTGGATTGCAATAATTTTAATAACTACAGACCTGTATCCAACTTACCATTTTTAAGTAAAATTTTAGAAAAACTTGTTTTTATTCAGATTAATGATTTTCTGAATGATAAACAGATCCTAGAAATATTTCAGTCTGGATTTCGGGTGAACCACAGCACAGAGACGGCTCTCCTAAAGGTTTTAAATGATATTAGATGTAACTGGGACTCCCAAAAGCTCTCAGTCCTGGTGCTACTGGATCTAAGCGCAGCCTTTGATACAGTAGACCACGCTATACTTTTAAACAGACTGAAACACATGGTGGGCCTCTCTGGTACTGTACACAACTGGTTCACTTCCTATCTCTCAGACAGAACTTTTATGGTGAGTATGGATACATGCTCCTCTAAGATCCATAAAATGACATGTGGTGTGCCTCAAGGGTCGGTTTTAGGCCCTGTACTTTTTAATTTGTATATGCTCCCTCTTGGCGGCGTCATCAGGAGGCATAGAGTGAACTTCCACAGTTACGCTGATGACACTCAGCTGTATATCTCCGTGTCTCCTGATGACACCAGACCAATGGATGCCCTTTTTAACTGTATTGTAGATATAAAATCTTGGATGGCAGAAAACTTTTTACAGCTTAACCAGGACAAAACTGAAGTTTTAATCATCGGTCCTGAGGCTCAGAGAGAGAAACTCTTGTCTAAATTACAGGCATTTTCACTATGCCCTTCACTACAAGTGAAAAACCTGGGTGTTATTTTTGACTGTGAGCTTGGTTTTATCCCACATATTAAACATGTAACCAAAATTGGATTTTATCATCTAAAAAATATAGCCAGAGTCCGCCCTATTCTCTCTCGGGCCAACACGGAGATGCTGATGCATGCTTTTATTACCAGTCGCATTGATTATTGTAATGCGCTGCTCTCTGGTCTCCCCAAAAAGAATATTTCACCTTTGCAACTTTTGCAAAACTCTGCAGCTCGTGTGCTGACGAAGACCAGAAGGCGGGCCCACATTACACCGGTTTTACAATCGCTGCATTGGCTCCCCGTGTGTTTCAGGATCGATTTTAAAGTTCTTTTATTGGTTTTTAAATGTCTTAATGGTCTTGGGCCTTCTTATCTTTCAGATCTGCTTTTACCATACGAACCCTCGCGGACCCTGAGGTCCTCTGGTACTGGCCTTTTGATTGTCCCTAAAGTCAGGACACATACTCACGGAGAGGCAGCTTTTCAGTGGTATGGTCCTCGACTGTGGAACAGCCTGCCGGAGGAGCTCAGGGCCGCAGAGAACGTTCATGTTTTTAAAAACAGGCTCAAGACCCACCTTTTTAATTTAGCTTTTAACTAACGCTTATTTATTTAATGCTTATTTATTCTATCCTGTTATTCTATTTATATTATTCATTTATTTTTACCTAATATTTACTGATTTTATTCTTATTCATTTTTTATCTTCTTACTCTGTTTATACTTATATTTATATTATATCCCACTCTTATTTATTTTTATCTTTTTATCCTGTTTATATTCTTATTAGGTCATATCTCCAGTGTTTCCTCGGAGGGGGTTCTCTGCACCGGGGCTGTGATCGACCGTGGCTGCTGGGGCCCTGTGGGTCCTCTGAGCCTGGCTGGGGGGCTTCTTAGCCTCCCTCCTGCTGTGTGCCCAGCCTGGAGGCTGCGGTCTGTGACCGGCTCCCGGTGCAGACAGCTCCCTGTGATAGTGTTTCCTCACTTGGCTAATACGTACCCAGCCCAATTTTACTCTTTAGGTGTGTGTGTGTGTGTGTGTGTGTGGGGGGGGGGGGGGGGGTGGGGGGGGGGGGGGATGTGTGTATCATGACCGCTTCTGTTAATGACAGTGCGGGGAATGAGTGGGAGGGTGAGGTGGGCTGCTTTTAACCATGTAAAGCACTTTGTGCTACAGTTTGTATGAAAAGTGCTTTATAAATAAAGATTGATTGATTGATTGATCTTGTGTGTAGGCCTTCAGTTGGGACTGAACCATCTGATATTAATTTGCACTAAGTGGCAGGATTGCTTCCCATTACTGATAGGTTTGAGCTGTTGTCATGACTTTCCATGCCTTTTGCACCTCCTTTTCTTCATGTGTTCCATACTTTTTTACTGTGTAATTTCTCATTAGAGAGGGATATTAGGCCCCTTATGTCAAACTGAGTGATTTATGGCCCCCCAATAAAACTTTATGACCCTAGGAAGTAATAAAGTAATAAAGGAAGTAATAAAAATATGATATTCATAAAAAATATGATTTTCATAAAAATTATGATATTCATCCAAAATATGCTAGTTCATAGCTCATTGGTTTTTCTTCCCCCAAAACCTACTAATTGATTATTTTTTATATCAAATAGCATTCTTTTATTTTTAAGCTATTAAAAAAGTTTTTTACTTTTTTATGCTTTAAAAAACGCCATCTACTGGTGGGTCAGCGCATGAGCGCGCACCGCGTGCGCTCCCCCCGCGCATGTGTGTCTAGGAGCGCCCGTGAGCGCGCCTGTGTCTGGGACCGTGCTTGTGTCTCTGGGACCGTGCTTTTGTGTGTGTGAAAACATGTTAAACCAGTATAAATGTGCTTAGTTAAACTTGTGCTTTTGTAACATTCAGTATGGCCACACATACAGGGTGCATGCCTTTGCGGGAAACTTTATTTCATTTTATATGCATTTGTTTAATCCGAACAAGGAGATTTAGAATCAAACTCAGAATCGCAAAAAACTCTGGCATTCCCCGTTGCTCCCACTCCGTGCATAAACGCACCGCTGCTCCCAACATAAAAAACTTTCTTAAAAAACTATTTTCTCCCAAAGAACGCACCACAAAAAACCCCATACAATTACTCGCTAAAACGCTCTCCCCGCTCCCAAACCCCGATCCTTAGGAAATAAGCAGGGAGAAACTCCTGAAAAAATCCTCCGTATTTCTATCCAAAAACCCCTAGAATAACCTGTAGGGAACCCCTCGTATACCCAAAACCTTATATTCGATAACAGGGGAAATCCTGAAAAAAACCCTTAGTCTTTTTTCTTCAAAAAACCAGCCCTCTTACTAAAAATCCGCGCAGAGTCTAAGTCCTCCTTTCGCTCTTACTCTCACGGAACTTCAGCCAGAGCACCGTTTTTTTCCTACTTGTTCGTTCCCTGGCTCAGATAGCAATGCTCCTTCTCCTAGTTTGAAAATTTGCGCCGGAGACCAACTCCGCCTCCCAGGTAAACCTTACTGCCCCGCTGCCAATCACATAACTAAGGGGCGGCTCTCATTCGCACCCCGTGCAGCCAATCGCGCTCAGCTAGGATTTACCTGCTCAACGATAGGCTAACTTGCTCGCTCTCACTCGCACCCCGGCTAGCCAATCGCGCCCAGCTTTGATTTTTATGATCCCCGCTGAGCTTAAGACTCGCTCCCTCTCGCGTACCAGTTGACTTCGCAAGCCTGGGACAACTGGCGCCGCTCAGACTGAGTTCACAATAACACTCCTTTCTCAGGACCGTCTCAACAACTGGCGCCGCTTTTCCCTGTCTGTGCATATCAATCGGTAAGTGTTACTCTTGCTTTCTAACTACATTTTGTAATTTCCTTTCAAGAAAAAGCTTTTCATCTTCAAAACATTGCAAAATAGCTTTTCTAACACCTCTAATACACTTTAAAAAATATATATATAAGCTCACATTTAACACTCAGAGCTAAAAAGTGCTTTAGTACACTAAACTATAGCAGCCATCATGTACTCATCAGGTACCTCATTTTTCTTACTCTTGTTCATATAATGCTTATATTTTACTGTTTTTCCTGTTTTAAATACTCGTTGTTATTTCTTGTCAGATTCTGAAATTAGCCTGTTCGACTCTTCTCTTTTCGATTCTCTGGATCAAATCGGTATGTCTGCTTGATTCTTCTTGTCCCTCTTAACAGCTAATTGTACAAGAAAACAAAACATTAATCCTCTTTTTAACTTATAAAACTCTTTTTCAGACATATCCGATCTGGATAATTATGTTTTCTCGAGAGATGTAAGTGATTCACCACCGGTTTTAGAGCGAGTTACAGGCAAGAACATCCGCCTCTCGACCCGCGAGAGGCAGGCCCTGCTTTCTGCAAGGGATCGCCCAGCTTCATCCACCCTCGCCGGCGCTCCAGCTCGTCCGGGAAAAAACCTCCATTTGCTCTCCGCCAACCCTAGCGGAGAGCTAGGGGCCCCCGTAGGAGGTTCACATCCCCCGCGCTCCGTGGGGAAAAACCTCCATCTTACCGCCCGCCAGAGGCAAGAACTGTTTGCCGCACACGCCCCCACTCCCCCGGCTGCTGCATCATCTCCTACATCGGGACATCCACAGCCCCAGTCTCTGAGATCCAATCGAGGTCAGTCACTCTCGCTTTTTTCTTTTTTTTCATTTTATAAAAAAAAACTATCGCCTTTTCTATTAAACATCACTAACTGATATGTATCTTGCCCTTAAATTCTTAGGGCATCTCAGAAACAGGAGCAGGAGGACCGTTAGGAGGACCCGCAGGCCTGCCAGCACAAGGAGGACAAGGCAAATACGTGTACGGCGAGACAGACTTGCTTCCATTGCTCTCCGATCAGTTTCGCTGATCGCTGAATTAGTTCAGCTCATCTTATAATAAGTTTTTATTTAATTTAATTGTTTTTATTTTTATTTATTTTATTTTTTTATTTTTATTTTATTTTATTTTTTAAATATATTCTTTGTTAAACAATAAAAAATGGACAACCAGGAACAAGGTATTCCAGACCCATTTCTTGCTTTAGAAATAGAGTTAGCCCGGTTAAATGAAAACGCCCATCATTCACAGAATACACCTCCGCAGAATCATGAACAACCTGATGTGAGCGATAATAATAACGACCCTTTAGAACTGATTGATTTAGCTCTTGCACAACTAGCCCATAGTGAAAGTGCCCCCCAGAATAACACTGAGAATTTAGGAGTTGACCATGTTGAGGCTCATTCTCAGCAAAACATTTCCTCCTCTGACCCTTTCGCAGCTCTTAATCGCGCATTACAATCATTAGCGCAAATACACCATGAGGTTCAAATACCTCCAGAATTATTGAGTCAAATAAACAGGCTAAATGAAAATAATTTTAACGATAGCCAGCATTCGATCTGCTCTAACCCAGACGGTGGGTCTGTTAACAGCCCACCCCCATCGTTGTTAAGCGGGTTCAATGAGTCTAATCAACAACAATCGTCTGAGATTGTCTCTGTTAACCCCGTGAATAATGCTCGCGATAACTCCTTTCATCTAGGGGGTAATCCAGAGCAGGGGTGTTCCAGCAATTCAGCACAGCCGCATATAATTGTTAGAAATAAATTTAATAACGTTGAAATTAGAGAAATTTTGAATTTCCCTCCTCCAAATGATTTACCTGATTATGCACACTATTATCAAGGCGTAATGGCCAATGCCCGCCAAATATCAGACAGGATTTTCTCGCATTCACGTCCAGGTGATCTTATACAATTAGAGTTGATAGGCCAAGAGCTACAAAATAATGTTTCAGTTATTTTAAGGGACAGTCGTGAGTTGAGTGAATTTGAAAATTTATTCTTGAGAGCCGTACAATCAAATTGGTCAGTAATGTGTGACGCTTCGCTCGAGCTCGTTGCTCAGATCGTCACACCCCCAACCGGTAGTGGAAAGAGACATCTTAGTCAGATACTCAACAATGAAATTGTTAAAAAGAAGAGGCGCTTTTTATATGTGGTTCATAACCCGTTCAACAGGTTATGTTTTTCAATAAGTCTTGCCCACCTGCTGCACCCTGATTTTAACGATCAACAGGCAGAGGCTTTCGGTAGAGAAATTCAGCAAAAAGCTGGTCTCAATGATCAAACTCCTGTCGGTTTTAATCAAATAATTACATTTGAAAGGTTACTCGGATGTAAAATTATAGTATTTTACCGTAACGAAAACGATCGTAGCCTTTGTAAATTTCAAACTAGTACACCAAATACACAAAAAACCCTTTGTTTATTTTTATTTGACAATCATTACTATGCTATCAAAAATTTAAAAGGATTTATGGGTACAGATTATGTATGTAATCAATGTTATATCGGGTACAACCATCTCTTATCACACTTCTGTCCTGCTCGGTGCTCGGTCTGTATGCAGCCTAACTGTAGCGATCATTCCATCTCTCCTGTTGTATGTAGCGATTGTAACCGCACCTGTCGCTCTTCCCATTGTTTCGAGAGCCATAAAAAACTCGTGCAGAGGCGTGAAAGACTCGCAAGCAACTGCCAGCTCTATAAAAAATGTGCCAAGTGTTCGAGACTTTATTATTTAGCAGCAACAGAAAAACCCCACAAATGTCAAAACAGGAAATGCCCAATCTGTCGCCAGGAAATCTCCACTGATCAGCAAACCCATCAGTGTTACATGCAGGTTTTAGAACGCGAGACAAAACACAACAACAAGTTGATTTTTTACGATTTCGAAACATTCGTAAACGAACACGGTGAGCACACTCCTTTTCTGGTTTGTACGAAAACATCAGATGGCAAATCCTGGAACTGTGTTGGTGAGGACTGCGTGCAAAAATTTCTCGCTCATTTCAGACGCCCACTCTTTAAGGGGTGTATTTTTATCGCTTATAATGCAAAAGCTTTCGACGGGTACCTTATTTTAAGCAAAATGTCTAAGTTAGGGCTAAAACCATCTTTGATTATGCAAGGGTCCAAGGTCATCAGCTTTACAGACCCAGACTTTAATCAACGATACATGGATTCCAGCTGCTTTCTCCCTATGCCCCTGTCAGGTATTCCAAAAGCAATGGGGTTTTCAGACAGCGTAAAGGGTTTCTTTCCTCACTCTTTCAGTTCCAGAGAAACCCTAAAATATGTAGGCCCCTACCCTCCACCCTCAGCTTACAGCATAGAGAGAATGACAACAAAAGGCAGGCATGATTTTTACAAATGGTATGATTCGGTCAGCTCTGGTACCTTTAATTTCATGAAAGATGCCCTGTCATACTGTGAAAACGATGTTGAAATTCTAGCTCGGGGTTGCACATTGTTTAGAAACGGTTTTATTGAAGAGACAGGAGTAGATCCTTTCAGCCGCAACACGCTTGCAAGTGCCTGCCTGAAAACTTATTTAACAAACTTTATGCCAGCTAATACATTAGCTCTCCCGTGTCCCCTGAATTACCGTAATCAGGTCAAATCATTTTCCTCTGCCTCAATTCAATGGCTAGAATATCTCTCGTACACACAAGGTGTTTTTATCACACATGCGCTAAATCAAGGAGAAAAAAAGCTCGGTAGTTATTATGTAGATGGATATTCCGAAATTAACGGTAAACCGTATGTATATGAATTCTTGGGTTGTTACTTTCACGGGTGTGTTAAGTGTTTTTCAAATCAGGCCGACTTTAATCCCTTGTTAGACCTCACTTTTGCAGAGCTAAACAGCAGCACTGAAGAAAGACTCGCTAGATTGAGAACTGAGTATAATGTATCTCTTGTTACAATCTGGGAGCATGAGTGGAGCGAGTTAAAGCGTATTGATCAGAGTGTAATCAGTTTTCTCAAAAATTACGAACCGCCAGAACCTTTGAACCCCCGCCACGCCCTCTTCGGAGGGCGTACAAGCCCTGCACAGCTGCGCTGCAGTGCAGGCCCTGGGGAGAGAATCAGTTATGTGGATGTTACCTCACTGTATCCGTTTGTAAATAGCACCTGCAGTTACCCCTTAGGACATCCTCAAATAATCTTTAGAAATTTTCAGCACCCTAAAAACTACTTTGGCTTTATCAAAGCGGTTGTATACCCACCCAGAGCACTGTATTTTCCCGTTTTACCCTATAAAACAAACTCAGGCAAGCTTCTCTTTACCCTCTGTCGCACTTGTGCTGAAATGAACAACCAGGAGGGGGCCTGTAACCATAGCAACGAGGAGAGAGCACTCAGAGGGGTCTGGACCACTGTAGAATTTAACCTTGCGTTAGAAAAGGGCTATCGAATAAGTAGAATCACCGAGGTATGGCACTTTGAGAAACAGAGTAACACAATATTCACAGACTATGTACATCATTTCCTGCGCAAAAAACAGGAAGCTTCAGGTTACCCATCAGATGTTGTAACTGAGGAGGATAAACAGCTTTACATTAAAGACTACCAGGCTAAGCAAGGCATCACTTTAGACCCTGAAAACATAAAACTAAACCCCGCTAAAAGACAAATGGCCAAACTGTGTTTAAACTCTTTTTGGGGAAAATTTGGCCAGAGAAATAATCTCACACAGAGCAAGCTCGTGAGTGACCCAGAGGAGTTCTTTAATCTGATGTTCTCCCAAAAATACAAAGTCACATATTTCTCTTTTGTCAGTGAGGATGTAGCGCTTATTCAATGGTGTTATGGCGATCTCTGTACCCCATTGCCAAACTCCACAGATAACATCTTCATTGCGGCCTTCACTACATCATATGGGCGTATGAAACTCTACAGTTATTTGGATCAGTTGCAGGAGAGAGCTATTTACTACGATACTGACAGTGTTGTTTATCTCACCAAACAAAATCAATCTGAGCTAGAATTAGGTAGATATTTGGGCGACCTCACTAATGAACTAGAGCAGGATGATTTCATTACAGAGTTTGTTGCAGCTGGACCTAAAAGCTATGGCTATATGACCAAAAAAGGTAAAGTTGTGTTGAAAGCAAAAGGGATCACACAAACACACGATGTCTGCGAAAGGGTCAATTTTGAATCTGTAAAAAACCTGGTTGACAATTACATTGATAACAGTGAAGGAGGGTCTATACTTGAGGCACCCCAGCACACTATCCTTCGTAATAAAGCGGGGTTTGCACTGAAAAATTCATCATTCCCCAAAAAATTCCGGGTTGTTTATGACAAGCGTAGATTGCTGTCTGGAGGTCACACTTTACCCTTTGGTTATTGATTATTCTTTCTTCTTTTTTTTCTTTTTGTTTTTGTTTTTTGGTTGTTTTTAAAAATGTTTCAACCTGCTTTAATCGAGTTTGATCCCAGACTTCATGTGCCATTTTCCTGTATGGTTGTGGGGCCATTTTTTGTGAAATCTGTATTGGAAAACTGTGTACATGTTTTGAACAAGCTTATTGACAACATTGTGTGGGTTTATACATCCTTTCAGCCTCTGTATTCTGAGCTTCAAGAGAAAAATAAAAGCATTAAATTCATTGAAGGTCTCCCTGAATCTTTTGAAGATGAGAGCTTGTTTCCCTCACACCAAAGTCATCTCGTTGTACTGGATGATGTTATTTTTCAAGCAGCTAATCATCCAGAAGTGGTCCGGATTTTTACTCAATACAGGCACCATAAACATGTGAGTGTAATGTTTTTGACACAAAATGTGTTTTTACAAGGCAAACACAGCAGGACGATCAGTCTGAACAGTACTTATATGGTGTTATTTAAAAACCCCCGTGATAAATTACAAGTTAATACACTAGCTAGACAAATATGTCCAGGACGTGTACATTTCTTTTTGGAAAGTTTTGAAGAAGCCACAAGAGAGCCACACGGATATTTATTGATAGATTTAACCCCCACCTGTCCAGAGCAGCTAAGACTGAGATCAGGAATACTACCCTCAGAACAGCTCTGTGTTTTCTTACCCAGGAAAAAATAACAGAAACAATGTCTGTAAGATTGAGAAGAAACTTTGCTTTGCTGAAAACACTAACCACAAGCTCCCCTAAAATTCGTAAGGTTATTTTACAAGAATGCTCACCTGATTTTATCCAGGCTATTTGCGAGCTTTGTATGAATCTCTTAAAAGGAAATATTCCAATCACACAATGCCAGCATAACAAATTGAAACGTTACAAAGAGAAGATCAGAGAGATGGCGTGCAGACGGGATGGTGTTAGGAAGAAGAAAAAGTTACTGACTCAAAAAGGCGGTTTCCTGCTACCACTCCTCACAACAGTTTTACCCATGGTAGCTGATTTAGCTATAGGCGCGATCCGTAAATAACAATGCAGAAAATGTATCTTATCTCACCCTCCCAAATCAAACGCTTACATGAAACACATGCAAATGCCTCACGACCAACCATCAGAGACAAGGCGGAAGATGAGCTGGACAGTGAAATGAGACGTGTATTGGAGACTCAGGGTCTAACCCCCGATGAGAAAATTAAAAAGTATAACATGCTTTTACAAAAGTACCTAGTACTTGAAAGACAAAAATCAGATGAAAGCAAACAGATAACACTAAGACTCCCTGCTGAGCGTGAAGTAGGGGAGACTGTGAGAGCACATGAACACCATCAGGAAGAAAGCGAGGAGGGGGAGCAGACGGGTAGTGTGAATAAAGTTTTACATGATGTTTTAAACCACATAAACCCTCGCTCAAAGAGAAACACTGATTATCTAATGCATAGAATATTAGCATCAAAAGGGCATGGAGGATGGACTGAGGACGGGGAATTCATGCATAGACAGAAGCCAATACCAGGAAGTCATATGCTCGATTTGATGAAATTTTTATCAAGCTCTCGGGCAAGTGTAAAACCAACAGGCTGGAGTTCGCTTGCACGAACTTTGGCGGATCTAAAAATACCCCTGTCCACTATTACAAACTTAGCGGCTAGAAGGGAAATAGCCACATTAAAAGAATCGAGAGAAACAGGAGAAGATCATCTGATGAAGATGTTATTGTGAAGAAAAAGAAGAAAAGGAAGAGAATTGCCTTATCACCCACATGGTTAAGTTTCTGATGTAATCCAAACCAGAAATAAAAGATTGTGTTTTTAAAAGTTAATTTTCTCTCATGTTTTTATTTAACAATAAGCACAATACACCACTTTTTCACAGAAACATTTTTCAGTTTTATTGAAATTATTTTGAGCACAAATTACAATCGTTAAAAGCTTTCAAAGAACATGAAGTTTGATTAAAATTGCCAGCTTTACATATTAATACACATCTGATAAATCGTTTTACAAAACATGACACCATGCTATCATTTTTGTTTTGATCAGAGCTATATAAAGAAACTACATCATCATAACTCTTTCCACGCGATTTCTGAGCTAGGAAAAATATACAATGCTGCCCACACACTGTGGAGAGTGGGGCTTGTAGCTGTCTTTGATGGAAAGATACTCGTTTAGCATGCTTTTTCAGAAACGTTACAATGCTTTTAGGATAAAAAGCATAATCTGGAGGGAGACCAAACGAGTCAAAAAAGTTAGCCCCTCCGTTTTCCTCTAATGATATTGCAAGCCAATGAGTTCCAGGCTTATGCCTTGGGTCTGTATTTATGATCAGATATGCCGGTTTTTTAAATGAACGTTTGAGTAATGATAATAACTCATCTTCTGCATATACTCCAAAGAAACGGTCCCTAACTAACAATCTCATTATACTCTCCAATTGGTGGTTGTTCATAATTAATACAAAAGTGTGGAGCCTCTCAGTAATAATCGACCAAAACTTGCCTTTTGGAGTTGATCTCGAGAATGGAATCATAACATGCATAAACGATCAGTGTGGTTGTGTGAGGCAGCGGCACTCTGAAGCGCATTTCTAGTCTCATGTTTCCATTTATCACAGGGGATAAGGCCTGACTGTCATCTGAAGGATTCAAGTTAAAAACAAACAGTGTATATCCTTGCTGAAACTCCTGTCTGTCAATGCATAAGGAGAGATCCTTAAGGTTTCTCCCGGTAGCGGTGTACAGGCTGTAAAACTCTCTTACAGAGTGATTCTCAGCAAAATTGGGTTGAAACGCTTTGGCTGGAATCTTACTCTCATGACATAAAGCCAGGAACTCCAAATCATTATGGCGGAAGTTGAAAGGAGATAAATCATAACGGCCTGTAAAGGCTTCGTGATTGACCATGCCTATGACTAAATAACGGGGGAGTGAACCCAGAAACAGATTCTCATGATGTGATATACGCGAATTCTCTGGTATTGAAAATGTTTTTACATTAATGCGTGAGATGGGATACAGAGCATTAGCCTGCATCAGCGCGGAAGCGTGGCCTACGCGCACAGCGGGGGACACGGTGACTTTCCGTACAAACAATGAAGCCCCCAGAATATTCAGATGGTAATTCGCATTCTGAGGCGCCATAAGGCTGAAAGCATCGTTGGCCCTTGTGAGCTTAACCCTCAAATCCACATTATTGAGCAATAATCGTTCGCAGAAAAAAATATCAGAATGTAACGGTCCCATGACATGGAACTCTCGGGAGCGTTCACTGTAAACAGCACGCCGAACTAATCCACGATTTGGGCCATTGGTTACCACGTGTGAGTCGTGTTGACCGGCAGTATCTTTGTAAAACAACCCGGCACTAAATTGAGTTTTCAGCGCTTCCTCTGAGTAATTTAAATATGTTTCTATTATAGCCCTGTAGGGGTGGGTGGAGCTGGCTTGTGAAATCAGTCTGTCGCCTAATGTGACGTCACATTGTGAAAAAATGGTGTTTAAAGGGTAATTTATAATTGCAACATTAGCGTCAGCATCAATATCAGAACCATCAGCGTTAGTTATTTTCAATCTTAAACTCAGGAGTGTGTCATTTAAATCCAGGTAATGCAGGCCGTTTCCAGGCACGTAAAATTCCACAGGCCCTCGATCAGTGAGCGCTGTTACTGGTAATATTTCTGAATAACATTTGTCCTCGATTGAAAACTGGGTCAGGGGGGCTGTGAACAGATCCAGTTCACTCAAGGTGCATTCGCTTGATCGCTCGTGAAGTAAAGACATTGTTGTTTGTTTCTTAGTTTTTTAAAAAATATCCTGCTTCGACCTGCGTGTTGCCCGTGTGGTGGTTTTAGCACTCTGTCTCTTTTTGACAGTTTTCCTCCGCTTTTTAAACTCGGTCAGCCGCTGGCCCGGAGGACGTTTTAGTGCTCTGCGGGCGATTATGCTTAACCCTGAACCTTCTTGCTTTTCCTGTGTGTTTGAGCGAGTCAAGTTAGACAGAGAGGAGGTCACAACATCTGTAGCAATTCCTTTGACAGCTGTTTTCAAATGAGGTTTAACCAGGCTGACACCACGCTTTAAGAATGGGGTTACAAATCTAAACAGTTTTGAGAAAATAGATGCTATTCCTCGTCCGTAAATTACAGATGCACCAGAAAACCCCGGGAGACCATTACCAGCTTGCGATTCGTAATATCTTATGAACCTATTATTATCCATATTTTGTTATTATGGCAGATCCTTGAGAGGCCGGAAATGTAGCTTTACTATCGTTTTACCGTAGGTAAAGTTTACAGGTTCGTTCTGATCAGTTTTGATTTCAATATGGATATTTTCTATGTGTTTCCGAGCAACCGGAATATAGTCTGGTTTGTTAAAGCACAGGTTCACGATATCTCCGTAATTTCCCTCTATTCTGACAGTACGCAGTAGGGGCGAATAGCTATCACCTACCAGCTGTAGCGCTGCTATATCAGAATAGCAAAACAGATGATAACATCCAGCTTTTATATCTGCAGGATAGGGGGCAAATTTGCGCTCAAACCGCTGCCAGACACCTACTGGTACACCAAGCATATATGCCAGAGGGGGGGAAAACCTGAGCTGATATATCCCTCCAGCTGTGAATTCAAACTTTTTAACAACGGGGTGATATTTCAGATAAATATCCGAGTCAATACGCCTAAGGCAGGCTTCAATCTCTGTTCTCAATGTGGTAGCATCCTCATAAAAGCCAGCGCGTATTTTTGTTTTAACCACGTCATCAGGCCGCTGCTCAGCATCACCCTTTTTCCTCCATTCAAAATAAGCCTTATCATTCGGGAGATTAAGCCATGTATAGGGATATGAAATTTCAGTGAGAGCGACCTCCCACGTCCCATCGAGATTGAGATGTTGAGCCAAATCCACACGGAAACTCGAACTTGTGTTATTTTTAAAAACATTCAGACTTGCGTTTGATGGTAGTGTGACGTAAAAACCCTGCGACCTGAGAGTCATTGCTGAACCGTTACCAAGGTTACCCCGGTGAGAGTGAGGTAAGGAGTTTGTTACGTGAGGTTTTTAAGCTCACTGGCTTTAATCCAGCTATTAAACTTTTCAGGCCAATTCCTCCATTTCACCAGGAAATAAAGCTGTCCCCTCTGTTTACGTTTTGAGAGAATTTTGTCTATGTGATAGAGCTTATCCTTCACAAGAGCGATTTTCTGCAGCTCATACTCGTAAAAACTACCGATAATTTCTTCCCCATCATAATCTTTGATTTTATAAACAGGAGGCTCTCTAGGTATGCATTGATCAATAGTAAATACCTCGCTTGTGAATGTTTGCTCATAACGTTTATCAAACACACCTCTAACTTTAGACAGCCTCACGTGATCTCCCTTTTTAAATTTCATAGGGTTTTTTCTACAAGGAATAGTAGAAGTGCCATATAGGTTTTGAAATACTACCGCTACGTTCTCTGAATTTACTTCATTGGGGGACATTTTTATGGAACGGTGATAGCTAGTGTTATAGCTGTGTAATAAATCTTGTAACACATCGATATATCTACGTGTATTTGCAGCGGTGAAATATCTATACATTTTACTTTTAAGAGTTCTATTAAACCTTTCACACACTGAGGCTTTTAGATCGCTGCCTGTAGCAAAATGATTTATACCATGCTTTTTCATTAAAGATTGAAAACTGGAATTAAAAAATTCCTTACCACTATCTGTTTGTAGCTTTTGAGGAATTTGGCTATCTTTTAAGACAGACTCAAAAGCCTTAGTGACCTGAGCTCCTGTTTTGTTTTTCAGGGCTCTTGCATAGGCTTTTTTAGAGAAAACATCTATAACTGTAAGTAAATATTGATAGCCATCGTTATGCTCAGCTAACGCCCTCATGTCGCACAAGTCTGCCTGAAATTGATTAAGAGGTCTAGGAACAAACAAAAAAGCGCAGGCGTGCAGCTCGGTGTAAGGTGTATGCATCCTGTTCGGCGAGGAAATTCTGAGCAGTGTGAGCTTTAATCTTTGTACCAGTTTCATCATGTACGCTTTTAATCAATTTTTGCACCCCGCAGAAACTACCGGGGTGAGATGGGTCGTAATATGCCCGTTTCAATAGAATCTGCTCTGCCATGTGCGATCTTTCAAGTTATGTTTAACTATGGTTTTATTTAATGATCAACCGGTTACTTATCTCGTGTAACGGTTTTCCACAAACAATTTATTTGATGTAAGGAAAACATTAGATTTGAACGAGTAAAAACAAATAATGAGTTTGATTGTTGCAATGCTTTTCCAAGAAAGTTTTATTTGATGTAAAGATTTTCCACAAACAATTTATTTGATGTAAGGAAAACATTAGATTTGAACGAGTAAAAACAAATAATGAGTTTGATTCTTGCAATGGTTTTCCAAAAGTTTTTTATTTGATGTAAAGATTTTCCAAAAACAATTTATTTGATGTAAGGAAAAACAAAATAACCGAACAGTAAGAAAAACAAGAAAGCTAAAACAAGAGAAATAATAGGCAGGAGAAAGAAAAAACAAAACAAAAATAACAAAACAATCTACTAGGACAGCCAAAGCGAGTAATTGTCATCTAGCACTTTATGAATTATGGTCCGGGTAACCTCTGTGACGCTGGCATCGATTTCGTGCAGAGTGCCCTCTATATCGCGGGCATCTCTCAGTTCAAAGAGATACGCCTGGGCCACACCTCTGACTTGAGCCGCTGGTGGTGAAAACCCCTCTAACCGTAAAATTTGTAATAATGTGTTGGTGAAATGTCCATTCCATAATCTTTTGCACAGTTCATCATAGTACTTGAAAAAGTAATATTTTTCCAGCGGGAAAAGACAAGAGTGACGTCTCTCGGAGGGGTGGGAGACCTCGCATCCTTGACACACGTCTTGTCGGTGCTTCTGGAGCAGCGACATGATAAGGTACTTGACGGTTAATTTTATAAGTTCAAAAACAGCGGTGGGGAGTATAGCCTCGGCCTCGTGGTTGTCCACGGAGGAAGGTTGCCCCTTGGTATCCCCGGGGTGGGGGTCATTGTCTTCAGGCTCTTGGAAAAGAGCCCGGCTGAGGGAGTCCCAGAGCTGTGATGAGTCATGGTTGTTTTTAGGAGATGTGAAGGAGAGAGCCGCTGTGGTTTTTAAAAGGACTGGGTAGGAGGAGGCGGGGTTGAGGGGGACAGGATGAGGGGCGGGGTTATGTAGACTGCTGCGGGTTGTTTCCAACCAGTACCATGTCAATGGTACTTTTACTTAATTTGAAAAACTCTAAAATCCTGCCATTCTTTTCACCCACCAACTTGAGCCAGTCCTGAGTGGGAATCCGAAGCAATGTGTTGAAAACACCGGAGTGGGTGTTTGTAAGGTCCAGCACAAAGTCATCCTTGCCACCGTCGTCTGATGTTTGACGACTTGCCCTGCAGATCCACCTGCAAAATGGAGTGGTCTTGGTCTCCCATTGTGTGTATGTCACGGTTTTACTAGCCGTGTTTAAAGGCCGGCGCTGACTGAATGGCGGAAACGCGTGAGCCTCTTTGAAAACACGATGCGTCTGCGTTTGCTGGTCCCTTGTACGCGGTGCTTGCGAACTGGTTTCACGCAAGCTCTTGTGGATTTCAGGGGTCGCGATGAGGGTGAGAACAGCCCAGTCAGAGCAAGTCAAGGTGATCCGCGGTGTGAGTGGACCAAAACTTTCACCCGCTTTAAGTTGATAGAAATAGATTTCACTCTCTGGGAGGCTGAAAGCATAGCCCCAAAACCCACCAGTGTTGAGAGGGAATCTTTCCTCCAGCGGGATAGAAGCTGCAGGCTGGACTTTGCAGAGATGCAATCTTCTGAGTTGCGCGGGGGTGGCAGAGGCTCTGTAGCTGGTTACCGGGGTCTGAGAGACCACAGTGAGGTTGGTAGGTCTGGTGGCCATGTTGTTTGTGGAAAAGAGAAAGCTTGCTTGTTTTTCTGAGAGAAAAAACAGTTAAATTTACGTTGAAATGTTAGATTATTTATCCTGAATGGGAGCCAGCAAGTTAGCCTATCGTTGAGCAGGTAAATCCTAGCTGAGCGCGATTGGCTGCACGGGGTGCGAATGAGAGCCGCCCCTTAGTTATGTGATTGGCAGCGGGGCAGTAAGGTTTACCTGGGAGGCGGAGTTGGTCTCCGGCGCAAATTTTCAAACTAGGAGAAGGAGCATTGCTATCTGAGCCAGGGAACGAACAAGTAGGAAAAAAACGGTGCTCTGGCTGAAGTTCCGTGAGAGTAAGAGCGAAAGGAGGACTTAGACTCTGCGCGGATTTTTAGTAAGAGGGCTGGTTTTTTGAAGAAAAAAGACTAAGGGTTTTTTTCAGGATTTCCCCTGTTATCGAATATAAGGTTTTGGGTATACGAGGGGTTCCCTACAGGTTATTCTAGGGGTTTTTGGATAGAAATACGGAGGATTTTTTCAGGAGTTTCTCCCTGCTTATTTCCTAAGGATCGGGGTTTGGGAGCGGGGAGAGCGTTTTAGCGAGTAATTGTATGGGGTTTTTTGTGGTGCGTTCTTTGGGAGAAAATAGTTTTTTAAGAAAGTTTTTTATGTTGGGAGCAGCGGTGCGTTTATGCACGGAGTGGGAGCAACGGGGAATGCCAGAGTTTTTTGCGATTCTGAGTTTGATTCTAAATCTCCTTGTTCGGATTAAACAAATGCATATAAAATGAAATAAAGTGTCCCGCAAAGGCATGCACCCTGTATGTCTGGCCATACTGAACGTTACAAAAGCACAAGTTTAACTAAGCACATTTATACTGGTTTAACATGTTTTCACCGATAAACACGGTCCCAGAGACACAAGCACGGTCCCAGACACAGGCGCGCTCACGGGCGCTCCTAGACACACATGCGCGGGCGCTGACCCACCAGTAGATGGCGTTTTTTAAAGCATAAAAAAGTAAAAAACTTTTTTAATAGCTTAAAAATAAAAGAATGCTATTTGATATAAAAAATAATCAATTAGTAGGTTTTGGGGGAAGAAAAACCAATGAGCTATGAACTAGCATATTTTGGATGAATATCATAATTTTTATGAAAATCATATTTTTTATGAATATCATATTTTTTTTATGAATATCATATTTTTATTACTTCCTTTATTACTTTATTACTTCCTAGGGTCATAAAGTTTTATTGGGGGGCCATAAATCACTCAGTTTGACATAAGGGGCCTAATATCCCTCTCTCTCATTATTACACATAATTTATGGTTTGATTTCTATGCATGTTTGGATTGGAGCAGTTGTTACCAACATCTGGTGAGAATTTCATGTCAACAGCACCTTTAGAAACCTATTTACTTAGAAAATTGGTGAGCTGTTCAATACTTATTTTACCCGCTGTACATATATTGAGTGATCATGAGTCACCTGGACAAAAATGCCAGGGTAGGCGCACTGTGAGGACTACACCAGCCTGTTAGAGGAGAATATTTCTTCTTGTATATTTTTATAATTTTTACCCCGTGACCCTGGCCTTGCACATTTACAGAGGAACAGGCAGTTTGATGGGAAATGAGGCCAACTGTCACACTGGACGGAGGCCAGCAACTTAAACAGAACCCAAGCGCAGACACACAGAGGAGGCAAGAGGGCGTCTTAACACAATTTATTGGTGAATATATAATATGGGTGAAAACACAAGGACGTGGCAAGCTGCGGTGTGGAAACGTAGTCGTGGAATTATTAGCGTGGCATAAACGTGAGGACAACTGGATCTAGGCAGGTAAGTATTGGTCACACTGGGGAGAGAGGAGAGCGGAGTTAGAGCTGGGTTGAAGTGGATTGCCAAAGAGGGTAAGTATGAGAGTCTTTTCAGCTTACTTGCAGGAGGTGGAGGTGTGGTATCGAGGGGGAGGTGAAAACGGCTGACCTTGGGTTCAGTGGATCCAAAGTGGTGGGTGAGCAGGAGGGCAGGCAGGTGAGGTTTGAAGATATTTCCCAGTGAAGTGGAAAGGAGCTGAGGTCCAAGTGGTGAGCAGCAGTCGACACTGGAGAATAGGTCCTGAAGCACAAGAAACAGCGTGAGTCAAACAACTTGAGATTAGCAGCATGAACGTGAGAGCCGGTTACCAACATCAGGTAGCTGACGAACTGGCAGGGAGGAGATGACAGCGCAGAGCTTAAATCCCTCTTTGGCCTGATTGCCCCAATTAGCTCCAGATGCGTGAAGCTGAGGAAGTCCTGCCCACGGGCGGAGCCAAGGGTGCTCTGGCACTGATGGAAAATCCCAGCTGCTCACCCAGACCATGACACCAACATTATTAGAAGTTTTGTAAGTGAGGGTGGAGCAAGAAAAGCTTGCTTCAAAACATGATGACAGTTAATGGGCAAAGCGACCTTTTTAACTCCCTGTGTGTATGTTTTGGTGCAGATTGAGCTACAATTAGATTTCCACATATGTGAAAAATGTTTGCCCCCTTCCTGATTTCCTAGTGTTTTGCACAGATTTGTCACACTGACATGTTTCAGATCATCAAACAAATTTTAATATTAGACAAAGATAACCTGAGTAAATACAAAATGCACTTTTTAAATTATGATTTCATTAATGGAAAGCTTATCCAAACCTAATTGCATTGTGTGAAAAAGTAATTGCCCCCCTTGTTAAATCACAACTTAACTGTGATTAACCACATTTTTTGGAAAGCTTAGTTTAGTTTCACTAAACACGCTCACCCATCTAAAAGGGAAGCAGGGTAAGAGATCTCAAAAAGCAGCACAACATATCAAGATCCAAAGAAACACCTAAGAAACAAAGTCACTGACAGTTATCAGTCTGCAAAGGGTAAAAAAACCCCATTTCTAACGCTTTAGGACTTCAGTGAACCACAGTGAGAGCCATTAAACACAAATAAAGAAAACTCGGAACAGTGGTAAAACTTCCCAGGAGTTACGGGCCTACCAAAATTACTACAAGGAGGTCATCCAGGAGGTCAAACCCACAACTACATTAAAGAACTGCAGGCTTTCCCTCAGGTGGGACATCAGGAGATTTGGCTGTTTTTAAATTTCATCCTTAACTAAACTGAATCTTGTTATTCAGATAAGTGCTGCATTACATTTCACCGTGCTACTTTGTATATTTTTATAGCTGTTACCCTGTGACCCTGGCCTTGCACATTTACAGAGAAACAGGCAGTTTGATGGGAAATGAGGTAAGCATGTGTAACTGGGGATGGAGCAAGAAAAGGTTGGTTCAAAACATGATAACAGGTAATGGTTAAGCGACCTTTTTAACTTCCAGTGTGTGTTTTCAGTCCACAGTAAGCACAATTTCATTTCCTCATATGTCTGTCAACAGGTCGATACACTTCCCCCAAAGTCAAAGGAGTTGCAAAGAAAAGCGTCTGGACTTCTTTAAGTTGCTTGAAGACGTTTCACCTCTCATCCGAGAAGCTTCGGTTCTAAGGTCAAATGGCCGAGAGTCCCAGATTTAAACCCAGTGGGAGTATCCCCCCAAAGAGGGACAAAGGACCCCCTGGTGATCCTCTAATCACATGAGCCAAGGTGTGAAAGTGGGTGTGGGACCTAATCAGCCAGGGTTTCGGGTGTGCTCATTGTGAAACCTGGCCCCACCTTGTCATGTGAATTCCTGAGGTCAGATGGCCCAAGATGTGAATGGGCATTAAGGCGTCTGGGGAGGGAACTCAAAACTGGGTTATAAATGGCAGACAGTTGGTGTCGTAAACCACCGCCTCTGTTCAAAGATGGTCGCTCACAGTGGACATAGATGGCCTCTTTCACTCCTCTTTCAAACCATCTGTCCTCTCTGTCCAAAATGTGAACATTGGCATCCTCAAAAGAGTGTCCTTTATCCTTAAGATGCAGATGGACTGCTGAGTCTTGTCCTGTGGAGGTGGCTCTTCTATGTTGTGCCATGCGCTTGTGAAGTGGCTGTTTGGTTTCTCCAATGTAGAGGTCTGGGCATTCCTCGCTGCACTGTACAGCATACACCACGTTGTTAAGTCTGTGTTTTGGAGTTTTGTCTTTCGGGTGAACCAGTTTCTGTCTGAGTGTGTTGCTGGGTCTGAAGTACACTGGGATGTCGTGCTTGGAGAGAACTCTCCTGAGTTTCTCTGATACACCGGCTACATAGGGGATGACAACGTTGTTGCGTCTCTCTTTCTTATCCTCCCTCGCTGGTGTCTGATCTTCTTTTCTGTGCCTCTTTGCTGACTTTATGAACGCCCAGTTAGGATAACCACATGTTTTGAGTGCTTCCTTTACGTGTGTGTGTTCCTTCTTTTTTCCCTCAGGCTTAGAGGGAACATGTTCTGCCCGGTGGTGTAGGGTCCTGATTACTCCAAGTTTGGAGTTTCTCCTTTGTCCCTCTTTGGGGGGATACTCCCACTGGGTTTAAATCTGGGACTCTCGGCCATTTGACCTTAGAACTGAAGAAGCTTCTTGGATGAGAGGTGAAACGTCTTCAAGCAACTTAAAGAAGTCCAGACGCTTTTCTTTGCAACTCCTTTGACTACGATGACCTGGATGACTGAGAACCTTCACAGACACTTCCCCCAAAATGTAAATGCATTTCTGTTTCCCAAAATATCTGTCTGCGTGCTGGCCTGAGCCTCAGCATCTGTCACATTCTCACTGCTCTTTACAGCGAGGTGCTACATTTCTCTGCTGGCAGGCTTCTCACAAACATCCCCTTTCGTTCTAATGCATCTCCACACCAAAGAAGCCACTGAGATGTGAACAACAACTCCAGTGGGGCAACTCCAGATGGTACACCAAAAACAGAATTTCCACTTTTATTATGCTGTTGTCAAATATAGATTACTCGAAAGATTTGGAAAACAAGAGAGAAAGAAAGGAATTACATGCCTAGTTAATTTCCTGCTATTAAAGTTGGTATCACTGAAAATAGGTACATATGAAAATCAAATAAGATTTTAAAATCCATTGTAATCAATTTTACTTGATTGATTGATTGATTGACTGGAAGTCCCAGTCATTGCTGTAATGATTCTCAGCAGAGCTGAGCAGAAGAAATGATTACCGACATAGGACAGTCTTGCCAGGGAGGGCCACTGGGGGGTGCCAGCAAATTTGGTGGGTGGTCAGTGCCCCCCTTGACCAGGTGCCAGATGCACCCGGTCCATGAGGCTCTGGAAAGTGTCGGGGGCCCCAAACAAGCTGTGTGACAAGTTAGTACAATATGTACGAGGTGGAGAAGGCTGTATTTTCCGTGGACTATGCAGACAAGGGAATCTGCCAGTAGCCCTTGGTTGAATCCAGGGCTGTGAAAAAGTGAGCAGTGCCAAACTGGTCCAGGAGCTTGTCGATTCGGAGCATGGGATAAGCATCAAACTGTGACACTTCATTGATTCCCCAACCTTATAAATAGTACCTTTGCACAATGACTGATGTGATTGCAGCGATTCAGATCAAAAACCATTGATCAATGAACAATAGTCTTTGATCACTGGTTTCTGATCAGTGGTTGTTGATCAATGATCATGACAATTTGCATATTAATGTTCAAGGAACTGACCTCACAGTCTGTTGTTCCCTCAGAGCCCGTTCTCACTCCCGAGGCGTAACATCCCGACGTTTTGTCACGTCCTGCGGCGTTCCTGAGGAACGCGAAAGGTGACCTTCCACGTTGTTATGGTACGCGGCGGTTTCCAGCCCTGTACTGCAGCCCTAAACTTAACCTTATCACTAAGCCTAACCATAACCTTATGCCTAACCTTAACCATAACCTTATGCCTAACCATAACCTTATTCCTAACCTTAACCATAACCGTATCCCTAAACCTAAGCATAACCTTATGCCTAAACCTAACCATAACCGTATACCTAAGCCTAAACCTAACCTTAACCGTATACCTAAGCCTAAACCTAACCTTATCGCTAAACCTAACCATAACCTTATTCCTAACCTTAACCAGCACTTTAATGAGGTGAAATAGTGTTTTCTAAAGCGATTTTAAGGGAAAAAAAGCGAAGATGTGTAGATTGAGTCCAAACGGTTCTCATGTGTCCGCAGTTTTCCGATGTCGTGACGTAGGAACGCCTTGGGTGCCCGAAAACGTAATATGTTGACGATTTGTCACCTAGCGTAAAATGTTACGATTTGGGAGTGAGAACGGGTTGTCCCTCAGTGGTGCTAGTTTCAGTCACTGTGCGAAAGTACTGTTTATAGGGCTGGGGAAACCTGAAGAAGTCACTTGGATGAGAGACAAAATGTTTCTCCCACTGAAAACGCTACGTTCTGATGAACAGAATCAACTTTTTAGGATAGTTTCTGTTTACTGTCTATTTCGTATATTGTTAAGTTTATACTTTAGATTTTGCTTTGAAAAGCTTGCCGCTTTTTTTTTTTTTTTTTACACCGTTTTTGTGTCCAACATTTTGGGTCCTCATTCCTCACTAATGGCATCATGACATTTATAAATCGTTTTTTATTGCGGATTCAAGATAATAACAGTGATGAAGAAGTAGTAAAGTTGGTTCTTGTGTGATTTTTTTGATCTGGATGTCTTGCCTGTGGGTTCATAACTCCCTTCTGCTCTTCTTCATCTCCTACTGAAGTGCAAATACAGTAAAGCTTTATGGGAGACTCTGAGGTTGTGCATCAATCAGAAATTGCTAGAACATTTTGAATCCAAATCCGTTTGGTCGTTATGACATTTTTATTCAGATACCACAAACACACACAAATCAATAATCAGTTCTTGAATCTGATTGAAACTACTGTATTAATATATCAAAGACATCCTCAAAAATGTACTCAATCTTTCTCTGTTGTCCAGAAATGCAAACGTCATCGCAGGGACTTGATTGTGAATCATGGAATATGCCCAGGTGCAGACATGACGGACCCTTTGTTTGGCATTTTCCACACCTTTTTTACTTGTTGCACAAATGTGCTGAAAACAAGCATTCAGGACTTTCTCTCAAGGCAAGATGTGACGATCAATTTGGTGTTCTCATAAAACACGAGCAAGGTAGGTTCACCTCAGAGAAGGCCAATTTCATATTACTCTGGGGTCATCTAAAATCTGAATCCTGGCGGGTGTCTGTCAGTAGGTGATTCATATTAGACCTTCCCATGAAATAAATAATTCTTAAGCTTGGTTAGGTTGATAAAATGTAATGTGATATTAGAAATGATAAAATTATACTATTTGAATTGGATGGTGAAAGCCTCCACCCCTACCTTTTCATAAGCACACCATTTGAACAACTCCAATAATAACTATGAAAACATTTTGGTTAATGATAGTTCTCTCTCAGTTCTTAGTAGTTACTCAGCTTTTAACCTAATGTTAATTTCTGTCATGCTGTCATTCTGCACTGCTCACAGTACCACAGAAATCTGTAAAAGTAAATGTGGAGGTCAGCAGCCAATCTCAGAAGCCTCCTGAGAAAGAGCCGTCATTGATTATGATGTTGATGTATAAAAAAGCATGAAACAAAAAAATTCAAAAGAAGTTTTAAAAAATTCACAAAAACTATATGTAGTAATACGATGCACTAGGCACTAAGGGGTTATTAAGAGGAATGAAGTAGTCACTAATTATTTTTAAAGACTTTATGGAAAAATACAATTTTTTCCTGTGTTACACCGAGAGATGCGGTGAGGGAAACATCAGACTTCACTCTGTCTTAACTGCAGTAATTGCTTTATTGTCTCTTGCCAATAACATGCACATACAGACAGCAACATCTCAAAATGGCCCCCAATCCATTTCCTGCTTCCTTTAAATACTCTAAAGACCACGCCTTCAATTCAGACTGGCCTATAAAAGAGCTGCAAATGAGGCAGGCCACCTTTTTACTGGGAAAACAAGATGGCCACCACAGAGGTAACACTTTTATTACATGATTGCTTCCCAACATTACTCACCACCCCCCCCTTCAGGTTGACACATATCTGACAAACGGGAAAGATAGTCAGCAATAAGATTCTTCTTACCCGGACAATGCTGGATGGTGAACTGGTATGGCTGGAGGGCTAGGCACCAGCGCAGTATCCTCGCATTTTGATGTTGTTTGGAGTGCATCCACACCAGGGGTCTGTGATCTGTCTGAAGAATAAATTCTCTTCCAAGGAGATAATATTTCAATGAATCAATTGCCCACTTAATTGCCAGTCCTTTTTCTACTGTAGAATAGTTCTTTTCCCTTTCAAACAGCTTTTTACTTAAGAAAAGCACAGGTTTTTCTTCACCAGCTTCTCCCTGTGCCAGCACTGCTCCAAGTCCAACATTAGAGGCATCTACCTGCACAACAAATGGTTTGGAAAATCCGGGCTTTGCAAAACAGGTGCTTCAGAAATCTGTCTCTTTAAAGATTGGAAGGCATGTTCACAGTCGTCATTCCACATCACTTTAGAAGTGTGTTTTCTCGTGAGATCTGTAAGAGGGGCTGCCAAGGTTGAGAAATGGGGAATAAACCTCCGAAACCAGCCAACTAACCCCAGAAACGACCTCACTTGCTTCTTGGTTTTAGGTCTGGGAATTGTTTGTATAGCCTTTACCTTTTCAACTTGTGGCTTTATTTGTCCATGGCCAACAATGTATCCTAGATACTTCACTTCTTCTTGTGGCCAGGCACACTTACTCACATTCAGAGTCAAACCAGCCTTCTGGATCTTTGCCATCACAACCTTTAGATGCTGCAGGTGTTCCTCCCAGGACTCACTGTAAATCACCACATCATCCGGGTAGGCAGCTGCAAACTTGAAACAACCATCAAGGATAATGTCCATCAACCTTTGAAAAGTTGCAGGCGCCCCATGAAGACCAAAGGGCAACACAGTGTACTGAAATAAGCCCATTCCTGGAATTTGGAAGGCTGTGTATTCTTTACAGGATGGCTCTAAAGGCACTTGCCAGTAACCCTTACACAAATCCAAGGTTGTAATGTATCTAGCCCGTCCTAGTCTTTCCAGTAGCTCATCAATCCTTGGCATTAGATAAGAATCAAAACAGGAAATACTATTTAGCTTTCTCATGTCTGAACAAAATCGTAGTTGAGGGGAGTCTTTCTTTGGAACAAGTACAATGGGATTCGACCACTCACTCCTTGATGGCTCGATCACTCCCAGTTCCAGCATCATCTGAACCTCCTTCCTCAACGGTCCCACCATCCGTTCTGGTACCCTGTAAGGCTTAAGACGAACAGGTTTTGTTTTCTTTCAAGATGATGTTGTGTGTTATGACATTTGTTCGGCCCAGTGTGTCGGAGAACAAAGATGGAAAAGATTGCCTCACCTCATTCAACTGATGCCACTGATCTTCAGTCAGATGTTTAGGAGGGTCTTCAGAGTTGGGCATGTCTCTGAATGGACTCATTTCAGCATCTCCAACCTCCAAAATGCCACTGTCTTCAGGCTGAACATCTCGTACCATCAGGATTTGCTTCACACCTGGTTCTGGGGCATTTCTTTCATGATACTCTTTTAACAAGTTTACATGTAGCAGTTGCTTTGATTTGTGTCTGTCTGGACAAATGACCTCATATGTCACTGGGCCGGTTTTTCTGGCCACAGTATAAGGTCCTTGCCACTTAGCCAGCAGCTTACTTGGTCCAGTAGGCAAAAGTACTAAAACTTTTTGACCAGTCTTTAGTTTTCTCTCACAGGCATGCTTGTCATACCATACCTTTTGCTTTTGCTGCGCCTTCTGCATATGGTCTCCAACCTTTTCTCTGTATGTTTCCAGTTTGTCTCTCATCTGCAATATGTAGGAAACGATGTTGGTCGTCGAAGCCACTTCAGTAGACCCCGGTGCCACTCCAGCCACCCACTTCTCTTTCAGCATATCCAGAGGGCCTCTAACCTGCCTTCCATAGAGCAGCTCAAAAGGGGAGAAACCAGTTGAAGCCTGTGGCACTTCTCTGTATGCAAACAATAGAAAAGGCAACCATTTATCCCAATCTTTGCCAGTATCATCAATAAACTTTCTCAACATTTGCTTCAATGTACCATTAAATTGTTCCACCAAACCGTCCGTTTCTGGATGGTAGGGAGTAGTTCGAATACCTTTTACACCAAGTTGGTCATAAAGAGACTTTACCAAATGTGACATAAAACTGGTACCCTGATCTGTCAGGATCTCCTTTGGAATGCCAACTCTGGAAAAAAGGTCTACTAAGCATCGAACAATGTGTTTGACCTGCAGAGAACGCAGTGGATAAACATCCGGATATCTTGTTGCATAATCACAAATGACTAATGCATATTTATGACCATTACTGCTCTTAGGTAAAGGACCTATGATATCCATAGCTATTCTCTCATAAGGTACATCCATTATTGGTAATGTTTGCAACTGGGCTCGGTCTGAAAGTTTGGTGGGAGCCACTTCCTGACATTCATGACATGTTTTGCAGTAGTCAACCACATCTGTGTACAACCCTGGCCAGTAAAAACGTTGAGCAACACGATTATAAGTCTTTGCCTGTCCCAAATGTCCTGACCATGGTACAGTGTGGCCCAAATGCAGAATTACTGATCGATACTCTTTTGGTACAACAAGTCTGGGTTTCTCCATGTCAGCTAAATACAGAAGTTTATCCTTTATTATGAAAGGTTCTCCAGTTACACTTTTAAGCCCTACGGCATTTTCATTTCCATCATCCACGTTGCATGCTTTCTTAAAGAGAGGTTTTAAAGATAGATCATTTTCCTGTCTTTCTCTAAAATTATTGGGAAACTCCCACTGAAGATCAATAGGTGGAGACATTGGTAAGGTTGGTTCCGGAAGTTGTCCCCTACCACTGTTTTTATTTTTCTCCTGTCTACGTTGTCGTTTTGTTTTCCTGATTTTACTCTCTCCTTCAAATAAGTCTTCATCTACATCTGGCAGTGGTTCTAAACCCATTTTCATTGAACGAGTGACAACAGCACAGGAATAGGCTTCAGAGTTATTGTGAACCAAACTGTCTAAGATTGGCAAGTCTTCTCCCAGAATGACATCATATGCTAACTGATCCAACACTCCTACAGTTAACATAAATGCTTGGCCCTCAACTTCAATAGTAACATCTGCTGTTGGATAATCTTTTTGACACCCATGAACACAAGAAATATTTACAGGTTTGTTAAAGTCAGGTAATACATTGCTCAACATAGAAGATTTAACCAAGGTTTGTGAGCTACCAGTGTCAGCCAGAGCCTTTACTGTTTGGCCATTTATTGAAACATCTACCACATGCTTATGTGGAACTAAACCATCACCAGTTAGTTCACCCTCAAGACCTGTAGAGGGAACTACACACAACTCTACTGACTTTGGTTTTCTTAGGGGACATAAAGAAGCTTTATGTCCAGGCTGCTGACAGTAATAGCAAATAAGGTTGTACCTTTGACTGCAATGTATAGGCTTCTTACCACCCCTAGTGTCCAAGCTTTCAACACTAGTCACCCCTGGAGGTTTTACCTCCCCAAACCTTGGTCCCCCCACAGTCATCTTTGACTTAGAAGGTTGACGATGAGCAGCTAGGTAACGTTCAGCCAGATCTGCAGCTTCCCCTCCTGTCTTTGGGTTGTTCTCCTTCACCCATGTGCGGACGTCTGGCTGCAGCACACGAAGAAACTGTTCCAAAATAATGGTTTCACCAATCTCTTCTTTGCTCCGACTGTCAGGACGCATCCATCGCTTATAGAGTCCCTTTATCTGATTGTAGGTTTCACGCACACTCTCTCCCACTGGTACACTGGTGCTCCGGAACCGGTATCTGTAGGTCTCCTCTGTTACATTAAACTTGGATAACACTGCAGCTTTAATGGCATCATAAGAGTCAGACTGTTCTTCATCCATGCCAGCATAAGCTTCAAGGGCTTTTCCAGTCAATAACGTGACCACTCTAGCTGCCCATTCAACTTGTGGCCATCCCCACGTTTTAGCTATGCGTTCGAATCGTACAAAGAAACTTTCAGGATCCTCACCTTCCCTGAAGTCAGGTATTCTTGGCTTAGCACCATGGTGCATTTCTGCTCTCTGCACTGGAGCAGGTTGAACAACATGCATTTGAGGCTGTGCATGCAGTGGTTGAGATGGAGGAGGCAGCTCAGCTTGGTGCTCAGTGACTCCGTGAGGTGGCTGCAGAGCTGATAGTGGAGGCAGTTGCCCAGTCTCTTGCTTTGGGAAAACAGCTGCTGTAGAAATGTCACTCTGGACAGAAGGGTAAAGTTCAGAATGTACATCATATTGCAGCCTCGGTATATTGTCACTCAGTTGTTTAATCTGTTCAAACAGTATTGCTTCTGTTCTTCTGGAATGCCGCATAAATTCTCTAATTTCATCAAAGATATCCGGTCCAGAAAGTTCTTTACTCACGACACCAACTGCAGTCTGCTTAGGTCGTACTACCGGCTCAAAATCATCCTCATCAGCCATTGCTCCTTCAGGTGGTGGATCTGGCTCAATTGTTTGTCCACCTTCCCTTTCTTCCATGTCAGCATGGGGGTTTTTCCTTGTCCCACGGTTTCTTCCACGTCCTACACCCCTCATTCAGCGTGTTCTCTCCCTCATTCACAGGCGTAACCAAATCCCACTTCTGACACCACTGTTACGCCGAGAGATGCGGTGAGGGAAACATCAGACTTCACTCTGTCTTAACTGCAGTAATTGCTTTATTGTCTCTTGCCAATAACATGCACATACAGACAGCAACATCTCAAAATGGCCCCCAATCCATTTCCTGCTTCCTTTAAATACTCTAAAGACCACGCCTTCAATTCAGACTGGCCTATAAAAGAGCTGCAAATGAGGCAGGCCACCTTTTTACTGGGAAAACAAGATGGCCACCACAGAGGTAACCTGCAAAACACTTTTATTACATGATTGCTTCCCAACATCCTGACTGACTGCCTTTGGATCCCCACACCCATCAGCTAATGTACCTGCATGCTTGACTTCACTAAACCTTTAGAATGTACAACATTATATTGAAGCACTAAAGAAAGACTGTGCAATAGTATTTTCTCCCTGACTGGTTTGGATGGTGAAAGTCCAGTTTCAAAATATGTAAGCATGCTTCCTCAACAAGTGTAGAAAAATGTCTAAATTGTGTGGAAGTGCTTGCTTGTGTCTTGTTCTTGTGTAAACTGTGGACATTATTTAACTGCAGCACATTAACTTCCACCTTCAAGCCTCATTGAGTAACTATGCAAGTACACCAGAAAGGTAACAAATAAAGCTAATGATGTTACCGTGATCTGTGTTTGTAATTTACAAACTATTCAGACTTCGGTCTTTGTATTTTTTTTATATATATAATTGAGCAGTTTTATAAATTGATAGTTAGATCACTGCAATCAAGCAGTCATCTCAAATGAAATGAGTGAATTGCATTTTGAAATGGGAATGTTTGATGTAGAGTTATATGATTTGGAACATGAATAACACACTATTACCATTCGTGCTTCACAAAGTTAAGGTGTGCTGCTAACAGAGGCTACGTCTACATTAATCCGGATAAATTTGAAAACGGCGTTTTTTTGTCTAAAAACGCTCCATGTCCACACTATCGTTTTCAATCGTTTTCATCCACTTTGAAAACGCCACATTCCTGTACTGCACATGCGTGAAACGTAAGACGATTTGACCTGCGCCACTTCCGTCTGCTGTTTATTTACCTTCCGGGTCTTTGAAACGTTGTGGCAAAATGTTGAGGAAAAGTGCCAAGTTTTATCTGGAGCTACCTGGAGCATGTACAAACTGATATTAATTTTTAATAGGGCTGTCAAAATTGAGAGCAAACAAAACAACTGCTATGCAATACAATGCAATACATGACTGCATCATATGAATAAAATGCGTCATCGTTTTCGAAAGCCTCCGTTTTCACAGTCCACACTGCAACGCGAAAATGGCATTTTCAAATTTATCCACTTTGGAGAGCGTTTTCAAAAATCTCCGTTTTCCTTGACCAAAAACGCCGTCTCAGTGTGGACGGAAGGCCAAAATGGAGAGAAAAAGATGTGTTTTCAAATGAGAACGTATTAGTGTGGACATTCTGGGGTGTAGTTGTTTAGAAACATATTACAGTTATACTTATATGATGGGCATGGACATAATGTGTAGACTCTCAGCTTTCATTTGAGGATATCCACGTTCAAACTGGATGAAGGGTTTAGGTGTTTCAGCTCCCTAACATGTGCCACCCTCTTTTTAAAGGGACCAAAAGTAATTGGACAGTTGACTCAAAGGCTATTTCATGGGCAGGTGTGGGTAATTCCTCGGAAAGGCCTGGAGTTGATTTGAGGTGTGCTGCTTGCATTTGGAAGATTTTGCTTTGAACAGACAACATGTGGTCAAAGGAGCTCTCCATCCAGGTGAAACAAGCCCTCCTTGCACTGCTAAGACAGAAAAAACCCATCTGAGAAATTGGCACAATAGTAGGAGCGGCAAAATCTACAGTGTGGTACATCGTGAGTAAGAAAGAAGGCACTGGTTAACTTAGCAATGCAAAAACACCTGGACATTCATGGAAGACAACAGTGTTGGATGATCACAGAATCATTTCTGTGGTGAAGAGAAACCTTCTCACAGCTGCCAACCAAGTGAAAAACACTCTCAAGGAGGTAGGCGTATTGATATCCAAGTCTACCATGAAGAGAAGACTGCATTAAAGTAAATACAAAGGGTTCACTGCAAGGGGCAAGCCACTTATAAGCCTGAAGAATAGAAAGGTTAGACTGGACTTTGCTGAAAAACATCTAAAAAAAAAAAGCCAGCACAGTTCTGGGAAAACATCCTTTGAACAGATGAAACCAAGATCAACTTCTACGAGAATGATGGCAAGAAAAAAGTATGGAGAAGGCGTGGAACAGCTCATGATCTAAAGCATACCACAGCATCTGTAAAACACAGCCCACAAACAAACAGCAACTGAAAGTTGCTGCAGCAAAGGCCTGGCAGAGCATTAAAAAGGAGGAACCCCAGCATTTGGTGATGTCCAGGAGTTCAAGACTTCAGGCTGTCATTGGGGGTTTTCAACCAAGTATTAGAAATGAACACATTTATTTTCTGTTATCTAATATGTCCAATTACTTTTGAGCCCCTGCCACGAAAGAAATATGTTAAAAATGCTTTAGTTCCTCACATTTTTCTTCTCAGCTCTCAGCGAAGGCGGTCGCACTTTTCTCCTCTTCTGCCCTTATCTTCCCTGCTTAGCTTCTTGTGTCCTTGTCTTGTCTGAGTTTCTTACTTCCCTGGAACACTCTCTCACAGTCTGTGTCTAAAACCTAAAGAGAATTATGGATTTGATCAACTGGTCTCTGAGTGCTATTGACACCCTCTTCTCAACGAGAAGTTTGGGCTCAGGAGAGCCTGAGTGCCCTGGAGGGACTTTCCCTGCTGGATACACGATGGACGGGTGGCAGAAATGGAGGATCGTGTGCCTGGCGGGACTGTCGATCGAGGACGCTGAGGATATCTACCTATTCGGAACCATGATAACAGGGTTCTTGCTGATCGGAGCTGGCTTGGCCCTGGCTTCTCGGAGAATTAAGACAGCGGAACCGGCTGCTCAAACCCCCACAAAGCTGCCCGCTGAGATTGGATTGACTGGACGAGACGCGGCTTCTCAGAAAAGGCTCACAGACGGGGACATGGTCAAGAGCTCGGAGGCTATTGCGGCTGCAGTGAATACTCAGAATAACATCTCTGAGCGGATACTGGGTCACATCAGGGAAGAATCAGCTCAAATCAACAACTATGGGCGAAAGCTGGAAAACATCACGGATCAGTTGGCTGCGGTCGCGAGGTCTCAGAATCTGCTCTGTGAGCAAAAGATTGACAAGACCACGGAATTGAAGGTAAACAACATCATGGAGAAACTGATGGCTATCCAACGGGAGATGGAGAGATCAGTGTCGGAGTGCTAAAACAAAACAGCTCGAAATTCTCATGAGCTGTTGGAAAGAAATCGCCATCTTGATGCGGCTACCCCTCCGGTGCCAGCTGCGGGCTCAAGGCTGGAGCCGAACAAAAACAATCCCTGATAAAGAGTGTGTTGACACTGTTCCTCCCCATTCAAGGCCACCTGGGTTGGCTGGAAGACTGTTTACTTAGCCTGGCAGGGCGAAGGACACTGTCTCAGCTTGACTCTGGACATACACACACAAATACACATACACTGATTTGCACACACTGATCCCCCCTCCCTTTCCAAACGCCTTCGATGCTTGTGCCCTACCGGTGAAGATGGTAGTCGACTGGACCAGCGCAGGCATGCTGCAGGACCGGAAGCGCTGTCTACACCGGCTCTCTCTCACCCTTTCCCCGCCCTGTTGCTTGTCTTGTGTTTCTATGGTGTATTGATAGTCATGTGCTTTTTGTGCTGAGGTGTTTTTCTGTTATTAAACTGTTCTCCCACTAGGAGCTCAGTCTGAGTGGAGTTTTTTTTCTCCTCCTCTCTCCTCATGTTACATATTTTCGTTGTTTTTTTTCTTCCTATCAGCCTACCTTCTGACATGTCTCCCCAATGTGATGTCTGTAATGTTGGTCAGAAGGTTCCTTTGTAAGTGCGCATGCGCCATTAGCGTGCTGCCTGCTGTAACCCTAATTTCCCTCGGGATTAATAAAGTATATTGATTGATTGATTGATTGATTTTTATGCAATCTGTTCAACCCACTGAGTTTAAACTGTACAGAATGCACAGAACCAAAATGCCTGGTGTTGAGGTTTACTTCTTCTTGACCTCGCCGATCCGTTTTATATCCCAGCTGGAGAAGAAGAGTCAGATGAGGCTGGAGTCTTTTTCATCAAAGCTTTATTACCAATGCGCACTGGGAGATCACACTACATGCAGTCACAGCAAGCATCAAGTGGATCTGAGGAGCTTTTCCTCATACACACACCTATATAGAGTAAGCAGGGGGGCTGGAGGGCTAATCAGTGATTAGCTGATAAATATCATTTAGCTAAAGTTGTTCATGAGACTAAAGTCATCTAACTTTGGTAATGTAAATATAATATTTACAATATTAAAGTTAATTTATATTATTCATTATTAGTAATTACAGCAGTGAACTTGAACTCTGTGTCAAATACTGAGCTTCAGTAAAGATTCAAGTTGCAGTTATTTATATTTCCTATCACCTTAAATTTTCACTAAGAGACAAGTATCTTTTACAGTGTATATATAGATGTATTATATATATGAGACACATATTGTTCTTTTAATACATCGGCATTACTAAATGTGTCTGAATCCTTACATATATGGGTAAAAAGAAAATTTACGAGCTGTGATAACTGTTTCTGATAGAATGGAGAGTAGACTGATATATTAAATATTCCTTTATTGGGTGAGAAAATCATACCATGTAATAACTGCTTTAAGTCATAGATATCAGAGCCTTAAACAGGCTGACTTCTGCTAAATGGGTCAAACTGAAAGTAAGTATAGAAGAAAGAATGTATACAAACACATAACATCCTTATAAAATATGATGATCAACTTACCTCAAAATATATAAAGCATATAAACAATTACAGCAATATGATGCAACAAACACAGCAGTACTACTAATCCAAAATACTCAAAGCTTCATAGAACTGAAACAAACATTTATTTTTAGCTCCATTCTGCTGCTGATACATACTTTAGGTTTCTGAATATTAAACCTGTTACTGCCTTTCATAGTGTGTAACTTGAAGGCCCTGAGTACTTTCTCCCACACTGAAAACACTGGAATGATAAAATCATTTGAACATTACCTAATAAGACTGATTCAGGACAGACAATTAGTTATTTTAAACTTTTCTAGCAGTCCTTCACAAACAGGGAACAGTCTGTCTATTCTCTCCATCTGTCAGCTGCTGCTGGCTCTTCCTCCTCCTCTTCCTCACACACTGCTGAGTTTGTCCTGGTGGATCATCAGGGGTGCAAAGCCTCACAGATGATGTGCAGCAGTGGGTCCCTCAGTCTGTCCAAACTCTGGACACTTGCAGTTGTCACACATGAAAATCAAATGTGTGATAAGCTGCAGGATTCAAACACAAGTGTAACTTATAAATACATGTTCATACTTTTATTCCACAATCAGAGAGAAAGAAAACGAGAGAGAGTGCAGGACAGACCGACAGGTGACAGTCTCAGGTGTATACACTGCTACAAAACAGCACAAGACAAGTAGTATTTAGTGTTTGTGTGCAAGGGTGCAAGTCTCCAGTTTGCGCTGTGTGTGTGTTTATGTGTGATTTGTTTTATTAAAGCTATTAAAGATGGAAGTTTTTCGTTTTTATTTGATATGTAGCGAGCTTGACGCTCAGTGTCCTTTTATTCTTTTAACTCGTTGTGCTGTGTTTTTATTTCAGTGAACGGAGAATGTGCCAGTGGCCCTGGGACCTCAGGTGGTTGGTCGTTTTCACACTTTCCTTTGTACAGCACTGGGTGCCGGCTGTAGTGATTTTCTTTTCGTGTGATTTTCTTTTGGGTCCGCGGCTGCTGGTAAGTCCCAGTTCCATGATTGTTTTAATGTAATTTTAGGACATTGTCAACAATGACGCTACATTTAGTATTTTCTTAATGTTTTATTCTTCATTGCTCTATAAATATAAATAAAACCTTATTAATATTTGAGCCAACCTGCCTCTCTGTGCATCCCCGAACCTGTGCAAACCTTGGTTTTTATTATTATATTATTTTATTCTCAAAAGATTTTATATTTCCTGGGGGTGAAATTCCCCTAGGTGGCGTTGTCATTTTATTAATTTTTATAACCCCGCCGACCACTTGGTCACACATTCAAAATACCATCAATAAAATGCACCTGTGTTCCTTGTCGATAACATACGCCTGCCCATACCAGAACCCCACCGCCACCATGGGCCACTCAATCCACAACGGTGATGTCAGCAAACCGCTCACGCACACGATGTCACACACACTGTCTGCCATCTGCCCTAAACAGTGAAAACCGGGACTCATCTGTGAACAGAACGCCTCTCCAACGTGCCAGACACCATCGAATGTGATCATTTGTCCACTCAAGTCGGTTATGACGACGAACTTCAGTCAGGGCCAGACCCAGATGAGGACGAAGAGCATGCAGAATAGCCTCCCTGAGACGGTTTCTGACAGTTTGTGCAGAAATTCTTTGTTTATGCAAACTGATTGTTGCTGCAGCTGTCCGGGTGGCTGGTCTCAGGCGATCATGGAGGTGAACATGCTGGATGTGGAGGTCCTGGGCTGGTGTGGTTACACGTGGTCTGCGGTTGTGAGGCCGGTTAGATGTACTGCCAAATTCTCTGAAACACCTTTGGAGACGGCTTATGGCAGAGAAATGAACATTCATTTCATGGGGAACAGCTCTGGTAGACATTCCTGCAGTCAGCATGCCAATTGCACGCTCCCTCAGAGGTTGCGACATTTGTGGCATTGTGTTGTTTGATCAAACTGCACATTTCAGAGTGGCCTTTTATTGTGGGCAGTATAAAGGCACACCTGTGCACTATTCATGCTGTCTAATCAGCACCTTGATATGCCACACCTGTGAGGTGGGATGGATTATCTCGGCAAGGGAGAAGTGCTCAGTAATACAGATTGAGATAGATTTGTGAACAATATTTGAGAGTCATGGGTCTTTGCTGTATGTAGAAAATTTTTCAGATGTTTGAGTTCAGCTCATGAGAAATGGGAGGAAAAACAAAAGTGCTGGGTTTATATTTTTGTTCAGTGTATTTACAAGAGAATATTGGGAAATGCGATTCTGGGTAGATTTGGCAACAGGGAAATGGCGACTGCTGCAGGAGACGGTGGCTCTAGGGAACTGGATCATGGAGGAAGTCACGTTGAGGAACAAAAGAATGAGGGATTCTGCAACAATCCAATCCAACTTTATTTATAAAGCACTTTAAAATACCCAGCACAGGACCCCCCAGAAAAGTACAGTAAATAAGTTAAGAACAGAATAAAACAAAACAGCAAAAAATAAAACACAAAACATAAAAATTAAAGCAGCCCTATATTTAAAACAAAACAAGATAAAACAGCATAGAATCAACTAAAAACAACTAAAATAAAACTAAAACCAACATTTCTCAAGGTGTCAAAGGCCAGGGTGAAGAGATGGGTTTTCAGAAGTGATTTAAAAACAGGCAGACTGACTGTCAAGCTTCAGTTCAGAGTCCACTTTGACCCCCAGGTTTGTGACAGTTGGCTTATTATACTGGGACAAGGTATCTAAAAACACATTGGGGGTCTCAGTGGGGCTACCAGAAACCATCACCTCAGTCTTTTTGTCACTGAATTTTAAAAAGTTAAGAGACGTTCAACCCTTAACGTCATCAAAACACTGAAGTAATGGCTGTAGCAGATGGAGGAGGAGTTATTGCTTGAGTAAGGAGCAGGTAACTGAGAAGAGCTGCCTAGTTACCACCATGGACAGCACGGACGGACCATGACCATATATGTATGTTTATACAATACATATGGATTATCAGATATAAGTTGTTTCATCCTCAGTATTAGTATTCAATAAACAAACACCAGCATCATCATTTGTTTGCATTCTTTTAATTAATTAATTAATTGAGGAATTTTTCAGGGACAAGATTTAAGAAGTGACATGACGTTAAAATAAACCAGTTTGAAGGCAGTTTAGTTTTGTTTTACACTGGGACAGGCATGTCACATGAAGCAAGCAACACACCATTGCTTTTATAGCCTAAGCTAGTTTGCAATGCCAGTAAAAGTTGGGCCTGTAAAACACAGACCATGTAATAAAATACCAGAACAGCAGCACATTATTCATTGTTGCATAACTGGTTAATCTTTAGATTTGACTCAGTCACACATCCCATGTTCAAATCTGTTTTCAAAGCCTCTTCGTAATGGCTGTTTTGACAAATTTATCCTAATTCACAGTAACAGTTCCACAATAACAGTTCTGGGACAAGTACTTTTTACTATTTACATCCTGCCACTTGGCAATGTCATCAGGATGTCTCCTGTCACCCTTCTACTGCCCTGTCCTCTTAGTATAAAAGCATCTTTGGCCACCTTTCCTGCTGCCAGATGTTTTTAATTTTTGGTCTCTTTTGTTTGTATGGTTGATTAGAAGCCACTTGGAATTGAGCACTTTTGTTTTTATAACAAATTCTTAGAAGTAAAAATTAAGTTGGACTTTAAATTTTGGGAAAGTTTTTCACCTCTCACCAAAGAGATTTCTTCAATTCTAAAACCAAATGGTGGAAAGTCCCAGGTATTTAAACCCTAGTTGGGGTTGTTTCTTAAGAAGGGTAGTACCCCACTATTAATCATGTGCCTCATTACACAAGCCAAGGTGGATGTGGGTCATTATTACTAGAAGTTTCGGTTTAAACCGCTGCGAGACCTTTCCTATACCCTACATTTTCATCTGCTGGCTGTCTGCTCTGTTTTCTGCACAACTATTTGCATACACATTTTTTTGAACATATATGATGAGTGCTGTAAAACTACTTTTCTAGACTGAAAAAAAGCCTAGCCAACCTACTTTCAGGCCCTTGTTTTGTTTGTGTATACTGAAATCTAAGGCTGAACATGATATCTCAAACTCTTGAAGATGAAAGCCTGAAATCTCAGTTTTTTTCTTACCATCGAAATAATTCAGGATCTGTAATTTGATATGTAGACCTAAGAATGTCTGAGTATTGGCTAGTGTGTAAAAAAAACAAAACAAAAAAAAAAACCCCATCAACTTCCAAACCACCTGAAGAAGTTCAATATTTGAGAACACGAATAAAAAAAATTCACATAGTAAAAAACATGAAGTGACAGTTTCTGAATGGTGTATATAGTTATATTTCAGGATAATGCAAAAAAGCAAAAATAAAACAAAAAAACTTCCTAACATGAAATTCTTAGTCACAATATAAAAATGCTATTTTTATTCACTTTTCAATATAACACCCTCAACTGCACCAATCAGTAAATGTGGAGTATTAAACATTAGGCCTCTCTCCTCTAAGTTCCTGTTAGTGAATCATTTCATTTGTCTGTTTTGCTGTAACTAAGATTAAGGAACTGATTCCTTCACTGTTATCTTCTTCAATGCCACGTGCCAACACAATGCAGATCAGCTACCTAAACGTTACTCCCACACAGGGAATTGCCTTGTTAATAGTGTTACATCCTCACTGTGTACCGCACTGAATGCTGTGGTTCCTCTAAAAAACAAGACAACAAGTCAGAGATTGTCACGGCAGGGTACACCGGTGTGTTTTGTTGCACAAACCCAAAAGCAGACAATAAAGGAAGGAGCTGCGTTCTCAACAAAAGGTGAGCCTTTATTCTGGGCAAACACATGAACTAAACCAAAAACGAGACCAAGTTTACACGAAGGTAAACAGACAAAAGTAAAACTGTGACTATGACACAAACTAAGACTGTGACTTGATAATATGAAGGGAAATAGGCAGACGTCCTGACAATGAACAGTAGGAGACAAAGGACTTAAATACACACTAGGTGATCAGGGGAAGTGGAGACACATGAGGAAACAGCTGACTAGAATGAACATAGTGACGCACAGAAAAAAGTAAACCTAAACACAATGGACATGGAAACCAGACTTTCAAAATAGACAGGAAACATGACGAGACACAGACATGACATGAACTTGACAACATTAATGATGCAGACAAAACATGACAGGCAAGACACACTCAACAACAGGGGGAACTTTAACACAGGGGTGAAGACCCAAAGGAATCTAAATGAACAAAGAAGTACAACTGAGGAACCTAGGAGCTAATACCAAAATGACTAAACATAAACAATGAATATCAAAATACAAGAAAACTAAAAGCACTGGATCACACAGCCCGGGACTGTGACAGGGATGCTTGATTTCCTGGTACTGTGTAACTCTCAAACATACACCTTAAAGCAAATATTAGAATAGAATAGCCCTTTATTGTCATTTTACATGTGCCACAAAATTATGGGTGCTCCACGCCAGCTGTGCAGGGGTAAATACAGAACTTTACAACAACAAACTTCACATGTGACGAAGAAAATTGGGTAAACATCGACGTGTCAAACAAGAGGGTAATGACATTCCCAGTTTTCCTGAAAGGTGAGGAAATATATATATATATATATATATATATATATTTATTTATGATACCTAGATACTTGTAAGATGTGACCATTTCAATTTCAGTTCCTTGAATGGTTTTAATCTTTTTAAAGATTTCAACCATAGGCAAACCTAATTGCATAGAAGGAGTTTTAATTTGTATAACATTTGCTACATCTGGCATTTTTTCTGTAATTAATTGTTTAATTGCAGGTTCAAATTTGCTGTCTGTGTTCCCCCCTCTCTCTCTCTCTCTCTCTCTCTCTCTCTCTCTCCCGCCGCTTTCCTGTCACTATAAAAGGTCAAAAAATAATGATAATTGAAAAATTTTATGTGCAATTTATTAAGGATTTTCAGGGTGAGAAAATCCTGCCTGCTTGTGTCCGCAAATCCTTTAGAAAGTATAACCTTATATTAAATTGTGATTTAATGAATTGTGTATCCTGTGTATTGCTTGCCTTTATCTTGGTCCTGTGTAAAAAATGTGGACATTGTTTTACACTGTTTAATAGGAGCACAGAGAATTATTCACTTTTGCCTTCTTGCTGAGTAGCCATGCAAGTAGGCCAGGAGGGTGACCAAGAAAGCTAATCGTGTTTCCAGGATCTCTGTTTGAATTTACACGTAACGTATTTGTCAGACTTCGGTCTTTGTTTTTCTTTACATATTTGAGCACTTTTATTCCTTGACAGTTAGATGACTGTAATGAAACAATCAAACAGTCATCTCAAATGCATGTGTAAGTTAGGTTGAGAAATGGTAATAATTTGATGTTAAGCTGTATCATTTGGAACATGAATAACACATTGTTGTTACCATTCATACTTCACAAAGTAAGGTGTGCTGCCGACAGAAAGTACATTGTGTGGGTTTGATCCTTTTTCCGGTTTGGTGCCGAAACTTCTTAGAAGACTCTTCTATTTCCTTGTTCTACCCGAACCAGTTGTGGCAGATAACTGGCCCGCCCTGAGTTTGTTTTTTCAGTCTCAGTCTTCCCTCCTGACCTAATTTGTGTGCATTCATTTGTTTTTCAGGTTTGGTGCTGAAACCTCTTGTAAGACTATTTTCAGTGTATTCTTCTTTCCTTTTTACTTTAACTTGGAATTGGCTCTCTCTATAGTACAGTATAATTTCCTGCCTTTCCAACGCAAAGTGGTTAACTAGCTTTAACATATAACATATAAGTGAGAGCTAGAGAGATCTTGGAAGGCTGCGCCAGCACTACTTAATTCTTTCTGACATGACACAAATCAGTGATTCAGATTTAGTACACTTTATTTATCTGAAATAGAGCAAAAGTTCAAACTGTTCTGATAATGCAGGGGTGATGGTTTGACTTATAAAGTGTCTGCTTGTTCTCATTTGTTCTCATCGCATTGTTTCGCCTCACAAAGTGTCATTTAACTTATTTTTTATCTATCCATGAACCAAATAACACAAACTGACTCATTAAACTGCAGGAATCTCTTAAAGACATAAAAACCTGTATGACATCTAATTTCCTGCTTCTAAATTCAGATACAACTATCTATTGTACTTAGCCATGTGGTTTATAACCTGTTGTTTATTCTTGATGGGATTATTTTGGTCTGCAGTAACACTGTGAGGAATCTTGGAGTTAGTTTTGACCAGGATATGTCCATCAATGTATATATTAAACAAATGTGTAGAACTGTTTTCTTCCATATCTCTAATATTATTTCTCCCATACTGGATTTTCTTTGTTGGCTTCCTTTTAGATCCCGAATCAAATTCAAAGTTCTTCTCCTCATGCATACATACAAGGTCTTGGATAATCAGGCCCCATCTTATCTCAATAGCCTCATATTACTGTAAGATCCCAGTAGAGCACTTTGCTGTCAGACTGCTGGTTTACTTGTGGTTCCTAGGATATTAGTACAATGGGAGGCAGAGCCTTCAGCACATAAGTTATTTTTGATCTGTAGCTCTATTTCACAGCGTGTCTTTGCTGGACCTCTGCTGCACGTTTCCCTTCAGCCATTGAGGAATAATGTGTGAACTGTGTTGAGGTGCTTCCCTGTATCTTGCTCTCGTGTAAACTGTGGACATTATTTAGTGGGAGCACAGAGACACTTTTTCACTTCTACCTTTTGCCCTCACTGAGTAACCATGAATGTAGACCAGGAAGGTGACCAAGAAAGCGTATCATGTTTGCGTAATCTGTTTGTAAGTTGCATATTAAATATTTTTCAGACTTTGGTCTTTGTTCTTTTTCATTATGTAATTGAGCAATTGTATCAATTAATAATTAAATCACTGTAATGAAACAATCAGACAGTCATCTCGAATGAAATGTTTAAGTTACATTGTGAAATGCTAATATTTTGGTGTTGAGTTGTATCATTTGGAACATGAATAACACATTGTCACCATTCTTGCTTCACAAAGTAAGGTGTGCTGCCAACATTTTGTGGCTTCAATTGCTTTTCCGGTTTGGTGCCAAAACTTCTTAGAAGACTCATTTCCGTGTATTCTTCTCTCCTTTTTCTTTCCCAACCAGTTGTGCCAGATAACTGGCATGCCTTTAGTCTGATCTTTTAGTCTCAGTTCTTCCTCCTTAGCTAGTTACCTTTGCCTCTGCTTTTTAAGCCCTCATCAGGGCCATCAGATAGTCTCTCACTACCTGTTCTGTCAGTCTATAGTCTTGCCACTGCTGCCATGGTATGTGGAGTGCACAAAGTGCCAAAATGACTTAAATAAATTCATAATTTAAATAATGAATTAAAATAGGTATTGTAACTCCCTCTAAGTTGAAAAACGGACACAAGATGTTTTTGATTTTTACTGGCATTTATTGGACACAGGTGCTACCAACGATGCCGTGAGAACTGTATAAACAACATAAAATGACAAATTTTCACAGTAAGTTGTTCTTAATGAACACACATTTTGCAGTGCACACTCTTTACCCACAGCTGGAAAACTTCATTGCATGAATCTTCAAATCTCTATCACCAACTGAGAAAGGAAAGCATGCTGCCCTCTACTGAGTGTGGCGTGTAACTGAAAATATCGTCAACCTAAACAACAGACTGAACATTGGTTCCACCCTGGAAACATTCTGTAAAACTTTTAAATGTGAGTTTTTAAAACCAACAATGTATACATTAGAATCTGATTTATTAAAAATAAAGTATCTTATTTATTGCATCTTAAAACCATGAAATTACCTTAAACTGCATAACTGCTGGTGACGGCAGCCACAGGTATTAATAAATTAATTACATAAATAAATAATTAAATAACAATTAATTTCATTGAAAATCTTTTTAAAAAAATTATCATTTCCAATTTTAATTTATAATCACATTTAATGGCTGAGCTTGGAGATTTCCTCTTGTGCCTTATCCTCTTTACCAGCCCTGATTTATGCCCAAAAGCAGCCTCCGAGTGCAGGTTTTTATAATAACTCTATTGTCAAAGTTAACTTGAAAATATGGTATCAATTTCGTCGTTATTTTAAGTTGACCTTTTTTTCCCTTCAGTCACCTATTTTGAAAAATCCCTCTTTTCAGCCTTCGTTAGTTGATGGTGCTTTTTATTTGTGGGCCTCTTTGCGTATCAGGTCTTTTTCTGATCTGTATATTCAGAATACGTTTGCCTCCTTTCAACAGCTCTCTTTGAAATTTGGCCTTCCAAAAAGTCACTTTTTTCGCTACTTACAAATCCGGAGTTTTGTTAAAGAGAAATCCTCTCAGTTCCCATCTAGATCTCCTTGTCATGACTTTGATAAGCTTCTATCACCTCCCCCTCCATCACAGGGCCTGATTTCCTGTCTGTATGGGAGAATATGTTCCTTTGGCAACTTCTCAACCTCAGCTATTAAAAAGGCATGGGAGCAGGATTTGGGGTGTGTGATTCAGGATGACTCTTGGGATAAAATTCTTTACCGGGTCCATGGCTCCTCACTATGTGCCAAACACGGGTTGATTCAATGTAAGATTTTACACCGCGTACACTGGACTAAAGCCAGATTAGCTCAAATATACCACAACCTTAGCCCTGATTGCGACCGTTGCCATCAAACACCTGCCTCTCTAATACATATGTTTTGGTCATGTCCATCCCTCAAACAATACTGGATTAATATTTTTCTGACTTTATCAAAGATCATCCAGCTAACCCTCCAACCTGTGCCCTTAACTGCTTTGTTTGGGGTTCTTCCTGATACAGTTGTCTTGCCGACACCCCAAGCGGATTTGGTAGCATTTCTCACCTTATTGGCAAGACGCAGATTATTGTTATGTTGGAAATCCCCTTCTCCCCCATCCTGGGAAATCTGGATCAGAGACGCTTTGCATTTTAGCAAACTCAAAAAGATTAAATTCACCCTGCGTGGGTCTATGGCCAAATTTTTTAAGATCTGGCAACCCTTTTTTGACCATGTTCAGACTTTGCGGTCTCGCAACGCTCCCAATTAGCCAGCTCAGACTTTACTCTATTTTATTTCATCTTATGTATAAGTATATGGACTCTATTGTGCCTGCGCCTTATGATGGTATCTACTTATCTACTTTATACATATTTCTTTTCTCTTACATATTTGACCTATCTTTACAACTAAGCTGACCACTCATTATGTTTTTGTTTTTGTTTTGTTTTTGTTTTGGTTTGGTTTGGTTTGTTTTGTTTTGGGTTTTTTTGTTTTTTTGTGCCCATCTCCATTCAAATGACATATGTAAATGTTCCATCTTTTTTTTGTGTCTGTGTGGGGGTGTGGGCTCTGAAACTCTCCACATCTCTCTGTGCACTCAGGAACTGTTATCTTGTACTCCAGGGTTTACTATTCGTATTATTAGACTGGACCCTTTCTTTTTTCATTTTGTATACCCACTGGTACTCCTATAATTATGAGGTGGGAGTGTATGTTTCATATTGTTTTATGTTCTTCAAAAGGAAAACGGCATATTGTTCAATTTCTCTTTTGCAAAAATGGATGCAGAAAATTTAATAAAAATATATATTTAAAAAAAATCACATTTAATGAATTCATTATCTGTTTCATTAAATAATTATTGACACAATTAATTCTTTAATGGTGTATTTCAGGGGTATTCAACTAAAATTTAAAGAGTTCCAGTTAGAGAAAATTTCTTGAAACAAACATCACAATGTCTAATCACATAAACAGTGTGATATATATATCAAAAACATTTTCATTATATGTAGTATATAAAAAAATATTCTGTTCACGCAACAGAACTAAACATATATGTTTGACTAGTGACATGTTAAATGCGCACATTAAAAATTTAAAAGTAGAGGTCCTTTTGAAAATAACAGAAAATAAGAAAATGATGCATGTTGAAATTAAGTGATTACAGAAAAATTACATAAATGGAGGAAAAGCTTGTATTTCCCCTTTTGTTTTATTAGGCAATCAACCGATTGCATGTGGAGAAGTCCAGCATTTACTCATTAAATGCTCTATTTTCACTTTCCATGTTTCCTTTTTTTGCACAGCCATATTTTTTTCCTGATTTTTCGCTCCCTTTCTTCAATTCACTGTTTTTCTATTTTCTTTTTCTCCACTTTCTCCAGTGCTATCGTCTGTATTTCTCCCTTTTTTTCTACATTGCTATCTTTCTTCTTCTTTCTACTGTCTTTTCATGTGTAACTCTAGGCTGGAATCGCTGCAGAGTCCCAGTGTTTAGCACCCGGAATACACAAATTTAATTGACTGAGTGGCTGAACTTGCATCCAATTTGCCTGTGTTTCTTCAGCCACAGAGCCTCTTCCGTAAAGAGAAGAAAAACTGCACCAATTAAAATAGAAGCGCCCATCAGGTTTTAAATCTGTTTTGGTTGTGGGTCTGTGTCTGTATGGGAAAGCTTGTGGGTCTGGACTCAGACTCACAGTGTTACTGACCTCTGATGTATTTAATTAATTCTTTTAGCACTCTAAATGAATTAATTTTATCGGTCAACCTCAGTCATCAAACTCAGGGGTCGAGGTTAATACTGATTAAGTCAAAACCATTGTTTTGGCCTGGTGGCCATTCTTCTAGTGGGCATTTCTCAATACCAAGAAGGCCTAGTGGCCCACAATAAAACCATTCTATGCACTTTTACCAGATGTGTTTTCTGCTGTATGCGACCTTTTATGATTTGTTATTGTGGACCTGAGAGACCTCTTGTGGACACTTTGGAGTACTGCTGATAACGCAATCCAAAACCACAAACAATATTCTTTTGTATCAATCTATAATACTTCACATTTTAAAAAGTTAAATTATGCTTTACAATACACCCATACTCACCAGACACAGCACTGAAGTCAAGTTTCTCCAAATCTGACAGAAAAACAAATTCAGTCAGGGAAATAATTATTTGATCTGCTGAATTTGTAAGTTTGTTCATATGCAAAGAAATGAACAGTCTCTAATATTTATGGCAGCATCATTTCAATGCCGAGAGACAGAATATCAACCAAAAAAAAGGGGGAAAAAACTCCACATTATATAAAAGTTATGGATTGATTGGCATTTCATTGAGTGAAGTAACTATTTGATCCCCTACAACCCAGCCAGAACTCTAGAAACCTTCCAACCTCTCCACCATCAGGGCCAGAGACAAGATTGTAGACTTACACAAGGCGGGAAGCGGCTACAAGACCCTCAGCAAAAAGCTTGGTGAGAAGGAGACCGCTGTTGGTGCGATTATTCAGAAATGGAAGAAATATAAAATGACCATCAAACACCCTCAGTCTGGAGCACTATACAAGATTTTACCTCATGATGTGAGGATGACCATAGAAAGGTGTAGTCAGCTGAGACTGAAGAAATCACTTGGATGAGTGATGAAGTATTTCTCTCACTGAAACATCCAGATGAACAGAATCAACCTTTTGGGCTCCATAAGGGTAACAACTCTGGAAAAAGGATATTGGATGGATCATTAATAGTTTTATGAGCCTCGTGAACAACTTTTTTTTCAGTTTCATAGATAAATGAACTGACCCCTAGGGCCAGTCATTTGAATGTAATTTGCTTTTAAGGGTTTTTCTTTCATAGTCTCTCTCCATTAAAATGAAAATACCATAAAAATGTCTGTTGTTCTTTGGGCCATTGTCCTTGCATAACCAAAGTGCGCTTGAGCTTCAGGGCACAAACTGATGGCCGGACATTCTTCTTAAGGATTTTCTGAGAGCAGAATTCATCGAACCATCAATTACAGCAAGTCATCCTTGGGGATCATTCAGATGGTTTGTTTGGGGATTTTTTGCAAATTTAAAATGAGCCTTCATCTTCTTTTTGGTCAGTAGTGGTTTTCTCCTTAAACTCTCCCATGGATGCCATTTTTGCCCAGTCTCTTTTTTATTGTTGAATCATGAACTCTGACTTTAACTGAGACAAGTGAGGCCTGCACTTCTTTAGATGTTGTTCTGTGTTGTTTTTTTAAGGGTTTTTTTTTTTTGGTGACAACTTGAATGAGTTGTTGGAGTAATTTCGGTAGGCCAGCCATTCCTGGAATTAACTGTTCTTCCAGGAATAACTGGGTGACATGATGCTTTCTTCCAGAACCAATAGGAATAGAAAGACAGATTTACATCACACCTGACAGCATATTTAACATATTTTGTCTATCAGCAAAACAAGAAGTGCTAGATTGAGCAGTAAAATAGAAAGTGGGTTACCAGCAGAAAGTGATAAACTAAAAAATAAATTACTAACTAAACTTGTTGAAAGGAAAGTGTTCAAAGACATTCCAGACTCTGGAACATAAAGCATTGCAGGTTTGGATGGTTGATCTGCCATCTGCAGTTAAACAATGTAATAAACACTTGCAGCTGGTATTGAGCATGAAGTGAATTTAGAAGCACCCTCCCTTTCTGTACTGATTCTTTTATGAGTCAAAGATTGCAGATTTATTCTATTTATCTTCTTTCTTTTCTCCTGTCTTGCTCTTGCTGATTCCACGTCTGTTTATGCAATGCTGCTGCAGCTGTGGGCACTGCGTGATAATCACTTCTTGCTTGAAGAAATTCATTTTACTAGACTCTGCTATAACTTTATTTTCCATAAAGTGTGCCGCTCATGCTATGACTTACTTATTTAAAATCCCCCCCCCCCCCTTTAACAATTTCCTGTATATAAATAGGGTAGTCACGTATCATATATGTCAGTCACTAATGACTCACGAAAGTTACCTGAAAAAAGTCCAGACATTTGCTTTGAAGGGTTTGGTAAATCCTCTTCTGTCTATGTAGGATCTCTGAGCTCTGTGTAGTGTTCTCACCTCTGGTGCTCGGTTAGCTGATATATATCATAAATGAGCCATTTACTTGAATTAAACAGAGAAATTACATTGACAAAAATCCTCGGGTACCTTTTAAATGTCCAGTAACTGATGCTGTTCTTTCTAAATGAAGTTTCTCCCTTTCCACCACACCCTTAGTCGCCCTAAGCTGTGACATGTGTCGTTTGTAAGTGGTGGAGACTTTTAGTTGCCATACTTTCTCATACATGTTTTCTTTTTAATAAAACAATCGCTTCTGCTACTAACACAGCATTTTTTTTACACTATGCCAATTTAATACTTCTTATTTTGCTGATGGCCAGAATATTTGTAATATGATGATAGTCAGGTGAGATGAGGTGAGATCTACATTTTAACATATTTTATTTATTGTTTATTTATAAGTTGTAAATATCAACTTCTTGTATCCACAGATTTTTTTTTTTTTGGGGGGGGGGGGGGGCTGCTGGTCTTTGGTTTGCTCTTATACAGAACACCACAGATTCAACAACAACAAAGGTTACTAAAATAAAAAAAATGTCAACATTTATTTGTTTTTTACTGTGATATCATTCATATTAATCTAACCGTGTTTCAGTGAGCCTGCTGTGACTGTGCACCTAACACAAGTCCACAGATCTGGAGACACCGCTGAGAGCTGAGTGAACATTAAATGCATTTACACTCTGTATAGATGGAAGTATGCTAATTTTCAGACGTTGTTTACAGCACTGCATCCCAGCCTGACCACAAAGATTTCTCATGTGTGTGATTCGATGAATAAATATTTGTTAACAGGAAGAGACACGGGGAAAACACCCACAGCCGACACTGAAACCCTCCTTGCTAGAAGGTGGATGGTGCCAGCACACAGCACTACCTGCTGAACTTCTACCGTTTTGTGCTAGTTCTGGTCGTTTTTCTTAGTTTTTTTCTACTTTTTTCAACGGTGTGTGGGGACCCAGAGCAGGGAACCTTTGTTTACAGTAAGGATCAGCTGTTAGCGCTGCGTCCCGCAGCAGTACTGCCGGCGGACAGACCCGACATTCCCAGCGAGCTGAGGAGGAAAAGACGGGGGTGTCGTGCTGGGAAGGAGCGCCGTCGCCCGAGAAGGAGACGTTATCGACCATCTCTTCCTTCTGTAATTATTGGAAATGTCAGATCTTTGCCCAATAAAATGAATGAGCTCACGTCGCTAACCTGGTCACAGAGGGAGTACCGGCAATGTAGCATCATGGTGCTAACGGAGTCGTGGCTAACACCGCTAACTCCGGACACGACAGTGACACTACCGGGATTCCAGCTGCTGCGAGCGGACAGGACGAGAGAGAGCGGTAAGAGGAAAGGAGGGGGATTGGCAGTGTTTGTGAATGACAGATGGTGTAACCCTGGGCACATCACTGTGAAAGAACAACTCTGCAGCAGAGACATTGAGCTGTTAGCCGTTAGCATGCGTCCGTACTACCTGCCCCGGGAATTCTCGCATGTTATCGCGATAACAGCGTATGTCCCCCCTCGGCCAACGCGGATGCAGCCTGTGACTCTCTCCACTCAGTGGTCAACAGACTGCAAACACAATCTCCGAGAGCCCTCCTCATAATATCAGGGGACTTCAATCATGCCTCACTGGACTCCACACTGCCCACCTTCACCCAGTATGTGACCTGCCCAACCAGAGACAATAAAACACTGGACTTACTGTATGCCAATGCTGAAGAGGCATACAGTTCATCACCTCTCCCTCCCCTGGGCAGATCTGATCACAACCTGGTGCACCTTGTCCCTGTGTATGAGCCCTTAGTGCGCAGGGAGCCACCAGCCACCCGCACAGTGCAGAGATGGTCGGAGGAGAGCGAGGAGGCTCTTAAGGATTGTTTTGAGTCGACTGTGTGGGAGGTGATCTGTGACGACCACGGAGAGGACCTCGACAGCCTTACTACATGCATTACGGACTATATTAATTTCTGTGTGGATAACACCGTACCTACCAGGACTGTACGGTGTTTCTCCAACAACAAACCTTGGATTACCCCAGAAATTAAAGCTGTCCTCAAGCAGAAGAGGAGGGCCTTCAAATCCAAAGACAAAGAGGAGCTGAAAAGGGTGCAGAGAGAGCTGAGGGGACTGATAAGGAATGGGAAGGACAGCTACAGGCAGAAGATGGAGAACCAGCTTCAGCAAAATAACGTTGGTGAAGTCTGGAGAGGCCTCAGAACCATCTCGGGCCACAAACATCAGAACTCTCTTCCTGGGAGGGATGTGAGGTGGGCAAATGAACTGAATCATTTCTTCAACAGATTTGATTCAGCCATGAGGCAGTCTCCAACATCGGCTGCAGACTCAACCACCCCCACTGCTGCTGTTCCACCTCTGACACCTCAGACACTTCACACCTCCTCTATTCACCCTGCTCACTCCTCCCCACCCCCAACAACAGCATCCAATACACACTCAACACAAGGCTCCAGCCTGTCTCTCTCAACCACCCAGGTTAGGAGGGAACTGAGGAGGATTAATGGCAAGAAGGCAGCGGGCCCAGATGGCATCAGCTCGAGGGTCGTCAGGTCCTGCGCGGACCAACTGTGTGGTGTGATGGAGCACCTCTTCAACCTGAGCCTGAGGCTGGGAAGAGTCCCACAGCTCTGGAAAACTTCCTGTGTTGTTCCAGTGCCAAAGACTTCACGCCCCAAGGACCTCAACAGCTACAGGCCGGTGGCTCTGACATCCCACCTGATGAAGACCCTGGAGCGGCTGGTCCTGGCTCAGCTTCGGCGCCTTGTGAGCTCATCACTGGACCCACTTCAGTTTGCCTACCAGCTTGGCATTGGAGCGGATGATGCCGTCATTCACCTCCTACATCGCTCCCTCGCTCACCTGGAGACCGCTGGAAGCACTGTGAGAATCATGTTCTTTGATTTCTCCAGTGCCTTCAACACTATTCTTCCCTCGGTTCTGAAGGACAAGCTGGAGAACTCAGGAGTGGACCATCACCTCACTACCTGGATTTTGGACTACCTCACCAACCGACCACAGTATGTGAGGACTCAGGGCTGTGTGTCGGACAGGGTCGTCTGCAGTACGGGGACCCCACAGGGAACGGTTCTGGCTCCGTTCCTCTTCACCATCTACACTGCAGACTTCTCCCACAACTCCACCCAGTGCTTCCTGCAGAAGTTCTCTGATGACTCTGCAATAGTCGGCCTCATCACTGATGGGGACGACAAGGAGTACAGAGGACTGACTCAGGACTTTGTGGACTGGTGCCAGCTGAACTACCTCCAGATCAATGCCAGTAAAACCAAGGAGCTGGTGGTAGACTTCCGCAGGCACAAACATCCTCCACTGCAACCACTGAACATCCAAGGTATGGACATTGAGACTGTGGACAGCTACAGGTACCTTGGTGTTCATCTGAACAGCAAACTGGACTGGACTCATAACTCAGACGCCCTCTACAGGAAAGGGCAGAGCAGGCTGTACCTGCTGTGGAGACTCAGGTCGTTTGGAGTGGAGGGCCCACTCCTGAAGACCTTCTATGACTCTGTGGTGGCCTCAGCCATGTTTTATGGTGTGGTCTGCTGGGGCGGCAACATCTCTGCTGGGGACAGGAAGAGACTGAACAGGCTGATCCGCAGGGCCAGCTCTGTTCTAGGATGCCCTCTGGACCCAGTGGAGGTGGTGAGTGACAGGAGAATGGTGGCTAAGCTGTCATCCCTGCAGGACAACATCTCCCACCCCATGCATGAGACTGTGACAGCACTGAGCAGCTCCTTCAGTGGGAGACTGCGGCACCCACGGTGTGGGACGGAGAGATTTCGCAGGTCTTTCCTCCCCACTGCTGTCAGACTCCACAACAAAGACTTTAACTGATCATACACACACATCCACAAATGTGCAATAATCACAAATGTGCAATAATCTTTCTGGCAACCGTTGTATTTTTCACTCTGTTGTATATAGCATTTGTATTCTATTTTTATCCTATTGTATATTTTATTCTATTTTATTTTATTCTATTTTATTCTACTGTATATAGTATTCTATTTTTATTCTATTCTGTACAGTTGTGTACTGTATTTATTCTTATTTTATTTTATTCTAATTGTCCTTCATAACTTTTGCACTGTCCACTTCCTGCTGTGACAAAACAAATTTCCCACGTGTGGGACTAATAAAGGTTATCTTATCTTATCTTATCTTATCTTAAATTGATGCTTAACGAAACTGTGAGATTTGCTGCTGCCAGCAGAGGGCGTGCTCGTGCCACTTTTCGTGCTCGCTTGAATCCAGTGGCGCACTGAATGGCACGGCTGTAAAGAGGCAGGGCTGGGAGGCAGAGACAAACGACACAGGTCTGCTCGGCAGAGGTACGGTGTACATTTTAGGACATCGTCAGGTCTTGGATGGATGAAGACAGATTCACTCTTACCTTTCCAAGATGAAGGCGAAGCAAACCATGTGCTTTCCTGTCTCCTGTGGTTAAAATCACGTGTGATCTTGTGATATCGCGAGTCTTTAAGGCAACTAACCACTCTTGTTAGATTTTATCATGTCATCTGAACAAGAATAAATTTAAGAGGTGCTAAGTTGGTAAATTTTATGCAGATCGTATATGTTTTAATTACGTTCACCTTGGAAACATAAATTAATTTTGTTCAAATCACATGTTAGAGGTTTGTAAATGCAATAACCACCCAATTTCACTTTTTTGAGTGCAGGAACAACTAACTTTTTAAGCATTTATAAAAGCATCATATCATTTTTATTTCTTGACATTAGCTTTTCATTTATATCCACATATATGCCGTTTTTGCATTTATGCACCTATGGTCTCATAAAAGCTTCTTGTCATACTCATTTCATGGCAAGCATCAAACACGGGCCAAACAGTACTGTAGTGTGGGCAGGCAGTAGTTGTTTAAATGTAAAATTAGATAGTTTAATAGAATATGTTCTCCAATGCAAACATAGTGGCTCCAGTGTAGTCGTTTACACTTTTAGCAAACAAGAAAAAGCTACAAGGAGGAGACACAAATCCCTTTGGTGGTGCATCAGTACGGACACCCGGTGTTTTTTTTTTTTTTAAAAAAAAGAAAGAAAAGATAAATAGATAAATACGGACTAATCCATTTATATACAGAACGACCCACAACTTTCAGCTGCTTCCTTATAAGAAAGCATTTTTCTGAAATACAAATATAACACTCACAGCCTTATAGTTTCAGTACACGTGAACCATCCACATGTTTGTTGTGCTAACAAATTTGACCAAAGTAAACATATTCTGAGTTTTTTATTCATTATTATTATTATTATTATTATTATTATTACTATTATTATCTTTTGTTTTTTCTTTCCTTCTCCTTCCTCCTTTTTAATATTCATTCATTTATTTATTTTAGGGTTGTTGTTTTTTTTGCTGTCAATGTTGCTTGGTAGTGGCATTTGGATCAGAGATATTTGTATTTTAATCTTTGTGTTGTTGTGTCTTAAGCAATTCCAACCCGGGCCAGACCTCCACAGCCTCAGCAGCCAGAGCCTGCTCCACCTCCTCCATCGCAGCAGCCTGCACAGCCCACTCAGGCCCAGACACAGCAGCAGCTACAGAACGGTAACAATCATGACATTTGTCAAGAAAATTATCATTTCAAGAAACCAGTTTTAAGCAGTTGGCCAAAAGCTTCTAGACTAATCCCTCATGCAAATGTGAAGTATAATCCATATAAGATTTTTTCTTTTTTGTAATCCAAATGTACTGTCAGCATTAGTAAAAATGCATTGATCGCACAAAAGCATACCACTCAGGCACAGCTGGCTGCCGGCGGAGCTCACGGGCACGTCACTGCAACCCCCCCTGGCTTCTGCTCCGCGGCTGCTGAGTGACCCCTCATCTGGGACTCTCCTCAGCTCTTTCTGGGATAGTGGCGCGGCTGCCCCTCTGTTGGTCTTCCTTGGTCTCTTGTGTTCTGGGGGCCTCTGGATGTCTGGAGTCTTGATCTCCTCCATACCTGCTTCATGCCCTGGAGGTCGGGGCAGTGGCCCCCCACACCCTCTAGCAGATCATTACATGAAGGAACCTTTTAAAAACAAGCGCGTTCATGCTCACAGGTGTACACACGGGTGATCACACACACAAATTACACCCTTTTTGGCTCCTACCTCAAAGCACACTGTGCGCTGTCGATCTCACGTGCTGCACAATAATGTTTAATATTTAGTATTTACTGTCATATTCTCATATATCATTGTGATCTTGTTTATTACTCTCGTTTTCTTCTGCTTGCTTTCTTTTTTCTTTCTCAACAGGTGATCCAGGTGATCGATATATGTATTTTTTGTCTGCTTATTCTGTTGGTTTTTGTTTTTTGCCCTTTTTCCCCGTCCCTCTTCTCAGGTTTTTTTCTTTCCCTCTTTCTTTCTCCACATTCTCTCCTCCAGTCAAGTCTGTCCCGTATTCAGCAAGTGAAAATAAAATAAACAATAAAAAGTTGAATCAAATGGACCATTACGGCAAGGCTGGGATGGTCCATTTGGTAAAGTAAATCCGTTGGGCATCTTTCTTCGCCTTTAGACAATAATTCTGATGGCAAAAGAACCAAACGGGACAGGTTAAAAAAAAAAAAAAAAAAAAAAAAAAAAAAAAAACCAGACTGATAAATAAGTACAACTTCTGTAAGATGATATACAGAATAAATCTCAACAATCAACAGGCTATAATAAAAGTCTTAGCTCTTAAGGGAGTTTATGTAAACCTTTCAGATATCTAAAATTTAAATCAAAATATATGGAGCTGTGGTGATAAGATGACAGGCAATGAGGATTCTTCAGAAGAGGTTCTGCAGCAGTCAGGAAACAGGAACTCTGGGTCCTCAGGCGCTTCTCAATGACAATACTAACTGAATACTTACACTGAGTGACAGAATGGGTTTGTCCTTAAATAATACTATAAACTTGCAGTCAAATGTTATAGCCAATGAAACAGACTAGCAAAATTTATTTGTATCTAATTTATTATTTATCTGAATGTATGTATTACAAAATAACCAAAATAACCAGATTATCTTATTACAAATAAACTTTTAAAAAGGTGATATTTTATATAATTGATCAAAGTAAGCCAAACTAGCAGTGTTAATTCCAAAGTCTAATGCAAAATTAAAATGACAAATGTAGGGCTGTGTAAGTAGTTTCTACTGTAAGTTCTACTGTACTGTAATTCTACTACTGTATATTCAACTTTCTACTTGTAATTTCCAGCAAAATGACTGAATGTGAGAGACTTTAATGACAGGAAAGAAGGAGCAGTGAGAGCAGAGATCTGTCAGAATTCTGTAACAGATAGATCAAGTACTGGTACTTGGATTTCTGAAAACTTGGATTCTGAAAACTTGGATTTCTGAAAACTTGGATTCTCAAATTAGATAGAGCAGTAGAGATAGAGGGATACAAGATGGAATTGCTGTCAAATTAGATAGAGCAGTAGAGATAGAGGGATACAAGATAGAATGGCTGTCAAATTAGAAAAAAAAAAAAAAAAAAAAAAAAAAAAAAAAAGCATATCATCAAAATCTTTTAATGTCATGTCTTTGTTGACCACATGTTCATCACAGAGTCCTCACATCAGCCGCTATCCAGAAAGGAATTTGGACAGCTTTGTATGTATCACCTGCATGTTACCCCTGTCCTCAGTGCTTCACAGTGATTCTGATAGTTTCCAATAGAGTCCGATAGACCGCTAGTCAAATAAGAAGATCGCGCAGCCAAATGTCTGCCACGTACTGCTCAGAGCTGTTGTGTGGACAAGAAGCAGCACACTCACAATCCATCCAGCAGACTGGCTTTCTGGGTATTAGGAGGGGAAAAAATTGTGGTGTCGTTTGGCTGTGCTGCTTTTTGTGTGTGTGTGTGTGTGTGTGTGTCTGGTTTCTGCTGAGTCACACACGGGCACACACGTGGAAGAGCCTGCGGTAATGTGTGTTACGTCTCTGGGCTCAGACAGCAATGATAGCCTTTTATTCAAAGTGCTCGCTGTCATTTGGAAAGCTGAGAGGATGATGTGAATGCCTTGTCCCCCCTCCTCACCCCCTCAGCTCCCCTCCACACAGACTGAATAGCCCATAAGCAGTAACGGTGCTGAGTTCCTCTTATATTTCTTGTCCCGGTGCTGACCCAGTTCATCTTCTCCTCACAGATTAGAGCAGATTATTAATCCCTCTGCTCCGATAGTCTGGGTTCTCAGGGACTGGAGCCAGCAGGAGGCCAGGACTGTGTCACAGGGCTCGGGCAGGGCTTTGCAGCGGGAAGCTGGGGCTGCAGCGGCGAGCATTGAGCCGAGCTAATCGAATAACACAGTTTTGATGAACTCCGCACTGAATTAAAAATGGCTTTTACTCACATGTTTGCTAACTTGTGTTCCTTTATAATGGTGACTAATAGTTTGATTGACCTGAAACAAAACTAATCTGGGGGTGTGGTGCTCGGGAGCTTTGGAATAACCTTCTTAAGACTTTCTTGATTTGAAACAGCCTCTTACTGTAATCAGACTGGATTAAAACAGTAATGCAAGGCACATATCCTGCATTGTAAGTGTTTTTTGGTTTTGTCTTTGTTTTTTTAATTTTCCTTTCAGAGGTCACATGTCCTGTTGTGTTTGAGGACACAAATAAAAACAAAAAAAACAAAAACAAAGAGGTTTTGAAACACAGTGCTGCAAAAGGCCTTTTGTTGGTTATGTAGAGCAATCAGCTAATGTTATGTGGGAGACACTGTGTGCCAGCCGCTACATCCTGGTGTATAGTAGCTGTATCACTGCTCTGCTTTGTTGGAGCCAGCCCAAGGTTTCTCTGCTGTTTAAATAAAGGCCAACAGAAAGGAAAGCTGATAGAAGACGCTGGGAAAGTAGTAGAAGTGACATATTGTAAGCGAGATGAAAGAGGAAGAGAAAGCTGTTGATACATGATGTGAAAGGTGGGAGAATTATTGTTTTTCTTTTCTAAATGGCAGCACGAAGGAAGTCAAACTGCGTGAAGGAGGAGGAAAAACCTCAAGAGAAAAGAGAAAGACGCCGGCTTCAGCAGCAGGAGCTCAGGAAGAAAAGAGCTCAGGTACACTGATGTTCGTTTTTTTTTTTTCTTTTTGCCATAGAGTTGATTACATTGAAGTGAGTATCTATTTGACATGAGAATAATTGTCATGTTGTCTGTCTCTGTCCTTCAGGAGGTGGACACCACCATCCCCAACTATGAGATCATGTACATGATCCGAGATTTCCGAGCCAGTCTAGACTACCGGCCCCTGGCCAGAGCAGACCTGGTGAAAATTCTTCTTCGCTCCTGATCGGTAAGAATTGACCTTCATCCAAAGTTTAATAAATGTCCTTCTCATTGCACTGTCCAGATTGAAGAGCACAGAATATGCGTTTGTGTGAGGAAACGTCCACTCAACAAAAAAGGTGAGGTCTTTGATGAGTTTCGCCTCATGCTACGTGCTAAGTACTTATTTATATTGTTGTATTTGAAAGTGTCGCCTCTGCTGTGTTTCAGAGTTGTCCATGAAGGATTTGGATGTGATCACCATTCCCAGTAAGGATGTGGTGATGGTTCATGAACCTAAACAAAAAGTGGACCTGACCCGCTACCTGGAGAACCAGACCTTCCGTTTTGACTACGTCTTTGACGACAGCACCACAAACGAGATGGTTTACAGGTTTGTGACCCGAAGTGACATCTGAGCTGTTAGATTTATTCAATTTCAAGTCAGATTCAGATTATGTGATGCAGCACACGATAAGCCGACCAAAGACACAGGCGGAGAGTCTCTGCCAAGCAATGGCGCACAATCAAGAACAACCAGACTTTCCAGTGTTTGCAGTGTTTGTCTTAGCTTAGTTTTGAGAGATGTTTGCAGACAGCTATGTCTGGAAAAAAAAAAGGTTTCTGATGCACAAACTACAAATGAACAAGTCAGTGTTTTGCCACTAATATCGGCTAGGGGGAGGAAACCCTGGATCAGCGCAGCCACACTCATTGAGGGGTGCGACCTGGCCGCTCGGCCAGCGGAATTGGACCGAAATGTGTTGATTGTGATTGTTTTTTTTTAATCATTTAGAAACGTACTACAAAAGACTGTATCTATTTGCATTGTTACTAAACCAAACTAATTCAAATATTAGCCACAGTTTGACAATTTCAAGTTGCAAATTCATAGATAATAAAAAACTGAAATCTGTTTTTTTACATGTTAATATAATTCCTTTAGTCAGAAGAAAGGTGACTAACAAACAATTGAATTAATTGTTAGTATTTTATGTATAAATTTGGGGATGGAGTAGCACATGACTGTGTTTTGTCTTCTCCTGCAGGTTCACAGCCAGACCTCTTGTGGAAACCATTTTTGAGAGAGGCATGGCCACCTGCTTTGCCTACGGACAGACAGGCAGTGGAAAAACACATGTGAGTTACAATTAATGTGCCTTTAAGAAAACAGAAGACTTTTATCCTTGTAGTTGGAGTGCATCTTATATAATTTGTGTATAAAATACATTTGAACTTGTATATGTTTATTTTTTCATTGTGTCACAGACTAAGGGTGGCGATTTCTCTGGGAAAAACCAAGACTGCTCCAAAGGAATTTATGCATTAGCTGGTAAGCACATTAGATGTAGCGCTTTGTTGACTGAAGGATAAGTTGGATCTGTTTTGGAATTCGATCTCTCATGTGTTTTTATGCAGCTCGGGATATATTTCTCTTGTTGAAGGAACCCAGCTACAAAAAGTTAGATCTACAAGTGTACGCAGCTTTCTTTGAAATATACAGTGAGAAGGCAAGTGATGTGTGATCATTTTTTTCCTTCTTATTTTTTTCTTAAGGAGAGATTTTATTTAATGCTGACAGAACTGTGTTTGTAGGTGTTTGACCTGCTGGAACATAAAGCTAAGCTGAGGGTACTGGAGGATGGGAAACGGCAAGTGCAGGTGGTGGGGCTGCAGGAGAAGGAGGTCAAATGCACAGAGGATGTCCTGAAACTAATTGAAGTGGGAAACAGCTGCAGGTATGACAGCAGGAACTTTCTCAGGAATCCCGAGACTTTGAGTTCTTGTATTTGATCAGTGATCAGATCAAAACTCTGAAACTCGTTTATTGTCATGCAGACGTCGTCTAGCACAATATTCATGTTCTTTGAGGATGTTTTTCCTTCTCCTAAAGTTATTCATTTTTTGCCCTCGCTGCTGCTGCTTCTTCTTCATCATCTTGATCACCCCCCAAAAGAACATCAGGGCAGATGTCAGCCAACGCTCACTCGTCTCGCAGCCACGCCGTATTCCAGATCATTCTCCGGAGGAAGGGGAAGATGCATGGAAAGTTATCCCTCATCGATCTTGCAGGCAATGAGAGGGGGGCGGATACATGGAGCGCTGACCGGCAGACTGGTCTGGAGGGAGCAGAGATCAACAAAAGCTTGTTAGCCCTGAAGGTCTGCATGCAGTGAAGGGATAGCTGAGTAGCTGACTCCTAAGTGTTGGCTACCACTTCATTTAGTTTTTTCTGTTGATTTGTAAAATAACAAAGAAATGTCATGTATACTTTTCCATTTGTTTTTTTTATTTTTATTTTACCAAGGATGTCTTTCTTGTTGTTTCAGGAGTGTATCAGAGCTCTGGGTCGTAACAAGCCCCATACGCCATTCAGAGCCAGTAAGCTCACCCAGGTCCTCAGAGACTCCTTTATTGGGGAAAACTCACGCACATGCATGGTCAGTCCTCTGTCTTCATAAACAGTCTTTGGCCATGTTATCACATCTCTTCCACAGGTTAATAAATATGAAATAAATCTGAATGACATATTCTGTTTCTTCCTCCAGATTGCAACCATTTCTCCTGGGATGACATCCTGTGAGAACACACTCAACACACTACACTACGCTAACAGGTGGGGTTGAGATAACCCACTCCAGTGATTTGGACAGTATCTTCTTGCTACAGGAACTTCTTGGATTATTCACCTTTATGAAATTTTAGCTCTTTTGGATTCCTCTGTAATGTCCAGTGGCTTTTATAGAATCTGAAATTAGCTGTACTACTCCAAATTTCTCTGCTTACTCTTGTTCGTTCTGACTCTTGTATCCTCTTCCCTTTTTTTTCCTACTTTCTTTCCTTCTTTTTTCCCGCCCTCTGCTGCTCTGTGTGCTGGTATGATGGCTGTGTAGAGTGAAGGAGTTTGGGATTAGTCCGTCAGACATCCCCTTCTCCCAGAGCGGTCAGGGAAGCCGCCCTGAGCACTCGCCCACCAATACCTTTTAGTATGATGACTTTGCTGCTACCTCTCCCAGCAGGTCAAGCACTTCCCAAAACACAGCACCACACGCACAAATACACACAGTGCATGCTGTCCCTTTGTGTATCTAATGCATTATAAAACACACCCATGAGCTCATTTATCAGCTCCTCACTGCGCTACGCTTCCCGTCTTCCCCTTTCTGTTTTTCATCTGCATGTTTTGATGTGATTCATCTTTTCATCCCTGCTTTGACTTTGATCTGAACTGTAGACAAAACTTTTTTCTTTTTTTTTTAAATTGTGTTGCTAAATCCTGAAGAACAATATGTCTGTCTGTCTGTGTGGGTGTGTCTTTTATTTGCTCTGTTGTTTCATCGCTGTTCATGCCCCGGATGTCAGGGATAACTGCGATAGCTGGGTGTGATAAGTCAGAATGCTGGTGCAAAACTCGACTTTTAGCTGTTTGGCAAATGCATCCACGGTGAGCTTTTGTTTGAGCCAAACACTCAGCGGGTAATCCCTTATCCCGGCCGTAGTCCTAATTAATTGGCCCTGGCACCTGCAGGTTGGGTACAGTGCTGTAATCCCTCATCAGCTCTGTGAGAGCCTAGTTAAACATGAGCTCTGAACACCCAGACTCCATGAAAACTGATATCTGGAAATTGAGCATTGTCATCTGTGCCTGTGCATGACATCACTGCTGTCATGAAGCTGCCATGCTGCACAAACCATGAACCGCAAACCAAACATCAGCCTGGTTAAAAACAGGTCTGACCTGTGGTCGCTGCGATCTGATGTGTTTCTTTATTTCTTCTTTTGGTCTGCAGGGTAAAGGAGCTAACGGTGGACCCCAACCAAGTGATGGAAGGGGCACGCCCCAATATCCATGCTGTCAACCAGCTGGATCTCTTGGATGAAGAGTGGCTGAGCATCTCACCACAAAGAGACGAACTCAAACTTCTCTGTGAGCAGAATGTAAGTGCTCACAGTTGATTCTTTGAAGCACAAATCAGACTGTTTGCATCTGGAACTTGCTGCAGCTGCAGTAGTTCAGTCCCTGGCTCCTACAAGGTGCAATCAGTGCAAGATACTGGTATATGAGCACTAAATAAGTACCAGCCCATTTACCATATCACAGCTGCCACGTATTTCACTACCCCTACACCACCCCAAGTGTTTTCTTTTTGGATTAACATTCAAACTTTTATTTATCAGTGATGAAGGTGAGGTCCACTGATAACCAGATTTCAGAAATGATCTCTGTGCTGTAGCTTTTTGTTAAGTCCATTTAATTTAAGAATTTTAAGAAAATTAGATTTTTGACTAAAATGCATCATACAAAAAAGTGAGATAATATAATAATAACACAAATGGAAGAACTCAGTCTGGTTTAAAACCCAAATAATAAACATGGGTTTTTACTCAAGTTTCAAGAATAGTTGTTTGTTGGAGACATCGTGACGTATAAAGGGAAAGAAGCCATAGTTTAGAAGTAGCTATTTAAAAATGCCTGATCTCCTTTGTTTAAATCTGGATCTTGCTGCTGGATCTGTAAACACAGGAGGAAGAAGTGTCTCCTCAGCTCTTCACCTTCCATGAGGCCGTGTCACAGTTGGTGGAGATGGAGGAGCAGGTCCTACTAGAGGACCACAGAGCTGTTTTCCAGGTTAGAAAACACTCCAGCTCTCCTTGTTTCTTTCTTTTTCTCATACATACTTGTATGAATCCAGATAAATTGCAGCTCCTGACAGTGAATTTATAACTTCTTTGTTCTTCTCTGAGCAGGAGTCTATCCGGTGGCTGGAAGATAAAAAGGTGCTGCTAGAGATGACGGAGGAGGTGGATTTTTGACTTGGAGTCTCGCGCCACGCAGCTGGAGCAGATCCTAGAGCGAAACATAGAAATCTTCACTAAGCTCCGAGGTATGCACGAAACTTACACGCACATCACTTAACAATAGAATACAGCCCTCCTGCTACATCTTTTAAATGTGTGAAATGCTTTTGCTCTCCTCAACAGATGAAGTGAAGTCATTCCGTTCACTGCAGGAGGAGAAGCAAGCCTTACGCAAGCACGTGGAAAACTTGGAAAAGCACCATGTAAACTCCATGCTTCACTGCCAATCTTGTGATGTCAAACAGAATGTGGATGCAATAAATAAAAACATGAATAACAAAATGAACTGATCGAATGTTGGACTTTTATCTATGCAGCTACCATTGTCCTCAGTCAAGTTGAATTGGTTTTCAGGCTCCTAGTGCAGGAGCTAAAGGACATTTTCACTCCATCTCGTTTTTGCCTCTGAAGCATCTCATGAGTAATCACTAATTTAACACCAAGCGGGTTTTAGACACCAATCAGCAAGAATTTTCACATGCCATCATGAACTGTAATGAAGTAACATTAAATTTCTCACCATGTAGTATCCTGGTAGCAGCCTCTGGTAGTACGGTGTACATTTTAGGACATCGTCAGGTCTCAGGAAAAAAGTTGTCAGGTATCAGTCTCACACGAAAAATTGTCAGGTCTCAGGAAAAAAGGTGTCAGGTCTCAGGAAAAAGGTTGTCAGGTATCCGTCTCACACGAAAAATTGTCAGGTCTCAGAATCACACGAAAAAATGTCAGGTCTCAGAATCACACGAAAAAATGTCAGGTCTCAGAATCACACGAAAAATTGTCAGGTCTCAGACTCACACGAAAAATTGTCAGGTCTCAGAATCACACGAAAAAATGTCAGGTCTCAGAATCACACGAAAAATTGTCAGGTCTCAGAATCACACGAAAAAATGTCAGGTCTCAGAATCACACGAAAAAATGTCAGGTCTCAGAATCACACGAAAAGATGTCAGGTCTCAGAATCACACGAAAAAATGTCAGGTCTCAGAATCACACGAAAAATTGTCAGGTCTCAGAATCACACGAAAAAATGTCAGGTCTCAGAATCACACGAAAAATTGTCAGGTCTCAGAATCACACGAAAAAATGTCAGGTCTCAGAATCACACGAAAAATTGTCAGGTCTCAGAATCACACGAAAAATTGTCAGGTCTCAGAATCACATGAAAAAATGTCAGGTCTCAGGCTATGTCCACACGTACCCGGGTATTTTTGAAAACGCAGATTTTTCTATGCGTTTGCACCTTTCGTCCACACGTAAACGGCGTTTTCGGTCACTGAAAACGGAGATTTCTAAAAACTCCGGCCAGGGTGGATATTTTCTAAAACTCCGGTTTTGCATTTACGTGTGGACGAGAAAAACGGAGAAAATGCAGCGTCAAAGGTGTGCGCCTTTTTTGACGTCACAGTGTGCGCCACGTTGTTGTTTCGGTGAAATGAATTTCTACAACACTGTTACTGTTAATTGTCCTCTCTGCAGTGTTTAAATGCTTACATATACACACACAGTTACTGTCCCTCCACACATACGACTCGGTTCTGCTTCTATGCCCCAGCTTTGTTTACTATTTCCTACCGAGGCTTCTAGACTTCTGATTGGCCAACATTTCTACTCGGTTAGGAATATAGCGCCACCTGCTGCTTTGGCGTGTTCCTAGCAGCGTTTTCCTTCATTTCTGCCTTTACGTGTGGACGGGATTATTTTTTAAAACGAAAACGGAAAATCTCCGTTTTCAAAAATACCCGTGTACGTGTGGACATAGCCTCAGACTCAGACGGAAAAATGTCAGGTCTCAGAAAATCTTCCTGCAGGTGGCGCTGTTGTCATGCCCCATCCGAATTGATTTCCAAATACGTCATCAACGTGTGACAGTGGGAGAGCGCAAGGTCATTGACCTCACCGGAGTTTTACCGCGGTCCAGGCTCCTAACGACACAAGGTAAGTTTAACTTTTTCTCCCTTTTGTTCATATTTTTGCCACAGTTGTGTGATATTAAGTTGCGGTTATGTTGTGAAAGTTACATATCAAAGAAGGAAATCTAGTTTTGTACGAAACCAAATCAGCACTATTCTTGTCTGGCCAATTCGTTCTAGCTAGCGACAGTGGTGGTGAAACGTGATTTCAGTAAAAGGTCGTTGGGGGCATCTTCGCTTCAACCCTAGAAGTTTTAAAACTCGTCTCAGATGCCTCTCACTGTTAAAAGACAACAGACTTACATTATATTAAAGGAAAACTGCATGTTTTGTAATTTTAGAGAGTTGTCATGGAAACTGTTGAAATGCAGACTTACCTTATTTTATGCCCATATGAACTGAGTACACAGCTGATTTCCTTTTGTTTTAAGCCTTTGTTGAACAATGTTATTATCATCGTATCTTGAAAGGTTAAGTGTAACAACAACAGTCTAATTGATCACCCACCTCTTACACTGAACATAAGTACTTAACCAGTAAATTACTAAATCTTTTTAGGTGGCAGTTATACTAAAAGCAGCGTCTATTCAGTGCCCACAAATAAAATATGTGTAGCAAAATATACACTTCTTTGATATGAAAGAGGTGAACAGTAGTTTATAAATAAGTTGTACTTTCGTCATTTATTTTTAATGCTCTTTAAAAAAAAAAAAAAAAAAGTATTTTTGGTACAGTCATAAGAACCAGCCAGAGTCGGCTACTCCTTTCATCATCGTCAGATGACATATTGCAGAAAAGTCTAAAAACAACAACAGAAAAATACATATCAGGATCACAAAATATCTCAACAGTAGAAATATAGAAAAGAGAAAACAGCGAGAGAAAGGATGCAGGCTGCTCGTAAGCTTTCAGCTTGTCCATTTGCTGAAACGTATAAAAAGCAATTACTAAACAGTTTAAATTTAAATCACGTTTCACCACCGCTGTCGCTAGCTAGAACGAATTGGCCAGACAAGAATAGTGCTGATTTGGTTTCGTACAAAACTAGATTTCCTTCTTTGATATGTAACTTTCACAACATAACCGCAACTTAATATCACACAACTGTGGCAAAAATATGAACAAAAGGGAGAAAAAGTTAAACTTACCTTGTGTCGTTAGGAGCCTGGACCGCGGTAAAACTCCGGTGAGGTCAATGACCTTGCGCTCTCCCACTGTCACACGTTGATGACGTATTTGGAAATCAATTCGGATGGGACATGACAACAGCGCCACCTGCAGGAAGATTTTCTGAGACCTGACATTTTTCCGTCTGAGTCTGAGACCTGACATTTTTTCATGTGAGTCTGAGACCTGACAATTTTTCGTGTGAGCCTGATACCTGACATTTTTTCGTGTGATTCTGAGACCTGACAATTTTTCGTGTGATTCTGAGACCTGACATTTTTTCGTGTGATTCTGAGACCTGACAATTTTTCGTGTGAGTCTGAGACCTGACATTTTTTCGTGTGATTCTGAGACCTGACATTTTTTCGTGTGATTCTGAGACCTGACAATTTTTCGTGTGATTCTGAGACCTGACATTTTTTCGTGTGATTCTGAGACCTGACAATTTTTCGTGTGATTCTGAGACCTGACAATTTTTCGTGTGATTCTGAGACCTGACATTTTTTCGTGTGAGTCTGAGACCTGACATTTTTTCGTGTGATTCTGAGACCTGACATTTTTTCGTGTGAGTCTGAGACCTGACATTTTTTCGTGTGATTCTGAGACCTGACATTTTTTCGTGTGATTCTGAGACCTGACAATTTTTCGTGTGATTCTGAGACCTGACATTTTTTCGTGTGATTCTGAGACCTGACAATTTTTCTTGTGATTCTGAGACCTGACATTTTTTCGTGTGATTCTGAGACCTGACATTTTTTCGTGTGATTCTGAGACCTGACAATTTTTCGTGTGAGTCTGAGACCTGACATTTTTTCATGTGAGTCTGAGACCTGACAGTTTTTCGTGTGAGACTGATACCTGACAACCTTTTTCCTGAGACCTGACACCTTTTTTCCTGAGACCTGACAATTTTTCGTGTGAGACTGATACCTGACAACTTTTTTCCTGAGACCTGACGATGTCCTAAAATGTACACCGTAGTTTGTCTATTCTTTTCAGTGATATTTATTCACATTTGGGTTTTTTGTTGTTTTTTTTTAATCTGTCTGTTGATGCCATTCTCGCTAGCTAACACGTTAGTAGAACAATATAGCACAATGTCAAGCTAGTACAAGTATAAAAGCCTAACATGAAAGACATAGCTACTTCAAATGTAGATATTGTTTATAACTTAACCTCTGCAGATAAGCTAGTTGGGCTCTACCACAGAAACTGTTGTGATATATACACATTTTACGTATAGGTTGTTGAAATGTGTAAGTTTGTAAGTTGCAACTGTTGCACAGTAGTTTACTTAACAATTGATATATGTTTTTAGTACACTGAGGAGGAAAGACCAAACATGAACAGATAATTTTTTGTTTTTTAATTTTTTTGATATAAAATATTTGTCTACTTAATAAACTTAGAGACTTGCAGTGCCCTCCTGTAAAGATAACAAATGTTTAATTGTGAAATGATATTTTAGGTAAGGTGATCATTTTTAATTTGAAATTTGTGGGACTGATTTATCTAATCTGTTTCAGGATGCAGCTGCTATCCAACCCCATAAGTGACCGTTGATGAAAGGGATCATTGGCCATCATCAAGTTTGTGATTTGAATGTAGTTGGGCTAAAAATATTGAAAGGGTCTTAGTGATTGATTGAGTCCAGTCATTAATTACTTAGGGTTCACTTAAAATAATAATATATATAATAATATTACAATGACAGATTTGTCTAAAATGTGTAAAGACTGCAAAACAATAGCCTCTAAATTTCTCACAAAACGTTCTTTAACCCCACTGCTAGGTTGTTGAAATGGATTTCCATATATATCTGTATTTGTGTATATATATATAGATAGATAGATAGATATACGTATATATATATATATATATATATATATATATATATATATATATATATATATGTGTTTATATATGTGTATATATATGTGTGTGTGTGTGTGTGTATATATGTGTGTGTGTGGAGAGTGAGAGTATATTTGGGTAATTTATGTATTTTTCCTCTGTGTATTAAGACTGCTGCTGTTGAAGTCAGAAGAGAATGCATCCTCAAAAGTCTTTGCGTGTACCTGAATGAAGATCCAGAGAAGCTGGTGAAGGATTACCTGGTATGTTAATTTGCCTGTATCTTTATCCAAGGAGATGATCAAAGATAGGCTCAAACTACATATAAAAAGCTACATACAAGAAGATTGTGGCTTTAAAAATTACCTTTTAAAAATAGGAAAAGTAAGGGCTTTATATTTCTCACTAGATACTGCACGCACCATTCTTGAGTGTTTTATACTAACCTCATAAAATAATATCATCACAGAACTAATGTCATATAATAATATCATTATAATAACCTCATTCACCCATTCACGCACACATTCATACAAGTATTTCTATGTAACTTTCACACTTTGATGGATGTATCAGGAGCAACTTGGGGTTCAGTATCTTACCCATGGTAAGTTCTGGTATTCAGACTGGAGAACCAAAGGATTAATCCAGTACATGACTTGCTCTACCTCCTGAGCCACAGCCACCCCTATCACAACTCAATATTTTAAAAGACAGGACTTTGTTGAGGTATTGAATTAGATTGTCTTGAGTCAGAAAAAGTATCAGGCAGATTACATTTACATTATTATAAAGTTTGAATGAATAAAGCTTTTAGGTATTTTACATTAATGTAAAAACAAATGGGTGCTTTTAAAACTGTATGCAATGGACATTAGTTAAAAATCATTATCTACCTATCTCTTTTTTTTTTAATTGTCACAGGACATTGACAAAAGCATCGCCACTGCCATAGCAGAGACAGTCTTTGGAATCTGTGTCATTCGATCAGAGGGTGCGGAGCCTGGCGATGACCCTCAGGATGTTATGGTTGTTCTAGAGGGGGTGAAAGTGATGGGTGAGTTGGGCAATGTGGCTTTTGCAGTGGCAATGTTGCTTGGTCTGGTCTACTCACTAAACCTGAGCTACCCTCCGGAACTAAGGTACACCTTTGAGGTTCTGCAGAAGATTTTTATGGAGTTGGATGCACACAAACTGTCCAACAAAGTACAGGTTCTCAAAACTCTTCTTTCACGTTGAGAAATGTTGCCAGTACAACAGCTACACCATGTATCTGGAACATGAACCAGAAAGAACTGCAGACAGATGATACCATGCATTTTTTATTCATTTTGAGATACACAAAATTGGTGATATTTGTTTTTTTAAAAGTGCATCTCTTTGACCTTCAAAATCATTTGATTCAGCCGTTCATTGTAGTTTCCACTATGTCCACTACTTTTTTTTCCTGTGATATAACTTGCATTACATGTATTCTTCAAATTTGCTATAAATCCAATAAATTGGAGAAAACAAAAAGATCTGTATGACAATTTTTTTTATTTAAGTTTTAGATGTTGTAATAGTGCAATGCATGTTATCTAGACTTTGTTAAATACTCCAAAAAATTACTCTTTAAATGAACTTAAAATAATCATGGAAAGAATTTCCACATTATTAAATGGCTTTCTATTTGCATTAAACACTTGTGTTGGACTAACATAATTTGTATGAGTTGGTTCAACTCAATTAACTTAAGTTGGAACCAAATTTAGTACATTAGTTGGAGAAAACCTACTGAATTGAGTTGGAACAAAACCCTTAAAGTTGGATCAACACTATTATCTTATATTGGATTCAAATGCAGTAAATACGTTGATTCATCAATCATTAATTAAGTTGGTCCAACTTGAGTACATTAAGTTGGAATTACAGAATTGCATAATGCTAAAATAAAGCAATTTAATCACGTGGAAATTCTTTCCATGATTTTTTTATGTTCATTTAAAGAGTTATTTTTTGAGTGTGATTGCACAGGAAGAGTTGGTGGACAAAAAACAAAAGCAAAAAACCCCAAGATTTTTTGCATTATAGTAAAATAATTGCTAAACTAAAGTGGGCAAACCCATGATGGAAATAAACAAAACAAAGACTGACAAACAAAAAATACCAAGCCATAGAAAGCAACAATTTGAATAACAATTAAACCACCATAAATATGTAAGGATAATGTTGCAGTTCCTCAAACCTCTATTATCTCTGGATGGAGTATCATTCTTAGGAGGTGCTATCGTCGATGTAGGTTGGCACCGAGTCTTAGGAACAAACTGTCTGTAGGGTTGACTGGAGTAGACAGATCTACTCTAAGATCCTGTGTGTGTGTAATGAAGGAAGTATTCACATCCTTTACCCAAGTAAAAGTACTAAAACTATACTTGTACAAGGAGAAGTGCTGCCAAGGTTCTGAGAATGTTACCTATGTCAAAGTAATCTGAACCGACTGTTACACTGCAATATGTCATTATCATTAGGTTATTAATATTATTCACATTAATCACAACTAAAATTGTTTTATTTGGGGAAAATAATGACCGTTTAATAGAACTGATATTGTTATACTCATCATGGATTAATTTAATGATTATCTGGCTTGAATCTGGACCAGCCCCCAGAGAGCGAGGGAGAGGGCAATCCCTGCTCTGGATAAAACACCAGACATACAGAACTGGTTCCTACTGCAGCCCTGCTGTGCATCTAGTTCACATCTCACTCTTGATCTTAGGACAGAGATTATGGATTTAGGGACATTATCAATGATACTAACCAGCACAGGGGCTGCAGCACACCTCTGGCACTAGCTTTCAAGCTTATTCCCGTGCGCTTTGTGTACAAGATTGGTGCTGTTTGAGGGTTTGTTGCAAAACAATTTCACTGGGTGTAGCCAAGTCCCGAAAGGACCAGCAGGAATGACACAAACTTCTGTGTCATGTTTGGCTCTACAGCCCTGAAGCAATGCCGAACAACTACACAGAGCAGCAAGAATAAAGCTGGCATTCACAGAGGAGAGTCATACAACAACTAGCCTCTCCCTTTTCTCGGTCTACTCATCTGTTAGCCTTCAGAAACAACTTCAGCTCATGTGAATGCAGTTTAACCCCCTCTTTTTTCTAAGCTATTATGGCTACATTCTTAGTACCACTACAAAAAAACCTACGGCATCAGTAGGTGCCTCATATTTAAGGTTACACTATCTACAATTATATATCCTTGGCATTGCCTCTATTAAATAAAACACTATCATCTTTTATGACCCATGCAATACCAAGAGTAATAGACGTTATGGACAACTTTTCACACATGGTTGGTGTACCCACACAGCCAGCTGTAGCTTTTCAACTCACAGCCCAACATACACCCAAAAAACAGCCGAGAGAGCACAGACTACGCCCGAGAGGCATGACTGCAGATGCCGCTCAGGTGGGTCCACCTCCCCTGCAGCAGCACTGCAGACCACGGCCCGCCACACACATCAAACACGTAAAATAAATATTTATGCACTTTCGCATTCACTTTTTGTTTTTTGTTGTTTTTACACAGTGTTCTGAATGATGAACAATGGTCTACAGCCAATCTTGTGTATTGTTATACAAACTTGTAAGATTCGGATAACTATTTAAGGGCACTACATTATATCCACCTTAAAATGTTGGGAATGTCAAATGCTAAAGTGAAGGAAAGGTTTGATTTTACTAATGACTGAACATGTTATTATTAACCATAGCAGGCCACTGTAAAAAGTCAATTAACTTTTATAGAGAAAAAGCCGAAACTTTAACAATATCTATGAATAACAGGGAAATGGAAAACTTCACATTCCGAATAGAGATATGTAATAACACACACTGGTCCATGTGAATTAGGTTCTTTCTTGAAACGGTCAGCAATTTAAAAAGTAGAATATAGCCAACAGGGGCATGTGATAGGATGTGGTACTGAAATAGAACAAGAACAAAGTAAAGAAAGAAAACTTATTGTGTTTCGTGTATTTAATAAATGTCGATAATTTTGATTAATTCAAATTAAAAGGTGCCACCACACTCAGAGGATTAGTATGAAATCATGATATATGCAAATTCTGTATGAAGTACATGACTGATAATTGTTCTGTCCTGAGCTTTTGTTTCCTATAGCACCCACTTGACCACACCAACGGCTTTTCGCCACCAAAGGAGGGTAATTGCGAATATTTGAGGGAGAAATATTACCAAAAGTGAGAAAGGTAAGCACCGATGGGGGTGATAACACCATAGATTTCACTTAAATCCTTATAATCTGACACCAAATGTAAAATTTCTCCAAAACTCTGTTGTTGCTGTAAATCTAGTTTGTCTGGCATCTGAATTACGCAAACACAGAGGTCATCCCACATAGGGTCCACTCGTCAGTCAGCAGCCTCTTTAATTTCACTGGGGAGTATAGTGAGCCACAACATGCAGTGCAAAGGACTTACGGGAGTTTGTGATTTCGGCAGCCAAATATCACTACGTGTAAGAGACTTGCTGCTTTGTAGTGCATACATACAGGATGTTAAAACATATACAAGTGACTGACAGCGGTCACAGACTACACCACACAGATAACCGTTCACATTATCTGTTCAGCGCTACCAGTAGAACCATCGAGTTAAGAGAAGTTACTAAGAACATCTTTCATTAAACTGGCCTTCCAGTCTGGTGCCAATATTATAAAGGCCTGAACATTTGTTTTATGGTTTATGTTATATGTTTTAGGTGTGCGTGTGTGTGGGCCTTTATAAATGTAAATGTTTGACAAGACTGTTTGCAATATTTAGATCATAATCTCAAGACAGCGCTTCAGCTGCATTTTAAAACAGGACGAGCTGAAAAGCAGAGGTCGGTTTAATCAACAAACTTTAATGATATCTGTTATTCAACCACTCAAAGACTCCAGGCTTATAAACAATGGAAAGAATTTATTGTCCCAATAGCCACTTGTGGAAAGCTCAAGATCCCAGCTGTTGCAGAAGAACTTTGGTTTTGTTAACAATTACAATCCCTTTAACACTAGCACCAAGTTTAGCTGTCACGAGCTGCTTAGAGGATCCACTCGCAGGACTCCTGGGTAGCGTTCACACAGAGATAGTTTATTACAAATCTTCACCGAGTGTATGTATAGACAGTGCGGGGTTAGTGCTATATACAAGACGTGAGGGGCAGGGCTCCAGGGAAAACGGGGAAACCACACTCGCGCTCCAAACAGCCTCTCTCCTCTCCACTAGCGACCTGTCACTCCTTCCACACACCACACGGGGAAACACGGGAACGGGTCCGGGGAATCTAGGAACAAAGGAACACGTTAAGTCTCAGAGACAGAGGCACGGGAAACTTGAGCTGGGTGTGTACTGACAGAAGCCTTCACAACAATCCAGCGCTGAACAGCTGATCTCCTCCTTCTGATATACCAGCTGGTCTGATGAGGCCCAGGTGTGCACAATCCAAGAAGGCTTATTAATTCAAAGTTGCAACTTGTTTACAACATTAGACCAACATATTTTACTGTTTATATGGTGCTTTTCCACGTTTTTTCCAAGTTTTCCACGTGCTTGCATAAGGCTTGCTTCTCCTCCTGCAGTGAACGGAATGACTTCACTTCATCTGTTGAGGAGAGCAAAAGCATTTCACTCCAGGCTTATAAACAATGGAAAGAATTTATTGTCCCAATAGCCACTTGTGGGAAGCTCAAGATCCCAGCTGTTGCAGAAGAACTTTGGTTTTGTTAACAATTACAATCCCTTTAACACTAGCACCAAGTTTAGCTGTCACGAGCTGCTTAGAGGATCCACTCGCAGGACTCCTGGGTAGCGTTCACACAGAGATAGTTTATTACAAATCTTCACCGAGTGTATGTATAGACAGTGCGGGGTTAGTGCTATATACAAGACGTGAGGGGCAGGGCTCCAGGGAAAACGGGGAAACCACACTCGCGCTCCAAACAGCCTCTCTCCTCTCCACTAGCGACCTGTCACTCCTTCCACACACCACACGGGGAAACACGGGAACGGGTCCGGGGAATCTAGGAACAAAGGAACACGTTAAGTCTCAGAGACAGAGGCACGGGAAACTTGAGCTGGGTGTGTACTGACAGAAGCCTTCACAACAATCCAGCGCTGAACAGCTGATCTCCTCCTTCTGATATACCAGCTGGTCTGATGAGGCCCAGGTGTGCACAATCCAAGAAGGCGTGGACCAAGGGCGTGAACCCGCCATGAGTTCCGCCCCGGCAAAACAGGGGAGAGAGGGGGAGAGAGAGGAAAAAGAGGAGAGAAGGGGGGCTAGGAGTGGAGTGATGCTGTTCAGCGCCTTGCCGATCCTGCCGGCCGTGACATTAGCTAGTGGATAAGATAACATATAAAGCACAGGAACCATTTCTCCTCTGCTTTGGTTCACCTTTGTTGGACAAAATAAAAGATAAAATCTCACAGAGCCATTTTAAACTGTAAATTAGTTCATTAACTTTAGCTAGTAGTTATTTTACTGTTTACAGTTAATTATTAATTCAAAGTTGCAACTTGTTTACAACATTAGACCAACATATTTTACTGTTTATATGGTGCTTTTCCACGTTTTTTCCAAGTTTTCCACGTGCTTGCATAAGGCTTGCTTCTCCTCCTGCAGTGAACGGAATGACTTCACTTCATCTGTTGAGGAGAGCAAAAGCATTTCACACATTTAAAAGATGTAGCAGGAGGGCTGTATTCTATTGTTAAGTGATGTGCGTGTAAGTTTCGGGCATACCTCGGAGCTTAGTGAGGATTTCTATTTTTCGATCTAAGATCTGCTCCAGCTGCGTGGTGCGAGACTCCAAGTCAAAATCCACCTCCGTCATCTGTAGCAGCACCTTTTGATCTTCCAGCCACCGGATAGACTCCTGCTCAGAGGAGAACAAAGAAGTTATAAATTCACTGTCAGGAGCTGCAATTTATCTGGATTCATACAAGTATGTATGAGAAAAAGAAAGAAACAAGGAGAGCTGGAGTGTTTTCTACCCTGGAAAACAGCTCTGTGGTCCTTCTAGCCCTCATGTCATCCTGGGACCTTTTTGTGCACCTTTGTTTCAAATGCACGCCATTTCCACTGTGTTCAGTGGAATATAACCAAACTTGCCAAAGGATTTTTTTTTTTTTTTAATTTTAAAATTTCAGTGTGAATTTCTTAAATCAGCCTAAAATGGCTGAGCAGCAAATATCCTCACACTCATTATCCTAGGGACCGTTTTGTGCCCCATTGACAACCATTATAAACGCTATTTTTCATCCCAAAATTATTATTATGTATTTTTATTTATTTCTTTTGCTTTGGATGTCATTGGGGACTCAGGGCCTTGAAATTGTAATTTTTATATTTGTCCACCAGGTGGCGCCATTTTTCCCCCCACTTTTGGGTAAGTGAATGAAATGGAGTAAATTCCGTATTTATTCCATAGACTTTCTGCTCAAAAAATGATAATCCTGTGTCACTAACAGTCTTAGACAATGGCGTGTATGTTTAAAAAAAATAAAGGTCTTTATGCCTAAAAAAAAGAAAAGAAAAAAAAGACACACACGCACACACACCTTTTTTCCCCCAGTCTTTTCTCTTAGGCCATAATGCAATACAAACACAATAAATATAAAAGCTGGAACCAAAACCAAATTAGACTATTATGGCTTCAAGCTGTTTTTTCAGTGCAGCTGCGGTGGAAAAACAAGCCGTGCAGCCAGAAGTAGTTATTTTTGACGACGGAAGGGCTCGGCGCGCATCCTCCTGGAAAGGCACATGGCAATGGAACGCAAATTTAACGGTAAAAAAAAAAAAAAAAAGCACCTTTGCCACTCATTTTAAAATTGGGAGCGAAAGGGAGATGAATGAAACAGTAACAGGGTGATTTTTGAAAATTTGAAAAGTATTTTGATCACCCGCGGACAATGATCCGACTTCGCCTTTGGCGATGATCTTCGCGCTGTTCGCGGCTGACAAAATCCACCCTCCCGATGCAGGGAGGGAATAATAATAATGGGAATAATAATGTTTTCGTTATTTGAAAAATTAGTTTGCCACTCAGTTTGAGGGTTACAAAAGAAAACTATAGATTTATTGCTCTCGCGTGGATCGGGCATGTGTATGCAGCTACCCCGATAGCACATGCCACAATGCGTCACTATGACGCAGGCAGTTTGTTTTAGTTTCATGAACAAGTATTGTTGCATTACCATTCCGTTTCAAAACATTTTATATTTAGTGTTCTCAGGTTCGGACGGGATTATTGTAATAAACGAAGGACATTTTTGCCTGATAATTATTTATATCCTGCTGTAACTTTTCTGTATAAAGAACTAAGCCCTCCAAAGTTTGACACGTAAAACGTCATAATTAGAAGTGTTTGTGAAGTAAAAATAAAAATTGTGGAATACTGTTTGTGCATGATTTAGACATCCCAGCCTGTGCTCCCGACACAGGAGAAGCAAACTGTCTCGTAACACTCACTACAGAACGACACCGGGAACGACACCGCAGCGCCCGGCTGGAGGAAGCCAGCTCGATGCAGACCCCGGGAGGCAGCCGACTGGAGGCGCGCTGGAAGCAGCGGAAATCATATTCTCCTTCGATCCCCAATAACATAACTGTTTATATAAATTAATGTTATTCTGGTTCAAAGTGATCTTGTATTGTTATGAACATATTTTTGTAATTTTATTTTAGAAAACTACGCGGTAATAAGCACTTAGTATGTGAAAACTAAAAACATAATATACCGTTTTATTATAATTTACTATGGTGCTGCAAAAAATAATGCTGGATCAAAACGAATGTTGGTGCCAATCTTTGGACCATCCAAAGGCCTAATTATAATAAAAGTCAAACATTACTTCAAATGTTTTTTGTGGAAAATATTTAGTTGTTTTGTTTTTTGGGGCTAAAAAAAACGGTGCGCTCATGTAATGAAACTGCGATTTAAAGGGTTAAACCCCCCGAAATATAATTAAAACTTTATATGAATATTTCAGGGAGAAGTAGTTTTAAAAGATTGGCTAATTTAAAGTGGAAAAAAATATGAATATATAATATTTTTATAGCACTTTTTGGGGCGGGGCAGAAAACGGTCCCTAGGGTGATGAACGTAAGTTTTTTAAAGGATGACATGAGGGGTAGGACCTGCTCCTCCATCTCCACCAACTGTGACAGCCTCATGGAAGGTGAAGAGCTGAGGAGACACTTCTTCCTCCTGTGTTTACAGATCCAGCAGCAAGATCCAGATTTAAACAAAGGAGATCAGGCATTTTTAAATAGCTACTTCTAAACTGTGGCTTCTTTCCCTTTATACGTCACGATGTCTCCAACAAACAAATATTCTTGAAACTTGAGTAAAAACCCATGTTTATTATTTGGGTTTTAAACCAGACTGAGTTCTTCCATTTGTGTTATTATTATATTATCTCACTTTTTTGTATGATGCATTTTAGTCAAAAATCTAATTTTCTTAAAATTCTTAAATTAAATGGACTTAACAAAAAGCTACAGCACAGAGATCATTTCTGAAATCTGGTTATCAGTGGACCTCACCTTCATTACTGATAAATAAAAGTTTGAATGTTAATCCAAAAAGAAAACACTTGGGGTGGTGTAGGGGTAGTGAAATACGTGGCCGCTGTGATATGGTAAATGGGCTGGTACTTATTTAGTGCTCATATACCAGTATCTTGCACAGATTGCACCTTGTAGGAGCCAGGGACTGAACTACTGCAGCTGCAGCAAGTTCCAGATGCAAACAGTCTGATTTGTGCTTCAAAGAATCAACTGTGAGCACTTACATTCTGCTCACAGAGAAGTTTAAGGTCGTCTCTTTGTGGTGAGATGCTCAGCCACTCTTCATCCAAGAGATCCAGCTGGTTGACAGCACGGATATTGGGGCGTGCCCCTTCCATCACTTGGTTGGGGTTCACCGTTAGCTCCTTTACCCTGCAGACCAAAAGAAGAAATAAAGAAACACATCAGATCGCAGCGACCACAGGTCAGACCTGTTTTTAACCAGGCTGATGTTTGGTTTGCGGTTCTTGGTTTGTGCAGCATGGCAGCTTCATGACAGCAGTGATGTCATGCACAGGCACAGATGACAATGCTCAATTTCCAGATATCAGTTTTCATGTTAACTGGAGTCTGGGTGTTCAGAGCTCATGTTTAACTAGGCTCTCACAGAGCTGATGAGGGATTACAGCACTGTACCCAACCTGCAGGTGCCAGGGCCAATTAATTAGGACTACGGCCGGGATAAGGGATTACCCGCTGAGTGTTTGGCTCAAACAAAAGCTCACCGTGGATGCATTTGCCAAACAGCTAAAAGTCGAGTTTTGCACCAGCATTCTGACTTATCACACCCAGCTATCGCAGTTATCCCTGACATCCGGGGCATGAACAGCGATGAAACAACAGAGCAAATAAAAGACACACCCACACAGACAGACAGACATATTGTTCTTCAGGATTTAGCAACACAATTTAAAAAAAAAAAAAGTTTTGTCTACAGTTCAGATCAAAGTCAAAGCAGGGATGAAAAGATGAATCACATCAAAACATGCAGATGAAAAACAGAAAGGGGAAGACGGGAAGCGTAGCGCAGTGAGGAGCTGATAAATGAGCTCATGGGTGTGTTTTATAATGCATTAGATACACAAAGGGACAGCATGCACTGTGTGTATTTGTGCGTGCGGTGCTGTGCTTTGGGAAGTGCTTGACCTGCTGGGAGAGGTAGCAGCAAAGTCATCATACTAAAAGGTATTGGTGGGCGAGTGCTCAGGGCGGCTTCCCTGACCGCTCTGGGAGAAGGGGATGTCTGACGGACTAATCCCAAACTCCTTCACTCTACACAGCCATCATACCAGCACACAGAGCAGCAGAGGGCGGGAAACAAGAAGGAAAGAAAGTAGGAAAAAAAAGGGAAGAGGATACAAGAGTCAGAACGAACAAGAGTAAACAGAGAAATTTGGAGTAGTACAGCTAATTTCAGATTCTATAAAAGCCACTGGACATTACAGAGGAATCCAAAAGAGCTAAAATTTCATAAAGGTGAATAATCCAAGAAGTTCCTGTAGCAAGAAGATACTGTCCAAATCACTGGAGTGGGTTATCTCAACCCCACCTGTTAGCGTAGTGTAGTGTGTTGAGTGTGTTCTCACAGGATGTCATCCCAGGAGAAATGGTTGCAATCTGGAGGAAGAAACAGAATATGTCATTCAGATTTATTTCATATTTATTAACCTGTGGAAGAGATGTGATAACATGGCCAAAGACTGTTTATGAAGACAGAGGACTGACCATGCATGTGCGTGAGTTTTCCCCAATAAAGGAGTCTCTGAGGACCTGGGTGAGCTTACTGGCTCTGAATGGCGTATGGGGCTTGTTACGACCCAGAGCTCTGATACACTCCTGAAACAACAAGAAAGACATCCTTGGTAAAATAAAAATAAAAAAAACAAATGGAAAAGTATACATGACATTTCTTTGTTATTTTACAAATCAACAGAAAAAACTAAATGAAGTGGTAGCCAACACTTAGGAGTCAGCTACTCAGCTATCCCTTCACTGCATGCAGACCTTCAGGGCTAACAAGCTTTTGTTGATCTCTGCTCCCTCCAGACCAGTCTGCCGGTCAGCGCTCCATGTATCCGCCCCCCTCTCATTGCCTGCAAGATCGATGAGGGATAACTTTCCATGCATCTTCCCCTTCCTCCGGAGAATGATCTGGAATACGGCGTGGCTGCGAGACGAGTGAGCGTTGGCTGACATCTGCCCTGATGTTCTTTTGGGGGGTGATCAAGATGATGAAGAAGAAGAAGCAGCAGCGAGGGCAAAAAATGAATAACTTTAGGAGAAGGAAAAACATCCTCAAAGAACATGAATATTGTGCTAGACGACGTCTGCATGACAATAAACGAGTTTCAGAGTTTTGATCTGATCACTGATCAAATACAAGAACTCAAAGTCTCGGGATTCCTGAGAAAGTTCCTGCTGTCATACCTGCAGCTGTTTCCCACTTCAATTAGTTTCAGGACATCCTCTGTGCATTTGACCTCCTTCTCCTGCAGCCCCACCACCTGCACTTGCCGTTTCCCATCCTCCAGTACCCTCAGCTTAGCTTTATGTTCCAGCAGGTCAAACACCTACAAACACAGTTCTGTCAGCATTAAATAAAATCTCTCCTTAAGAAAAAAATAAGAAGGAAAAAAATGATCACACATCACTTGCCTTCTCACTGTATATTTCAAAGAAAGCTGCGTACACTTGTAGATCTAACTTTTTGTAGCTGGGTTCCTTCAACAAGAGAAATATATCCCGAGCTGCATAAAAACACATGAGAGATCGAATTCCAAAACAGATCCAACTTATCCTTCAGTCAACAAAGCGCTACATCTAATGTGCTTACCAGCTAATGCATAAATTCCTTTGGAGCAGTCTTGTTTTTTCCCAGAGAAATCGCCACCCTTAGTCTGTGACACAATGAAAAAATAAACATATACAAGTTCAAATGTATTTTATACACAAATTATATAAGATGCACTCCAACTACAAGGATAAAAGTCTTCTGTTTTCTTAAAGGCACATTAATTGTAACTCACATGTGTTTTTCCACTGCCTGTCTGTCCGTAGGCAAAGCAGGTGGCCATGCCTCTCTCAAAAATGGTTTCCACAAGAGGTCTGGCTGTGAACCTGCAGGAGAAGACAAAACACAGTCATGTGCTACTCCATCCCCAAATTTATACATAAAATACTAACAATTAATTCAATTGTTTGTTAGTCACCTTTCTTCTGACTAAAGGAATTATATTAACATGTAAAAAAACAGATTTCAGTTTTTTATTATCTATGAATTTGCAACTTGAAATTGTCAAACTGTGGCTATTATTTGAATTAGTTTGGTTTAGTAACAATGCAAATAGATACAGTCTTTTGTAGTACGTTTCTAAATGATTAAAAAAAAACAATCACAATCAACACATTTCGGTCCAATTCCGCTGGCCGAGCGGCCAGGTCGCAGCCCTCAATGAGTGTGGCTGCGCTGATCCAGGGTTTCCTCCCCCTAGCCGATATTAGTGGCAAAACACTGACTTGTTCATTTGTAGTTTGTGCATCAGAAACCTTTTTTTTTTCCAGACATAGCTGTCTGCAAACATCTCTCAAAACTAAGCTAAGACAAACACTGCAAATACTGGAAAGTCTGGTTGTTCTTGATTGCGCGCCATTGCTTGGCAGAGACTCTCCGCCTGTGTCTTTGGTCGGCTTATCGTGTGCTGCATCACATAATCTGAATCTGACTTGAAATTGAATAAATCTAACAGCTCAGATGTCACTTCGGGTCACAAACCTGTAAACCATCTCGTTTGTGGTGCTGTCGTCAAAGACGTAGTCAAAACGGAAGGTCTGGTTCTCCAGGTAGCGGGTCAGGTCCACTTTTTGTTTAGGTTCATGAACCATCACCACATCCTTACTGGGAATGGTGATCACATCCAAATCCTTCATGGACAACTCTGAAACACAGCAGAGGCGACACTTTCAAATACAACAATATAAATAAGTACTTAGCACGTAGCATGAGGCGAAACTCATCAAAGACCTCACCTTTTTTGTTGAGTGGACGTTTCCTCACACAAACGCATATTCTGTGCTCTTCAATCTGGACAGTGCAATGAGAAGGACATTTATTAAACTTTGGATGAAGGTCAATTCTTACCGATCAGGAGCGAAGAAGAATTTTCACCAGGTCTGCTCTGGCCAGGGGCCGGTAGTCTAGACTGGCTCGGAAATCTTGGATCATGTACATGATCTCATAGTTGGGGATGGTGGTGTCCACCTCCTGAAGGACAGAGACAGACAACATGACAATTATTCTCATGTCAAATAGATACTCACTTCAATGTAATCAACTCTATGGCAAAAAGAAAAAAAAAAAAAAAAAACGAACATCAGTGTACCTGAGCTCTTTTCTTCCTGAGCTCCTGCTGCTGAAGCCGGCGTCTTTCTCTTTTCTCTTGAGGTTCTTCCTCCTCATTCACGCAGTTTGACTTCCTTCGTGCTGCCATTTAGAAAAGAAAAACAATAATTCTCCCACCTTTCACATCATGTATCAACAGCTTTCTCTTCCTCTTTCATCTCGCTTACAATATGTCACTTCTACTACTTTCCCAGCGTCTTCTATCAGCCTTCCTTTCTGTTGGCCTTTATTTAAACAGCAGAGAAACCTTGGGCTGGCTCCAACAAAGCAGAGCAGTGATACAGCTACTATACACCAGGATGTAGCGGCTGGCACACAGTGTCTCCCACATAACATTAGCTGATTGCTCTACATAACCAACAAAAGGCCTTTGCAGCACTGTGTTTCAAAACCTCTTTGTTTTTGTTTTTTTTGTTTTTTTATTTGTGTCCTCAAACACAACAGGACATGTGACCTCTGAAAGGAAAATTAAAAAAACAAAGACAAAACCAAAAAACACTTACAATGCAGGATATTTGCCTTGCATTACTGTTTTAATCCAGTCTGATTACAGTAAGAGGCTGTTTCAAATCAAGAATGATCGTCTTAAGAAGGTTATTCCAAAGCTCCCGAGCACCACACCCCCAGATTAGTTTTGTTTCAGGTCAATCAAACTATTAGTCACCATTATAAAGGAACACAAGTTAGCAAACATGTGAGTAAAAGCCATTTTTAATTCAGTGCGGAGTTCATCAAAACTGTGTTATTCGATTAGCTCGGCTCAATGCTCGCCGCTGCAGCCCCAGCTTCCCGCTGCAAAGCCCTGCCCGAGCCCTGTGACACAGTCCTGGCCTCCTGCTGGCTCCAGTCCCTGAGAACCCAGACTATCGGAGCAGAGGGATTAATAATCTGCTCTAATCTGGGAGGAGAAGATGAACTGGGTCAGCACCGGGACAAGAAATATAAGAGGAACTCAGCACCGTTACTGCTTATGGGCTATTCAGTCTGTGTGGAGGGGAGCTGAGGGGGTGAGGAGGGGGGACAAGGCATTCACATCATCCTCTCAGCTTTCCAAATGACAGCGAGCACTTTGAATAAAAGGCTATCGTTGCTGTCTGAGCCCAGAGACGTAACACACATTACCGCAGGCTCTTCCACGTGTGTGCCCATGTGTGACTCAGCAGAAACCAGACACACACACACACACACACACACACACACACACACACACACACACAAAAAGCAGCACAGCCAAACGACACCACAATTTTTTCCCCTCCTAATACCCAGAAAGCCAGTCTGCTGGATGGATTGTGAGTGTGCTGCTTCTTGTCCACACAACAGCTCTGAGCAGTACGTGGCAGACATTTGGCTGCGCGATCTTCTTATTTGACTAGCGGTCTATCGGACTCTATTGGAAACTATCAGAATCACTGTGAAGCACTGAGGACAGGGGTAACATGCAGGTGATACATACAAAGCTGTCCAAACTCCTTTCTGGATAGCGGCTGATGTGAGGACTCTGTGATGAACATGTGGTCAACAAAGACATGACATTAAAAGATTTTGATGATATGCTTTTGTGCGATCGATGCATTTTTACTAACGCTGACAGTACATTTGGATTACAAAAAAGAAAAAATCTTATATGGATTATACTTCACATTTGCATGAGGGATTAGTCTAGAAGCTTTTGGCCAACTGCTTAAAACTGGTTTCTTGAAATGATAATTTTCTTGACAAATGTCATGATTGTTACCGTTCTGTAGCTGCTGCTGTGTCTGGGCCTGAGTGGGCTGTGCAGGCTGCTGCGATGGAGGAGGTGGAGCAGGCTCTGGCTGCTGAGGCTGTGGAGGTCTGGCCCGGGTTGGAATTGCTTAAGACACAACAACACAAAGATTAAAATACAAATATCTCTGATCCAGATGCCACTACCAAGCAACATTGACAGCACAAAAAACAACAACCCTAAAATAAATAAATGAATGAATATTAAAAAGGAGGAAGGAGAAGGAAAGAAAAAACAAAAGATAATAATAGTAATAATAATAATAATAATAATAATAATGAATAAAAAACTCAGAATATGTTTACTTTGGTCAAATTTGTTAGCACAACAAACATGTGGATGGTTCACGTGTACTGAAACTATAAGGCTGTGAGTGTTATATTTGTATTTCAGAAAAATGCTTTCTTATAAGGAAGCAGCTGAAAGTTGTGGGTCGTTCTGTATATAAATGGATTAGTCCGTATTTATCTATTTATCTTTTCTTTCTTTTTTTAAAAAAAAAAAAAAAACACCGGGTGTCCGTACTGATGCACCACCAAAGGGATTTGTGTCTCCTCCTTGTAGCTTTTTCTTGTTTGCTAAAAGTGTAAACGACTACACTGGAGCCACTATGTTTGCATTGGAGAACATATTCTATTAAACTATCTAATTTTACATTTAAACAACTACTGCCTGCCCACACTACAGTACTGTTTGGCCCGTGTTTGATGCTTGCCATGAAATGAGTATGACAAGAAGCTTTTATGAGACCATAGGTGCATAAATGCAAAAACGGCATATATGTGGATATAAATGAAAAGCTAATGTCAAGAAATAAAAATGATATGATGCTTTTATAAATGCTTAAAAAGTTAGTTGTTCCTGCACTCAAAAACGTGAAATTGGGTGGTTATTGCATTTACAAACCTCTAACATGTGATTTGAACAAAATTAATTTATGTTTCCAAGGTGAACGTAATTAAAACATATACGATCTGCATAAAATTTACCAACTTAGCACCTCTTAAATTTATTCTTGTTCAGATGACATGATAAAATCTAACAAGAGTGGTTAGTTGCCTTAAAGACTCGCGATATCACAAGATCACACGTGATTTTAACCACAGGAGACAGGAAAGCACATGGTTTGCTTCGCCTTCATCTTGGAAAGGTAAGAGTGAATCTGTCTTCATCCATCCAAATGAAAATACTTTTTGCGCAAAAATATCATTAGTACGGTGTACATTTTAGGACATCGTCAGGTCTCAGGAAAAAAGTTGTCAGGTCTCAGACTCACATGAAAAAATGTCAAGTCTCAGACTCAGACGGAAAAATGTCAGGTCTCAGAAAATCTTCCTGCAGGTGGCGCTGTTGTCATGTCCCATCCGAATTGATTTCCAAATACGTCATCAACGTGTGACAGTGGGAGAGCGCAAGGTCATTGACCTCACCGGAGTTTTACGCGGTCCAGGCTCCTAACGACACAAGGTAAGTTTAACTTTTTCTCCCTTTTGTTCATATTTTTGCCACAGTTGTGTGATATTAAGTTGCGGTTATGTTGTGAAAGTTACATATCAAAGAAGGAAATCTAGTTTTGTACGAAACCAAATCAGCACTATTCTTGTCTGGCCAATTCGTTCTAGCTAGCGACAGCGGTGGTGAAACGTGATTTAAATTTAAACTGTTTAGTAATTGCTTTTTATACGTTTCAGCAAATGGACAAGCTGAAAGCTTACGAGCAGCCTGCATCCTTTCTCCCGCTGTTTTCTCTTTTCTATATTCAAATCAAATCACTTTTATTGTCACATCACATGTGCAGGTACACTGGTACAGTACATGTGAGTGAAATTCTTGTGTGCGAGCTTCACAAGCAACAGAGTTGTGCAAAATACAATAACGTAAAACAAGCAAAATATAAAAATGGCTAATCTAAAAAGTAATAAATATATGTACAATATGTAAAGGTATATACATTACTGAATGTGTGTACTAAATATGTTTTTCTACGTGTGTGTGTGTTTGAGTGTGTATATAGTATGTATATACATGTTTTACAAATGAAATAAAGTAAACAATAAAATAAGATATATAAAATATACAGAGGTTGGTATGTGCAAAACAGTGGTATTTATATACAGTATGGAGTGCATAATGTTGAAGTTCCAGTAGTGAGGGTGAGGTGTCTATGACGTGTTCAGCAGTCTGATGGCCTGATGGAAAAAGCTGTCTCTCAGTCTGCTGGTACGGGACCGGATGCTGCAGAACCTCCTTCCTGATGGAAGTAGTCTGAACAGTTTATGGCTGGGGTGACTGGAGTCCTTGATGATCCTCTCCGCTTTCCTCAGGCACCGCTTCCTGTAGATGTCTTGGAGGGAGGGAAGCTCACCTCCAATTATCCGTTCAGAGCACCGCACTACTCTCTGGAGAGCTTTGCGGTTGTGAGCGGTGCTGTTGCCGTACCAGGTGGTGATGCATCCAGTGAGGATGCTCTCAATGGCACAGCGATAGAAGGTCCTGAGGATGCGGGGGCTCATGCCGAATCTCTTCAGTCTCCTGAGAAAGAAGAGGCGCTGCTGCGCCTTCTTCACTGTTTTGTTTATGTGTACTGACCACGTAAGATCCTCAGCCAGATGTACACCAAGGAAGCGGAAGCTGCTCACTCTCTCCACAGCAGCGCCGTTGATGGTGATGGGGGTGTGTACTCCTCTGCACCTCCGGAAGTCCACTATCAACTCCTTTGTCTTTGCGACGTTGAGGGTGAGATGGTTGTCTTGACACCAGTGGGTCAGGGCGCTGACCTCCTCCCTGTAGGCCGTCTCATCACCGTTGGTAATAAGACCCACCACTGTAGTGTCGTCCGCAAACTTCACAATGATGTTGGAGTTTCTAGTGGCCGTGCAGTCGTAGGTGTAGAGTGAGTACAGGAGAGGGCTCAGTACACACCCCTGTGGAGCACCAGTGTTCAGTGTGATGGGGGATGAGGTGGTGCTACTGTTGAGATATTTTGTGATCCTGATATGTATTTTTCTGTTGTTGTTTTTAGACTTTTCTGCAATATGTCATCTGACGATGATGAAAGGAGTATCCGACTCTGGCTGGTTCTTATGACTGTACCAAAAATACTTTTTTTTTTTAAAGAGCATTAAAAATAAATGACGAAAGTACAACTTATTTATAAACTACTGTTCACCTCTTTCATATCAAAGAAGTGTATATTTTGCTACACATATTTTATTTGTGGGCACTGAATAGACGCTGCTTTTAGTATAACTGCCACCTAAAAAGATTTAGTAATTTACTGGTTAATTACTTATGTTCAGTGTAAGAGGTGGGTGATCAATTAGACTGTTGCTGTTACACTTAACCTTTCAAGATACGATGATAATAACATTGTTCAACAAAGGCTTAAAACAAAAGGAAATCAGCTGTGTACTCAATTCATATGGGCATAAAATAAGGTAAGTCTGCATTTCAACAGTTTCCATGACAACTCTCTAAAATTACAAAACATGCAGTTTTCCTTTAATATAATGTAAGTCTGTTGTCTTTTAACAGTGAGAGGCATCTGAGACGAGTTTTAAAACTTCTAGGGTTGAAGCGAAGATGCCCCCAACGACCTTTTACTGAAATCACGTTTCACCACCACTGTCGCTAGCTAGAACGAATTGGTCAGACAAGAATAGTGCTGATTTGGTTTCGTACAAAACTAGATTTCCTTCTTTGATATGTAACTTTCACAACATAACCGCAACTTAATATCACACAACTGTGGCAAAAATATGAACAAAAGGGAGAAAAAGTTAAACTTACCTTGTGTCGTTAGGAGCCTGGACCGCGGTAAAACTCCGGTGAGGTCAATGACCTTGCGCTCTCCCACTGTCATACGTTGATGACGTATTTGGAAATCAATTCGGATGGGACATGACAACAGCGCCACCTGCAGGAAGATTTTCTGAGACCTGACATTTTTCCGTCTGAGTCTGAGACCTCACATTTTTTCATGTGAGTCTGAGACCTGACAATTTTTCGTGTGAGCCTGATACCTGACATTTTTTCGTGTGATTCTGAGACCTGACATCTTTTCGTGTGATTCTGAGACCTGACAATTTTTCGTGTGATTCTGAGACCTGACATTTTTTCGTGTGATTCTGAGACCTGACAATTTTTCGTGTGAGTCTGAGACCTGACATTTTTTCGTGTGATTCTGAGACCTGACAATTTTTCGTGTGATTCTGAGACCTGACATTTTTTCGTGTGAGTCTGAGACCTGACATTTTTTCGTGTGATTCTGAGACCTGACATTTTTTCGTGTGATTCTGAGACCTGACAATTTTTCGTGTGATTCTGAGACCTGACATTTTTTCGTGTGATTCTGAGACCTGACAATTTTTCGTGTGATTCTGAGACCTGACATTTTTTCGTGTGATTCTGAGACCTGACAATTTTTCGTGTGATTCTGAGACCTGACATTTTTTCGTGTGATTCTGAGACCTGACAATTTTTCGTGTGAGTCTGAGACCTGACATTTTTTCATGTGAGTCTGAGACCTGACAATTTTTCGTGTGAGACTGATACCTGACAACCTTTTTCCTGAGACCTGACACCTTTTTTCCTGAGACCTGACAATTTTTCGTGTGAAACTGATACCTGACAACTTTTTTCCCTTTTTCCTGAGACCTGACACCTTTTTTCCTGAGACCTGACAATTTTTCGTGTGAAACTGATACCTGACAACTTTTTTCCTGAGACCTGACGATGTCCTAAAATGTACACCGTAAGGCTGGCTGTGAACTGAGTCCTCCTCCTCTGCCGAGCAGACCTGTGTCGTGTGTCTCTGCCTCCCAGCCCTGCCTCTTTACAGCCGTGCCATTCAGTACGCCACTGGATTCAAGCGAGCACGAAAAGTGGCACGAGCACGCCCTCTGCTGGTAGCAGCAAATCTCACAGTTTCGTTAAGCATCAATTTAGATCTAAGTTCAGCAGGGGCAGCAGGTGGTGCTGTGTGCTGGCACCATCCACCGTCTAGCAATAAGGTCCAGGGTGGAGAGTTTCAGTGTCGGCTGTGCGTGTTCTCCCCGTGTCTGCGTGGGTTCCTCCCCAAAATCCAGAAACATGCACGTTAGGGTAGTGATTCTAATGTGAGTGTGAATGATTGTCTGCCTCTCTGTGTTAGCCCTGTAACAGACTGGCGACCTGTCTAGGGCGTACCCTGCTTCTCGCCCAAGGAAAAAGGGATGGAAGTGACATTAATGTAAAGTTATCTTCAAATTTACCGGAGGGTAACTCTTCCTGTTAACAAATATTTATTTATCGAAACACACATGATAAATTTTTGTGGTCAGGCTGGGATGCAGTGCTGCAAACATCGTCTGAAAATTTGCATACTTCCATCTATACAGAGTGTAAATGCATTTAATGTTCACTCAGCTCTCAGCGGTGTCTCCAGAGCAAAATAAAATATGTTAAAATTTAGATCTCACCTCATCTCACCTGACTATCATCATATTAAAAATATTCTGGCCATCAGCAAAATAAGAAGCATTAAATTAAATTGGCATAGTTAAAAAAAAATGCTGTGTTAGCAGCAGAAGCGATTGTTTTATTAAAAAGAAAACGTATGAGAAAGTATGGCAACTAAAAGTCTCCACCACTTACAAACGACACATGTCACAGCTTAGGGTGATTAAGGGTGTGGTGGAAAGGGAGAAACTTCATTTAGAAAGAACAGCATCAGTTACTGTACATTTAAAAGGTACCCGAGGATTTTTGTCAATGTAATTTCTCTGTTTAATTCAAGTAAATGGCTCATTTATGATATATATCAGCTAACCGAGCACCAGAGGTGAGAACACTACACAGAGCTCAGAGATCCTACATAGACAGAAAAGGATTTAACAAACCCTTCAAAGCAAATGTCTGGACTTTTTCAGGTAACTTTCTTGAGTCATTAGTGACTGACATATATGATACTTGACTACCCTATTTATATACAGGAAATTGTTAAAAGGAAAAAAAAGGAAATTTTTAAAAGTAAGTCATAGCATGAGCGTCAGAGTTTATGGAAAATAAAGTTATAGCAGAGTCTAGTGAAATGAATTTCTTCTAGCAAGAAGTGATTATCACGCAGTGCCCACAGCTGCAGCAGCATTGCATAAACAAACGTGGAATCAGCAAAAGCGAGACAGGAGAAAAGAAAGAAGATAAACAGAAGAACTCTGCAATCTTTGATAAAAGAATCAGTACAGAAAGGGAGGGTGCTTCTAAATTCACTGCATGCTCAATACCAGCTGCAAGTGTTTATTACATTGTTTAACTGCAGATGGCAGATCAACCATCCAAACCTGCAATGCTTTATTTTCCACAGTCTGGAATGTCTTTGAACACTTTCCTTTCAACAAGTTTAGTTAGTAATTTATTTTTTAGTTTATCACTTTCTGATGGTAACCCACTTTCTATTTTACTGCTCAATCTAGCACTTCTTGTTTTGCTGATAGACAAAATATGTTAAATATGCTGTCAGGTGTGATGTAAAGCTGTCTTTCTATTCCTATTGGTTCTGGAAGAAATCATCATGTCACCCAGTTATTCCTGGAAGAACAGTTAATTCCAGGAATGGCTGGCCTACCAAAATTACTCCAACAACTCATCCAAGTTGTCACCCCAAAAAAATAACCCTTAAAAAAAAAAACAACACAGAGCAACATCCAAAGAAGTGCAGCCCTCACTTGTCTCAGTTAAAGTCAGAGTTCATGATTCAACAATAAAAAAGAGACTGGGCAAAAATGGCATCCTTGGGAGAGTTTAAGGAGAAAACCACTACTGACCAAAAAGAAGATGAAGGCTCATTTTAAATTTGCAAAAAAAAAAAAAAATCTGAATGATCCCCAAGGATGACTTGCTGTAATTGATGGTTCGATGAATTCTGCTCTCAGAAAATCCTTAAGGAGAATGTCCGGCCATCAGTTTGTGCCCTGAAGCTCAAGCGCACTTTGGTTATGCAAGGACAATGGCCCAAAGAACAACAGACATTTTTATGGTATTTTCATTTTAATGGAGAGAGACTATGAAAGAAAAATCCTTAAAAGCAAATTACATTCAAATGACTGGCCCTAGGGGTCAGTTCATTTATCTATGAAACTGGAAAAAAAAAAAAAAAGGTGGTTCACGAGGCTCATAAAACTATTAATGATCCATCCAATATCCTTTTTCCAGAGTACAAGTTCTTACTCCTATGTAGCCCAAAGGGTTGATTCTGTTCATCTGGATGTTTCAGTGAGAGAAATACTTCATCACTCATCCAAGTGATTTCTTCAGTCTCAGCTGACTACACCTTTCTATGGTCATCCTCACATTATGAGGTAAAATCTTGTATAGTGCTCCAGACTGAGGGTGTTTGATGGTCATTTTATATTTCTTCCATTTCTGAATAATCGCACCAACAGCGGTCTCCTTCTCACCAAGCTTTTTGCTGAGGGTCTTGTAGCCACTTCCCGCCTTGTGCAGGTCTACAATCCTGTCTCTGGCCCTGATGAGGGCCTCTGGCTCATGAGAGGTTGGAAGGTTTCTAGAGTTCTGGCTGGGTTGTAGGGGATCAAATAGTTACTTCACTCAATGAAATGCCAATCAATCCATAACTTTTATATAATGTGGTTTTTTTTCCCCCTTTTTTTTGGTTGATATTCTGTCTCTCGGCATTGAAATGATGCTGCCATAAATATTAGAGACTGTTCATTTCTTTGCATATGAACAAACTTACAAATTCAGCAGATCAAATAATTATTTCCCTGACTGAATTTGTTTTTTTGTCAGATTTGGAGAAACTTGACTTCAGTGCTGTGTTTGGTGAGTATGGGTGTATTGTAAAGCATAATTTAACTTTTTAAAATGTGAAGTATTATAAATTGATACAAAAGAATATTGTTTGTGTTTTCGGATTGTGTTATCAGCAGTACTCCAAAGTGTCCACAAGAGGTCTCTCAGGTCCACAATAACAAATGATAAAAGGTCGGATACAGCAGAAAAGACATCTGGTAAAAGTGCATAGAATGGTTTTATTGTGGGCCACTAGGCCTTCTTGGTATTGAGAAATTCCCACTAGAAGAATGGCCACCAGGCCAAAACAATGGTTTTGACTTAATCAGCATTAACCTCGACCCCTGAGTTTGATGACTGAGGTTGACCGATAAAATTAATTCATTTAGAGTGCTAAAAGAATTAATTAAATACATCAGAGGTCAGTAACACTGTGAGTCTGAGTCCAGACCCACAAGCTGTCCCATACAGACACAGACCCACAACCAAAACAGATTTAAAACCTGATGGGCACTTCTATTTTAATTGGTGCAGTTTTTCTGCTCTTTACGGAAGCGGCTCTGTGGCTGAAGAAGCACAGGCAAATTGGATGCAAGTTCAGCCACTCAGCCAATTAAATTTGTGCATTCTGGGTGCTAAACACTGGGACTCTGCAGCCCTGACAGCGTAGAGTTACACGTGAAAAGACAGTAGAAAGAAGAAGAAAGATATCAATGTAGAAAAAAAAGGGAGAAATACAGACAATAGCACTGGAGAAAGTGGAGAAAAAGAAAATAGAAAAACAGTGAATTGAAGAAAGGGAGCGAAAAATCAGGAAAAAAAAATATGGCTGTGCAAAAAAAGAAACATGGAAAGTGAAATAAATAAGTGCAATAAATAAGTTAAGATACTTTATTTTTAATAAATCAGATTCTAATGTATACATTGTTGGTTTTAAAAACTCACATTTAAAAGTTTTACAGAATGTTTCCAGGGTGGAACCAATGTTCAGTCTGTTGTTTGGGTTGACAATATTTTCAGTTACACGCCACACTCAGTAGAGGGCAGCATGCTTTCCTTTCTCAGTTGGTGGTAGAGATTTGGAGGCGCATGCAACAAAGTTTTCCAGCTGTGGGTAAAGAGTGTGCACTGCAAGATGTGTTTTCATTAAGAACAACTTACTGTGAAAATTGATTATTTATGTTGTTTATACAGTTCTCACAGCATCGTTGGTAGCACCTGTGTCCAATAAATGCCAGTAAAAATCAAAAACACCTTGACTGTTTTTCAGTTAAAATACCTATTTTAATTAATTAACAACACATTTAATTCATTATTTAAAATATGTATTTATTTAAGTCATTTTGGCACTTTGTACACTCCATATACCATGGCAGCAGTGGCAAGACGGAGCAAACAGTATAAGCAAAACTATAGACTGACAGAACAGGTAGTGAGAGACTATCTGATGGCCCTGATGAGGGCTTAAAAAGCAGAGGCAAAGGTAACTAGCTAAGGAGGAAGAACTGAGACTAAAAGATCAGACTAAAGGCATGCCAGTTATCTGGCACAACTGGTTGGGAAAGAAAAAGGAAAGAAGAATACACTGAAAAGAGTCTTCTAAGAAGTTTTGACACCAAACCGGAAAAGCAATTGAAGCCACAAAATGTTGGCAGCACACCTTACTTTGTGAAGCAAGAATGGTGACAATGTGTTATTCATGTTCCAAATGATACAACTCAACATCAAAATATTAGCATTTCACAATGTAACTTAAACATTTCATTCGAGATGACTGTGATTGTTTCATTACAGTGATTTAATTATCAATTGATACAATTGCTCAATTACATAATGAAAAAGAACAAAGACCAAAGTCTGAAAAATATTTTATATGCAACTTACAAACAGATTACGCAAACATGATACGCTTTCTTGGTCACCTTCCTGATCTACACGCATGGTTACTCAGTGAGGGCAAAAGGTAGAAGTGAAAAAGTGTCTCTGTCCTCCCACTAAATAATGTCCACAGTTTACACCAGAGCAAGATACAGGGAAGCACCTCAACACAGTTCACACATTATTCCTCAATGGCTGAAGGGAAACCTGCAGCAGAGGTCCGGCAAAGACACGCTGTGAAATAGAGCTACAGATCAAAAATAACTTATGTGGTGTTTAAAAACATCCTGAGTGAAAAAGAGATCAGTGCATCATGGAAAGCCCCCACTGAATCATAACTAAGGAAGGATTCACGGTCACCTGATCTAGCCCAATGCCCATAGCCACTAAATGTTCTGTCAAAAAGAAAGGTTTTACACCTAATCTTAAAAGTAGAGAGTCTGTGTCCCAAATCTAAACTAGGAGCTGTTTTCACAGAACCTGTGCCTGAGTGCTCTGCCTCCCATTGTACTAATATCCTAGGAACCACAATTAAACCACAAGTAAACCAGCAGTCTGACAGCAAAGTGCTCTACTGGGATCTTACAGTGCTATGAGGTTATTGAGATAAGATTGGGCCTGATTATCCAAGACCTTGTATGTATGTATGAGGAGAAGAACTTTGAATTTGATTCGGGATCTAAAAGGAAGCCAACAAAGAGAATCCAGTATGGGAGAAATAATATTAGAGATATGGAAGAAAACAGTTCTACACATTTGTTTAATATACACATTGAAGGACATATCCTGGTCAAAACTGACTCCAAGATTCCTCACAGTGTTACTGGAGACCAAAATAACCCCATCAAGAATAATCATCAGGTTATAAACCACATGGCTAAGTACAATAGATAGTTGTATCTGAATTTAGAAGCAGGAAATTAGAGGTCATTCAGGTTTTTACGTCTTTAAGAGATTCCTGCAGTTTAATTAGTCAGTGTGTGTTATTTGGTTCATGGATAGATCAAAAATAAGTTAAATGTCACTTTGTGAGGAGAAAGAAGAAACATACACAATTGTTTCAGTCTCTTAACCACATAGAGGAAGTCCACCAAATCGTCAAGCACTTAAATTAGCATTATTCATATAGAAAGTGAAAAATCACCCTGAAATTCACTGTATCCCCTAACACCATGTGGGAGAAGGCCGGAGTACCTGGAGAGAACCCACACAGACACTGGGAGAACATGCCAACTCCAGACAGAGAGGCTCCAGCAGTAAAACATTTTAAAAATATTTGAAAATTATTTGGTGAAAAATAATTATTGTCTTTCCAGCAAACTTCATTATCTGCCCATTTACTCACCTGCTTCTTTCTGCTCTGTCCTCCCCTTCTTCTTTGCACTGACAATCCAGCACAAATACATTTAACTTCAAGATAACATAATAATATAATCTGATCAGGTTATGATGATAATATACGATATAATATATGAGCAGGTTGGGCATTCATATTTGATATCAGTATAGCAAACTGCTGAGTTATGTGAAATCATCATCGATGAATATGGAGAATAGAATAGAATAGAATAGAATAGAATAGAATAATCCTTTAATTGTCCCACAAGGGGAAATTTGGTTGTAACAGCAGCAAAAAGACACATATACAGACAAACAGTACACAGGACACAGAACAGAAACATACACAATTTTTCTTAAATATTTACATTAAGGACAATGGTTACTATATACAGAGTATTGTACAGTTATTAAATTAAATAAAAATAACTACAGATAAGAGGCAAACCAGGTTGTAGTGCAACTCGGTTAATTAACTTATTGCAGTTACAGTGCTGATGTAAACATCTATGTTTGTTGGGAGCAGTTCTGATTGTACAGTCTGACAGCTGCAGGGAGGAAGGACCTGCGGAAACGCTCCTTCATGCATCTAGGATGCAGCAGTCTGTCACTGAAGGAGCTCTGCAGTTCAGCAACATTTACATGCATGGGGTGGGAGACTCTGGGAGAAAACAGGAGCTATACTCCCTTTATAATTTTAGTCGTAGAAAAGAGTTTTCTACAGTCATTGCTCTCTCCCTTTCTTTCCCTCTCTGTCCTCTTCTCTCAGTCTTTGTGCTGTCTCCCAAAAGTTAAATGTAACACTGAAACTGAATTTAAACCCATACAAATTTATAACAATATTCAGACTGAATACAGGCTGCTACTGAACAGAGATAAGTAACACCATTTGACTCACTATAACCTGGACCTGGAGCTGTACTGTAAACAAGAAATGCAGCCCAGAATAGGAATAGAAATCTTTAACAAGTAAAAAGTACATCAGCTCCTTTGCTGGTAACTCGCGATACACAAGCAGACTAGTGACTCAGAAAGCCAAAATTAGCTAATAATCTCTAGCGACATAGGCTACATTAGCTAATGTTTTTGATGCGATGAGAACAAATGAGAACAAGCAGACACTTTATAAGTCAAAACATCACCCCTGCATTATCAGAACAGTTTGAACTTTTGCTCTATTTCAGATAAATAAAGTGTACTAAATCTGAATCACTGATTTGTGTCATGTCAGAAAGAATAAAGTAGTGCTGGCGCAGCCTTCCAACATCTCGCTAGCTCTCACTTATATGTTAAAGCTAGTTAACCAGCTACGAGCAAAACTTGGAACAAAAAAAAAAAAAAATAGCAAGAGGTCTCTTTACTGTCACAGGGCTGGGTCTCTGACCCAATGTTTTCTGTATCTTTTGTCCTCTTTTGTCATTTTTAGGAGATAATGTTGAGTTAGGATTACTGATTTGTTTACCTTGGGTTCAGTTTAGTATGTTATCCTGGGTCGTCTGCATTGGTTTCATTTATTTCTTGTCTGCGTGTTTTCATGTTGCTCATGTCATATCCTCATGTTTCCTGTTTTATTTTGAAAGGGTCTGGTGTGTTCTTGTTCATTGTGACTTTCCCGTAGCGTCATTAGGTTCATGTGTGTCAGCTGTTTCCCCATGTGTTCCCACTTCCCCTGATCACCTCCTGTGAATTTAAGTACTCTGTTTTTTGGAATTTATTGTCATTTTGTCCGTTGTCCTCCTCACAGTCTTCATAGTTATCGCAGTATTTCATAGTTTTTGTGTTTATCTCCTGTCACCAGCCAAATAAAGACTCGGTCTGTGTTCAATCCAGCTCCATCTCCTGCAGTGTCTGCTTTTGGGTCCTTTTCAAAATTACACTGGCGCACCCCGCTGTGACATTTACTAAAGTTCAGATTCACAGATCTGCCCGAGGTAACACAGGTGAAGAAGCCACGCTGCTAGCAAATCATGTACAAGCTAAGCTAAACTAGTGAACCTCAAAAGGCACAATGAATGCTGTTAATATAATTAGCTGGTGTTTCAGAATAGGGTGTGCTTTGAATAAAGCACAAGAAGATTACACTATAAAATCAGATGTAATCTAAAAGCTCTGGATTACACAAAAACACCACTTTGCGTTGGAAAAGCAGGAAATTATACTGTACTATAGAGAGCGCCAATTCCAAGTTGAAGTAAAAAGGAAAGAAGAATACACTTAGAATAGTCTTATAAGAGGTTTCAGCACCAAACCTGAAAAACAAATGAATGCACACAAATTAGGTCAGGAGGGAAGACTGAGACTGAAAAAACAAACTCAGGGCAGGCCAGTTATCTGCCACAACTGGTTCGGGTAGAACAAGGAAATAGAAGAGTCTTCTAAGAAGTTTCGGCACCAAACCAGAAAAAGGATCAAACCCACACAATGTACTTTCTGTCGGCAGCACACCTTACTTTGTGAAGTATGAATGGTAACAACAATGTGTTATTCATGTTCCAAATGATACAGCTTAATATCAAATTATTACCGTTTCTCAACCTAACGTACACATGCATTTGAGATGACTGTCAAGGAATAAAAGTGCTCAATTATGTAAAGAAAAACAAAGACCGAAGTCTGACAAATACGTTACGTGTAAATTCAAACAGAGATCCTGGAAACACGATTAGCTTTCTTGGTCACCCTCCTGGCCTACTTGCATGGCTCAGCAAGAAGGCAAAAGTGAAAAATTCTCTGTGCTCCTATTAAATAGTGTAAAACTATTTCCACATTTTTTACACAGGACCAAGATAAAGGCAAGCAATACACAGGATACACAATTCATTAAATCACAGTTTAATATAAGGTTATACTTTCTAAAGGATTTGCAGACACGAGCACGCAGGATTTTCTCACCCTGAAAATCCTTAATAAATTGCACATTAAAATTTTAAATTATCATTATTTTTTGGCCTTTTATTGTGACAGGAAAGCAGCGGGAGAGAGAGAGAGAGAGAGAGAGAGAGGGGAACACATACTGCAAATTCGAACCTGCAATTAAACAATTGATTGCAGAAAAAATGCCAGATGTAGCAAATGTTATACAAATTAAAACTCCTTCTATGCAATTTAATATACTTGGTCACCTTTTGTCATTCAATAACATCCATGGTTAGTCAACACAGATTTAAGCTTCTCTTTTTTTGATTGCACAAGTATAGGGCTTGGTTATTTTTCTGTATCATCATTGGTTGTTTCTGTATAATGCTATGTGTGGCGTAGAGGTATATAAGTTCCTTATCTGTAGTTCAGCTTCAACTTGAGGAGGAGGAACTGTTCAACTGAAAAGTTACAACCTCCACGGCTGCATTCTTACACATTTATTAACAACAGAACGTGAAAAAGGTAAGAATATCTTTAAATATCATTGATATTAAATAAAAGCAATTTACCTTTGATCTACTAACATACTAAAGCGATTTCCATGTCTCCTTTTTTTCAAAGGCACAGTAACCTTTAATATTTAAATGTATCCAGTCTAAGGTTTCAGATTTATAATATGCAGTCTTTATATTAGAAATAAAAGGCAGCACCCAAAGCGGTCAACATTAAAATAGTTTATTAGAATTAAAATGTGTATTTTACTGCTCTGTGCGGCTCTGTTACATTTTTCATGTTTTTTACAGATTTTTGTCACCATTTTATCATCTGCTATCGTCTCTGATTAGAGTAGGCTACACTCACAGGGATAATATGACACATGAAATCCTGGGCATTCACAGAGTCTGAAGCAGAAAGCCCGACTTAACAGGGAAAGTTGATGACCACTAATGAGATACTCTTTATCTCCAACTTAGACTTTAGGGTTTGTCAAGCAAGAAAAGCTTAACTTTGTTGAACTGCCTTAATATTGCACACCTCACTTTTAGGACCTATAGGGGAGATGTTGACAATCCCATCAATGCCAACATCCTAAACACTGGTTGTGAGAACAAATACCCTACCAATGCTACAATCGAGTGAACCTTTAGTTGACTTGATAAACTTATGTACCAAATAAAAATAATAATAAAACACCAAGAGGTTTTCTTCCAATATAAATGCTGTATTTGGGGATGGTGTTCAGGAACCGCTTTCCACAACGTATGTTCGTGTTCATGTTTGCATATCAAAAATTTTGCCCTGCAGTTGAAATGAAGAAGCCTGCTCTCCTCTCTGCAGTCCTGCTGCTGCTGTTTTTTGTTGGGACATCAGCTCAGGGTAAGCTTTAGCGGGTTTTTTCCTGTGGAGCTAAATAAAAAATAAAAAGAAATGCAAATAAATCCTTGAATAGTTACATAGATTAAATCGCCTTTATTGTTTTTCTGCTCATCTTCTGTAAACTAACTTCACCCTCCTTTGTTATTTAACAACTCAAGGTAACACTAACTTCAGAGTGCAGGTGAATGTGTCACCCAAGAACATTAAGACCTACAGCACTTCTACTGCTTATAGAGGAAGCCTCTTCGGTGGACTGACGAGACTGAAATACTCAAACCAAGGCTTCAAGTAAGACCATCACATCAACTATTTCTTTACTAGAAGAAGCCATACATTTTGTTTTGTTCTCTTAATGTATATCTGGGTGTGAATTTTTAATTTCAGATCACTAATTGTGCCCTGAAATGTTTGTTGACATCTTAAAAAAACAAAGAAATCTTCATCCTTTTTTTCTTACAGTAGACCACAGAAACCTGTATATGTAGAGCACAGTCAAAAACCACATAACATCTTTAGCTTTAAGAAATGCCTTCCTTTCATTAATATTTCACATGGCCCCATATGAGCAAGCGCTTGGCGACAGTAGAAAGATAAACTCCTTTTTAACAGAGAAGAACTTCGCGCTGAACCAGGCTCAGGGGGACCCATCTGCTGTGACCTGCTGGGTGTGAGGGGAGGGAGACAGGTCAAAAGACACAAAAGAGCCAGAGATTAATAATAACTAATAATTGAAAGCAGAGTTTTGTGTAAAAACACAGAGAGTGAAACTATTTGCATTGTTAAAAAGGATTTCATAGTTACATTCAAAACTGTCCATTTTGCTCTTTAAAAAGTCATGCCCTATGTTTCCAGCTTTCAGTACATACCAAATGATGACTATGGACCATTCCTTCAGAGTGTAAATGGTTTGGCAGGAAATTCATCACACTACTGGCAACTGCTGAGTGGTACAACCCCACTCGATGTTGGTGAGTGAAACATACTCACGATGTGTTAGATAAGCTGAGGTCAGACATTTGATGCACACAGTTCAACTTGTCCTATTATATAATATTCTCTGAACTTTTACATTTTTTTTGCAGGTATGGGATGTTACCTTCCAACAGCAAATGAAGTCGTCACCCTTAAATACACAAAAATTTAAGACCATCTAAAGTCTTATTGTTACTTACGGTCAACCAATATGCTTTGATCTTTGGCAAGTTGAGGTTAATAATTGACTTGTGTCATTTTTTTGCTTGGGAGTCTTCTAATCATAAATCAGTAGCCTATCACTAGCTTAGATTATTTTACTGGGTTTCTGTCAGACTTTATGAATTAAGATTACAGTGTTAATCTACAATTCTGCCACAGTGTAGTAATCTGGAGTAATAGAAAACCCCATCAGTCACAAGAGCAATCAGTAAAACATATACAACACAACAACTTGAACTGTTTTTTAATTTACTGCCTTTATGGCAACTTTTATTGTGTTTGAGAGCAATTAGTAGTTTCTCAACTTGCCCCTGAGTGCCATAATTTTACATTCAAATTCAATTATTTGATGCTTACAAGTGGTCTCAGTTTTACTGTATAAGGATGGTGTGGTTATACAGTTGACTGCCCAGAGACTGCTGGCCAGCAAAAACAGTAAGGGGGGTCAGCTGCTGACTCCATGTCAAAATAGCTTCTTTATCCTGCAAATCAAGTTATCAACAGCTTGTGAGTCAAAAGGCTTCTGAGATTGACTGGGCTGCTGACCTCCCCTATTTTTGAGCTTTTTGGGGCTCCTAGAGGGGTGTGAGAGGGGCAAAATAAGATCAAATTCATTGTTGAATAATTTTTGTATGAGTGCATTTTTATTGTTGAATAAAATGTTACTGATTATTAGTGTTATCTTCTGCAGGCATTAAATAAAGCATGTAACTTGTAGTCAAAGTAAAATGTTTCTAGCCTGGGTTTGTTTTATTTTTAGACAAGGTTTATTTAAAAGTGTTGTTAGCATGTCCACCATTATGTATCCTAAGACAGATCTAGACCAAGGGTGTCAAAAATAAGGCCAGAGGCCAGAAACGACTGTGAGATTATCATACTATCTTATGCCACCTTATCCTTCTAATCAAAGAATTGTTGAATCATTATACGGCTATAGGCCACATTATGCCTTGGATTAAAAATTGTGAAATCATTACACTGTTTTATGATGCATTATACTGCTGAGTTATAAGAAATGCTGTTTGTGTAGAATCATGGCGTTCCTTTTCTGATTACAAAGAGAACAGAACATACTGTAGTGGTTTTCTGCCCCATCTCATCAGGCGAAGATAAAACAGGAAGCCAAAGCCGTCACTTAGGCGCCGTAAGAGAGAAAAAATGTGGATGTTCAGGTTTTATGACTTTGGAGGGGGGCTGAAGCTATAAGAATGTGAGAAACGGTCAGACACTTCGAGATCTGGCAGACACCCGCCTGTCCACGTCTCCCGTCCGGATGTTTATGCTCAAAGTGTTGTATGGAATAATGAGAATTGTATGGAATAAAGAGATTGTTGATTGAGCATTGGATTGAGTGTTGTTCTTCCTTCAGCCCAAAGTTAAAAGAATTGGGAGATTTAACACGGCCCGTCAAAGACTCCATTCCGACCCCCTGGATGGCTCTGGAAAATGTGAAGGAGTGCATAGATTTTGAACTTTAAACTTTTTAAACTGTATTTTCATAAGTTTAAAGCTTTTCCTATTAATAAAGAACCCGCCTCATTTATACTACAGCAAAGTAATTAATAGATAAACAATTAAATGACAGAAATTTCTCTACTATATAAATTCACAGGAGAAAGTATCTTTTAGATCTTTAGAATTATGGGATAGTCTGGATAATGAATTACTTTTTGTGTAATTTTACACATTTATCATGTAATTTCACTGGTCTGGCCCACTTAGGATCAAAGTAGCCTGTAAGTGGCCCACGATGTAAATTGAGATTTACATCCCCTGGTCAAACTGCAAAATTAACATTTAGTTTACAGTAAAAGTATTCTGACAACTAACCACAAAGCTAAGAAGCTACTAAGAACTGTCACATTTAGGAGAGAACTGTTATTAGCCAAAGTGTTTTATATATATTCTTGGGGCAGGTTAACAGTGTCCCTATGAAAAGGTAGCAGTGGCGTCTTTGGAAAGATCATTAGCAGCTGCACAAATGTCTTTGACCTCAGGTCAATTCATGGACTGCTCAGCATTTGAGAAATCACCCCCACAATCAAACAGCCCCATATGAACAAGCACTTTGCTACAATGGGATGGAAAAAACTCTGACAGAACCATGTTAAGGATGGGCCAGCCATCTCCCCTAACCATTTGGAGGATGAGGGGAAAGAGAAAAAAAAGAAGAGAAGAAAGAACAAAAGACACAGTATGGGATGATATGGTAAAACATGCAATAGACTGGTCTACTGTGTCGATTTCATGCTTTGCCTCTCCAAAGCGTGAAATTGACACACATGCAAAAGTTGCAGTACTAGCATATTATATTTAAAGTCAAGAAGTTGCTAATGAGCAAGGAAGGTTAGAGAATTAGCAAAGACAGCTGGACCAAGTAAGGGCTTTTTAACTAATAGGAATAGGAAGATGTCTTAGCTTTACAGACAGCTATGTTTTCAGAGTAAAAAAAAACTATTTCTCCAAGCCAAACCAAGATCTTCTAAATGAGCGCAAATCCATTTCCTCTTCAGCTTACTCATTATTAGACCAAGTCCTTTTCCACTGCTTCCAAGCACTTTTGCTCTCCATTGTGTGCCTTTCTCTTGTTTTTTTATATATTCCTCTAGTTTGTATATATTCCTCTATGTATGTATCTCTTCTGTTTGATATTTATTTCTGAATAAGAATAGCATTTTTATTTTATGACTGAAAATTTCATGTATTCTACATGCTTTTGCATTATTGTGAAATATATCTAGATACCATTCAGAAACTGTCACTAGTTGTTTTTTACAATGTGAATTTTTGTATTAGTGTTCTCAAATATTGAACTTCTTTGGGTGGTGTGAAGTTGGTGGGGTTTTTTTTGTTTTGCTTTGTTTTGTTACATACAAGTCAATACTCAGACATTTATAGGTCTACATATCAGATTACAGATCCTGATTAATTTCGATGGTCAGGAAAAAACTGTGAGAACTTCAGGCTTTCATCTTCAAGAGGTTGAGATATCATGTTCAGCCATTAGCTTAGATTTCAGTATACACAAACAAAACAAGGGTGTGAAAGTAGGTTGGCTGGGCTTTTTATAAATCTAGAAAAGTAGTTTTACAGCACTTATCACAGATGTTCAACTTTGGTCCATAGAATTTGTATGCAAATGGTTGACCAGAATACAGAGCACACAGCCAGCAGCTAAAAATGAACCTTGGTGAGGCCCAAGAAAGACTTGATACTGGCATGACATGTAGGGTGAGTGACTATCTAATTGCCCTGGTACTAGATTGAAAAGCAGAGACTGGGGGGAGTAGTTCAGGAGGAAAGCCCGAGAGTATAAAACAGACTCAGGCTCAAGGAGAGGCAGGCTTCTGCAGCAACTGGTTGGGGCAGAAAAAGGACAGAGGACTGCATTAGAAAGATTCTTCTAGGAAGCTTCAGGACCAAACTAGAAAAACAAGTAACCTCACACAATGTACTTGAAGCCATAGCTGAAGGAGGTGAGAAACATTTTGTTCTTTGTTATTTTAAATTAGTCTAGCTGGGGCTTCTCTTTTATGGAAGGCCATGAGGGACAAAATTAATTAATTATATATGTCATTAAATAATTAATTAAATGTTTCATTGCTTAATTAAAATTTTAATTAATTAATTAAATAAATATTTCAATAATTAATTAGATGCCCATTTGTTTCATTTAAATTATTTAATAATGTGTTTATTTTAAATTTTATTTAATTAATAACACTTTTCATTAATAAATTAGTAGGGGTGGGACTTAATTTAAAAAAATAAATTGTGCAGACTTAAAAATAAAATGCTATTTTAAGTACTTTAAGTACATTTTCAAAATGGTAGTGTCTCTAATAATAATAATAATAATAATAATAATAATAATAATAAAATTTTCAACATAAATTGCAGGTTTTCTTCTTAAAAAACTAAGGCAGAAACATAAAAGCTTATTTGACCAGCTTCACATTTAAACTCTGTTATAACCTGTAACAGATGTTTGTCTTGTAAATAAAGTGTTTATACCTGATTACACACTACAGTTGCCATTAGGATTCGACAAACAACAATGATAATTGTATTAGACTGCAATGGGCAGTCTTTATCGCTGATGGTGGATTCTGCTCAGGGCCCTGTTACACAGGGCTTCCTCATCTGAATCAGAGTCTGAAGACAATGAAGAGAGGAGGAGGCTCTTTGTCTTTGCTGGCTCCTTTGTGGTGGCATCTTTACACTGTTCCTGCAGCAACCTCAAGGCTGGTCCAAACCTCTTCTCACTCTCCCCTTGCAAGACACTTTAAATTCTTAAAGTGTGGGTCAAGCACAGTAGCTATCTTGAGCCACTGATGGTTGAGTGTAGCTACATGTTGGGAAAGGTTCTTTGTAAAGGCAGTCTTAAATTTCACCATGTAGTCTGAGTCATCATCGGAGACCTCCATGGTGTGATGCAGGTGGCAGTAAGCAGGTAAAACCACTGAACATGAGACATATGTCTCACCTCCAAGAAGCTCAGTCACAAACCTGTAGTAGACAGTTAAAGGAATTATTAATCTACACAATAACTGTCAACTATAGAACTTTTTGAAGAAACAGTAACAATAAGTTAAAAATTGTTTTATTTACCTGAATGGCTTGGAGCTGTATGAGAGCAAATGGATACAACTAGTCTCATGACATGGCAAAACAGAATGGCTTTGGAGATGCTATTGACAGAAAGTGGGGGAGTGTATTCAATGTTTGAGGGAACTTGTTGCACATTCATTCCAAATAACACTGCCCCTGTATGCCCCTTGTACAATCCCATGTCTGAGAACTTTAACAGGCTCATCACCATAGCCTTAATTAAGGACCCTCCTTCCTTGTGATGGCATCAGCCACACAGGGGTAAATTAGTTCATTTTTCACTTTGTTAGTTTGCTTTGCAGTTTACTTCATCAAGTTAATTCATTAATCATTTGGCTAAACCAAGCACTGGTATTATGAGGCGCGCGCATAGTAACATTGTGTGGTTTTTCTAAAATGTTTTGTTATATTAATTATGTTTCTCTCTTTGAGTTACCTGGGTTTGGGCGGTGACTGTTTCCTGTCTGGGCAAAAGGCGTGGCTGAGGACTCTGGGAACAAAATGCCTGCTCAGCAGGACCAACCATGGGCTTACCAGGAGCAGGGGTGTTTTAGGTTTAGTTAGGTTATTCTGTGCTTAGTTAATATTAGTGTGTGTTTTGTTTTCCCTATTGTGTGAAAATGGTTTGGCCAAATCATTATAAAAGCTACCCTCATGTGTCTTTGTAATTAGGTCAGTTTGTGAGTTAAGTTGTGTCTCACTTTGTTTTGTTTGAGTTTCTGGAAAATACTTTTTGTAGAGTTATATTTAGTTGACCTCTTTTATGGGCCTGCTAAGTATGTTTTTGAATTTTGTTAATTTTGGACTTTTTGAGGGTTAAAATAAAGAAAACCCTTTTTGAAGATATTTTTTTTGCCTGTGTCCTCTATGCTTTGGCTGCTTGGTCCCTCACACCTATCAGATGCCTCTAAGCTCCGAGGAACAAGACCATGAGGAGACAGATTATGGAGAAAGTGAGGAAGATATCCCACTGGACTGCAGGGATGGAGCAATGACTGTAGAAAATATGGGCCACCTAATAGCTCCCCAAAAATTAAGCCAATCTTCTCTATCGCCCCCTGGTGTCTGGCTGCAGTACAGATCATAAACCCCACTTCCTCCATTTTTAGTGGATGGGACTGGGGTCACACTAAAATAAAAAAATTCTCCTTTGGAAAATTTTTTTTCCAAAGATTCTTTCTTTCATTACCAGTAGCTCTCATCACGCTGATTTATGTTCAAGGTATCTTCTTTCTCATAAGTTTGATTCTAATTACTACCAGAACTTCAGATCCTGAGTGTATGAGGACAGACAAGGGCTGTGCTGCCCTCAGATTCAGACCTCAGCACCAATCAGTGACAGCAGACAGATCATCCAACATGTTCACATGTTAACTGCAAAATTAACTGATGAAAACAGTACAAAGGTTAAAGTACCACATGTGTTGTCAGTGAAAGCTGCAGCTGTTTTATTGATAAAGTTAAAGACAAAAAGTCAAAGGGATTAATCACCCATGAAACTTTGTCACCAATGTTCCCTCTAAGCTGCGCACGTGCGCAATTGCGCACTGCTGGCACGGTCTCTGCGCAGAAAAGAATCTGCGTTGCGCACAAAAAAAAAAAAAAAAAAAATCTAACCTGAATTGAAATTAAAATTAAAACTTTAACAATTCTGTTTTGTGGTGTTAGTCAGTAAGTGACTGGCTGCTCCTTTATGGCATTAGAACGATGCCACCTTATCCCATAGTCCAGCCAATCACGCGATTCACATTCGTATATACGCAGCTAATCAACGTCGTTGACAGGCTATGACAGCGCCCTTATGTGCCGACACCGGTGTTTTAGCTAGCAAAGCGGCGTGGCTGATGTGGAGTGAAGCCACGTTAATGACAACGTGTACAACCATTGGAGATGTGAGCAGGACAGACAGGCAAATTGGAGGAGAAGGCTGCTGGTGGGTCAGTGTTTCTTTTGTGGGAAAAAGGGACACTATGTTGATACCTGCCCGTTATGGTTAAGAGTCTGTCTGTCAGTAGCTGTGGGGATGCTAGTTGGCACCACCCAAGCTGTTACCCTACATAGTCTCTCCTGTCAAGCTAAGGCTACGTCCACACGTACACCTGAAAACGCAAATTTTTCTATGCATTTGCACCTTTCGTTCACACATAAACGGCGTTTTCGGTCACTGAAAACTGAGATTTTTAAAAACTCCTGCCAGGGTGGAGATTTTAGAAAACTCAGTTTTTGCGTTTAGGTGTGGACGAGGGAAACTGAGAAAACGCAGCGTCAAAGGTGTACGCCTTTTTTGACGTCACACTGTGCGCCACGTTGGTTTTTTTTTTTTTCGTGAAATGAATTTCTACAATGGCGGACTTAGACAAAATACTGTTAATTTTACTCTCTGTAGTGTTTAAATGCTTACGTATACACGCACAGTTACTGTCCCTCCACACACAGGACTCGGTTCTGCTTCTATGCGCCATCTTTGTTTACTCTTTCCCACCCAGGGTTCTAGACTTCTGAATGGCCAACATTTCTACACGGTTAGGAATATATCACCACCTGTTGCTCTGGCATGTTCCTGGCAGCGTTTTCCTTCATTTTTGGCGTTTACGTGTAGACGGGATTTTTAAAAAAAGAAGAAATTGGAAAATCTCAGTTTTCAAAAATACCCGTGTACGTGTGGACGTAGCCTTAGTCTCACCACACCCAGAAAGTTGAACTGACACTCTCCGGCAATCACGTGGAGGAGGTGAGTTTGTTTTTGTTCTGTGGCCCTGGTACTGATTTGGTTCTTGGTTTTCCCTGGCTCAGTCTTCATAACCCGCAGATTGACTGGGCAAAGACTAGCTTCCTGGGGCCCCATTGCCCACCAGTCAGTTGTATAGCCTGTCCAAACCAGAGCGAGAGGTGATGGAGCACTATATAACCGATTCATTGCCAGTCAGCATCATTCAACCTTCCACATCTTCACTTGCCGCTGTGTTTTTTTGTTTTCTTTTTTCTCGTTGAGAAGAAGGATAAATCACTGTGTCTCTGCATTAAATTCCACAGACTGGACAAAATCACGATAAAGAATAAGTACCTGCTACCTCTACTCTCCTCTGCTTTTGAATTACTGCCGGGAGCCGCTGTTTTTTTCTAAACTGGACCTCCGCAATGGCTATTACTTGGTCAGAATACAAAAGGGAGACGAGTGGAAACTGGCATTTAATACTCACCCATTTTGAATATCTAGTCATGGCGTTTGGATTGACCAACACCCCCCTCTAACCTCTGGTGAATTAGAAACTTCCTAAACCACCTTGATTTTGTCTACTTGGACTATATTATCATTTTCTCAAAGAACCTCTGAGACCATGTGAAACACATCCGTCAAGTCCTGCAACGTCTCTTGGAAAACCGTCTTTTCGTCAGAGGTGAGAAATGTGCATTTCATGTGCAGTCTGTTTCTTTCCTGGGATTTATCGTGGAGCAGGGACAGCTCAGAGTGAATCTGGCCAAGATCAAGGCTGTGGTGGAGTGACCGGTGTCTCAGACTCAAAAAGAACTTCAAAGGTTTCTGGGGTTTTCCAGTTTTTACAGATGGTTTATAAGAGACTTCAGTAAGGTGGTGGCGCTATTGACTAACCTAACCTCACCCAAGATCTCCTTCCAGTGGTCCTCCTCTGCCCAGCAAGCTTTCAAACGGCTCAAACAACTCTTTTCTTTGGCACCCATCCTGGCACAGGCCGACCTAAATAAGCCCTTTATGGTAGAGGTGGATGCGTCAGATTCAGGGGTTGGAGCGGTCCTCTCACAGCACATTGAAGGTAAACTGCAATCATGGGCTTTTTTTTCCCTCGCTGTCTCTTGCAGGCAGAGCAAAATTATGATGTTGCCGAAAGGGAGCTGCTTGCAATAAAGTTGGCCTTCGAGGAACGGAGACACTGACTGGAAGGAATCAAACACCACATGCTCATTTGGACCGATTATAAAAACCTGTCCTATCTGCAAGCAGCTAAGCGTTTGAATGCTCGTAAGGCCAGGTGGGCTATGTTTTTTACCAGATTTAATCTGACAATCACTTACAGGCCTGGCTCGCAGAACACTAAGCCCGACGCCCTCTCACACCAGTTCTCACTGCTTTTGGAAGCGTCAGAAAAAGAGAAAGATGCATAGTGGGGTCGCTCACTTAGGAGACAGAGAGACTCCTCCGCGAGGCACGACGGAACTGGATCGTTGAGTTGTCAAGTCAGTGAAGCCCGGCTCGTAGCGGAAAGCATTGTTACCTTGCATTTCGTATGCCCCTGAGCATCCTGTTTTTTGGTCTAACCAGGTGTCAAGGGAGCGGAGCAATTGTGGAATCGAGTGTTGGAAACTGCTTACCTGCCACGGATCACGAGCACAGGGCGGGAATCAGGAGCACACTCATGGAAACCACACCATTGGAATTGTTGCACAGTTTGCTCACTGGGCTACTCGCTCGCCCTATTGCCCGTTCTCCCCTGCTCTCGCTCTCTGTTTGTCACGTAGCTAGTTAACTGAGGTTGACTATGAATGCACCTGTACACTAATTGCAGGGTGGCGCCTGCTCGTACAAGGCTATGCAGGCTTTCCTCCCGTTCATTCCTCCTTTGCCTCCTGCAAGCAACATTGCGAGCGGATATATCTTCAGGATAAATCGGGTAGTTTTGATCGGGCTACACCACAGCCACAGGTAGGCTGCATGTTTGTCCTCAGATTCTTTTCTTTCTTTTTTTCCCATTTGAGTTGTATAGTAACACATTTGTTGTCCTGTTTGTAGCATGGCTGTCTTATTGTGTTAAGTTATACATGGTGTGTACTCATGTTGTAGCAGGTATTGAACTGCAATATTGCTACTGTCGTTTAACAGAGAGACAGTATTTTAGTTGTCACCCCAAGGGGGACTGTTTTCACTGCAACGCATATGCTGCGTCATCACACCCCTGCCTGAGAGAGAGTGTACCACAAGAAAAATGGCATCCATGAGGAAAGGTTTTACCGCGTGTTAACGTGGAATAAAGTTCCCAAAATCTTAAGGATCAATTTCCTTTGAGTTGATTGCTGTTGATGCTGCAATACTAAACATATTCCTTTTTGACTTCAGCTGTCGTGGAGATAGGTAGTTGCAGTATTATCAGCAGATTCAGTTTAGCGACTTCAGTCCTGGGATAAGCAGCCTCTAACTATATTTTTTCCTGACTCCTAACTAGAGAAGGCTAAGCGCTAAATGCATTTTCGTTTTCAGGCTCTGATTGCTGCTATAGACCTCTCCTCATCTGTTTGTGTTCCAGCCCAACTGAACTATAGAAACACCTGTAGTAGGTGCTGTTTTGGGACTTGTCCTCAAAGGAGCTGCTGCCTTGTCCCCCGGTTGATTTTATTTTTTATTGGTTTTGTTTTCTTTTACCTTGCCTTGTTTTATTTAGTTAATTTGTGGACCGTTTATACTTGTGCCCACGTGACCGAGCGAGAGTGATCCCCTCCTGGTGTGTCGTGCTGGTTCTTTGTTACCTCTGCACCGACCCAGCTGATTTGCTCCAGGAGCTGTAAAGGATTCCTCTTTGTGAGGGGGTCACGATCAGTATTTTAACCACTGTAACCAGTACAGACTGCTCTTCACTTGCGTGGTGCAAGCCCTTCAATCTATTTTGTTTTGTGTGTGTGTGTGTGTGTGGTTCTTTGTTTTCTTAAAATCTGTAATTTATATTGTCACCTGACTGCTCACAGCGAGCTTGGTATTCCTTCCTTTTAATGTGTTGTGTTTTTTTTTTTTGTTTTTTTTTTGTGGCTTTTCACGTGTTGTGTTTTTTGTTGTTTTAAATCTAGTGAACCAAGGACCCACCAGTGGCCACTGTTTTAGGATGGGCTGTGTCACAGTCATCTTTTATTGTTTTGTTTTTTTTCTTTGTTTTATTTTTTTTACAAACCCAAATAAAATTAATATTGGAGCCAATCTGCCTCAGTGCCGCATCCTTGATCCTGTGTGACCTTTTTGGGGGTTTTAAGTGTGTGTGTGTGTGTGTGTGTGTGTGTGTGAGTGAGAGAGAGATCTTGTTTTGCAGGCAACCGTTCACCTCAGGGGAATGCTACACACAGAAGACCAGAGACAACTGCCTTCTAAGGAAATGCCCAAGAGACAACCAATCACAACAGTATTCTGTTGTGATTGGTTGTCTGTCTGTTTCAGATATTATAAAGTTTAATATTTATGTGACCTGGGGCTCTTCGATGCACGCAGACTGCCTGATGCACTGAAAGTCTAGCACTTTATTGTTTCAAATATCCAACCTTCCAAGTTAAAGTCAAAAAGGGAAGATGAAAACACTGAAAACAGTTTCAGCGCCAAACCTGAAAAACAACTGAACCCAAACAATGTAGGTCAGGAGGAAATAATGAGGCCATTTCTCAAAGTTTAAAATTTTACTGTTTCTGTGACACAAAATAAACTTTTACAATATTTTCAGGCAAGAATGTAGATTTGTAAACTTCAAATATCTGCTCAAGTTATCAATATATTACTATTCCCTAAGATAATCTGATATTTTCGGAGATGTCTGTTACCCCACCAGCTTGATAGTTGAGCAGGAGGTCAAGAATCACTATAGCTGGTGAGAACGCCTGACTCTCTGCACACTGTTTTCAACCCCCCCGCGGGCGCGTCCGTATCGCCTGATGTAAAAATGTGTTGTTCTCATTTTAACAGCTTACTCTGAATTAAATCTAACATTAAAAACATTTTAATCCAGGAGGAAGTATTTCACTGGGAGCAGAAACACCATGTTGGTACATGGAGATACTGAAATGATCAAATTATGTTTTGAATATTTGTTCTCTTCCAAACACCAGCTGTCTTTTGTAACTTTTGAGTGTCTACTACTTTTTGACCAATCATGTTAACATTCTGTTTAACCACATGCGATAAAAGTGTTTACTGCTTGGGTGCGGCAGCCTTTATCTCTCGGAGCCATGTGGAGAGGCCGAGGTCCGTGGTGCAATGTAAAACTAATTTGAAATTCTAACTCATAGGTGTCAAACTCTGGCCCGCGGGCCAAATTTGACCCTAATTACATTTGGCCCGCGAAGCCATACCAAATTACTATTAGAGCTGGCCTACTGGTATTATACAGCTAATATATATATTGTTTAGTATTAAGCTTTGCTTGTTCCATATTGAGTTCTTCAGCAAAACTTGTTTGAGTCCATAAGAAAAGATTCATTCTTATATCTGGAGGAAGATTTTTTTTTCATTAAATATTAATGTTAGCCCGCGACTTTGTTCCAGTTTTGAATTTTTGCCCACTGTGTATTTGAGTTTGACACCCCTGTTCTAACTGTTTGATAATAAATTTTGAAAACTTATAACTTGAACATATTAATCTTCGCTCTCAAAAACAGAACACAACAGCATACATCTATAATCTTTTAGGAGAAATAAAGTTTGTGTTTCAGTCATGTAGTGACTGCAGTTAATTGTGTGAAGCTTATTAGACACAATGATACAGAACGTATGTAAAAGTGAATTTGGTCAAAGTGCTTAAAATACTTGTTTAAAAATGATCCTTTATCTTAAAAAAAAATCAGCTTATTACATAACGTGTAATTTTAGATCATGTGTAATTTCCATTGCAAATATTAATCACAGTCAAATTAAAAGGGGGGTGGTAGTAAAAACTCTGGGGCTGATGTCGTCAAGTGCCATTTCAATTGTAAAACGATGGTGCTGTGATCTCCAGTTCTCCAGAAGTCCAGACTCCGGTGTGAACTTGCGAAAGCAAGGATCACCAAGAGTGCAAGTACGGACTTGCGTACTTGCATACTGAGAATGAAAAAAACAGAATAATTTATCTGCCACAACTGGTTGGGGAAGAAACCGAAAAAAGGAGTTAAACCCACACAATGTATTAAACGTTTAATTACATTTGCAGATTGTCTCGGTGGAGTTTAATAAACTCAGCCGTCTGCTCCTTGCTATCTAAAATATAACAGGAGTAAATTCTCGACCATCTCACACTTCTGTTTAATCAGTTCTCTGACATTTATTCAGTGGTGTAAAAACTATAACTTTAAATCTCAGCCAAACCGATTTACTCAGGAACAAATAAAATACTGAAAAAAGCCAAACAACAACATTTTTAAGTTATCTAAGTGACTTATATATCATGTTTAACCTGAGTAGCGAAAGACCGCGGGGGATTGAAAATGATGTGCCGGGAGTCCAGTGTTCTCACGGGCTCTAGTGAGCCTTGAACCCCGGCTAGCTATTGAGCTGCTGGGTAACAGACGTCTCCGAAAACGTCGGAGCACTTTTGCAAATATGTGATGTCTTGATAAACTGAGCAGATATTTGAGGTTTACACAGCTACATTCTCGCCTGAAAATATGTTAAGTTCATTTTGTGACCCAGAAATAGTAATAAGAGTAATATTAAAACTAAGTGGCTGGAATTGACTGGGCCGCGCTATGAATCCTGGGATAGGTTGGGCCACGAAGGATACACTCTACCCATCCTTCAAATCTGGGGAAAATCTCCCCCAAACGCGGCCGCATTTTTCGGCCGCGTTTGGGGGAGACTTCAAATTTGGACAGGCTTCACCATGTCGCTGTAATGTAATCGGCCTACAAATGCGGGCACAGGAGGATGCAGCCCCTGAATTTGAACACAGCTTAAACCAGACACTGCTTCTTCTTCTTCTTCGGGGTTTAACGGCAGCTGGCATCTTTGTACATGCAGTGCTGCCATCTTCTGTTTCAGTCCGTTATTACACTCTTAAATCCTACTACTTATTCCTGCGTCTTTCTTACAAAGCTTCAAACAACGCGTCGACTATTAAATTAGTCGTCGCCGATTTTGATAGTCGACGTAATCATGACTAGTCGACTAATCGTGGCAGCCCTAATACACTTAGTGCACTTAGTGCCTGGAAGTACGCCCAGGTTGCAAAAAAATATTATCTGATTATTACAGTACACACATTCATAATTGTTCTTCTGAGAAGCCTGTAGAAGAAAAAGTGTTTATGTGTGACAGTTTTAAGGCAAAGGAGGGTGGGATTGACAAAATATAATAAACAGGTCACTGGGGACTTCCTCCTTCGAGCACTTGCATGAAACCTTGTATTTGATGGTTTTGCGCCCTTGGAAGAATAAATATTCCAGTTGTTGACTGTTGCTCAGTTTTTTTTTAATATTTATTCTGACAGTAGGTCCAGAGGATAGACTGATAATGAAAAAACAGACTCAGGGAGGGCCAGTTATCTGCCACAACTGGTTGGGGAAGAAACCAAAAAAGCACTAAAACTAGTCAGGAAGAAAATACTATTGTACTATAAGTCTTTATTCAGTGCTTTAATGTAATGTTATATCTGCTAAAGGTTTAATGCAATCAGGCATGCAGATAAATTTACTGGTGGGTGTGGGGATCCAAAGGCAGTCGGTCAGGAAGAAAATATAACTAAAGTCTTTCAAAATAATTAGTAACTACTGAAGTCCTTTTAAAACCCTTTTAAATCACATGCTTTAATCACGGATCTTTCTGATATCAGGTTGATCTTATTTTGGTTGTTTTTTTGATTGCACAAGTATAGGGCTTGGTTATTTTTCTGTATCATCATTGGTTGTTTCTGTGTAATGCTATGTGTGGCATAGAGGTATAAAAGTTCCTTATCTATAGCTCAGCTTCAACTTGAGGAGGAGGAACTATTCAACTGAAAAGTTACCAACCTCCACGGCTGCATTAGTTGTATTTGTTGGAAGGAGTAGGTGAAGAAGGTAAGATTTTTCTAACTGGAGATATATATGTGTATATATATATATATATATATATATATATATATATATACATATATCTTTGAATGAATCATTGTTCATTTTAATGAAAAAAGAAATTTAAAAAAAGCTAAATAACCAAGCTCTTTGTCGTTGTTGAGAAAAAACAGCCAACAGTGATTATTATACTTGTATTGTGTTGCACACTGACCACTTAGAAAAATTTTAGTGATTTACTGATTATCAACATTTAGTTAATCGTACTCTTACTCTCATGTACCTAAAGGGGAAAAAAAAGACTAAGAGGTTTTTATTTGCTTTCCAAAATGGTTAGATTTATGCATTCCTGATGTATATTTGTGTTCATGTTTGCATATCTAACTTTTTAGGTGTGCACTGTGTTACCCACCAGTCAGAATGAAGAAGCCTGTTCTCCTCTCTGCAGCCCTGCTGCTGCTGGTTTTTGTTGGGCAGTCAGCTCAAAGTAAGCTTCAGTGTAGCTAAATTAAAAAAAGAAAAAGAAATGTAAAAATGTCCTTAAATAGTCATGTAGGCCTGACCGGTCGCCTTTATTGTTTTTCTGCTCTTCATCTTTGCATACAGGTAACGATAACACTTACTTCAAAGTGGTGGTTAATACGCCACCCTATAGCATTAAGAACTACAACACTTTTACTGCTCCTAATGGAAGCCTCTTCGGTGGACTGATAAGACTGAAAATGTCAGACCAAGGCTTTGAGTAAGACCATCAAATCAGCTGTTTCTTTTCTAGAGGAAGCTATACAGTCTCTCTTGTTCCCTCAATGTGTAATTCTAATTGAGACCCTGTTTCTGGGTGTGAATTTTTGATTGTCAGATGACCAATTGTTTTCTCCTATTTGTTGACATTTAGTCAAGATGCAACAGCTTTGCTGACCTTTACAAACAATTCTTCACACTTTCATCTGATCATCATAAACTACAGAAACCTGCATGTATTTAGAAAACCACATCACATCTTTAGCTTCAACAAAATGCCTTCCTTTCATTGATCTTTCATAAGTCCTTATGAGTTCTCAAGAGTGTCGGTGCTCTTGTACTTTTGCAATTACAATAACCTTCTTTTGAGCTTCACAGTTATTTCAAAAACTGTGCCTAATTTTGTCCATGAAAAAGTCATACCCTGTGTTCACAGCTTTGAATACAAAGTAAATGATGACTATGGACCATTCCTCATCAGTGTGAATGGCTTGGCAGGAAATTCATCACACTACTGGCAACTGCTGAGTGGTACAACCCCACTCAATGTTGGTGAGTGAACCAAACTCACGATGTGTTAGATAAGCTGAGGTCAGACATTTGTTGCACGCAGTCCGGCTTGTCCCATTATAATATTCTCTGAACTTTTTTTTTAACAGGTATGGGATGTTACCTTCCAAAGGCAAATGAAGTCATCACCCTTAAATACACCAAAACACAACAGGATCATCTGAAATCTCATTCTGACTTATAGTCAACCAACATGCTTTGGTTTTTGGCAGGTATAAGTTAATACTTAGTTTTTGGGTAATTTTTCTGTTTGGAAGCTTTTCATGACAAAATGTGTCTAATCATAAGTTGGTAGCATATCACTGTCTTAGTTTCTTTGACTGGGTTTGTGTTAGACTTAATGAATTAAGATTACAGCTTTTATCTACACGTCTGCCACAGTGTAGTAACCTGAAGTAACAGAAAACTCCATTGGTTACAAGAGTAATCAGTAAAACATATTAAAGTTTAAAGGCATGCAACACTTGCATATTAGTCAACTGAAGTTCTTGAACTGTTTTTTAATTTACTGCCTTTATGGCAACTTTTATTGTGTTTGAGAGTAATTAGTAGTTTCTCGACTTGCCCCTGTGTGCCATAATTTTACATTCAAATTCCATTGTTTGAGAGGTACTTACATACTGACAAGGGATATCAGTTTCAGTGTAAAAAGATGGTGTGGTTATACAGTAGACTCTCCAAAGGCTGCTGGCCTGGAAAATCAGCCAAGCCGGGCAGCTTAGCTTCAAAATGAGGAGGCTTCTGAGATTGACTGGGAAGCTGACCTCCTCTTGGACACCAACACATCTCTAAGATCAGCTGTAAAATTAAAACTATTTTTGAGCTTTTGGGGGCTCCTATGGGGTTGTGAGCAGAATAAGAACAAATGAATTGCTTAATAATTTTTCTATTAGTGCATTACTGTTGAATAACTGTTGAATAAAAGCCTCCACTAACCACTCTGGTTTGGTGAGGAAAGGAAAAAAAACAGTAAAATATGGTGCTAAAGGGGAAAAAAATAAAAAATAAAAATAATTCAGAGCTCTAAGAATGATTATTTTTTGTCAATCTACCCGGGTAGTGTGTGTATGTGTGTGGATAAGCCCAGGGCTTATCTGTAAGCTCCTGGGTGGAGCGATACGTCTCTGGAGAAGAACTGCACTGGATTCACATTCTAACTGTTTCTCGCATTATGTCACAACAAAGTAAAAAAAACAAAACAACAACAGAATGGGATGTATGGTGAGCAAATCCCCATAAGTCTTTATCTGTCAAAACCTTAACACTTATTTTTTTAAAGTTCCTATTCACTCTGGTACTCTATGCTCTGTTTTTTTTTCCTGGCTTGCTGTCTATCTGCTTGCACTGCAATTATTCTTATCACCTCATAATGCTTTGCAGGACAACTATAGTGCCATCACTGCACTCTGCTGGATAAAATTGGTACTGCATATATTAAACATTAAAACTGGCTTGAATAGCAGTGGATAACTTTGAGAGGGTTACATTCTCTTCCTCTTAAGCCGCATGCATGTGGAACTTTACACTGTTTCAGTGTCCTGGGGATAAGTTGATCTACGCTACGTACACTGTCAAGGGTGAAGGCTCGGGTGAAAGCTTGGTCTAACCCAGATAGAATGGATTGCATGACTCTCACTAAAGGATTTCATAATGTAGGATAAGTTAGCTTCTTTGGAGCTGTCCTCTCCCTTGATGATCTCCTTAGTCCCACATGCTCTTCATGATTAGGGGCATCTTTAGAGAGATTTGGTTCTCTTCTTCTTTCTTCCTCCATAACATTGATTTTTTTTTTTGTTGCTTACTTCTGTAATCAAAGTATGAGTATCACCCAACCTAGTTAAGCAATATTCAGATTGGTTGTCTTCAGCTGGACTGATCTCATGCAGCGGCGATCGCTGAACCTAGTCCTTCTCATTGTCTTCATTCTGGGTAGTCATTGTTTGGAATTTGTGAGATTTAGAGTAGAGAGCTCTTGACTCAACTCAGATTCAACAGGCTGAGGCTGATCAATTAGTCCCAAAATGTCTCCCGTAGATTACTTTTTGTGAACTTTTACTCCAGTCAGTCTTTCTGTGACTGCAATCTGGTCGGCTTCTTATGGTCCATCTTTTAATACATTAGGCTCATTATAGGGCAGAGAATGAAGAGAGTAATACTGAACTTCATCTTCAGTGCTCTCCTTGGGGCATTTTGTTAAATTCCCAGAATCCCATGAGTGTCAAGAAAGCGGTTTTACATTTGTCTTGTTCCTCGACTTCCACTTGATAACAGGCAGATTTCAGATCCAGGATAAAGAACCACTTCGACCCAGTCAAAGCTGAGAAAGATTCTTCAATGTTGGGCAAAGCGTAGGCATCTTTGATAGGTATACTGTTCAGTTTGCAATAATCTACACACAGTGTTGGGAACGTTACTTTTAAAATGTATTCCACTACAGATTACAGAATACATGCCCCAAAATATATTCTGTAACGTATTCCGTTACGTTACTCAATGAGAGTAACGTATTCTGAACACTCTGGATTACTTAACATATTATCATGCTTTTTACAACTACGTGAATGTACTATTGCTGTGTGATTTATTATTGTTACTGAAGGTCCGCGGCTCCAAACCGTAGTAAAGGGACCTCTGACAAATACGAGTTCCGTGTCGGGCTCATAGCCGAAAAATAGCTTTACTTTGTTGTGTGGGTCAACTTTGCTTGCGAGAGACAGAGAGAGGCGTTGAAAGGCTGCTCCAACTGAACTTATTGTTTCGGAGGAAAACACGAACACGGCGTACAGTCGAGTCTTAATAGCGTACTTACAACTGGGCTTGTCAGGCACTCTTCTTGCCTGCAGTGGTTATTATTATATTTACATGCTTCCAGCTCCAGTTTCTGTTCGGTGACAGCTCGTACTTTTCCTTTTTCTCCCTCCTCGCGCTCACAGACACATAACAGGTATGACAGTCCATTCTCCCTGCATCACGGACTACACTGCCCATGATGCTACATTCTTTCCTGTAGCATTCTGCCTATTAGCTTAGCACAACAACAACAACAACAAAAAAGGCGCTCTCTCTCACCCAGGAAACACGCAGAGAAAGAGCATCACCCTCTAACCATGGCAACCGTTACGCTGCCGCCTGGAACAACAGAACGTAGCTGTCAAACAAAACCCAAACAGTCCTGACCCGCGACAATATGAAACAGGAAAGTACCGCCGTGTAATCCATTTATTTCAACAAAGTAACTGTATTCTAAATACCACCTTTTTAAACGGTAACTGTAATGGAATACAGTTACTCATATTTTGTATTTTAAATATGTAACGGCGGTACATGTATTCCGTTACTCCCCAACACTGTCTACACATAATCTGATGTTGCCATTTTTTTCTTAACCACAACAATAGGAGAGGCATAAGGGCTCTCTGATTCACGTATGATGTTAGCATCTTGAAGCTCTTTTAAATGTAGTCTGACTGCCTCGTAGTCGGAAAACAAGATGGCGCCACGGGAGAGGCTGCCAGTTACAGGAGCTCTGACCAACTTCCATTATTTTAAATTATTTAATCTCTTATTTAACCTCTTTTCCTTGCTTTTTTCACTTTTTGTTTATAGGACCACTTATGTCGTGTCTTCCTTTAATTTAATTTCTTGGTTATTCTCTCCTTCCACTCCCCAGGTAAGCTTGACTCAGCAGAGTCAAAGGTGAGTGCACCCGAGTTAGACACATACAGAGTTGCACGCTGGAACCAAAGGTTATTGGTCACCTGACAGAGTTTTAACAGTTCTTTCAGTCAAGAATGACACAGCTTTTGGAAAGATGAGTTCTGCAATAACCTGGCCAGCAGGTATTTTAATATCATGTGCCGTCTCATTCTTAACTAGAATTGGGACCTTAAATGATGAACATAAAGGGCATGACATTAGAAAACTGCAAAACAAGAGCCCACCAGGCAAGGTTGACTGTAGAGGCTCAACCATCAGGGTTGTATCAGATGTTATTGTGATCTTCCTTGCATATCCAGTTAAGGAAATTTTTTCCTGCAGGAACAATGATGCACTTTTTGCTCTGCAGCTTCAATTTCCCTACTCTGCCATTGTCTTGATGGGTTTTGAATCTGTGGTAGAGATGCTTCACCAGTGGGGGCTGATGGATGTGTTTTTCCTGTAAAGAATGATTTGGCTGAGCTTTCCCTAACCCAGCTGTTTCATACAAAATATCCTGGTTATTAGTCCCCATCAGCAAGGGCACTTCTATGTTTGTCCTGTGATCAGGAACCACAAGAACTGTGTCAACTTCAGCTGATTTCTCCATGACACCTTCAGGGAAATGGATGGTTGCGGATATACTATATCCCAGATAGGGCACTTCCTGACCACCAGCGCCTTCAATGTCCAGCAAATCCTGGATGGGAAAGATTTTCTGACTTGAAAGGTTCATGTCATAAAAGGACTTTGATACTGTGGTTACTTGGGAACCTGAATCAAATCTGTTACACTGAATCCCTTCAATGAAGACCACTGCAGTACACTTTAGGCCAATAAACCTTTTTAGAAGACGATCAAAGAGTAAATGGGCTTGGGAATGGCTCCAGCATGTGATTTCTTCTTTGTCCTGAAATCATATGGGACATCTTGGCTCCAGTTTAAATGACCATATTTGGATTCCCACTTTCTTTGCCTCTCTTTTAACTCCTTGTATTTCTGATCAACCAAGGTCTTATTTAGAGGACCTTCACTCCTTCTGGCTATATGATCACACTTAAAACAGAACCAAGGTTTTGGTTTGGGTTTAGGTGCTATTTGTTGGGATTGTACTGCAACTGGAGTTTTAGTAGGGGAGGCATTTAGGGTGGGATTTATCTTATCAGCATGTTTTTGTTTTCTTTGTTCTTTCTTGTTGTTAAGTTGGATTTGTAACTCAGTTACCTGCTTCCTCAAATCCTCTGTTTGAAAACTATGGGGACTTAAGTGTTAATATTTATTTAGGATTAGTAGGAACAACCTAAAGTCAAGTGCAATTCATGAATGGCTGTAATGGATTTTTTGACATCAGTTTAATATGCTTACATCTAGCAGATTTGAAGAATACCAGATGAACAAGAGGATTCATTCATTCATTCATTTATTTGTTCATTTCAGGCACAACAAAATACATATATTGAACATAAAGTGCTCAAAAACAAAAAACAAAAATTACCTGAAAAGGAGTGGGACGAAGAAAACTTATTAAATCCCACCCCTATACTCACTCATCAACAAAAAACAATAAGCTTCCCGCAGCTACGCCCATCGTTGCAAACCAAACAAACCCATCAACAGCCCCGGGCACATGCAAGCATCTCAACGGCAGCTCGCTAGCAACAAATAGAACCTTCATAACTGAATTCAGAATATATTAATTATAAATTGCGTTACCACAGGTAACAGGCAATAATAATTACATAGTAACAAACACACATACATATACATACATACATATATATCTACACACACATGTACATATATGTACATACATACGCACACACTTTTTTTTTTTTTGGAATCCATACCAGCAATGGTAAGAGAACAGACATTAAATAATTAAATAATTTCCCCCTGGGATCAATAAAGTATTCTGATTCTGATTACAGAGCACACTAAAAAACCATCATTGAGTATACTGTGACCAGACCAACTGTTTGTAGAGGAATTTAAATCTATGAATATTTTTGCATTGTTTCATTTGTAAACTCAGACTGTTCCAGATTTTCACACCACATACAGACACACAAAAACCTTTACGGGTTGTTCGAGTTCTGGGTAATTTGAATTCTCCGAAGCCTCTCACATTATAAACCCTTTCTCGAATTTCAAATATAGTTTGTAAATTTGCAGGTAGAAGTTTATTAAAGGCTTTGTATAAGATTATGGATGTATTGTAATTAACCAGATCCTGGAATTTAAGTAACTTTGCCTGAAGAAAGAGTTTGTGAGTATGATCTAGATAACCAGCCTTGTGGATAATACGCAGTGCTCGTTTCTGTACTGTGACTAATGGATTAGTTGTATTTTTATATGTGTTTCCCCACACTTCCACACAATATGTAAAATATGGAAGAACCAGGGTACAGTACAGAGTACGAAGTGCATCTTTATCAAGGTATGGTTTCACTTTATTCAAAACTGCGAGGCTTCTGGAAATTTTGGTTTTTATGTGTCTGACGTGGGGTTTCCATGAAATTTTGTTATCAATTACAACTCCCAAAAATTTGTTTTCACTCACATTATCAATTGATACACCTTCAATGATAATTGGTAATTCTATATTATATTTTAAATTACCAAAAAACATTGCTTTAGTTTTACTCATTGTAAGGAAGAGGACTCCCTTACTACATTTATTTGTATTATATTATCTGTATAGCACTTTAGAGCACACCTTTCACTTTATTAAAAGCACCTTATCAAGCACTTTATTTAGCATTGCACTTTAAGCATGGATTTGCACAGTAAAACATTTGCACACAAGAAGTTTAAATATTTATTGATTATTTATTGGGAATTTTAAAATCAGTTGGTAGCCTTGATTCAGATCCTGCACAGCTGCTCCTCATCAAGGAATGTGGTGGTTGTCTGTCAGGAAAGAAGAATGGTGATTGAGATTGTGATTAAGGTTTTTTAGCAGTAAGGAAAACTAATGCAAATGTGTGTGTGAAATCTAGGAATAAAAGTGGTGCAAATAAGTGTAGGAAGATAATGATTACTCACCTTTCGTGCCTGTGTCCTCTTCAAGGTGTTTGGGCAAATGTTTCCCCGGGGGTCCAGACACCATTTAAAGGTTCCGGGAGAGACCATTGGTAAAGAGAGTGTGGTGAATCTTTTTGTGTTTGGGTTTCGGGGTTTTTATAATATTGGGTTTGGTGTAACATTAAAGTGTGAAATATTTATTAATATGAAAATGTGAAATGTATTTATGTATTTATTTATTCTAATTCATATATTATATACTGTGGTGGAAGGTTGGGATTTAAGAATTTACCTAAGAGTGGAATAATGGTTAAGTCGGTGACAGCTGAACATATTTAAGGCTGCCGGTTGCCATTAGAAGGGGATATTTTGTGCTGTGAAGAAGCTCAAGGAGTTAATTGTTGTAAGGAGAGCTGTATAGCAAATAAATACTTTGTTCCACTGCACTTGCCTTCGTCCAACTCACTGTGTTTCCAGCCGCTAAGGGCCTCCCTGTGACACTCATATTTAATGATAATTTATTTATATCCATCCATGTTTTTATTAATTTTAGCTCCCTGTTTACGGTCATTACAAGATCAGTATAATCATCGCTACTGAAAAATATGTTGGTGTCATCTGCGAACAGTATGAGTTTAAGTACTTGAGAAACATCAAAAATATCATTTATGTATACATTGAAAAGTTTTGGTCCCAACACTGACCCTTGGGGAACACCACATGTAATACCAAGTTTCTCTGAATGGTAATGCCCTATGCTAACATATTGTTCCCGACCCGTTAAGTAACTTTTTAACCAGTTACCAGCTTTCCCTCGAATACCATATCTTTCCAATTTATCCAATAGAATTGAGTAATTGATTGTGTCGAAGGCCTTTTTGAGATCAACAAAAATACCAACTGCATATTTATTTTTATCCAGTGCATTAGTAATTTCTTCTACTGCCTCAATTATTGCCATTGAAGTGGTTCTTTGCGTTCTGAAACCATATTGACCAACATTTATTATTTGATGTTTTTCAAGGAATTTTTCTAATCTTGAATTAAAAAGTTTTTCTAAAATTTTTGAGAATTGAGGCAGTAGAGAAATAGGCCTATAATTGGTAAAACTGTGTTTGTCATTACTTTTGTATAGTGGTATTACTTTCGCAATTTTCATTTTTTTTTAACTTTTTGATCACAAAATAACCTCAACAACAACCTTCCATATCACAAATTCTGGACAATCGTGCCGGGCAGTACAGTACAGCATGAATCATCCACAGCAGAAAACCATCACAAATGCATTATTAAGGGACTTGATTATTGGTTGCAACAATAATCGGCACTTTCTGACACTAATTAACAGCAAATACAACCTGGTAAGTCACAGAACAAATACATAAAAAACAGAGAACCTTGCTGCTGAGAAATGTTCAATGTTAAAAACTCAGCTGAGTGAAACTGATCATGTTTCAGTCCCTGTGGATGTTTGGTCGGACAGAAAGATGAGGGGTTTACTTGATATCACTGTTCACTGCATACAGAAAGAGACAGAGAGGATACAGCTGAAATCCAAACTGTTGGCCTTTGACCGCTTCAAAGGCTTACACACATGTGACAGAATCTGTGAGAAATTTGAAGCTATATGCGACAAATACAATATCAAAGATAAACCATACAATATTATTAGTGACAATGCTGCCAGTATGCGGAAAGCATTCACTGTGTGTTTCCCCACTGAGCAAGGTGAGGAACATGACAATGATGGTGATCATCGTCATGTCCCAGAGCTCTGGCACCACTTAACCTTGGAAGTTCAGAAAACAGTAGGCACTGCTATGGCAAAGAAACAGCGCCTGCAGTGTTTTGCACACACACTTCAGCTGGTGGTGGGAGAGGGGTTGTCAGAGACCAAAGTGGCATCTCCTTCTTTTTTTAAATTTTCTAAGCCCAGCTCTCTACTGCACACAAGCACAACATTCAAAGATGTGTTTGAAGCTGAATTTGGTGAACAGAAAGCGGTCCCTGCAGCTGTAATCACAAGATGGAATTCAACAATGAGACAAGTGAAGGCAGTTCTCCAACGTGAACATCTAAAACTCTGTGCTGCTCTTGAAATGGCTGGGCACAAGGAGTTATTATTCACAGCACAAGAGTGGAACCTGTTGAAGGAAATGGTGGACATCTTAAAGCCTTTCGGGGAAGCAACAGATTTGATACAAGGTGAGAAAATAGTCACTATCAGTGCTGTTGTTCCATCCGTGCTGTCCCTCAATCACCACCTTGAGAAACTGAACATTTCTTGGAATCTTTATCAGTGTGCGAATGGCTAGAGCAGAAGATGGGATCACTGCCCCCTTTTCAGATCCAGTGTACTGTCACGGTACTGTGGCTGTGACCCAGTGTTTTGTATTTGTTGGTTAATTTATCTGTCTCAGTGTCAAGTCCATATCTTTGTGAATGTCTCTTGTTTTCTGTTTTATTTTGATAGTCCTTGTCCTGTGTGCAGCGTATCTAGTTTTGCTTCCCCTTGTCTCATTATGTCTGATTAGTCCCAGTTGTGTTTTCCTCCTGTTTCCCATTCCCTCATTACTCCCTTGTGTATTTCAGCCCTGTGTTTTCATGTGCCGTTTGTCGTGTTGTACATCCTCATGTGCTGGAAGTCTCTCTGTGTTTCTGGTGTCTAGCTTATTTCTGCACTTTTAGATTCTAATGTTTTTGTTCTTAGTTTCTTACTCAGGGTTTTGTTTTGTGAGTTTATATTATGGAGGAGTTTTTCCAGCGACTACAGCTGCCGTTCTAAGTTTACCTTTTTGTGTTTGAGTCCTGCATTTGGGTCCACTTCCTGCTTGCCACAACATAGTTATTACATGTACCTCAAAGCAGCTGCTTTAGATCCAGCATTTTCTCTGTTGTGGATACAACCTGCAACCTGGAGAGTTAACCATCTCTGTCAGCAGTTGATAACCTCAGCATTTGATAGTAACTGTGCCTTTTAAGTTTTTTTGTTTTGAACAGTGATGAGTGATATGGCCACGTTTATGAGTGTAAGCTGGTCTTCATTGCCTGTGTGTGTCTGTTAGTAGGCAGGTTAATGCATTCTGTCTGCATATCTTATTTTCATCTTTTGCCTTTTTGTTGCAATGCTGTGGACCCTTCCTCAGCCTCAACCCCGAATCTGTCGTACTCAGCTTTCTGCTCTTCAGGACAATCCTTAACCCTATATTCATGTGTCCCCATACTAAAACCAGCCTTCATTGTTCCTCCACATTCTTCTTTTTATTTATTTATTTATTTGTTTGTTTATTTTATTTTATTTTTTAAATCAGTCTCGTCCATGTTTGGCAAATCTCAAACTCAGACAGTCTTTCAAAGTCCATTCGAACACTGTGATATTACAGGTAAACTTCCAGCTTGTGATTTGAAGGATGTCTCTCCATCCATGATGGTGTTTGTTTATGCTGCTGGTCCCTTTAAGATTGAGGGCAATGCTGTTGTCTGGCCACCTCTGACTCTTGATGTTAAGCTGTGGAATATTTAGCCAAAACTCAGTGTGTAAGTAGTTATGATAATGTTGATTGTGTTGGTCTGTCATTTTGCTCCAGCCTCTGCGTTCGTGCACCAAGTTGAGCCTGTGTCAATAAGCTCAAACTAACTGATTGAATTTGCGTTTGCCATGGTGATCAGCGCAAGTTAGCAGTATTGATTTGTGTCAGCCCAAACTGTGTTTACTGAACTTCTCTGAGTGGCAGACCCTCTTACCAAACCCAGAATAATCTCAAATTTCTTAAATCAAATAATTTGTCCTTGAAAAACTAAAATAAAATCAGAAATTCAAGTTGGAAACGCAACACAATTCAAGTTATGTGGTGTTTCCCTGTGGTCCAGAACCGGAGACCAGAGTGATGGATCAACAACAGATCTAACTAAAGTTAATCCAGTGCTAAGCTGGGCAAAGAACCACAAGGAATAAAAACTTAGCAAACCTAGTACACAGCAGCTACAAGCATGGGTGTAAGATACATATGAGAGCCTGCAGAGAGGAGTGGAGCTCTGCAGCCAGATGTGTACAGATGTTTCACTGAGTGCACTCACTGGCAACAACATAAACACATTTTATACTTGTTCACATTTTATAAAATTAAGTTTACTTAATTGACTAAAAAACTTTTTCTTAGAAATGATGCGTGCTTCTCTGTGCTATGCTGTATAATATTGTACAACAGATTAATAGGATGGCAGTGCAGGGACTTCGAAACTTGCATTAGAATCTGACTGAAAATATTTCTTCAACAATAAAGTAATCCAGTAACAATTTTCTGTATTTCCACTGCTGCACAGTAAATAACAGCTCCTGATAATTAGTTTGCCGAACTTTATTTCTCAAATTGTAAACAAATACAGTTTAAAACAGCGTTTCTGTAGCTGCCACGATGTAACTCAGTTTAACACAGTAACACGAAGTGTCCATTAAAGTGATCAATAACATTAGGACCCCGTCTTTCTTTGGACTCTGCCTCCAGACAGCCAAAAGTAAGTAAATTTGTGTGAGAAGGCTTTATCAAGTTCTACATGCTGTAGCACTGGCTACCTGTGCAGATCAGCAGTGTCAGGGGCTTAAACCGTTCCATTTTGGTTGTACAGCTAGCTAGATTAGCACTTGTTGAACACTTTCAGATAAGTTCGTCTGGCTTAATCCCCTGGCTTACTCTGCAATCACTTCTGACACCACGTTGTGTTTCCATATAACACTGGCTATTATAGCTCTTGTACTTGTGGTTTACAGACTAAGTAAAATATAAGAATAACACAGAGGAAAAGGATGTGACCAACGGCCATTTACTGAACACCGGCAACAACCCCACACCGCAACCTACACAATCAACCACCTAACAATCAGACACTCAGTCGTGTACAATAGAGCAACGAGTGCTCACTCAAATATGCCACACACGCGCTAATTGTAGAATTTATGCACAAGGAATTTAATTGCGTCTGTAAAATGAAATTATTATTATTTTTTGCTAGCGCATTCATTATGACATATCATTCTATACACTCTTTGTCCAAGAAAGTTACAAATGCGTCTCAATAGTACACAGAGGTTAGATGAGGTGAAACACAAATTTTCTATCACAATAAATAATTTTGTGCTTCAAACATAAAATAACACCCTCATCCAGCCAAGCTGTAGATTTTTCAGTTTATGAATGCCAGTCTAAAGTGAGTTCAGTTTGAGCTCAGTTTTGGTCCTAAATCTCCAAAATACCACCTGTCTGATTGTCAGATAGTTTACAGTGCTGCTGCTGCTTGCTCCTCCAACTGTCATGAACGAGTGAGTGATGAAATGTTTCTCTCACTGAAACCCATTGTGTCCAGTTCAGCTGAGTCAAACTTTTGAGGGTAAATAGTTGTTAGCTGTTTAAATGCTCAATGAAGTTGAAGGGTTTTCTCTGTCAGCGACCCTGAGCCTAGATCAGGCTCTTCGCATTCGCTTTTTCATCCTTCTACAGGCACTCTGTTCTGTCGGCCATCATCTCCACCTCTCATCTCTCAGTCTCCATTCACGCAAACTTCATCTCCACCTCCAGCTCTGAGGGTCCTGCTCTAATCCCTTTCACAGCAGGGGTTCTGTTCTGCGAAGATGGGCCATCGCAGTCTAACCGCCAAACATCCATCTATATTCTGTTCATCAATAAATCATGTTCCTTCTTTCTAATGATCTGTCCTTATTGAAATATTGTTAGTTTGTACAAAATGTGTTGTAGTAAATAACGGTGGTCTTCTTTTCTTTTCTTTTTAAATGGCTCTTCTGCTTTTTATGGTAGCTTTATTTGCTGCACACACAAGTTAGTCTTCATCGTAATGGTTTTCTCTAAATTTAGAAAACATTTCTATTTTGTTTTTATTGTATTTTTCAGGATCTTCACATAGTCTTTTTAATCTAAGTTGACTTACAGGTAGGCTTTTCTTAATTTATATAGAATGGAAACTTTTAGCATGAAGAAGTGTATTACGATTTGTCGGCTTTGTATAAAGGGAGGAAAACGTACCACGTTTTGTTTGTTTTTTTCATTGACATGACAGTTTTTAGTGCCATGTGTCTAAATATAGTTGATATGAAGAACAAATATGAAGATGGAACTCAGTGTTATGGTGTGTTTTGGTTACTATAGGCGTAAACATCCAGCATGAGATGGCTAATACAGCTGGAAGAGAAAATAGATTGCAAAGTAAAAGTGATAAAAGCCAAGAAATTAAAAGAATGAAGAGGGTTATTTGTTGAAAAGGATATACCATCTGAAAGCATTTTAATGTGTGAAAGCATGAGGCAGAATCCAGGCATAGAAAGGAAATGGGGGGGGGGAATCACATTTTTGTTATTATTCTATCTTTTCAAGGGACAACACTAAAGATATGAAACTCTGATAGAACGTAATCAGTGTACAGCTTGTATAATGGTGTAAATTTGATGTCCCCTCAAAATAACTCAACACACAGCCATTAATGTCTGAACTGCTGGCAACAAAAGTGAGTAAACCTCTGAGGTGAAATGTCCAAACTGTGCCCAACTAACCCCTTCTCTTCCTGTTGTCATGTGATTTGTTAGTGTTACAAGGTCACAGGTTTTAATAGGGAGGAGGTTAAACTATTAAACTTGGTGTTATCGCTCTCACACTCTCATGCTGGTCACTGGACTATAAGAAGATTGCCAACACCCTGAAACTGAGATGCAACACAGTGGCTAAGACCACTGAAAACTACTACTGCAACTGAAAACAGATAAGTAACACCCTTTGACTCGCTATAACCTGGAGCTGTTCTGTAAACAAGAAATGCAGCCCAGAGTAGGAACAGAAATCTTTAACAAGTAAAATAATAAAGTACATCAGCTCCTTTGCTTGTAACTCGTGATACACAAGCAGACTAGTGACTCAGAAAGCTAAAATTAGCTAACAATAGGCTACATTAGCTAATGTTTTTGATGCTATTTAGAGAACAAATTTCTAAATTTGTAAGTCAAAAACATTAACCCTGCATTATCAGAACATTTTGAACTTTTGCTATATTTCAGTTAAAGTGTGCATTAAATCTGCATCACTGATTTGTGTCATGTCAGTAAGAATGAAGTAGGCCTGGCGCAGTACAGGAGCAGGAAATGATACTGTACTGTAGAGAGAGCCAATTTCAAGTTAAAGTTAAAAAGGAAAGAAGAATACACTGAAAATTCTTCTAAGTTTCGGTACCAAACCAGAAAAAAGGTTAAACCCACACAATGTACTTTCTGTCAGCAGCACACCTTACTTTGTGAAGCATGAATGCTATGAATGGTAACAAAAATGTGTTATTCATTTTCCAAATGATACAGCTCAACATCAGAGTATTATCATTTCTCAACATAACTTACACATTGCATTTGAGACTGTGTGATTGTTTCATTACAGTGATCTAACTATCAAGCAATAAAAGTGCTCAATTATGTAAAGAAGAAGGCTGAAGTCTGACAAATCACTTAGGTGTCAAATCTGCGGGTTGAATTCGAACCTGCAATTAAACGATTAACTGCAGAGAAAATGCCAGATGTAGCAAATGTTATACAAATTAAAACTCCTTCTATGCAATTTAATATACATGGTCACCTTTTGTCATTCAATAACATCCATGGTTAGTCAACACAGATTTAAGCTTCTCTTTTTTTGATTGCACAAGTATAGGGCTTGGTTATTTTTCTGTATCATCATTGGTTGTTTCTGTATAATGCTATGTGTGGCGTAGAGGTATAAAAGTTCCTTATCTGTAGTTCAGCTTCAACTTGAGGAGGAGGAACTGTTCAACTGAATAGTTACAACCTCCACGGCTGCATTCTTACACATTTATTGAAAACAGAACGTGAAAAAGGTAAGAATATCTTTAAATATCATTGATATTAAATAAAAGCAATTTACCTTTGACCTCCTGACAAACTAAACCAATTTCCATGTCTTCTTTTTTTTCAAAGGCACAGTAACCTTTAACATTTAAATGTATCCAGTCTAAGGTTTCAGATTTATAATATGCAGTCTTTATATTAGAAATAACAGGCAGCACCCAAAGCGGTCAACATTAAAATAGTTTACTTGAATTAAAATGTGTATTTTACTGCTCTGTGCGGCTCTGTTACATTTTTCATGTTTTTTACAGATTTTTGTCACCATTTTATCATCAGCTATCGTCTCTGATTAGAGTAGGCTACACTCACAGGGATAATATGACACATGAAATCCTGGGCATTCACAGAGTCTGAAGCAGAAAGCCCGACTAAACAGGGAAAGTTGATGACCACTAATGAGATACTCTTTATCTCCAACTTAGACTTTAGGGTTTGTCAAGCAAGAAAAGCTTAAATGCCAACATCATAAACACTGGTTGTTAGAACAAATACCTTACCAATACTACAATCAAGTGAACCTTTAGTTGACTTGATAAACTTACGTACCAAATAAAAAATAATAATAAAACACTAAGGGGTTTTCTTCCACTATAAATGCTGTATTTGGGGATGGTGATACTCAGTGATCAGGAACCGCTTTCCACAACGTATGTTTGTGTTCATGTTTTCATATCAAAATTTTCAGGTGTGCATTCTGGTCCCCTGTAGTCAAAATGAAGAAGCCTGCTCTCATCTCTGCAGTCCTGCTGCTGCTGTTTTTTGTTGGGACATCAGCTCAGGGTAAGCTATAAAGCAAAAAGATCGTCTTTATTGTTTTTCTGCTCATCTTCTGTAAACTAACTTCATCCTCCTTTGTTATTTAAGGTAACACTAACTTCAGAGTGCAGGTGAATGTGTCACCCAGTGACATTAAGATCTACAGCACTTCTACTGCTTATAGAGGAAGCCTCTTCGGTGGACTGATGAGACTGAAATACTCAAACCAAGGCTTCAAGTAAGACCATGATATCAGCTATTTCTTTACTAGAAGAAGCCATACATTTGCTTTTGTTCTCTTGATGTTTAATTAAAGTTGAGACCCCGTATATCTGGGTGTGAATTATTAATTTCAGATCACTAATTGTGCCCTGTAATGTTTGTTAACATCTTAAAAAAAAACAAATCTTCATACTTTTTTCTTACAGTAGACCACAGAAACCTGTATATGTACAGTACAGTCAAAAACCACATCACATCTTTAGCTTTAAAATGCCTTCTTTTCATTAATGTTTCATAAATCTTCATGAGTTTTTGAAAGTGTTTGTGCTCTTTTGTGCAATCACAATAGAGGACCTTCTATAACTCAGTTTTTTTCTTTTCAGTTTAATTTTATTTATATAGCACCAAATCACCACAACATTTGCTCAAGGCACTTTATTTTGTAAGATAAAGACCCTGCAATAACATAGAGAAAGTCCCAACAATCACATGGCCCCATATGAGCAAGCGCTTGGCGACAGTAGAAAGATAAACTCGTTTTTAACAGAGAAGAACTTCGGGCTGAACCAGGCTCAGGGGGACCCATCTGCTGTGACCTGCTGGGTGTGAGGGGAGGGAGACAGGTCAAAAGACACAAAAGAGCCAGAGATTAATAATAACTAATAACTGAATGCAGAGTTCTGTGTAAAAACACAGAGAGTGAAATTATTTGCATTGTAAAAAGGATTTCATAGTTATATTAAAAACTGTCCATTTTGCTCTTTAAAAAGTCATGCCCTATGTTTCCAGCTTTCAGTACATACCAAATGATGACTATGGACCATTCCTTCAGAGTGTAAATGGTTTGGCAGGAAATTCATCACACTACTGGCAACTGCTGAGTGGTAAAACCCCACTCGATGTTGGTGAGTGAAACATACTCACGATGTGTTAGATAAGCTGAGGTCAGACATTTGTTGCACACAGTCCAACTTGTCGTATTATATAATATTCTCTGAACTTTAAATTTTTTTTTACAGGTATGGGATGTTACCTTCCAACAGCAAATGAAGTCGTCACCCTGAAATACACAAAAACTTAAGACCATCTAAAGTCTTATTGTTACTTACGGTCAACCAATATGCTTTGATCTTTGGCAAGTTGAGGTTAATAATTGACTTGTTGTGTCATTTTTTTGCTTGGGAGTCTTCTAATCATAAAACGGTAGCCTATCACTAGCTTAGATTCTTTTACTGGGTTTCTGTCAGACTTTATGAATTAAAATTACAGCGTTAATCTACAATTCTGCCACAGTGTAGTAATCTGGAGTAATAGAAAACTCCATCAGTCACAAGAGCAATCAGTAAAACATATACAACACAACAACTTGAACTGTTTTTTAATTTACTGCCTTTATGGCAACTTTTATTGTGTTTGAGAGCAATTAGTAGTTCTCAACTTGCCCCTGAGTGCCATAATTATACATTCAAATTCCATTGTTTGAGAGCTACTTGTATGCTGACAAGTGGTCTCAGTTTTACTGTAAAAGGATGGTGTGGTTATACAGTAGACTGCCCAGAGGCTGCTGTTGGTGAGTTGGTGAGTGAGCAAAAACAGTAAGGGGGGTCAGCTGCTGACTCCATGTCAAAATAGCTTCTTTATCCTGCAAATCAAGTTATCAACAGCTTGCGAGTCAAAAGGCTTCTGAGATTGACTGGGCTGCTGACTTCACCTGGATAACAGCAGGTCTTAAGATCAGCTGTGAAATTAAAGCTATTTTTGAACTTTTTGGGGCTCCTAGAGGGTTGTGAGAGGGGCAAAATAAGATCAAATTCATTGCTGAATAATTTTTGTGTTAGTGCATTTTTATTTTTTTAATAAAATGTTACTGATTATTAGTGTTATCTTCTGCAGGCATTAAATAAAGCATGTAACTTGTAGTCAAAGTAAAATGTTTCTAGCCTTGGTTTCTTTTATTTTTAGACAAGGTTTATTTAAAGTGTTGTTAGCATGTCCACCATTATATATCCTAAGACAATGAAAGGTCTAGACCAAGGGTGTCAAAAATAAGGCCAGAGGCCAGAAACGGCCCGTCAAAGACTCCATTCCGACCCTCTGGATGGCTCAGGAAAATGTGAAGGAGTGCATAGATTTTGAACTTCTAACTGTATTTTCATAAGTTTAAAGCTTTTCATATTAATAAAGAGCCCGCCTCACTTATACTACAGCAAAGTAATTAATAGATAAACAATTAAATGACAGAAATGTCTCCACTATATAAATTCACAGGAGAAAGTACCCTTTCTTTGAATTAATGAAAACATTTTTAGAATTATGGGATAGTCTGGGAAATGAATTACTTTTTGTGTAATTTTACACATTTATCATGTAATTTCACTGGTCTGGTCTACTTTGGATCAAAGTAGCCTGTAAGTGGCACACGATGTAAAAAGAGTTTTACATCCCCGGGTCAAACTGCAAAATTAACATTTAATTTACAGTAAAAGTATTCTGACAACTAACAGCAAAGAAGCTACTAAGAACTTTTACATTTAGGAGAGAACTGTCATTAGCCAAAGTGTTTTATATATATTCTTGGGGCAGGTTAACAGTGTCCCTATGAAAAGGTAGCAGTGGCGTCTTTGGAAAGATCATTAGCAGCTGCACAAATGTCTTTGACCTCAGGTTAATTCATGGACTGCTCAGCATCTGAGAAATCACCCCCACAATCAAACAGCCCCATATGAACAAGCGCTTTGCTACAATGGGATGGAAAAAACTCTGACAGAACCGTGTTAAGGATGGGCCAGCCCTCTCCCCTAACCATTTGGAGGATGAGAACGCGATAGAACGCTAGACCAGGTGTACACCAACATGGCGAATGCATACAGAGCCCAGGTTTATCCCCACCTGGGTCTGTCAGACCATCTCTCCCTTCTGCTACACCCAATATACACACAAAAAATCAAGAGTACTGGGATTACAATTAAAACTGTGAGAACATGGCCGCAGGATGCTACCCCGATGCTTCCGGATTGTTTCCATCGCACAGACTGGGATGTATTCAAGGTGAAGGACACCGACAATCGTACTGCACTGGACAGTTACACCTCCACTGTCTTGGATTACATCTGTTTCTGTGTGGATAATGTAACAACTTGGAAACGACTCCGTGTGTTCCCTAATAATCCACCCTGGATGACACACGGAGTCCAACAACTCATTCGAACGAGGAACAACGCTTTTAAATCTGGAGACCAGGAGGCATATAGTGCTGCCAGGGCCAACTTGAGAAGAGGCATTAAGACCGCCAAACAACAGCATAGGAGGCGTATCGAGGCCAGGTTTGAGAACAACACAAACCCAAGGCAGGTTTGGGAGGGCATCAGGGCTATCACGGACTACAAAAAGAGAACACCATCATCCTCAGCCGATAGTCCTACTCTGGCTGAGGATTTAAATTTCTTTTATGCCCGTTTTGATAGGGAGAACACCGACCCTGTCCTGTCCCCTCTCCCCTCAACTGACCCTGCTCCAGTCCTGAGCACTCACGAGCTGAGGCGTGTGTTCCGGAGCATTAACACCAGGAAGGCGGCCGGGCCAGATGGAGTATTGGGCCGGGTGTTAAAAGACTGTGCTGCGGACCTGGCAGACGTCTTCATCTCTATATATAACACCTCGTTGTCCTGTTCACTGGTACCATCCTGTTTTAAAGCGGCAATCATTGTTCCCATCCCAAAGCAGTTAAATGTCTCATGTCTGAACGATTTCAGACCTGTGGCACTCACTCCCATTCCCGCTAAGTGTCTGGAGAGACTGGTTATTAAACATATTAAAGCTGCTTGTCCACCACCTCTGGACTCGCACCAGTTTGCATACAGGAAGAATCGGTCAACCGAGGATGCGATCGACATAGTGCTGCACACACTATTGGAGCACTTGGAAAACAGGAACACCTATGCACGGCTCCTCTTTGTGGATTACAGCTCGGCTTTTAATACCATCCGGCCATACAGACTCCGTCCCAAACTTCACCAACTGGGTCTTAATTCCTCTCTGTGCAACTGGATTACAGACTTCCTTACTAACCGTAGACAGAGTGTCAGAGTGGGTAAGAACACCTCTTCTACCCTTGTGGTCAACACCGGTGCCCCTCAGGGGTGTGTCCTGAGCCCTCTGTTATACACTCTCTTTACTTATGACTGCATTTCCTCCTGTGCGTCCAATCTCATAGTTAAGTTTGCCGATGACACTACAGTGCTCGGACTTATATCTGACAATGATGAGACAAATTACAGGACAGAGGTGCAACAACTAGAGTCATGGTGCCACGAAAATAACTTGGTCTTGAATGCCAAAAAGACCAAGGAGATCATTGTGGACTTCCGGAGGAAGGGTCACAGCAACCATCTGCCTCTCTTTATTGGCGGTGGGGAGGTGGAGAGGGTGAACAGTTTTAAATTCTTGGGGGAAACGGTGACCGAGGACCTGTCCTGGGGCAACCATACTACCTTAGCTGCACGGAAGGCCCAACAGCGCCTCTACTACCTGAGGAGACTGCGGAGTGCACACATTCCCAGACCTCTGATGCTAAACTTTTATAATTGTGCCATTAGCAGCGTTCTGATGTATGGATTGCTAGTGTGGTTCCCCAGCTGCACCAAGGCCGATCAGCAAGCACTACAGCGGGTGGTGAAAGAAGCTGGCAGAATTATTGGAACAACTCTGCCAGAGATTAGTAATATCTTCCGCACTCGCTGTTTGAGGAGGGTGCACAGTATCCTGCGGGACCAATATCATCCTGCGCGCCACCTTTTCCATCTGCTGCCCTTAGGGAGAAGGTACAGGTCCATACAGGCCAGAACATCCAGATTGGCCAACAGCCTGTATCCACAGGCTGTGAGGCTTCTGAACTCTTTGTCCCCTCTCTCTCACGGACAATAACCATATCCAACTTCTAAATATTACTTGTCATGTTGTATGTTGTTGCTAAGGACTGTTTTATTGCACTGGAGTCATATTTACACTTATCATTATTTTATTCACGGGTGTATGGAAGCTCCAAACGCAATTTCATTGTTTTTCTGACAATGACAATAAATATTTGAATTGAATTGAATTGATGAGGGGAAAGAGAAAAAAAAGAAGAGGAGAAAGAACAAAAGACACAATATGGGAGAGGGAAAACAAAATTTAATGATATGGTAAAGCATGCAATAGACTGGTCTCCTGTGTCCATTCCATGCTTTGCCTCTCCAGAGCGTGAAATTGACACACATGCAAAAGTTGCAGTACTAGCATATTGTATTTGAAGTCAAGAAGTTGCTAATGAGCAAGGAAGGTTAGAGAATTGGCAAAGACAGCTGGACCAAGTAAGGGCTTTTTAAGTAATAGGAATAGGAAGATGTCTTAGCTTTACAGACAGCTATGTTTTCAGAGTAAAAAAAAACTATTTCTCCAGGCCAAACGAAGATCTTTTAGATGAGCACAAATCCATTTCCTCTTCAGCTTACTCATTATTAGACAAAGTACTTTTGTGCTGCTTCCAAGCACTTTGCTCTCAGTTAGGTTCTCTTATCCTGTATATATGCCTCTACATTGTATATATATCTTTTCTGTCTGATATTTATTTCTGATGTCTTTAATATTTATATATATTCTTTTACCCCTGCACAGCTGGCATGTAGCACCCATCATTTTGTGGCACATGTACAATGACAATAAAGGGCTATTCTATTCTAATATTTGCTTTAAGGTGTGTGTTTGAGAGTTACACAGTACCAGGAAATCAAGCATCTCTGTCACAGTCCCGGGCTGTGTGATCCAGCGCTTTGAGTTTTCTTGTATTTTGATATTCATTGTTTATGTTTAGTCCTTTTGGTATTAGCTCCTAGGTTCCTGAGTTGTACTTCTTTGTTCATTTAGATTCATTTGGGTCTTCACCCGTTTTAAAGTTCCCCCTGTTGTTGAGTGTGTCTTGCCTGTCATGTTTTGTCTGCATGCTTAATGTTGTCAAGTTCATGTCATGTCTGCGTCTCGTCATGTTTCCTGTCTATTTTGAAAGTCTGGTTTCCATGTCCATTGTGTTTAGGTTTACATTTTTCTGTGCGTCATTATGTTCATTCTAGTCAGCTGTTTCCTCATGTGTCTCCACTTCCCCTGATCACCTAGTGTGTATTTAAGTCCTTTGTCTCCTACTGTTCATTGTCAGGACGTCTGCCTATTTCCCTTCATATTATCAAGTCATAGTCACAGTGCTAGTTGCAGTCGAAGGCATAGTTCAAGTCACAGTCTTAGTTTGTGTCATAGTCACAGTTTTACTTTTGTCTGTTTACCTTCGTGTAAACTTGGTCTCGTTTTTAGTTTAGCTCATGTGTTTGGCCAGAGTAAAGGCTCGCCTTTAGTTGAGAACGCAGCTCCTTCCTTCAGTGTCTGCTTTTGGGTTTGTGCAACAAAACACACCGTTGTACCCTGCTGTGACAATCTCTGACTTGTCTTGTTTTTCAGAGGAGCTACAGCATTCAGGGCCGTACACAGTGAGGATGTAACACTATTAACAAGGCAATTCCCTGTGTGGGAGTAACGTTTAGGAAGCTGGTCTGCATTGTGTTGGCACGTGGCATTGAAGAAGATAACAGTGAAGGAATCAGTTCCTTAATCTTAGTTACAGCAAAGCAACAAATGAAATGATTCACTAACAGGGACTTGGAGGAGAGAGGCCTAATGTTTAATACTCCACACTTACTCCATAGTGCAGTTGAGGGTGTTATATTGAAAAGTGAATAAAAATAGCATTTTTATATTGTGACTAAGAATTTCATGTTAGGAAGTTTCATGTATTCTACATGCTTTTTTTTTTTTTTTTTTTTTTTTTGCATTATCCTGAAATTTAACTATATACCATTCAGAAACTGTCACTTGTTGTTTTTTACAATGTGAATTATTTCTATTCGTGTTCTCAAATACTGAACTTCTTCAGGTGGTTTGGAAGTTAGTGGGCCAATACTCAGACACTGATACTGATGATAAGAAAAACCTGTGAGACTTCAGGCTTTCATCTTCAAGAGTTTTTTTTTTAATCTAGAAAAGTAGTTTTACAGCACTCATCATATATGTTAAACAAAATGTGTATGCAAATGGTTGTGCAGAAAACAGCACAAAGCTAGCAGATGAAAATGTAGGGTGTACGAAAGGCCTTGCAGCGGTTTAAACTGAACCCTCTAGTAATAATGACCCACACTCACCTTGGCTTGTGTAATGAGGCACATGATTAATAGTGGGGTACTACCCTTCTTAAGGGACAACCCCAACGAGGGTTTAAATACCAGGGACTTTCCACCATTTGGTTTTAGAACTGAAAAAGTCTCTTTGATGAGAGGTGAAAAACTTTCCCAAAACTTAAAGTTCAACTTAATTTTTACTTCTAACAATTTGTTATAAAAACAAAAGTGCTCAATTCCAAGTGGCTTCTAATCAACCATACAAACAAAAGAGACCAAAAATTAAAAACATCTGTCATCTGGCCAAACAAATGGGATGTCTGAGTCAAATCTAAAGATTAACCAGTCATGCAAGGCAAGGCAAGTTTATTTATATAGCACTATTCAACAACAAGGTGATTCAAAGTGCTTTACAGAGACATTAAAAACAAAAACAAATAAAAAGCATGATTTAAAATTGATTAAAAATTAATAAAAAACAGTAGATAAAATCAGAACAGTAGATAAAATCAGTAGTTAAAATGTGAGTTTTGAAATTTAAGCTTAAGTGTGGATTTGGTGTTTTATTCAAATGCAGCTGAGAATAGGTGAGTCTTCAACCTGGATTTAAATAAACTGAGTGTTTCAGCTGATCTGAGGCTTTCTGGGAGTTTGTTCCAGATATATGGAGCATAAAAGCTGAATGCAGCTTCTCCGTGTTTGGTTCTGACTCTGGGAACTGATAAAAAACCAGATCCAGATGACCTGAGGAATCTGGAAGGTTCATACTGGGTCAGGAGGTCACTGATGTATTTTGGTCCTAAACCATTCAGAGCTTTATAGACCAGCATCAGAACTTTAAAGTCTATCCTCTGACGGACAGGCAGCCAGTGTAAAGACCTCAGAGCTGGACTGATGTGGTCCACTTTTTTGGTCTTAGTGAGGACTCTAGCAGCAGAGTTCTGAATGAGCTGTAGTTGTCTGACTGATTTTTTAGGTAGACCTGTAAAGATGCTGTTACAGTAATCAAGCCTACTAAAGATGAATGCATGGACTAGTTTTTCCAGGTCCTGTTGAGACATCAGATCTTTTATCCTTGAAATATTCTTGAGCTGATAGTAAGCTGATTTTGTTATTGTCTTAATGTGTTTTTCTAAGTTTAGGTCTGCATCCATTACTACACCCAAATTTCTCGCCTGGTTTGTGGTTTTTAGGTGTATAGATTGAAGTTCTCTGGTGACCTGTAATTGTTTTTCTTTGGCACCAAAGACTATTACTTCAGTTTTGTTTTTGTTTAGCTGGAGAAAATTGTGGCACAACCAGTCATTAATTTCCTCAATGCATTTACCAAGAGCCTGTACAGGGCCTCGGTCTCCTGGTGACATTGTGATATATATTTGTGTCATCTGCATAGCTATGATAGTTTATTTTGTTGTTCTTTATAATCTGTGCCAGTGGGAGCATGTAAATGTTATACAGAAGGGGTCCCAAGATGGAACCTTGGGGAACTCCACATGTGATACTTGTCTGCTCAGATGTGAAGTTACCTATTGATACAAAGTATTTCCTGTTTTCTAAGTATGTTTTGAACCAGTTTAGTACAGTTCCTGAAAGACCTGCCCAGTTCTCCAGTCGTTTGAGTAATATGTTGTGGTCAACTGTATCAAATTCTGCACTGAGATCTAGTAAAACTAAGACTGACATTTTTCCACTGTCTGTATTCAGACATATGTCATTAAACACTTTGGTCAGAGCGGTTTCAGTGCTGTGGTTCTGTCTAAAACCTGACTGGAAGGCATCATAGCAGTTATTCTGTTTTAAGAAGTAATTGAGCTGTTGAGTAACTGCTTTTTCAATGATCTTACTTAAAAATGGGAGATTTGAGATCGGCCTGTAGTTGTTCATTTGTGTCTTGTCAAGATTGTTGTTTTTCAGTATAGGTTTAATTACAGCAGTTTGTAGTGGTTCTGGAAACACACCTGACATTAAAGTAAAGTTGACATGCAACAATGAATATTGTGCTGTTGTTCTGGTATTTTATTACATGGTCTGCGTTTTACAGGCCCAACTTTTACAGGTGTAGCCGGATGGGCTACTCGCCTTTCTTTTTGCTCGCTCGCTCGCTCGCTCGCTCTACTGCTCTCGCTCTCTCCTGCGCTCGCTCTCACTGCAAAACTAGGTCAATTGGGAACCCACCTGCATATTGATTGCAGGCTGGCATCAGGTATAAAGCTAAGCCGGTGCTTCTCTGGACTACTCCTCCCATGCATTCAGCGCAAAGCAGCAGTAAATGCTGGCACTCTGCGACGGACTGATCGGCAAGAGTAGATCATATGACAGCCACAGGTATGCTCTTGCTTAACCTCAGATTCCCTCTCAGTATTGGAATGTATAGTAATAGTTTTTGCGGCCTGTTGTAGCGCGGCAGGTTGTTTTATTCCGGCGTTGCGGAGAGAGGTGCTTGTGTGATCCTCCACCAGTGAGAGTATAGCGCCTCCGGTCCTGGGGTAAGCTGCTAAAACTATTTTTATTAGCATTCACAGCTACCAGAGGCTAAGGTTACATTTATCTGTTTTAGGGCTTGATCGCTGCCTTCACCTCCGTGGCAACTCGCACAGCCTTAATTGAAGAATCAAGACGCCTGCTTAGCCGTTGTTGTGAGGGCTCCTCCTCGGTGGAGCCTGCTGTCTTGTCTTGTCTGGTTTTGAATTGTTTTATCTTGTCTTATCTTGTTTTATTAAGTAGGCCTAGCTTTTCCTGGTTCGCCTGGTTTTTATTCTATTCTATTTTATTTTTGGACTGTTAGAATAGAATAGAGAATAGCCTTTATTGTCATTGTACAGGGTACAACGAAATTGGAGTGCCACTCCCTTGGTGCAAAAATACAATAATAAATATAAATGTAAAATATAACAGGTACAATAAAACAAACAATAGTAAGTACAATATATACAGGATAGCAGCATTAATATAATGACAGTAAGAATAGCAGCATAATAATTGACGGTGACAGTATGGTGTAGCTAAGCAGTTTCAGTTGTTTTTGTGCTTATTTACTATGGTGATAGCTCTGGGAAAGAAGCTATCCCTGAATCTGTTTGTCCTGGTTTTATGTGACCTGTACCGTCGGCCTGATGGTAATAGTTCAAACACCTGATTGCTGCGGTGAGAATGGTCCTTGATGATATTGCCAGCTCTGCTGAGGTACCGAGAGTTTGCAATGACCTCCAGGCTGGGCAGAGAGCAGCCGGTGATCTTCTGGGCTGTGTTGATGACCCTCTGCAGTACTTTCGTGTCTGCAGCTGAGCACCCTGCATACCATGTTGTTATGCTGTACGTTAGGGTGCTCTCTATGGTGGCTCTGTAGAATGTCACCAGCAGCCTCTCCTCCAGGTCGTTCCTCCTGAGCACTCTCAGAAAGTGGAGACGCTGCTGGGCCTTTTTTACCACCACCGTGGTATTTGCAGTCCAGGAGAGATCATCAGAGATCTGCACGCCCAGAAACCTCATGGAGTGCACCCTCTCCACACAGCTCCCGTGAATGTACAGTGGGGCCGGGTCGGCTCTGCCCTTCCTGAAGTCAAAGATAAGTTCTTTAGTTTTTGTGGTGTTCAGTTGGAGGTTATTAACTGAACACCACTCAGTCAGTCTGTTGACCTCATCTCTGTAGTCCGACTCATCCCCCCTTGAGATGAGTCCAACCACGGTGGTGTCATCCGCAAACTTTATGATGGTGTTTGAGAGATGGGTAGGGGAGCAGTCGGATGTGTAGAGTGTAAACAGGAGGGGACTCAGAACACATCCTTGTGGAGACCCGGTGCTGAGTGTGATGGTGCTGGACAGGTGTGGGCCGAGTCTGACAGACTGTGTTCTATTTGTCAGGAAGTCCTTGATCCAGAGGCAGATGGGGGTGGAGAGTCCCAGGTGAGACAGTTTCTGGACCAGGATCTCTGGGATGATATGATTAAATGCTGAGCTGAAGTCCAGGAAGAGCATTCTCACATAGCTTCCTCGGTGCTCCAGGTGACTCAGCGCAGTGTGGAGCGCTATGGTGATAGCGTCCTCGGTGGATCGATTAGTCCTGTAGGCAAATTGGTGGGGGTCCAAAGTGGGAGGCAGACCGGCCCTGATGTGCTGACAGACCAGTCTCTCAAAGCACTTCATCACTACAGGTGTAAGTGCAACAGGCCTGTAGTCATTTGGGCTGACCACAGCTGTCTTTTTGGCGATGGGGATGATGGTGGAGGTTTTGAGGCAGGGCGGGACGGTGTTTAATGACAAGGAAAGGTTGAAGATTTTAGTGAAGACTCCGGTCAGTTCGTCAGCACATGCTCTGAGAACCTTTCCATGTATTCCATCAGGACCTGCCGCCTTCCTGGAATTCACTGACCTTAGAACACACCTCACTTGATGCTCCTTAAGTGTTAGTGTGCCGGTGCTGGGGGCGGGTGGAAGTGGTGTGACAGCTGAGGGCCTGGTCGTCTCAAAGCGGGCGAAGAAACAATTTAGATCCTCAGCCAGCGAGGCATCAGTCCTAGATGTCGCCTGGTTATTGCTTCTGTAGTTGGTAATGTGATTGATCCCCTGCCACATTTTTCTGGGGTCGTTGTCAGCAAAGTGATCTTCAATCCTCCTCCTATAGGGCTTTGGAGCGTGATGTCACGGGAGGTGGGCCACGCCCCCTTTCGCCATGATAGTAGGCCAGACACAGGATACAGCTTCAGCTATGGTTCGTATGTGTTGTGTTGTCAGTTACAACGTTAGATCACACGATCGTGAAGGCAAGAAGCTGGATAATGGGCTCTCTTTTCATCATTTTCCATCCTGGAGGCAACGTGAGGGATCCCATTTATCCGATATTACTAAACAAAGACGTCAGGCTTGCATTGCAGCGGTGAGACGAGCGGATATCGAGTGCTCTGCAATCCCCAGCTTTTTGTTGGTTTGCTCTCCGCATTTTCTTTCCGGTGAGTTCTAAATTAATACATATCACTCTAAAAGGCTTTTAGTGTTATTTTCAATGCGCTGAGGTCATAGATAATGAGATAAAACATGCTAATGTGTGATGCTGCAGAACCACGTTATGTCGACTGAGTAGCTTATGATTTAGCATTATTGCAGGCAAACCAGCATATGAAATGAATGTAACAAATCCAGACTGGGCACCAACACTGCATATGGGCCTCTAAAAACATACTAAATTGCTATCATTGTACACTAATCCGCACATAACTTCCAGATGAATCACACACCTGTCATTGGAATATTGGTGTACATTTACCTTATGTGTATGCACTAATTTTATCTTACAGGCTTTTGTTATGCAGCTGCAGAGTCTGAAGGTGTGCTGCGTGCAGAAGTGATCGATGAAGATCTGACAGAAGACGAACAACAAAATCACAATGTCATGGAGGCAGTGGACAGCAGTTGTGTTGGACAAGTCGAGGTTGAGGTACCAGTTGCAAATGTGGGCAGAAATAAACACAACACTGCTTGATAAGATTAAGGTTTGCTGTGTTTTGGTGAATATGTGCCCCAGTGTGGTTGTCAAACCAGCGCCAAATGAAACTTGCTCTTGTTGAGTATTCATAAAGCTGTTGTGTTGCATGTGTAGTTCATTGTAAATAATTGTACTTTGTGTGAAGTAGTTTCAATAAAACAGAAAAGAATAGTATATTTGTTTGTTTGTTTTTTTATTCTTGATCTGTTCACATGTACTTAGCAAGTACATAAAAATGAAATGCAAACTATTTACATGGCAACACACAGCTGGCATCAATCTTGAACCACAAAATGAAACATTACAGGCTATTTAGAGCAGCACATTGTTTGGAGAAGTATTTCCCAACAAGTTCAGGAAGGCACACTTTAAGAAAGAAGTCTTGTGCTTGCTTTAAGCGCGGTTCCCAGAAATCCACTTCAGGGAAAATGCGTATCACAGCAAGGTCTCTCTGTGTCCACACGAGGTCACAGTGGTTGGCGCTGGTAACAAAAATTTGTATTTGTACCTGACAGTAGTGTATCCAGTAATGGTGACAAATCCTCCAGCGTTGCAGGAATCTGCCGTTTTTGCGATCGCCTCCTTTTGCCTCTCAAAGGCAAAAGGAGGGTGTGTTTATGTTTTCATCAAGACCATGTTTTTGGGCAGCTGCTGAGGAGAAGTCAATGTTATGTGCAACCTCGGGCTGTATCTTGGTCATATTTCCGGGCAATACCCAATATGCTGGCTCGTCTGTTACAGTTCTGGTGACTCTGATACGCACTGTAGCCTCAACTTTAAACAAAAGAGCAGCGACATGGGTGCAGGTCTCTGCAACTCCAGCCATGCATGTGCAGTGAGCAGCCTCAACCCTCCCATTGGTGCTCACAATGACCCATGGCTGTAATGCAGTTTCATTCAGTCGTTGTGAGTGCAGTACCTGAAACACACAAAAATCACTTTTGTTAAAAGGTCTGTAATGAACCAAGGCTAATATAGATGGGTTGGCTGTACGTGCAAATCAAAAACTGTAACAAGGAAGTTGTTTAGAAAGTTATCAAGTTCAAACCGACTTACCTTTGTCTTAACGACAACGTACTCGCAGCGTGGAGGCTTAAAGATGGACAAATCTTGCACCCAGCCGTTCGTGAATTGGATGTGGGCCTCCAGGGATTTATAATTCTTAAACTGGTTTGCTGTGTATGAGCTGATTCCACAGACAAGGTATGCGAAGATCGGGATAGGACAAAGGCGGTAGGTTTCCACTCCACTTCCTTATTTCATACGGGTCCACATTACCGATGCACGCAATTTTTTTTTTTTTTTTTTTTTTTTTCAAAGTACCGTCTCTTGGCGTCTGGGCGCAATCGGTCGCGATACAGCCCTTTGTCTTTTGCGCTGATTTTGAGCATGGTTCTGGCAGTCCCGATTCCAACACTCCAACATTGTGTGCTTGTTTTGCTTTCTAGCCTACTGACATGGCGCCGCGATCCCACAATGCACTGCGGCGTGACGTCAACTCCAAAGCCCTATTGGCAGCCTTAGCTTTCCTGATGCCTCTACTCAGGTCTGCCCTGGCCGCCCTGTACGCAGCCCTGTCCCCTGACTTGAAGGCAGTGTTGCGGCTTTTTAGGAGGGATTGCACTTCGCTATTCATCCAGGGTTTTTGACGGTGACATTATCAACACAGTTCCTGATGTACGAGAGTACAGTGTCCTTGTACTCCTGGAGGTTGTGGCTGGAGAATAAATCCCATACAGTAGATGAGAAGCAGTCCTGCAGTTGAGAGAGGGCTCCTTCAGGCCAGGTTTTTATTGTCTTTGTCTGGGGCTTTGTTTTTCTCAGCAGGGGGGTGTAGGTGGGGGTGAGGGACATGCAGAGGTGGTCAGATCCAGCCAGGTGGGGCTGGGAACTTTAAATCGCCTCAGTTGCCGGTCTCAGCCTGTGGGGAGCCAGACCGGCTTGCGATTGAGGCTTGGACAATTACTACCAGCACGAGTGGTAGTTTGACCCGTGGGGCATAAGCCTTCGTGTGTGTGTGTGTGTGTGTGTGCGATTTCTTTTATTAAAGTTAAAGTGTGTTTTAGTTTTTTTATGATCTGTAGCGAGCCAGACGCTCAGTGTCCCTTTTATTCTTTTAACATATTTCTGTTTTATTTCAGTGGACGAAGGACGTGCCAGTGGCCCTGGGACCTCAGGTGGTGGGTCGTTTTTCACACTTTCTTTTGTACAGCACCGGGTGGGCTGCAGTGATTTTCGTTTTGTGTGATTTTCTTTTGGGTCCACGGCTGCTGGTAAGTCCAAGTTCCATGATTGTTTTATTTTCACTTTAGGACACTGTCAACAATGACGCTACATCTTGGTTTCTAAATATTTTATTTATTTTTACTATAAATAAAATTGTTTTAATATTGGAACCAACCTGCCTCAGTGTGCATCCTTAAATCTGTGCGGCCTCTTTTATTCTTTTTATCTATTTTTCTTAAATATATTTCCTGGGGGTGAGATTCCCCTAGGTGGCGTTGTCATTTTATTATTCCCTTTTATCTAACCCCGCCGACCACTTGGTCACACAGGCATTGCAAACTAGCTTAGACTATAAAAGCAATGGTGTGTTGCTTGCTTCATGTGACATACCTGTCCCAATGTAAAACAAAACTAAACTGCCTTCAAAGTGGTTTATTTTAACGTTTGCCATGTCACTTCTTAAATCTTGTCCCTGAAAAATTCCTCAATTAATTAATTTAAAAAATGCAAACAAATGATGATGCTGGTGTTTGTTTACTGAATACTAATACTGAGAGGATGAAACAACTTATATCTGATAATCCATATGTATTGTATAAACATACAATATATACTCTCTTGACTTCCGGCGCCCCCCGTGTGTGGCAGCCTGTTACAGCAGCTCTGCTCATTCTGAGTTTATTTCTTTCTTATCTTTTCTTCTCGTAATTTTTTATAACTAACGTATTAGTAATTAGACTCTGCAACCATGTTCTACCGTTTTGTGCTAGTTCTGGTCGTTTTTCTTAGTTTTTCTCTACTTTTTTCACCCGTGTCTGGGGACCCAGAGCAGGGATCCTTTGTTTACAGTAAGGATCAGCTGTTAGCGCTGCGTCCCGCAGCGGTACTGCCGGCGGACAGACCTGACATTCCCAGCGAGCTGAGGAGGAAAAGACGGGGGTGTCGTGCTGGGAAGGAGCGCCGTCGGCCGAGAAGGAGACGTTATCGACCATCTCTTCCTTCTGTAATTATTGGAAATGTACGGTCTTTGCCCAATAAAATGGATGAGCTCACGTCGCTAACCTGGTCACAGAGGGAGTACCGGCAATGTAGCATCATGATGCTAACGGAGTCGTGGCTAACACCGCTAACTCCGGACACGACAGTGACACTACCGGGATTCCAGCTGCTGCGAGCGGACAGGACGAGAGAGAGCGGTAAGAGGAAAGGAGGGGGACTGGCAGTGTTTGTGAATGACAGATGGTGTAACCCTGGGCACATCACTGTGAAAGAACAACTCTGCAGCAGAGACATTGAGCTGTTAGCCGTTAGCATGCGTCCGTACTACCTGCCCCGGGAATTCTCGCATGTTATCGTGATAACAGCGTATGTCCCCCCCTCGGCCAACGCGGATGCAGCCTGTGACACTCTCCACTCAGTGGTCAGCAGACTGCAAACACAATCTCCGAGAGCCCTCCTCATAATATCAGGGGACTTCAATCATGCCTCACTGGACTCCACACTGCCCACCTTCACCCAGTATGTGACCTGCCCAACCAGAGACAATAAAACACTGGACTTACTGTATGCCAATGCTGAAGAGGCATACAGTTCATCACCTCTCCCTCCCCTGGGCAGATCTGATCACAACCTGGTGCACCTTGTCCCTGTGTATGAGCCCTTAGTGCGCAGGGAGCCACCAGCCACCCGCACAGTGCAGAGATGGTCGGAGGAGAGCGAGGAGGCTCTTAAGGATTGTTTTGAGTCGACTGTGTGGGAGGTGATCTGTGACGACCACGGAGAGGACATCGACAGCCTTACCACATGCATTACTGACTATATTAATTTCTGTGTGGATAACACCGTACCTACCAGGACTGTACGGTGTTTCTCCAACAACAAACCTTGGATTACCCCAGAAATTAAAGCTGTCCTCAAGCAGAAGAGGAGGGCCTTCAAATCCAAAGACAAAGAGGAGTTGAAAAGGGTGCAGAGAGAGTTGAGGGGACTGATAAGGAATGGGAAGGACAGCTACAGGCAGAAGATGGAGAACCAGCTTCAGCAAAACAACGTTGGTGAAGTCTGGAGAGGCCTCAGAACCATCTCAGGCCACAAACATCAGAAATCTCTGCCTGGGAGGGATGTGAGGTGGGCAAATGAACTGAATCATTTCTTCAACAGATTTGATTCAGCCATGAGGCAGTCTCCAACATCGGCTGCAGACTCAACCACCCCCACTGCTGCTGTTCCACCTCTGACACCTCAGACACTTCACACCTCCTCTATTCACCCTGCTCACTCCTCCCCACCCCCAACAACAGCATCCAATACACACTCAACACAAGGCTCCAGCCTGTCTCTCTCAACCACCCAGGTTAGGAGGGAACTGAGGAGGATTAAAGCCAAGAAGGCAGCGGGTCCAGATGGCATCAGTTCGAGGGTCGTCAGGTCCTGCGCGGACCAACTGTGTGGTGTGATGGAGCACCTCTTCAACCTGAGCCTGAGGCTGGGAAGAGTCCCACAGCTCTGGAAAACCTCCTGTGTACCAGTGCCAAAGACTTCACGCCCCAAGGACCTCAACAGCTACAGGCCGGTGGCTCTGACATCCCACCTGATGAAGACCCTGGAGCGGCTGGTCCTGGCTCAGCTTCGGCGCCTTGTGAGCTCATCACTGGACCCACTTCAGTTTGCCTACCAGCCTGGCATTGGAGCGGATGATGCCGTCATTCACCTCCTACATCGCTCCCTCGCTCACCTGGAGACCGCTGGAAGCACTGTGAGAATCATGTTCTTTGATTTCTCCAGTGCCTTCAACACTATTCTTCCCTCGGTTCTGAAGGACAAGCTGGAGAACTCAGGAGTGGACCATCACCTCACTACCTGGATTTTGGACTACCTCACCGACCGACCACAGTATGTGAGGACTCAGGGCTGTGTGTCGGACAGGGTCGTCTGCAGTACGGGGACCCCACAGGGAACGGTTCTGGCTCCGTTCCTCTTCACCATCTACACTGCAGACTTCTCCCACAACTCCACCCAGTGCTTCCTGCAGAAGTTCTCTGATGACTCTGCTATAGTCGGCCTCATCACTGATGGGGACGACAAGGAGTACAGAGGACTGACTCAGGACTTTGTGGACTGGTGCCAGCTGAACTACCTCCAGATCAATGCCAGTAAAACAAAGGAGCTGGTGGTAGACTTCCGCAGGCACAAACATCCTCCACTGCAACCACTGAACATCCAAGGTATGGACATTGAGACTGTGGACAGCTACAGGTACCTTGGTGTTCATCTGAACAGCAAACTGGACTGGACTCATAACTCAGACGCCCTCTACAGGAAAGGGCAGAGCAGACTGTACCTGCTGCGGAGACTCAGGTCGTTTGGAGTGGAGGGCCCACTCCTGAAGACCTTCTATGACTCTGTGGTGGCCTCAGCCATCTTTTATGGTGTGGTCTGCTAGGGCGGCAGCATCTCTTTTGGGGACAGGAAGAGACTGAACAGGCTTATCCGAAGGACCAGCTCTATTCTAGGATGCCCTCTGGACCCAGTGGAGGTGGTGAGTGACAGGAGAATGGTGGCTAAGCTGTCATCCCTGTTGGACAACATCTCCCACCCCATGCATGAGACTGTGACAGCACTGAGCAGCTCCTTCAGTGGGAGACTGCGGCACCCACGGTGTGGGACGGAGAGATTTCGCAGGTCTTTCCTCCCCACTGCTGTCAGACTCCACAACAAAGACTTTAACTGATCAAACACACACATCCACAAATGTGCAATAACACTAAGTGCAATAATCTTTTCTGGCATCGTTGTATTTTTACTCAGTTGTATATAGCATTTGTATTATATTTTTATCTTATTGTATATTTTATTCTATTTTATTCTAGTGTATATAGTATTCTATTTTATTCTATTCTGTACAGTTGTGTACTGTATTTATTATTATTTTATTTTATTCTAATTTTTGCTTCATAACTTTTGCACTGTCCACTTCCTGCTGTGACAAAACAAATTTCCCACGTGTGGGACTAATAAAGGTTATCTTATCTTATACATATATGGTCATGGTCCATGGGAGTGTCTGGGGGGTTTCCATCTATGGCAGTTGATCTTCTGTCCACCCCTTCGGGGTGGAGCTTCCAGCATCTCACCTGGGCCTCATCTGCAAGCAATCAGCAAGAGAGCTTCTTAAACTGGTGCAACCTGCTACTCTTTGCCAGTTCGTTATGCCCTCCACGATGGTAACTAGGCAGCTCTTCTCAGTTACCTGCTTCTTACTCAAGCAATAACTCCTTCTCCATCTGTACAGCCATTACTTCTCCACCAAGCTGAAGGAGTCCCACAGGCTAACCAAGCTGGGTAGGACTCCTTCTTCAGCTTGGTGGCTCCCCTCACCTCAGGTATCCACCATTTGGTTCGGGGGTTACCACCACGACAGGCACCAATTACCTTGCAGCCGCAGCTCCGTGCAGCGGCTTCGGCAATGGAGGTGCTGAACATGGTCCATTCGGACTCAATGTCCCCAGTCTCCCTCGGAATGCTGTTGAAGCTCTGCCGGAGGTGTGCATTGAAGATCTCGTGGACCGGGGCCTCTGCTAGACATTACCAGCACACCCTCACTGTACGTTTGGGTGCGCCAGGTCTGTCCAGCGTTCTCCCTAACCACCTGATCCAACTCACCACCAGGTGGTGATCAGTTGACAGCTCAGCCCCTCTCTTTACCCAAGTGTCCAAAACATATGGTCCTGGTGCCACGTGAACTTATGGACACTGTTATGTTTGAACATGGTGTTCGTTATGGCCAAACTGTGGTTTGCACAGAAGTTCAATAACCAAACACCGCTCGGGTTCAGATCCAGGAGGCCGTTCCTCCCAATCACGCCCTTCCAGGTCTCACTGTCGTTGCCCACGTGAGCATTGAAGTCTCCCAGTAGGACAACAGAGTCCCCAGGAGGAGCACCCTCCAGTGCCCCACTAAGGGACTCCAAGAAGGCTGGGTACTCTGAACTGCCGCTTGGCGCATAAGCACAGACGACAGTCAGGACCCATTCCCTGACCCGAAGGTGAAGGGAACAAACCCTCTCGTCCACTGGGAGAAACCCCAACATACCAGCAACAAGCCGAAGGGATACCAAGATACCCACCCCAGCCCGACGCCTCTCACCAGGGGCAACTCCAGACTGAGACAGAGTCCAGCCCCTCTCCAGGAGACTGGTTCCAGAGCCCAGGCCATGCGTTAAGGTGAGCCCGACTATATCTAGCCGGTACCTCTCAACCTCACGCACTAGCTCAGGCTCCTTCCCCACCAGAGAGGTGACATTCCATGTCCCAATTGCCAGTCTTGGTAGCCGGGGAATAGTCCACCAGTCACACTGTACACGACCCCTACAGTGCCTCCTGCGGGTGATGGGCCTGCAGGAAGATGGTCCCATGTCCCTTCTTCGGGCTGTGCCCGGCCGTGCCCTATGGACTAAGGCCCGGCCACCAGATGCTCGCCCTCGAGCACCCTCCCCGGGCCTGGCTCCAGGGCGGGGCCCTGGTAACCCTATCCCGGGCAGGGTGAACTGTTCCCTCGATGGTCTTTTCATAGGGGTCTGCTGAATCGCTCTTCGTCTGGTCCCTCACCCAGGACCAATTTGCCATGGGAGACCCTACCAGGGGGCAAAAACCCCCAGACAACATAGCCCCTGGGATCCCTGGGACACACAAACCCCCTCCACCACGATAAGGTAGCAATTCGCGGAGGGGATTTTGACAGCCCTATTAAAAATTAATATCAGTTTGTACATGCTCCAGATAAAACCTGGCACTTTTTCTCAACATTTTGCCGGGACGTTTCAAAGAGCCAGAAAGTAAATAAATGGCAGACGGAAGTGGCGAAGATCAAATCGTCTTACGTTTCATGCATGCGCAGTACAGGAATGTAGCGTTTTCAGTGTGGATGAAAACGACTGAAAACGATAGTGTGGGCACGGAGCGTTTTTAGACAAAAAAATCCCAAAACGCATTTTTCAGATTTATCCGTATTAGTGTAGACGTAGCCTCTGTTAGCAGCACACCTTAACTTTGTGAAGCACGAATGGTAACAGTGTGTTATTCATGTTCCAAATGATATAACTCTACATTAAACATTCCCATTTCAAAATGCAATTCACTCATTTCATTTGAGATGACTGCTTGATTGCAGTGATCTAACTATCAATTGATAAAACTGCTCAATTATATATATAAAAAAAATACAAAGACCGAAGTCTGAATAGTTTGTAAATTACAAACACAGATCACGGTAACATCATTAGCTTTATTTGTTACCTTTCTGGTGTACTTGCGTGGTTACTCAATGAGGCTTGAAGGTGGAAGTTAAAAAAGTCTATGTGCTGCAATTAAATAATGTCCACAGTTTACACAAGAACAAGATAGAAGCAAGCACTTCCACACAATTTAGACATTTTTCTACACTTGTTGAGGAAGCATGCATACATATTTTGAAACTGGATTTTCACCATCCAAACCAGTCAGGGAGAAAATACCATTGCACAGTCTTCCTTTAGTACTTCAATATAATGTACATTCTAAAGGTTTAGTGAAGTCAAGCATGCAGGTACATTATCTGCACCCATTATCTGATGGGTGTGGGGATCCAAAGGCAGTCAGTCAGGAAATTTTTTTTATTTTTCCAATAATTCTTTAAAAATAATTAGTGACTACTTCGTTCCTCTTAATAACCCCTTAATGCCTAGTGCATCATATTAGTACATACAGTTTTTGTGAGTTTTTTAAAACTTCTTTTGACTTTTTTTGGGGTTTTTTTGTTTCATGCTTTTTTATACATCAACATCATAATCAAATGCAGCTCTTTCTCAGGAGGCTTCTGAGATTGGCTTGGCTGCTGACCTCCACCTGGACACCAGGATGTCTGTAACGCCAGCTGTGAAAACTAATGACAACCATGTTTTACAGATTTCTGTGGCACTGTGAGCAGGGCAGAATGACAGCTTCACAGAAATTAACATTAGGTTAAAAGCTGAGTAACTACTAAGAACTGTTACATTTGAGAGAGAACTATCATTAATCAAAGTGTTTTCATAGTTATTATTGGAGTTGTTCAAATGGTGTGCTTATGAAAAGATAGGGGTGGAGGCTTTGGGAAGAAGCCTCCACCATCAAATTCAAATAGTATAATTTTATAATTTCTAATATGACATTACATTTTATCAACCTAACCAAGCTTATGGATTATTTATTTCATTGGAAGGCCTAATATGAATCACCTACTGACAGACGGGGTGCCAGGATTCAGATTTTGGATGGCCCCAGAGTAATATGAAATGGGCCCTCTCTGAGGTGAACCTATCTTGCTCGTGTTTTATGAGTACACCAAATTGATCGTCACATCTTGCCTTGAGAGAAAGTCCTGAATGCTTGTTTTCAGCAAGTAAAAAAAAGTGGAAAATGCCAAACAATGGGTCCATCATGTCTGCACCTGGGCATATCTCATGATTCACAATCAAGTCCCTGTGATGACGTTTGCATTTCTGGACAACAGAGAAAGATTGATTAAGTACATTTTGAGGATGTCTGTGATATATTAATACAGTAGTCTCAATCATATTCAAGAAATGATTATTGATTTGTGTGTGTTTGTGGTATCTGAATAAAAATGTCATAACGACCACGACATTCGGATTCAAAATGTTCTAGCAATTTCTGATTGATGCACAACCTCAGTCTCCCATAAAGCTTTACAGGGAACTGTATTTGCACTTCAGTCAGAGATGAAGAAGAGCAGAAGGGAGTTATGAACCCACAGGCAACACATCCGGATCAAAAAAATCATGCAAGATCCAACTTTACTACTTCTTCATCACTGTTATTATCTTGAATCCGCAATAAAAAATGATTTATAAATGTCATGATGCCATTAGTGTGTAGTGAGGAATGAGGACCCAAAATGTTGGACACAAAAACGGTTTAAAAAAAAGCAGCAAGCTTTTCAAAGCAAAATCTAAAGTATAAACTTAACAATGTACAAAATAGACAGTAAACAGAAACTATCCCAAAAAGTTGATTCTGTTCATCAGAACGTAGCGTTTTCAGTGGGAGAAACATTTTGTCTCTCATCCAAGTGACTTCTTCAGGTTTCCCCAGCCGTATAAACAGTACTTTCGTACAGTGACTGAAACTAGCACCACTGAGGGAACAATGGTCTGTGAGGTCAGTTCCTTGAACATTAATATGTAAATTGTCATCACCATTGATCAACAACCACTGATCAAAAACCAGTGATCAAAGACTATTGTTCATTGATCAATGGTTTTTGATCTGAATCACTGCAATCACATCAGTGATTGCGCAAAGGTACTATTTATAAGGTTGGGCAATCAATGAAGTGTCACAGTTTGATGCTTATCCCATGCTCCGAATCGACAAGCTCCTGGACCAGTTTGGCACTGCTCACGTTTTCACGGCATGGATTTAACCAAGGGCTACTGGCAGATTCCCCTGTCTGCAGAGTCCAAGGAAAAAACAGCCTTCTCCACCCCGTACAAATTGTACTAATTTGTCACACTTGTCACACGGCTTGTTTGGGACCCCGCCACTTTCCAGAGCCTCATGGACCGGGTGCATCCGGCACCCAGTCAAGGGGGGCACTGGCCACCCACCAAATTTGCTGGCACCCCCCAGTGGTCCCCCCTGGCAAGGCTGGCCTATGTTGGTAATAATTTCTTCTGCTCAGCTCTGCTGAGAATCATTACAGCAATGACTGGGACTTCCAGTCAGTCAATCAATCAAGTAAAATTGATTACAATGGATTTTAAAATCTTATTTGATTTTCATATGTACCTATTTTCAGTGATACCAACTTTAATAGCAGGAAATTAACTAGGCATGTAATTCCTTTCTTTCTCTCTTGTTTTCCAAATCTTTCGAGTAATCTGTATTTGACGACAGCATGATAAAAGTGGAAATTCTGTTTTTGGTGTACAGTCTGTTGCTGGGAGCTTGCCTTGGAAGCCTAACTAGACACTGAGTAGCCTACACAGGTTGCCGCTTGTGTAGTGGCTTCACATCTCAGTGGATTCTTTGGTGTGGAGATGCATTAGGACGAAAGGGGATGTTTGTAAGAAGCCTGCCAGCAGAGAAATGTAGCACCTTGCTGAAAAGAGCAGTGAGAATGTGACAGATCCTGAGGCTCGGGCCAGCACGCAGACAGATATTTTGGGGGAAGTGTATCGACCTATTGACAGACATAAGAGGAAATGAAATTGCGCTTACTGTGGACTGAAAACACACACTAGAAGTTAAAAAGGTCACTTTACCCATTACCTGTCATCATGTTTTGAACCAACCTTTTCTTGCTCCATCCCCAGTTACACATGCTTACCTCATTTCCCATCAAACTGCCTGTTTCCCTGTAAATGTGCAAGGCCAGGGTCACAGGGTAACAGTTATAAAAATATACAAAGTAGGCAAGGCAAGGCAAGGCAAGTTTATTTATATAGCACTATTCAACAACAAGGTGATTCGAAGTGCTTTACAGAGACATGAAAAACAAAAACAAATAAAATTGATTAAAACAAGCAAACAAACAAACAAACAAACAAACAAAACAGTATATAAAATCAAAAATCAAAACAGTAGATAAAATCAGAACAGTAGATAAAATCAGTAGTTAAGAACTAGGTTTTGAAATTTAAGCTTAAGTGTGGATTTGGTGCTTTATTCAAATGCAGCTGAGAATAGGTGGGTCTTCAACCTGGATTTAAATAAACTGAGTGTTTCAGCTGATCTGAGGCTTTCTGGGAGTTTGTTCCAGATATAAGGAGCATAAAAGCTGAATGTAGCTTCTCCGTGTTTGGTTCTGACTCTGGGAACTGATAAAAAACCGGATCCAGATGACCTGAGGAATCTGGAAGGTTCATACTGGGTCAGGAGGTCACTGATGTATTTTGGTCCTAAACCATTCAGAGCTTTATAGACCAGCATCAGAACTTTAAAGTCTATCCTCTGACGGACAGGCAGCCAGTGTAAAGACCTCAGAGCTGGACTGATGTGGTCCACTTTTTTGGTCTTAGTGAGGACTCTAGCAGCAGAGTTCTGAATGAGCTGTAGTTGTCTGACTAATTTTTTAGGTAGACCTGTAAAGATGCTGTTACAGTAATCAAGACTGCTAAAGATGAATGCATGGACTAGTTTTTCCAGGTCCTGTTGAGACATCAGATCTTTTATCCTTGAAATATTCTTGAGGTGATAGTAAGCTGATTTTGTTATTGTCTTAATGTGTTTTTCTAAGTTTAGGTCTGCATCCATCACTACACCCAAATTTCTCGCCTGGTTTGTGGTTTTTAGGTGTATAGATTGAAGTTCTCTGGTGACCTGTAATCGTTTTTCTTTGGCACTAAAGACTATTACTTCAGTAGCACAGTGAAATCTTTTTTTTTTCTTCTTTTTTCCCCCCCCTGTCCCGTTTGGATCTTTAGCCATCAGAATTGTTGTCTTAAGGCCAAGAGAGATGCCAAGCGGATTTACTTTACCAAGTGGATCATCATGGCCTTGCCATATTGGTCCATTTGATTGACCTTTATTATAATTATGTATTTATTTTATTTTCGGTTGTTACAGTCGGGACAGACATGACTGGGGGATAGGACAGGGAGAAAGAATGAAAGAAAGAGAGGGAGAGAAAGAAAAATAGAGGGAAGAAGAGATGGTGAGAAAGAGGAGAAGAAAGAAAGAAAAAACAAGCAAAACACCTTGATCACCTGTATGGAGAAAAAAAACAGAAGAGAAAACAAACAAACAAACAAACAAACAAACAAAAAAGAGCAACATAATAAATACAGCAAATACAGCTAGTTTATTGTGATAATAAACTAGCTAGCAGTAGATAACAGTAGATACTAAATATTAAATGGTACTGTGCAGCACGCAAGATAGACAGTGCACAATGTGCTTTGAGGTAGCAGCCAAGAAAGGTGTAGTTTGTGTCTGTGAACACCCGTGTGTACACCTGTGTGGATAAGCATGCTTGTATTCCAAAGGTTTCTCCATGTAACGGTCTGCTAGGGAGTGAGGGGAGCCATAGCCCCGTCCCCCAGGGCACGAAGCAGGTATGGAGGAGATCCAGGCCCCAGACATCCAGAGGCCCCAGAGTACGAGGACCCAAGGAGGACCACCAAAGGGGCACAGTGAAATCTAACGCAGCACTTACCTGAATAACAAGATTCAGTTTAGTTAAGGATGAAATTTAAAAACAGCCAAATCTCCTGATGTCCCACCTGAGGGAAAGCCTGCAGTTCTTTAATGTAGTTGTGGGTCTGACCTCCTGGATGACCTCCTTGTAGTAATTTTGGTAGGCCCGTAACTCCTGGGAAGGTTTACCACTGTTCCGAGTTTTCTCCATTTGTGTTTAATGGCTCTCACTCTGGTTCACTGAAGTCCTAAAGCATTAGAAATGGGTTTGTAACCCTTTGCAGACTGATAACTGTCAGTGACTTTGTTTCTTAGGTGTTTCTTTGGATCTTGGTATGTTGTGTTGCTTTTTGAGATCTCTTACCCTGCTTCCCTTTTAGATGGGTGAGTGTGTTTCGTAAAACTAAACTCAGCTTTCCAAAAAATGTGGTTAATCACAGTTAAGTTGTGATTTAACAAGAGGGGCAATTACTTTTTCACACAAGGTAAGTAGGTTTGGATAAGCTTTCCATTAATGAAATCATAATTTAAAAACTGCATTTTGTATTTACTCAGGTTATCTTTGTCTAATATTAAAATTTGTTTGATGATCTGAAACATGTCAGTGTGACAAATCTGTGCAAAACACTAGGAAATCAGGAAGGGGGCAAACATTTTTTCACATCACTGTATGTGGAAATCTAATTGTAGCTCAATCTGCACCAAAACATACACACAGGGAGTTAAAAAGGTCGCTTTGCCCATTAACTGTCATCATGTTTTGAAGCAAGCTTTTCTTGCTCCACCCTCACTTACAAAACTTCTAATAATGTTGGCCTCATTTCCCATCAAACTGCCTGTTCCTCTGTAAATGTGCAAGGCCAGGGTCACAGGGTAACAGTTATAAAAATATACAAGAAGAAATATTCTCCTCTAACAGGCTGGTGTAGTCCTCACAGTGCACCTTTGTCTTCAATGCAATCAACAACTGATAACAAACTGCAGTTTACTTTAGGAAACGTAGTGATTATTTCCACCGCAGGCTGGCTGTGAACTGCCTCCTTCTCTGCCAAGCAGCTGAGACTGGGACAGAAAAAAAAAATCAACCCTGGCATTTTTGTCCAGGTGACTCATGATCACTCAATATATGTACAGCGGGTAAAATAAGTATTGAACAGCTCACCAATTTTCTAAGTAAATAGGTTTCTAAAGGTGCTGTTGACATGAAATTCTCACCAGATGTTGGTAACAACTGCTCCAATCCAAACATGCATAGAAATCAAACCATAAATTATGTGTAATAATGAGAAATTACACAGTAAAAAAGTATTGAACACGTGAAGAAAAGGAGGTGCAAAAGGCATGGAAAGTCATGACAACAGCTCAAACCTATCAGTAATTGGAAACAATCCTACAACTTAGTGCAAATTAATATCAGATGGTTCAGTCCCAACTGAAGGCCTACACACAAGATGTCTTATTACCAAGGTGTTACATAAGTACATCTTATGATGGATAAAATCAATGAGCTCATACAGGACCTTTGCAAAACATACTGATGGCACTGGTTACAAAAGAATTTCTAATTTTCACCATAAACTGGTCACAAACAGGTGCTCCCCACATGATTTCAGACAGAGGACTAATAAGAATTATGATTAGAGTTGTCCAAGAGCCAAAGACCACTTATGGAGAGCTGCAGAAAGACCTGGAAAACAAGTATTTACTCAAATGCCATGGCCTGGATATGCACGCTCAAGACGCCATTGCTGAAGAAAAAAGCATGTTGAAGCACATTCAAAGTTTGCTGAAAAACATTTAGACAAGCCTGTGAAATACTGGGAGAATATAGTCTGGTCAGATGAGAAAATTAAACTCTTTGGATGCCATAATACACACAGTGTTTGGAGGTCAAAAGGTGCTGCATATCACTCCAAAAATACCATAAAAAGTGATGTTTAGAGGTGGGAACATCACGGTATTGAGCTGTTTTTCAACATATAACCCTGGCACGCTTCATGTAACTGAAGGAAGCAGTTACATGAAGCATAACTGATGAATGGAAAAATGTACAGAAACATTCTTGATTAAAAAAAATCTGCTGCCATCTACCATGAAGATGAAATAAGAGTGGATGTTTCAGTAACACAACAATCCCAAACACACTGCCAAGGAAACTCTCAATTGGTTTCAGAGAAAGTATTTTCTTTCTGCCAAAGCTGCCAGAATGGCCCAGCCAATCACTTGAAACCAAATGAAAATCTGTGGAAAGGACTATAGAAGGGGAGCACAGTACCTTGAGGATTTAAGGACAGTTTGTGTTAAAGAATGGGCCAAAATCACATCTGTGCAATGCATGTGACTAGTTTCTCACCAGTGTCATTTCTCATTATTACACATAATTTATGGACATCTATGGTTTGACTTCTTTGCATGTTTGGAGTGGACAGGTTGTCACTGACATCTGGTGAGAATTTCGTGTCAACAGCTCCTTTAGAAACATATTTCCCTTTAAAATTGGTGACTTGTTCAATACTTATTTTACTCACTGTGTGTATATTGTGTATATATTTAATTTTAAAAATCACGTCGGTACAGTTGCTGGGTTAGGGGATCTTATTTGCACGGATGGTAATACCGCATGCGACAATTAAAACTTAGCTATTAGCAGTGGTTCATGGTCAAAGTAACCCTTCATTTTACCTGAATCCTTGAACCTCTCTCTTCCTGATTAATTTCACCTTCCTCTTCTTCGCTCTGTTGTTGGCACTGCTCTCTCTCCTGCACTTCTCCACAGCTAATGTCCAATGTGCCAGATTACCAGTCCAACCCTGCGAGGAGACCTGTTTGGAGTGTCTCTGCCTCCCAGCCCTGCCTCTTTACAGCCATGCCATTCAGTGCGCCACTGGACTCAAGCGAGCACTAAAAGTGGCACAAGCACGCCCTCTGCTGACCAGTTCATTTCTGTGGTCAGGCTAGGATATAGCACTGTCATTTTTCAATTCAGAACCAGCTTGAGTGCGTCTAAAGATACAAAAATTCCAGAGATGTGAATCTCTTAGGTGTACAGTCACACCATGCTCACTGAAACTGTCACGGTCCTGGGTCTGTGACCCAGTGTTTTGATTGTGTATTATTTTTTATTAGTCTGTTTTCTTCTTGGTTCATGTTTACTAGTATTTCTGTTTTATTTATTACAAACAAAAGTTACTAAGCATTAAAAGGTGCTTTGGATTTAAAGTCTTATCATCAGTCAATAACGTTGACATTGAAAACAACTCTTGTGAAACTGCTGTTTCCAGTAGTAAATGTTTTTTTCCTCAGAGACAAACAGTTCAGAATGAGTCATGCCGGTTACTGTTACTAATACTACAAGTCCCGTGTACGAATCTTCATTCTCACCACTCATAATGGAGTTCTCAAAACAGGCACGTAGTTTCCCATCTGCATTTTTCTTTTTTTTTCTTTTTTTTGTAGACACTGCTTTTTCAAATATGTAATAAAGAGCAAGACCAGTAACACACTATCAGTGGTTGCCATGAATTTGCCTTTCCGATGAAAGCAAATATGAAGACTCAGAGTCAGCCTGCAACAAATAGAAATGCAGGCTCTCAGTCTTGTGTCACAGGTGCACGTCATTGAAGTATGGAGTATGTATACATTGTAGGATTTGTATAAAATATTGTATAAGCCATATAAATGTTGTCACTTGGTTTGCAAGACAGTGTTTATGCAAAGTTTCATAAAGATTGGCCCACTCATCAAGGGGGAGATAGGGAACATGTTTGCACAATTTGAAAGCTTGATATCAGTAGGCCTGTATGAATAATATGTTTCTTGGGGTACAGAAGGCATACAAATGTCAGCCAGCCAGCCTGATTGCCTGCTGACTCAGAGGTAAGCAATTTGACATGCTGACATTTCTTGGAAATGTTACATCAAGGATGTATTTTTACTTTGGAAATGATCAATTCCAAAGTAATTACCACTGTACTCAATAAATATAATACAATATTTGATTTTACACAGTGATAAAAACATGATATTATACTATACTAAAGTAAAATATCTCAATCACATACTGACAGCACAAACAAACCACTTAGACAAGCTCAAATTGAATACAGTGTTTACCACCTCAAGTTTTCCCATTTCATACCCTATCGTAAAATCCCCCGTCACAAAATCAGCCCTCCAAAGGTGGACGTCATATTATTAAAAAAAATGTTATAAATGATTTGCAAGTCACTGAGTGAAATAAGTGTTTGATCTTCGAGCACATAACATAGTACAGAGGTTCCCAAAGTGGGGGGCGCCATTGCTGGAGGGGGGTTAATTTAAAAAAAAAAATAATGTTTGAACGCTGCTAGCATAATAAAAACACAAAGCGGAGGATGAAGCATTGCCAAATATGCTTCCAAACCAACTTCCTTCTAAGCCAAAGACCAGAAAATATGATGAAGCATATCTTGCCTTTGGCCTTACCTGCACAATGGTGCTGCCAAGATTGGTCTCCCCGACAGAATTTGTTTCCCCTGCGTCAGGAGCATGCGCTGGACTGTCCAAATCACAGACAAACAGTATCCCACATTCTTGATTTTTAGTTCACAAACACTTCTTATAATGAAATTTTGGCAATGTTAGCTCTTTATACAGTAAAGTTACAGTGGGATACAAATAATATCAGGCTGATCCTGCCACAATTTCTTTTCCCAGTTCAAATCACTGACAAACAGTATCCCACAGTTGTTTATGTTTTTAAACTCATTTTGCACAGAGAGACATTTTTTGAGAAATGTATTGATAGCAGGGTTGAATATTCTTACACAGTAAAAAAAACAAAACAACAACAACTATACGTAAAATAATTTCACCATAAAGATGGTTTGTTTAGTGGTTTATTTTATTGCAACCTGTAATTTATTGCAGTTTACTTTTGTTTCATTGTTTACAAAAGGTTTGAGGTGTGAAATAAACTGCAATGGAGTTTAAAAAAAGAAATATGGGTGTGTGTGGTTGAAGGATGTGTTTGTGCCCAAACTAGCAAAAAAAAAAAGTTTGGGAACCACTGATGTGATACATGATGGAGGAATCCTTGCTGAAAAGCATAAGTTTGCACACAGCTCTGGAGGAATTTCCATCCACTTCTCTTTAAAGAAATCCACCAATGCATATTTCTGTAGTGATACTTTTAGGTGCTATAAAGAACTGTTTTCTTCTCAGAAAAGGCCAAAACAATTACTGTTTGACAGCCTTACACATGTTCAGAAATAACTAAATGTCCTTGTCTCTAATAATGAAGTTTACTGCATATAGCTGTAAATACAGACTACATCCCATTTTTTTATTTAATCTAATGTAAACCTCCCTGCTTCTCATTCAGTACACCACTGGATTAAAAAAAAGTATGTAAAGGGGCACAAATGGGCCCTGACAACAGCCAATCTCATAGAGAACATAATAATAAGAAGAATAAATAAACAACTTTAAAGAGGGAAAACCATTTTGGTTAGAAATATGATTATTTTCTTTTTACACAAATAATAATACATCTACACATAATATAAAGTTTGTCGTTGTTACGACCCCCTCTGCTAGGCGACAGGAGGGGAGAAACATACACAACCCCTCTCACGAAATCTGAGTTAAAGGGTTTTATTACAAACATTAAACCGAAAACCGACGGGGCTGTTCAACAGACCACCGGGGAAACAATTAATACACAATGAAAAGAACAGGCAAGAATAAAAACTAAGGGTTAACTAAGGTAAGTTGGCGGCACACAAAATAAAAGCTAAGGGTTAACTAAGGTGAGCCAGCAAACACAAGACTCTTATAAAACTAAGGTCTGCTGAATATCAGAAGTTACAAACACAGTTCAAATCAAACACAAGACAGTAAAACTAAGGTCAGCTGTATATCAGGCTTAACAAACAACGTTCACATGCAACGCAGATGAGGAGGACACTGCATGTTCACTTCAGAGCAGCAGTTCCCCATAGTGTGAAGGATCTTTAGCCTTTTATACTCCCAGGTGCAGACAATCAGCCAGTCAATTGGTCTTGGAGTGGTCATGGGATCTCCAGGCAGCCAATCGTCCGCGAGGTCTGGCACACTGTGATCTGCATAAAAAAAAGGCTGGCACAGGACTCCCAGCAGCCAATCACCCACAAGTCATGGCACACTTGGATTTGCATGAACACAAACAGGCAGTCTCACTCCCTCCAAGGCCCAGGGTCGTAACACCCCTCCCCTTAAAATACAAGACTACGTTTTGTATACACAGATTTCAATATTTGTGACAGACAACAAAACAAGTCATACTCAAGTCATACAAAAAAAAAAATTGCTGGACATTATGGACAATGCTGGGCATCCTCTGCACACGGCCATAAACAACCAGAGGAGTCTGTTCAGTGACAGGTTGCTTCTCCCAAAGACAAGAACCAACAGACTTAAAAACTCCTTTGTCCCACACGCCATCAGACTGTTTAACTCCTCTCTGGAGGGGAGAGGGAGGGGAAACAGGAGGACAAAAGAGGGGGGAACAACTAAGCTGTAGTGCCTCTTCACTTCACTGTGCAATACTTTTTGTGCAATACTTTTTGTTAATAGTCAACAGTGCAATAGACTTCAATATTTGAAATGTGCAATTTCCCTTGTATTCTTATTCCTATTTATTCTACTTGCCTTGTATTCTTATTCCTTATTCCTATTTATTCTATTTATCCCTTTCGTATATTTTATTTATTTATGTCTCTGTATTTATATGTGTGTGTGTATATATATATATAATATTCTGCTCAAGTTCTGTAACTTCTGTCGGTGCTGTGCTTTTGGAAACCGAATTTCCCAGAGGAAACCACCCGAGGGATTAATAAAGTTCTATCTTATCTTATCTTATCTTACTCACAACCAGGAGAGGCCATCAGCTAGCACATTTTCTGATCCTTTTATATGCCGAATCTCCAAATTGTACTCTTGTAGCAGCAAGGCCCATCGCATGAGTCGTTGATTGTGGTTAAACATTCGGGCAAGAAATACAAGTGGATTATGATCAGTGTACACTACAACGGGTAATGTGCCAGACCCCAAGTGCACATGGAAGTGCTGAAGAGCTAGCAACAGGGCCAATGTCTCCTTTTCAATGACGGAGTAGTTTACCTGATGCTTGTTAAACTTGCGGGAGAAGTAACAAATGGGGTGGTCCAATCCCTGCAAGTCTTCTTGCACTGGCATCAACCTCTAATTTGAATGGACGCGTCAAGTTGGGGGCAGTTAACACGGGAGTGTGGCATAGGAGGGCTTTTGCACTTTCAAAGGCATCCTGACACTCATCAGACCATAGAAAATCAACCTTAGGGCTTAGCAGGTTGGTCAACGGCTGGACTATGGAGGAGAAGTTTTTACAGAAGTTCCTGTAATAACCCACCATTCCCAGGAATCTGCGCAACTCCCGCCGGGTGGTAGGCGTGGGATACTCCATAATCACTGCAACCTTGGCGTTAAGAGGTCGCACCTGCCCGCGTCCCACCTCTCTGCCCAAATAAGTCACTGTGGCCTTAGCAAATTCACATTTAGCTAGATTGAGGGTTAAAGAAGCCTGAGCTAAACGGTAGAATACTTGGCGCAGAGTGTACAAATGGTCCGACCATGTTTTAGTGTATATTACCAGATCATCTAGGTAAGCACTACAGTTGGAAAGGCCATAGAGGACCTTATTCACCAATCTCTGGAATGTCGCGGGTGCATTACACATCCCAAATGCCATGACAGTGTACTGCAAAAAGGTGTCAGGCGTTACAAAAGCTGAAATGGCAGAAGCACGCTCGGTTAAGGGGACCTGCCAATAGCCTTTGAGAAGGTCTAATTTAGTCACATATTGGGCCGTTCCAATACTGTCCATGCAATCCTCAATTCTTGGGAGTGGGTAAGAGTCAGGGACAGTAACGGCGTTTACTTTGCAGAAGTCAGCGATAAAACGAGGTGAACCATCTGGCTTCGCTTCTAGCAAGAATGGTGAGCTCCAGGGGCTCTGACTGGGCTCTGCCAAACCATGTTGTAGCAGGTACTCAGTTTCTTGCTTCATCAACAAACGTTTGGTGGGATTTACGCGATAAGGGTGTTGTTTGATGGGCTTTGCATTTTGAACATCAATGTCATGTTTTAGCACTGTAGTTCGTGTTGGCACATCGCCAAATAAACAGGGGTACTCATGGACCAAACTAGCTACGTCTTCTTGTTGCTCAGAAGACAGGTAATCAAGCTGACTCCGGAATGATTTTAACACTTCAGAGTTAGGCAAGCGGGGCTTAGAACAACTGGAGTAGTTCAGTTTTAAACCATCAGCCTCGTCTGTGCTTTCTACCTCTGAGTGACTGAAGACGGCCACAGGAGCACAGCTCCCAGTGGGTTTTGGTTGGGGTCAGGAGTGGCATAACTTTAACATGTTTATATGGCAAACACGGGTTTTGCGTCTTCGATTTGCCGTGCCGATTATGTAGTCAGTTTCTCCTACTCTTTCGCGTACCTCATAAGGCCCCTCATACTTAGCAGAAAGAGATGATCCGGGGACAGCACAAAGGGAATCCCTTCATCCCAATCCACTTTGGCATCTAAGCAATACTTGCGGAGCATGGCTTTTAAGGTTTGATGCCATCGCTCTAAAGCTCCTTGGGATTCTGGGTGATAGGCAGAGGACACAACCTGTTTGATTTGTAGGCTTTTAGCTACTTGCTTCAATAATTTAGACTGAAAGTTAGAACCTTGATCTGTCTGGATGACTTTAGGCAGGCCGAATGTAGAAAAAAACTTAGTAAGGGCTCTCACAACTGACCTTGCCGTAATTTTGCCGTAACAATGCTTCTTTGTACTTCCATGTTGGAAAGCCTGTGTATTTCCACATAAATGTGCCACATTTGTGAGGAAAATACATTTTTGGGTTTCCCCCATGAAAACCAAATCCTTTCAGGTAGTACTAAACAGCTTGTTCTGCTATTGAGCATTCCTTCCTCTTGATGTTGCCATCACTTGGAAAAGCCCTATTTAAGCACTAGCCAAAAGTGCGAGCATCAGAATGATGCTATCTGCTTATGTAAACTCTTCTGGTTCTTCAACACCTCGTGCAAACCTAATTAATCAAGACAATGTCCGAGCCGGCATGGCTACAGTTGTCCCTCACAGTAGGCTTGGGTGGCAGGAAGGACCCTTAGTGGAGGCATGCCCTGGCCTCGAACCAGGAGTATGATGTTAGATCCAAGGCATTAGACTAAAGAGCTGTCATTCTGCAACCCAGGACTGGTTTGAGTCCGTCTAAAGATACAAAACATTATTTTAAATTTGCATACTTTTATCAAATTAGTCAAGTTATTTTTTAATTTTAGTTACCTTTGTTGTTGCTTTGCTATTCCGTATAACACACCAGAGAGTAGCAGTACCACAACACCTGTAGAACCAAGAAATTGATATTTAAGATACTTGTTTCAAAAACAAAAAAGTAAAATAGGTTATAGTTTAGATTAAATTTGCATAGTGAAAACAAGCTGTGTTAGTAGCAGAAGCTATACTCAAAAAACATGTATGGCAGTAAGTATGGCAACTAACTGTGTCTCCACACTTACAGACTACTGCAGGCACGACGCCTGGAAGTTTGGAATTGGGCTGCGAAGATGTTTCCACAGTGCTTGGGGTGACTGCCGGTGTGGTAGCTGGATGGAAAGGGATACACATAATTTAGTAGTTAACAAAATCAGAAACTGGTGAAATGTGTACCTAAAAAAACAAATCTTACCTCTATTTAAAAAAGAGCAGTCTAATTGAGAAACAAGAGAAAGATGGTTATTAGCAAGAACAGCATCAGTTACTGGATATCAAAAAGGTATTTTGGATCTGACTAAGCATCAGAGGTGAAAAGAGCACAGAGAGTTCAGAGATCCCACATAGACAAGACAGAGTGGTTTTCCCCGGCTTCCCAAATGATATATAGAAACTTTTTCAGGTTATTTTTATGAGTCATGACTGACATATACATATACAGGAAATTACTAAAACATGCATCTGGCCATTTTCAAACATATCAAACTGCCCCGTCAACTGCAGCAGCATCTCATGAACTAAAATGGAATCGGTAAGAGAAGAAAGAGCAAGATGGGAGAAAAGAATGAATACGTTTGCATTGAAAATACCTGTACAACTTTTGGTCTCTATATATCCTGTGACCCCTTCAAATTCACAGGACTTTAAGGAGGTGGAGACGAACAAGCGGCCTCTGTGTTGGCAGATGGTATTGGGTGGAAGCGGACCGTGGGAACAATTTGAAATCTCTATGTTACTCAGGAGCTCTACATCTTCACAGTAAACACGCTTTACGTCATTGACACAGCCCTCAGTCTCGCAGTAAAATACTCGCAGGCCGTTTCCACCTGTAACACCACACAGTTTATCCATATCCACATGAGCTTTTAGTAATGTAAACATTTATTATGATAAAATTGTAAACAATGGGAGACATTTCTGACCTGATGTGAGGGAAGAGCACGGAGAAAAGAGTCCAGCGATGACGAACAGCAAAACCACTGTCAAGATAAAGAATACGATCTAAGCTGAATGCTCTTTGATTAGGGGTGCTGACCAGGGCCGGCCCTACGATTTTGGTGGCCCTAAACAAGATTTTATATGTAGTCCTAAAACACTTCCATGACACCTACCAAATCACACACACTGCACATAACTACATGAAGAGAACACATACACACAAACTAGAAATAGGCTAATTAATTAAATGTCTGTTAACAATATTTTAAATATGAGCACTAAAGAAAAAAAAGAAAAGTATTCGAAATGTTATTAGTAAAGTCAACATTTTCACAAGATAAAAGCAACACACCTGCACATTACAAAGTCTAACCTGGAAGAGTTTGGGACGACCCCCCCCTCCAAAAGGCTTGCTATTATATATGATGTTGCAGTTCTACTTAAGATGGCAAGCAATTAACGAGTAAATTGTTCCACTGAAAAACACATTGCCTAAAATGAATATATATTCATTAAGTTCTAGCCACTGTTTGCCAGGTGAAAATCATTGTGGTTACATTCAATTTCATTTGATCAGTAATAAAAGCCAACTTTAAAGCCCCTTTTCCATTATTACATACTTGCCTTGACGCAACTTGAGGCGGTACGACCCGCCTTGACTTGTTTTCCCTTACAATCAAGTACCACCTAATTATGGTAGTCATTATAGCAATGCAGCTGAGTATCCTGTCACGTAATTAGTATGCAACAAAGGTGGACGTTGAGGCAACAATATACCTGCTGCTCAGTCTGTGGGTTTTTGTCAGACTCGGGAACCACGGCGCTGCTTTTTGTAGCCATTTCCCTCGTTGCCAGTTTACAAAAATGGTTTACATTTCGCTCTCGTGACTCATCGAGTGATACCACTGACCAGTCCGTTGGTGGCATGCAGTAGTCTCGGATTGCTCGAAACCCAAGTGGAGTACGTACTAAAGTAGGTACTTGGCACTAGGTACTACGACCTGATGGAAAACCCTGAAAACTATGGGAATTTAACTGGAGTAGGTACTAATGCCAAAGGGGCTTAAGTTGCAAAACAATACAACAAAAAACCAAAACATCCCAAAACACTGGTAAGTAGCTAACAACCTAACCAGGTTGTAGCTAACAACCTGGGCAGCTGTGGCTACAACTGCAGCTTGCCTCCACCAGTGTGTGAATGTGAGAGTGAATGAATAGTGGAATTGTAAAGCGCTTTGAGGACCCCGAAAAGCGCTATATAAATGCAGTCCATTATTATCATTATTATTATTAAGCTAGCCTTACAATCAAAGAGGTTATTTGGGTTGGTTAACAGGTGGACCAAAAAAAAAACTCAACAAAAAACAAGCATGTTCTCAGAAAAAATGCTTCAAACTCATTAATGATGTCTTGAATCTATTATGTCTAGTCAGCAGGTCACCTTAAAATTAACTGTGGCTATTTACTTAAATATGTTCAAGCACATATTTAACAGTTATTTAGCACTGTGTGAATCATCTAATGAGGGCTATGTAACATGTTTGTAACGTGGTCCAAACCCCCTAGTGGCGGTGGCGAAAACAGCCATACAGACTGTTTATACCGGGGCACGCGACCTCTGGCCCCGGCTGCCCATAAAATTCACGTGCAGTTTCCACTTAAAAACCCCTGAGGGAGTGTCCCGATTAACGTGTTGGATAAAATGTAGATAATGTTAGAAAGTATAGTGACTTCACACCACATTCGTTTAAAAATAATGTTAAAGTTAATGAGGCACAATAAGGCACACGGTTGGAGTTAAAGCATCACTCCGATGAATAAAGCTTTTCTCATTATGAAGTTTAAACGTGAAGTTTAAATGTGAGACTTACCATTCATTTTAGGCGTAAATGTAGTCTGCCGCTACCCTCTGCTGGTATATTATTCTTCAAATGTTTTTTTTTATAATTTCCGCTGAAGCTCGCGTCTCTGCTCCTATGGTCGCGCGGTTCGCTTCCTTTCCACTAACAGCCGCCTCTATTTATACCTGCAGTTATTCTCCTGAACGACAGATGTCGCCACTCAGACACATATTGCCACATACGTTCTGATAAAGGAAGAGAAGAAGTCAAAATCGAAAGCCAAGACGTTGGTCAAGTTTTTAAACAGTAGTAACATGTACCTCTGTGTATCTTTAAACTTTTTCACTGGAATATAATTAAAATGGCGTTAAAATCAGACTCGATCGTACACTTGTGTCTGTTTAAACCCAGCTGCGGCGTAACGCGCCAAATCACGAAGTGCACGATCGGGGGTGATACGACATATCTGCATGCAAATAAGAGTAGCATACATTACATTAATTTGCATGCAGGCGCATGCACGTTGTAGAATAATTCCACGTGCGTAGGAGTTTTCAGTTCATTGTACAGTAGACAAACAGTGAGTAAATGATCATTACTTTAAGATAAGCACATTTTTCTTTTTACTGATATATGATTCGGTTACCGGGCAATAGCGGTTTTTGATACGGGCGACACGGGCGGTTGCCCGGGACGGCATCGTGGTGGGGGGCGGCATCACGGGCATCGGCAAAAAAAAATTGCTCGTACTCATGCTGCCCCGACATCAGCCAGCGCATATTGGGAATGGCATAGGCACCGATCGGTTTTCTGTCGCCCATTTGCTGGGAGTAAGGGCGCCCTCCGTTTGCGAGGTGCGCCTGCTGCTTGCGGCACAGGAAGGAGAGGGCGGGGCGGCGAGGGATTCTCTGGCTGGCTGGAGCAGCATCTAATAACCAACTCGCAAAATAAAACAAAATAAAAACAAACCAACAAACACGAAAACAGCAGACGTTATGATACAGACTTATAATTTGCACCGATGTTTTTTTTTTTTTCGAAATTCTATACGCGAAAAGTGAGCGTGAGAGCCCTCGGTGCGCCTCCTCGCTGCTGAAGTCAAAGTAAACTTTATTGTCATCTCCGCTACATACAGTACAGTATATAGAGAGACGAGACGACGAGGCTCCAGTTACAGCAGTGCAAGTAAACAAACAATAAATATAAGAAGAGTAAGAAAATAAATATACACTTTAGGACTAGGGGTGAAGGGATCAATAACAATTTAAAATGTATAATTTACCGTTTGATGATTTAAAGTCTCAAACACAACCTGTCGAAAGGGGAGGGAGACCTGCTGCTTCCAAATAGAGCACATTTCATTCATAATGTTGTAAATCCAAGCCCATTATGTAATCATGATTTGAATCCTGGGTTGTGTGAAATTCCAGAAATAAACCTTAGACAAAGTGAATCTGTGAATTAAGGTGTAGGTCCATTAGGTTATGTTGTGGTGTTCCTCGAGTTGGGGGATGGGTGTTCATACTGGAGTGCAAAAAAGATGGACAAGAAAAGTTCAAAGCCATCAGGTGCTCGGTTTAGAAAAAACAGAAAAGAAGAGGAGAAACAAGGGAGTGTTCACCCAGGGCGCCAAACAGGCTAGGACCGCCACTGGGTTACCGTAAGGATTATTGGTCTCGCAGGTTATTGTTGTCTAACAAATATAGCTGGCACCTTGTGCTGCACGTATGCCGATCTGACAATGTATGTTGATTTGACAGAACAAGCTCAAGTGACACCAAAACTGTGGCACGTGTCACATGATGTGATGTCACCTGCCACAGAAAAAAACAAAACAAAAAAACATCGGGAGTTAGTGGGGTCAAGTGAGTAAACTCGTGTTACATAGGGAGTGTGTCCAAATTCAGGTAAAGCACCTGAATCACGAGAGGACGGACTTATAACAGTGATTTTTTTTCCATATTATTTTAATTAATGATTATTTGTTTTTGTTTTGTTTTTTTTTAGTTGCCTGTCCCGTTTGGTTCTTTTGTCTAAAGGCGAAAAAAGATGCCCAACGGATTCACTTTACCAAATGGACCATCCCAGCCTTGCCCTAATGGTCTATTTGATTCACCTTTTTCTTTTTTTCTTTTTTTTCACTTGCTAGATACGGGACAGACTTGAATGAGGAAAAGAAAAGGGAGAAAGAAAGAGGGAAAGAAAAACAGCGGAGAAGAGGGACGGGGATAAAGGGCAAAAAACAAAGACCAACAAAATAAGCAGACAAAAAATACATATATCAATCACCTGGATCACCTGTTGAGAAAGAAAAAGGAAAACAAGCAGAAGAAAACGAGAGCAATATAATAAACAACATCACGATGATATATGGGAATATAACAGTAAATACTAAATATTAAACATTATTGTGCAGCACGTAAGATCGACAGCGCACAGTGTGCTTTGAGGTAGGAGCCAAAAAGGGTGTAGTTTGTGTCTGTGAGCACCCGTGTGTACACCTGTGAGCATGAACGCGCTTGTTTTTAAAAGGTTCCTTCATGTAATGATCTGCTAGAGGGTGTGGGGAGCCCAGTCCTCCAGGGCATGAAGCAGGTATGGAGGAGATCAAAACTCCAGACATCCAGAGGCCCACAGAACACAAGAGACCAAGGAAGACCAACAGAGGGGCAGCCGCGCCACTATCCCAGAAAGAGCTGAGGAGAGTCTCAGATGAGGGGTCACTCAGCAGCCGCGGAGCAGAAGCCAGGGGGGGTTGCAGTGACGTGCCCGTGAGCTCCGCCGGCAGCCAGCTGTGCCAGAGTGACCGAGCCCCAGGCTGAGAGGCCGAGGGCACCCCACCCCCGAATAATTATTTGTTTTAATAAAACTACACATTAAAAACAAGTATACAGGCATATAGACCCACTTTCAAACACATACGCTTACATTTAGTCCAAAAAGCACACTTCTATACATACATTAGATGCAAACTAGGGTGTATCATAGTACTCTTGGGCTACTGAGTGTGTGGGTGTAATTGGGTGCTCAGTGAGTATAAAAGTGCTATATACGTACAGGTCCATGTACAACCTCAGCAGCATGGTTTCCTGCTGATTTAAAATGACAGCATGGAATAGCTAAGAGACCCTGATCAGATGAATGAAGAAGCTACTACCCCTGCTATATATGCAGAAGCCTGACCATAAATGATGACATAATTAACCTTTTTAACAGGAGAGAGAGCAAAAGGAGACAGGATACAGATTAGTACTTCAATTTTTACAACAGTATTGTATCTGTTGTCATGGTCTGTGTGAGTGGCTGTATTTTTCCATAGAACTCGAGTTTCCACCCCTGTGTGGAGCCACGTCATGCCCTTCATGGTCTGCACCTATTTGCAATTTGGACTACCTTCATAAAAGACCAGCACTCTCAATGAGTCCTTGCCAGATCATCTGCTAACCTGCGTTAGTGTGAGACATCCAAGTTGAGCGATCCATCATAGTTTTCAACATATGCTTATCTGGTGTTTTTCTCCCTGTGATTTTCAGGAATCCTTCAGTCCACCATTTCATTCTCTGCAATACTCACCTTTTCCTGATGCTGGTCTGCTAGGTAATCGGTCACTGCCAAGCAGTGTTGGTCAAGTTACTTGAAAAAAGTAATCAGTAACTAATTACTGATTACTTCCTGAAAAAAGTAATCCCGTTACTTTACTGATTACTTATTTTCAAAAGTAATTAGTTACTTAGTTACTTTTAAAAACATGATTTACACCCTGAATAGGTAATAAAGCAATAGATCTTTCAGTCCAATTCTACTTTTTCTGCATAATCCATCATATAAAATGTAATCAAATGAAAAAGTCTCTTTTTAAAACTTGTTTTATTAGTTTAATTCTTTTAACTTTATGCGTCAAGCAAATATTAAATTATATGCAACATTCTCTGACTGGAAGAAATTTGTTTCACATTTAAACCTATTCTCTGCATATTCCAGCATATAAAATAAAATAGTTTTCACTCACTCTTTCAAATAGATGCACATAAAATAAAGTTTTAATTACCTTTTTTGCAGTAGTAATCCCTTACTTTACTTGTTACTTGAAAAAAGTAATCGGATTACAGTAACGCCCATCTCTGCTGCCAAGTGCTGTTAGATTTCCACTTACCTGTCTGCCTCCCTGCCACTGCTCAAAGGATTCATGGAAAACACTCCCTCTGCACACACAGCTTCAGGACACTTACCTGGACCCCTTTAACTGCCTTCTCCTCATGCCAGCCTCCGCCTGCAAAACTGTAAAACACTTCCCGTTTATTGATTCATCTCACCAGACCAATCACTGCCATTACTTAGTTTTCTGTCCAGTGCCACTTACCTCCCCTGCCTGAGCCACAATCCTCCCCTTAAGTTGTCTACTTAGTTCATGCATTCACTCCTAGCTCATGTTTCATAGTCCATAGCTCATAGTTCACGTTCAGACATATTGCTCACCTTTGTGTATTATTACGTTTATAGCCATCTCTGAGTGTTCAGAGTGATTAGGGACTTCTGGTAAAAACTGCTAGCAAAATTTCAGGGCACTGGCAAGATGGACTTTTGGCAATTTACAACAAAAATGTGCTTAGGAAGCATCATTCTATTGTTAATTGTTTGAACCATTCACTTCACATGAGTTTGAGTTGTTGCCTTCTGGCCGCCGTTTGAGGAAGACCAAAAGACTCCAGGTTTCTTTTATCTCCACTGCACCCCGTCTCCTTAATGGCAAATAACCGCCCTGTGACTTTCTATTACTATTATTGTCATTATTATTTTATTTTATTGTATACTTTTATGTTGCCTGCTGCTAAACTAATTCCCCCTTGTGGGACAATAAAGAATTTGAATTGAATTGTAAATAAAGGTTTTGTTATTCAGTTTAAACCTCTTGCCTTTGTGTTGTGTCTGCGCTTGAGTCCATTCTCCTGGGTTCTGGCCGCCCAGCCGTAACATCTGTACTTCTACTTAAGTACAGAATGTCTGTACTTTTTCAGTGACCTGATAACAGGCAGGAATGCGGACTAGGACTACAAGTCACTATAAACACTAACAGAGTGACAACAAGAGCACAGAATATGTAAAATGAACCAAAAAAAAACCCAAATTGGGCACCGTCAAATGGTAGATGGTAACCTCTAAAGCCCAAGGGTCATTTCTGAGGTCCCTTCTTGAAAATGACATGCCCAAAATGGATAGATTATTTCTCTGCAATTACAAATGCTGTATAAATCTTAATTTTATGGAGTTGGAATTTTATTTTCTTCTAGAACTAGCTGCTGTGGTTACAGATGGCTGACCATCCCTGGTCTGGTTCTGATGAAGGTTTCTTTCTGTTAAAAGGGGAGTCTGGTGTCTGGAATCTGATGGAATATAGTAAAAATGAAATGTCAAAAATCACTACTTTTCCTCTAAATGACATGTTGACATTACAGAATGCATGGTTTTGTAATGCAAAGAAATTGAATTGGCAGAGAAATTGAAAAAAATTCTTTTCAATCGAAGTGAATGAGATTAAACGGCTGACTTTGTGCTTGCACATTTTTATCCACTGAAGTGTTGAAAGGGTGCAAAATGCATCAACAGAGTATGGATAACATGCAAGAGTAAAAAATGATGGATTTCAAAAATTTGACTAAAAAGAAGATCAAAAAATCAATACATATTCTTGTGTGTGTGTTATCTTAGTAGGTGAAAACATATCATCAAGATGTGATACATGCACGTGTTCTGCAATTGCCAACTATTAAGGATGACTACTGATGACTTGAGTTTGTGTAAGGAAACATTTCCAACAGCCCTTCATGTGACTGGTTATGAAAAGAAAAAAAAAACTCCATTAAGTGGAAATAAAAACACTGAGAAATAAGTGAAAGATATGTACTTCTAGTGAAAAGGTAAAAAATTACTGAGGTCAATTTTAGAAATCAGAGAAACAGTGAAAACAGAACAACATAATTATTAGACTTCAATAAGATACTGAGCTATAGCCAGTGTTGGGAAGGTTACTTTTAAAATGTATTCCATTACAGAATACTGAATACATGCCCCAAAATGTATTCTGTAACGTATTCCGTTACGTTACTCAATGAGAGTAACGTATTCTGAATACTTTGGATTACTTAATATATTATCATGCTGTTTACAACTACGTGAATGTACTATTGCTGTGTGATTTATTATTGTTACTGAAGGTCCGCGGCTCCGAACCGTAGTAAAGGGACCTCTGACTAATACGGTGGGTTCCGTGTCGGGCTGGTAGCTGGAAAATAGCTTTACTTTGTTGTGTGGGTCAACTTTGCTTGCCAGAGACAGAGAGAGGCGTTGAAAGGCTGCTCCAACGGAACTTATTGTTTCGGAGGAAAACACGAACACAGTGTACAGTTGAGTCTTAATAGCTTACTTACAGCTGGGCTCGTCAGGCACTCTTCTTGGCTGCAGTGGTTATTATTATATTTACATGCTTCCAGCTCCCGTTTTTGCTCCGTAACAGCTCGGACTTTTCCTTTCTCTCCCTCCCTCGCTCACAGACACATAACGTGTATGGCAGTCCATTCTCGCTGCAGCACGGACTACACTGCCCATGAGGCTACATTCTTTAGGGCCATGCCTGTAGCATTCTGCCTTTTAGCTTAGCACAACAACAACAACAACAAAAACAAAAAGCGCTCTCTCACCCAGGAAACACGCAGAGAGAGAGCGTCACCCAGTAACCATGGCAACCGTAACGCTGCCGCCTGGAATAACAGAACGTAGCTGTCAAACAAACCCAAACAGTCCTGACCCGCGACAATATGAAACAGGAAAGTACCGCCGTGTAATCCATTTATTTCAACAAAGTAACTGTATTCTGAATACCACCTTTTTAAACGGTAACTGTAACGGAATACAGTTACTCATATTTTGTATTCTAAATACGTAACGGCGGTACATGTATTCCGTTACTCCCCAACACTGGCTATAGCAAATGTACTATCAATGTTTTGATTAAAAAATGTACTTTATTGCAAATGCTTATTTGTAGTAAGTATCAACATTAGTTGCTCACAGATCACAGTACATCTCAAGGATAATAAATGTTAATCTAAGCTCTAACTAAGGAAAAAAAGTTTTGCAAAGGCATCCTGAGAAGATTATTGGGAAGATTTCAATATTGAAACAAAAGAGAAAAAGCTCCCCCATTCCCTCCAATGGTCATTGTTTTGTACTTCATTCTAAAACTCATAATCATGGAAAAGTTTCCCTTGTCATATTTTTTTCCTCAAATATTATTTAATTGAGTCATAATAACATTTTAAAGGCAAATTCCAGTATGAGACATCTGTTCGTCTGCTTATTAACTACATTCAGATGATAGGGTCAGAATTAAGCAGAAAAGGCATGGATCCATTCTTACATGCTGCTGGTGTAATGGTGTGGGGGATATTTTCTTAACACACTTTGGGCCTATTACTACCAACAGGGCATCGTTTAAATGCCACAGCCTACCTGAGTATTGTTACTGACTCTGTCCATCCCTTTATGCCCACAAAGCATCACCCAGTCTCAACCCAATTGAGCACCACTGGGATCTGGTACAACTGGAGCTTCATGTCATAAATGTCTAACTAGCAAATCTGTGTGACGCAGTCGTGTCTGAGGAATGCATCTAGCACCTTGTTGAATTTATGCCATGAGGAATTAAGGCATTTGTGAGGAGCAACAAACAGAGTGCACCTAATATAGTGTCCAGTAAGTTTTTCAGTCTTATGAGACAAACTCACCTAGTTTATCTCCATTATCTCAGTTTTCTTATTAAACTACAGTAACACTGAGTCATGATCTACCAGCACTGGATGTGCAAAACCAGAATCAGCATGAGAAAGTTAAGATCCATATTCTATACATATAAAGTTTTATTTTATTTTAGTTTAGTTTAGTTTAGTTTTTTACTTTTGGAAATGTGTTGTTGGACACCACCACTGAAACCTTTATGAGTATGCAATCAGAATGTTTTCTCTCTAAAGGTCTACTCTTGTTTCTATGACTAATATATGAAGGTTGTTACACACGGAGGGGAAAACTGAAGCAGAAATAACAATATGACGTCTGCTATTTCTAACAAAAATTTAAACAATGTCACAGCAAAATCTCCAGTGTTAAATTAACACTACAGAGTGTCTATATGTGTCCACACTGTTGAGTGTTAAATATAACACTATTGAGTGTTAAATGAACACTTTTGACAGTGTTGTATTTTTAAAAGTAACCTTGTCAGTTTTCAAGATTTACAATGACTAACACAGAGCAGTGCTGATTTTCTAACACTGGAATATTTCTAACATTTTGAGTTATTTTCCAGTGTTCAGAAAATCAGCACTGCTCAGTTTTATTCATTGTAAATCTTGAAAACTGACTAGGTTACTTTTAAAAATACAACACTGTCAAAAGTGTTCATTTAACACTCAACAGTGTGGACACATATAGACACTCTGTAGTGTTAATTTAACACTGGAGATTTTGCTGTCAGTTACAATATATCCAATGTTCCCTTCAAAATGACAGAGTATTTGCAGAGATGGAAACAAATGTGTACATGAGGACAGGACAGCCTCCGTGCATATCTTGCCCTGGCATGGGTCTGGTCTTAGGAAGCAGAATGGGATAAGGTTTTTATCCAGAAAAAGTCCATACGTGTGTTCACTGTCTTTGAGAGCTTTTAAGGTGTTCATTCCAAAAGCGTGACACTCCATGCACTGTATGCAGCCACATGGGGATGCTGTTTTACTTAGCATCTGAGCATACCGAGTAATACTGTCATCCCAAGTGCATTAATAGCCGCACTTATGACTTTAGTCATGGTCCAACATCTCTTTTTCCACTGAAAAAATAACTGTAAGGTATCTAAGAAACACTATGGAATATATCTAACCACTTGGCAGCAACTAATGGTTATTGTTTATTGTTAATGCCTCCATTCATACAAAAAGCTGAACCACTATGAGGTGGGATGACCAAAACATTTCCCTTTCTATCATGTCAAATAGCACAATCAAGCCAGAAGTTAAGATACACTCATGATGGGCATGAATGTCACGGGAATTCTGGGCTTTTAATGATTTGTTTGAACTGTTCTTCACCCCCCTCAAATATACAAAAATTATTGATGTCTAATAATATTCAATATTATATACGATTGTATATAGTATTTTATTTTATTCTATTGTGTACAGTATCTTATGGATATATTATTCCAGTGTTTTTTCTCTAATTTTTCTATGCAACTTTGCACTGTCCACTGCTGTAACAAAACAAATTTCCCACGCGTGGGACTAATAAAGGTTATCTTATCTTATCTTATCTTATCTTATCTTATCTTATCTTATCTTATCTTATCTTATCTTATCTTATCTGTGTAAATGTGCGTTAGCAAATTTAAACCTTGAAGAGATGCCATAATTCTGGCTACTAAAAGGATAATTCTGGATAACTGACCACAATTCTTGACAAAGAATAGTGGTTAGTTATCAGTTATCTTAAAAACTATTCTTGACATTTCCTTTAAATTGGTTGCTTTCGTGGCAAAAAGCCAGAATACTTCTCAAATTTTCTTTGTTTTATCCACAACTAGTTTTTAATGTGTGCTTGGGATCATTGTTCTGTTGGAACACCCAGTTGTGTCCAATTTTTTTGCGCATTTGATGAATTTGGAGGTGATCCTAATGTTTCATTATTCCATCCATTTTGTATCATGTACCAGTACCACTGGCAGAAAAACAGCCCCAAAGCATGGTGCTACCACCAGCATGCTTGATAGCCAGTACAATGTTCTTAGGTTTGAAAACCTAACTGTTTCTCCTCCAAACATACCTCCCATCATTCAGGCCAAATAACTAAGTCTTTGTCTCATGTAACCATAACATTTTCTCCCAAAGGCATTGGGTTTGTCCACATGGGCATTTCAGTTAGTCTTCAAGGTTTCTGTTTTGGAGAATGGGCTTCTTCCTCGGTTGGCACTCTCTCGGCCCATGGTGATGTAAAACTTCACTATAGACAGTGACGCTGGTGTTACAGCAGGGGTTCACGTCAGGCTTGAGCCTTGGTTGTATGAACTTATTGATCAGTAGTCTAAAGAGACAAAAAAAAAAGTCAATTAAAATGAGAATAGTTCCATCTATACAGTTTGTAAGTGTATTTAATGTTCACTAACCTTTCACAGCTGACTGCAGCCCTCTTTTAGGGGAACAGTCACACCAGGTTTGCTGAAACAAGGTGAAAGATATCCCATTAGCTAAACACATAAAAATGACTAGTTTTATATTTCAGTAACCTTTTTTGTTGCTGATTTGGCTCACTCTTTGGTTTCATAAACATATTTCAAAAACATATCAGTAGTCCCAGTAGTGTTATTAATATTATTAGTAGTACTTGTGAAATCATGAATTTGTTACTAGCTGTATTTGCACTTAAAGATTTACTAGCCAATTAGGTGCAGATTCAGAAACATGAGAAATGTGATGCATGCAGCCAAAACAACTAATGGTCAGAACTTACAAACTACTACTATGATGATGATGAGATGAGTTTGGGTAAGGCCCTCCGCAAGACTTCCAAAACCCGTTGGGGTTGGTGAGGATTTGGTTGCTAAATGGAAAGGAAGAATTTCCATTTAGTGAAAAATTAAAATAATGAGAAGCAGATGAAAGCTCTGTACTTACTTCTAGTGAAAGAGCACAGGTTGCTGAGGTCTATTTGAAAAATCAGAGAGATCAAAAAAGTCACTGTTTTGGTCAAGAAAATGTACACTGTGTCAGATTCTTATTTGCAGTAAGTATCAACATTAGTCAGCTCACGGTTTATATGGCAGAATTATAGAATTATTATTTATATGGCATAAATATGAATCTATAATCAAAAAGGTATTTTATACAGTGCAGTCAAAAAGTCTTTGCCCCCTTTCTCATTTCTTAGTTGTTTTCCATATTTGTCAAACTGAAATGTTTCAGATAATCAAACAAATTTTTTTTTTTTTTTTGGCCTGTCCCGTTTGGTTCTTTTGCCATTAGAATTATTGTCTAAAGGTGAAGAAAGATGCCCAACGGATTTACTTTACCAAATGGACCATCCCAGCCTTGCCGTAATGGTCTATTTGATTCACCTTTAATTGTTTATTTTATTTTCACTTGTATGCGGGACAGAATTTACTGGGGGAAAGAAAGGGGAGAAGGAAGGAGGGAAAGAAAAACAGCTGGGACTCTTCCCAGACGGGGGAAAAGGGCAAAAACAAAAAACAACAGAATAAGCAGACAAAAAATACATATTGACCACCTGGATCACCTGTTGAGAAAGAAAAAAGAAAACAAGCAGGAGAAAACAAGAGTAATAGAATAAACAACATCACAATGATATATGGGAATATGGCAGTAAATACTAAATGTTAAACGTTATTGTGCAGCACGTAAGATTGACAGCGCACAGTGTGCTTTGAGGTAGGAGCCAAAAAGGGTGTAGTTTGTGTGTGTGATCACCCGTGTGTACACCTGTGAGCATGGACGCACTTGATTTTTTAAAAGGTTCCTTCATGTAATGATCTGCTAGAGGGTGTGGGGGGCCACTGCCCCGTCCTCCAGGGCATGAAGCAGGTATGGAGGAGATCAAAACTCCAGACATCAAACAAATTTTATTGTTAGACAAAGATACCCAGAGGAAAATGCAGTTCTGAAATGATTTCATCTATCATGGAAAAAAAGCTATCAGAACTTACCTGGCTCTGTGTGTAAAAGTACTTTCACTTTAAGCCTAATAATCAGTTGTGCAACTCTTGCCAGCAAGAACTGCAATCATGCGTTGGCAGTACCTGAGTGAGTCAGTCATTGCCAACAGATATTGTCAGTTTTGTTGTTTTATTTTGTTTTATTTTTTGAGCCATTCGGAGGTTGTCTTGCTGGTTTGAGATCATTATCCTGCTGCATAACCTAAATGCTCTTGAGCTTCAGGAAACAAACTGGTGGCTGGATATTCGCCTTCAGAATTTCTGATAGAGAGCAGAACTCATGGATCCATCAATTACAGCAAGTTTTACTGAAGCAGCAAAGAAGTCTAGTGCAGTGCACTACCTCTACCATGTTTTCTTTTTATGAAATGCGGTGTTAGTTTTACACCTGATGTAACGGCACTCAAACCTTCCAAAATGTTCAGCTTTTGTCTTTTCAGTCCACAGAATAATTTCCTACAAGTCTTGGAGATCATCAAGATGTTTTGTGGCAAATATGAGACGAGCCTTTTGTGGGATTTTTATGGTCAGCAGTGGTTTTCTTCCTGGAACCCACAGATGCCATTTTTGCCAAGTCTCTTTCTTATTGTTGAATCATGAACCCCGAACTTAATTAAAGCAAGTAAGGCCTGGAATTCTTTAGCTTTTGTTCTTGGTTCTTTTTTGACCTTCTGAATGAGTGACTGATGCGCTCTTGGAGTAATTCTATTAGTAATTGGGTAATTTGCTACTCCTGGGAAGGTTCACCACTTTGTGTATAACGGCTCTCATGGTGGTTCGCTGTGAACTCAAAGCCTTAGAACTGGATTTGTAAATCTCCAGACTCAGAGATGTCAATGACTTAGTTTTTCAGCTGGTTTTGTAGATTAGTGCATGACATGTAGCTTTTTGAGATCTTTTAGTCTACTTCACTTTATCAGACAGATTATATTTAAGTGATTTCTTTTTTTTAACAGGTATTATAGTAATCAGACCTCGGCATGACTACTGGTGTTAAAATCAGCTTTCAAAAAAATGTGGTTAATAACAGTTCATTCATGATTAAACAACAAGGAGTCATTTTTTCACACAGAGGGAAGTAAATTTGGATAGCAGTTTTGGGATATGGTGAAACAGAATCAGATATCCCAGTGTCGCTGTTGTTGTGCAATCATCATAACAATGTTGGTCCAGGATCAACATTGCAACTGACTAATCACTTGTTGTGATTTTATAACTTTTAGATGTTTAATACAATATTTAAAAAATGCATTTGTCTATATAAAAAATTCTTCTGAAACAAATGGTAAGCATTTCAAATGTTTCCTTTATCAATTTATGCAAAATAACAAATACATTATCAAGTTAGATTTGACATATTCTTAATTTTGGTTACTCGTGTTAGTTTGGTTGGGATTTCTTTCACAACCAAAGTTTCAACATTTTAAGTGTAGAAAATAAGTTCTCGGACATCTTCAGTAAATGAATATCTTCTAACAGAAAGTAGTTATCAACAGTGGCATCAGTTTCACTGTTGTTGGTTACGTATATATCAGCATTCCATAAATATAAGTCGACTTAGTAAGAGTAGAAAAGATGCAGAAGATACAGAAACAGAATAAACTGGAAATCTTTGACTCATAAGTTAACCATCATCAGCAAGTGGCACACCTTAATCCACTGTTTGCCTTATTCAGCTCCTCTAGCATGAGCAGAATCATGTGTTATTTTTATGAGATTAAGTACAAATGGAAGTAAACAAAAACCTGAATAAGAGCTTAAAATTCTACAACATCTGCCATCTTTCTGAGCACACAAGTGGGCTATTCTGGGTTTTTCCAGAGCTGGACAAATTTCTGACTCTAGTGAAAGAAATCTATTATTTTTAGTGCAATGACAAAGGAAAAAAGGGAAAAGAAATTAAAGAGAGGCATGAATTATTGCAAGATACCTGAACATTTTTTTGTGGTGATGTATCCACTATTCCCTTCAAATTCACAATGAGCATTCCCAGAAATGGAAACAAATGCTCGACCATCATGCTGACACACAGCTCTGTGTGGACGAGGACCAGAGCACTCTGTCATGGATCCATTATTGAGCAGGGCTTCATCATTGCAATACACGCTAATTACACTGAGAGCACATTTTTCAGGCTCACAGTAAAACACCTGCACGCCATTTCCACCTGTAACACCACACAGATTATCCATAAAACATCTCACATGAGCTACTTTTTAAAAAAAATCTTGAGCTTAGTATAGCTGAATGAATGAATCACCTGCTGCGAGAGCAAACAGTCCAAAAGTAAACAGCAGCAGGTCTATGAAGAGAAAAATAGAAACTAAATTTGAGCCTTTCTGAGTATGAACACTTTTAACTTTAAGTGATGAATCAGAGACTTACTATTCATGTTCAACACCAACGCTTCAGGATCGGAGCTGGAATCCTCTTCTCTTACACGGTTTGATGACAGTCTGAAGAAACTCACTGTTTAACCCTTGATTTAAATATAACTTAGGCCCACCCAGAAAAACCGCGGCATGACTCATTCAGTTGTGAATGTGAAAGAAGTCTGCAACCATAACTGCTTTGCATTAAACAAACATGCAAGAACGAAAAAAGTCTTTCCATTGTCACTTTAATTTGCCAGATTTGCTTCTTGTGCACAAAAAAAAAATGCATTTAAAAATATTTTGATTTAACATTTTTCATTTAGTACTCTGAAAAGCTCTTTTTTTCAAAGTATTCTATGGTTATATTTGGGAGAAGTCAATTTAATATTGTTTTAATTGATGGAAATGCACCACTCCGTTACTTAATCAGTACTCTAACAAATTTAAACTGTGACACACTGAGCATTTATCCCCCAGTCACATTTTTTCACAACCCACTTGATCAGATGCCACTGGAGCATATCTTTTAGCTCAGCTTTTCTGTTCTCTTCCCCCACCCTGGCCGGTTGTGGCAGCTGTCTGCCTACATGAAGCTGTTTCTTCCTGTAAATGGGAGTTTCCCTTCCCACCGTGGCAAAATGCTTGTTGGGGTTTTCTCTAAAGTATGAAGAACAATGAGGTGACTGTTATTGTTATTTGGCATTTATAAACATACCTGACATTACTGATGAATGAAAGATGAATGAAAGTACCACCAAATGTTGGTTTTGTATGTCAAGTATTAATGAGTAATATTATAATTATTATATATTTTCTTGAATTAAATATATTTTTACTGGCACAAAATGTTGCACAAGGCTCTGCCTCCTATTCTACATTTGAAAACTACAAACCACAAGTAAGCCAGCAGTCTGAGACTAAAGTGCTCTGTAAGGATAATGAGGTCTTTAAGATATGAAGGTGCTGATTATTTAAGGCTTTGTATGTTATGAGAGGGATTTTAAATTTGATTCTGGAACAAATGCAAAGAAGCCAATATAATACAAATATGACTCCAAGTCAAAGTAGACATCATGTTCCTGAGAATTTTAGGAATGAGCACAATAAGCTCAGCTGTGCCTGATTTTAGACATAGGATATAAGAGGTCCCCCAGGCTACTACAATCTCTGCACTCACCTGATCTCCTTTGCAAACTGTATGACAGCGAGCACCAACTATTTGGACCTCTGTCGAATTATGTCAATTTCTTTAAGGGCATGAGTATTTATGCAGTCAACCCAAATGATATGGGTTTGTAAAAATCTGTTTTCACACATGTTGTTGTTCATCACAGGTTGTACCCGATTTTAAGGCTTGGTAAGTGTTAGATATTTTTAATATGTATATATGTATAATAATGATATGTAAAACCTAGAAACTGACAGAGAATGTACTTTCATTTAACCATGACAGTACTGCATGATAACACGTTTTATTTACATAACAGCTTAAAAACAGTTTAAAAACAGTTTACAAAGTTTACAAAGTGTTACACAGACTTGGGTCTGATCCAGACATGCTTTAAAAGTTAGTAAAAAAAAAAAACCCCTCTTAAAATCAATTGTAAGTCCTGCAGGAAGCCAGTGTACAGAAGCCAGGTTCAGGCTGATGTGATGCTTTCTTCTGGAACCAGTAAGAATAGATGGAGAGCTGCCATCCAGGATCAGCTGGAGTACATCTAACGATACAAAAAGTCATCTTAAAATGAGCATATTTTCCTTTGTAGAGTATATATGTGTATTTAATGTTAACTACCCTCTCATTGTATATATATCCAAACCAAAGCAGAGGTGGACTCAAGACCAACTGCATGAGAACTGCATGAATAACAATGAATAAAACACCATAAAACTTACATCTCACCTGACTATCGGCATATTTCAAATATTTTGACTGTCAGCAAAAGAAGAAGTGCTAGATTGACACAGTAAAAAGAAGTTGGGTTAGTGTTGTATTAAAAAACAAATTATTATCTAAACTAATTGAAAGACTCGTCAGACAAAAGCATGATGCATACAGTGCTGTAAAAAGTATTTACCCCCTTCTTGATTTCTCAGCTCTTTGAATATTTCCTATATTTCTGATCATACAAGTAAATACAAAATGTAGTTTTTGAATGATAATTTAATTTGAAATGAAAAAGTAAATGGCCGTCTTGTAAAAAAAAAAAAAAAAAAAGTTCAGCATCACTAGCCCCTGTCCTAAACCACTGCTGGTATTCTGCTTGGCTATGATATGTCATCAGAGTTTAATCACCAAATTCATTAAATTCTCAATACATCTCTTTCAATTCTTCCAACTGATCTCTCCTTATTGAAATAATTATGCAAAAGGTGAGACAAAATTCCTATATAGACATGTGTAATCTGTGTAATGTTAACTTCTGTTTGATGATCTTAAACAACTATTGTGAGAAAACTATGAAATCAGGAAGGGGCAAAAACCTTTTCCACAGCATTGTATATACAAAGTGTGACAACTAATGTCGATCAGAACTTACTTGAGGTGATTGTTGAGGGTGTGTTTGCTAGATAAAAGGGGAACATTGCATTTAGTGGCCAATCAACACAATGAAATACAGAGGAAGGGTCTGTAGAGGCAACACTTACCTTTATTAAATAGACAAAAGTTGCTGAGGTCTAGTTGAATAAAAGGAAAAATAGACAGAATAGCATTTTTAGACATGAAGAAGACAGACAACTTCTATATACCCATATTTCTTCCTCCCTTTATAAATATAAAATGTACTGAGAATCAAATCCTTATTTGCAGTAAGTCACATTTATTAGTAAACTGTAATATGAAACCTAACCTGTGAATCTCATGATACATGCAAAAGCTCACTTTTTCAGTTTTTGGTTTTTCTTATCAACATGATATGTTGACTCGTGATATGCCAAAACTGCATAAACAGAACAAGAATGAGCAAGAGTTGAGCAAGAGACTGAATTAAGAGCCACGTTGTATAGTTTTATTGTATTGTATTAACTCCCCTGAGTCTGCTTAACATTCTGTATAATCGCATGCCCTTTGTTGTACTGCAGTTTTTAGGATTATTTTTTACTTCAGTACAGGTCAGCTGGGTAAGTGTTGGATGGAGAGAATTTTACTACAGTGACAGGAACTGCTTAAAACAAGAGAACACGTTGTGGCGAAGTTAGAATTTTGTAGTTCATCTTCTGTATATAGTAGTTTCAACATGGCACCACATTGTTAAAGAGAGATGTGCGTAAAAGACTTCTCTTTTCTTGTCCTTAACAATTCGCCTACCCAGGTCTAGGAAACGAAGTTAGGAATAGGAGATAGGAGGGTAGGAGAAACGTTTATAACGCACACCCGATTTTACATTTACCTGCTCTGCATGTGCTTGGACTGGGGATGGAGTTGGAAAAACTGACACTGATCAGTAGTGTTGTCAATTTGCATATTAACGACCATCGTCGCAGTAAATGTGAATTACATCAGCACCACGTTTCACTCTCGCAGTAAAACACGCGCGCGCGCACACACACACACACATATGTATGCATAATTTGCGTTGTTTTGCAGGTGGATTTGCTGACACACACACATACATATATCTAAATATATATATATATGTATGTATATATATATATATATATATATATATATATATATATATATATATATATATATATATATATATATATATATATATATATATATTGAGAAAGGCGTAAATGACAGAGTCAGCGCAAACAGTCCAAACGTAAACAGCAGCACCTCTGCCAAGACAAAACATCCTTCCGTGTTGAACGGCGAAGTTGTTTAAACCCAGTTTGAATCCTTCTTTTTCCTAAGAGTGACTGTAAGACATGTCATGACATGATAAGACATGCTCCTCATGTCATAATCTGCATCACTCATCTTGGTGAGTTTTTCACTGAGTTTTTAAATAGTCTGCTGCTGTCACTGGTACTCCGGTATGTATGTAGACCCCCCAAAAAATCAGGAAAAGAAACATGCAGACCTCCTTTCTGACCTCCTGAAAGAAAGGAGGTCAGGCCTGAAAGAAAAAAAAAAACAATAATCGGGGGGGGGGGCAAATAAGGGCATGAGATTGCCACTGGCTCAGTTGTCAGACAATCAGAGGCTCTCACATGTCCATTTTCTCACAGAATTGACCAACAAATTCATTACTCATTAAAGAGTTTTTAGGAACATCATGTGAGCAGCGAGAAATAATCACAGATCTGTGATGTTGAAATTATTAAATAAGATAAGATAAGATAAGATAACCTTTATTAGTCCCACACGTGGGAAATTTGTTTTGTCACAGCAGGAAGTGGACAGTGCAAAAGTTATGAAGCAAAAATTAGAATAAAATAAAATAAGAATAAATACAGTACACAACTGTACAGAATAGAATAAAATAGAATACTATATACACTAGAATAAAATAGAATGCAATATACAATAAGATAAAAATAGAATACAAATGCTATATACAACTGAGTAAAAATACAACGATGCCAGAAAAGATTATTGCACTTAGTGTTAATAGTCATCAGAGGCTGAGAGTGATGTTGAGCAGCCGGACTGTTGCACTTCCTTTCTTCTCTCAAGTAACCATGGTTACAAAGGGACGGTCTGAAACGAAAAGATCTCAGGTTGTTATATCCATGCAAAATCAAGAATGTATAGTAAAATAAATATACTACATATGCATATAGTGTTTATTACTGCTGTAGCCTTCATGGTACTGACTTTGTTTTTTAGATGATAGAGGTTCATGTCCTTGGTTATGTTTCATGTTCACTGTGGATTAATGAAATCTAGTGGACATTTAAAGTTTCAAATACATCAAATGTAGATAAATACAGCATAATGACAAAAACAGTGAAAGGAGAGTGACGCTAAAATAAAATACTTTAAAATGAAAAAGAAACACAAATTAGGGAGAGCAAATCATTTGATTGTGTAAGCTGTCTTCAGGGTGAACGTGGACACTGTAGGAATAAACTGCAACAGAACATGGACTGCTGCACGTCAGCTGCGTTAAACATTGACCCGTAGCTGCCGCTCAGTGTTTTGATGACTGTCTAGCTCTGTATATTAATAACCTATTAAAGGAAACATACTAATTACCTGGAAACATGTGGTAGTTTATGTGTAAAAACAAGGAATCAGAGCTCCAAAGTTACACATTGTACTGCATTTCATAGTTATTCATTTTGAATTTTTAATTGAAAACCTAAAAACACTGCCCCAAAAAACTAATAATTTGTATTTGCCAAATATAAATGTTTGATTCTTGTCTATTTACATATAGCTATTCGGGCTGAATGATAGTCTTACTTCAAATCATAATTCACAAAAGATTTATTAATGTAGATACAAGATGCTGTTTGTTAAAAAAAAATCTGTAAAGATGTTCGATTTAATGTTTTCAGTCTGTGCTGCTTATTTGCACTGAGTTTAGAATAGAAAAAGAGACACTGAAACATTTAGGTGTTATTTAAATGGTGTATTATGGCTCATCAACCACACAAATGGCAAAATATAAACACATGTAAATGCATCAGTCTTTAAACATTTAGACAGAGTTACAGCTTTATCACAAACCAATCGCTGGAAACCCCAAGCCCATATATGATTCCTATATCACGCCACCCCTTACTCATTTCTGTATATATAAAAAGAATCCCTGCTTCACAGTGTGAGGGGTTATATTTAGAGATGGGGAGTCAGGGTGATGACTCCTAAAATCACTTATGTGAAAAAACAGTTTTGTTTTGTTTTGTTTTTGGGTTGTTTTTTTTTTGGGGGGGGGGGGGGGGGGGGGGGGGATCTCTGTTTAACAGAGGGGAAAAAAGGGAGAATGTCCTTTGATCTTTTCCTTTAAGAAGGGCTGGTGAAGGGTTTGATGAGACCCAGATCCATAGCTTTGACCAAACATGCGCGTGCTGCATCAATGGCCTCCTGCCTCTTCGGATTGTCCTCCGCTCTGCCAACCACTGAAAGGATTTCCAGTAACTCGCTCTCTATCAGTTTCTTAGCCAGGTCGCTGTTGTCTGAGTTGAGCATGTTGTAAACAATGACAACACCGCGGTGTTGAACCTGAGCATTGCTGTGAAGGCATAACCTCTGCAGGATCTCAAGCCACTGGGAAGTCTGTTGGTACAGATAAGGTACTCTGTCAGTGACACTGTGTTTTTTTTTAAACATAAACATCATTGGCTAATATACACCTGACTCTGTAAGTTTTCAGACAGTGATATGTTTTTTGTAGTTTTGCCTGTGATCAAACAGTGAAGATGTGACTGTAGTGCAGACTTTTAGTTTTAATTCACAGGGATTTAACAAAAGTGTTGCATGAACTGTTTAGAAATTACAGATATTTGTATATACACTTTAGCAGTAACAGAGGCAAAACTGTGTTATTGTCCAAAAAGCTACTGTCCATGTAACTGTAGAAGTACATCTTAAAGTTTTCAAAATCACCTCATTTATGTGATATCTCTATACAAAAAGAAAAATCAGAGATGGGGGTGGGCTGTAGTAAACTGTTGCACATACCACCAGAGTCATTTTGGTGCACAGCTTCTTCTGAGCAGCTGTGATCATGGCCAGAGCTCCAGCTGCAGCTATCTGAAGTTTGTCGTCATCTTCGCCGCAGAGCAACACCAGCAACTTCAGCTTATCATTGCCATCTTCCAGGTAGCGATCCTGCACCTAAAGCATACGGAGTTCATTTCATTTTTGGCCAACCTGTTGGAATACCTACTTACTGTGTGCCCTCCATCATTATGTGTTTGCAGCTGTCCTCACCTCTTTACATGTCACCAGGTTGCACATGCATTCAGTGGCAGCCAATCTGATCTGGTCATTCTCTTCAAACATGTAGTTCTCAATCTCGGGCAAAGCCTTCTCTTTCACAATCTTCACTCTACAAAAACAGATGAAGGTTATAATTGAAAATGAAAAAATCTGCAGAATGTAGCAAACTGTTGTATAGAAAATGAGTTACTTAATGTCACAGTGTCCATTCATTCATGTGATCTTAAAAAGAAAAAAAAATCTCACCTCAGTTTTTCACTGAAACCAGCCAAGTTGGTGAGACCTCTCAGAGCTTCATAGTTCTGCATGCCGTCTCTGTCTGTGTGAAGGAGGTTCACTAAAGGACGTATTACCTCATACACCTGTGAAACAATAAAAGATGTAAGTGACAGCTGAATAGGTATGACACAGAGTCCAAGTAAAAACAAGTCCAAACACTTAAACCATTTAAAAAAAATCATTCCCACGGGCAAAACTGTCACTGAAGAAAACAAAGGAGCTTCTGTCTTACCCTCTCACCAGGGAAGGCGATTTCTGGGTTGGAAATGGCAGCTATTTTGGCAATGACATGGCTGGCTTTCACCTTTCCTGCTTCTGTTCCTTCAAGAGCGAGTGGTATGAGAGCCTGAGGACAGTTTAAATAACTTTAACATACACGTGTGGAATTTGTTTAAGTTGATCAGTACAAATCCTGACATGCTTGCTCTGACCTTGTATCTAACCGTGGCTTTATAGAGTGCCATAAATTCAAGTCTACTTTAATTTTTTAATTTTTTTTTTAAAAAACTGCTTACCTTTCCTCCACCCTGGGCAACAATAGTACCGCGTTCTCTGGGATCCTCTGACAAGGCCAAGAAAACCCTAAAGATTAAAAAAAAATGTGTTAAACAGTCATGATGTCACTGGAATTCCCCTCTAGACTACAAACGTCACAAGATGACCCAGTAAGATTCCAGGGAGATACAGTATGTGCTTTCGTTTTACATATTTTGTTACGCCTCATCAGTCTTTTTTTCTTTTTTTTTCTTTCCCACCTTGCCAGCATCTCTTTGGTTTGATCCGTCAAGATGGTGTTGTCTGCTTTCACCATGACAGCAAGAGCTGATGTGACTCCGGCCTTCAGCAGCCTTTTCACTCTCTTCTCAACAAAGTCCTTCTTGTCCTGACAAGAAAAAATGCATCATATGTGTATATATGTGTGTGTGTGTGTGTGTGTGTGTGTGTGTGTGTGTGTGTGTGTGTGTGTGTGTGTGTGTGTGTGTGTGTGTGTGTGTGTGTGTGTGTGTGACATTTTCTGTTCTGTTTGTTGAATCATCAGTTTACTTTTACATTATTTTCTTACTTTGGGGTGTTGCTCAGGCACATGTTGTTTTGAAAACTTGGCCAGCTGAACCAGCTCAGGGAGAATTTCTTTCTTTTCATAGGAGTTAGTGCAGTTAACCAGGATGCAAGCAACTGCATATAGGATCGTCTTATCCCTGGACTAAAAACACAGAGAAAAGGAAGAGGTTATTGGTCTCTTCTTAGTCTTTTCTGAGTTTTTCTCAGGTTGTTATTTCCGTACCTTAGCCAGTTCAAACATGGCTTGCATGGCAGGCTCATCATCCACAAAGTCATCTTTTACATCAGCATCATTAGTCAGATATGCAAGACCCTCTATAGCCCATTTCCTGGTTTTGGTATCAATCTGGGGATTGCAGAGCCACCTAGAAAAGTCAAAAATGATCATGAATCATTGATTGCAACCTGACAAATATGAAGCCTGCAGGGGTGTCAAACATTTGGATTAGGGCCAGAATCAGCCCAGCAAAGACTGGTCACTAGACAGCTTTAGCAAATGTGAAGGAGTGCATAGACTTTCAACTGTATTTTCAAGTAATTAAGTAATACAAAAACAAGTAAATGACAAAGTTCAATGTTTTTCCAATTTCTACTATAGAAATGTTTCTTTTTGTTGTTTGTTTGTTTGTTTTTAAATCTTCTTACATTGTTCACAGTTTAAAACAAAACAAAAAAAAACCCAAAAGCTGACATTTTCTTTGAATTAACGAAAACTTCATGTTTTATACTTGCAGGACAGTCAAAGTGGGCTGTATTTCGCCCACGCTGTAAAATGACTCTAACATCCTTGCTCTATAAGGTTGTTTATCGTATTTTTAAAATATTACTGTCATTAGCATATAGCTAGTACAGAGTCTCTGTGAATACTCACTTTCTGCACTGCTTGGCCAGCTTCTCTGTGGAGCCCTCAGCAAATTGCCTTAAACTGTAATCATCGCCTCCTGCTGAACCGAGTTTACAGAGACCCTGCAGAGGACAGACGCATGAGTATGCATAAAGTCAGACAGACCCTGAGACAAAAGAAAAAAACATAAAGTAAGCTTTTATTGCATTTTGGCATACTCACCACCAGCGCACGTATTTTAATTTTCTCATTCTTGGTCTTCTTGTAGATATCCTTGAGCAGTGAAACACCATTCGTAATAATGAAGCTGGCACGGCTCATCTTTGAGGAGGCGTGGATCAGGGCCTCCACTGCAACCATCTGGTCCACCTCGCGTTCTGAGCCACACAGTGCCACCATCATCTCCATGATGCCTTGCCGACCAACTAAAGCATTACCGACATCGAACGGTCCCTGCAGCAGCCCTGAGATGCAGTTGATGGCATGAATGGTCTTGTCCATGTCTTTGGGGTCTATTTTGGATCTTTAGAAAATGAATGGAGAATTAGGGGCCTCATTTATAGTGTCTTTATTAACACTGAATGTTTCATGGACATACTTGATATATTCGTCACAAATGTCCCTGAAGTTGTTTCTCTCTGGGTCACACTTAAGGTCGTCATAGAGCTTGTTGAGGAGCACGCTAGCAATCAGCTGTGTATTCTCTGTCAAGGGCAACTGGTCTGGCAGCTCAGGAACCTGGCCACAAACCTTGAGGATCTTTTTCAAACCTAAAGAAAAAACAAAAACAGATGTTGTATGATTAGTATCACTCAAAAAGCCTGTGTTAGGGAATCAGGTGTCGGGCTCACCATGGTCAATAGTAAAAAGGGTTTTGGAATGGTCCGTCTCCTTCTTCTCTTTGCGAGGTACATTCTTGCTCAGGAGGTTTAATGCCTGGTCTCTGCCATGGCCAGACACCTTTTTACTGGCAACCATCTCCAACAGAGAAAGAAGAATAGTTTTCAAGTCTTTAGATGGATCTGTGGGGAGACACATTAAATCAAAGATTGTCCATCAGTCAATAATACAGTGAAAAATACCACCAATAGAGGAGCCCTTTTAGAATGAAGTCTGTGGTTTTAGGAGTAAGGATGAAAAAAGAAGTAGACAATCTAACTGATACTTATTACACATAATTATTCTCTCATACCCATAACCAGGTCTGCTTCTTTCCCATATTCTCGTGTATCTCCACCAGTGAGGGAATCATTGATGCACTGGAAGAGGTTGCAGGCTGCCAGTGCAATCTCCTCATTGTCAAGAGCCATGATGCTGCACATTTTATCAACACCCATCATCTGAATGATGGCCATTGCCTGTTGGAGTAAGTGTAAAGGGTTTTGTAAGGAAAATGGGAAGCAAATCATACATCCGGTGACATGGGCATGGGAATTTTATATATTTATAAAGAGTTGCTGAAAGTTTCACTTTGCATGCACCGTGACTCACGCGAGCCTTATGTCCCGTGCACATTCCTGACAGCGTACGGACAGCAGCCAGGATCATTTCTGGTTTGCCAGTCTCGATCATATTGAGTAGCAGAGTCACTCCATTATTCTGGAAAATTCTCTCTGCTCCAGCGTCTTCCCTCGAAAGGACAATCAAGTTGTTGGCAGCCTAGAGGTTGAAGAAGTTAGACTGTGTGAAAATCACAGATGACCTTTGTTGCCACAACAAATATAGAAATAGGAAGTTTAGAAAATCCTCACCTTCTCCTTCTTGTCCTTTTCGCTCTCTTCATCGAAGAGAATGTCAAACATGTTTTGTACCCTCGAATCTGTGGAAAATGTAGTTTTCAGCTGTGGAGAGAAAAAAATGTAACTATAAATGATCATTTCCTCTAAGCTCCTGAAATGTAGACTACATTTTATATTGTTTGGTGATATGGCCATGAACAGTCATGAAAATTACTTCAGTGTTTAGCCTGCTGATTACTTGTATGTTAGAGTTTAATGGATACTTATTGCAGTTAGATAAGTAGTATATGTAGTTTTCTACTGCCCTGTATGGTGCTCTGTGTGCAGTTGTATCTGCCTAATGCTGACCTTGGACTGGATTTCTGCTCCCAGTCTGCGGAGTGTTTCCAGGAAGGCTTTGTTCTTTGGCTCGAGCGTGGCACACCTCTGCACATCTTTGAAAGCCATATCCAGTTTTCCCAGCTTTTCCAGAGCTTGGCAGCGCCGGTACAAAGCCTTTATGTCTTTTGCATCAACATCAATCGCTATGGATGAGGGCAAATGGTTTAGATTAATGACTAGCTTTCATTTATGGATTTTTGTTCTGCTGTTGACTGAATATTTACAGCTGTTCAAAGTTCTTAAAGTATTACTCTACCTTTAGTTGCATCAGATGCTGCATTAGCATAGTTTTCCTATAAGAAAAAACAGAGACAATCACAGACAGTTTGTCAGAGAACCTGCAAGCGTAATCTGTTTGATATAGTTTTGGTCCCATATCAGAGTGCTTACCTTTTTTAGGTAGCATGCAGATCTGTTCCTGTAAATCACAGCCAGCACTTTTTTGTCCTGGCACACCTTGATGGCTTTAGTGTAGCACTCAATGGCCTTGTCAATATCGCCTGCCTGAAAGTGTTTGTTTCCCTCCTCTTTTAACTGGATTGGGTCTCCCATCTGGCAAACAATTGGAAAATATATATATTTATGTATATATGAAATGTAAAATCAAACCTGTGTGTTGTTTTATTGTGTTCACCAGGCAAAGCTTACTTTAACAAATTCTGCCAATCAAATTTAAATTAAGCTTTTTACTTTTTCTCTGCATGAAAAACAAATATGTCAAATAAGCTGAACATATAATGATCGTGGCTCACTCTTTTTGTCTCTTTAAATTGTGTTAGAAAAGAAGTGTGCAAGCAGTTCAAAGTTATAAAGACGCACCATTTAAACAAACGACAGAGTGGTAATGAAAATAATTTAACATGCAATTAGAAATTATTTTCATTCTCACCTTCTTGCTAATCCCTGTCCCACTGACCTGGGTCCCCTGTAGAAAATGGCCATGCACATGCTATCTCTAACTTTAAATGGCCTCCCCTCAGGCCTTATTTGGGCACGATCTCCCACCCTAGTCTGAGCCTTGAGACAAATGGCACTTTCCTAGATGACCGACACTATCTCCACCTGCTCCCCTGATAGCCATAGTCTACCCTTATACTAAGTACCTCTGCATACCTGAGTGTCCCTCAAAAGAGAATCACAGCTCTGTGTGGAAGCTGTTCTGTACCTTTAGATTGTATCTCTGTTGAGTCTCTCTTCTTCAGTCCTCTTCTTTGTTCTTTGCTTCTGTGGGTTTTTTTTTTTTCTTTTTCCTCCTGCGTAGATGATCTGGACCTGTAGTCCTGAGTGTTTCTTACCAACTTTATCTGTCTTGTGTTACCTCCCCCCACCAGTATCACAATTTATATTTATAGTGACTCTCAAGGAGGTGGGACAGAACTAAGGTGGACCACCAGTGACCGAAGGGGTTCTTTCCACAGTGACAAACCCCCCAAAAAACAGCTTTGTGCTTAAGGTTGGTGTACATTTATGATGACTTGTATTGAAAAACATATAATTTAAGGGTTGCTGAATGATCCAAAGCTTCACAAAAAAAAACCCAAACTTTAGATTTGGTAATTTAGTGGAGAGTAACCCCTCAAAGGTGGTCTGCTCCTGATAAGGTCTATTTAGGGCACAGACAGCTGAGAACTCACCAGCAACTGCCTGATGAGGAGGGGGTTGAAGAGTGTGTGTGTGTGTGTGTGTGTGTGTGTGTGTGTGTGTGTGTGTGTGTGTGTGTGTGTGTGGCTCCTGGTGGAAACTGGTAGCTTCTGGAAAGAGCATGTACATAAGGTTCGATATTGAATCAAGCAATTAGTTTTGATGGTTAGGGAGGGAGTTCAGGGTTTAAGGTGGAAAGACTCACAAGTGTTAATGTGTGTGTATGTTTACATCCTTTGAATGTGCGGCTCAAATGGTTTTCAGCAATTCTCTCAAAAATGTCCAATGCTGTGCTGCATGTCCCCTTGATGGTTTTATAACGTTTTGTAACTGGTATCCTCTCAGCACACACACACACCCAACAGAGGTCCTAAGATGTTTTCCATTTTGTGATGCTCCAATGAAGAAGCGCTCTGGCTTCACAAGTCAGTACGCATTAAAAAAAAGGAAACAATCTGTGAACACTTTGAGAAATTCAAAACATCTAAAATAGAAATTATGATCACTGCAAATTACATGGAAAAAAAGTGAGAGCAAGTACGCACATGCCTAATGATAAAAATATGTTTTAAGAAGAGTTGTCATTGTCCTGAAAACCAGTGACCCTCAGTGTTTCTCTCCACCTACTCTGTCCCAGGTTCAGTGGTTGGTTGGAGGTTTTGAGAAGCATGCGTCTCAGCAGCTGCAGTGGTTATTCACACAGCTGTGTTGTCTCATCACTGCTGCAGTATTTAAGACCGGATTGTCCTCTCCAACATCACCAGATTGTTCAGCTTCCCACAGTGGTATTGTGGGGCTCCACTTACTTATTTTGTTATGATCAACTCATGCAGGCCACTGTGTTCAAATGTTTACCTTGTCTGGCCTTCATCTTAATAAAACCTCTGGTGCTGCCTCCCTGCCTCTTGCTTTGAGTCTTAAATCAGTTTGCTTTGGATTGGATTTTAAAGTAGACATGCATATCAAAAAGACAGCTGCAGGCATTTTATTAATATCATTTCACAATTATTCATACTTTTGGAAATAATTTCTGTATTTTGGGCATGCATTGTAGTTTTGTATTTATAGTGTATTATGTTTTTATGTAATTGAGTTTTCTAAATGTAATAGGGTTCAAATCTAGCAGTAACTATAAACTCCATGTGCAGCACATCAGTTTCATGCTCTGTATTAGAACTGCGTTAAACTCCATCTGTGAACTGTGTAGACATTTTTTGATACATGACTCAGACCAGAGGAAAGATCAATAATGTTGTTAGTGTTGGGGCAAGAGATACTAATTATATTTGCACTGACCTCTGAACTCACCAGCAACTGTCTGATGTGGATGATAGGGTGAAAAAGTGTGTTTGAAAGTGGTTTATTGTTTCTTCTTTTTTTGTATCATTAATATTTCTGTTAAAACGGGTTTGTACCTGCTTAAAAGACCAGTCCTTTCAAAAATGTTCAAATGACCATTCACATGGTACGTTCAACCTTAAATGGCTTCCCCTCAAGCATTATTGCAGCATGATTTCATATCCCACTTTGAGCCTTGCAACAAATGCCATTTTCCTAAATGATAGACACTATCTCCACCAGACCCCCAGTAGTCACAGTGTGTCTTTGCCCTGACCATCTGCATACTGCAGGGCCAAGTCATGACTGTCCCTTAAAAACAAAAATAGTTAATACATACAGTACTACACCAATATACAAGACAACCCAGCAAAGATTCGCCTTCTATTGCCACAGTGAATTTACCTAGACCTACTGTTGCTTCTTTTTCATTAACATTTGATTTGAACATTTCATTCAATTGTTTTTGCCCATACAGCACTGTGCTAAAGTCTTGAGGCCTTTTCTTTTGTTCTCTGTCAAGATGATCCAACACTGCCTCAATAATGCTGACGGGCTCTGGGGAAGCCGTGACTGATAGTATGATGATCCATTGTGTGTTTGATATCCAAAATTCTCATTTGGATTCATCACTCCATCAGACCTACAGATTTTCAGTCCAATTCTTCTGTAATTTGGCATACCTCGACCTTTTCTTTCTTTAAGTATGACGTCTTTACAGTCACTCTCCCATTGAGATCATTTCAGAGGTCAGAGGCGTCTCTCAGGTTCTGTTTCAGGACTTTGGTGTTATTTTGTCCTGTTTCTTAAGATGTGACTTTCAATATTCTTCATCTGCTGTAAATAGTTTGTAAATCCTGCAACTTCTCCTTTTGTGCTTTTGTCCTCCACTTGTCCACTTTCCTACTTTTTTTTAAAGATACAGTTCACAGCATGGCAGGAAGTGCTTTTCAGTTAATAGCTCTTTGAGAATTGATTTCTGATGCAAAAATACTATCTTCTGCCCATCAAACTATGTTTTCTTTTGCATTTACCAGGCTGCTGGTAGCAAAGCATCTAAAGATAGTATTGCATCTCTAACTTGTTCGTCATGTGTAGACGCAAAACGGATTCATTCCTTAAGTTGAATGCATTCTTTTTATTCTCGAATGATTCATAGGTTGGTTGTGGCTTAAAAACAAGAACATAAAAAAATCCCCTGAGAATCAGGTACAAGGACTGGACTGAAAAAAAAATGCCTGTAAAATATTGCTAAAGACCAAAATTGCTCAAAAGAAGACTCAAGTCTGGCTCCTTTAAAGCAAAATATATATATAAAAAAATGAGGGGCCAGTTTAAACTTTTGCACAGTACTGTAGATTAGAAGAACAATGCAATACTGTTGAGAAATAGAGAGCTGTGGTTTCATTGTTCTTTCTCATTAACATTTGTGTTTTTAAAAAAGTGTTTTGTACATTTTTTTTTAGCAGTTCACTTTCAGTGTTATGCAAAGTGCAAGTAATATTTTTTCATTTTTTGTAAATGACGACTGTTGGGTGTGCCGGTCCTCTCCATATCCTAGTGATAGTCCTAGAGGTTTACACATGAAACGTCATAAATGTCGTAGGTAAATTCTTGGCATCTTTTCCACATTACGTACGTAGTGAAGAAGTCAGAGAACTGTGATGCATCTTATCTGGACCTATTAGAGCAGTAGTACCACCAGGTGGTATACTGCATCCACTGCAACATAAATTGCAGAATAGAGGGATTTTTGTTCATACCAAAAAATGCATTAGTGTAAGTGAATGCCTCCTCAGTTATTTATGTATGTCATATATGTTTATATACGTCATTAAAGGTATTTTTTATTGCATTTTAAGATTTGTATCACATATTTGAAACTTGAGCTCAATGTAAGTGCTCATTTTACAGAAAAATGAGCATTTATTATTATTACCTAACATTTTAAATAATTCAGTTGGTTAGGAGGGAACTAATCTTAACAACATCTGTTTATTTTGGAGTCAATTACAACAGCCTATAATAGCTATAATATATTTATTATGGTGTGTTTGTACCCAAAGTGATAATGTACAAGTAAAAGTAATAGTTTTTCAATTAACTTTAATAAGAAATCCAATATTTTACAGCAACAGCCTATGATTAAAGAAATAACAATTATAAACACTGTAGTAAATGCAATGCTTTTATGAGCCGCATCACTTTTTTATTTTGAAAAAGCTGACCGGAAAGAAACTGCTATTCTTGGTAGGTACGTAATGCTCTTGACGTAATGCGTAATGCTGCCACTGACTGCATCTTCCTCCCAAACCAAAGACTGCCAAAGAAGCTGATTTTACTCGGCTTACAATAAGTCTCTAGTCCTGTATTTGTTCATTTTTAAGTGATGTAGAATGGCGTCTGGCTTTGGGAAGATAGTCGTTGGTACCTATGTGGAGATAAAACGCAGCGATGGTAAGTTTCACCCTGTCTATTTATTTTTCCCGTCGCGGTGTATAAGTTGTTTGGGGATCTTTGTTGCTGCGCTGCTGTTGAATATAGCAACCGTTGTTTCTGGCTGCAGAGCGTAACGCTAGCTGCAGGTTCATATTAGTTGTCAGGGCGGAGAGTTTCAGCACGGCCTAAGCCTTTGAATGGGCGCCTTACCTTTGTTAGCATGCCCATTCAGAAGATATTTCCCGATACCTCTAGATTCTTATCATTAGATAACAACAAATGTCTTTGATGGGAATTTATCAAGCATACAAATATATTAACTCTAGCGCCACCTAGTTTCTTAAATTATTTATTATAACAGGGAATTCAAAATTATAATTAGCCAAGCTAGCGGGATTGCTAACCCGGTTAGCTTAGCTAACTAACGTAGACGGCAAGAATAGCGTTAGCTTGTGGCTAGCCAAAGGCTGTGTGCGGTTTCCCGGCTTCACACAGCAGTGGCTCCGCAGTAAAATCGGTTTCGTTAACATGCAGTTTGGTTTTTGGTTATATTTTATCCCCGTTTTCTTTCATTGTTAGTTTATTAAATGCTCTCTCAAGAAACTGAACCGCTAGTTGTTATGGAAACCCCTTTGAGGTCTAAAATCTTGTATTCATATTGTCTTTTATCACGGTCATTTGCCATAAAATTACATTTGTAACAAGAGCATGTACGTAGGCCATTTTTTTATAACTCTTTCCTTTATTTCCTCTATTACTCTTGGTATTGCATGGGTCATAAAAGATGATAGTGTTTTATTTAATAGAGGCAATGCCAAGGATATATAATTGTAGATAGTGTAACCTTAAATATGAGGCACCTACTGATGCCCTAGGTTTTTTGTAGTGGTACTAAGAATGTAGTCATAATAGCTTAGAAAAAAAGGGGGTTAAACTGCATTCACTTGAGCTGAAGTTGTTTCTGAAGGCTAACAGATGAGTAGACTGAGAAAAGGGAGAGGCTAGTTGTTGTATGACTCTCCTCTGTGAATGCCAGCTTTATTCTTGCTGCTCTGTGTAGTTGTTCGGCATTGCTTCAGGGCTATAGAGCCAAAGATGACACAGAAGTTTGTGTCATTCCTGCTGGTCCTTTCGGGACTTGGCTACACCCAGTGAAATTGTTTTGCAACAAACCCTCAAACAGCACCAATCTTGTGCACAAAGCACACGGGAGTAAGCTTGAAAGCTAGTGCCAGAGGTGTGCTGCAGCCCCTGTGCTGGTTAGCATCACTGGTAATGTCCCTAAATCCATAATCTCTGTCCTAAGATCAAGAGTGAGATGTGAACTAGATGCACAGCAGGGCTGCAGTAGGAACCAGTTCTGTCTGTCTGGTGTTGTATCCAGAGCAGGGATTGCCCTCTCCCTCTCTCTCTGGGGGCTGGTCCAGATTCAAGCCAGATTCATGCTATTAGCCACCACCCCATCTGTTGCAGCCGGCTCCCTCTGTTCTGCCAGGACTCTCACTCGCTCCCTCTGTGTTTTTTCCATTTCATATTTATTCCTGTTGAGAGCTAGGTCTCATAGAAAATAATTAGGAGCAGTTTAATTAGACTACCTCCAGTCATCAGAGGATGATGTGTACACCTTTAAAGGTATTATACTCTTAATTGTTCCTGGATATCAATTTTGAGTATTCATATTTGGGCTTTCCTCTTTTCTTTTTATCTTTGTTTTTTTTTTAGTAAAATATTATGGTTTTGCATAGTAGGGTCTTTCAGAGCAGAGTGGAGTACCGGAGAGGCAAGGGTCTGTGTGGTGTATATACACTGCATAATTTTTTTTCTGAATATTTGCCATGTTGATATGGTTTCATTAATAGGTGTCTCTGGTTCTGTGGGTGAAAACGATGCTTTGAGGGTTTTGTTTATTCCACAGGCTTAGCAGAACTAGAGCACCCCCATTTTAAGCCCCTTCTGCTCCTGGGAGGTGTCAGTGTACCCATTCAGCAAGGTTTTAGTAAAAAAGTGGGGCACTTGATGGGGCATTCAGTAAGACAAGCCCGTGTGTGACTTGACATTTCAGCTCATTTAAGTCTAAGGATACAGTGTATGTCTGTGAGGAAGATGTAGGCAACCGTTACAGTTTATTAAAGTCTGGGGGGAAAATAAATATCCCCGTCTTTGGCAAGGTCAGAGAGTACAGCTGCACAATAGCTCATGTGGATCTTGTAGGTGTACAGTGTCTGGACATATGCTGTGTCCTTGAAACCTGTCCATTTGGGTCTGTAGCTTTGCAGAAAGAACTGTAGAATAGTTTCCAATTAAGCAAATTTGTCACTTCTCGATTTTTAAAATGCATGTCTGCCTTGCCATTTGAAAGTAAATGTAATAACAAAAATAATCATTTTACTTTTAATTAAATCAATAAATCGTTTTTTTAAGACTTGTGTGTCTCCAAATTAAAGACCTACGCTGTTAGTACTTTAAAACATGTGTTTCTGGGTACAACAGGTTACACAAGCTCCTGATGTCCAGTGTTGTGTTTAGTGCCATTTACTGCTATTGAGGCTCAGTTTACATAGTTCCTGCCACTGCTAACAGCGAATGTCTACAAGCAGCACCATTGCTTAGCCTCTTCATGGGAAATTTCTTGTACTGTTGCATTATGGGTTCATCATGACTGCCTCTCTTGGCATTTGCACTCACTATAAGGCTCAGTTAAACACTCTCGTCTGGTAGCAGAAAAGACGAAGTGCTGTCATTTTACAGTGAAGATCCAACTGTTGGCTCATTGACACAACAAACATCTTGCAAAGTTAGCAGAGTTGGGAGGAAAGTGATCACTTCATCAGTTTCAGCAGGATCATATGACAGTTACACTGCCTTAGACTGTTATTCTTGTAGTTGTGGTTTGTTATGAATGAGCCTAAAACAAGCCTTGTCCTTATTATATCTGAACCTAATGACCTGTGCAAAATTGACATTTAGAGTGAGACCAACTGTATCCACTCAACCCCTAGTACCTGTTGAGCATTGTGTCATTTAGCTGTCGCTTTAATGTAACAGATCTACCCCTTTTATAATAGTATAGTTCAAGGACTTCGGTTTGATATTTATTGGGCATTTTTTTTATAGCAGTATGTATAATAGTAGGGAGGTCTGGCCATTAATAGGTGTATTGTACTGTATTTTAAGAGAACTTCTAACTGGAGATGTGGCGTTCATGAAGTTCTGTACCAGTGCCAATATGGGTGATTAAAATAACAATTTGGCTGATGATTGATTTGGAGGGGGAGGGGGATTGTTGCTATTTATTTCCTCCTTTGTGTCTGGGAAATAAATACATCTCCATCTGTGTAAATAAAAACAGAATAGTGCGTTTATGTATCATTTAATCCATTCATTTTCTTAACCGCTTATCTACTGAGGTCAGCATTAGGGGTGGATCTATCCCAGCTGTTGCAGTGTGAGAGGCAAACTAGACCCTAAACAGGTTGTATCGCCAACACAGAGAGACAGACCAGCAAACACTCGCAACTGGACTTGGACTCACTGCAATCGCTCTCAGAGATTGTTAGAGGCTTATAAATAATTGCTGTCTAATTTATAAATGCAGATAGACAGTCTGAATGAGTCTTTGTCAATGAGCACAACTCAAGGGGACTCAACTTAACTGGCTGCCAGTTGATTGTATTCTGCTTATATTCCTGTAGATCAGGAAGGTTACTGAGACCAACTTTAATAATTATATGTGAATTTCTTCCTATGTAGACAGCATTTTTTGATGATTCATCACAGCTAATTGCTTTATTATCAGAAACTGATTGGATGTAATTGCTTGCTTGATCCCATTCAGTCACAGGCTGATAGCATACTGACTCGGTATTTTTGGCACCATTTATGGCCAGGCTTCACTGACAGTGTTGGTGTGCTTGACAATCTCATTTTGCAGCAAAAAATAATAACTAAAGTGTACTTAATTGTGTTAAACTTCATGACCGCCTGCTTTATTTAACTTTGAGTTGAAAAACGGCCATAAATCAGAATATATGTTACTGTAGCACTCAGCATGTTGAAAAATGTTAAAAATTGTCATTGTATCGTATCATTAATTAAGTACTGTGATAACATTGTGCGGTGTCTGTTGATTACCACCTAAGTAGTACATGTATTGGGCTGCAGATTTTCTTGTGTAAAATTATATTGTTGTTGTTGCTATTATTATGTTTTAGATAATTATTGGTTATTTATAACCCCTTACATTCCATATTGTTTCATTTTTAAATTTCAGAATTACATATTATAAAATAATAAGACATTTGTCTTGTTTTATCAAAGTAGTTTGGGCGAAGTTGTTCTCTTCTCTGCTGCCGTTACTTATGCACCAAGTAGTTTATTGAGTCTGATCGCGATGAAGCCACAGGAAGTCTGTGGTCTGCGGCTTGCTGCTTGACATTGGCAAAAGCATGCAGCCCGTCTTTTTTCCAGGGCGGTTAGCAGGATGGAGCAGTGATTTGGAGAGCCATGCTTAGCACAGTTGTTTCCATAAATCCTCTGAGTGCAGCTACTCTTGGAGATGTGACATTTAATGTCACATGTCTCTTCCCCCCAGTCACTGTATAATTTAGCTAGATTTTTTTTCAGTCTATCTTTCCAAAGACCAGTTTTTGTGGATGAATGCAGTTTGTGGTGGACCGATACCTGTGATAGGTCACCCATCTGGTTATGAATAGCACTAATGGAAACAGAACTTTTTATAGCTTCTGACACCCAAGAATGTTTTTACATATAGTTCTTTTTAGAAGACGCAAACTCAACAATCTTAAAGTGGACCAACAAAAGAGAAATGAGTTCTTTTTGTGTTTATAGTGTGATTGCATTTTAAACAAAGACCTGATTTTTCTGGTACCCTTCAACTCTGACTCTAGGTCATCTTCCTGTTCACTCTTTAGAGCCCTCAGACCTCGACTCCTCGACTGTTTTTGGAGCTTTTTCTAACTAATTAAATAACTAATAGAGAAAATAATCATTAAATTAATCCATGATGAGTATAACAATATCAGTTCTATTAAACGGTCATTATTTTTCCCAAATAAAACAATTTTAGTTGTGATTAATGTGAATAATATTAATAACCTAATGATAATGACATATAGCAGTGTAACAGTCGGTTCAGATTACTTTGACATAGGTAACATTCTCAGAACCTTCGCAGCACTTCTCCTTGTACAAGTATAGTTTTAGTACTTTTACTTGGGTAAAGGATGTGAATACTTCCTTCATTACAGTGCATGTCGATGTGTATGAGGAGAAAACGGGCAGAAATATCTTGTTACCATACAGCGCTCATGCCTAGGGTCCAAAGCGACCTAGTCGTAACAGCCACACAGGATCTTAGAGTAGATCTGTCTACTCCAGTCAACCCTACAGACAGTTTGTTCCTAAGACTTGGTGCCAACCTCCATCAAAGCTATAGACATCGAAAATGTGACGTAATTTCCGAGGTAAAACCGCAAAGGATTGTAGGTACAAGTGGCTAGCGCGCACGGGCTATTACAAGACAACAGTTACACAGAGATAAACAGAGACACAAAAAATGGCAAGAAACTGTATTATTAACTGCCATAGCCGGTCGCATGACAGCCACTGGAAGCCGACGGGTAAAGCGATCGGTCACGTGGTCTGTCGATCTCTATTGGGACATTTTTATTACAGTGATCCCTCGTTTATCGCGGGAGTTACGTTCTAAAAATAACCCGCGATAAGTGAAACCCGCGAAGTAGACAACTTTATTTTTTACAATTATTATAGATGTTTTAAGGCTGTAAAACCCCTCACTACACACTTTATACACTTTTCTCAGACAGGCATGAACATTTTCACACTTCTCTTGTTTAAACACTCTCAAAGTTCAAACCTTCGTAGAAAAATAAGTGCGGTATTATAGAATGAAACCAAAGGCACCCGCTGGTGACGATGTTTCGTCGACATTGTTGTGTTTGTTGGGGAGAAAACGTACAAACATACAGTATAGCACTTCAGATTCCCATTGCTAGCGATCGAAGATTTATGTAAATTTGACAAGCTGAACGCATTCTTTACTGTATAGGAGACAACGACATGAGATTGATTGACAAATTGAAATTGAAATTGCACAAAAAAAATCTGCGAAACAGCGAGGCTGCGACTAGTGAACCGCGATATAGGGCTGGGCCATATTATACCGTTCACGGTAATACCAGTACAATGTTAGGCAACGATAAGAAAGTATAATATCGCGATAGAATATGGGTAAAACGCGCATGCGCAGTGCCTTTGTTTTCATACGCACATGGCCAAAAAAGCATGGCGGCAATGGAGAATGAGAAGGGGGAAAGCAGATCGTTGAGTGAAACGGATGAACCAGAATCGGTTTGTAAAAATGGTGCAACTTCAGTGATGTGGAACTGGTTTGGTGTTTGACTGTCAGATACCCACCAAAGCACATTTTTTTTGTAGAACATGCAAGTGGGCCGTCGTTATTGCCGTATTTGTTGGGACTAATGTGCTCGTAAATCTGGGAGTAATCTGGGTCCAAAACTCCGTCCCCTTCAGGTCCCAAAGTCAAATGAACACTGCAGCATCACTGAGAGTTAAAAACTGTCTAAATTCTTTCATCTTTAATAAAACAATCAGCATTGCTGCTTAACAGGTGTAACAATTAAGTTTAACATCCAGGCATCCATGAAAACAGAATTTATTACATGTAACAGAGTTAGAAGTTAGCAGGAAGTTAGCTCGCTAGTTTCGCTAGTTACCTAAGCATGATATACCATGTTCTGACTGAAAGATTTCTGAAAAATTAAAACTTACAGCTCTGTTATCACTTCCAACATAACTGAAGACAGGAAACTAAACAGCAGTGACGTTTGTAGGGTTACTGAAGTTGGGCTAGGTGGTATATAATGATGTGCTACGTGATCGCTAGCGACACAGCTATGTTAGCATAACATAAACAGTGAAGCTGGAGGATGAACGCTAACACTTTTCCACTCGATAAAAGTTAACGTGAGGGTTCCTGATGGTTAGGGACAAATGCAATTGCATGGCAGGATGCTGTAAACGGACCAAACTTCAGTCAGGAGAACAACTGAGATAATCCATCCACAATACGAAGTTAGTCATTAATATACTGCAACAACATGGAAATAGAGCAGCTGTGATAGCAGGGCTCGCAAAATCGCTAGCCTGACGTCCCGGGGCTAGCGATTTTTCCAGTCGGGCTACCAGAATCTATCCCTGCCCTGCCCGTCGGGCTATCATAGGAAGGAAAAATATATGTCAATGCTTTTGCATTCTTTCGGAAATGTAGCTGGGTAAATATGTCATTGGCATCGGTGAACCACTGCCAATATGTGACGATCTGGGCTTTCAACGATCATTAAAAATGACTGAGCCGATTATTAGCACCTCCCTCGTGCTTTACTCTCGCGCTGCTCCGTGTGGCAAATTGAGCGCACCTCTCTGCGTTTCGAACACGCGGCACAACAATTAAGAGGAGCTAACAGAGGGAAGCTCGGAAAGCTAAGCAGAAGTTATTTGGAGAGGAGAGTGACTGCCGTTGGCTGAAAAGAGAGGTAAAAATACCCTTCAGTGGTGTGGAAACATTATGGGTTTGCGGAGTCAGACGTGGATCAAGTAGACATAGTGTGTAAACTTTGGTGTCCTAGCTGCACCACAGAGCGACATGGCAAAGTTCACTAAACATAGATGTTTACATTTTATTTTTTATATTGCAAACATTTGCACTGTTATCAGTATTTGCACACTATTTTATACTATTTTTGACAATCTTTAAAGCCATTATTCAATACATTTTTATTGTTAAATAAATATCATCAAATAATCGAGATCTCAATTTCAGTGAAAATAATCGTGATTATCATTTTTGCCATAATCGAGCAGCCCTATATGTGAATAATTGAAATCGCGTTTGAATTTGCGCTTGTTTTTTGCTTTCACTTTGCAATCGCGCGAACTGTGTATAGAGTAGGGCTGCCACGATTAGTCGACTAGTCACGATTACGTCGACTATCAAAATCGTCGACGACTGATTTAATAGTCGACGTGTCGTTTGAAGCTTTGTAAGATCACAAAAGACGCAGGAATAAGTAGTAGGATTTAAGAGTGTAATAACGGACTGAAACAGAAGATGGCAGCACCGCATGTACAAGGATGCCAGCTGCCATTAAACCCCGAAGAAGAAGAAGTAGCTCTGTCCCAGAATTCATAGCGCAGCCCAGCTCAGTTTCCAACAATGGCGGCAGCTAGTTAGTTTTAATATTACTGTTATTATTCTTTCTGGGTCACAAAATAAACGTTTAACATATTTTCAGGCGAGAATGTAACTGTGTAAACCTCAAATATCTGGTCAGTTTATCAAGACACCACATATTTTCAAAAGCGCTCCGACATTTTCGGAGACGCCTGTTAACTACTAGCTCAATAGCTAGCCGGGGGCAAGGCTCACTACAGCCCGTGAGAACACCGGACTCCCGGCAAATCGTTTTCAAACCCACCGCCGTCTTTCGCTACTCAGGTTTAACATACATAAGTCACTTAGATAACTTAAAAATGTTATTGTTTGGCTTTTTTAGTATTTAATTTGTTCCTGAGCAAATCGGTTTGGCTGAGATTAAAGTTATAGTTACACAGCTGAATAAACGTCAAGCAGACAACTGGTTATCAGAAGTGTGAGATGCTCCAGAATATACTCCGGTGTCCTGTTATATTTTAGATAGAAAGGAGTTTATTAAACTTCACCGAAACAATCTGCAAATTTCATTAAAATTTAATAAACTATCATCTTGTCTTTATTTTTAGTTAGCACATATCTTAAACACTTAAAGCTGTAAGCTAATGATAGTTATATAAGAGCAGATGCATGCTGGTGCAATAAGCTGTACGTTTTTTGTCCAACGGATGCATGATCTGATTAGTCGACTAATCGCAAAAATAATCAGTGACTAGTCGACTATCAAAATAATCGTTTGTGGCAGCCCTAGTATAGAGAGCGACAGTACTGATTGGTGAGTGACTATAATTTGCGCACCAATTCCTCTGACATCGTCTTATCAATCGTTAGTTTACTATCAAACATGACAAGTGAAATCTCCCGCAGGAAGTTTAAACATGTGAGAGGTTGATCACGCAGAGAATCGCTGAGCGTTATGTGAGTGCGTGTGTAAAGGCAGCAGTATATATATTTTAGTTCTGCTGAGCCAAATAAGACCGGTCAGGGTGAAGAAGTGACAGCCAAAGAAAAGCTTACCACAAAACGGAAAAGTTATGACAAATCAGAATATAAGGCAAAAAGAAAGTGCAGCTTTATGGTTTCATGGACAAAAGAATTTCTGTGGCTGCAATATGACAAGCTAAATAACCAGGGGTGCACATAAGTGGTCTGCAGGTGCGCATTCGTTGTCAAAATAAAATACGCGCACAAGATAAGAAGTTGCAACGCGTGTTTGCGTCCATAAGATTTTCTGGAGGAGGACAGACATTTGTTTAGAACTCTTAAAGATGTCGAAGAAGCTCCTTTAAGCAATTACTTTGGTGTTCCTCCACCTCCAAAGAAATGTCAGATGGAGTCCGAACCACAAAAGAAGCGCGTATTCTAGGAAAAGTGGTTGCAGGAGGTGAGCTGGCTTTAAACAAATGATGAATGCACAGAGATTTGGTGCAGAATGTGCCGTGAAAATCCCACTCTAGCGGACAAAAACAGTGCCTTTTATATGGACGCAAACGAGCGTTGCAACTTCTTATCTGGTGCGCGTCTTTTATTTTGACAGCGAATGCGCACATGCGAACCACTTATGTGCACCCGTGTAAATAACATAATGTTCTGCCGGGTGTGTTGTTGGTTTCCCTCGATTTCTGAGTCGACAAGTGCCTTTGTTACTGGGACCAGTAATTTTAAGAAAGGCCCGCATTAGAACCCATGAGAAATGCAAGAAATGGATTATTGCTCAGTCTGCAAATAACATACTAAAAATCAAACTGAAAAATCTGTTAAGGACAGCCTACTATGTTGCAAAGAGTGAACTACCACTGGCAAAATTTAGCAGTCTTTGCAAACTTCAAAAAGCAAATGGCCTAGATCTTGGTTCCACTTGCCTCTTACCTGTGATTTCAGTGGAAATTTCAAATTGAGGATCTGACACAGACTGATTCCTGTTGTACAGTTCTTACAAGTTCATAGAAATTTATGTTCAATTACAACCAAGTATTTGAGTTGATGATTGTAATTTTTATACAATATTGTAATTTGTGTTTCAACAATTTTTTGATTAATGTTTTGTTTCCGTTACAATATTATACATTAAAGTATAATATTGTAACGGAAACAAAACATAAAAAAAATTGCTCCCTTTTTTATTCGGGCTACTTAAATTTATTTTGGGCTACCAAAAACTGAAGAGTCCCTGCCCGAAGGGCTACCAGGGATTTTGAAATTTTGCGAGCCCTGGATAGAATACAGCATTAATGAATCAATGGTACAGAAATTGAGGAAGCAAGAAGAATGAGTTGAATAAAGTTTGATTTATCTGACTGCTTTGTTTCGCTTAATGTGCCTTATAATCCCGTGCACTTTATGGTCTGAAAAATAGGTATTTGACTTTTTTATTTGGCACACTGCAGTTTAATGTTGCAAAGCACCTCTTTTTAATTTTAGTGGATATTATACATGGTTATGCTCAGGATATGTCAGCCCATTTCTACTGGAAATGCCCTTTGGTTAAACTTTCAGCAAGGAATTTGCATTTGCACTGTTAAATTTTTATATATTTTTAATGCACATAAAAAACAGCTGCTTGTTTAAGTGAAAATAAATGGATGTTTTTTTGCGCTAGTAAAGTTGTGGAGTTGTATTTTGTCTCACATCAATTATATCGTTAGTTATATCGTTATCGCAAATTTTCAAATATATATCATGATAAATATTTTTGGCCACATGTACATTTCCTGTTTAAATTCAAGTCTATGTTTGGATTAGTTACTATTATCATTACTGCCTGTATGGAAGTTTTCTATAATAGCATGTGGCTGATTTCTCTGATAATAAAATGTGAAAGCATCTTGCCTGCTAGTAACAAAACCAAATGAATTGTAGTATAAGTTGCTCTTGTAAGATAAGCTGTCATTGCATATGAACATGATACTTAAATCAATTATTAATTTAATTATATCTATCCAGGTAATGACAACAACAACAAAAAACCCCTTCATCTGTCCTTTGTGTTTAGTATAAAACCACTCTTACATTTTAAAACTTTGTGTTTTATTGTAAATCAATTTCAACTAATTTTTGTTTTTGTTTTTTTTAGGGTGGGGGGTTGGGTTAACTTTGTTATTCTGTTTATTTTTATGGCTGTTTGTATCTTCTATAAATGCACACAGGAATGGCTGAAATACTGGATGTCCACACCTTGCTAAATCACCTAAATTTTAAGGAAATAAAGCTATCACAAGTGTGCAATATATACCTAACAAATAGAACATATGCATTCTGTTGAATAAATGGCTGCCCTGTGAGAAAATCATTTTCCCTGCTTTTTGCAAATGTAAAACATTTGTATGGTAAATTGATCAAATGTTCAGCACATGAGAACATTGAAAGCATCTTTGCTGGCTTGCTCTCTTTGTCTCTAAATAATGGATACTGGTGCATGCCGTTTCCTTAGATAGTGAAGGGATTTTGCAGCATGCAGTTGGATCTGCACAGGCAAAAATGGGAGGGCTGAGCAGCTTTTTTCTTTTTTGTCCTTTTTCTTTTTTTTCTCCAGCTGTTAGTATTGCAGTGTTGAAGACAGAGGGGCGGAGAGAAGCACAGAGGCTAACAGCAGCTGCTCTCATCTCTGTTATCCGAGAGTCTCGCTAACGTTTCATTATCAAACCTCCTGGTCTGAACTTACCAAGATTAGCCTCAGCCTGCTGCCTTCCTCTCACAAGAAACCTAATTTGTTCAGTCACTTACAGAACAATGGAAATGAAATAAAAGCCTCTGTTGGTGAGCATAGGCGGGTTTTGTGTTAGTAACATTTCACTGAAATGCCTGCATTATCTGGAACTAGATTCTTTGTTTGTGAGGATAAAGGTCAATATAAGCTTACATAATTAGTAATGAAACGGTTTAATTGAAGCTAGGTTAAATGTATATGGCATAATAATAAAAAAGTAGGAGCACAACACTTCAGACACAACTGAAAATGTAAAATGTCTAGAATACATCAGTGGGTCGTCACACAACAATTATAATATAGTATATTATTTAAAAACATGTTCTTTAAAGTCTGTGTATATCCAAATAAAAACAGTTTTATTTTAACAAGACTGCATGCAGATCTGATCATGGTAGCAGGTGGTAATTAGACCTTTTTATATTTCATAAATCATGGGGTGTGAATGGCAAATGCAGTTATGTTGTTGTTGTACTTACTAAACAATAAAATGCTTTTAATTTTCCATAGCGCTACACTGATTTTGGTCCCAGTATTTTCTACCTTCAGCTATTTATGTTTTTCTGCTAATCTGATGTTTGAGTTCATCTCATCTCTGGTGCTTTTACAGGACGTATACATCAGGCGATGGTGACCTCACTTAACGAGGACAATGAGAGCGTCACAGTGGAGTGGATAGAAAATGGAGACACAAAGGGAAAAGAGGTAAACCACTATTTACCACCGTTTTTTTACCTCTTAAAGCTTCCTTAACAGCACAAAGTGCTTTTTATTTTCCAAAGCAATGAATAATAGATCCAAAAGCATTCAAGAGCTGCTGTGATTATGCAACTAAGCTGCATGTTCGACCACACATCACCCCTTGCACACCCTGCAGCTCTGATCACATGTAGACAGTGTGAAAATTTAACAGTACATCTGGCGGCAGGCTTGCTGCATCACATTTTCATAATTATTTTTCATGGACATAATAAAAAGCACAAAAATAAGCAGAATTATTTATATAAAAATCTCTGCTTCTGCATTTGGTTCAGCCCTGTCTTTGGAGCACATACGCACAGTCCAAATAAGACAATAAAAAATACTAGAAAAAGCATTTCCTAGCAAAAATGCAATGTGAATGCTGCAATTTGAAAATGTTTGAAATATTCAAAGCTGAATTTGCTAAATCAGCTTAATTGCAAAAGATTAGCAAAATATCGGCCAGCAACGGTACCAAAAACTAAAAATGTGCTAAATAAAGTGAGAAAGGTACCAAAACTGAGCTTCATTTGGGTAAAATGACCTTTTTCAAAACAAACAAAAAAAAGCTAAACTTGGAGCTGAAGCTCATCAAAATGAAAAATGATCTCAAATGAGAAATGTTTATCTATAAATGTATAGCCGTGTGACAATTTTGACATCACGTCCTGTGTCGCGAGACACAATCTTTGTGGTGCGTCGGCCGGTTGTGCACCTCTTGATTATTGTAAGGAGTCATCAAGGTTGTGTTTAAGACACAAGTCTACGATCATGCCGGTTATTAGCTCAATTTTAATCATAATCCTGCACAGAAGCTCAGAGACGTACAAACACACAGAGGGAGATGCTACAACTGTTTGAAAACTTTAGTTTGTGGAAAGCAACCACTGCAGAGGGTATATAAGGCTTTGGAGTTGATGTCACGCCGCAGTGCATTGTGGGATCGCGGCGCCATGTCAGAAGGCCACAAATCAAAACAAACACACTGTGTTGGAAGCAGGACTGCCAGAACCATGCTTAAAATCAGCGCAAAAGACAAAGGGCTGTATCGCGAACGATTGCGTCCAGACGCCAAGAGACGGTACTTTGAAAAAATAGCGTGCATCGGTAATGTGGACCCGTATGAAAAAAGGCAGTGGAGCGGAAACCCAGACAGCCTACCGCCATTGTCCTATCCCGATATCGTCACGTACCTTGTCTGTGGAGTCAGCGCATACACGGAGAATCATTTTCGGAATTATAAATCCCTGGAGGCGCACATCTAATACACAAATGGTTGGGTACAAGATTTGGCCGTTTTTAAGCCTCCACGTTGTGAGTACGTTGACCATATGACCAAGATACAGCCAGAGGTTGCCAGCTGTGCGCTGCCATGTAAATAGTTTGCATTTCATGTGTATGTACTTGCTAAGTACATGTCAACAGATCTTGAATTAAAAAAATAAACATACTTTTCTTCTCTGTTTCATATTTCATATGCTGGTTTGCCTGCAATAATGCCAAATAATACGCTACTCCGTCAGCATGACCTGGTTCTGCAGCATCACACATTAGGATATTTTATCTAATTATCTATGACCTCAGCGCATTCAAAATAACGCTAAAAGCCTATTAAGAGAGATATGAATTTATTTAGAACTCACCGGAAAGAAAATGCCGCGAGCAAACCAACAAAAAATTGGGGATGGCAGAGAACTCGATATCCGCTCGTCTGACCGCTGCAATCAAAGCCTGACGTCTTCGTTTAGTAATATCGGATACATGAGATCCCTCCCGTTGCCTCCAGGAGGGGAGACGATGAAAAGAGAGCCCATTTTCCAGCTTCTTGCCTTCCCTATCGTGTGATCTAACGTTGCAACACAGCACGTACGAACCATAGCTGACGCTTCCGTGTGCTTTCTTTGGCCTACTGTCATGGCGGGAGGGGGCGTGGCCCAGCTCCCGTGACATCACGCTCCAAAGCCCTATTGGCAGCTTCAGGCTGTTTACTTTGTCCCTCCAACAAAACAGAAAGAGAAATAAGAAATTGCCGAATGACACTGGATGAAAGTTTTTTCACATTATTCTTCTAGCACCATTTAAAGAGCAGGGGATGTCATCACACAGTGGTGGCAAAATGCCATGAAAAATCGAATTCTTCATAAAAGCACGCTTCTCCAGAAAAAACTGAACGTTTTGATACCAGAATGGTTTCTGTTGCACAAAGTATGCAGAAGTAGTTAAGTGCAGGAGGATCTCAATAATGTGAATGCTTATACAGCGTGCACATTACCTAGATTTTTAAAGTATAAAAACGAATGAGAAAGTTGGAGCAAGTTGTCCATTAATTGCAGCATTGATTCTCAGCCCATCAAAATGGCAAAGTGTCCATGGAGCAAGTCTGTCTCTGAGCTTTTTCACCCATGGAGCGTTGGTAAAATTTACAGTACAGAACTTTAAAAATTACATTCAGTAGCAGTTTTAGAAAGTGGTCAACACCCTTTGGCTTTACTGCAATAAATCTGATGGATAATTTTGACTACTCAGCACACAAGAGACATTCAAGTTTAAATATAAGCACTTGGGGTTAGTTTGAAGACTCTTGTCCACCTTAATTATGTACAAAACTGGTCCCATTTAAGCCCTTTTTAGGCTTTTGTGATGCACTGTATTTTCAAACTGACTGAACCCCCGTCATAGACATAATCACTTGACTTTATGCTGCTCTGTTTCTGGACAGATTGACTTGGAGAGTATATTTGCACTTAATCCAGATGTGGCTCCAGATGAAGAAATTGCCCCTAGTCCAGAGACCCCACCTCCTCCTACACCCACATGTGTGAAGGTCAACAAAATTGCAAAGGTGAGTGGTGCTGTGTGACCTTATCATCACCTGAAGGTGTAGCGTGTGATTTACATTACTCAGAATAGCAGCTCTTTGTTTTGTCACCCTTTAACATCCCTCATTCACGGGCTAGCGCCCAGGCTTCCTCGGGTCACCTGTGCGGCTCAGTGTGCTGGATCTTTTTATAGAACCTCGATCCTTCTCAGGAACCAGCTAACTGGTCCTGTTAAGTACACCATGTGTCATAAATATAGACTAACAGGTGAAAGTCTTCAGTGTTTTTGGAGTTTATTTCTTTCTAAATTCAGTAAATATTTAGGGCTCAAGGTTTCCACCATCCTTTTGTCTCACCAACAGCCCACCCAGACTCAAGAATTTTTTTGTGTGTTTTGTGGCATGAGCTACACAGTATGCTTTGCATGTGGATACATTAACCACTCGCCTCCAAAAAAGCGTGTTTATTTCTGTATCTTTGTATGCAGAGTAGTCACGATAAGAAAAGTCTGGAACTTTGTGACAACAAAAGTAGGAATCACACTAGCTAACTCAGTAGTCATTTCTCTTTATTTGTTTTCCCCTCACAGAACCGACGGACGATAGCACCTCCTAAGAATGATACTCCATCCAGAGATAATAGAGGTTTGAGGAACTGCAACATTATCCTCACATATTTATGGTGGTTTAATTGTTATTGAAATTGTTGCTTTCTATGGCTTGGTATTTTTTGTTTGTCAGTCTTTGTTTTGTTTATTTCCATCATGGGTTTGCCCACTTTAGTTTAGCAATTATTTTACTATAATGCAAAAAATCTGTGGGTTTTTTTGTTTTTGTTTTTTGTCCACCAACTCTTCCTGTGCAATCAGGAACAACTAACTTTTTAAGCATTTATAAGAGCATCATATCATTTTTATTTCTTGACATTAGATTCTCATTTACATCCACATATATGCCGTTTTTGCATTAATGCACCCATGGTCTCATAAAAGCTTCTTGTCATACTCATTTCATGGCAAGCAGCAAACACGGGCCAAACAGTACTGTAGTGTGGGCAGGCAGTAGTTGTTTAAATGTAAAATTGATAGTTTAATAGAATATGTTCTCCAATGCAAACATAGTGGCTCCAGTGTAGTCGTTTACACTTTTAGCAAACAAGAAAAAGCTACCAGGAGGAGACACAAATCCCTTTGGTGGTGCATCAGTACGGACACCCGGTGTTTTTAAAAAAAAAAAAGAAAAGAAAAAAAGATAAATAGATAAATACTGACTAATCCATTTATATACAGAACTACCCACTACTTTCAGCTGCTTCCTTATTTATAAGAAAGCGTTTTTCTGAAATACAAACATAACTCTCACAGCCTTATAGTTTCAGTACACGTAAACCATCCACATGTTTGTTGTGCTAACAAATTTGACCAAAGTAAACATATTCTGAATTTTTTATTCATTATTATTATTATTATTATTATCTTTTTTTTTCTTTCCTCCTCCTTTTTAATATTCATTCATTTATTTATTTTGGGGTTGTTGTTTTTTTTGCTGTCAATGTTGCTTGGTAGTGGCATCTGGATCAGAGATATTTGTATTTTAATCTTTGTGTTGTTGTGTCTTAAGCAATTCCAACCCGGGCCAGACCTCCACAGCCTCAGCAGCCAGAGCCTGCTCCACCTCCTCCATCGCAGCAGCCTGCACAGCCCACTCAGGCCCAGACACAGCAGCAGCTACAGAACGGTAACAATCATGACATTCGTCAAGAAAATTATCATTTCAAGAAACCAGTTTTAAGCAGTTGGCCAAAAGCTTCTAGACTAATCCTTTATGCAAATGTGAAGTGTAATCCATATAAGATTTTTCTTTTTTTTAATCCAAATGTACTGTCAGCGTTAGTAAAAATGCATCGATCGCACAAAAGCATATCATCAAAATCTTTTAATGTCATGTCTTTGTTGACCACATGTTCATCACAGAGTCCTCACATCAGCCGCTATCCAGAAAGGAGTTTGGACAGCTTTGTATGTATCACCTGCATGTTACCCCTGTCCTCAGTGCTTCACAGTGATTCTGATAGTTTCCAATAGAGTCCGATAGACCGCTAGTCAAACAAGAAGATCACTCAGCCAAATGTCTGCCACGTACTGCTCAGAGCTGTTTCGTGGACAAGAAGCAGCACACTCACAATCCATCCAGCAGACAGGCTTTCTGGGTATTAGGAGGGGAAAAAAATTGTGGTGTCGTTTGGCTGTGCTGCTTTTTTTTTGTGTGTGTGTGTGTCTGGTTTCTGCTGAGTCACACACGGGCACACACGTGGAAGAGCCTGCGGTAATGTGTGTTACGTCTCTGGGCTCAGACAGCAACGATAGCCTTTTATTCAAAGTGCTCGCTGTCATTTGGAAAGCTGAGAGGATGATGTGAATGCCTTGTCCCCCCTCCTCACCCCCTCAGCTCCCCTCCACACAGACTGAATAGCCCATAAGCAGTAACGGTGCTGAGTTCCTCTTATATTTCTTGTCCCGGTGCTGACCCAGTTCATCTTCTCCTCACAGATTAGAGCAGATTATTAATCCCTCTGCTCCGATAGTCTGGGTTCTCAGGGACTGGAGCCAGCAGGAGGCCAGGTGTCACAGGGCTCGGGCCGGGCTTTGCAGCGGGAAGCTGGGGCTGCAGCGGCGAGCATTGAGCTGGGGCTAATCGAATAACATAGTTTTGATGAACTCTGCACTGAATTAAAAATGGCTTTTACTCACATGTTTGCTAACTTGTGTTCCTTTATAATGGTGACTAATAGTTTGATTGACCTGAAACAAAACTAATCTGGGGGTGTGGTGCTCGGGAGCTTTGGAATAACCTTCTTAAGACGATCATTCTTGATTTGAAACAGCCTCTTACTGTAATCAGACTGGATTAAAACAGTAATGCAAGGCAAATATCCTGCATTGTAAGTGTTTTTTGGTTTTGTCTTTGTTTTTTTAATTTTCCTTTTAGAGGTCACATGTCCTGTTGTGTTTGAGGACACAAATTAAAAAAAAAAAAAAAAAACAGGTTTTGAAACACAGTGCTGCAAAGGCCTTTTGTTGGTTATGTAGAGCAAGCAGCTAATGTTATGCGGGAGACACTGTGTGCCAGCCGCTACATCCTGGTGTATAGTAGCTGTATCACTGCTCTGCTTTGTTGGAGCCAGCCCAAGGTTTCTCTGCTGTTTAAATAGAGGCCAACAGAAAGGAAAGCTGATAGAAGACGCTGGGAAAGTAGTAGAAGTGACATATTGTAAGTGAGATGAAAGAGGAAGAGAAAGCTGTTGATACATGATGTGAAAGGTGGGAGAATTATTGTTTTTCTTTTCTAAATGGCAGCACGAAGGAAGTCAAACTGCGTGAAGGAGGTGGAAAAACTTCAAGAGAAAAGAGAAAGACGCCGGCTTCAGCAGCAGGAGCTCAGGGAGAAAAGAGCTCAGGTACACTGATGTTGTTCTTTTTTTTTCTCTTTGCCACAGAGTTGATTACATTGAAGTGAGAATCTATTTGACATGAGGATAATTGTCATGTTGTCTGTCTCTGTCCTTCAGGAGGTGGACACCACCATCCCCAACTATGAGATCATGTACATGATCCGAGATTTCCGAGCCAGTCTAGACTACCGGCCCCTGACCACAGCAGACCTGGTGAAAATTCTTCTTCGCTCCTGATCGGTAAGAATTGACCTTCATCCAAAGTTTAATAAATGTCCTTCTCATTGCACTGCCCAGATTGAAGAGCACAGAATATGCGTTTGTGTGAGGAAACGTCCACTCAACAAAAAAGGTGAGGTCTTTGAGTTTCGCCTCATGCTACGTGCTAAGTACTTATTTATATTGTTGTATTTGAAAGTGTCGCCTCTGCTGTGTTTCAGAGTTGTCCATGAAGGATTTGGATGTGATCACCATTCCCAGTAAGGATGTGGTGATGGTTCATGAACCTAAACAAAAAGTGGACCTGACCCGCTACCTGGAGAACCAGACCTTCCGTTTTGACTACGCCTTTGACGACAGCACCACAAACGAGATGGTTTACAGGTTTGTGACCCGAAGCGACATCTGAGCTGTTAGATTTATTCAATATTAAGTCAGATTCAGATTATGTGATGCAGCACACGATAAGCCGACCAAAGACACAGGCGGTGAGTCTCTGCCAAGCAATGGCGCACAATCAAGAACAACCAGACTTTCCAGTATTTGCAGTGTTTGTCTTAGCTTAGTTTTGAGAGATGTTTGCAGACAGCTATGTCTGGGAAAAAAAAAAAGGTTTCTGATGCACAAACTACAAATGAACAAGTCAGTGTTTTGCCACTAATATCGGCTAGGGGGAGGAAACCCTGGATCAGCGCAGCCACACTCATTGAGGGGTGCGACCTGGCCGCTCGGCCAGCGGAATTGGACCGAAATGTGTTGATTGTGATCGTTTTATGGTTTTTTTTTAATCATTTAGAAACGTACTACAAAAGACTGTTTATCTATTTGCATTGTTACTAAACCAAACTAATTCAAATAATAGCCACAGTTTGACATTTTCAAGTTGCAAATTCATAGATAATAAAAAACTGAAATCTGTTTTTTTGCATGTTAATATAATTCCTTTAGTCAGAAGAAAGGTGACTAACAAACAAAATTAGATGAATTAATTGTTAATATTTTATGTATAAATTTGGGGATGGAGTAGCGCATGACTGTGTTTTGTCTTCTCCTGCAGGTTCACAGCCAGACCTCTTGTGGAAACCATTTTTGAGAGAGGCATGGCCACCTGCTTTGCCTACGGACAGACAGGCAGTGGAAAAACACATGTGAGTTACAATTAATGTGCCTTTAAGAAAACAGAAGACTTTTATCCTTGTAGTTGGAGTGCATCTTATATAATTTGTGTATAAAATACATTTGAACTTGTATATATTTATTTTTTCATTGTGTCACAGACTATGGGTGGCGATTTTTCTGGGAAAAACCAAGACTGCTCTAAAGGAATTTATGCATTAGCTGGTAAGCACATCAGATGTAGCGCTTTGTTGACTGAAGGATAAGTTGGATCTGTTTTGGAATTCGATCTCTCATGTGTTTTTATGCAGCTCGGGATGTATTTCTCATGTTGAAGAAACCCAGCTACAAAAAGTTAGATCTACAAGTGTACGCAACTTTCTTTGAAATCTACAGTGGGAAGGTAAGTGATGTGTGATCATTTTTTTCCTTCTTATTTTTTTCTTAAGGAGAGATTTTATTTAATGCTGACAGAACTGTGTTTGTAGGTGTTTGACCTGCTGAATCGTAAAGCTAAGCTGAGGGTACTGGAGGATGGGAAACAGCAAGTGCAGGTGGTGGGGCTGCAGGAGAAGGAGGTCAAGTGCACAGAGGATGTCCTGAAACTCATTGAAGTGGGAAACAGCTGCAGGTATGACAGCAGGAACTTTCTCAGGAATCCCGAGACTTTGAGTTCTTGTATTTGATCAGTGATCAGATCAAAACTCTGAAACTCGTTTATTGTCATGCAGACGTCGTCTAGCACAATATTCATGTTCTTTGAGGATGTTTTTCCTTCTCCTAAAGTTATTCATTTTTTGCCCTCGCTGCTGCTGCTTCTTCTTCATCATCTTGATCACCCCCCAAAAGAACATCAGGGCAGACGTCAGCCAACGCTCACTCGTCTCGCAGCCACGCCGTATTCCAGATCATTCTCCGGAGGAAGGGGAAGATGCATGGAAAGTTCTCCCTCATCGACCTTGCGGGCAATGAGAGGGGGGCGGATACATCGAGCGCTGACCGGCAGACTCGTCTGGAGGGCGCAGAGATCAACAAAAGCTTGTTAGCCCTGAAGGTCTGTGTGCAGTGAAGGGATAGTGGAGTAGCTAATTCCCAAGTGTTGGCTACCACTTCATTTTTTTTTTTCTGTTGATTTGTAAAATAACAAAGAAATGTCATGTATACTTTTTCCATTAGTTTTTTTTGTTTTTTTTAATTTACCAAGTATGTCTCTCTTGTTTCAGGAGTGTATCAGAGCTCTGGGTCGTAACAAGCCCCATACGCCATTCAGAGCCAGTAAGCTCACCCAGGTCCTCAGAGACTCCTTTATTGGGGAAAACTCACGCACATGCATGGTCAGTCCTCTGTCTTCATAAACAGTCTTTGGCCATGTTATCACATCTCTTCCACAGGTTAATAAATATGAAATAAATCTGAATGACATATTCTGTTTTTTCCTCCAGATTGCAACCATTTCTCCTGGGATGACATCGTGTGAGAACACACTCAACACACTACGCTACGCTAACAGGTGGGGTTGAGATGACCCACTCCAGTGATTTGGACAGTATCTTCTTGCTACAGGAACTTCTTGGATTATTCACCTTTATGAAATTTTAGCTCTTTTGGATTCCTCTGTAATGTCCAGTGGCTTTTATAGAATCTGAAATTAGCTGTACTACTCCAAATTTCTCTGTTTACTCTTGTTCGTTCTGACTCTTGTATCCTCTTCCCTTTTTTTTCCTACTTTCTTTCCTTCTTGTTTCCCGCCCTCTGCTGCTCTGTGTGCTGGTATGATGGCTGTGTAGAGTGAAGGAGTTTGGGATTAGTCCGTCAGACATCCCCTTCTCCCAGAGCGGTCAGGGAAGCCGCCCTGAGCACTCGCCCACCAATACCTTTGAGTATGATGACTTTGCTGCTACCTCTCCCAGCAGGTCAAGCACTTCCCAAAGCACAGCACCACACGCACAAATACACACAGTGCATGCTGTCCCTTTGTGTATCTAATGCATTGTAAAACACACCCATGAGCTCATTTATCGGCTCCTCACTGCGCTACACTTCCTGTCTTCCCCTTTCTGTTTTTCATCTGCATGTTTTGATGTGATTCATCTTTTCATCCCTGCTTTGACTTTGATCTGAACTGTAGACAAAACTTTTTTTTTTTAAATTGTGTTGCTAAATCCCGAAGAACAATATGTCTGTCTGTCTGTGTGGGTGTGTCTTTTATTTGCTCTGTTGTTTCATCGCTGTTCATGCCCCGGATGTCAGGGATAACTGCGATAGCTGGGTGTGATAAGTCAGAATGCTGGTGCAAAACTCAACTTTTAGCTGTTTGGCAAATACATCCACGGTGAGCTTTTGTTTGAGCCAAACACTCAGCGGGTAATCCCTTATCCCGGCCGTAGTCCTAATTAATTGGCCCTGGCACCTGCAGGTTGGGTACAGTGCTGTAATCCCTCATCAGCTCTGTGAGAGCCTAGTTAAACATGAGCTCTGAACACCCAGACTCCAGTTACCATGAAAACTGATATTTGGAAATTGACCATTGTCATCTGTGCCTGTGCATGACATCACTGCTGTCATGAAGCTGCCATGCTGCACAAACCATGAACCGCAAACCAAACATCAGCCTGGTTAAAAACAGGTCTGACCTGTGGTCGTTGCGATCTGATGTGTTTCTTTATTTCTTCTTTTGGTCTGCAGGGTAAAGGAGCTAACGGTGGACCCCAACCAAGTGATGGAAGGGGGACGCCCCAATATCCATGCTGTCAACCAGCTGGATCTCTTGGATGAAGAGTGGCTGAGCATCTCACCACAAAGAGACGACCTCAAACTTCTCTGTGAGCAGAATGTAAGTGCTCACAGTTGATTCTTTGAAGCACAAATCAGACTGTTTGCATCTGGAACTTGCTGCAGCTGCAGTAGTTCAGTCCCTGGCTCCTACAAGGTGCAATCAGTGCAAGATACTGGTATATGAGCGCTAAATAAGTACCAGCCCATTTACCATATCACAGCGGCCACGTATTTCACTACCCCTACACCACCCCAAGTGTTTTCTTTTTGGATTAACATTCAAACTTTTATTTATCAGTGATGAAGGTGAGGTCCACTGATAACCAGATTTCAGAAATGATCTCTGTGCTGTAGCTTTTTGTTAAGTCCATTTAATTTAAGAATTTTAAGAAAATTAGATTTTTGACTAAAATGAGTCATACAAAAAAGTGAGATAATATAATAATAACACAAATGGAAGAACTCAGTCTGGTTTAAAACCCAAATAATAAACATGGGTTTTTACTCAGGTTTAAAGAATATTTGTTTGTTGGAGACATCGTGACGTATAAAGGGAAAGAAGCCACAGTTTAGAAGTAGCTATTTAAAAATGCCTGATCTCCTTTGTTTAAATCTGGATCTTGCTGCTGGATCTGTAAACACAGGAGGAAGAAGTGTCTCCTCAGCTCTTCACCTTCCATGAGGCCGTGTCACAGTTGGTGGAGATGGAGGAGCAGGTCCTAGAGGACCACAGAGCTGTTTTCCAGGTTAGAAAACACTCCAGCTCTCCTTGTTTCTTTCTTTTTCTTTTTCTCATACATACTTGTATGAATCCAGATAAATTGCAGCTCCTGACAGTGAATTTATAACTTCTCTTTGTTCTCCTCTGAGCAGGAGTCTATCCGGTGGCTGGAAGATGAAAAGGTGCTGCTAGAGATGACGGAGGAGGTGGATTATGACGTGGAGTCTTACGCCACGCAGCTGGAGCAGATCCTAGATCAAAAGATAGAAATCCTCACTGAGCTCCGAGGTATGCCCGAAACTTACCTCTGTACTTAACAATAGAGTACAGCCCTCCTGCTACATTTTTTAAATGTGTGAAATCCTTTTGCTCTCCTCAACAGATAAAGTGAAGTCATTCCGCTCTGCACTGCAGGAGGAGGAGCAAGCCAGTAAGCAGATCAATCCCAAGAGGCCACGTGCTCTTTAGAGTCTGAAGAGGTTTAAGTGGCGCGTTGAGAAACATAACCACTAGATGTTTGGCACAAGTCGAGCTGACACTAGCAGCTGTGAAAACACAAATTAAAGAACTGTCTAATGTACCAACAGGCTCAATGAATATTGTTTGTTTTGATCCCTCTAGTAACAGAAACTGGCTCTCCACTCACTCTTTGGTCTTGTTAGAAAACTGGAAGGAAACTAGTTCTTATTTCCTTCCACTTTAGATGATTTTTTTTAATGGAGAATGTTTAGTTTCCTTTCCTTGTACTTAAATTATTTTTCTTTTATACCCGTTTGTACTTCCTTTGAACTAAAACTTTTCGACCGGTTTTCAGAGGAGATCTCAGTTGAACATGCTTCAAAGTTTACTACACAAAACCAGTATTTGATTTCTGGTTTGCTCTGGCTGACATTTCTGCATGTTCACTCTGTGATAGCTTATGTACACCACTGTTTCATGGTCCGGGGGTCCCCCCGGTCGGCATCGTAAAGTCATACTTCATTGTAAGTGATCTCTTCTCCCTTTCCCTTCCTTCTCAAAGTTTTTACCAGTTTGGAGGAAGCGTTAAACCACATTGTGTTTCTTTCCTTCTGTCACCCCTGACAGATTTTTACTTGTAGTTTGCTACAGTCTGTGCCATGTGGCAACTGACTCAAAAAACTCTTAATGTAAAACATGTTTTCCACCCATTTAACACTTTGTTAAAAAAAATGGAACTAGAAAAACTATTAATAAATGTATAGTGAAGATCACTGACCTATCATTGGTTATGTTGCTCAGTGTTTGCACCAGATGTAATGCTGGAAGAATTAATAAAAAGTCATGTTTCATTTCAATGACTTCTGTGACCCAAATTATCTTTATCTGCCACAAACATAAAGTCAAGTTTGAGTAGAAATTGAGCGTCTAAAGGTGGGCTCCGCTTCACCACCTCGAATTTGACTGTGCTACTTTAAGTTTTCCCATCAGGGTGAGTTTAACACACCCGTATCTCTCTGCTGTCTGGATTCACTTATCCTATCGCTGATGATCAAGATAAGCAGTCACACAAAGCTGGTTATAAACTGGCTAAGTTAACCCAAGGTTTCCCCTGGGGTGGTGTTAGCGGTATCTGACTAATCTAAAAGGCAGTTTCATGGCTCATTTTTCTTCCACAGAAAATGATCCCTATGAGTGTCACCTGCTCCAATCAGAGATTTTATCAGATGATAAAATGATTATCAAAAATCTATAAAGAACAAGAACCCGTGAATCTGTGATTTAGCGCACAGACCAGTAAAATAAACATTTAACTCAAATTATTTTATCACCGAGTTCGCTCTCAGTTCTGCTGTAAAAGAGAATTATAAAAACAGAATTCAAACATAGGCTTAGTCTGCAGCAGAATAGGCATCCTCCTGTTTTAAGATCAGGTACTGATGCTTATAAAACAAAAGTAATCGCAAAAATGTAGGTAAAAGACAGGCGAAAATAAAGTAATAATGGTACGTCTAAGAATCTGTATTCACTACTGATCGTTGTATTCTGGAGATCTGATTGGTCAGCAGGCGGTAATTACAAACCTGATCTCTTATGAGGAAAGTAGAATATGTCACCATAGTGATTTACCCTGATAAGTGAACCACCTTCGCGGTATAGAATATTCAGGGTTAACCCTGAAATTACATGCTCAAGATCTCCAAAAGTTGATTCTGTTCATCTGGACGTAGCGTTTTGTGGGAGAAACGTTTCGTCACTCATCCAAGTGACTTCTTCAGTCTCAGCTGACTGCAGGTTTCCCCAAATCTTATTAACAGTCATTACATTTGCATAATGACTGAAACCAGCCCACTGAAGGAACAATGGGCTGGGAGGTCAGTTCCTTAATCATAATTATGATTATGACCATTGATCAACAACCACTGACCAAAACCCACTGATCAAAGAACAATGATCAATGGCCATGAGTACCATTCACAGAGAGTTGGGGAATGGCTGCAATCACAGCATTGTAAGATGGCGAAAGATGTAACCTTAGGCCCCCTCCTCGATTCAGAGATGGTCTTTCCCTTTTCGTAAATGGCCTCCTTGACTCCGCACTCAAACCAGCGTTCCTCCCTGTCCAGGATGTGTACATCCTAATCACTGAAAGAGTGTCCACTGGCCTGTAGGTGTAAATAGACTGCAGAGTCCTGGCCTGACAAGGTAGCTCTTCTGTGTTGTGTCATCCGCTTCGCCAGAGGTTGTTTGGTTTCCCCGATGTATAAATCCTGACAATCCTCCTGGCACTTAACAGCGTACACTATGTTACTCTGTTTGTGTCGGGGGACCCGATCCTTGGGGTGGACCAATTTTTTGGTGCAGCGTGTTTTGGGGTTTAAAAGCCACAGAGACCCGGTGTTTAGAAAAAATGCGTCTCAACTGTTCCGATACTCCTGACACATATGGGATCACTACAGGTTTTCGCTTGGGCAGCGGTTGTCCTTCTCTCCTGGATCGGCTGGAGCTTTCTTTAGGTGCCTTTCCAGCTTTGACAAAAGTCCAGCTGGGATAACCACATTTACTCAGGGCCTTCTTGATGTGCTGTTCTTCTGCCTCCCTGGCCGCTGTGTCTGTGGGGATGGTGTTCGCTCTGTGTTGTAGCGTCCTGATGACACCCAGTTTATGCTCCAGTGGATGATGAGAGTCAAACCTTAGATACTGATCCGTATGTGTAAGTTTACGGTACACATCAGCTTTTAGATGTCCCCCATTACTGATGGAAATCTCACAGTCTAAGAAGGCTAACCTGCCACTTTTCATATCCTCCCTGGTGAATTTGATGTGTCGGTCCACCGAGTTAATGTGATCCGTGAAGTGTAGTACGTCCTGAGATTTGATTTTTCACCCTCTCATCCACATATCTGAACCAATGGCTTGGTGGTGTTCCAGGGTAGGATAGCAAAGCCATCTTTTCCACTTCTTCCATGTACAAATTGGCCACGATGGGTGAAATTGGGGAGCCCATGGCACACCCATGTTTCTGCCTGTAGAACTGACCCTTGTATGTGAAGTAGGTGGAATGAAGACACAGTTCCAAAAGCAAACACACTTGGTCGATGCTGAGAGTGGTCCTGTTGCGGAGGTTGGTGTCATCCTGTAATCTCTTACGGACTACCTCCAACGCTTCCGTGACTGGGATCAGGGGCGGATCTAGAGAAATTTTATGAGGATGGCAAAGAAATCAAATGGGGTGGCAAATTCAAAGCCTGTTTTTCCCCCAAATATGCAGGTGGTTACATATGGTTAAAATGATTCAAATGCAGTAAATATACACGTTTTTCATATAAATATAGTCTATAACTTAATTATTGTCTGTAGCACACATAATTACACACTTTAGTTACATAAAACATGTGAGTTTTGATGTTATGTACTGTATAGCCTGTATAATAAATAAATATGTAGCCCAATAAGTATAAAATCCAGAAAGCTACACAACATGGGGCGGTTCAATTACAAACAGAAGTCTAACTTGAGTTTCACACTGTTTTTTGTTAGAAAACAATCACATTGTTACATGCTTAAATTACACAAAATGTCAGAAATCTGCACTGTCATGAACAAAAATGTAAACCTAATTTTTCATAATTTGTTGGATTAACCCACTGAGGTCTGAAACACAACTGCCCATTTTTGACTCCTTTTGAGTTTACGTTTGTAGTTCACCCTCAAATTGTTTCATATGATTTTTCCCCCTTGCCTTGTTTGGTATCTTTTCAGCTCAACTGAATTTAGTTGTTTTTTTCACTGACACACTGCATTAGTATTACTGATCTGAAATCACACAAAGAACTTAAAATCCTAGTAGTATTTTCACTGTAAAAAAACCACAGATATGTTGAGTACATTTTTATAACTTGAAATGCAAATATAAATTGTACATTTTGTAAGCATATACAACTATTTATCTAAAAATGCAGCCAATACACCTGCCATTTTTTTTCATTTTGTACAACCATTTAAAAATATTACTAAAACTAAAATGAGAGAACAATCAGGTGTCGCAATAAGATGCCCCACAAATGATGTGTGCCAGTAAAAAAAAAAGAAGTTTGTCCACCAAAAGGCAGAGAACAGCACAGGGATAAGCCTGCAGGCCTGACAACAGCTGGTTTTCGTTACAGCGTTTTCACTGCAATGTGCCTTTGTGACATTCATTAGTGCCCTCACTGACACACAAAACAAAACGACTACACAACAGAGCAACTACACAAGACAACACAACACACTAAGTATACACTCCACACTAAACGTCACAAATCTCCCACATCTAAAAACTCTCTCTCTCTCTCTCTCTCACTCACTCACTCACTCGCTCTGTCTCGCTGCCGTTACCATCACTCCCAAAACTCTCCCCTCTTCCTAAACAACCAAATCCTACGTGTTGACTTTTTTTTTTAAAAAATTGGTCGACATGGTACATTTTTCCACCGATAGGAAAGAGGTGGCTTTTTTCCTTTCTTTACTGTTTTCGCGCTGTCGTTAGAAAACGCTTAAAACACACACACACACACAAAAACGTGACGACAGTATTTAGAAAAAAGCGTGGCTTATATATATTATCATAACTCTGGATTTACTGGCCTGTAATTAAAATTTAAAAACTTTGAAGTCCGAACTTTGAATGTGGGCTATGCAACGACACTATGCAATATATTCAGTTTTAGCATTTATATTCACTGTTGACTGTAACTACGCTCAAACTGTTAATGCTATCTTATTTTAATAAACAACACTTTCATATGCAAAACTGGGGTGGCACTTGGGGTGGCAAGGGATCATTTTAGGGTGGCACTTGCCACCCCATGCCACCCTTCTAGATCCGCCCCTGACTGGGATGCAAGTGAAGAGAGATGTAACATCATACGAGACCATGGTTTCATCTGCCTCCATAATGACATCTCTCACCTTCTCAACAAAATCCAGGGTGTTCTGGATGTGGTGTTCAGAGCTGCCCACCAGCGGGTTGAGGATCGAAGCCAGAAACATGGAGATGTTATAGGTGACAGAGTTGATCATGCAGACAATCGGTCTTAAAGCTGCACCCTGTTTATGTATTTTCGGTAAACCATACAGACTTCGTGTAGACTCCCCTGGGTATAGCCTGTGGTATGAGGTCCGGTCAATAGCCTTGTCTTGTTCTAACTGCTTCAGACAGTCTATCACCCTCTTCCTGTAGCCACTCCCTGGGTCTCGTTTCAGGGGCTCATAAGTATTTTCATCACTGAGTAGTGACAAAATCTTCTCATGATAGTCTTTCTGGTTTAGCAACACTGTGCACCTACCCTTGTCTGCCGGAAGGATGATAATGTTGTTGTCATCACTAAGTGATGCGAGTTCCTTTTTAAGGAACTGACCTCTCAGCCCATTGTTCCTTCAGTGGGCTGGTTTCAGTCATAATGCAAATGTACTGTTTATAAGATTTGGGGAAACCTGCAGTCAGCTGAGACTGAAGAAGTCACTTGAATGAGTGACGAAACGTTTCTCCCACAAAACGCTACGTCCAGATGAACAGAATCAACTTTTGGAGATTACTTTCCTGGATGATTGAGAATGCATCAAGACGATACCTGCTCAAGACGAAATCCTCCTTTGTAGTACACGCCTCAGAGCGTTAAGTCAATACTTAAAATGTTTTATTCTATATTAAAAAAAAAAAATTAACTTACAACAGTAACCGCCTCCAGTGTACTCAAATGGCAAGTTCGGCAAACTTATTTTATTTTGAAAGTCATCTCAGCATCAGTAGCCAATGTTTCCACCTTAACATGACCAAGACATTAATTGCTATTCACTGCCCTCCAGCGGCCAGAGCGAGTAACTACAATTTCCACACGTGTTCTTTCTGCATCCATGTTTCTTCGGTGTTTCCGTGACCAGTAGACGTGTATTATTGTTAGAAAACAAATGCTCACTATTTTCTTTCATAACATTTATTGAGCTTTTATACCACTCAGTCTGTTCTTTAGTAACTCATTGATTATCCTTCTTCTGAGCTTATCCAGACTATGTTTTAATATTTCTAGTTTCTTTACATGTAGTTATATTTATGGCAGTCATACCAATAAAAGATTTATTTTCTGGTACAGACGTTCAAAAACAGAAAAAAAAGTCAGGACAAAAGCATAAAGCAAGACTTCTAATGAAAGCAATCAAATTGTTTATGTAGTGCGACAGGGAATATTGATTCTTGTTAAAGGGCACCTATTACGCAGGAGTAACTCTGCATTATTGAGAGTTACATAAAAACAATGTAACATGTCTACACTTTTCATGAGGAGGAAAATCTGTGTTTAGAAAACGTCTGGTTTTCTAAAATTTTTGGACAAAGAACCAGCTCAGACCAGTAAGAGGCTTTAAAGTTTTTACAGGTCATATATTTTCACAAATGTAAAATAGCACTCAATATGAGCACTTTAAATGCATCTGATATTATTTGTATATTTCATTCAACCATTTCAATATCTTAAATTTCAGTTCCGTCAAACAGGGCTCCAGGGGCTGAACCACACAGGCCGTTTGTTCTTCCCTGATCTCACCACAAAATTCTCCCTTGCGTGACAATTTTGAAAGATGTGAAGATCTTCTCATCAGAGTTAGGAGAAGTGGATTCCTGCAGAGTTGAACGCATGCAGCAGTCTGAGGATGATAAAGAAAAGACGATTGAACACATTAGAACAGTGAAGCCTTTAACAACCACATGCAGCCTGCCGTTTATAATCTACAATAGACTCCTGTCATCCACACGCAGGTCACATTCGTGTGCAGTGTGTACATATGTTACATGCCAAGTTCTAATCTGAATTTTTTGAGTTTTCCATTAGTTGGTAAAACCTGGTACCGATTACTTAAAAAAAAAAAACAAAGAACAACAACAAAACTCTTCGTTGGGGTTCAAAGGGAGCTGAAAATGGGACACCAATAGACCGCATGCCACTGATTGGTCAGGGAGTGACTCTTTCTGGCTCTCATCTTTACCCCAAGTCTGAAAAAAAGCCCCCGACTGAGCAGGTAATGCCATCGCTTCGATATGCTCGACTGTTGCATTTGTGTCACATACAAATTACATCACAGGACTCTTGAGCCAACCATACTAAAAGTTTCTCAATTGTAATAGAGTCGAGTAGGTAATAGTGGAAAAGAGGCATGTGTATGTATCTACTGACATATAGGGATGGGTATTGATAAGATTTTCACGATTCCGATTCCATTTTCGATTCTGTTTAACGATTTGATTCTTTATCGATTCTCTTATTGATTCTTTTTAAAAAAGGAGAACACTAAGGTCGATTAGCTTAGAACTTTGTTTTATATCTTCTCTTTGAACAAGATAGAAATTTAAGAGTAACATGGCCTTACAAACCCAACAGTGAGATCTTAAGAGATCCAAGCCTACGGCTCTTCAATGGGGTGTCACAGGGTCCCCAGGAAAAAAAATTGTAAATGTAAAATAATAAAATAAATATTCTTCTGTAGCAATAACAAAGTATACCATAAATTATTCTGTAGCAATTGCACAAGAATATCCAGTAATGTCCCTGCCTACAATTAAACACATTCACTTACAGAAAATCGGGGGCATCTGCTGTGGCAAATGGGTGCAAGCCTTTTACCACAAACTTAGTCACTGTTCGGTGACATTCATCTATCCTGGCCTGAAAGGAGACGCTACCGGTAGACTGCAGCGAGAAATGCCAGCATCTGAGCCAGCCGGACTCTGTCTCTCTCATCATGGTCACCTAAATGCAGCGCACAGTAATGGCAAGTTTTGTAATAAGGCAGATCGCGCTAACATAATATGCACTGTTAGCTGATTATTTACCTGCCGCATTAACGGGAGAGGACGTGCAAACGTTACCGCTGCTGCTGGGTTGAGGTTCACGAGTCCGGAGCGGCTATTAAAAACACGACATTCATTTAAGGTTATCACGTGTTTTGTGAGCAAATGCTTTTGCATATTCGTAGTGTTTCCTCCCTTAAATGAAATATCTACTTTGCAAGTATTGCAAGTTGCCCTGTTGTCATCCGTTCTTGTAAAGTATAACCAAACTTTTGAGCGTTTGAGCCGCCATGTTTCCTGCCAGGTAAATGACGCTCCGCAACGTGGTGACGTCATTCGGGGCGACTGGAATCGATAAGGGAATCGTTTGTAAAAATGGCAAACAATTCCAAGGAATTGAAACAGTGGGAACCGGTTCTCAACAAGAACCGGTTTTCGATACCCATCCCTACTGACATATCAATACTTTTTTACTATGTAATTACAAAGGAATTGTAGGGAAACCACACTAAAAGCTACAGGCTGTGGTGTTTCAAGGTGGAGAATGTCAGCTTACACCATGAAGTCATCAATGTCCATCGACCTGGCTCTCTTCTCACTGAAATCTGCCTCCTGAAGGACACTCTCAATTTTTTTGCTAATGCTGAAGTCAGCTGGGACTTCCTGTGAAGATGCACAAAAAGATTCCTGATTAAAAGCAGCCAACAGGGAGCGGGCGAGATCTTTAAAGAGGGCTGAGGAGTTGTTTATTTAAAAACTTGACTCACCGTATTGTGAAGAGAACAGTGAATTCTGTAGTTCTTCTCCAGCATCTGCTCCACTGCAGCGGACCTACAGAATACAAGATCACATGACCATCTGCTCTTGACCACACCCACTTTTGAGTGAACAGTTTGAGAGCTACTCACTTAAAAGCTGCGCTGAGGGTTTTGTTTTTCCTTACAAAGGCTATTCTGACGAGGCCATCCCACTCCTACTCAGAATAAAAACAACATACACCTTCAGTCTAACTTATATTTTTAATGAATACTCCTCCACAGCAGGATTCGTTAACAATCAAAGCTCACCTGGAAGTTCACTGGAGGAGGAGGATTTTTGGGTTCTATCCTGACGACACTCGACTCCACTTTCGGAGGGGGGCGGAAATTATTCTTCCCTACCTGATAACATTGAAAAATAAACAAAATACACATTAACACTGTGACATATGGTCTAGAGAGTTGCTGTTAGCATTACACAACCATCAGAGAGCGGATGCTGACCTTCATGAGATGGTCTACACGAGCCAGAAGCTGTGTGTTGATGGAAAGTCTGCAGTACAGTTTGTCTCCAGGCTTGGCAACCAGGCGCATGGCGAACTCTCGCTGGAACATCAAGACTGCACACCTGGAGGAAAATAAATAAATACATAAATAGCAGGCACTTAACACAGCAGGGATACGAGAAAAGACGATCAAACTTCCTCTATGGACCTCCAGCTGTGTCTCACCTGAAGAAAGGCCGGTGCAGCAGGAGCTTGAAGACAAAAGGTGATGAAATCTGCACACAGAGAAACTGTGTTTGGTCCAAGTGCAATGCAAGACACTGAAAGACTTGTGTGGATTTGGCAGAAACACATCTGTACCTGGTAAGGTAAGTTAGCCACACAGACGTCAAAGAAAGGCAGATCTGTTTTTAGCACATCTCCAATTAATATCTGAAGCTTGGCTTGTAAGGGTCTGATGGAGAAAACAATGATTTTATTAGATCACTTTATATTCAAGTACTACTTTTAAGCACAGTATATGTGAGAGCAGCACTGCTTTGTTCACTCACGTGCACTGTACTCTCTTCTGAAGTTCAGCCACCAATCTGCAGTCCAACTCGCAGGCGACGACCTGCAAAAACGGCAAGTCACTTTTAAAAATCTGCAGTCACTGCAGCACCGAACAAACACCAAAGTGAAACGAAATACTAGACAAACTCCGGGAGTGCGGTCTGTGTAGTCTTATGGCAGTTTTATACTTTCCAAGTGTGTGGAGGGTCTTTTTGGGGGTGTAAATTTTATCATTACAGGGTAAAAGGCACACTCTGTGTCCTCTCCAATTAGCTGTGACAATGTGGACCTCTCTGCAAAGACACCATGCTGAGATCCATGAACTATGCACGTGTGCTCCAAGCATTCTCCAACAAAAAATATAACAGAAACATGCATTCATCCGTGCTTTCTGCAACTGTCTGCAAGCAATTAAAATACTGGCCCTGGGCTTTTTGATTTAGATTTATTTATTTTAATTTTTTTCTTTCTTTTTACACATCGGATGCATTTGTATCTCCTCCTGGAATCGAACCAAATTTATGTTGATTGTAGAGTTAATCCACATGAGTTACTAAATACCGTCTCCACCGTCTGTCACAGCTCCACTGGTGATTTTGAAAAACAAAGTGTGACTTTCTGGGATACTTAGAACTAAGCACCACTGAAAATACATTTTGATGTATGTGCTCCTTTTCATGCAAATTATCCACAATATGTAATTAATTTTTGGTGTTTGCTAAATTTTATAAAATCTCAAATCTCAAAAATGAATTAAACTTTTGGTGGTTTGAAAGGATTTTGTGCAACGTTTTGTCCCATTTGCAATTTAGTTGGGGCTTAAAAAGTTACAGAACATCTCATAACAAATAATAATGAGAATGTAAAAAAAAACTCATTGGATTTTCAGTGTCAATATTAAATATGTTTATACAATTCTCTATTAAATATAGGTTTAAAAATATCTGTATTTACTGACATTGTGTATCACAACATGTTTGAAAAAAGGCTTGCATAAAGGTGTAGTGTGAGTTCTTGGAGCGAGACCCCCGACAGTTTGAGGCTCTTACTTTTTTGGCCTTTTCCAGCAGCTTAACCGTCATGTTACCAGTACCAGGTCCCACCTCGAGCACCACGTCTGTCGGCCTCAAAGCAGCCTGAAAAAGAGACGCGTCACAGTTCAGTTAGATCAGCAGCCTCTGCACGATTGCCCACTTTTTTTTTAAACACATATTTTACATTTTGTGAATATTTGTTAAAATTTTTGTCTGCAGCAGCGTCAGCAAGTACTTCCCACCTTTTCAATAATCCCATTGACAACCAGAGGATTCTTCAGGATGTGCTGGCCGATGCCAGTGTTGAACATGATCCCTGCAACAGAGAGCAAACTAATCACTGCATGCTGGTCTTGTGTGACGACTATGGTCATTTATATATGAACACTTATATCTGTTTATATGTCCTAAACTCATATTTTAAGCCAAGGATAAGTCCATCCATGCCAGCTCATCTAATCCCATGAAAAACATCTATGAAGCTCTTGCAAAATCTAAACGTTATACTCTAAATACTTCTTTTGCTTGTTCCCTTGCTAAGATGAATATGAGCTATTTTTCACCCTTTCTACTAAATTGGATTTTAATGCACTACAGTCCTCCTTCTGCATATACACAGCAAGAAACCCCCAAGGCTCATTTTGCAGATAAACAGCTCCTGCTGAAAATTTTAAAATCATCATTACTCAAACACTGCATCTATTGCAGATGGGTGAACACTGCTTTTTGTTCAGTGGGGTTTACATGCACCCAGCAGTGATACAGTATTACGGAATCACACCATCCCGTCCAGAAACCTGACCACGGCTGCAGATTCAAAAAAAACATTTCCTGTGCTCATAATTGGCACCAAGATGCCACTTTTCTTTACATCCATCCTCCTCTTTAAAAATCTTCTGCACTTCTGTCAGCCTTCAGGTAGGAATGAGTTAACAGTTCAGCCTGCCTGTTCATCAACTGGCTCAGTGTAAGTTTCCAGATGGCCATACTTCTAATTTCATTAAAATTCATGCAGACAGCCTCAGATCCGAGGCAGAAGTAACTGTTATCTTTGTTTTTATCTAACATGGCCAAATTTAGAACTTAGCCGAATTTCATCCTTTCATTTCAGTGTTAAACTGCTTTTGTGAACTTTCAATGTTGCTCCCCTGTTTCTCCATGCCCATCTATTCCTGTGAAATAAAATGCATACTGTAAAGTTGCAGCACCAATTCCTCCACCTTCCACAGTCAGTCACCACTACTCATTACAAATATCAAACGCATCTCGCAGAGTGACCAGACTGACATTTTGATTAGTCTGATTTTTTTTTATTTTTTTTCCTCAACAGACAATACCAAATAACAGAAAGCTTCATAAAGTCTGGCTCTCTTCCAATAGCTGCCAAGAATCAAGGAAAGCCACCTTTCCAAGAACTCCTGGTGGACTGAGGTTTATTTCAGCCTGCGATTAATTAGTCAGGATCAGGGGTCTGGTTTGCATGAACAGTAATAAATTACTGGCTCAGCCTCGTGATTTGACTTCAGTATAGCTTAAAGGTTTTGTGGCTGGGCCCTTAAAACGTATCACGGAATCTGACACCACCAAGCCCCAAACAAGTCTGGCTGAGTTTGTTGCTCTGTTATCAGTAAACATTTTCATTGACATTTGAGGTTGAGGGTGCTTGCAAATGAAATAACCCCACACCACCATGAAAAAAACCCGAGCATTTTAACATAATGACAAAAGACATTTATTTACATATCAGGAATGACTTTCAACATTTCTTCATACATAAGCCTCTTTGGGGAATATTTACATTCATAATATTGCAAAACAGTAGTAATAAATCTACATTTTAGAACTGTTACAGTCGGTTATGTTTCTCTGATCTTGATTAGCCATAAACAAAATTGTGTTTACGTCATTTGTTCATCTCCTAAACAGTGCATACAGAAAATGACAGCGGAAGCAGCTGGATTAATATCGCAGTTAGCACAAATGAACAATTTGCAAGAAAAAGAAACGTTCAAAAGCAACCTTTTCATTGAAGTAGCTGGTGGGTTGGAGTCACCGAAACATTTCCACGTCAACAGAAGTGACGACAGTCACAGCAGTGGTTCATGTTAAATGCTGTAACTGTTAAAAACAGCGATACACGAGCGGAACTCAATATGCAAACACTGCACAGACACGATGATGGACCCCGTCTTTGAAGTCTGGCATGCTAACATGCTAATGCTAACGCACCCCGTTGAGAAACATACCTTGTTTTTTGACCTCTTGGTGCTGTCTGCTTTTCTTTTCCGCTTTGACCTTCGGCATTTTACTTTATTTTGCCCCACTTAAAGAGCTACAAAAATCCAAATTGTAAGTAATTATCCACAGTAAGGCTGGCTGGACTTTGTAAACACGTGTAGTCCTTCCTCTGTGCTACTCCTCTCTTCTTCAGTGACACGCTGAGCTGCAGGTTTCATCTGTTGGCTCGCTTCCTCCGCGCCCTCTGGTGGCGATGTGGCGGCATTGCTTTTACTTTCTCAAGATGAAACTAAAACTGTTTTTGAAACAGTTTGAGACACACACACACACACACACACACACACACACACACACACACACACACACACACACACACACACACACACACACACACGACCTCCATCTTTAGTCAGAGATGGGAAACTCCTCGAGTGTCATGGCGATGTCTCGAAGTTTGGGATCATCAAGCCAGTTGACTTTACATGCCAAGAGGATGCCCTGAAGAGGAAAACAAACATTAACATACAACCAACAAAACTGGCAGTGAGTATCATACATTCAGTCATAAACTGTACCGACTGTTTTTTCTAAAGTTTACCCTGAGGACATTTTGTGTCATGATGGCCATCTTTTTATATTTCTCCAGGTTTGCTTGGCCTTTCTCCAACGCAGCTTTGTACTTTTCCATGTCTGGATACTCTTTCTTTGAAAACTCCTCCATGTGTTTGATCTTCTCATGCGTGAGCCGTTTCATCTCTGCAAGCAGAAAGTACTACTTTAATCTGGAGTCAAAACAATAAATAACTAAGGACTTTAACTGTGAAAGACATCCGATTTCTTTCCCGTAAAGCATACCAAGTCTGTTCTTCTGTATTTCTGTAATCTCATCTTGAAGTTTTTTGGACTCCTGGTGGAAATAATAAATAGTGAATTAGGGTATAAAACCCTCAACTTTAAATAACACTTCAACCTGTAGCATTTATGTTGAAGAATAAAGGTCGTCATGCCAAGTATTGACTTTGAAATTTGTTAGAATTGTACAGATTCTGTTTTTGAGGGTTGACTCAAGACCTTTGCACAATACTGTAAGTGATTACAATACCCTAACAAAACAAATTGTCTAATATAGGAATCCCATAAAATTTTAAACACACAAAGCACTTCAAAGAATAATACAGATTTAAGCTGCTCACCTGTTGAAGGTGCTTTATGTGTGAACAAAGACCCATGCAGCGGTCACTTATGGCTTTCAGAGCACTGAGGAAAAAAACAAAACAAATGATTTGATAAAAATAATTAAATATTTCAGCTGTTTCTGTAGGTTGTCAGTTGACTTACTCTGCTTCAGAGTCACTCCAGTTCAGCTTTTCTCCGATAGCGTGCCACATCTGCATTCTGAAAGACAGAGACAATCAGTGATCTGTCACGATAAACATGAGAACATCTGAACTCCAAAAATAAATAATACAAGCAGCGGTGTACCTGTGCAGGGTCAGTGTGCTGTTAAAATGAAGCGTCTTCACCCTTTCAAGCTCACTGATATATTCTGGCCTGAAACAAACACATGTCAACATCTTTTTTTCCCTTTTTTATTTAACATTTGGCTTTAAAACGTCAAATACTCACAAGTCCCTCTCTGCTTCAGATGTGCTGCATGACCTTTTATTTTTTTCTATCAGGGGAAACTTAAAATTAATTTCTATTTTTACTCTTAAAAAATAAAAACAAAAAAATTTAATCAAGAGAATTGTTTTATACCTGCGTTGAGCTGTACTGCCATCTCAAAGCACTGGTTGGACATCTGTTGCTTTATTCTGTAAAGAAAGTAAAGACCAGAGGTGACGTGTGTGGCACAGCTGGATCAAAAACTGACTTTCAACACCAATGTTGGGGTGAGAGATACAAACCTCAGCATGTCTACAGGCGACGTGTCTTTCTGTCCGGTGGCGCCTTCAGCAGCAGGAACATCATTTGGTTCCACAGTCCCCACCATGTGATTGAGTTTCCCCTGGCTGTCAGATGACTCCATCACAAAAAAAAAAAACAAAAAAAAACCCAACAACAAAAGAAAAGCAAAAAACAAAAAACGAGTGAAGATTCCTGGAGAGACAAATCAAACCACAGAAATGTGGGTTTAATCCAACATAAGAAACTATAGCTCATTAAAACTCAGACTGACTAATATGCACTAATATACAGAAAATAATGGCATTTAACTTGAAGTCTGCCAGTAATCAAGTTTTTTTTGTTTCAGTGGCAGAAACAAGTATACTCATCTCAACATACAAAACACATCATACAGCCTCGTATCATACAGCCTCACACTCATTCATAATTCATACATGCAGCAGGTGCAAAAAAAATGGCCACAAATCATGAGCAAGACATTAGAGTTAAACTTAAGTTTTCAGCAGCTGAGCTGAGGAAGGCCGTTTCAGAATTCCAACTTATCAACTCAAATGTGAAAAAATTTGAAATTGCAATTAGTACGTCAAAATGTTGAGATCGTAATAAGAAATTTTGGCTTAGTGTCTTATTAATAGTCCCACTTGGCAGAAACAAGCTTGCTTAAAAATACCATATTTTAAGTGGGGATCAGCAAATACCCCACAATAAAATATTATCACAATTTGATATGCATTAAGATTTTATGACATGCAAAGTCTCAATAACTTTTAAAATAGACAATTATGTTCTCAAAATTAAACTTTGTCTGCTTTATCCAATAAGCACACCAACACTGTCAATAAACCTGCCATAGCTGTACTGCCATAAGACAGAGACAGGCTAACTGTATGCAACTGAATGAGGTCAAGTTGTTAATTACATCCAATCTGTTCCTGATAATACAACAGTTAACAGTGATAAGCTGTCTGAAAGTAGAAAATGTGAATTTGTGTCCTCGTAGACGTCAACAGAAATTCACTTTTAACTGTTAAATTTGTGCTCAGCAGCCTTTCTGCTCTATAGGAATATGACCAGAATACAACCAGCTGGAAGCCATTTGAGTCGAGTCTCCTCATTGACAAAGACTTGTTCAAACTGATGGCACATGTTGGCATTCTGTCTGCATTTATAAATTAGACAGCAAGTATTTGATAACATTTAAATATATTTCTGACTGTCAAACTGTGACTGAATACAGAAGACTGCCTCCTATTAAGCGACCTGTGCAATCACCTTGTGATCAAGTGGTTGTGGGTGGTGGCCAGCAGGCAGGGAGACAGACAGATGGTTTTTCAGTTGACCAGAAAACTGCACAACGTTATATAGAAAAAGAAAATCGGGGCAGATTCTGCAGGTTGCACCAATGAATCGTCTGGTTTCCTTGCTGTAGCCCTCCACCGTAACCACTGAGCTCAGTGTTTTGCAAACAGTAAGCAGTTTTGTTGTGCAAGTGTCAATCTTCAGATAATGCACGGAAACGCAGCCAGATACGAGCAAAGAGGCTTCTGTGACTGAGGCTCCTGCCACCTGTTCATTGCTACACAGTGAAACCACTTCTGAAATCACTTTAACCTGCCGCTCCTGTTATCTCATATAAAATCGTCATCGACTTAGCCTGGTGACTTTTTTTTTTTTTTTAAATACGACAGTATCACTGGTAGTTCAATCGCTTCACGGTGCTATGCTTAGCACCTGTGTGAAAGTACCCGCAGTAATTTGTCACCCATCAGTTTCACAGTCACACATAAAGTAAAGCGCAGGCTTCTGATGTCGTAGAAGCTGAAAACTGTACTTCAGTGCAGCTCTGCTTCTGCGCTGTACACAAACATACAGCAGCCTTAATCAGAGTTGATGCTCGTCTTTATACGGTTACAGCGGCCCTTTTCAGCAGCTGTCAGCTTAGCGCTAAAACTAATATCGGTTTATTTAAAAGAAAATTTTTTACCTCTCTGAACGTAATTGATGATGCTTCAAGTCCAAATGACATCAAATAAGCACTGTCTGCTGAGCCTCTGTTAGCTTCAGCGTTACACTTGCTAGTTAACGTCAGTCGTTCAGTGTAACGGCTAGTTACAACTCTTCACAAGCTTTCATCTGTGTGAAATACGGTTGTTAATTAGCAAGAAAATGCGCAATAGGTAATCAGTTTTGTCACTGCGTTAAATTGTTATCGTTTTTCTTTGTCAGGGATTAGCAAACCAGCCTACAAGTTCAGTACCGCCACCTGTCGGACAGGAGGGTAAAACTGAAGACAAGCAGGAGGAACCGTCCACATTAACACGGGTTTCGCCTTCTACTCATGCACCTTCAGCAAGGCTCATACAGTGGGAGTTGTTTTCACTTTCTTTAATGCTCATTTTAACGTTTTGAAAGAAACAAAGCCCACCCTTGCCCACAACACATTAACCGACTTCTGGATAATTGGCCTATAGCTGAACTACTAGTTCATAATGTTAACCAACCATTAAATGAGTTCAGTGATTCTTCTCTATTTATGTCTTCCACTTTACTCGTATAACCGACCTGATATATAAGCATTTCACTGTGCATTATACTCGTATAACTGTGTGTGTGACAACATCCCAATGTATTTAATCTTTATTTTTAAAAAAAAAAAAAAAAAAAGTAAGAAAGTCCAAAATGTCCAGTTTTACATGTAATAGCCCATCCATTAAAAAAAATTAAGAACTAAAAAAAGATATCTATCTATCTATCTATCTATCTATCTATCTCTGAAAAGGCCATGTCTTCAGAAAACTAATACGTTTTGAACAGTGAGTCTCAGGAGGAGGAAATAAAAAAACTCAGCTCAATGCATTTAAGCATACAGAGATGGTCAAGCTGACTTGCTGAAGTTCAAACTTAAAATCAGAACGAAAAAGAAAGCTGATTTACATTACTTTCAATGTGGCACGATTGTTGGTGTTAGATGGGCTGGTCTGAGTAGTTTAGATACTGGAGATCTACTAGGATTTTCCCACACAACCATCTCTAGTGTTTACAAAGAATGATCTGAAAAAGAAACTGTCCAGTAAGTGGCAGTGTTCTGGGGTAAAACACACTGTTAATGTCAGAGGAAGGGTAGAATGACCAGGAAATAATCACTCGTTACAACCACGGTATGCAGAAGAGCATCTCTGAATGCACAACATGAAACAGATGGACTACAGCAGCAGAAGACCACAATGGGGGCCACTCCTGTCAACTAAAAACAGGAAACCTAGGCTACAGTTTGCACAAGCACATGACGACAGAAGATTGGCAAAAAAATTGACTGGTCTAATGAATGTTGACTTCTGTTCCAAATTTCAGATAGTAAGGTCAGGATTTGGTGTAAATTACATTAAGGCATCCACACTGGCTTGTTTCAATGGTTCAGGATGCTGTCTGTGGTGTAATGGACTGTTAGAGATTATTTGTACACTTTGGGTCTCTTAGCTGAAAATCAATTAAATACCACAGCGTTCCCGAGTATTGTTGCTAACCATGTCAATCCTTTTATAACTACACTAAACCCAACTTATGACTGCTATTAAGAACAGTATAACATAGACCAGGAAGGCAGTTCTGGGGGGTCGAACCTAGTGCTAGCAACGTTTACCCTAATGAAGTGCCCGGTGAGTGTACAGTTACAGAAAAATAAAGGGAATCCTCAAATTGAGAACAAGAACCCGGGTAACTACACAAGAAGTAAACACATGTAAGCATTATTTTCATATAACGTCATTTAACGTGTTTTCAGCTGGTTATAACTTAGCGTTAAAACTACTTCGGCTTACATATAAGTCTTACCTCGATTGAGTTAGGTTAACGCAGTCTTACGTCAAGATTTTTTTTTAAAAAAGAAGAAGAAGTAGAAGCCGAAGAAGCAGAGGTTAGTCCCTGGCGTCGTCGTTACACTCGCCTGTTAAAGTTAACAATTTTTTGCTCATCAAAATGTCACCAGCTGTAACACATCAAACTCTGTTTACGCTGCGCGACTTAACTTTATAACGACGCCGTCCCGCCAAGAAACACGTAACGGAACGTCACCATACGTCACACGTCTGCCTGTGACCAGAACCAACGCTCAACTGAACTTTCAACTTTCAAAGGCTCTGCCTGTCACACATCAAGGGATGCGGCGCCCCCTGCTGGTCGAGAGGAAAAACACATATTGTTTATGTGGACAAATACAACAGGTTTGTTTTCTTTATCATACCGTTTACCATAGTTACTATAGTTACTATAGTTAACCCACATGTATATGAAATGAAATACTTGCTTTTTAAAAATATTAGTGACTGAAGAGTGGTATGGAACCAGTGTACATTTTTTTAAATACAAAAACAAAAGTATTCTTCATTCAAGACAAACACAATTTATTGAAATACGCCTTTTATTCCTTTACTTGCAAAGTTTTTGTCTCATCATTCTCTTTCTACTATTTTCAAGTATTTGCTCTTGAGAGTAAAAGTGTTAGACACGGTGTCATAAATAATACAATGAACCACGAGTTTAGTTGTCACCCAAGGTGTTTCCCCTGCACGCTGAACGCTGAATCTCACCTCAACTTCCTCAGGTCCATCAAACAAAAAAAAGCAGGATGAGGTTCAGTTGTGATGCAAGATTATGATTTGTGTAAGCAGCTGTGTAATTTACACCTCTACACCTGACACCGTTAAAACTGAAACACTATATTTTACATGCATTTTTTTCTGTATGTAAACTATGCCTGACATTTATTCTTCTGACTAGATTAATTCATTGAAGCCATTCTTACTTCTTTGATTGATTAGGTAAACGGTTTAGGTTGAATGAGGTAGGGTTTTCCAAACAGTCGCAAATTGCAATAGCCTCCCAAAACAGGACACCACAAAAACTTCGCAATTTGATCTCACATCAAGCAGGGGCCCAAATAAGCATTTCCATAACACATGACAAACCCTAAATCTGTATAACGAGCCCGTTCTCACTCCCGAGGCGTAACATCCCGACGTTTTGTCACGTCCTGCGGCGTTCCTGAGGAACGCGAAAGGTGACCTTCCACGTTGTTATGGTACGCGGCGGTTTCCAGCCCTGTACTGCAGCCCTAAACTTATCTAAGCCTAACCATAACCTTATGCCTAACCTTAACCATAACCTTATGCCTAACCATAACCTTATTCCTAACCTTAACCATAACCGTATCCCTACGCCTAAACCTAACCTTATCCCTAAACCTAACCATAACCTTATGCCTAAACCTAACCATAACCGTATACCTAAGCCTAAACCTAACCTTATCACTAAACCTAACCATAACCTTATTCCTAACCTTAACCAGCAGTTTAATGAGGTGAAATAGTGTTTTCTAAAGCGATTTTAAGGGAAAAAGCGAAGATGTGTAGATTGAGTCCAAACGGTTCTCATGTGTCCGCAGTTTTCCGATGTCGTGACGTAGGAACGCCTTGGGTGCCCGAAAACGTAATATGTTGACGATTTGTCACCTAGCGTAAAATGTTACGATTTGGGAGTGAGAACGGGTTGGTATAACGTAAGAATCTTGTTATGCCGATTGATTGTGTATGATGTACTCAATAGTTGGCCAATTTGACGCCATCTCAAAGTGAAAAGCGACAGGCTCCACCGAGATTTGAACTCGGATCGCTGGATTCAAAGTCCAGAGTGCTAACCATTACACCATGGAACCCTTTGCGCGTGTACCTGGTATGCACGCGCAGGACTTGCGCAAAACCCCCCTTGGCGCACTCTACCTGTGAACGGTGTGTGTGTGTGTGTGTGTGTGTGTGTGTGTGTGTGTGTGTGTGTGTGTGTGTGTTTTAAGAATATCTCACCTTGTGGCTTTCAAAAGCCAAAATAAGATTTTATTTTTCAATTAATTTCATTGAACTGATTGAGTAAATCCCATTTAACGGAGTTCCCTAAATTAACGGGCTCTGTTTCATTGTGTGTGAATGTATGTGTCTGTACCAGTGCGTGATTTCAGGTATTTGGGAATAAACTGGGCTGTTAATATGGCGGTTTTGTTAGGCGGTAGTCCAGTGAAATCCAAAAGAAGATTTTTTTAAAAAAGGAACACACGATTCTTCAAAAATGCTCAGCCGTCTATCCGAAATCACCCCAACTTGCTCCTGATAGTCGTAGGGGATGTTCAGCATTTTGCAGTATTTTTAAATGAACATCTTTAAAACTACAGGATCCCAGAGGTATGCCAGGGATCTGTTTAATAATGCAAACACAGTGCTCTATAGGTTGTTGTGGTGGGAATCAGTCTTCGATGGAACCCATTAAGAATTTTTTTTTCTTTGCATCATTAGGAGCAACAGACCCTGGTGAGGGACTCACTTTTATCTATCTCAAGGCTGTGACCATTAATGGGGAATGCTATTTTCCATCCCTGTCTTCTGTAACAGCCCAGCCAACGTGTAAACAACAGGAGCTATGTAACTCAATAACAGTTCCCTCATCTGAACTTAACCATGTAAGCTGAGGCACCTCCTTTTCTTCAGTTTTTTTCAACTACTTTATTACTTCAAGGTTAGTGGTTTTGGACTACGTCATCATTATGATGGCAACTAAATCCTCCCACAGTCCAAAGGCAAGCTAATAAGTGGCTACTCTGACTTGGCTGTAGGTGTGAATGGCTGTCTGTATGAGTCATCCCACTGATCCCTGGTGACCTGAACATAAAGTAGGTTCACTCGGCTTCCTGCCCTTCCTCTAAAAAGGAAGAGGGAATGAACTGTTTTATATTAGATGATTTCAGGGGCCTTCTAGAAATGGGGTCATTCAGTTACTTCAGAAAATGAGCTGTCAATTTAATTGGTGAAATATTTTAAAACGTTATTATTCTGTGCATCTAACTATTATTTAATTAATTTCTGAAAAAGCTGCATTGTTTTTATTTTCTAAGCTACCAGACTGCTCGACAATAAACGTAACAGTTACGTGCCCTACTCAAGCGGAATCTCTAATGTTGCGTTCACGTGCTTTTTGGGATACAGCAATGCAGACTCAGTGTCCTCAAAGCTGGCTTGCATTAGTCAGTAGTAACATGATAAGTAACTACGAACTGCTTTCTGCTGCTTTCCATGGGATTACAAACGTTAATGCAAACCGCTCTTCCTATTTACATAAAGTCTCTAATGTTTCATAAATAGACCGCAGTGTAGCTTTCAGCACTCAGTTTTGCCTATTTCCTCGTGTCTCCAAGTTTATCAATATAGTTCCGACATATCTCAGTGCACTTGAAGGCATCATATTTTGCGTCTGTGGTCCTGCTGGGCGAACGCTGAAGACAACATGGTAATGTGAGTTTGGAGACGATGCTACCCTTTCACACAGACCGGAGAGAGCCCCGTGTAACTCTCATGTGTGCTCTCGGTGTGGCGTATCTGAACGATGTCTGCTTTGGTGTCGTGCTTCATGATTAGAAAGGGGCTCTGGAGCCGAGAGAATAACGGAACCCAGCTGACAGGCGGATCGACCGTTGGACTGGTAAACACTCGGGCGCCTGTTATGTGTCAGAGCCGAGTCTTTAACGGCCGGGAAAGCTAATGGCAGAGGTAACGGCTGCTCGATGCTGCGATAGACGTCCAAGTTGAAAGCAGGTGGGCCAGAGATGGGACATGAAACCGCACTGCTTCAAATTCATCCACTCGAGCGAAGGAGGATAGCCCCCCAGGCGAAATCTCCTCGGAGAGCAAACGGTTTGGTAAAGGACGTTACAGCGCTGTGAGGCTCTCCGTTTCACGCCCCACTCCCAGACAGTGCCACCGCAGCATATTCCCGTTTCATCACTTTGCAGAGATGTCCTTCACAATGGAGGATAATTTGGAGTCGGGGTGGGTAGCCGTTCGCCCGAATGCGTTTGAGGAGAAGGAGAAGCATAAATTTGTTTTCATCGTCGCTTGGAATGAGGTGGAAGGCAAATTTGCCATTACGTGTCATAACAGGACGGTGCAGAGGAGAAGCTTTGGTAGGGACCCTCCTGCGGAGGTGACTGGTCTGGATGGGGACAAAACAAAATGGCCCGAAAGTCCCGTCAGGGATAAAGCGTCTAGCAAAGGAGCCAGTGAGGCTAAAGCATGCAGCCCTAAAACCAAGTCCCTGTCAAAACATAGTCCTGTCAAAATTCAGACCGCGACTAAACCCGCTGCTTCGCGGGTTAGCCCCGACACCGACGCGTTACAATCACTCAGAGAGGACCAGATGTCTCCATCACTGGACTGCCTGGACCTGGAGGAGCTGGACAGTCTGAGCAGGGAGGACTGCAGCTGGGCCGGACTCTTCTCCTTTCAGGACCTTCGGGCAATCCACCAGCAGCTGTGCTCGGTAAACTCCGTCCTGGAGCCATGCCTGCCGGTGTTTCCGGAGGAGCCGGCCGGGATGTGGACGGTGTTGTTCGGCCCAGCGGAAGTATCCGAAACAGAAATGGACGAGCTGTGCTTCAATTTACAGGTGTACTTGGGTCACGCGCTCGACACCTGCGGTTGGAAGATACTTTCCCAGGTTCTCTTCACGGAAAATGACGACCCGGATGAGTACTACGAGAGCCTGAGCGAACTGAGGCAGTCCGGGTACGAAGAGGCTCTCAGCCGAGCAAATAAACATCTGCAGGAGGTGAGTTTGGAGATCCTTCCACAGCCTGTCTCTGACACAAGTGTGTCCGCACATCTGGAAAATTAAGATGCGCTGCACTTACCAGACCCGATTCATTGCTCAGGGTATTTATTTTATTTATGTATAAAATTTAACAACACAAAAACAAACAAACTCAGAAAAACAAAACAAAACAAAACGTACTATTACATGGGATTCACCTGCAGTAAGACTTTAAAAAAAGGTCCAGTATGCAAGCTGGAGGAGCTCTTTCTTCTACCAGGATGCTAAAGGCACAAAACCCCCAAAGTGGATGTAGAACTGCTAGAATAATAGTCACTGTACAGGACACTAACTCCGAGTTTGCTTTGAATAAGCATGAATACAGCAAGAAAACTCATGAGACAAACACTGGCTTATTCTTCAGAGAGGCTAATTTGGTCATTTCCATTTGCTATTGCTTGGCTGAACTATTGAAACCACATTTATTTGCTTGATTAGTTAAGATTGGAAGTTTTTATTTTATTTATTTATTTATTTTTGCATATCTATCGTTCTATGCATATATTATACTGCATTAGTGTGTGTTGTTTGTCATTAAAGCTAAGAATTAGAAGTTCCAGGGGTACTGTTGTGTCCTCCAGAATAGCCTTAAGGTTTTATTTTTCTTTAAATGGTAATTAAAAAAAACTGCAATGTGTAATAACTAAAATAATAAACCAGAATTAATGAAAACAAAAAGGCATTTAATTTCCACTACTGTCACAGGACAGACGTCACAGGAGGAGAGGCGACAAATAGAATCACGTTCCCTTTGAGTAGGAAGCTAGTTTCTGAGGTTAGAAAGAAAGAACAAAGTTCAGTTAAATTCAGTTTTATTTATAGAGTTCTAACTCACAACAACAGTGTTGTAAGTTAGAACTCTATAAATAATATATTTATATTGTCACAACAATCAGGCGACCCCCTATTAGCAAGCACTTGGCGACAGTGGGAAGGAAAAACTCCATCTCACTCATCTAAAACTCTAAGGGGACTGAAGTGTGAGAAAACCAGATAACATGAAGTTACGGGAGGTAAAAAAAAAAAAAAGACAGTGTAACCTCTGCAATACAAGAGACACCCAGTCAATGACAGGTAGAGTGCTTCAGTTTTTTCCTTTTCTCCAGAGATAAGGTGGAGTACCCAATAATGCTGTCTCACCAGAGAGCAAAGTTTGTTTTTTTTTTTTAAAAATTCACTGCAGTGTGCTGTGTGAAATACTAAACTCACAGCGAGGCAGCAGTCTGCTTATACAGCTGAGTGAGTCCAGTCCACACACACAAACCTGGGATCAAACCTGGTTTCTTTTGATTGTGAGGCGAATTTGTAAGCCATAAAGTTAACAGATAACTATAATTCATGCTAAGAAGGAGCACGTAACCTCATTATATGTTTATGACCTTTAACTCATTTTTGAAATTATGAGCCTGACTGATTTGTGGCCTTGAAAATGAATTTTATATTTATTTAATAAATGCTAATTAAAGATGTTCTGAAGTAGAAGGAGTAATATTTATTTTAATAACATCACTCATTTCAAATTGCAATGATTCAATGTTTGACAGGGACTCTGACTAACAGTGCAGACACCCTCCAGACACCATGCTCTGGGCCTGCTCCTCTGACACACTTTAGCAGCAGCTAATGATTGGTTAACAGCTCATAATAGTAATAGGTATTATATTGATGCTCATCGGCTCTCACATTGTGCTCCTAATCAGCAGTGGTAGATTAATGCATCCTTGACTTGTGGAGCCAGACAGTGAGAGAAGGCCCCTGAGGGAACAGGTGAGAGAGGCCTTTAATGGAAGTGTTTTCAACAGTGTTACTTCTTCATTACGTTACAGTGGAAGTGGTAGATAAACCTTGGTGTGTTACCGGGATCTCTTTGAACTACATGGACTATTTAAAAACTAATTTTAGTGTAACCGTTTCTTACAATACACTTATATTCGTTTTGCAAATGCAATGAAAAAGGATAGAAGCTTCCTCTTAAAGTTGCCTGTTTATGATCGCAGTCACAGCGTGATGCATTTCATTTCTTTTTTAACTCAGAGTTGAAACGACATGCATTTATACCGATGTGCTTATGTGACTATTCTGGCCGAGGCATTTCCTCTCTGCTCTGCTTTTGGCAGCAAAGAGAGACTGAATAGCGTACACGAGTGAGAGAAGCCATGTCGTTCCACCCAGCCGGTCCCACACCCACTCCCGCTGTCAGAATAAAAAAGGCAGAAAATCAGACAGAGGAAGTATTGCCTTCCTGCCCTTTTCCTGATCTGAAAACATTAAACAGCCGAGCCATAAGTCACACACAATGTGTACCAACCAGCTAGAGCTAATTCCCTCTGATTGCTTCAGTAAGTGTTTATCAGTTTGGGATTTCCATTTGCTCGACGGAGGATTCATCCTCGAGAAGCTGCTGATCTTATTCAACTGTTTATCACAGGCTGAGCTCCCTGGACTGCAGTGACAGCGCTCTATAGCTCATTCAAAAACAGAAGTTGTTTATTTTGTCAGATATCTCACACGTACACACATGCACGCACACACACACTGGCCTATCGATCCTCTCACTCCATTTGAGGGATGAGTTAATGCTTATTTTGGTGTTGCTGGTAGTCTGGCAAAAATGTGCGTGTATCGATCTTATTCCCAGCAGCTGCAATGACTCTGCTCACTTAGCCATAGTCTGTGCAGCAAGAGACTACGCTCAAGAGACAATACTCCTGTTATTTACAGTTACACAAAGCATCCTTGTAGTCTAGTCATAGTTTTCACTCATAATCTGCTCGGTTTCTACTCCCTTCTATTCTGTTTGGATTCAAATCCCATTCATATCATGTTTTTTAAAGCTTTAGATTTTATTTTGCAGATTGAAAAAATATATATTTTATACTAGGCATTTTTATTGCAAATAAAGCTATCCAACAGTGTATAAGTATTCAATATCACATCTCACTGCAAGATTGAAGTGATACAGTCGTTAATGAAATAATTAGGATATCATGTATGTGACTCTGCTTAATCTTTACGTTTTGAGTATGTTTGCTAAGATATATTGTACTATGGTCCAAAAGTAGATTTAAGGCTTTTTAACTAAATTAAAAGGTCTAAATACTTTATCATTTATTCAATATAAAACAATTTCCAGGCTCTTCCACACTTTATTTCTGATTAAATATTCTGGTCTCTTGTGATGCCCCCTCCGCCTTGCTCTTGTGCAATCCCACCTTATTTTAAAAATCATGAAAACACACCTGACTTGCAGTATGTTTGTAAGCTGCTCAATGTGCGCTGTTTTCCTTTGTGTTTTAAAAGTTGTTGATGTTAAGAAAAATAACTTCTTGTACGTATAAAATGCAGCTGCTGGAGAAGCACAAGACCATGGACAGTATGGTGGAGTTCCTGGAGCTATATGAGGAAGAAGACCAGGCCTACGGAGGTCTGCTGGAGGCCTCCACACAGTTGTACCAGTATCTTCTGCAGCCGTTCAGAGACATGAGGGAACTAGCCATGCTACGCAGGCAGCAGATCAAGGTAACAATTTCCCCTTGTTTGGAATCAGAGAGGCATTCTTAATATTTCATGGGAATTTGTTTGGACTTAGGTTTGGATCTAAATCCTTTAGTGACCCAGTAATTTCGCAAGACCTCTTGGCATTTTACCAAGCCCTTTCAGTCACGATCCATGACAAGTAGCTTACATAGTATGCATGCAAACAAACATTTTACACATAGGGGGTAAAAGAACACTGGTGACATATAACCAGGAGGAAATAAAAATAAAATGAGACACAAATTGTTGTTGTAGATCATGGGAATTGTGTGGGCTTTTCTGTCGTCTTCTTTAGCTGCTATGTTTATATTACATATTATTTCTGCATTTAGTCAGTGACGTGGACGGATCATAAAACACAACGGACGTGACAGGAAATTCTCATGTCTCCTAAAATAGGACCTGCTCCATTTGTGTGCAACACTGTGTATGTGTGTGTTTGACGAAGATGTATTATGGTATTACAAATTATCTTGTATTTTCTGATAAGCTCCAACACAGTGGGAGGGGGATGAGACGGATCTAATTGCAAAGGGAAGATGAATGCTGGTGAATGGATAAATGGTGGAAAAGCTTTGTTCAATCATTGCAGTGCTGATGGCACATTTATATTTAGCTCCATGACTCACACACAGCACATCAATAATAATAAGACCTCAGTGTCTTTTGGATGGATATTAACTTTGCCACTTGATATCCATCTACTAAGAAAAAACACAGCTTTCCCATCCTTGGATCAAAACCGCTTCCTCTAAGTTTTCCACAGTACCTGAAAAACGTCTGGTGGTGTTTGAGTGAAGTGCTGTCAGTTGGAATGGATCTCCAATTTCCCGTATTCTCACAGAGACATGAATAAATCATGTTGTGTGGGGTCCTATAGGTGTACTGCAGGTAAACCTATAGGACCTCATGAAGAAACAGAATCAGTTGGAAGTATTTTTTACGTCTACAGCACGTACAATATGCTGTCCACACCGTTCAGCTGGGATTTGTCACCCTGGCAACCAGGAATCTGAACCATAAAAGAAGTAACAATCGCTGTACTTTATCTCAAACAATTACCTTTTTCTAACCCTGAGTATTTTTTGTTGTATAAACCTTATTGAGTCCAGCTTAATAACAAAGAATAATCAATATTAAATATTGTGTATATTGAATTAATAGTTTTTAGCATTAATAATAGTGCAAATGAAATAGAAAAAAAATCTTATGTGCATGAGTCAAACTGTTGTCTCTGCTGTGAGCATAATCAATCCACCACATTCAGTGAATTCAGGAATTTTAGTGAAACTAATTCTTAGGAATAAGGGTGGAACATTTATGTCCAGAAGCACAAATCAATAGAGGTTGTTACTATTCAGAAACAACCACACTGAATGGAAGGATGGATTGTTGAGTAAAGCTTTCCACTTCACGTGTGGCTGCTGTCAATTACAGTCCTTCAACTAAAGACAGAGAGTGTTAGCAACTTTAATCCTGCTGATAGTAGGTTGGATGTATGTGTATGGTATAGATGCATACATATACTACTCTGATAAGTAGAGCAGAACCTCCCTTTTTGTCTCTCTGGATTTTTTCTGTAGTGCATTTAGTCTGCTCAACAATGTGTCAGCAGAAGCGAGGCTTTGCCAGAAAGCAAGACGGGAGAAAGAGGTTTCAAAATATGCAGGTCCCACCGAGATTTGAACTCGGATCGCTGGATTCAGAGTCCAGAGTGCTAACCATTACACCATGGAACCTCCTACCAGAGTGGGGGAGGTAGGAGTGGGTTACACTCAAACATCCGGGTGTATTTATAGCCTACAGCATCTGCAGCTACTACACAGGAGACTTTCAGTGACTAAGTTCTTTTAACTTCACAAAATGGTTAGACAAAAGTAAGTGCTCTTTCTTCTTCTAATGTTCATGCATGTTAGGTTAACTGATGATTCAGAACTGGCAGGACTGCTGTCTGTCTACTCTGTGATGGAGTAGCATTTAATATCAAAACGCTTGATCAAAGGTTATTTTTTGTGAAGTGAAAAACACTGGAAAGACAACAATCTTAATTAAGAACTTTTTATACATATTTTTTGTACCCGAGTTAACATATAGATCGAGAGCATTTGAGATCCTCTAGTGAATTATTTCTTTATATCCTGTAACCTTCGCTATATAGTAGCACAAATCAATATGGAAGAATATTTTTATTAAAGAAACTTCAGAAAATTGCAGTGGCAAATGATACTGGTGCACTGCTGAATAGAGATGGAAGGTTAATAAGGGTCAGCCAGTTGATCTTTAGCTCTGTAATCGTGTTTGTCTTGTGATTTTGTGTTTAAAAAAAAAAGGACTCCTGTTTTCCACATTAGTGATGGATTGTTTATTCTTTTTTTAGTGTCTAACTCTCTGAAACACGATGCTGCAATGTGATAATTAAATGACAAATTGTGTGATGCTGAACTGATCTAGGCTTTAATTCGTTTTTTAAATTTGCACTAGTGCATCTCAAAAAACGTGAATGTTGTAAAATAATTCAGATTTCCTGTAATTTAATTCTAGAAGATTAACTTTCAGTGAAATACTTCAAGACATGTTTTTTGATTGGAAATGAAACCAAAATTTATTTAATCTGAAAAGAGGACATTGGACCAGCGAGCAGAGGTCCAGTTGTTGTTTTCTTACACCTACGTAATATGTATCTGATGTTGTCTTGGGTTCAGGAGTACAGAGGGTGTGCGAACTGACTGTGCACTCAGTAATTTAAAAAAACTAAACTAAAAGAGAAGATGAAATTTCATGACAGTTGCCAGTACTTCTATGTGTGGGATAGAGGCTGCCCCTCCAGGCCTGCTTTTTGTGGTGAAAGCACTTAAATGGAGTGTGTGTTTAAAACTTTAAAACCGTTACACACAGATTTTATGTGTGGGGAGATTATCTGTACTGTTATGTATACCACAGTGACTCCAGTTTAGGAGAACCATTTGTGTAACTTGCTCTTACCACTAAGTGGCAGTAGCTTAGTAATGTGTGATATTTGGAGTTTAGACCACCACCACTCTTCATCTCAAATGGAAAAGAAGCAGTGCTATCTTAAAGGTGTATGTTTTTATGAATGGGCAGCTAACTTGTCATTGACATTTGGCTCCACTGTGTACACAGGAGCTGCTTCCTAATCTTTTTTTATTATTCTTATTCAATGATTATTCATTTTTTAATATCAGCACACTATATACTGTATCCAAAGGATTATTTTGAGAAGTGTTAATAAGATTTATTAAAAAACTAAACAAACTTACTTTCCTTTTATTTTATTTATCACAGAAAAATGTCGCTTTTTAATCTTGCTGAGAAAAATGTGTGCATATCCTCTCGTTAGATTTCCATGGAGAATGACTACTTGGGCCCGAGGCGCATTGAAGCTCTAAAAAAGGAAGACTCTGACTGGCAGAAGAAGGCTCAGGAGGCCGTCCTCAACATCCAAGAGTTTACTGTAAAATACTTTGAAATCACTGCCAGAGCCCAGAAAGGTACGCTCTGCCATCACTGACACGTCAAGTCGATAAAGCAGCAGAAGGATGACTTTGAATAATCAAACAGAGAACACGCACACACATAGTAGAGACATTGGCGTGTTATTGACCTGTGTGTGGTTTTGATCCCAGGGCTAATGCGATGTGGTATTAATGAGACACTGCAGACAGCTGTGCTTTAACAGAAACAGGAGGAAACAAGGACGACCTATTGATCAACCAGCTCTGCCAGCAGATTCTGTCAGTGCAGGGTCACGCCACAATGTGTCCCTCTTATCTCATGTTTTCCTTCACAGCTGACTCATTCTTTTATTATCTCAAATTCATCAGATGAAAAATCAAGTAAGTTAATTGCTTGAAGAGACGACTGAAAAGAAAGTAGTTGCAATATCCAAATGTGGCCAATAGATGTCTCCCTCTGTGTTATTGTAAGGAGCCTTCCTTTTATGTTAGACTTTAGTCATCACATAGAGGGAAAAGAAATTGCGGTGACGTGCCCACACACTGTACCAGAGGATGAGACTGAACGCTTCTGTGAGTCACTCTCACGTTTCACTCAGCCACCTGTGCAATGTGTTTTGTTGTCCGTAGGTGTATACGAGCGTATGAAGTTGGATCAGCGTAAGTTTGGTAAGTCTTCGTGGACAGCGGCGGTGGAGCGCATGGAGAGGCTGCGCTACTCAGTTGCAAAGGAAACCCTCCAGCTCCAGAGAGCCAGGGAGATCTGTCTAGAGCAGAGGAAACACACACTTCGAGAAGAGGTGTGATAACACGCTCACGACCAAATGAAACTGACAGGCACGCTTACTAAGCATGCTTTGTTTTGTGACCGTTTTCTATTTTTTGCATTCATTCCTTCCAGATGCAGAGTCTGTGTAGCAGTGAGGACGCGATGGCCCTCTTAGACCACATGGAGACCCAGTACTATGAGCTCCAGCTTCAGCTCTATGACATCCAGGCTGAGATACTACAGTGTGAAGAGCTGCTCCTCACTGCTCAGTTAGATAGCATCCGTAGACAGATGACAGGTTCTACTGCAGCTACTTTTTGTTTGCAAGATGTTAATTATCCTGTTTTAAAGAGAGTCCTGAAGTAGAATTTCTGCTATATTAACTGCTGTAAGACTTTCTGAATTCTGGTTGTACATTAATGGTTTATATTTATGTGTATGTGTGCTTTCAGAGCGTCAGGATGAAGTGGTGTACTATGACACCTTTGAAAGTGCGGATGATATAACAGAGGACGATACTGCAGAGAGAGAAGAGCTGCGCAGACTTCAGGTCAGCGCTCGACAGCTGGAGGCAAGGAGGGGGCGCATCACTGCCAAACGCTCCTATCTAAGGAACAAGAGGGTGTGTGTGCTTTACTCGCTTTTATTTTCATTCCTGAAGTGTAGCCTGGATCATGAAGCCTATTCAAAATGAAGAAGTGACTGCTAATACTGTGGTTGCAATCCTGTTCAGCTCTTCTGTGCTAGATATTTGGATTTTGTCTACAACAAGTTATAAAGACACGTGTCTCCAAGCAAATATGTGTATACATATATATAATTATGGTATGTTCATGACTGTGAGTTTTTATTGATTTTTTAAATTGGTGGTGGTGTGTGTATCGATAGGAAATCTGTGTCTCCAACCACACTGAGAAACAGCAGAGACGCCAAATCCTCCAAAAGGACCCCGCATCCCAGGTAGAAGTTGTTTTAGGTTTTTTTAATGATGGTACTTTTTGCTGCTAAAGCATCTCCATCATCTCTCTCCTCTTCTAAACTCATAAATTACCAGCTGAAAAATGAAGAAGAGGAAGATGAGAAAAGGAAGAGCAGCAGAGTAAGCCAGGAGAGGCAGAGAACACTGGACAGATTACGCACTTTCAAACAGGTATGTGCCCTCCTGTTCACTGGAGGTGTCTCAGTATATGTAATTATCTTTTGCTCACCTACACCTTTGTGTCTTTTTCTAGCGGTACCCGGGTCAGGTGATTCTGAAGTCCACTCGGCTACGCGCGGCTCACAGCACAAGAAGAGAGCGAAGAAGCGTGGAAATAAGTAGCTTGAGTGAGAGGGAGGAGTGCGCGGACTCTGTTTGTGTGCAGAAGCAGGGCCAGCCTTTGTGTCTAAGTACCAGCGTGCAGACGGACCCCAGCCCCAGCTCCACGCTCACCACTCAGCCCACGACGGCGCACACGGCGTCACTTCCGCCACTGCCTGTGCCCAGTCCTGCAGACTCCTCCTGCTCTCCTTGCTCCTTGTCCTCATTGCTGGCGTCCCCTATCTCCCCTCCTCCTCCACCACCCCCTCCACCCCCGCCACCGACAAGGGAGGAGCTGTCGCCCTCTGGGAGCCCGGGGCGGCGGGGGCAGAAGGCTGAGGGAAAGAGTGCATCAGAAGAGCTCGCTCTCTCCCCCCTCGGCCCATTCATCCCTCGCTTCTTTGACAGCAGCCAACTGGTGAGCGCCCGCAAAAAGCTGAGGAAGACCCCAGAGTTTGACGTCCACAGCAGAAAAGGTACCAGGACTGTTAAGAAGCAAAATAATTTGAGTATTCACATTAGCTAGTTACAGCAGCCAATCATAGTCTGTGTTTTTCTCACATGCAGTAAGCTCCCCCATGGACGAGGTGCTCGCCTCCCTGAAGAGAGGCAGCTTCCATCTGAGGAAGGTCGACCAGCGTTCCCTGCTTCCTGCCAAGGGTGACGATGACCCAAACAGCATCCTGGCCCAAATTCGTAAGGGGGTCAAACTTCGTCGCGTTCCCTGCAGAGAGAGAAAAGACCAGGGAGAGTTCCCGCCTTCCACCGACCCCCTGACTAGGAGCATCCACGAGGCGCTGCGCCGCATCAAGGAGGCCTCACCAGAATCCGACTCAGACGACGATGGTTTGGCCGCCCACGACTGGGAAAGCTAGGGTTCAGGGCTGCACCCGTAACACAGATGACTTCAGCCTCTGGCACTGCACACACTGTACTGTACTGTAAACACACACACACACACAAACAGTCAATCACGCATTCAAGCACACACAGCCCAGCCACATATGTACCCAGTGACTACGCCAGAGAGTCACAACAATTATCACCGACTCACCTCCAAAGGTCTATGGTCAATCTGTTTTCAGTTTCTTTTTCACACTACATCATCACGATGGTTAGCAATTATGTTTTTACTACTACTGTATGTCACTGTGGTTTTGTTCCCATCATCAGACTGTACTGATTCCATGTTTACTTTTTTATTTATATCAAATGTACTGTCTCGCTGACATACTGCACTGACACTTATTTGTGAAACTGAATATGGAAAGTGCTGATGAGCTGTGTGACCTCTTCACTCACCCTACAGCATAAAAGATGTGCGTTGCTGGTAATTTGAAGTTTTTGGGAGATTGAGCGATGAATAGTTTACACGTTCAAACTGGGATCACTGGATTTAGTGTCCAGATTGTAAATCATTACAGCATCTGATATTTTTCATCAAGCTGCCCCCTCACTATGTTGCCCATCTGATTTTGACCCATTCCCATCACGTGGGCATGGGCGTGTCTGGCAACAAAAGGACCAGTGCTCATCTTTAAATCCTTGCCTCTGTGGCACCAGATTTGCGCCCCTCCCCCTGCTCTTGTCCTCTTCTGGCCCTCACCACCCCCGACTCTCACAGCCTCTCTGAGTGAGCAAATATGTATCGACCCATCTGTTCGACCGCAGCATATGGCTGGGTGGGTGGAAGAAATAGAGAGTGCAGTAAGGTTTATCATTATTTGTCACATCTAACAGCATTTCTAACCTGAAGCTGGACATCTACAGTTAGAGAGGATTGGACGAGGGGTCACTGAAGTTTGTTTGGTGAGGTGGAGGTCAAGGTTAGTGTCAGTGGTGCTCGTGGGTAGATTCAGTTGGTGATTCCCAAACTTCATATAAGGGATAGTCAAGGTGGAGGAGTGAAACTGGTCATGCTTGTTTGAGTGATGGATGGTACGTAGGAGGCTAGATTCTCTCTGCGCTGTGGGGAGTCAATGTGGGCCGTGGAGCAGTCGGTTGTGATTGATGCGGTTTCTCCTGCCATCTTCTCCACTTTCTCTCCTCCCCTTTATTGCATTTTTCCAAATTTCTTTCCCTGCACTCGGTGGGCAGGAGAACACAGTAGGAGGCCTGTTACTCACAGTGCTGGAAGTGAAGATATGCACACATGGACTCACACTCTAAATTCACAGCCAACATGTGCAAAATCGTTTCAGTGACAGAAAATGGTGTGAGCACTTTGATGATACATAGTACAAATTCTAAATCACTTTATCTGTACAGGAACAATTATTATGCTTTAACCACTGGGGGAAAATATATATTTAGAAGCTAAGTAAGTTTAAAAGCACTGAACAAACTCGGTCCTGAATTTTTGGAAAGACAGTACAAGAATCTGCATAAACATAGCACAAAGACGTGGATTCACAAGTGTGGCTCTTAGCTTGGAAGAGCTTCAGCATGCACTGTCTTAAACAGCTTTAATGCAAAAAATAAATAATAATTATAAAAAATAGTGTGCTTTTTCTCTTAAGCTTGTGTTGGGAGCCATTCACAGATTAATCACAAGGCAGAAAGAACAGGCACGGGTGTATATGTCACAGCTTGAAAGTAGCTTGGTGCTTAAGATGGTTTCTTTTTTTTACTGGCAGAGCCAGTCTGAGGCACAACAATCTTCCATGGTACCCTCTTCATGTAGCATGAAACAGACACTGACCCGACTTTAGCCTAAGACTAACTCAGACCTTACCCGACTTCACTATAACTGACCAGGACAAAGTTTCCCAATGTTAGTGCTAAAAGTTATGTTGCTCCTCTTATCTGTGGTCAGCAGTGTGTTTAAAACTTTTGGGAAAGCGGGCTCACACCTGTGAACCGGCTGTTTCTTACCTGACTGACCTGACTGTCATGTGCACTTACCTTTATCTATAAATAACCTCGACACAGCTGTATTTTTGCACTTCATTTCTTACTTTGTGTCCTGTTTTTATTTCCAACGTGTTTCCAGCCAAATCTTTTTTTTTCTGATGCATTTGCTTCCTATAAAGACCTGTAATCGACAGGCTGACTATATGATCCTTTGTCTGAATACCTGTCAGTCACTTGAGAAGTGCAATATCAAAATAATGAAATATGAGAAAAGGAACGAAGCCTCTTCATTGGTGACAATGAGTTTAGATTGATTGCCTAAAACAGTGGACTTACTAAACAAACTGTTCCAAGAATACCTGTTTGCCTTTTCCTAGCATTCTCATTTATTCTGATGTTTTGTTTCCTTTTTTAATTTACAATTTTGCCCTTGCATTTGAATAAAACCTTGTGAAGCAAATTCTGAGATTGTCTACTGAATATTTTCAATTAAAAAAAACCAGAGCCCAAACACTTTGCACACACTGAATGCCGCGGTCACTGTATTTGAATAAAAAACATAGCATTTCTTAGTTCACAGAGGTGTGTTTCTTTGACTTTGAATTCAACAGAGGGTGTAGTTTGGCTGAAGCACCAACAAGTATGTCTCCTGATCGTTTGTCACCGGCATGTGATAAATCCCTTCAGCTGCGAACTCACAAGTCTCACCAGTCTATGAACATCGTTGGCCTGAGGTACCTCTTTAATATCATGAGTTCAAAATTACTTTAAATAGTCAAAAATATTGCCAGTCTTCTCATACCTCTAAATACAATAATAATACCTACATTTAAATACCATAAGTTACAAAACAGGAGAATGAAAAGCTTCTTATCCACTACTGTACAAAGGCATTCATTAACAATAGCATTAATATTAAGGTACTCCGTCTCTGTCACTCAACCGTCAACGTTAAACCAGAAAAAAAAAGTAACATTTCCCTTTACATGAGACTTATTCCAGTGTATTAACCTGCAGAAAGCTGCTGTGGTATTACTTAATACAAATCTAATACATAGAGGGAGTTATGACAGTGAAATAAAGCGCAAACAAGGTGCACTTTAGAAATGGAGTCAATTTTAGGGAAGCGAGTTCAAGGTACAGCTTTAGATTTTACCTGCATAAATGCTGCTGTATACGTTAAGTCTATATTTGGGTACAGAATGTGTAAAACTGTGTTTTTAACACATTTAAAATGCACAGAAGAGTTTTTGTTGTTGCTGTTTTCAACCTACAGGCTGAACACTCATAGGTTAATACACAACAATAAGCCACCCCAAGGCGTTACTGCATTTTGAGTCTTCCAGCCATTCATTTAAACGCAGTCATGAGTAGAAAGTTGTCTTATACATTTCTATAATTATATCATCAGTGTTATATTCTGTGTAAAAAAAGAATAGAAACTGAGTGCAGTTCTGTATTCACCAGTGAGGAGTGAAAACCTGCGGCCAGTTTCACTGAGGGTGGAGATTTTACGAACACCAAGATGACACTCTAGAAGCCCTTCACGATGCACTACTTCGACCAGACAGGGCTGCCACACAGTTTTACGGTCAAAAGTAGTACACTTTCTGTTGGACAGGGGGAGACCAGCTTAGTTGCATTTGACCTATATCTGCATGAGTCCACTGAGTAGAGTACCTGATAGAGTTGGATAGAAGGTGTCGAAAAGAGCCTGTCTGGTATTGCTCAGTGTGAGAGTGTGTGTGAGTGTGTGTGTGTTAAGTGTCGGCGGCCTTATTGTCCACAATGTTTCTCTGCACACACGCACACACACACACACACACATATTATATACAAACACTTCTCCACTCATGTGTGCTTGAAGGCACACATTATGTCAGGCCTTGTTCAGAAACACACACCACACTGAGTTTGGCAGGAAGACAGGTCTGTGATGGTGGAAGCAGTCCGGATGCAGAAATCCTTCATGTTGAATATAACGTGGGCACACACACCCGAAACTTTCTGTGTGGCATGAACAATGCCTCTGGAAGATTTAGTAGTCGTCTATCGTATAGGAATTTAAACTGGCTGCGGACATACAGAAGTAAACCGAACTATATTTTTCCCAGGTTGGGATTTGGGGTGTGGGGAGGGGGCAGCTGTGATGTTACTCCAGACAAATAGGTAAGACTGACTGATTTGTTGTATTGAGAGTCATCCTTTAATTCTCTTCTGGCAGCCCGAGCTCAAACATGGGGCTTCTCTGTTCAGTTCTCGTCTGTACAGTAAGTCACTTTGGATCAAAGCATCTGCTAGTTAGAGGACAATATTTTCGGGGGGATTTGGCAGCTTTGGCGCAGTTCTCTGAGTCTTAACAGCAATTATTTCCACATGACTTTCAACGCTCCCCTCCAGGGGGGTGGGGTGGGGGTGGGGGTGCAGTTTAGAGTGGAAGCAGGGGGAGGGGGGTGACGGTGTGGTGTGATGCTGCAAGCTGTGGTGCAGCTCTCCCAGTCAAACAGTAGATGGCACTGAGGCACAGTTCTCAAGTTAACTCTTTGCGAAAGGGTGTGTGTGTGGGTGGGTGGGTGTGTGTCTGTGTGTGTGTGGGTAGGTTGGGGGGGCATTAACTACCAGTTCAGCCGAGGTTATGCCTACACCAGCCCATCAGAAGGCAAGCTGAGGTAGACCCTGCATCGTCGCAAACCACAGGAGCGCCTGCGGTTGGCAGGAACTGGATGCCTGCAAGGTAAAAAAAACAGGGGAACAGCTGCCCTTTCTGACTGAAATATGAATGTGGGCAGTGTCTCATTTTAATCTGTGTGGGTTGTGAAGGGGAAAAGGGGGCATAGTGGGTAGGTGTCAGAGTAAGTTGTTATATGGCTCTGTCTGTGAAGTTTAGGTAACTTTGTCTTCTAGCTGGCCTCCTCTATGAGCCGAGCCAAGGTGTCTCTGAGCTCCGTCAGCTCAAAGATCTTGCCGTCCAGCAGCTCCAGCAGCGTCCGCAGGCTCTTCCTAAAGTTCTCCTGCTCCTCCTGGTTCTCTTCCAGCCTCTGCTCTGCACCCGCCAGCTGCTCCTCGAGCACGCGGCTGCGCAGCTCCGTCTCCTGCGCACAGTGAGATGATGTTGGCATGTTAGTGTGTTAAGGTGGGGCGATTTTTTGGAGGATAGAAGATACAGACCGTCCCACTCTTTTGACTCACCTCGAGTTTCTGGGTGAGTGTGTCTTTCTGCTCCATCAGGTCATTCATGTTTTCCAGTTCTTCTTTCAACTTTTCCATTTCCTGGGGGGTGTAAGAAAAACAGTAAAGTGCTGTGTAAATTAAATTTAACATGCATGAGCCTTTTCATTTTGGGGAAAAATCACACACACACCTCTTCTTTATCCCTTAGTGCAGTCTCTAGTTCTTCTATGGTTTGGTTGAGCTCAGTCTTCTGGGATTTGATCACTGGGGTTTGGTTGCTCTGGCATTCAAGTTCAGTCACCTGCAAGAATAAATTGTGGACATCATTATTCAGATCCAGAGAGGAACCGGTGTAACAGAAACAGGCTCTCTGTCTCATTCCCAGACGACTCTCCCGCATGCTTACACTCAGCTCTCTTTTATTCTTTTTCCCTCTCATCCCAACTTCAGAGCACCCCCACCAAATGATCACCCCTTTTTAAATTGAAATGATTTAATCACACATGAAAACAAACAAGCATCCCTGTGGCCCCCCCATTCCTCGCTCACCCGTTTGTGTAGTCTCTCTGCCTCTTCCTGGTAGGCGGCCAGTTGCTGTTTCCACTGTTTGACGTTGGCAGTGGACTCCAGCAGAGCTGCCGTTAGCTTGGCATTGTTCCCCTTTAGTGCCTCCAGCTCAGCTTCCCAGTGTTTTGTCATGGCCGGGCTGCAGAACACAGGGAAACACATGCTGTCAGTTCACCAACAGTGACATTAGATGATAAGTGCTCGTGTTTCCATGATAATGCATGGTGAAAATCCATCAATCCATCGAACAATAATGCAAATTATTATTAAAAAATACTTCATAGTTATCATTTTCTGTTGTGTTAGATCATTTCATTGTACATCTAATAAGGTTTGCATCTCTCATTGTAATCCGTACTTTTATTGGGCTTCACTGAGCTGATTACTTCAGTTTACCAAGAAGGTTACGTTTTTTTATTTGTCTGTTTGTGTGTAAACAAGATTACACAAAAGCTTCCAGGCCAGTTTTCCTGAAAGTTGGAGGAGAGCGACAAATGTTCACATTTTAAGGACCCTTTCGGGGCAAAGAGCAGGCCCACAGATTTTAGCCTGAAGATTTGGTTTAAAGTCCGACTAAGGGTTAAGATTAAGATTAGGATTAGGAATGTAGTAGCTCTGGTTAGGGTTATAATAAATCCCCAGAAATGTAACTCAGTGCTCTGAATTGATAGAAACACGACTGGGTGTAAAGGAATGCATTTTATCAAATCTGCTATTAACTGTAATCTTACCAGCTAATCTGGTAAATTTGTTACTGTTAACACAACAGAGGGATATAATTTAACTGATGGAAATGGTCAGTATGATTTGTTTTGTGTTTACGTGACCATGAAACTGTATGTCACAGTATAAAATACAAATAATACCTTTTAGAAAGAATATTCCTAAATACACAAACATGAGATAACATGGAGCAACGACTGCAGTGGGCACTCAGGCTGGAGGTCAGCACTTCACGGGCAGTAGCTGTGAAAGCAGCTGTCTGCCAGATGAGCTATAATCTGAGATTATATCTTTTAGACTGGCTGGAGCCTAATCTGGTCCAGCTACTCACAGAGTAGATGACGAAGTGATTGAATGTGACTGATTTTCATGCGCCTACAAAAAAAAAAGATTTTTGTCCTTTTCATTCATAGGTTCAGAGCTGTATAGTATATATCTTATTATATATTATATATATATAATAAATGGGGAACAATATACTGTTTAAATATGTACAAACAGTATATTATACAAGCAAACAAAATAGAAAATAGGTGCAGAGTTTGTACAATTCTAAAAAGCCTGAAAGTCAATATTTGTTATGCAACACATTAATTCTTTAACATAGCCTGAACTCTCTCAGGCAAACTGTCGGGACATTTCATTAAGTAGTCTTCAGGAATATTTCTTCAGATTTCGGGAAAGATAATCAAAGCTCTTCTTTGCATGCTGGCTGTCTTTTGTTTAATTCTCTGTTCTCAGATGATCCCACACTGCTTCAGGTAATGTTGAGGTCTGGGCACTGGGGAGGCCAATGACTGATAGTGTTCCACTGTTGTTTGGGTTTTTTTCTCTGTCAGCTAAGTTTTTAATGCATTTGCAGTGTTTTTCCACATTTAAAAAGGGTATCGTATTATGTAAAAGACTCAAATCCTTTGTCATTCCAATGAATTTTATCAAGTTCTCCAACATCACTGGCTGAAATGCAGCCTAATGACAGAGCTTCCACCATGTTTTACAGATGATTGTAGACACTCACTGTTGTACCTCTCCTGACTTCCTCTGTGCATACTGATGATAATTTGAATCAAAATTTTAAAATTTAGATTCATCACTGCACAAGATCTGTTGCCACTGATTTTCAGTCCAGTTCTTGTGTAACTTGTCATACACTCAAAAAAAGGAAACTGGGTGGTTACATTTACAAGTTAACTTGTCATTTGAACAAAATATTGTCAAGTTTCTATGGTGAACGCAATCAAATCATGTTGGATCTGCAACTTAATTTGTTCTTGTTCAGATGACATGATACAATCTAGGAAGTGTGGTTAGTTGCCTGCACTCACGAAATTCACAAGATCACACGAGATTTCAAACCACAGGAAAATCACTGGGGTTATAAGAGGCAGACAACCATGGCAACATAAGTGCTGTTGCTATTTATTGTGGTTTAACCTGTCAAGGACAAAAACATAAAGAAAATTCTGCATCAAGCATAGCTTCCATACTTTTGTTATGTCTGGATTGACAGCTCAAGGGCATGGTGTTAGCGCTGTTGCTTCAGAGCAAGAAGGTCCTGGGTTCAAATCCACAATCTGGTCAAGTTTGCAATGGGTTCTCTGGTACTCTGGTTTCTTCTACAGTTAAAAGTCATGCAGTTATTAGGGTTAGGGTAACTGATGATTCTAAATTACCCAAAGGTGTTAATGTGAGTGCAAATGGTTGTTTGTCTCTATGTGATAGACTGGTGACCTGTCCAGGGTGTACCCTATCACTTCAGGGTTGTGCCCTCTGCAGCCCAGACAAAGATACGAGGATGGATAGATTGGAAGTTGTTGTAAATCCGGTGAATTTTTTGTTGAACATTGTCTAATATGAACACAACATGTACTACAGACATAAGTTACATTTGCTCATTCAACAAGATTAACAGAAGTGTAACAAATATTTTACTAGTTCATGTAACAAGACTGACTTTTGATGTGCTGAAGTGTTTAAACAATATAACGTGAATTTAAATTAATTTAATTAGACTAACTTGGCACAAACATGTTGACTGAATAAAATTCAAATTAATTGAATGTTAATGTTAATATTATGTTACACTTACAAACATATATCGTGTTGAAACAACACAATCAAGATGGATTAATATAAAATGATTTCCATTTGTTTAGATGGAATATAAGTGGCGAGATAAAATTCTGTTCATCCAATGAATTATTTTTTTGAGTGCACCTCAGTCTTTCCTGAGCTTCCGCTGAGACCATTTCTGATGAGGCTTCAGTAAACAGTCAGGCCTGTGTCCGATTTTTTCTGGATTTTTTTTTCTTTTCATATTTCTTTCGAACATGACTTTCAGACACAGATCATGTTCTATAGATAGTTTTTGTTTAGGCCTGTGACTTCTTTTGTTCTCCATTTGTCCTGGTTTCCCGAAGGTGCTTCTCAACATCCCAAGTTATGCTAAGGTTTTGGTTAAACAGCTCTGCGTTTAACCAAACTGTGTGATTTTTGGCATCATGTCATAGATTTTGCTACATATATGGAAACATATTATGTGTTTTTGTGACAGGGTGCTAGTAACAAAGTTCCTAAAGATACAATTTGAAATTGCTTCTGTTATGCATTGACACAACAATTCATTCTTTGGATAAGGTGGCTTTCTTTGCTCAAAAACCCTCAGGTATAAGAACTGGACTGGAAATGTCCAAAGAAAAAAACTTTGAAACACCTTCCGAAAGCCTGGTGAACAAACTGCTCAGGACCGCTTAAAAAACACACACACACACAAGAAAATCTGGCTCCTAGTGTATTAGTAAGTGCAACTTTATGTAGGGAAATGTTTCTTATGTGCTCTCCTGTTATATCTGTACACTGCATACAGTATCTCTAGATTTATGTAACATCTATTCCCTGTCTCTCACATAATGTCTGACTTTGGCGCCATTAGATCTAAACTCTGTCGAGCACCTGCATCAAGTCAAGTATCCCTGAAAAAGGAACTCCTACTCCCACACATACTTCACTGTAATTTTTCACACTGGTGCAAACACAAAAGGAAGCTTAGCTCGCTCAAGGGGTGATGAGGGTCTGTATGATCCATAACAATGTTTTCAGTTCTGTTTTGTTCCACCCCCTCATTGACACACACACACACAAACTGTATAGCCCACTGTATATGCTCACACACTGCAGCAGCACTCCACTTTTCCGTAACACCCACTCTGCGAAGAGTAAAAGCGAGAAAGCCCAGAAAGAATTCACTCAGGACTCCCACGGCGCCTTCACTTCTTACACAACAGCCACCCCCTCCGTAAGCGCAAGTGTGTCTGCATGTGTGACGCATAGGAGGGAGACGACACCTCATCCTACACATGCACATATTACCAGACACACAACCCCAACCCCCCAACTACACACACACACACACATGCTCATACACAGATGGAGCAGAGCTGTCACCAAGGCATGCCTCCCCGCCAATGTATAAACCCCACGCTGCACCAGCTCGGAGAGCCAGAGTGCAGGCAAGACGTCAAGATGTGAAGACGGAGACAGACGGAGACAGCGAGGGAGAGCGACAAAGGGAGAACTGGAGAGTGCAAGATGTTTTGACACTGGTGTTCGTCTTCATTAAACGAGTCTGGCTCAGAGGTTTCAGGGGGGCACCTGAGCACTGTTCTGGCTGAGGATGGCAGGGCAGAGAGGAAAGTGTGTGTGAGACACAATGAGGGTAAGTTTAATACTGCTGTGCCACTGAACTACTATCATTTACATGTCAGAAATGTTAATAGAAATAGATGTTTTTCAGTTGGTGTTTCTTGATTTCTGGTGCTTTTAAAATGTAAAAATGAATGTGATGTTTTAAAAAAAATCATTTCCTGTTTGTATCAGTTTGAAATTGTAAATACAATGGAATTAACTCTTTTTTTCTTTGTGATGATATGTATCATTAAGGCAGCCATTAAAGGAGCAGATTTAATCCAGTCTCAGATTCACATTTTTATTTTACTAATTGTATTTTTTTTTTTAATTAAATGTTATTTTTCAAGCAAAATTCTGAAAGTTTTTTGTGTTTTGAAGATACATACACACACTGATCTATACACACTGCCAATACATCATGAGCATCAACACTCTGTTTTTTGCTTTGCTGCTTCACAATCTCAAGCGTCATCTCAATAAAGATACCGAACACAAAGCGTAAACTTATTTCTGCAGCTCTCTTATGTTTCTGGCGCGTCCTGACCACTGCTGGTTGCCAGGTAGGTTCTTTCTCCTCGCACAGCCCTTCAAGAAGCGGGGAGGCTGAGCAGTTGCCATGGCAGCACAAGTGGAATGGAGACACTGGCACGGTCTCCTTTCATGCAAGCCTACCGCAAACCCACTGACAGACGCCTACATCCTCCGACATTAGAGCACCATTCACACACAGCCCCGGCAGTCCCAACAAAAAAGGTCTTACAATATTCAGAAAACCATTCAAAGCGAGTCCGGTGCAGACCTGCCAAGCCACGCTCACGTCCGGATATAAAAACTCTCTCGTGGACCTGCTTTCTTTCATCCCTCCTCCCTCTGCCCTCTGCTCCCACACATGCCTGCCTACTCAGCCCCGCTAAGCAACAGTGCGGTACCTACACATATACACTATGATGATCAACATCGTCATCAACAGATATACAGCCAAGCCAAGCCATCACAGAGGTCTCCACTCTTTTTGTACACTGACGCCTGAGTCTCCACAAAATAGCATAGAACTAAGCACATAAAATACACTAAAAAACACTGTATTCCTTTTTTGCCCCTTCTCCTTTTTGCTATCAACCAGCTGTCAAAAAACACATTTTCACATCGGTTCGCAGAACAGTCCGATGATATAAGACTGGCAAAGTGTGAATCATCGAGAGACAGAAAAATGAAGGGTTACGTGGTAAAATATTTGGATGGCTCTTGCTTCTACCCTCACTGCATATGCCTCTGAGAACACGTGAGACAGAGGTTCGCTTGTTACGTCCACAACTTGCCATCGCAAATGCAGAGAGTCGACCCCGTCTCCCACGCATGCAGCATTAATAGACACATGAGCAGCAAGGCTGCAGCAGGCAGTGGGTGTCCTCTCTACATCCCGCTCTCACTTCACAGATCCGTGAAGCCTCACAGACATCATCGTGCGGTGGCAGGATTTTGCGAGCATACACTTCACAGACTTTCCCTCATTAATAAGTTCTTAATAAGTACTTCTAAGTCTATTCAAGATCTCAAAATGTATGTTTAAAATATTTAAAAAGCTTCTCCAGTCACATGCCAGTATTTAAACAAATGAAAAAACAAAAGAATGATAATACATTAAGCGATTGATATTGATTGATATCTTTAATTAATAAGAATCGCAGCCAGAGAAATAACCAAAGTGGCACAAGTTACAGAGGTTTTACAAATAAAAAGACCCGTGTGTACAGTGGACTACAAGTGACATTGGATAACATTTCCTCTCCTCAGAAAAAAAGAAAAACACTCAGTTGAACAACTCAAACTGATTGCCCATTCCTGTCTGTTCAGTTTATTTATTGTGCTGAGAGTGTGTGTGCAGTTGGTGCTGTGCTGTTTAGGTATGAGTGACTCATGTACAGACTTTATACAAGCACCTCTCCCTCTCTGTCGTTCTCGCTATTCCCAGTTTCTGACACATACTCTCTGTCTCTGTCTGTCTGTCTTGCACTCTCTGCCTCCCACTACCCACAGTGTGTTATATAAGTCTTACATAAATGCTTCATCGACAACTTTTTGGCGATGAGCCTCGCACAACTGCACCTTTTCAGAAAGCCATTGTACACAACAAAAATATTTACACGACTCTTTAACCTCTGAATCTTACACAGTCTGGTGAATATGAACCAGGATTAACAATCACAAGCAACATGAGTTATCCATTTCAGAGGAATGTACACAACAGTACTGGTGCATGCATAGAGGTGACACCAACACCTACTCAGTCAAGAGATTTGAATTTGACATGATGTTATTGCATCGCAGTAGCATACACAAAATTAGAAATGTGCTTGAGTTTTCTCACCGAGCATGCTCAGACTGAACAAAAATAAATAAGTGAAATTATTTCTCAGACCTGAGAAACACTCAAAGTTACATCGTTTGCTGGTCCAGTGTGTAAATATCACTGATCATAATTCAAGAAGAACTCTTGCGCCCATATCACCGCATTCGTCCTTACTGGAGTTTTGGCGTGCTGGTTTAACCTTACTTTTTAAAAGTTGCTAAACAGGCAGTGCATCAGGTTTTTGGAAAGAGCACCCTCCCTGTTGCTGATCTGCAATCGGGCTCTTAATTTTTGAAAGCTTTGATCCTGAACATTTTTTTTCCTGTTCGTTTGTTTGTTTTGCGTAGTTATGGTGTCGCAGTAGTCAGGACTTGAACTGACATCCCTATCAGAAAGAGCAGACCCGACAAGTCTTAAACTGCTCCCTAGAGAGGAAAAACATGAGAGAGTAGCGGTGAATAGAAGGCGTTCACGACCATGCTGACATGCAACATATAAAGGTGAACACGCATAAAGAAAGGAGGTGCAGGCTACACGTCTGTGCCTCAGACAAACAGCAGACAAACCACCAATCATATTAATTTTGTTATTTTGGCATTGTTTGTGTTAGATATGACTGTGACAGCAGCTGCATGCTCACGTGGTTATGACTGCGTTAATGTCACACATCATAATGTGGGATGTACCTGTGTGCAAAGGCCAGAGCGTTCTGTGCCGGCTCGGGACGGGCGTCTGAGTTGGGAGTCGTGTCACAGATTTCATCTGTGCCGTTGATGTTTTCCATGGGCGGAGTCACCGGGGTCAAAGGTGATGAGAGCTCGCCTGCTGGAGACTCCTGCATGTGGACACGGTGATTCAGCTGTTAATGTCAGTTAAACATAATAATCAAGCAGAACATGCAAACAGTGGTTGAATTTTCAAGACAAATAGCATTAGGTGTTTAAGAAAACTGGGTAATAGATAGTAGTTATCATGAGCTTGTAACCCATCAAGTATTTTTCCCAATAAAACGACTCATTTATTCCTCTAATTTTAAGCACCGTAAGATAAGATGTCTTGGTTTTTTTCATACTAACAAGCTATAACCAAAAAAAATTTTATTTTAAACATTTTTAAAAACTTTTTTACATTTCTTTCAATAATTATTTAAACAGTTAATTGTTTCAGCTCCTTTCCACACACTCAAATAAACTATAGCTAATGCACAGTACTGTGCAAAGGTCTTAAGCCACCCCTCATTCATTTATGAGTTTGTAAAATTCTAAAAAGCTTGAAAGTCAAAGTTAAAAGAAAATTTAAAGCGATCCCACACTGCTTCAGTAATTTTGATGTCTGCGGGCTGGGGAGACTCATAGTTTTATATTCTCATGATAAAAAATGAAGCTGTTAACAATCAGATGCTTTCCAGATGGTACTGCATGGTGGATCAGTACCTGCTGGTCTGTTTTTGTGTTCAAAGTGCCATCATTTTTAACAAAATCTCCAACTCAATTGGATGAAATGCAGTTCCAAGACATAACAGAGCCTCCTCCATGTTTTACAGACGCTCACTGTTGTACATCAGTGTAAAGTGGTTTAGCAATCAAAAAAAGCATTCCTCTGGAATTGGTCAGTGAAAAAGCAGCCAATGTCCAAAGAAAGACCTCTAGAAAGCACTTTACAATGTTACAACAAACTCTGCCTCTGTGTAAGTGAACTTCAAAGAAATCAGACTTTAGCACAGTACCCAATATAAAGCTTATATTATTAAAATCATATAAAAACATAATAATGTCTGTGATATTATAAAATTACGACAAGATTTAAAAACAAAGCAATGATATTTTGAAAACGGGAGGCGCTCTCTCACTGTTAAAGCTCTCACTACTGTGTCGCTAAAATTTTTGACATTCCTACAGGACATTAAATTAGCAGTCTATAGCACTGGGAAATTAGAGAATTACAGATTAATTCTTATCTTTATATCCCATACAACCCCAGGATTATACAAGAGACAAATGATTTGGCTGCTGCACTTACATAAAACAAAGCTATTAAGACTCAGGGCTTGGGCACAATACAGTAACACAATAATGCTGCCTGTACGCCTCTAATGGGCAAGAAGGAAGTGAGAGATAAGAGGAAGATTATGCCTGGTTTTACATTTTGTGCTCCGCATTCATTAGTATATGATTTAATATCTGTTCAGGATGCATTTCCACTGAGATTCGGCCTATTGGGACCAGCATATAGAAGTTAGCTCTATTCTCAGCTTGTTTCAGTAGAATAATTTGTGTCTCATGATTAATTTTTATTTTACCTCATTTAGACGAGGTAAAGGAGAGGATCTAGAGGTCAGAATAAAAAGCCAGCAGGCATGTGGGTAAAACACCACCTTTCAGCAGGGACCCTGGTGTAGAGCTTCGCAGCCTCTAGCTGCAGGTGGTGCTGAGAGCTGCAGGTAGTGCTGAGAGCTGCAAGTGCAGACTTCAACCCCAGGTGAGGGAGCAGCTATTCTCCTGGCTTCATTAAAAGACTTCCTCACATGGTACTGTAGCATTTTAACCTATGTGGGCTGCGGCACATATAGTAGGCTGCAGTACAGCAGGAGGCTGCTCCCCTAGCCTCCATAAGAAAAAAACATGAAGCCGGTTAACAGATTTTGGCACAGTTACAAATACTTTAAAACACTCTATTATTACTATTATTATCATCATTTCCTCCACAACCTAAAGGCTAGCATACAGGCTAATTTTTTGCCACAATGAGCACAGTTTTTTTGTAATCTATGGCACAGATACATGTAGAAAAAATATGTACCACACTGATAGCTTATGCCCACACACTATATATAAAATATGGATGTTACTGGTGGGTCAGAAAAGTGAAGCCAATACATTGACCTGCGGCCATTCTAATGGCCAGCAGATGGCGACTCTTTTGGCTGCAAAATTAATTCTATTTGTTCTGAAGCTTTGGCGGAAATAAACCTACTTCTATATCCAGATAAATATTTTTCTGATGAGTTCATGGGATCGGTTGCTAGTATAATGACTTCTAAAATATAGCATTAACTTAATTTTCTAATTAAGATAGCATTTAGAGAAAAAATAGACAATAAGAGTCTTCTTATTCCCACAGTGAGTGGTTTGCCCTGTCTCCATATGCCTTCCTTTGTCTCTTCTTTTTCCTCCATCTAGTCATGGTAGATAAATACCCCTCCATGAGTCTGGTTCCACTCGAGGTTTCTTCCTGTTAAAGGTGATTTTTTTTTCCCCTTCCCACTGTTGCCTAGCACTTGCTCACAGAGAATCATCTGATTTTTAGTGTTTTCTCCATAATACTGTAGGGTCTTTACCCTACAATATAAAGAACCTTGAAGCAACTGTTGTTGTGATTTGTCGCTATATAAATAAACTTCAACTTAAAGTTCATCGGGGGCATGGATACTTTAGCTGTGCAGTGCCCTTTTGTTTCTCATTCAACTCCACCCTCACCCGTGACATGTGGTGACAACAAATTAAAATGGCCAGAACCATAATGCTTCAAAACTGGAGTCCATAAACCTATAGGAAATGTAATTTTAGCTACATCTGCCTAGGAACCACATAACAACAGACTACCATGGGCATTTATATGTAAGTTTTGGGGGAGAGGTGTTGCTTGTTTGTTTTTATTTATTTTGAGGTTTTTTTTGTTTTTTTGCAGATAAAAATTGGTCAAATAAAATAGAATTAAAGGTAAAATTATTGTTTTTCCTGCTTATAAGTGTTTATTACTCAACATGACTGTGACAGTAGTCATGAGTAGTCGTGTAAGAGTACTGTGGTGGTGGTGTTGTGATTAAGTTAGGGCATACTGAACATACCTGAGAAGGAGATGTGGCCATGTCCATCTTTTCTTGACTCTTCTCCTTAGCAAGTCTTGCTGCTTCTTTATATTCTGCAAACTTCTCTGCAAACTGGACACAGAGGACAAGTGCGTGAGTGATTGTGTGCTGTACTTCCTACAATAATGTGGCTTAATCTGTGCAGTATGTATGCATCTGTATGTGCAGAATAAATGGACTTAAATGGGCTGTGAGAGAAAGAAAGAGCTCAGTACGTATTAGGTCAGCTGTGACGTATAGAGAGAAGCTGTTTCCATTAAAAAGCTGCAGTTGAATTTTGAGAAGAATTACCCATAATTCCTCTGCAGAAATATGACCCAGCAGGGTCTCCAATGACAACCTTTCCATTGGACATGCACACACATACTTAGAGCTAACCAAACTGTGCCATTTTCCTCTTAGACTTTTCCTGTAATGAGAAGTTGTCAGCGGCTGAAGTTGATCTCTTGGGTTATTTTGGTCGAGAGCAAAGATACATTCAGCCAGGCTGAAGCGGTAAGGCGAGCTCAGCTGAGGGGCTTTGAGCAAATATAAACACTCTGGCACATACACACTAGCCCACCTCCCCAATGTCCCTTTAGGGTGTGGTTCATCACTGATGCGACTCCCACACTAATTTAGTATATACAGTACTGCAGAGGGCTGAGTGGTGAAGAAAATCAAATTGACTCAGCTGAAGTCGGTCTTGTGTCCGCCATTAGTGGAGTTGCAATAAGTAACTCAATATCATTTTACTTCAGTGCAATATAATAGTCCTGGTTCTGTGCTTTAAATGCATAAGTTTAGTTTAAGTGCTTCGGGAGTTTTGGCACTGTGGTTATCTGAGAAGTGAATTAGATTATTTCTAATTTAAAAGAAAGAAAATACTTCCACTTGGCTGGCAGGTATTTCTTAGAGTTCCTGTTCACAGACTAACTGCCTGCAAGTCGGTTAAAACACTGATGTTGAGCATTTGCAAGTAACTTGAGAAAAGTATTTTGTTGATCATCATCATTATTATTATTGTTAATTTTTCATCCTCTGTATTGAGGTTAGGTGTACCCTTCCTCTCGCCCTATAACAGACTAGACAGGGTCCAGTCACCCTGCAGCCCAGAATTAGGTAAGTGGAAACAAATGGCTGGATGAATAAACTGAACTGACTGTGCAGGTTATTGTAAGCTTTACTTATGTATAATGTCTTATTAAGATTATAAATTATACTTGCATAAACTCACAATAAGATTCAGTGATACCAAGCAGTTGTCTTACTGTAATACAGCAACCGTCTACCTTACAGACACATAATTGGATAATTTGGTACCTGGCCACTGAGCAGAGTCCAGTTAGTGACAAACTGCTGTGCACAGCACCTTTAGTCCTTGCCGAAGTGCTCCATTTCCAAAGCAGCCGTCAAATTAAGAACATACGAGGCTGAGAAATCCAGAGTTTTGGCCCCTTTCTTAAGTCATGAGCCAAAAAAAGAGCCAAAAAGAGGACAGGTTATGTAGTTCTTCTCATGATAAATACACTGAAGCCAGTTGGTGTAAACCAGCATGTGAAATGCAAAGTGCGCCACTTTAAACTCTGAAGCACAACCACTGGCTCCTATCTTTTCTGCTAATGGGAGTTTTATACTGACGAAGCATGAGCGAGAAATTTGTTTGAGGGATTTTGAGATGGAGGAAAAGAACACTTGACCTTCAGCAACCTTCAGGTCACATGACCACACCGAGTTATTGTGCGGTATAAAACAAGGAATGCTTATAAGTATTGTTAACAGCCTCGTTATCCTCTCCTTCCTGGCACAGACGACGTGTCTGTACTGCTGAGTTTGGTAGTAACGTGTGTGTGTGTGTGTGTGTGTGTGTGTGTGTGTGTGTGTGTGTGTGTGTGTGTGTGTGTGTGTGTGTGTGTGTGCCTGGGTGTGTGCATGAGGTGTCCTAACAGTCGGGATGCTGTGAGTGTGCCTGGTTCATGACAGAGCTTAATCACACTGCAGAGGAGAGAAATCACCAGCTCAAAAGTGAAAACACTCGTATACTGTACACACAGAACGCCCAGTCAGGACTAACTGCCCAACGAAGGAGCTACGCTTTGAGAGAAACTGTAGCAAGCAGAGGAAAGAAAGCTGAAATGCCATCCTCTCTCAGGGACCGTGAAGAAGAAGAAGAAGAAGAAACAGCAAGAAGCTCTGTGATTGATGCTGAAAGGTTTATAGTAGAGGTGGTTTGAGTGTGTGTGCGTGCATCCCTGTGTGTGTGTGTGTGTGTGTGTGTGTGTGTGTGTGTGTGTGTGTAGTGTTTGGGTGGATAGGGGTGGTACCTTGGATAGATGATGCTCAGTGGAGAATCCCAGTCCATAGACAGTGTTAGCTCGGCTGTCCGCCCACTGCCCAAATTTCTGTGAGGTCTTTGTGAACGTCATGTTGGGGCTGATGGTGCTGTTGATTATTGCCTGCAAAAAAAAAGAGCAGACCCACTTAATATGCATCAAATTAACTGTGTGTATCACGACAGGAGGTACCAAACAGAGAGCTAGAAAGATTTAAAGTGAGAAAGTTGGTGAAACTCTCCATTGTATGTATGTGGAACACACATTAGCTAAAAGCCTAGTTTCTTTATTTTTCTTATTTACATCTTGATCCAGAGTGACTCTGTTCGATTATATCCTGATACGTGCTCAGATGAACAGAATCAACTTTTTCGATCTTTGATTGTAAGTAACTAACTATTTCAGGTCTTTGTGAAGGTATCTTTGCTTTTCAAAATAAAATATCAAAGTGATTCTTCGACTAATTCGATTTTTGACTATTTCACTTCTCAGTTTCTCTCATTTTATAGAACAAATAACTATTTGATTCTAAAAATACAACCTTTCACCTAGTCTAAACAAATACTGTGGTACTGTGTGCCTTAGAAATCCCCTCTAGACCTAAATCTTTTTTTTTTAAAGTGTGCAGTTCAGAACATGATGGTGACGTGTCTTTGTTGTTGTTGTTTTTATTATTATAGCAGATAGCAGCTTCCATTTACAGACAATCCCACAAACACTGAACGTGGCTTTTAACAAATACACTGATATTAATAAGACACTACAGTATCCAGGCATTTTAAATAGATTATTAAGATTCTTTAAGCGTTACTATTTTCATCAGGAGTGACCAGGATTAGAAATGAGAACATCAGAGGGAAAGCTCAGGTTGAAAAGTTTGGAGACAAAGTTAGAGAGGCAAAGTTGAGATGGTTTATAACATGTGCATGAGGGATAGTGGATATATTCGATAAAGGGAGGACATTTAATGGATATAGTGAAAAAGGACATGCAGAGGGATGTGGAACAGAGGAGGATGCTAAGGATGAGGTGAAATGGAGGTAGATGATCTGCTGCGGCGACCTTTAAAGGATCCAGCCAAATGAAGAAGATTGAGAAAAAAAATTAAAATGATTGGTTTATAGAGATTCACATCTTCAATGGGAAACAAAGAGACTCAATGCAACAGAGGGATTGTCAAAGTCAGAAAATACTGAGAGACGGACTAGAGAAAAGAAAAGAAACACCAGAAATCTTCAGCCTTTTCCTCCATTTTCCATGAACCAGAATTGAAGTGTACCTCTTTTACATAATTCAGCTGGCTTTGTTAAAAAACACTAATGTAGGACAAATTAATGGCTGATCAATTAGCAGTGTTGTGTAATGCTTGGCATTCTAGTTGGCATCAATGCACGATGCTTTATTAGTGAAGGGGAGAAGTCACTGAGTGTGTGTTACATAACAGTTGAACTTAGCTATCTATTTTGTGCTGGATGATATGAGACGATTGCTAAATTGACCATGTTGAAGACCTGGTTCTTTTCTGTATGTGTCTCCTTGTTTCTATTTCTTTTTCTCCTCACACTGTCATCTGTTTTTCTAATTTAGCTTCACCCCTCCTTTCTCCGTAACAGGCAGGGCGCGTGCATGTGTGCAGTGCCTATAAAGAGCTCCAATCTGCCCTTAGTCATGCAAAGCTAGGGCCAATCACACCAAGTACCCCTCCTGGATATCTAACAAAAAGAATATCCTAAGATATAAGTATAGAAGTGCAGATAGACACTAAAGAGCAGTTGCATGAGTGAAACATGAGCTGCCGGTCTCGGGACGTCCTACAAACCCTGAGCTCTCTTAAGAGGTGTTTGCACATTAGTTTCCAAATATAATAAATTATAAACACCATTAAAACTCAGTGAATTGCAGTGAAGCCTGTTTGATGACTGATGAGGTAATTACACTGAAACATCTGGAACATCATAATAAAACCACAACAGTTGGCAAAAATGAAAAGCAGCCGGTGTTTCATATGCAACATTTGGGGTAAGACGTGAATCAGCAACCCGGATGAGCCGCTCACCTTGGTGCCGTCCAGGCTGATGATGCGGTAGACGTTGCGCGTGCTGTCGTAGAAGTAGGAAACCGTGACGGCATGCTTGCTGGTGGGCAGCCAGTTCTTCTTGGTGTTGGGATCGATCTGGAAGACGTGGGCCCGCGTGCTGTAGATGGGCTGCTCCCTGAAGGGAACGAAGAAGAAGTGGTGAACCTCTTTGTGCCGCAACACCAACGTCTCACCAAACCCGCCGCCAGCAACGAAACCCCTGCTGCCCACAGGGGAGTCAGATCGCCCGGGTAAATGAACAACCAGCTCACCATCCTCCATAGTTACACCACAGACACAGAGGCTGTCACCGAGTTACTACATACTCAGTGACTTGTATACGAATGAGAAGCTGGCTTAACTGAGTTCAATCATACATGTTAAACCTAAACTTCCTCTCATATTGGATGTCTACCCAGAACACACTCTGTCCTTCTTTCTTTGCAAGGCAGCACCCCGTCTCTCTGCTCTGATATGGGAATGCCTGCAGCACCAAGCGAGGGTCACACAGGAGGAAAGGAGAGGGTTTCAGGCTAAATATAGACAGTAGGCCACAGTTAACTAGCATAGACACACCCCACTGAGCTGCAGTTTCCACACACACAAACATACAAAAACAACGACACAAACATGATGGGATTTTAAATCTGCATCCTCGTGTGCGTGCGTGGAAGGGGTCTGCACTTGTGTAGATCATCTGCACATGACCAGCCCCCTATTACGGGTTTATCTGAGATGTCTTAATTCCTATTTGACCTCTGTGTGACGTTCAAGCCAGGGCTTAGATTAGCCCCTATTAGGGCTGAAAATTATATAACAGTCATTTAAAAAAAAATTTTTTAGACAACCCATCGCCCCTGTGCAACCTTCACCCTTCATTCACTTACCCCCTCCTCTCCCCGTTTGCTCCTACAGTGCCCTCATATATTGCACCATTGTTGGGGCTTCTTGGGTAATATCTACAGTCAGTACACACACAAACTCAAAGCGCAGGGTGCTGAGGGAGATATTCTGGGCTGGCAGTGCTGGCAGAGAACGAGATAGAGAAGTGCTTACACTGCACTGAGGGGGTGATGGGGGACATCAAAGGCTTGCTGTATAAATGAATATTAAAATTCAACAGCAGCACCCCTCCTGTGTGTGATTAGCCAAGACTGGGAAAGACAGAAAAACACGAAGACAGGGGAAAGGGAGAGAAAAGGCAGAAAGGAGAATGATGGGGGGGGGGAATGTGGAGTATAGGAAGTCAGGGAGTGAATCTGGGATGATTAATGCCGCTCCACAAAGCTGCTTGTGGAGTGCTGTGCGCGAATTATCATAATCATCGACAGCAGTGTAAGTGGCGGTACTGTGAGTCATTTCAACTCTCTCCCAGCACACATCACACAACCACGGCCTGTCGGTATGATCTGTGCAATAGCCGCTTTGGCAACTCGCGTCGTTTTTCATTGCATAATTTGATGAAGCTGTGGCAAATTTTCCTCTCCTTGTCGTTTGATTGTGTGCGTGTGCGTGCCGAACACATACTCGTTCTTGGGCTTTCATTTTTACATAAATGCCTTTGCCAAAGAGTTTTGTTCCAAAATGACACCCACTAGTTGTCAAGAAAAGAAAAAGCAGAACTCACTCCTACAATTGAACTTTTAAAAGAAAGCAAAATAAATGAGGGAATTTGATTGCAAAATGTGCATAAGAATCATTTCTCGAGTCTTCTGCCTTCCTTTAAAAGATGGCCCAGTCCATAATGGCTTCAGATTCATCATGCATTCCCCCATTGCAGTCCTTTTTGTTGTCTACAGTGATCTGCCCTGAGCCAATAGCCTGGCATAGTTAGCAGTTATGGGATGGCATGAAGGTCAGTTCGGTACGTGCTGATCCTCTTGCACTCCAGCAATGAACTCTGTTTTATCAACAGGGGACCCGCACTGAAAGTGCCTACAAAAGCTGCAAGGAAAGGTATGAGACCCTACCTGCTTCCCATCACCGATGAACTAAGTAAATATATGCTACGGGGGGGGGGGGGGGGGGGGGGCGCACTTCAGTGGGATGTGAGTGGGAAGGAACAAAGTGCGGAGGAGGAAGAAAAACACAGAGGAAGAAGAAGAAGAGGAGGAGGAGAAGGAGGGGGCGTTTAGCATGCAGAGTACACTGCGTGACACAAGGGCAGGTGATGGAACATGAATGTTAAGACAGAGAGAAAGACGGGGCCGGCAGAATGACTGAGGGAGGAAGAGTGATAAAGTGAGAGAAGAAGGGAGGGATGAGGAAAATGTGGAGGAGGTGATAAATGTAGGAGAAGCTCGAGAACTGATAAATCCACTCATCTTCCAGTAGGAGAAGACAAGAAGAGTGGGAAGCTTTAACTGCAACACAGTGTGGCAGAAACGAGCATGCGAACCGACTGCGAGCTGCTCAAATCTGAGCAGCTCGGGAACACAACACAAGCACGCCAAAGTGTCAAGCGGCTTCACGAGTAGGTTGTGTGCCCGAGACACTCTGTTGACTTCATTGTATGTATTATCTCTCCATAACGATGGAGAGATAATACTTGTTCGGTTTTTAATACGGTATGAAATGAGACTTTAAAAGGGAGCTGGTGTTGTCATTCCCAGCTCCATAATCATCATAATCTTCTGGTACTATGCTAGAGGAGCTTTGCATGAGTCACAGCTCAAAATAATGCTTATTTATCTCGTGCAGGGCCTTCGGGTTACTCTCTATCTGAAACATGAAATGATCATATTGTGGCTGCCCCTTCTCTTTAACAGAGGGAGCCAAAAGCAGCAAAAAAACTTCTGAATCTGCATTTTGAGCAGACTAAAGTCTGACGTCTTAGTTCACATGGATTACTTGCACATGTGCTTACTTCATTATTTGAGATTTTGGCCATATTTAATATGACCATCCATTATAACAGTAAAGAAGAAAAACCACAGTAAATCCCTTTAAATTACTGCCTCTCACATTTGACACATGAGTTTTTGAGACCTCTACATCATGAGTGTGATTTTTTTCTCTACAAAATGTAGCTGAAATTATAGAAAAAAAAATCTCAAATATGCAAACTGATATTTCTTTTTTTGTGTGTTTGTTTGAATTTGTCAGAAGGTTCAAAAATTAGAATTTTCTGGCAATAATTTACGGGTTCAGGCTTTACGGGGTTAATGCTGAGCAGTTTTCTAAGCGTGATAAGGAACACGTTTCAGATTTGGCGTTTATAGAAGTCCTATCTACAAATTAATTGACGGGGGCAGGTCACCTACCCCAAGGGTGTTGTGAATTAAAGGGTGAATACTATTCATACTACTATTTTGATAGTTCTGATTTTATTTTCACAAGTTTTGAGCTGTGTCTGCCTTCACTCCAGCACAATAGGAGTGAATAAAAATAGATCTGAAAAACATCTCCTAACAGAAGAAACGTCTTTGTGAGGCTCAGTAATGCTCATTCCATTCTTGTGTGCAGATTTCACTGTAACTACTTCTAAATAGTAGAAACATCTTTTCGTGGCAATGAGCGCTACATTTGTGGATCGGGAATTTAAAGACTGAATTGAACAAAATGTGACAAAGTGGGGGGGAAAAATTGGGGGTGAACCACTGCACCCTTTAGGATATGGTGCCAAGCTATGGTGCACACCATGCGTATGAATGTACCAAATGTTCTGTGGTACATACACACATCTGGATTTCCGGGAGTGGAAAAAGGTGTTGCCTACACCGCCTCTTGTGCTTCAGGGGTTTGATGCACAGATGTGGGCACGGTTTCCAGTCTCAGCTCACACATTTTATAGCACAAAAGGCTGTGCTTTAGTTTCTACTCCAGTGTGTCCCCTTCAACTGTGCAGCTGCCCCTAGCTAGGCAAAAAGCTGAAACAGAAGCATAATAATGAAACAGCCCCATCTCAAGAGATCTCACTTTCCCTTGCCACCTACACCCCATAGAACATGTCCTCATTTCCAGAGTTTTTCATTATTTGAACAGAAAAGCGCTTGAGATGGAGTAGATCTTATTTAAGGTGGAGAGAGGTTAATAATGGGACAAGTCACTGTTGCACTGTCTACCGGGAATAGTTGGGTTACCTAAAGTGTGTGTGTCTGTGTTTACACTTGTAAACACACATACTCTCTCTCTGTCTCTCTCACACACACAAACATGTGCAAACGAGCAAAGGCAAAGACAGAGAGAGAAACAAGTCTGTCTGTGCATCGATTGTATTTGCAAAAGGAAGTGAGTGAATACCAGAGAGGGTGTTGATAGACATCTCTAATGTTATCCTCTGTGCCATCACCATCAGCGCTGGGGGAAGGCTTGGAATAAAACCACTCGAGGCTGGAAGTTAAATGTAACTTTATCTGTCTGTGTACTACACCCTATCTGCACCTATTCAGACACTGCAAGCGGCGCGGTGCTTTTAATCCGAGTTTACAATTAGTCCAACTGCAGATCAATTGAGTCATTGAGTCAGTTGCATAACAGTAACTTAGTCACCAGTATGGCAGAGCCTGGTGGAGAGCTGAAGCTGAGTGGGACATGGCCGAATGATGTGCAGCCCACACTGTGGGAGGGCAGAGTGGGCGACTGTGAGGCCTCCAGAGTATTGTAAATAGTTAATGCAGGAGTTTTGGCTGATGCCTTAGAATCGCACTGTGCCCTGTGCCACATTGTTTACCCCCTGCTGTGCAATTAATCACAATGAACTGCGGGAGACAGCCGTTAATGAACGGCAGGCTTGGTGGGGGAAATGGACCGCTGAGCTCGGGGTTAGGGGATATGCAAATGAGCGGCGCTGTGTGCACACCAGGCGGCTGTTTCACTGATGGAAGCCTGTTGTTGAGGATGTGTATGGCAGTGGTCACTGTGCTGCCATAAAAAGACAGAAAGCCACCTTTTGTCATTACAGAGCCCAGTGCAGCATAGCTATATATGACACCCCCCTGCCTCTGACTGTTCAAACCCTTCTCTGGAGCAGGAACAGCATGTACAATTCATCACACACTGTCTGTGACTGGGAGTATACAAGAACAAATGCTGCCCTTTAACATGATTTCTTTAAGAATTTCATAACTACCTATAATGAAGTAGGGGGGTAAACATAGGGACCTGGATAAAGCAGCTCATTTTCATACTGCAGTGTGTCAGATTTGAAGAATTAAAGAATAACAAAGAACTTAAACTTTGCTTTATTTTGGTAAACACAGCCAAAGCCCCTATAAGACCCACCGGTATAATCCCACTTTGGGAATGACTGCAGATTAACAGAGTATTTTGATCCTAAAAGTTTGAAGCTAGACTTAACTTCTGAATGAGGTTTATGTTAAGCATTATGTTTGTGTTTATTCTTCCTTTTTAAACCTAGAAAACGGCAGGCCTGCTTCATGGAGGAAATGAATAAGTTGTCTCGTTATATGAATGCCTTGTTTAGTGTGCAGCACATCAAGGCCGTGAACAGAGCACTTCGTAATCACACGTCATACAGCCTTTTGAACATGCATCCACCACACGCTCTATTAAACGCCACGCAAGGCGTGTGATATAGAATTTGGGTACATTTTTACGCATAGTCTCCGGTCGTTATTTTTTGCCTGCTGTGTTTTCACGGCAGGCAAGTTCATACCCCGAGAGGCAGCTGCAGCTGATGTAAAAACAGAAAACAAGGGAAGAAAACTAGTCAGTCTGTGGGATAATAACCACACTTACCCCATTGTTGTGGCTGACATGAAACCTGACCGCTGAGCCTCTTTTCCCCCCTTTTATTTGGCTGTCAAAACCTCCCGAAATCTCTAGGATTGGCCGCTGCGTATGAAGGTCTTTTCACTACACGACAGCCTCCACAGTATCACCGTCGGTGCGTCTGCAGGAATTTGATGACAACTGCTCCATTCCCCCCTCCGCTGTCACCGCGTGAATTCACACATACATGTTGTTCTGCACATGGCACGGAAACCAGACCTCGTCCTCCTTCGGCGTTAAGCGCTTGGTAATGAAGCAGCAGTAGCAGCAGAAGCACTGTGGGAGATCCAGCAGCGCAGGGTCCAGTGGAGATCCGACAGGCGCCCTGCTGTTGTCGTGTAAATTACGGATCCTTACTGGAAAGGGTGGAGAAGCCCTGCTGCCTAAACTGGGAAAGACAACCCTCATTTAGCCAGTAGATAACGCGCAGCATCACACTGTCCACCCGCGTCTCTCTCCCCCCACCTCTCTCTCTCTGATATTACCACAGCCTCACGGGCTACACCCCCACTCTCCCGCCCAGACTATTCCACAGCATTTCCACTCACTCTTTATTAGTTGTGTATGTCCTAATCAAATCAAATCACGCACTTCTTCAACACAAAATCATACCCGTTTTGTCTCTCTCTCTGATTCACCAAACTGACAAATTATCAGTCCTTATCAATATTGGTTCCCATGAATTAAAACGTGCTGCTGTAGCTTTATTTGAGCTTTACTATTGATCCAAGCCCCCCACCCCTCCCTCCCTGCCATAACCGCTCCACATCTGGCTGATGCTGATGCATCCGCTTCCCTCCTACTCAGTTCATGTCAGTATTGAACTGCCGACGTCACGACACCATCCTCCGCAGTGACGTCACTCGGAGCTCTAGAGACCGATGCCGTTTGATGCTTTATGAGAAGTTTACTGGGAAGTAACCTCCTCACTAGGGCTGTAAAGGAAACATTATTCCGCTAGTGTAATAGGTAATTTCCTACTTTAATATTCTGTTTGTTTTTTTCTCTCGCTGTGAATACCAGCAGCCCGAGGTGATGCAGAGAACAGGTCATTTATTTCTGAAAATAGGAAAAATAAAAATAACCCCTAGAAAAATAAATAACCCATTATTTAGTTTGTTGGCCCTGCTCTCTGGCAGCTCAGAATATGATACGATATGATATGATATGATATGATATGATATGATATGATATGATATGATATGATATGATATGATATGATACACCCATACAACTTTCATTTGGGTTTATTGTTTGTAATTCCTGCATATTTGTTTTTTTTAAAATGATATTCTTCTCCAGTCTAGGGGTCATGATTAGTCTACAGGTGCTGTTTTGTGAGTTGTTGTTGTCGTTGTTTTTTTTTTTTAATGTATCTGTCGAGTAACCAAACCCTAGAACAGCATCTAATTCTGGGGATACAAATAATATGAAGCCATAAAGTGTAAGCACATCTTGAAGAAATAGAAAAATAGAAAACAGCAAATAATTTATTTAAAAGCAGTTGGTTAATGAAAGCAGCCTATCTTTTATTATGGTGTAGATTTATTAGCTTACCTTCTCACAGTAAGGTCATGTCTAATCACTGAAAAATGTACAGTGTGAAAGGAGAAAATACATTTTTTCATATCAGCTAACAATGACTTAAATTTGTGAATTTTTAACAGCTTAATAGTAGAGAGTGTGGAGAGTGAAGTGAGGATATCATTTGGGACCAAATCCTAAAGCTTCTCAACAGACAATAGATAATAGATAATATGAAAGGAGCCATTGTGATTTTACTAGGCTTTATCTGATCCCCTGCCACCATTCAAATTAACCTCATTTGAATACACAGTATTGTGCAAAAGTCTTAAGCCACCCCTCATTTCTTTATACTTTCCTCACTTTACCTTTTTATTGAGCCACTTAACACTGACCTATGATGAATCAGTGAATCACGATGCAGTGAACAGGCACCTAATTTAAGGGATGAGCCAGCGTGGTCTCTACTCATAACAGAGAACTTAGCAAAGAAGCAATTTTAAATTGTATCTTTAGGCACTTTATTCTTAGCAGCCTGTCGCAAAAACAGAAAAAACAATCCAATTTCTTTAATTTAATCTGTGAAAAATGCACTTGACTTTGACAGACATGAGAAAGTATTTTTGCATTAAGATGATTCCCAAGGAAAGACTTGGCATATCTCAAAACTGTGTGCAGTGTGGCCTTAAAAACATTGTTAAAATGGGACACGGTGAGCGCAAAATAAGAACTGGTAGGCGAAAAAAAACTATCTACAGCAGATGAACAGTATCTGAATATAGATACTAAAATCAGGACAAATCCAGCAAAGACCCAGCACAGGTGTGGGGCTGCATTTCAGGCAGTGGTCTTCTGGATCTTATTGACGATGGAATTATAAACACAGAAAAGCATTGGCCAACTGTGCAATACCATCCGAAAAGCATCTGATATGCATCAGCTTCATTTTTCAGAATTACACTGATTCCAAACACACTGCTAGTGCAGTAAAAGCATAGTTGAACAGAAAAACACATTGTGGAGCACTACGAGTCATGGATTGGCTTCCCTAGAGCCGGGATCTCACCATATATCATAGATCATACATAACAGTGTGGGATCATCTCGACAGAAAACAGAACAAAAGGCAGGCAACACGCAAAGACGAGCTGGGTGGGTGTTTCCTTTAATGAACTCGCGGATACGGTCCCTTTAACTCCCGTTTCATGACGTCATGGCATCAATGCGGAAGTATGTACGCAGGAAATTAGCATCTTCAGTTTTGTTTACATGTGACATGCAATTTGGTAGGTGTGTTCGTGTTTTTTGGCTTCAGGTTTTGGGTGAATATTGTTAGAATTTAGTGAAACATTTCTCCAGATGCCCCCTTCATTACAAGCATCACAGAAACGCCTTTAATTTTTACTGTTGTCTTCAACGATGTTTAAATTAGCTAGCTAGGCGCTGCTAGTCACCAGCTAGCGAATGTTAGCTTGCTACACTGCGCGTTAAAGTTTCGATTTCCCGAGTAACTTTTTCATTACTGTTAATATTATTATTGGATAACAGATGACGCCAGTTTCTCAGTTGACAGTTTCTCTTCCGGTACTCATTATATGGGCTTCAATATCTTCTTTTTTTTTCTTCTTTCGTACCATCAGCGAAGTTGATGCTGGAGCTCTTTAAAGAACCACAGCATGTTCCCCCGCAGAACTACCCCACCGAGGGGACGATTAGCCTACAGTAACGGTCTGCATCCACCGGCGCCCCAGAGCTACGATTACAACCACCAAAGTCTGCCAGGTGTCAACAGGTGAGTCCCGTGAATGGAAAAATTCGAGTATCAGTGTCGGGGGTGTACTGGACAGCAGCTGTTTCAAGATGAACTGGAGTAAACTTTGTTAGCTGTGGTTGAGATTCCCTGTTGTGTCGGTGCGTTTTGTTTAGAGCTGCAAGGGCTGGTTGATTAATGTTAATATTATTGATAAGTTGATCGATTTTATTTGGCACCTTTTTTTATCGTTGAATAAGCGCTGTAGTCATTTAAAAAGAAAAAAAAGTGAAAGAAGATAGTAGTTTCCTATATATGAGACTAGGATGATTTTTCTGTTTACTTGATAGAAAACTGATTATGTAAATATGGATTCTGGTGCTCAGACAGTACACATCATTTTTTAATTGGCCAACTGGTCTGCTGGAAATTACAACAGGCAGTGTTTGTCAATTTTATTATAGTGAACTTAATTTAAAACTCTTGATGTGGGGAAACTGAGCCAAAGTCAATGAAAACTGAAATGTTGTTGTGTACTGATAACACTAAATTAAAATGTAAAAATTATTCACAACAGGAATTTTTCATCAAATTTGTCCAAACAACAAGAGAGGATGCATATATTCAGTGTACACTCACCAGCCACTTTATTGGGTACACCTGTTTGAGGCTTGTTAAAGTAAATTAATACCTAATCAGTCAATCCTCTGGCAGCAGCTCAGTGCATTTAAAATATTTAGACATCCTTGAGATGACCTGCTGAAGTTCAAAGTGAATATCAGAATAAGGAAGAAAGGCTATTTAAGTGGCTTTGAACATGGCCTGGCATGTTGGTGCCAGACAGGCTGGTCTGAGTATTTCACAACCTCCTGATCTGCTGGGATTTTCCCACACAACCATCTCTAGGATTTACAGAGAACGGCCCGAAAAAGAGAAAATGGCCAGTGAGCGGTAATTCTCTTGGTTTCCTGTGTTTATGTCATATGACAGAGGAGAATGGCCAGACTACTTTGAGCTGATAAGAAGCCAACAGCAACTCAAATAACAAGGTTTGTAGAAGAGAATCTCTGAATGTACAACACATCACACCTAACAGCAGCTGGGCTGCAACAGCAGAAGACAACACTGGATGCGACTTCATTCAGTTTAAAACAGGGAACTGTAGCTGCAATTTCCATGGGTTCACCAAAATTGGACAACAGAAGACTGCTGTGACATTCAAATGGGAGCGGGGAGGGTCAGAATTTGGTATAAATGGCATGAAAGCATGGACCCATCCTGCCTTGTATCAATGGTTCATGCTAAGGGTGGTGTAATAGTGTGGGGATATTTTCTTGGCACATTTTGAGCCTCTTAGTATGAACTGAGCATCATTTAAACACCACAGCCTACCTGAGTATTGGTGCTGAGTGGTTCATCCCTTTACCACAGTGTACACGTGTGGTAGCTACTTCCAGCAGGATAACACACCATGTCACTAAACTTAAATCATTTTAAACAGTTTCTTGAACATGGTAGTGAGTTCACTGTTCTCAAATAGTCTCCACAGTTTTCAGATCTTAATCCAATAGAGCACCTTTGGGATGTGGTGGAACAGGAGATTCACTTTTCGGATGTGCAGCTGACAAATCTGCAGCAACGGTGTGATCCTGTCATGTCAATATGAACCACAATCTCTGAAGAATATTTTCAGTACCTTGTTGAATCTATGACATTAAAGAATTTTTGGAATCCTGAAGGCAAAAAAAGGAAAAGGGGTCCAACCCAATGCTAGCAAGGTTAACTTATGCAGTGGCTGGTGAGTTTGTATGTCAAGTGTTGCTAAGTATAGAATCTCTTGAGATTGAGATGTCAGCATACCTTCATTCCTCTGAACTTCTAAAGTCTTGCTCCTGACAAGCACCAACCATATTATAAATATATCCATCCACTTTTCTAACTGCTTATCCACTTCAGGGCAATAGTGGGGCTGGAGTCTTTTCCACTTGTCATTGGGTAACACAGAGAAGCAGACAACCATTCACACTTGCATGTCTGTCTTTGGACTGCGGAAAAAAGTTGGAGTATTCAGAGAGAACATGGAAACTCCACACAGAGCAGCTCCACGTGTTTGAACCCACAACCCTCTGTCTCGCAGTCATTTTAAATACAAAATCCTTATTTTAAATTTAAAAAGGCAATAATAAATATTGCATTCTAACTTTTATCACATTTGTTAAGGACAAAGGCCAGGCGTCTCGCTCTGTATGGATTCATGCTTCGTGGCACCCGAGTGAAAGAAAACAAAACAAAGAAACTGAAAAGTTATCTTTTTTTCATCATTTATTAGTGGTTGCTTGTTTTAGACGTTTGTGTTCTGTGCAGTAAAATGTGCATATGTGTTTTTGTAAGCTTTCCTAGGCTTGAGAGATTGCCTTCTTATGAATGGAACCCCCCACCATCCACCTCTACTGTTCAGCCTCGTCACATGCCAGCTATGATCAATGGGCGCAAGTATGTCACGTATTACTATTTATCGATCCAAGAATAACCCACATTTGTCCAAGTCCATTGCCTTTTACATGTCTTATTTCTTTGTCTTCGTGTGTCTTCCAGGAGGCAGAATGATCAGTTCAGCGCTCATCATGTGAAGCGCCAGCGTGTTGACACCCCCAGCCACCACTTAAGCAGTCCACCTTTAATTCATAGCCAGCCTCCACATCATCGTACCGACCGAGCGGTAGCAGAGCCCTCAAGATTATCTCTCACTGGTTTTGATCACTCTTATCCCAGCCCTAACTTAGACATCCACCCTCAGGTACCCGCTGTGCTGGAAAGCTCCAGCAGTCTGCATGCCAACGCTACGGAAAAGGTAAATTCATAAGGACTTAGTCTTTATCTAAGAAACGTGAAGTCTGAGCATGTTTACGTGTAGATATGTTTGGTTTAGTCAGCGTCACATGTTTATGTGCCCTCAGCTGAGTTGTCAGATGGTGGAGCTGTTTGAGGCGTGCCAGCAGCAGCCTTCAGATTTGGAGCGGAAGGAGGTGTGCCGCGCTCGTCTGCAACAAGACATACAGCAAATCTTTCCATGTATGTATGACCTGTACATCCACATTCTGCTCTGTCGTGCTGCTTTGATTTTTATTCACCATGTGCATTTCTCACAGCTGCGCGGCTTTACTTGACTGGATCATCTATGAACGGATTGGGCTCCCGGTGCAGCGATGCTGATATATGCCTGGTTATCAAGGGAAATGTAACTGTCTTTGTTTCTGTACCGTAAATGTCATGGAAATGTGTAAAATGTGCAGTCATAGATGACTTCCTCTTTAACACTTGCAGTGTTCCTTCTTTTTGTTCCAGAAAAAGAATGATGCTCTTCGTGTTCTTGGTCGTCTCCTAAAGTTGTTCAAAACCCTCTGTGAGTAATCAAATACCAAATCATCTGTAAAAACAGAATTCATTGTTAACTTTTAAACGGTCCTAGACATGTCTGTAAACAGTGTCATACTTAGTATTGTGTAAGTCACTATTTTTGCATATATCTAGTAAGTTTTCTTAACCAAAAATACAATTATTGGTGTCCTTTGTGAGCTCTGATATGAAGATTTTCCCTTAGAATTATGCTTTTGTCACTAGGGGGAGCTGTTCACTTAGTGGAAAATGGGTTTCTGTTTATAGAAAATGAAACAAATGACAATGGATCTCATGATGTTTGTTTTGATTTTCAGCGTATGTAGAGAGGAATCAGCTGATCAGAGCCAAAGTGCCAATCCTCAGGTTCAGGGAGAAAGGCAGGTGAGAGCAAAGCAGTTACTGGAACAATCAGAAAGCAGATTTATGATGTTTATGATTCTCTCCGGTCTTCACTCCATAGTGATCTGGAGTTTGATCTGAATGTCAACAACACAGTGGGCATCAGGAATACATTCCTTCTGAGGAGTTACGCCTATGGTGGGTGAGACGGTCAATAAGACCAATTTTGTTCATGGCAGCAGCTTTTCAAACTTCAGCTCTGCCTGTGATCATTTGTTTTTAATCCAGCTATAAGCAACGCATAGGTTACTTGTTCTGACATACTGTGTTTGTGTGGTCTCTCTTACAGCTGATCTCAGGGTAAGACCCATGATCCTCGTCGTCAAGAAATGGGCACGGTACAATAATATCAATGATGCCAGCAAAGGAACATTAAGCAGCTACACGCTGGTGCTGATGGTCCTGCACTACCTCCAGAGTCAGTACAGTCACACGTGCAGAAAAGATTCCTCCCACTTGTTCTTTTGGCTTAGACTGACTTGATTTGTATATGATGTGTTTTCTGTAGCTCTTAGTGAACCTGTCCTCCCATCTCTACAGAGGGACTACCCAGTAAGTATCTTCTTTGCATTTTGAGTCATTGAAATCTCTTTTTGACAATGTTGTTTTCATTTAAAGCCATTTATAAACAATATTCTTTTTCTTTTGTAACCTACCACTTATTAAGATAATTAGCTACTTGACAAACTGTTTAAAGAATCTCTAATGGCTCAGTCACACTAAAGAACAATAGGACGAAAACTATGATCAGACTGGCTGCAGTCACTCTAAGACAGGCAGGTGAAGGTTTGCAAATAAGCGCCATCTAATTTATAAATGCAGACAGACATGCCGACATGTTGCTGGCGGTCTGAGTCAGCCTGTGCCAGCAAGTGCAACTCTTCCGTGATGAGTTTATTTGCATTAGTGGATTCAACTCAACTGGTTGCATTCTTGTTATGTTCCTATATAAAAGCAAGGTTTCCGAGCGTGTGTCATAAGTCTCCTTCACTGCTTTCCTTATTATGTTTTTTTTGTCCCGTGTCTTGATTTTAACAGGAGTCATTTAATCCTTTAATGAACCTGGACATGGTTCCAGAGGGACCCAAACACATCCCTCCCTACATCTCGAGAAACCAGTCCTCTCTGGGGGAGCTGCTTTTAGGATTTCTCAAGTACTATGCCACAGAGTTCAGGTATCTTCCAATGAGTGTCATGTTGAGTGGCTCTTTACCGTGTTGATTTTCTTGCTCCCATTCTTCATCTCCAACTCTCCTCGCCAACTCCTCCTCCTCCCTCTCAGTCCTCCGTTTCTCCTCACTGTCTTCTGTCCCACTTCCTCCTCCCTGGTTTCATGTTTCCTGCTGAGAGGCAGGAGCAGGTGAGACCTTTGGCCTTACACAGCACTACCATGACATACCACGATCCCTGTGTTTGCAGTATGTTACCATACCATCCCAAAGTGAAAAATCAGACTAACATTCACGGAGCAAACGGTTTATAGTGTCAGTCACTTTCAAAAACAGTGTCAAATATTTTGTTCCTGTATTATATTGTGCCTATCTGGTGTTCACTGCTAAATGGTTATGTGACCCTCTTGTAATTCTGATAAAAATAAGGGCTAGGTTTTGTTTTTTCTTTGTTTTCATGACTTGAACTAAAGCCATCTCATGCTTGGAAGAAACTTAATCTGTCTTCACTCTGTTTGGAATAAAGTAGTATGCAAAGGCACTGCTGTAATCCTTGAGGCGCTTGAAGATTGCGTTAACTTTCAGTCTAACGAGCACTGAGTGTAATCCCTTTCCTGTTGCTGTCTTTGTCTTGCAGTTGGGATAAACAGGTGATTTCTGTGCGAGAAGCCAGAGCGTTCCCTAAGAACAATTCTAAAGAGTGGAATAACAAATTCATATGTGTGGAAGGTATGCAGTTTATTGGAAGTAACAGGCCACGGCCACCACCATTTAACATCAGCATCGCTGATGTCCACAGTAATCCAACAGTGACTCCTTTTGTTTCAGAGCCTTTTGAAAGAAATAACGTCGCCAGGGCCGTCCACGAGAAGCTCAAGTTCGATGCCATTAAAGCGAAGTTTGCTGAGGTACGTTGAAGTTTTGATAACTGTGCTCGCTCTTCATTCTCCAAGCCACTACCGGCCAGATATGAGTTATTCATAATCGGCTTCTGTCTCCTCAGTCGTGTCGGTTACTACACGAGAGGAAGGAGCTGAACTCGATCCTCCCTTTCAGAGCCATCATCATTAAGGAGTCATCCAGGGGATGAGAGATTCCTCTAATTAGATGAGCTAACTGGTGTCCTCTACCTCAAGACCGTCTCCTGAAACAGTGCAACAACGTATTGATGCTCTGAGAGAGAAACCCTGCTGCCCTGGCACCTTCACGGCCGCTTCCGTATCTGTGTTTTCTGTGGCTGTAATATTCAAAATGACCCACCGACTTCAAATGCATTGCTGTCAAATTTGTGTAACGGAGGATAATGCAGTATTTGAGGGAAAAATTTATTTTATAGATATGCTAGAGGCCTCTGAAATTAAAATCCTGTTACCTAAACTGATGACAGAAAAATGCTGAACCTGTTATAAGAGATGGATATTGCTGCTATATGGCCCGTTTTCCCTGCAGGGAATATGTTTATCAATGAACTGGAAGATGACTCTTATGTAAAGTTAACTTAAATGGAAGCAGCAGCATTTTATTTTGAAAGGCGAGTCCCAGCCACTGATTAAATTTCCACATTATTAGAGCCATACTGCACAGCGTTGTATTTAAAAACGATTAATCTCTGCCACGTATTTACATGTACAGTCTTTCATGTTTCTGTCTGGACCAACTTGTAACATCAAAGTTTATTTTTTATTTTTATAGGTCAATAGTGAGAATGTGGTGGATTTAAACACTTCAGACACTTTTTGCTTAAAACCGCATTAATTGCCCTCTAGTTTCCCACGCTCACCGCCTAAAGCTTAAGTCAGTGTTGTAATTTGAAGTGCCCTTATTATACTCATTTAAAGGCTCCTAAATGTCATTTGGTTCTGCTAAAATTCTTTACGCGCTTCAAAGTGTAAAAGAAATCTCCCACTGCTTTGCTGCCTCTGTCTGAAACACACCTTTTGTTGTCTGGAGTGCATAAAAATTCTCGTATTCACTCTTGCAGTCATCTGCAGAATATTTGGTGTTCGATTTCTCGTAGCTGAAACATTTTATAGCTGGCTACCAGAAGCTGTACGTACTGCAAGCAGCTGCCTGCGCCTGGACTTAATCAGGTCCTCACTGTTTGTCTGAGGGCATATCAGACTAGCTTAGGTCGGGAGGTTGCCAGTTTGTTACCTAGTGATGTAGATAAGTAACTGTAGAAAAGCCTGGATTGCAAATGAGGTGTTTCGGGCAGTTAAACAGCTGCATTTTTGGCTGTTATAACTTTGCAAGCCTTTTATATGCACACAAACCTTTCAACAGACTTAAGGAAACCCCCAAAGCATGATAAGGGTACTTTTAAGTCACTCGAGGGCTGCAAAGAGGCCAGACTCTAGATTTTCCCCCTTCCTGCAATAACTGGTCCATATGTCCTGCATCAAGAACTCGTTGTCTGGTGTAAAGGCTGTGCAGTGTCATTTTAGAAATGTACTTGATTTATTTGGGCAAAACACCTGTTATCCACTCATGTTTGGATTACTTATACATAGGTTATTTAAAGAATTTACACTTTGTGTAAATTTGTCTTTTCCTTCCTCTTTTTGTACATTTTGTGAATTACTGACTTTTAAATGTTTATTTAAAAAAAAAAAATTAAATCTCTAAAGATGTATGATTGTTTTCAATGTATATTTTGGAGCTTCATGTGAAGTCCACTAAAATCTTGGCTATGCAAATAGAAGCGCCAAAATCAGATTAAATTGTACACGGGCTTCTTTTTGGGGGGTGGGGAGGTGTTGTTCGTAATCACATGTCAGACCATTTGAAAATGTAACCAGCAAATTAAGGTTTAGGGACTTTTTTTTTTTATATAAATACCTTGCAAATGTTTTGAGCCACCTTTTATTTCTTTATATTTTGAGCCAGACCTTCTTGAGCAATAGTTCTCCAGGTTTTCTGGAGGTCTTTCAAGGTTGTTGTTTTTTTTTCTTTGGACATTTACTGCTTTTTCATCCATTTTCCCTCCGGTTCTTTAATGTTGTTTATTGACTTTACACTGATATGTGAGTCATTAAAAATCACACCTACCCTAGGGGATGAACCAGTGTTGTGTCTACTTAAAACAGACAATTTAGAAAAGACTGAATCAATACTGGCAAATTTCAGCATGGTGTTCATTGTGGCCTTAAAAATTTTGATAAAAATGGACAGGATCAAAGTAGAATATGTTTATATATCTACAACAGACTACCAGTATTTCAATGCCATGTGAGAAATGCATCTGGCCCTTCAGTTTATACATCTACTGATCACTAAAGCCTTATCAGAAATGCTCTGGTGTATATCAAGAAACCATTCATAAGGAAGGGAAACGGGGAGAAAAGGCTGAACTATGCCAAATGAACGTGAATTTGACTGCAAATCAGTGGCAACAGGTCAAAAATTTTAAATTTTGCATTCAGGTTCCAAATTGTTATCAATATGCACAGAGGAGTTCAGGAGAGAGGTACAACATTGAGTGTCTACAGCCATTTGTAAAACACAGTGTTGGGTCATTTCAGTCGGTGGTGTTGGGGGATCTTGTGAACACAGACAAGCAGCCATGCAATACCATCTGGAAACCATCTGATTGGCAACAGCTTCATTTTTCAGCATGAAAATGATCACAAACACAACAAATGATTTAAAAGCACACTTGGACAGAAAATCTCTGCATTTATTTCCCATTTTCTTAGCAAAATATAAGGCTTAAAAGACTTTTGCTCAGCTGTATTAAGAGAATTTCCCAAGCACAGTGATGCAACCATTCAAAGACATATCTTTAACCAGTTATACAATATTTTATTTATTCTGCATCAATTAAAATTCAAAATCAGAGATTTTATCCACATGCGCTGTGCTTAACTTGGAACAATCATATCCATGGATGTGACAAGTCGGTGATCTTTGGTTTCCTCAAGGTAATGCAGTTTATTCACTCTCACCCTTCATGAGCTTATGCGTATAATTCACAGATCTTTGAGAAATTATAATCTTTTTTTTATTATATTATTTGCAGCCTCTCTGGCAGCAGTGTGCCACTTGCTTTTTGTTCTATGGTTTGACGCCCTATTACAACTTGTTTTATGACTCCTGTATAGTTCTGGTCAGCGGTTAGATAGCTTACAAGATATGTGGGTGCATGTGTGTGTGTTGCCACCAGCGGCAGGGGGGCAAGCGTAGTGTTTCAGCACATGGCCTATATTTAACTGGGGGAAGGGGATTTTGAACTTAAAGCCATACTGCCTCTGTCAGCTGCCACTGGCACACACAAAGGTGCAGTGAAACACTGCTTTTTTTTATAATTTTGAAACTCTAAATTCTTAATGTTCACTGTTTGTGTGTTTGACTCAGTCTCTACTGATACGCACCCCCACCAATTGCTTTGCCCTTGTCTTACTTGACTCCCCACTTTTCATTCCCGGCTCTGTCTATTTCTGTCCTTCGCTGAGTCAGATGGACGTCTCCCAACTTAGAATGACACAAACAGGCGGACCGACTACCAATTCAGAGTGACTCAAAACATCAGGAGGACTCTAAAAAACAATACTTGGAGTTGAAAAGAGAAGATTTGGGGGAAATTACCAAGATGGACGAATGTGAGAGTCTGTATTCAGAGATGACGGAGCTGCAGGAGTTTCAGTGTGAAGCTTCAGATGTCATGAGCCAGGATGATGAAGATGAATTGGAAGAACTACAAAACAGGTGCTTTTAAAAAAACAATCTGAATAACCTAATTTTTATTCATATTATCTCTGTTTTAGAGGGATTTTTTAAAATGTTAGCTCTTTGTCTCTGGGCTTCTTAGCATCAAATAATTTGTTATAAACAAGGAAAGGAGAAGATGTAGCTTATCTCCATCTGGAAAACATAAACTCAATTTAGTTTCCATTAATCTAACTTAATGCCTTAAATAATCACGTAAAGAAGTGTCAGTGTGGCAGCTATATCAATGTTTGATGTTGTTCACCACCACATGTTTTACATCTCATTTTTATACTAGTTTCCTCTACTTATTCTTCCCATTTCATAAATAGTAGAAGAAACTGATATGTTGGATGCATCCTAGAAGGCCAGGCTTCGCTTTTCTAATATTACATGAATGACGCCTTGGGACGTCACCTTTCAGGGGGCTCGGATGTATTCATAGCCGGAGGGATGGCTCAGAGCGCATCAGATCATTATTTTTTTCAGATCATCACTCTCACTGGCAGCCCGGCACCAAACACCTGGTCTAATGCTGGAGATCTGCAAATCTCAAGAGATCATCTTGAGAAAAGATTAACTGGTGTTACTGTGTTTTCATCTTAGATTAACTCAGCTGCCTTGGTGGTCCAAAATGTTGCTCGAATATGTTTTGATTTGATTAATTGCTTTGTCCTCAGGTTATATTTCCATGAGCTGTGCCAAAAAGATCTTCTCTTGCAGTCAGACTGTTTAGTCATGCCTTTCCTTCCTCCCTCCTCATTCCTCTCACTCTGTCAATTCCTCTCTCCTTCAGTCTCCGAGAAGTTGTCCAGGACCCATCGGTGAAGCCCAAGCTCCAATGCCTAATGGTGGATCCGTCGTTCTCGATGGTAACAGTTCAGAGCGAGGATAGTGGTATTGTTTGGGAGACGGCCTCTAGCCGCTGCTCTACTCCGTGGGCCTCTGAGACGAGCTCCACCTCTGAAGCTTACAGCATGGAGGGCTCTGGAGCTGCAGGAAAGATCACCATCGTCTTTGATGAGGAGAAAGTAGTCCGCAGGAGGACGAGGTCTGGAGGACGAAGCAGTAGGCTCGGGGACAGGCTGAGCCGACCTGGTAGCTCAAGATCGGCTTCAGCTCTAGGAGTGGAGAGACCGGAGATGGCAGAGGTTTCACTTCCCAATGTCAAGCAGGAAAACAGCAAAACAGAGACGGACTTGGAGGAAATCAAAAGCAAAGATCAGCAGCTTTTTAGTTTGATTTCAGAGGGTTATGAGATTCTTAACATTAGAGTCCCCTCTAAACTACCCACTGTGGACGAGGAGGAGAGTACAGAGCTGCAGGACAATTTGTCTTATCTGGATCAGACTCCAAAGATCAAGTCTCATAACCACATTGAGTGGACGTTGCAAGATAATCAAGTCCTGCCAGAGGGGGAGGAAATACTGGAACACCAGGAGGTACTTTTCTGTTTCATTTGAAAGATTGTTATAATGAACTTTTTGATCTTTATTATGTTTCATTTGTCAGTTTAAGTGTTACAGTGCACTTTTTGGATTGAGATGCTGATTTTAATTTCTCCACAGCCCTCAATGCAAGATTCTTCTCAGCCATCAGCAGACACAGAGCTTGGACACACACCCACTCAGAGAGAAAGCACCAGTGACATTGACTATTTCGAGAAGTTTACCCTTTTGGATGTGGTGGCTCCTGGAGAACAAGCAGAGCTGCAGGAGGAGTTTAAACAGCCTGCAGCAAAACTCCAAGCTGAGGAACAAAAGCCTGCTGGAGAAACAGCCACAGGCGCCCCCTCTGCATCTGAGGACTCTTTCGTGTTTGTTTCGGACGTAGATATAGTTGGGGAACACCTTGATGAGGTCTTCTATGGAGAAGGACTTCCTGCTGATGCACTACATCAGAGAGAAGAGGACAAGACTGAAAGCCAAGGAGGGATGAGAAGCAGACGAGAAAGCCAGAGGTCAACGAAGGGCAGCGGATCAGTGTTGTTTGAGACTGAAGAGACCACTCTCACGCCCATCTTTATCTCTTCTGGACCTCCTAAGATCATTGACCCGATCCTGCTGGAAGAGCCCACTGCCATGTCCTTCATGTACTCTGACCTTTACGAGGATGCTGTGGGTGAGAGGAGGAAGAGTGATGAGGAATACTCTGAGGCAGAGAGCGTGGCATCTGAGAAGTCTTACAGGAGACGTTTGTCAGATTCAGAGGAGTCACATGGGTACCTGGAGAAGTTCATTTTAAAAGACGAAACTCCTACGCTGGATGTTCAACCAGAGCCGGTGGCCAGTGAGAGTGAAGGAAGGATGATGTGGCCGCAGAGTAAGTTTGAAATGACAGGATGTTTAATACGAGTGCCAGAAGAAGAAAAGAAAGAAAAGGTGAAGAAGGAGGAACCAGAGGTGCAGGAAGTGCAACTCTCTGAGGCTACTCAGGAGGAGACTATAGGAGTGACCTCGGAAGATTCAGGTCAGGAGTCTAAACCACCAGAGAAAAAAATGGAAGATCAACAAATGAAGCTTGAAGATAAGACAGACAAGACCGAGTCTTCTGAGTGCAGCTCAGAAAAGCCACTTCCTGAAACTCACCAGGCGGACTGTAAAGTAGACCATACACAACAGAGTGAGGGTCATCAGAGAGAAGAAGAAAAAAAGTGTGAGCAAAGCTGCACTGAACCCGAGCATGCCTGTGAGGAGGTGTTAGTAAAGACTGATGGAAAGACGCCTGTAGTGCATGCAGATGTACAAGCACCTGTAAGCAGCGAGGTGCCTCCTGCGGTCATTAAATCTGAAGTACAAGCAGAAGCCTGGAAGATGAGTTTGTCTGAGGAGGTTGTTTCTGACACCAAAATAGAGTCTGCTGATGAAGAACTAGTAACCAAAGCAGAGGACTTAGCTGAAGTGAAGGAACCTGAGACTGTAACACAGGAAACGTTCACTCTGACTGAACCCTCGGCTCAAACACCAGCGTCACAGCACAAAGAGGCCGAAGATGTTGGACCTGTTGAGGTTATCACAGACTGTGATGCTGCAGTGCACACTGTTGTGGAGGTAACGGAAAAAGCAGTGAATGAAAAAGAGATTCAAACCCAAGTTTGTGTTGATCTTCAGGAAGTGAGAAGTATTCCTGAAGGACACGAACCTCTGACAGGGGAAACTACTGCTGAGGACAAGTTGGATAAAGAAGGGTTAGAGGTCACAGCCACGTCCATTGAAGTAACCAAGCCTGTTTCAGAAGCAGTCATGACAGATGCAGATGAGAAACTTCATGCAACCCTTAAAACTCAGCAGAAGCAACAAGACATGGCTGATGATGAATCAGACAAAACAAACTCTAAAGTACCTTCAGAGACCAGTAGGACTTTGGTTCAAGACATACTGACCGTAGGTGATGAGCTAATCCTCCTCGTCCCCAAAGGAGAAGCTGTAGAGATGGATGTAGAGATCAGCCAGTGGTCAGAGAAAGATACGGTTCCTCTCCCTGAGTCTAACAGCACAGCTGAACTTCAGGCACCAGTAGAAGAAACAATGATGGAGCCTGAAGTCAAAGTAGAACCAGAAACTTCTGCAGAAGAAAAAGAACAAACCAGGAATGATTTCGATATGGACTATTCGCCACCTGCACCTGTAGAGGAAGCTGACTCCAAGGAGGCGAAGATTCAGAGACCCATAGCAGAAGACAAAATCATCTTTACTCCCCAAGAGGATTCATATGAAGTGCACAGAGAGGAAATACATCCTGAACAAACAGTCGTAGAACAGATGGCAGAGATCCACGAGATAGAAGAAACAAGCGTTATTAAAGCAGATCTAGTTCCACATGTTGATCTGCACAGAGAGGATGTTGAGCAACAAATGGAGGAAGATTGGGGATTAGCAGAGCGCCCAGATGTGCCTGATGTTGAGATGGAATATGAAGTGATTTCTAAACAGGATGCAAAGGAGATGCCAGAACCTGAAACACAGAGAGATGTGGCTGGGCTATTACCACAGCCTACTCTGAAGAAAGAAGAGGATGAAGAGATGGTGGTAGAGAAGGTAGATTATTTCCCAGAAGAAGAAGAAGAAGAAATGATTGAGGCTGACTATGAAATAATCGACGCAGAGGAGGAAATGCAGGCCCAGTTAGCTGCTGAGCTACAGGGGATGGACTGGTTCTGTCTCACCTGTGGATTTCTGCTGTCAGAGAAAGACTGCATGTCTGGAGAGCATCACAGCCATGATGTGACTGCCGTGGATACGGCTTACGAAGAAATAAAGGTAATCTAATATTGAAGCACAGCTACACACGCTGGGCAGCACAGTGGAGCAGCGGTTAGCACGATCTGTGTGGAGTTTGCATGTTCCCCCCATGTCTAGTTCTCTCTGGTTCATGCAGTTAGCGGGGTTAGGTTTATTGATGTTTCTAAATTACCTCTAGGTGTGAATTTGAATGGCCATCTGTCCAGATTGTGCTCTGCCTTTCGCCCTATGGCAGCTGGGATAGGACCTACATCCTACAACTAATGCTGATGTAATTGCTCTCTATGGTACCTCACCTGATTTTGTCTAAAACAGCCTGTAAGGGGTTACCTAGCCTACAGTGGTTATTTCCTAAAGCCTGAAAACAAAGCCAAGAGCAGTAGTCAGGATATAGTTTCCTTTCTTGACTGCGATATAGAGTGCAATACAAAACGTGGCACAGCATCATGAACTGAACAGAGCAGAACACCAGTTTTTATACCGTAAATTCAAATCAAATTTTTTTATTTTCTCTGGTTCTAGAAGGTCAAAGTGGCTCCCGACTGTTTCATCATTCAAACATGTAGCTGCTGACACAGCACAAAAACCACACGAGTACTGCAATCAAATAGCAGCTCATTATCCTACATCTCACCAGTGTTATGAACTCTTGTTATGAACATCACACATTTTACGGGCATTAGTTTATAATAAACTGGTCTTAAATTAGTCAACGTTTCCATTCAATGCCAACAGGCCGCCGCTTCTCAGGCTGCAGCCAAGCACATTGAATTGTGGTGATGCAATGCTCTGCTTTGATCGGTGCAAAGGTCCAGTGTGACATCATCACGTAGAAAATGATATGCGATCCGTACACACACACACACACGTTTTCCTCTCTTGCTATACCTCTGGGTGAGCTTAGGGTCAGCCATCACGTGTGGAAACGAAACCTTCTAACGATCAGCTATTTTAATCTTTTTCCTCAAATTAAAAAGTAAACAAACACAGATCTGTGTTTTTAGGCTGAAGGTTCAAGACACATTTTATTGCAACAATCAGAGAAAACTCGTAGACACACACGCCTCACTAAGGGATAAGTTATTTCGACAACAGGAGAGGGGTATGTCAAACTTCTGGCACTTAAATGAAGAGAAAGTTGGAACAATTTTAAGAAAGATTGAATGTCATTTCCAGCTGATATTTAAACCAGGTCTTGATGATGTGTGATCCACCATATTTATGTGAAGTATTGACAGCTGTAGAGAGTAAACAACATAAAGATCAAAAGAGCAAAGCTCTAATCTAAGTCTGACTTCAGCACCAAGAAGTGCAGTATATTCAAGTACTCCACAGAGGAGGAAAATTGATCCTGGCATGCTCACCAAGGAAACTTAGCAAACCCGTGTCCGGTCCAGTTCTCCAAGCTCAAAATTACATTGCACTGCTTCACTTCTACATGCACAGGGCGCTTTTTGTCAAACGCGTGTTAAACTGCTCTGTAACGTTATAAATCTGCTCTTAGATGAGAAATTCATGGCATTCAGAAAAATAAAGACTGGCTTATTTTAAGCATAAAACATTAGCCAGCTGACCCTCAGACTAATTTAGAACTAAGATGTCAACGCCCATAATTTGTGGTTGAATATTATGGAGCCAGCAGTGTGAAGGGAAATACCTTTTCAAGACCACAGTTACTGCTTTGAAAATTTACTGTGGTCATGATTGCTAATAACTCAAAGAAGTGGCTGTTGTTTGGAAAAAAAATCTTAATTGAATACATTCAGACATATGACTAAAGTCTGGCTGTTGGTAAAGCTAAAGGCTATCTCTGTGTGACTGGCCCAGGGTTGTGTGTGCAGGTATGTTCACACGTTCTCCTTCAAACACCTGTTCTGACTCTTAGCAGTGAGGAGGTCGGTGTCAAGAAGCAGAGAGCAGGGAGCGATCAGTGACCACATCTTGACCCAGTTAAATGTGAGCTGCTTGTGCTGAAGTGGTGACAGGGGATCGCCGCTGCTCTTCTTCCTGGAATAGCGTCTCTGATGGCTCTCCTTAAAGCTGCAGCAGGCTCGTATTTTAACTTCAGGATGAACCCGTTTTATCTCTCTGAATAGTAACAACTTGCGGGAGGGATTTGTTTAATCTTTAAACAAGATAAAGAACTCAACAGAGCAACTGAGAAGGTGGGACTCACTGAATAAACACATGATATAAATGTATTTCCCCCCCTTGTTATCATGAGTAAAAAAAGAAAGCATGTTGTTTTCATTTGGTTAATAATGTTGTGAAAGATGAAACACCTTCTGTGAAACCCTGGCAGAGATACCAGCCCACAAAGAGATCTGTATTCTTGTTTATCTGCTAGATTTTCTTTAAAACTTTATAATCTTTTGAGGTTACAAACTCTGAGAGAGCTTTGGCTCAGCTTTGGCATCATAGGCAAAATATTTCACTTTGCACCTTTGCATTATTGTCAGAGTGCTTACAGCTGATATTTCAATGAGAAGAGATCACTTGGAAGAACTGAACATCATTTATTGAGACAGAAAAACTTTTTAGCGATTAGACTTTGACGATGATGGTACAAAATCCCAGCACTGACAGGATTTAGGACAGGACCCCCCCGAAGTCTCGATGGTGGTGGTGGTGAAGATGATGACTCCATCCAAGAAGGCTTGGATGGAGCTTTAACTGAGGTGTCTGTGAGGTGGAGATGAGGAGGAGAGTCTGAAAGGGAGAATGACGAGAACACAGATTTAAACCACACAAAGTGGATGCTGATTGGCTCAAAGAAGGCGGGCAAGAAGATAATTGGACTAGAGTAATGATGTCAGTATTGAGACTGACAGGATGGGAAAGCAGTAGTGATGTAAAGAACAGAAAAGCAGCTGAACACCCAGGAAAGCAGGCAGATGAGTGATTGCAGATCTTCCTTACTGAACTTACGCACAAGCTTCATTTAACCTGTAAGTGTTTGTAAAACAGGAGTCGCTGAGTGGTTGGATCTCAGATCTTCAGGAGAGATCGGAGAACATCGAGGACTTGGTGTCAGAGCTGGAGCTTGCCTACAACTCTGTGGAGGTAAAGCATGCTTAAGTTGCTCTAAGCAGCACTGTTAGCTCGTGGTAGAGTTTAATAAAAAGCCTCTCTTTGCTGTTTGTCTGGCTCAGGATCAGTTCATAGAGAGCGAGGCGGCCATGAAGGCTCAGAACAAGGAGATGATGGACGTGGTGATGGAGCAGTACAATAACATGTCTGTCAGCATGGAGGAGGAAAAGAAGACCAAGCTGGAGCAGCTCTATGATCAGATTGTCTCCTTCCAGGAGAGCATTGACTCGGCCAAGGCCATTCTGGAGACCGCAAGCAGAGAGGCTGAGACTGAGGCCAGGGTGAGTCCTGAAGCTCCTCGGGTTTATTGCTCATGAGGGTTTGTGTCAAATTTTTAATAAAATCTTCTTCAATCTGCTCCCCCACTAGTCGCCTGAAGACATTCATGCAAGGTAATTTGCTTTCAATGAAAGATTTGGGAACGAGTGTGGTTTCCCAGGACTTTAGTGGTAACCAGTTTGGCATGCTGCTTGACCTCCAGAACCCTAACCTGTGGAGCATGCTGGTATGCTGGATATTAAAATGCATGAGTGAATTTTTGTTTTATTATTACATATCTAAGAAGCCATGACAAAAAGTCAAAAAGTGTTAATTTATTTAACCAAAAACATGAATTTAACACAAAAAGTTTTGCCAAGAGGTGTGAAGGTCAGTATCATCAGAAGACAGATTTTATAATTATACTGATTGCCACAAAATAAAGATCCATGTGGTGTGAACATGGGTGAGGGTTTCTAACTGATCTACCATAGCATAGAAATATATAACATATAGGCTGCGTTTCCCAGGCATGGATTAAATGTAGTCTTTATAATGGAGATCGTCATTGAATTTTTCTTTTAGGTTAGGTTCAGCCTTAATCTATGTCTGGGAAACTGGATGATAAAGTTGGACAAGTGAGCAGATCGCTCACACTTTAATGCTGATTCACGTTGTGGTTTATGGTCAGACTTACAGCAGCTCTGGACTCAGCCTCGACAATGGAGCTGGGTCCCAAGGGACTGCTGGTGTTTGAGGACTATGCCAAGGCCAACACTTCAAGCTCAAACCTCGCACAGCGCAAAGGAATCCCAGGTAGGTCTGCTGTGAGCTTACCCTGTGTTTGCAGATCCCGTGATATCACATGTACGTATATGTGGCATAAAGCTTCCTGATGTGTGTCTCAGTGCCCCAGAGGCCGACACTGCTGCCGCAGGAGCTGGGCTCAGCCACCAGCACCAGCATCACAGTTTACTGGAAAGTCAACCCTGGAGATATCATAGACTGCTTCCAGGTCTACTGCATGGAGGATCCACAGGGCGGTAAATACTTACAGGATGTTTCTTAAACTGAAAAATTGTGGAAGACTAATAGTTGTAGATCTTTTTAAAAAATAATGATGTTGAACAGTGAACAAATTAAAAGGTTTCTGAGTATATAAGTGTAAGGAGATGTTTGTCTTCAGGGTTACATTTGAGGTGTTTTATATCTGCTGTGGTCCACAGCTGTGTCAGAGGAGTACCGTGTGACAGTAAAGGAGAGTTACTGTGTCCTGGAGGACCTAGAATCTGACAAGATGTACAAGGTGTGGGTGATGGCTGTCAACTATACAGGCTGCTCTCTGCCCAGCGAGAGACTCACCTTCAGAACTGGTCAGTCTGCACGCCGGACTTATAGCAACACATCTGTTGTCTGATAAAAATGTTGAAGAACTGCTTTCATTTTTTCCTGACATGCTTGACCGAATTCAGATTTCTCCTCTACTATATTAAGACAATGTGCTTGGAAGCAATGTGGCTGTTTGTAGTTTACAGACGAAGCAAGAAAAGTCCTGCAAAACCATAAAGGTGTACTTTTCATTAGTTATCTCTCTCTGGCAGCTCCTTCAGTGCCAGTGATCGACACAGAGCGCTGCAGCGTCCTGTGGGATTCGACTACTCTGAGATGGAGCTCAGCAGAACAGGCTCCTGGACAGAGTTACACTTTGGAGTACTGCCGACAGTATGAACTGGAAGGAGAAGGGCTCAGGTGGGTGTTGACCAGACCGGTAAGCACACTGACACATGTTACTATACTAGATGTTTATGTAAAATGTTTGTTTGTGCATATATTTTTGCTGATGTGACTCCCAGATCCATCTCAGGTATCAAAACCTGTGAGCAAAAGATTCTCCTGCAGCCCAGTGAGAATTACCTGTTTTACATCAAAGCTGTGAATGAGGCTGGGGCCAGTGAACAGAGCGAGGCTGCACTCATTTCCACAAAAGGTATCAAGAACACACACTTCACAAATCATGTTTAGAAATTTAAAGGATGTACATGATGGGCATGAATGGTACAGTAATGTGGTGCTTTAGATTTCTTTGTATTGTTCTTTTTCCAGGCTGTAATGATTGTACAGCATACATCTTTAATGCCTTACAAGAAAACAAGAATTGTTTTGTTTTTTCTCTAATCCACATAGGGTCAAAAGTATGCATGCAGGCTTAGCAAGTTGCACCCCAAGAGATGTTTTTTGGTAGCCATCAATAAGCTTCCAGTATAATTCTGACTGAATACTACTCTACTTGGCAGAATAGGTAGAATTAATTTAAATTGTTAAAAAAAAAAACAGTCCAAGGAAATCTTGATTATGATGATTTTATGTTCACAAGTGTACAACCACCCTACAGAATTTCTGCTCCCCTGCTTATGTTTTTATACTCTCTGTTACTTTTGTCTTGAGGGACGAGGTTCCACCTGCTGAAGGCATCAGCTCATCCTGCTCTCCAGCTCTCAGAGAACCAGACCACTCTGCACTATTCCCAGGATGCACACAAAACCGCCTCGCTCACAGACACACAGTAAGTGTAACCCAAGAACACATCCAGTAGACCTTATTAGGAAAACTCTTTTTAAAATCATCGTGTCCTAAAGGTTTCCATCCATCCTTGGTGAGCTGCTGCCAGCACGAGGGATCTATTACTGGGAAACCAGCGTGTCACAAAGTATGGCCTACAGGCTTGGAGTGGCATACAGCACAGCCAACAGAAACAGCTCACTGGGGGGAAACAGCCTGTCCTGGTGTTTGCAGTGTACTCCCTCACCATCAGGGTAAACATAAGGAATTTTCACCCATTGCTGTGATGTTTCTGATAGTTTTGGTCTTTAACTTCCACTTTTCTCTGTCTTTCTGCCCCTCCAGTTTCAGGTATCAGTTACTCCATAATGACATTCAGTCCAGCGTGTTTGTAACTGAGACGCCTGACAAAGTGGGCACTCTCCTGGACTACCAGCTCGGTCGTCTGTCTTTCTACAATGCCCAAAGTGGTCAGTTATTAGGCACCTTCAGACAGAACTTCACTCAGCCATGCCAACCCGCTCTGGCTTTGGAGTTGCCTGGCAGCCTGGAGCTCAGCATGGTGCCGGTGGTGCCGGAGTTTACCAAGGACAGCTAGCTCTGCTAGTAGCCTAACACAGTGGAGAGTTTACAGGTCACGATGGACTCTTAAAATGTTGAAGAATAATGTAGAAGAGATGATTCCTCTAAAGCTAATATATGGGTTTGTGTGTTGTTAGCTGACGGAAGAACGATCACTTCAAGCATCCTTGGGTTTCTTGAAAGGTGGAATACAAATCTATGTTATTATTATCAGTACTTCAACCACATAGAGCTTTAAAAGCTAGTTTTCTGCAATTGAATTCAAATTAAATATGTATCTGGGTAAAAAAAAAATGCCTAAAAAGGACACTGTCAATTTAAAAAATAGAGGTTCTATTTCATATAAATGGATTTAAATTAAGTGCTTTGATTTATTTCCCCCGTTGATGAGCGTGAATGAAAAATGAAATGTGAAAAATGTTATAATTCTGAACCAAACATGTGACAATCTTTTACTGTTTTTGTAAACGTTTTTCTAATTTCACCCAGTTCATTCAATCCCTTCATCACAGATACTGTTAGTAAATGCTCTAATAACATATAGATGTCCGAACACAACCACTGTATAATTAGTCCTTCAACAAATTATTACTCAAGTTTTCTTTTGTTTTGTTTTTTTTGTCACCACAAAGTTTTAGACTGAGTTTGTGTCTCCGAACATACACTGTGGCACTTTTTAAACTGTTTCATAATGTGAATATGTTTGTTTTGTGTAAATAACCTTTTTAAAGAGATGCAATCAGTTCTTTGTTTCTTATGTGTGACTGTCAACAAATGCAGATCAGCTGTTTTTCTTCTTCTGTCTTGTAAAAACGGATTTTTCTGGTCTGAAAGAACATGATTATTTTTCTATCTGCTCAACTGAACTAATTGGTTTGACTCATTTACCATCCAGCCATCCTCCCCTTATCAGGTTCAGGGTTTGATGAAACCTGTCTCAGCTGTCACAGAGAGGCAGAGTACACCCTGGACAGGACACCAGTGTGTTGCAGGGACTGTCGGAGGAAGCTCCAGACCCTTCATTTGAACCAAGCACCTCTGTGCTGCAGATGTGTTTTGACTCATTTTCCTAATAATATGTCACCACTAGGGGGCCTTGGTGCTCCGTTAACTGTATTACTGTCTTTTTAAAAATAATCTTTCTGGAAGTTACGAGAACTGTAAACCTGATCTGAACCAAATGACCACAAAAAGAAACTGAAATCTAATTATTTTCCAGACAAGCTTTTTTCTTTTTTTGGTGTTTGTCCTAAAGATCGTATTTCCACCCATATGTATTTGTTACTCCATTTAGACTTTCAAATCCCCTTTTATAAGCAGGTTTGTGAGCCACAAGCGGTCATCACAGTTACATGCTTTTGGAGAGGACATTCGCAGTTATTGCGTCATTATTTTCCAGGCAATCACACCCTTTCCCCCTTCTCGCTCACCTCTGACACCTTTTATCATTTCTGGGAAAATGGAAAGAGGGAGGGAGCAGAAATGTGGAGGGTACACACATGCAACCCATCAGTGACCAGATGCTCCATGTGATGTACTGGATTCTTCGGCTGGAGCCTGGAGAAAAGCCCTCTGAAGAGGGACAGCCTTCCTGTGGTGGACAACACTCTGCTGGAGCCACCAGATTTCTCTTGATGCTATTTAATATTACTTGACAAACATATTGTTCCAGCACAGAAAGGCAGAAGATGACCGAAATTTCTAACAGATCCAAAATGTGGTATTTATTTCCAGCTACTGCACCCGCTTCCCAAACCATCCAGGAGAAATCTGAGCAGGATACTCGCCTTCACGTGACTGACTTGGACGATACCTGGAGTCAAGTATGCGTCGTTTCCTCTCAGCTTTCTCTGTGATTAATTTTTTCCAGGCTGAAGGCCAAAACCAGACAAAGAGCCCTCTATCCTCCCAACATCTAAACAAATGATCACACAGTCAGTCAGAGAGGTATGGCAGGCAACAGAGAAATCTTCTGTAATTGTTACTGGAAAAACCCAAAAGCATGCCTTGATGCATTGCCTTGGTTTGAAGATGGAGGAAAGATCAGCATTCAGAAATTAAACAGGATGGCGAGAGTCTGTGAGAAAGTTCTTGTCTGGTGTTAGAGGACATTCAACAATACTGGGGAAAAAAGCCAGAAACCGTTTTTATCATATATGTATTTTAACAGACACTTACAGATTGTGAGCAACAGAAATTACAAATATAATTTTGGATATATGTATCAAAATGATGAAGGACACAGTTAGCATGTTGACACTTGTACAAGACACGAGAAGTCATGAAGGCACACTTTTCCCTTATGGTCCTTACAAGACGGCTGACCAGCATCCCCCCCCCAGCACATCTGTTTCAGAGCACTGTGCTTTCAAGAGCATGCGGCCATGAAGTGAGTTTTTGGAAGGTCTGAGGTGAAGAGAAATCATATAAAGGAATCACACGGAGTAGAAACACTTCATCGAGGGAATTTCTAACTTTGTGGTCCAAATTATAGTGTTTAAAAAAAACAAACCAAGATAACTAATGAGACATTTCCAACCCTTTCAGTCTGTGGTACAGGAAATAATAGCAGCACAAAATTGAAACAAAACTGAGCGAAAATGGTAGTGGAAAAAAGAAAACGAAAGCAACAGCAGAAGTGAGTAGATTCTTACAGCCACATGACATCGTGAACAAAAAAAACATGATCCTCGGGTCACACACAAACACATTAGTCCCAAATATAATGCATGGATGGCCCTTCTCTTATCACATTTTGAACAAGTTGCTCCTTTTTAGAGGAAACAGGAAGTCAATTTCATTGATTATCCTCATAACAATATTTACAACTGTACACTCTGTACACAGCAGAGGAGCTGAAACAAAGTTAAATAAGTTAAATTAGTTACTCTTATAGTCATGTCCGCGCACATACTGTACATTACACCCATTCAAATGTTAACAGAATTTATGGAACATTTTAAAGTGGACACGAGGAAGGTACTTAAAGAGATCCTTGGTGGTAAAACATGTTAAGTGCTCTAGCTTAAAAGTGCTCTACTGTAGTGACCAAGGTCTCGAAAGTGTCCTCTAAACAAAACAAAAAAAAAGTGAAAAGGTTAAAAGAAAATCTGCCGAGTGGTCCACATTCAGAGGTTAAACTGTGCTGCTGATTTTCCCTGCTGGACTTTTTCTTTGAACTTTCTGTGTCTTTCTCATCAAGCACCACTTCACAGCAATCCATCGCTGACCACATACATGCACGCTTCATTTTTTTTTTTTAAAGCCTCGCATGCACTGTCACTTCTCTTCCAGACAAAATCTCTCATCATTATCTTAAAATAGCCTCTTATATTTATATAGTTATGCTTCCATTCAGTTTTTGTTTGTTCGTTTGTTTTTTAGAGTCATGTTCTGAACAGCACCTTATGTGTGCAGGGTGCTGCTCTGCGATTCATAGAGACGGAGCAGGATTTAAAGGTCAGGTGTTAGGCAGGAGTAGAGCTCTTCGCACTGGACAGACTGGGTTTGGGCTCTGGTCTGTGGGGTTTGTGCTGTGGGCTGCTGCGCAGGTTGTCATCCATCTACAGCAAAAGGATGTACAGTTTAGTTAGTGCCCACAAGCACAAGCGAGAAATTAAAACACACCATAAACACGACTGAGATGGTACCTGCAGAAAGCAACTATGAACACATGCAAAAGAAGAGAAAAGGAAAGCAGAAGCACCTTTTCTATGAGATTGGACTCTTTGTTTACAAGCTGAGTTAGTTTCTGGAGGTTGGCATCCATTGTTTCCTGAACAGGTGGGAGAGGACCTGGAGAGAGATCAGGCGAGGGAGCACAGACAGAAGAAGAAGAGGAAAAAGTAGAAAGCAGACAGTGAGTGGAACAGGAGCAGTGTTAGACTATTTAACACCCAGAATTAAAACCAACAGAAGAAAGAGAAGAAAGAAATATGTGCGAAGAATTAAAGTGCTGATGATGTTCTGTGTAAAGATGTTAGTTGTTTCAAGCGCTTACAAGTAAAAGCTATAACCACTATAGAGTATTACCAGCTTGTGCAGCAATCTTACAAAGGTGGTCCGAGCTGAAGTAGACCGCGAGGATGTTGTCACAGAAGCATGTAAGGTTATCCAGCTGTCTGAGATGGCTCTGCAGAGGGCTGCTGGGAAGACTGGCTTTATGAAGGGGAGCCAGGAAACCAAACACAAAGGCATCCAGACTGGTCGGCCTAAGAGCACAAACACACACATGTACAGAAACATACATTCAGACATGTCAGGACTTGACTTACAGGTCTTTATAAACCCTCAATCAGAAAATCTGTAAAGCAAAATTCTGTTGCTTTTTCCCTGCACAAAATAGAGCTGCGAAACGAATCAACTTTTCATTTAAAATTTCGCCTTCATGACAAATTATGGAAAACAAAAATGATTGAAATAAAATATTTTGCTGTGATAAAATATTCCTGATGTTGTTTTTCCCCTTCCTAAAAACTTAAACTCACAGAGTGTTTAATTCAGCTTGAGCCAGGATGATGGGAAAAAAGTATTTTATTAAAAAGAGCGATCACAAAGGAGTAAAAGTTGTAACCAGACTTCTGTATATGAGCTAACATGGGATCTGTCCTCATCAGCACTTGCAGGCTCGTGTGGTGGAAGTTCGGGCCGGTGGTCACTCCATTCTGGGCTAAAATGCTGACACATGCTACCAGAGAGTAATGAGAAGGCAGGAATCGAGCACGCTACAAGAACCAGTGTTGATCATCACCAGTCAAGCCCTCACATGGAGCCCCCAAAGGGAAGAGAAAGAGAGGACAGCCAATAAACACCTGGTGAAGAGTACTCCAGGTAAACACCCAGAAAACCTACGGAGGTGAAGGACTAAAGAATAAAGAACTTTGTTTATTCCATGTATTCATTTTTAATAGGTTTTCAGCTGAATTGCAATCCAAGGACAAGCAAAGATAAAAAGCTCTCAAATAAATCAGAATTATGCGAGTTTTTCAGGTTTTTTTAGTCTATTCTGCTTCCCCATAGCAGTCTAAATGTGGAGTGCATGAATGCTTCTCTAACTAAACACAAAAAGTATGCAAACACTGGAGAACTCACGAGTTGCCAAAGAAGAAGTTAGCTGTTCCCAGTCTGTAGGAGAGCAAGTTCAGGCACTCTTTAGCATCACTGTAGATCTACGGGACACACAGAGAGAGACACATTTACAGCTCTGAAAAAACAGAATCTCACTCCAGGTGAAGTTTAAACTGTGTCTAAGCGATGCATCGGTACAGAGCGGCGTTTACCTTTCCCTCCACCTCAGAGATTCTGTGCAGCGGCGCCTCTCCTGTGGTTAGAAGGATGCGGGAGAGGGCGCCGCTGGCGAGACGTCCTGGTACGAGAAAATTCAGCGGGAATGGCGAGCGTGAGGCGAACCAGGGCCGTGTTAGATTGGAGTAGTTTTCTGCATCGACCCAGAACGTGTGCAGCTGTGGGACGCAGACATCACCCTGTTAGCTTACGACCAGATGTTGTCAGGGAAACAGCAAAAGGAAAGACGGAGCTTACCAGAGCTGGTCGCAGCTTCTCCTCCAGCAGAGCGATGTAAGCCATCGTGTCTGCTCCTTGTCTGGCTGTCAGCTCATAGTCTGCATTAAAACTCTGTTTAAAAAAAAAAATAGATGTAGAGATTTATAGATTTGGCTAAACAGTTTAGGACACATGCTGAAGAAGCAGGCACACTCACTTGTTTCCTCAGAAAGTTAAGAATTTGTGTTGGTTCTTGAACTGCAGTGTCACCACAAAGCAATTCTGGGACAGTCACTGTGATTAATAGGAAACACACATTAAAGTTGGATATTACAACTGACTAATGTCTTATTAAAGACAATCAAGTTCATCATGCTCAATGTAATTTACATTTACCAGCCACAACGGGGAGGCTGGTACTGCTTTAATCATGTGTGTGCGTGCTATCAAGGCAAAATGCGGTCTCTCGAGAAATAAACTGTGGGAAGAACTGCCTCAGAGATGGCTCTGAGTACTCTGGCAGGCGTTTACACGGAAGAGTTTGTTAAGTCTGTGCCACAACCGTGCAAGACGCAGTCGCAAAACCTTTGCAAGTGTGCTGCAGAGATCAAAAGGCGTGGTTCAGAAACTCACAGATCTTGGAGTTTCAATATGTAAATATTTATTTAATTTAAGATGCATGAACAGATACAAATATTTTAAAAGAATGCATGAATTATGCATTCTTTATAACTATATGTACAGTTATATATTCTTTTACGGGTTCACTGATTCTCTGTTTAAGGTATGCAGAGCCTAAAACTGCAAGACTGTGTTTATGGGAGGCTGCAGCCCACCTGTGATTGTTTTCCATGTCCAGTCTATTGGAGAAACTGTGACTTTTGCCCCAGAAAACTTGGTGTATGCCTGAAAGAAAACACGGGTTAGGGAAGGTTTTAAAAAATATACCACTTATAGTTCAAATGTAATGTTATGTTGGAACAAATGATCTAAGAGTACTACAGGATAAAACTACTTTCAGGAAGATGAGTACTAGACTTTTTAGAGCCACAGTGCAGGACTGTGACACTTTAATCAAAGTTTTACACAATCTCAGTCTTGTAGTACAGATGAAAGCTCGCCGTAATCAAGCAGGACTTTGGCATCGACTGCAAATTCTAATTTGGCACAGGGACACTATGATTACAGCGCTCACCTTCAACAGCTCCAGAGAAAGAGAAAATGTAAATAAAATAACAACAATTAGAAGAAAAATAAAAATGCATCAAAATAAAGACCAGCAGGTGCAAAGGTTAGGGCTACAGGGGACTATTGTAAAGGTGGGTCATTCCACCATCTTTTAAAAAACTGGGGCAGACACCTATATCTATTTTGTTCTATTCAGATTAAACTATCGATTGATTTTTTTTTTGGTGGTTTTTTTGGTACAACTTCCCATATTTGTTCAATTCATCATGAAAGTGGAATCAAAATAACATTTTGTGACTGAAAGTTTAGTGTTAATAAAAACACTATATATGTCTTATTTAGCAGTATAGTGAAATGTAACTTTATTGCATTCAGAAATTGTCACTAGTTGTCTTTTGCAATGTGAAGTTTTTTTTTATTAGTGTGTGCTCAAATATGAGAGTATACAGGACAGCTTTAGTTTAGTTTTTCAGATTTTAGCTAATCAGTATTCACACAGTTTTTGAGATATTCATGTTCAAACACTGGTTCAGATTTTTGTTTTTTAAAATGGGTTGACGCACCAGTTTTCACAAAAATATATCTTGAAACACAAAGCACAAGTTTCAAACCGATAATTATACATGTTCAAACTTTGAACTATAAAATGTTTAGGCAAATTTGATGATTTGAATCGAAGAGACCCAGCTGCAATAACCTTTTAGTAAAAGAAAGTCACTTTCAGTGTTTACAATGATCTACAACACACACAAACACAAAACAGCAAATCACAACATACTATAAATAAACCATAACTAAATCAATACATAATTATTTTCTAAATCAAGAAAGGTTTGCCAAAACAAAATGATGCATTCAAAACAAAAAAATTCACATTTGCTTCCAAAAACATTAAACTACATTAAAACTTCTTTTTTTAAATTGAGTAAAAGGTTCAAGAAGAAATGGAGAGGGCACACTCTGTCCTGCTCCTTCGTACAATTAAATTGTAAGGCTGTTAAAGCCATCAGAGTCACAAAATTATTCCACTGAAATCTGACATTTAAACTAAGAAAAAGTGTCACCTTGTGGCAAAAGCTGCAACTACATGCACCCAATGACAGATAACATGTTAGCAGCAAAAAACTGTTAATTTTCGGACGGTGTTATCAGGTTAACTATCATCTACAGCTTTTTAGCGAAAATCCTTCAAATACACCTGAAAATATAAATATTTTTTAAATCCGAGGCTCAACCAGCTGACCTTGAGAGATCACAGCTTTTCAAACAATGGGAGTGACTTATGACAGCCAGCTACACGTGAAGGACAAACCCTGCAGCCAGCACACCGTGACTCTGTGCTTGGGACATGAAGTCCAGCTGGACACGCCGTTATTTTCTATCCTGCACATCGATGCGGCTAACTTACCAGGCAAGCTGCAGCAGGTAAGTTAGCACGGAGGCTAACCGCAAGGGACAAGAGAGGAGACGCAAAGCAAACCGGAGACGTGACGTGCGGTTTTAAAAGCGGCTCCAGGTGCACTGAGCGTGTTGTGTTTGTAAACAGGCTGTGAGCTTACCAGAACTATGAGGGACTCGGTGTGAACAGACGGCAAACCCCAGTCTCCTCCCCAGCATCTCAGCTCCATGGCAGCCGCCATGTTTTGGTTCATTCAACGGGACACTGACGTCACAGGGTACCTTTCACATCAGAGCCTCCAGGGTTAAAAAAAAAGAAACAGAAACAGAAAAAATCAAGTCACATAACAAATATTAAGGGTTTTCTGTAACTCTTTTTTATAAACATTTATTAATTCTTCTATTTATTGATTCATAATTCAGTACTGTTTTTTTTTCTTTTAAAAAAGCGTTGTTTTTCAGTCAAATTATTTTAAACAAAGATACTGGCCCAGCTTTTTCATGGCTGCTTCCACAGTGTGAAACAGTCTCTGTGGGACTGCAGGTCACATGGCAGCAGCATTATGTGTTTAGGCATGTACGCATAGTCAAGGCAGCTTGGGGAAGTTCAATCAGAGTGGGGTAGGAAGGAGATTGAGACTACTTTGCGCATGGCATGGTTGTTGGTGGCAGACGTGCTGTCCTGAGCATTTCAATTTTTTTCCCCGCACAACCATTTCTGGGGTTTACAGAGAATGGTGCAAAAAGAAGACAATATCCAGTGAGCAGCAGTTCTCTGGGTGAAATTGCCTGGTTGATGTGAGAGGAGAATGGCCACACTGATTTGAGCTGACAGGGAGGAAACAGTAACAGTGAATAACTTTTTTTTTTTTTATCAGCGAGGTATGCAGAACAGCATTTTTGAAGACACAGTACTTTGAAGCCTTAAGGCAGGTGGGCTTCACCAGATGCCTCTTCTGTCAGCTAAGAACAGGAAACTGAGGCCACAGTTCACATGGGCTCACCAAGATTGTACAGGGAAAAACATGTTGCCAGGTCTGATGAGCCTTCATAACTGCTGACACATTCGGATGGAAGGGTAAACAGAATGAAAGCACGGATCCATCCTGCCTTGGATCAACTGTTCAGACTCCTGGTGGTGGTGTAATAGTGTTGCAGATATTTTGGCACACACAGATGGTTCTTAGTACTAACTGAGTATCGTTTAAACGCCACAGCCTACCTGCGTATTGTTGCTGATCAGTGTGCCCATTGTCGGATGGCTGCTTCCAGCAGGATAACAAGCCGTGTCACAAAACTCAAATCATCTCAGTCTGGCTTCTTCAGCATGATAGTGAGTTCAGTGTACTCAAACGGCATCCTCAGTGACAAGCTCTCAATCCAGTAAAGCATCTTTGGGATGCCATGGTTTGGGAGAGTCACATTAGATATTTGCAGCAACTGTGTGATGCTATCATATCAATATGGACCAAAATCTCAGAGTAATTTTTCCAGAAGCTTTTTCTATCTATGCCACAAAGGATTAATGCTGGTGAAGGCAAAATGGGGTCCAACCCACCTTCTAGCAAGTGGACAGTGAGTGTGTATTATACAGCAGCTACAGTCGTTCTTGATTTATCCTTTATTTGTTCCTTGCCTTGCTCCTTAGATACTTCCAGGCAAATTTGGAGCTATGGTGATGAGGTTAGCAAGAAAAGCAAATACTCAGTGAATAAATGTTAATTGTAATTAAACTCTTTGATCAGCAACTAAGTCATGTGGTTAATGTTTCTCCAGTGTTTATGCCGCTATTATGGCAATACTTCAGAGCCAGAAATGACATGCTGAAAAAGTCATATCACTCAGTTTCTCTTTAATGTTCTCTAGTTTCATACATTTAAAACAGCAATCTGTCACGAAACACTGATTTATTAAACAGCAGCAATGGAACAAGCAATCATTTCATATTTTGATTTCCATGTAAAGTAGTAATTTCCATTTCAGTGTTATTTTATTGATTATTATTTTTATCCGCCAGAGCAAAACGTCTGTCCAAGAGCTGATAGGCAGACTGTTAAAGACTGCCAGGTGTTTGTTCAAAGGCCAGGCAGCCAGACACAGGCAGATGTACCGCAATAACGCACCGAGGGATGGTAAATGTCTCTCACTGGCTCGAACCAGCAGCTGAGATGTTGAAATGTACTTGAGGTTAGTTAAAGGAGAAAGCATTAAGACAAGCACCAGACATCTATCATCAAATGTTTCCAGGACTGAAAACTGCCCCGAGCCTCGCCCTCTCTGCTCCTCCTTTCCTGCATTCTCCTTCTTAAAAGAAGCTTCGCAGAGGTACAAAGAACCCGTTACATTAAATCAGTTTAAAATTAAAAACATCTGCTGTAGAATTATGCAGTTCAGCTGGCTTACTGAGGATGAGCCAGGGCATCGGATCCTCATTTATGGCACACATTCATGATGTTTGTGAAAAAAATAACAACAGCCAGCTGGAATCAAAATGTTCCTCCCTTGAGCTTTACAGGCATCTGGTTGGAGAGTTGGCTGTCTCTATACAGTGTGATTTAAAGCACTTTTCAGCTACTTTATTACAAATCTCCCAATGTAGCATGACTCTAAATAAAAAAATGGGTCATAAATACATAAATCCTGCACACATTTAGCTCGTACAGTATGTGAAGAGGAAAAGCCTGACAGTCATTTTCAGAATCAAACAACTTTCCAATTCCCTTTTTTAGTTTAAGTTTTACATTTCTTGTTTACAAATTATTTAATCCTAATTGCTCTAGCAAGGGGACACTCCCCCGCCCAGACTATTAAAATGGTCTCTTCACTGTGCCACTTTCGTAACAGTAGCAGACACTCCCCTTTGCTTTAAAGGCTGTGGCTGTGGACACAAGACCATCTCACCTCTGCTGAGATTTTGGTTCAAGATCTGGAGTTTTTATTTTCAGCCTGTGTGAGATCAGCTTATTGATCTTCAGAGGACAGTTCAGAAACAGGACTTCTTTTGAGGTGTGCCCCCCCTTTGAAGCACTGATGATTGGTATGTGCGTCAGAGCGGCAGCTCTGTCCCTGCTGCTGCAGCATCTGGTGCTCACTGTCACAGCTCAAGGTGTTGGTAAGTGCTGGCGGCATCTCGCTGTGCATGCCCTTCTGCAAAGCATGACATATTTTGTTTCTGTGTTCTTTATATGTTAAACTTAATCTTCTCTGCTGACATATTCCTAAAAAGCTTTTGTTTGAAAGTGAGTTGCACAAAAAAAGGGAGGGAGGGGGTAGCTTTGGTGATGGTAATTGCTGGAAATTAGGTTGGCTTTTTTGTGGCTTGTAGAGTTTTATGTCCAGGATCCAGTAACAGTCTGACCTAAATAAGGTGGTAGAAGGACACTAACCGTCATCTGAGAATTGCATTTGCAAATCTTTGATTTTCCTGGAATCTACATGCAGATCTTTCCGTGCAATTTCTTGTCACTTTGTATTATTTCTGAAATTCCACTAATGGCAATGTGAAAGTGTGTGAGTGGGTGTTTGTGTGCGTGAGTGTGAGGCAGCGGGTTTGTTCCAATGGAAAAAGTTTACTGCTGGACCTTTCTGCAGCTCCCGTCTACCACTCCATAAAACACACAGCAGGGTGCTGACATGAATGCACACATGTGCACACTCGCAAACACACAAATACACAGGTACACTGTGACACATAATAAAACACCACAGTGCACTGACTCAGCAGCAGCAAAACAAAGTGTGCTGGGAGTCGCAGCCAATAAGACAAAATACTGAAAATGCTTAGAGGAACTGTTCATTTGCTTTGTTTTAAAAATATGTCTTTTCTTCTCACAATTGTGGTATAGTGCTAATCCAGTGTTCTCCTCCTTTTGTTAGTCTACGACCTGCTGGTGTCACCAGACTGTCTGCCAGACTTGCTCCAAGGAAGCTTGAAGAACAAAGGAAGAGATGAGGCTTTCCTGCTCTCGTCCTTTAGGCTCCACAGCAAGGCACCCACCTCTCTCTTCAGTGTCATCAACCCCACAGACAACACTAAATACCTTGACCTCACCATGCAAGCCAAACTGAGCAAAGGTGAACACTGACACATACTGAGGAGCCTGTGGCAAATGCAGGCCACTCTATTCTTTGTTTTAGCTTCTTTACAGCTTTCATTCAAGCGTCTCTATATCTGCAGTGACTGTTCGTTACCAGAAGACTGATGGCAGATTTGGTACAACCAGTTTCAACCATGCATCCCTGGCAGATGGACAAGAGCACCACGTGATGCTCCATGCCAGCGGTCTACAGCGTGGCCCTGGTCGTGTTCACATCTATGTAGACTGCAGGCTGGCTCACACTTTGGATGGTGTGCCAGCCGCGTTTGGGTCACTTCCACAAGGTCCCAACAAGGTGGCACTCAGGACGCTGCAGTCAAGAGGACAGGTGAATGAGAAGTTTGTAGCTGAGAAAAAATGTACTGACGATATGCTGCATGGAAACAAAAACAGTTACGTTTCATGATCTCATTTTGAGTATATTATTTTGAATAAGAAACAACCCCATGTTTCTCTTCAGCCCGGCTGACAGAGTCAGAGCTCCATTGAACCAAATATTCGGTTGTATTGTAACTGTAACCAGTAATGACTTCATGAATTTCTTTAAAAATAACATTTTAATAATTAGAGAAAAAATTACAACCATCTCACAGATGTATCATTACATACAGCTGCTTTCAATACTATTGATATTTATTTAGAGTTTTTCCCTCTGATTGATCTTTTTGGGTCAATGCCAGTAATTACTTCCTCCAAATCATCAACGTGTCCTTTAGACCCCGTTCCTACAAGAGTGCTCAAAGAAGTCCTACCATTAATTAATGCTTCAATCTTAAATACAATGAACCTATCTCTATTAATCACCTCTGTACCACAGGGCATCAAGCTGGCAGTAATTAAACCGTTACTTAAAAAATCACTTCACTCAGTTATCTTAGCTAATTATAGGCCAATCTCAAACCTTCCTTTTATCTCAGAAAATCTTAAAAGAGTAGTTGTAAAACATTTAACAGATCATCTGCAGGGGAATGGTTTATTTGAAGAGTTTCAGTCAGGTTTCAGAGCTCATCACAGTTCAGAAACGGCTTTAGTGAAGGTTACAAATAATCTTCTTATGGCCTCTGACGGTGGACTCATCTCTGTGCTTGTCCTGCTAAACCTCAGTTCAATACTGTTGAGCATAATATTTTATTACAGAGAATAGAGCATGTCATAGAAATTAAAGATACTCACTGCAGTGGTTTGAATCATATCTATCTAATAGATATTAGATATATAATTTCCTCTTCACACACAAAGGTTAATTATGGAGTTCCACAGGGTTCTGTGTTAGGAACAATTCTGTTTACATCATACATGCTTCCCTAGGCAGTATCATTACAAGGCATAGCATACATTTTAACTGCTATGTAGATGACACCCAGCTCTATCTGTCAAAGAAGCCAGAAAACACACACACACAAGTTAGTTTAACTGCTGGAATGTCGTAAAACATAAAGACCCGGGTGACCACTCATTTTCAGTTTCTAAATTCAGATAAAACTGAGGTTATGGTTCTCTGCCCTAAAAAATAAGAAAGAAATATGATATGACTAGCCATTATAATTAATTATAATATTATAATTAGAATATAAAGTGCCTTGAGGCAACTGTTGTTGTGATTTGGCACTATACAAATAAAATTGAACTGAATTTAATATTCCAATTAAACATTCTCACTCTGCTCCTGTAGTTTATTCTGTTGTTGTTAATTCTATAAGGGTGAAGTGACAGACTTGAAGCTGGTGATAGAGGACACCATAGACAATGTGGCCACTCTGCAAGACTGCACCATGGATCAAGCTGAATCTCTGCAGCTGCTGGGTGAGTTACAGCACGCTGCATCACATCACTGGACATTTCTCTTCTTGCAGATGTGATTTTGACTGTCTAATTATGATTTGCAAAATCTGCACAGCACTGCAAGGTGGCAGGATGATGCAAGATCAGGCCACCATAACAGAGCTGAAGAGCATGTTATCTGAGATGAAGGAGCTGCTCAACCAGCAGGTAACCTCTTCTGCATGCCGGTCTTGTGTCTCTCTCTCATGGATAGCTACTTGGATGGATTCAGGGGCTAAATACAGAAAAAAATAAAATGAAAGGGCATCCGAGCATTTTTAACACAGAGCTTCAATAAGCAGATCTATAATGATGATGTTGTTTATCGCTTTTATGGATGTTTTTCTGAATGCACTTTGATGCTGAGATAAAATGAAATGCCTGGGGGTTGCTGGTAGAGAAGAGACTTCCTAGGTTGTTTAGTAAAATATGCTGCATTTAAAATAAAAGACGGGGGCATATTCACAACAGAATTGGTTTTGCATTGTAACATCAGCTTTTTGCTGTGAAATGTGAGAATCCAGACTGTGAAAACCTGCTGCTTTTGTCTGAAGGTGTCTTGTTTCAAGGATTTATGTAACCCTTTGCATCAGACAGCTGAGTAAAAGCAAAAATCACACATTCAACGTACCAGCAGATAGAAGTGCATGCTTTCAGATTATCATCTAAAGCAAAGGATTTATTAGGCGATAAGACATCAAACTGAGAGCCGGAGGCGATAACAGACTATTATCACATATACAGAGAGAACTGCTTATGTAAGGAAACACTTATCTTGGCGGAAACACATTTAAAACCTTATCAAGCCTCAGTTGCATTTTTACAAGTTATTGAAAGGTAAAAATCTGGTTTGCCTCCTTTGATAAGCTGTAAAGTGATGACACTAATACCCAAGCATACAGTTTATGAACAGTTTTACACTCTGTGTCTTTGTGCCTAAGATTAAGGAGACACATCATCTCAGGAATATCATCACAGAGTGTCTGAGCTGTGGTAAGCAATACAGAAACAATGTACTCATTTACAGTATTTAAACACTAAAGGGACCTTTTAACCTTTATCTTTGCCTGTGTGCTCCAGACAGAATTAATGGCGATCCAAACAAACATCCTGTTCCAACGCCTCAGAACTTTCTCATGCCTGACCCCCCGGCTCCGTGCCCACTTGGGACCTGTTTCAGACAGGACATGTGTGTCCGCTCCCCGTCGGGGTCTTTCCAGTGTTCCCCCTGTCCTGATGGATTTACAGGAGATGGAGTGTATTGTGATGATGTAGATGAGGTATGAATTGAGTACAACTGAGTCCAAGTAGCACTAGCTAGGATTCGACCATCTTGTTTTTCTTTGTGTTTCAGTGCCAGTTTAATCCATGCTTTCCTGGTGTTCGGTGCGTAAACACTGCTCCTGGCTTCCGCTGTGAGAAATGCCCCCGAGGATACACTGGACCAGAGTTAAATGGAGTGGGAGTTTCATATGCTAAGACTCACAAACAGGTAAAACAAAATAATGCACTACATAAGAGTAATTCTGTTTGATTCACCGCTTACAAAAACTTTTATTTTGTGTACTTTATGCACACTTTCTCTCAGGTGTGTGAAGACATAGATGAGTGTCTGGGCCCGCCTGAGAATGGAGGTTGCACTGCCAACTCACACTGCTACAACACTGCTGTAAGACCACAGGATCTGCATGGTGCATGCTTTCAGTGTATTGTTTTTACACATTTCTGACTCTGAACTCTGCACAGGGTTCCTTCCGCTGTGGCGAGTGTAAAGCTGGCTTCACAGGTGACCAGAATACAGGCTGCCATGGTACCAGACTTTGCCCCAACGGTCAACCAAACCCCTGTGACATCAATGCTGAGTGTGTTGTGGAAAGAGACGGCAGCATTAGCTGTATGGTAAGACTTTGTGAACAGAAGCATAAATATGAATATGAATAAGTTTATTGTTGTGCCACTCTAAACAGTGTATTGAAAATGTCATCACCACCCACCCCGACCCTCTTTTTTTTGTGTGTGTTTGTCAGTGTGGGGTTGGTTGGGCTGGCAATGGCTATGTGTGTGGAAAGGACACAGATATTGATGCATATCCTGATAATAAGCTTCGGTGCAGAGACAACAACTGTATCCAGGTACTACTTTCAACATACCCCACCTTCTCTCACATTCAGTTCATCCCAGTGTTAAAAAAAATGTGCTGCTTGTCTTTTCCTATTCGGTTTCCAGGATAACTGTGTGTTTGTGCCAAACTCTGGTCAAGAGGATGCAGACAGGGACGGGCTGGGTGACGCCTGTGATGATGATGCAGACAGTGATGGCATTATTAACATAGACGTGGGTGACTTCAGCCTCTGCATGTCTGGCATGCAGTGAACTTTGACTCTGTATAAAATTTATTTTTTTAAATCCAACAGATATATTATCCGATATATTCCATTGACCATGAAATGAAATGAAAATTTAAACAGTAAAAAAGTGATGGGAGAAACATACTTCAGCCAGGAGTGTTGATATTCCATAAGTTATCCACCAGAACTACAAACAACTAGCTAATCCAAGCACAGTCAGCCAGAGCATAAACAAGTAATCACCAACACGATTATTTTTAAACTGCATTGTCATTTTAAGATAATAATGCCAAAATATTAGAATAATAATTTTGGTAAGGATTCAATAACTGTCTGAAAGAAAGAAAAAAATATCAGTCAGCGTATCTGGTTATCAGATTCTGTATCGGTGTTGGTATCGGTCTTAAAAATCCCATATTTGTCAGCTCTGTTCATTTTTCTAACCCAGGATAACTGCTGGCTGGTTCCTAATGTGGACCAGAGGAACAGCGATAAGGATGTCCATGGCGACGCCTGTGACAACTGCAGAACAGTCGAAAATCCTTCACAGAGAGATACAGACAGAGACGGCCTAGGGGATGAATGCGACGATGACATGGATGGAGACGGTGTGTGCGCGTCTGTTATTATTTACTTAACACACAATAACTGTTGTACTCACTTAATTTTGTTTTCCTTTGCATCACCGAGTGTCAATGAAATCACTTCTGCAAATAGGTTGAGTGGTCATCATAATAAAAAGTGTAAAAGACTGACTATTAGTGACTTTATTGCATAAATTAACCATGACTAATCTGGGAACATAATGTGAAAACAAACAAAAATAAAAAAAGTAATTGAACTTTTTTAAAGGTTATCAGGTTACACAGCCTGTCTGGATCAGCGTGTCCAGACAGCCGTCACAGTTCTTTCTGGAGGATGCAGACAGAGACATTTTTGTTGCTTCAACTGGACTGACCTGTGCTTTATCTTTCCAAAACATCCTCCTGGTCTGTTTCTAATCCACATCCTCTACCAGTTAGGTCACTTTTTGAAAAACAACTTTTGTGTAATTTTAAAAAAACAAACAAAAAAAACAGTGTTGAATGTAAAAATGTTCCAACTGGAATTGTAAGCCTGTTTTCAAAAACCTTTCTCACATACCTCATTTGATTGGCCTTTCAGGTGACCTTTCATTTGCTCCACTGGAAACACAGTTTATTAGCACTGTGTTCCCACATGTAGGCATTTACGCATGTTGCATGTTTAGACTCTGTTTAGTGGACACTTTTTGCTCAGTTTGGCGGTGCTCCGAGCCTCTTGATCGTTTGGTTTGGTCTTTAACTCCAAGACTGGATTGCTAAGTGCTTGGTCATGTCTGTCTCCTCACTAAAAGCATTTTTCCACAGTAGGCCTCCGCCAGGCATTGAAGGCCACTGGAAACTATTTCACCTTCGTCTTAAACAAACACTGCCATCTGTTGATGTGTTTGACTGTGCTGAAGTCTGCATTCTGTCAATGTTCTTTTGTTTTGTTTTGTTTTACACATATCCTGATACTTTCTGTCCTCAGGCTTGAAAAATATTCTCGACAACTGCCCACGAGTCCCCAACCCAGATCAGAGAGACAGAGACAGTGATGGGGTGGGAGACGCCTGTGACAGCTGTCCTAATATGGCCAACCCCAACCAGGTAACAAACCACACAAGGGCATGAAACAGATTCATCAGCTGTGACACGTCTGACCACCAGTGTTTGTTTTGTCTACCCTCAGTCTGACTCAGATGATGACCTTGTAGGAGATACCTGTGATGATAATATAGACAGGTAAAGCCCACATCATGATCTGTGGCGTAAAAGTCTCCAAACATGTGTCAGACTTTTGATTTTCCCTACCTCGTCTTTGTTAGTGACGGTGACGGCCACCAGAACACAAAGGATAATTGTCCCACAGTCATCAACTCCGCTCAGCTGGACACGGACAAAGATGGAATGGTGTTTATCTCTTCTTTCAGTTTCATTCATTCAATCCAGCAGCAGTTCATCCTATACATTCCTCAATTATCCACCAATTTTGTGGGTTTTTTTGTTAGGGAGATGAATGTGACAATGACGACGATAACGACGGCATACTGGATGAAGACGACAACTGCAGACTAGTTGCCAATCCAGACCAAAGGGACTCTGATAGTTAGTATCTTTTGCTGTGTTGTGCTTGGATGTGCAGGAGTGAGCGCAGCGCGAGTTACTGTTTTCTAAGCGGCGTCGCTGTATTTCAGACAACAAAGTCGGAGACGCGTGCGAAGGAGACTTTGACAAAGACAGCGTCATCGACAGAATTGATCACTGCCCAGAGAACGCTGAGATCACCCTGACCGACTTCAGAGCCTATCAAACCGTGGTGCTGGACCCAGAGGGCGAGTCTCAGATCGACCCCAACTGGGTAGTTCTCAACCAGGTAAAAATGATAACATCACCTCAGTTTCAGAGACATCGATAACAGTTTTTCTTCAGCTTCACACTAATTTTTTCCTGACAGGGCATGGAGATAGTGCAGACCATGAACTCTGACCCTGGGCTTGCTGTAGGTAAGTATACTATCACACACCCATTCATAATTCACTTACCTAAACTTAATCAGCGCTGATCTGCGTTTCGTGTCCAATTTGCAGGCTACACAGCTTTCAGTGGCGTTGACTTTGAGGGAACTTTCCACGTGAACACCGTGACAGATGACGACTACGCCGGCTTCATTTTTGGCTACCAGGACTCCTCTTCCTTCTACGTAGTGATGTGGAAGCAGACAGAACAAACCTACTGGCAGGCCGCGCCCTTCAGAGCCGTTGCTGAGCCGGGAATACAGCTCAAGGTGTTGGGCATTAACACTTTCCACCATAAAGACCTCCCCTGTACCTTTTAAAAGAGTATATATCAATAAAGATTTGGTTTGATGAATTTGTGTCTGATCTTATTTCTTTTTTTTTCTTTTTTAATCTCCAGGTGGTGAAATCAAAGACAGGTCCCGGTGAATATCTGAGGAACTCCCTTTGGCACACAGGAAACACCGCTGACCAGGTGCGTCTACTGTGGAAGGATCCCAGGAACGTCGGCTGGAAAGACAAGGTTTCCTACCGCTGGTTCCTCCAGCACAGGCCGCAGGTTGGATACATCAGGTACAAACACATACACCTCATCACAGACACGTCCACGTTCGCTCTGTGTGAACTGACTCAGTAGTTTCACTTTGTGCATGGAACTAGGGCTCGCTTCTTTGAGGGTTCAAATCTGGTGGCGGACACTGGTGTGATCATTGACACCAGTATGAGAGGTGGGCGCCTGGGCGTGTTCTGCTTCTCTCAGGAAAACATCATCTGGTCCAATTTGAAGTACCGGTGCAACGGTAAGCATCTGCAAGCATCGGAAGACAGTCGAGTCATCCATGTGAGATGTAGATATGCTCATTTGATTTTTCTCTTTGTTTGCTTTTTCCACAGACACTATACCTGGTGACTACCAGGATGTGCTCAGAGCACAGAATGAAGGGCAGTAAGACACAGGAGAAACAACTTAAGCCCTGCTGTAAACATAGATTAAAGGGGCAGAGCGGCGGTGCTCTGAGCAGAGAACTAAAGTCAGATTAATGTCAGAGGAAACATCATGGGCAGTTTTGGGGATTGCATTATGAAGTTTTAGGAAAGCAAAACATTGGGCATTATATACTTAAATGCAATGTAACTGAAACAGCGCATTCACTTTGCAGTTTTTGTTTATATCTCTGAAATATCGCCTTCAGTTATCCAGTTTATGAATGCATTGTACATCTTAAGTACAATAAAATACTGAGCATTTTGCAAAATTCAAAGCATGTTCCCATTATTACCCATTTAAATGAAAATTACAGTTAATAAATAAAGACACCCTGTGTTGTATCAATGGATGTTTTATTGAAAGAGTGCGAGCAATGCAAACTCCATGGCACCTGCTTCGATTTATTTCAAGCATACATGTTTCTGTGGTAGTATACAGCCTTCACAGTGGGTCTATTGATTCATTTTTTTTAATATATCAAAGTTGCTCAGCACCACAAAATGTCTACATTCATACCAATAATTAAAAGGCAGGGGGAAAAAAGTTATATAAAGCAAAAAAATGCAAACAAAAAGTTTCCACACATCTTGGATGGTTTTCCAAAATGTACGTATAAATTATAAAAAAAATTGAAAAAACCCCCCAACATGTTAGGAATCCAATTAGACAAAAGAAAAGCAAGAACTGAAGGAATTAGATACAAAAAAGGATTTGCTTGTGTAATATATCTTGTATTTTTATACAATTAAAAAAAAACAGTTACATAATTAACACAGGAGACCCTCTGAAACAGGTATGTATGTAAATTCGGCAGTAAACTCAACATCCAGTGTTGAATAACTTGCTGATAAAAGCGGTCGTGCTACTTTATTCTGACCACAATGATAAAACGGACGCATGTAACAAAGACGAGCCAGAAAGCACTTATAACTGTACAGAAAACAGCTGGTTTAAGTGTCTATGTATGCATGCAAATATATAATGCTTTCAGTTAGATGTTTCTCTGTAACAGATTAGTAAAGAAATGAGTAAACTAAGTATTTTCTGGTTTTCTGACATCTACCTTTGGCAAATGTTTCTCATCTGTGTCACTGCAGCTCTTTGAGAGAGGTGGCGCTCCGCTAACGTCACTCTTGCGTTAGTCAGGTTGATTTTTTTAAGAGTGCTGCCGTGTTCAACAGCGACGATGACTGGAAACCTTTCAATGACATGATATTTTCCTAAGAAAAGATCTGGCTCAAAGGGAGCACTGACATATTAAAACCTTAAACATTTTGCTTTGAATCTAAGTGGAAACTTCACAACACAGAGCGTCTAATATTAAAAAGAGCTGTTGCATAGAAAACCTCTACAAAAGGGCACAATATAACAAAGCGTCAACATGTACAGCTTAAACACGAGCCTGAGAGATGAGTTCTTCAACAGAGTCAGGGACAAATCTAATTCAGTTCACACCGTATTCCTTTTTTGATTCCTTAAGACACATTTAAATAAATACAATATCTTCTGTAACATCTTAAACTTGAAATAAATATGTCCCAAAACCTTGATACAACTTTGTGATCTGACTGTACAGAACTAAAATGCCTGGGTGAGCGTGAAAGCAAGAGAGACACATAAAGAAACACACTTTCAGGTCTGAAGTCATCTTTAGGGGTTGAATGATTCCCAATGTAACTCAAATCCCATGATTCTTCATCTAGTTTCAAACCTGTAAGCCATAGAAAACTTTGCGTGTCAGTGGTACTAAAAGAAATAATAATAGTACAAAAAAATCACCATCAAGGTATTAACAGCTTAACATTGTAAAACAAAGTAAACACTAGCATATAAAATAAAAGGCAACAGATAATCCTCCATTTCAAACACTGAGGGTAGTGTAGGGTTGTGTTTCAAGGTAAGGGAGGTCTGTGGTAGTCTCTCGGCCCAGAGTATAAGCTTCCGCCCGGCCACATCCAGACCACAAGTGATGTTACAACTAGGCCACAAAGCGCTTTGGGCAGACGATGGGGGCGACGAGGGTCCACATGTAGAGGATGAGACACACCCAACAGGAGGCCATCTTGATCCAGAACACTGACCAGCTCCCGTCCAAAAGCTTCTCAATCTTGTGGTCGTCGTAGCTGCAAGAGACACGCGGTAAGAGAACTGAGCAAACACGCACACTCTGATTCCTCTCTTCAAGACAGAGCTGATGAGGTGCATTAAAGGCAGTGTAAACACAAAAACCTGAGGACTCAGTGCACTAAAATAAAAAGACAAAAAGAGAGCACTGATGTTTTGATGAAGGCCACGAGACCAAAACGGGCAGAATAAACAGATGAATATACTAAGTGCATCCTCTTCAGAGATTAATAAAGAGGACAGCTTTGCAAGTCTAAAAAAACCCCTCAAAAAGCCCATGCTGCTGAATCAAATAAAGATATGCAGCAGAAAAACGAAACCAAACAGACACACAGCAGACATAAGAAATGTTTCAGTGCTGGAAATTCAGCCAAAGTGAAGCTTTGATTTCAATATTTTTCAGAGGTCTGCTGTCAAAGTGACAGAAACATCTACAGAAACACTTCAGTTCAGTAATTATGTTGCTAAATGTGTGAAGATGTCTGTATTGAGGTTAGTATGTATGGGAATCACTTACTGAAACCAGTTGGTGACGGTCATCATGACATAGAGGGAGCCAAGGAAGAAGACAAAGTGAAAGAAGGCGTAGCTGTAGATGGTTCCCTCTCTCTCATCATACACCACATTCTGGCCTGAACCTGTCTTCTCCTCATCGTATTCTTCTGAAAAGCAGTGCAGTTGGGTCAGGGACACATTTAATGTGTAAAAATGTCAGTTAAAAGGGTGGTACTTTTCTCGTGGCTGTTTCCCAACACTGCAACTTTATTTCCAGCAGGTGGCAGTGTTAGCCTGCCCACAATCCCACTTACCCCGATCTTGTTTTACAGTGTAATACTAACCTAGTAACAGTGACATCATCTACGCTTGCTGACCAATGTTTTCTCACCGTACTCAGTCTGGCTGAGGAATAGCAATACCCCGTGTGTGTGCAAACACCATGACTGAGTCTATATGTGTACAGACAGACAGGCCAAAGAGAGGCTGCTGCGAGGCAAAGAAAGAAAGATGTTGGAGAAGGAGGAGGGATTATTTGACTTTCCTCACCTGTGTCATCTCCAAAGCAGAAACAGCAGCGAGCTCTCTGTAAGGTAAAGGAAACATTCAGGTTACCACTGAGCTGGGATTAAATATATGAGAGATGTGTATCCTGGGCTCAATTTGTTCCATTTACTAAGGGCATCTAATGCCTGGTAGGTATGTATTTAACCAGTCTGCACATTTAATTAACCCACACATGGTGAGGCTGTGCATTTACCTCTGTCTCCGGCTCAGTGTTCCTACACACTCTGAGCGCTGCTGAGCTTCGTCGAGTGGTGGACGTCAAGCTAGAGGTAGAGTGGACAAAGAGAAAGAAAAGAGAGAGATGAAAGGAAGCAAGACTGTAATTCCGTCACTCTGCATTTTCCCCCCCCAGTAATTTGCAGTTTGAGATTGCTGCAGAGTCCAATTTCCTTCTATTCGGGGAATGGCCACAAGAGACAGGATGCCTCCACTTGATGGAAAACATATGTGAACAAAAGCAAAGAGTCATAGTTCTTGTCTCGCTCAGCCACAGCCAATCACGCGCTGCCTCTTCAGAGTCACAGCCAATCAAAACTAGCCTGTCTGTGTCCCCACAGCTTACCATGAAGTAAATTTTATTCCACATCACCTGTAGCAGAAGTGCTATTAACAGGTTTGGACTGTAATATCTCTATATGATCAAATCAATGAAATAACAAACAATATGTATTAAAGAGAAAATGTGCATCTGTGCTCGTTAGCAAAAAAGAGAGGCAGGAATTGTGTATGTCTTACCAAGAGTAAAGGACACAGCCAAACAGGATGACGGTTCCCAGTCCAGTGACAATCTTTTTGTCGCTTTCCGTCCCAGAGTTGAAGGGGAACACACATACGGTAGTGTTCACACCATCAAGTACCACCACTAGAGAGAAAGAAATATGCAGACAGAGACAGATGATTGAAGAGTTGAAAGAAATAGCAGGCAGTACAACTGTTTGATGGAGTTCTTTGGAATTGGAGTATTATAGGGAGTAAGGATATTGTGAAAGACGCAGCCTATGCTTGTGCTTGTGCATGTGTGTGTGTGTGTGTGTTCTGGCACCATGTTAGCAGCAATGAAAGGGGGAAAAAAAGAAGGAAAAATGGAAAGTTGGTCCAAAAACAACAGCCTTTCTAACAGTATGTAGGCTAACTGTTATGAGTAGGAGGTATGTCCTGTTTAACATTTATAAGAACTTTTTTTGCACATATTTATCTCAGTGTAGATTATCCATTATATATTAAATTGCAAATTCACAAACATCTATATACAGTTTAATTTGTGGTCACATAATCACTACTCCCTCTAAACCTCTCAGCTAAACTTTGAGTTAAGCCTTTATCGCTTTTCCTGATGCATTTTTTTCATTTATGAACATCATTTCATGCTGTAAAAATTAAGATCTGTAAAACAGTCACTACAAAAACTAAAAAAAATGCATTTGCAAAGTTCACTGAAAGAAAAAAATGTGGTGGGCTTTGTGAACAACTTTGCTCTTGCTGGGCTGCACAGTTTCCATTTCACAGCATGTGCATATGTGCTTGTGGGAATCTCTTTTCCTGTTCATGGTTAATTGCTGCCATACTTAAGGGAAAAAACTCAAATTCTGCTGTAAACAAAGTTAAATGACTGTACATTAGGCAAACAGCTCTCCATGGAAGGATGGATGGGTGTATTGAACATGAGAAGGTGTTCATAAGAGCTTTGCAAATGCTAACTTTGTCAAAGCCTAACCTGTGACTTAACATAAATAATCAGTTTTTAAGCTGACACCCAAAAATGTGATCACCAATGTGAATATGCATTATTGTGCATACTCACTTTCTTTTGGCTTGCTGGAAAAGGCTGAGAAGGTGAGGTACATGACATAGACAGTGATGACTCCTGGCTGCAAAAGTCCTGAGTTGGGCTGCACTGCAGGGACACAAATGTGGGAATTTTCATATAATAATAATAATACTATAAGAACTGTATTAAGTGTATTGTATTACAAACATCTTGCCACATGAAACTTCTAGTCTATACAACTATTAGCCCCAACTGAAATGCAAATTTGTATATTTTAATTTAACTGAGTCAAATTAGATGCTGTGCCTGGTAGAACAGGTCCTTACGTTTCTGTATGAACGGGGAGATGGCCAGCAGGGAGACGACGAGGCAGAGGCTGCCGTTGATGCCCAGAAAAATCTTATTGAGTAGACAAGCCTCGGGGTGAGTGTAGAAAATACCCATGAAGATTACGGCTCCGACTCCAACGCTGAACAGAACCAGAGTCACAAAGGCCAGTGCTGCATACCACAGGCGGTTATACTTCACTCCTGAATACCTGCAAACAGAAAGAGTGAAAAGCTAAGAGAAAAAAAGTCACATGCTTTTCCAGGTCACTTTTGACTCAATTTTAGTTCTGCCTGTGTGGGTCAGTGTTGGTTTTAGGGACTCATGAAACTGTCTGTGGGTACTTTATAATGGGTCAGTGGTGAAAAAGTGTAAGTGGGGACGAGTAAAACAACATAAAGGGCCCTTCACATACACTCGTGCCCCAATATGCAGAGTTTTTGTGATCTGAGTGTTAAGCGTTGTTGAATGATTACTAATAATTATAAATAACACCGTGTGTGACCCGAGGTTATTATAGCTAACCAAAACTGAACTGAAAACAACAACTAGACTCTTGAAAAAAGTTAACTGAAGCCATTTTGGGAACATGGAAAAATAAAATAAAACAAAAATATCGAGGAAGTTTATGAATTGTGTTAATTTAGTAAAAATTGCATATAAACTGTTTTTGCATTCTCAATAGATTTGTATTTCACAATTCAACTAAAAGGGAAGAAGTGAATACAGCTTTGTGCCTTCTCACTGATTTTTCTTGATCTGAAAATCTGAGTTTTTATTGAGAGGTTGCGCTGGTTTTTAGAAACTAATCTGCTGGATTTTGTGTGTAGGAAGTGGGAGCTCCTAAACCATATACATCCTGTGAATCTAACACAGCACTGGCCTGTTGCCAGGCCTGCCCTCCACCCACCAAATCACACTTTCTGCATTTCTTAAAAGTCAAACAAAAAGCATTACAGTGGTCTTATTTCACACAGTGAACCAGGGACTGAAGAGGAAGGTGATGAGAGAAGAAATGTTGCTCTCACCAGTTTGCGTTCCATCTGTGTGCAAACTCCACCAACAGCATGAGCTGGATCAATAGGAAAAAGAACCCGCCAACGGCTCCTATGTAGCGCCAAACTGAGCCAAAATGAGAAGAGAAAGAGACAGAGACAATTGTTTAACTGATGACAAGAGCTACTTGCCAGGCAAGCAGTGCCAGTGTTGAAATTGTGCTCCATAAATAGATAGAGTTACAGTGACATTTGTGAAAGTTTATTCAGGTCAGATGACACAGGAAGTTGTTTGTTACTTTACATACATTTACACAGCTCTATGTTATGTTACCTAATACACCACTTTACTTATTTAAGCTTTAAAAGAAAACTTTACAGTATTGAAGCCTCAAGCTGAGCGTTCAGCTTTTACCTTCCAGGAATGTTGACTCATTGGGGAGGAAGAAGCCTCCAGCGCAACACGCCACCAGCGCGATAAACTTCAGTAACCAGAATCTGAATCAAGGCGGTGATAATGTTATAAAAAAGGGGGGAAATGCAGATAAAATAACACCATAAAAACAATGATTACTGACAACTGAGACACAGCAGAATATTTAATGCAATAAATCCAAAAATAACAAATTTAACAAATCTCGCGTTGCCTTTCTTCGTGACTCTTGTTCAATATTATGAATGCAGCTGCTTTTTTTTGATAGAAGATTAAACAAATTCTTCTTACCCGTTATGTACGGCTGCCCGGCAGCCCGTGCTGTTGTTGACCCGTAGAGTGAAGATACAGAAGAACAAGAAGAAGCAGGCCATGCCAAAGCACACCTTGTACACAGCAGCGTATCCAACCAGAGTTTTGCAGTTTTCTCCTGCATTCACCGTCTGGCAAAACTCAGTGTAGAAGGGGATCTAATTGGGGGAAAAAAAAAACAACCCAAAACCCCCAAAATACTCAAATTAGATCATCATGTCATGTCAGTGAAAAGCAACCCACCTCTGCTCATGTTTGTCTAGTATGAGGCCTTGGTGAAAGGGCCCAATAGTGTCCATCTATTCTGAGCGTCACGCCCCTAAAGGAGCAGAAAGAGAGAACAGGCAGCAACAACAACCCCTCTTTCTCTCTGTGGAGCCCTCTTTCATCCTTCACTCTCTACAGCCTGTTAAAGGGGCCTTACAACTAACTGTCAGTGTACACAAACAAAGGGCATGGATGAATAAATTAACCGCCTTTTGTCAGCGAGTCAGAGGAAATGGGAAGAGGGGAGAGCACAGACAGCACGAGCAAGAAAAACGTGGAGATTCCTCTTAAAATAAACTGCGAAAGACTTTTCAGAACTACAGTGAGCTGCGGTATACAAAACTGGAGTTAAGGTAGCAAAGATAAGGACCTTGCTGTGACATTCAACAGAAGACTGCGCGTCTGTGGCAGAGAGCCAACAGAAGGGACACACTTTGAATTCGATAACCGCAGAATGGAGTCTCGATACGTCGTTCCCCTTCACCGGAACGAGCTGTGGGCCGAGTACAAAACGTGCTTTTCAAGCAAACACTGCTTTTTGAGAGCGTTTCAAATCTTTACTTGGGGATAATAAATTGTTTAACTCGGCTTTACTAATTACTGGCAGAATCCTTGAAAGTTGGACACACGGGTGAGATGCCAGCGGATTGAGCTGTCATCACCTCATTGTGTTAGCAAAGTCCGGAGCCAGATCACAACGTAAGGCAAAAAGCCCATTTTTGGAGCTTTTGTCTCAGGTTAAGGACCATATTAGCATGTCCATGGTGTTGTGATTAAGGAGGGAAAGGGGCCGGCTGTTTCGGACTGCTGTAAATCTCTTGAGAAAAGACCGGCGCTCTCATACGCACAATGACTGCTCTCTTAGCTGGGACTTCCCACTGTGCTCGGTGTGTGACTGACAGTGTGTTTATGGGTGTGTGTGTGAGTCAGTAGGCTTTGTGTGGGGCTATCAGAGGCCATTTTGTGCCTTGGATGAGTCTTTTACAGGGTCTCCATTCACAAAGAGACACACAGTAGGAAGTAGTTTTATTACTGCACTGTAGACACTGGCAGAAAGGAAGAAAAACTGCAGAAGGAGACTGGTGAAAGAAAAGAAGATCACCTACAAATATCACTTTGACTCAAGCAAGCCTGGCCAGTGCCATGGTAACACAGTCAGCTCAAGACATCTTTCCCAGAGATAGAAACATCATTATTTCCTGTTTATCCTGAGCTCAATATAAAATGTGAGTCAGCGAGCGAGCAGTGTATCAGTGAACCAGGACATCACCTCTGAGACCTTGTTCCAGACTATATCTACACACTGTGTTGACAGTCTGACTCTCCCAGATGACAAGGATAACTATATTGTAGCAGACAACAGCCGCTATCGTGGCATTCCAGTTTAATGGGATTTTTTTTTAGAAACAGTCACTGGAGGTCATCTTTCATTTCGTTCATTCAGAGAAGAAAGCAAAGGTTCACGAAAGAGTTTATCGTCTCCACTTCAAAGGCTTGATAGGCTCTTAAAACAAACAAAACCTACCAGGCAGGACTCGTGTCCTCAGAGCTGTGGCCTTGCTGCTGTGTAGATACACATATCTGTTAAAATAGCGGGATGTCTGTTTTGCCCATAGCAATGCTGTAAAATTTTAATTTTTCCTGTTAGTATCGGCGGTGTTAGCATAGAGGCTGCTGGCCTTGTTGTTTAGAGCAGACGGTGAACAAAATTGTTTAACCACATGACAAAATCTGGTTCAAAATGTTTTTGTTCTTGTTACACTTTCCGCTCAGTTCAGTTTCATTTTCAGGAGGTGAAAAGGTGTGAAGTGAAGCCGGAGAAGAGTGTACAGACTAAAGAGTGAGGCGAAACTGTGTAAAAGGTCACAGTATTGAGGTTTTTATTCTTTTGTTTACCAGAAGCTGCAAGCTGACATTTCAAAAAGTGAGGGACAGAATTAAGACTTCAAAGACAGGAAAAAATCCTTACAGAGACAAAAAAAAGGCAGAAATAACACACACGGGACACAGCCATCAGGACTACATTTAACAATATCTTGAACAAGACTCCACACCTATCGAGAAACACACTGGCCCTCTATAATGCAGTTTGTACAGCATATATGGGGGAAATGGTGAACAGGGACCAATTCACCATGTTCAACTGTTTCTATCTACTGAAGACCCAGGAGTCATAATCTATAATGTAGTTTACATTACTGTAATTTTTAAAAAAGACTTACTTCAATTATTATTTCTTTTTTAGATATGCCATCCACTGAGCATGTCCTATTTAAGTCCTGTGAGGATAAAGGAAAATTGCTTCATTGCTACAATATATTTCATAGCCTTGCCATAGCATTAATCATACTGCATATAGCTTTAAGATGGCCTTGAGACATTTAAACATACTGACACCATATTAATCTTTCACAGGTGCAGTCATAACCATTTTTACATTGTTATATCTTCATACACATATTGCAGTTCTGTGCCCATAAAGAGTTGAAGCTTTCCCAGGTAATTAAAGGTCACAAGCTTCATTCAGCGTTATGTCTGGGTGATCCATTGGTTAAGAAGCCGGGAGCTTAAGAAAGATTGCACACATGCTTACAAAACACATATACACATCTGTCCTCCACTGACTGATGTCCCCCTGGTCCCAGCTCCTATATTTGTTCCACTTTTAACAGTAATACACAAAACCCTGGACTCGGACCTCTCTCTCCCACAGTCAACACAATACCCGTAATAATCACAAACAGAGAGCAACACAATTATCATAAATCCAGTAACTCCAAAAACATTAATAACCTCCGGCCTCTTCAAAAATCTCAGCATTCATTGAACTCTACTGTCAAAAATCCACCAGTCTCAATTAGTATGGCACTTTTAAATGTCCGCTCTCTGTTGAACAAGTCTTTTATTATTAATGATTTAATTTTAGATAATAAACTTGATTGTTTATTTTTAACTGAAACATGGCTGGGTTCGGATGCACCAGTTGTTCTCACTGAGGCCTCCCCACCAAATTTTAATTTCTCTTTTTCCTTTAGAAGTGGTAAGAGAGGTGGTGGGACTGCATCTTTAACCAATAACACACTCACCACCAAACAAATTTTATTTGATCATTTTACCACTTTCGAATTCCACGCTATTGTTTTCAGCAGCCCTCCAGTTTTATCTGTCACAATTTATAGACCACCTAAAGACAGTGCTGCTTTTATCAAGGAATTCTCAGAATTTTTAACAAACATACATTCAAAATATAAAATGATAATTCTAACCGGTGATTTTAATCTGCACATAGATAATCCTTCTGACCCTACATCAAAAGAATTCTTAAACATTCTTCACTGTATGGATTTTACCCAGCACGTCACGCAGCCGACTCACAACAGAGGACACACTCTGGACCTGGTCATCACCCATGGGCTGTCCACCAGTGTGTCCTCTGTTGTTGACTTAGCTGTCTCTGACCACTACTGTGTGTTTTTTAACATCACCGGTTTTATTCAGCGGGAGACCTCGGTGCGAACTGTGAGGAGGCGCTATCTAACCTCTGAAGTGGCTGCAAATTTTACCAGGATTTTAGACGAATGCCCCCCTGTGATTCTACCTGCACCCTGTGATTTTATTTTTAATCATTTTAACCTAAAACTGAAGAAAAGCCTTGACTCCGTTGCTCCACTCACCACCAAAAAGATTAACGTAAAACGTGTATCACCCTGGAGAAACGAAGAAGTCAAAAAACTCAAAAGAAATTGCAGGGCAGCAGAAAGGAGATGGAGGAAAAATAAAAATGAAATCAACTATCAAATACTTTGCGAGCAACTTAAAATTTACAATAATACACTAAGGAATTCAAGAAATTCATACTTCGCCAAAATAATCAGTAATAACAAAAATAATCCCAAGGTCCTCTTCTCCACCATAGATCACTTATTTAACCCTGATTTTAACAGCTCCCAAAGACCCCCCACAGACTCACTCTGTGAGCAGTTTGCAGACCACTTCAGGGGAAAAATCAACACCATCAGATGTGATATTTTATCTTCTCGTGATATGATTTTAAACACATCTGAGGGCCCGACTGTACCTGAGGAGACACTGGACAGCTTTGTCCTGGTTAATGCTGAGAACCTTAAGAAAGTTTTCTCCACAGTGAGACCCACCACATGTCTTTTAGATCCAATCCCCTCTCCACTTTTTAAAACACTTTATGGATTTTTTGAAGCTGAGCTTTTATACATGATGAATTGCTCTCTTCAGTCGGGTGTCTTCCCTGCTGACTTTAAAACGGCGGTGGTGAGGCCCCTTCTGAAGAAGAGCAATTTGGATTGCAATAATTTTAATAACTACAGACCTGTATCCAACTTACCATTTTTAAGTAAAATTTTAGAAAAACTTGTTTTTATTCAGATTAATGATTTTCTGAATGATAAACAGATCCTAGAAATATTTCAGTCTGGATTTCGGGTGAACCACAGCACAGAGACGGCTCTCCTAAAGGTTTTAAATGATATTAGATGTAACTGGGACTCCCAAAAGCTCACAGTCCTGGTGCTACTGGATCTAAGCGCAGCTTTTGATACAGTAGACCACGCTATACTTTTAAACAGACTGAAACACATGGTGGGCCTCTCTGGTACTGTACACAACTGGTTCACTTCCTATCTCTCAGACAGAACTTTTATGGTGAGTATGGATACATGCTCCTCTAAGATCCATAAAATGACATGTGGTGTGCCTCAAGGGTCGGATTTAGGCCCTGTACTTTTTAATTTATATATGCTCCCTCTTGGCGGCGTCATCAGGAGGCATGGAGTGAACTTCCACAGTTACGCTGATGATACTCAGCTGTATATCTCCGTGTCTCCTGATGACACCAGACCAATGGATGCCCTTTTTAACTGTATTGTAGATATAAAATCTTGGATGGCAGAAAACTTTTTACAGCTTAACCAGGACAAAACTGAAGTTTTAATCATCGGTCCTGAGGCTCAGAGAGAGAAACTCTTATCTAAATTACAGGCATTTTCACTATGCCCTTCACTACAAGTGAAAAACCTGGGTGTTATTTTTGACTCTGAGCTTGGTTTTATCCCACATATTAAACATGTAACCAAAATTGGATTTTATCATCTAAAAAATATAGCCAGAGTCCGCCCTATTCTCTCTCGGGCCAACACGGAGATGCTGATGCATGCTTTTATTACCAGTCGCATTGATTATTGTAATGCCCTGCTCTCTGGTCTCCCCAAAAAGAATATTTCACCTTTGCAACTTTTGCAAAACTCTGCAGCTCGTGTGCTGACGAAGACCAGAGGGCGGGCCCACATTACACCGGTTTTACAATCGCTGCATTGGCTCCCCGTGTGTTTCAGGATCGATTTTAAAGTTCTTTTATTGGTTTTTAAATGTCTTAATGGTCTTGGGCCTTCTTATCTTTCAGATCTGCTTTTACCATATGAACCCTCACGGACCCTGAGGTCCTCTGGTACTGGCCTTTTGATTGTCCCTAAAGTCAGGACACATACTCACGGAGAGGCAGCTTTTCAGTGGTATGGTCCTCGACTGTGGAACAGCCTGCCGGAGGAGCTCAGGACCGCAGAGAACGTTCATGTTTTTAAAAACAGGCTCAAGACCCACCTTTTTAATTTAGCTTTTAACTAACGTTATTTATTTTATGCTTATTTATTCTATCCTGTTATTCTATTTATATTATTCATTTAGTTTTACCTAATATTTACTGATTTTATTCTTATTCATTTTTTATCTTCTTACTCTGTTTATACTTATATTTATATTATATCCCACTCTTATTTATTTTATCTTTTTATCCTGTTTATATTCTTATTAGGTCATATCTCCAGTGTTTCCTCGGAGGGGGTTCTCTGCACCGGGGCTGTGATAGACCGTGGCTGCTGGGGCCCTGTGGGTCCTCTGAGCCTGGCTGGGGGGCTTCTTAGCCTCCCTCCTGCTGTGTGCCCAGCCTGGAGGCTGCGGTCTGTGACCGGCTCCCGGTGCAGACAGCTCCCTGTGATAGTGTTTCCTCACTTGGCTAATACGTACCCAGCCCAATTTTACTCTTTAGGTGTGTGTGTGTGTATGTGTGTACGTGTGTGTGTGGGGGTGGGGGGGTGGGGGGATGTGTGTATCATGACCGCTTCTGTTAATGACAGTGCGGGGGATGAGTGGGAGGGTGAGGTGGGCTGCTTTTAACCATGTAAAGCACTTTGTGCTACAGTTTGTATGAAAAGTGCTTTATAAATAAAGATTGATTGATTGATTGATTGATACTACATATAACCTAGAAACAGATTTGAGTAGAGGCCTGAAGGCACTCAGTTAACATGCTGCACTGGAGCTTCTGTCTTGACAACAGGTGACGAGTGGAGAGGACCAGCCCCTGGAGACCACAGAGGCCTGAGTTTATTGCCTTCTTTGGAAGAAGATGCCAAAAAAGAGGAACCTCTATGCTGCAGTTAATTCTTAAAATACATGAATGTTCTGTACATGCAAATTATGTGATTGTAAACGCAAGAGGGGGCGTCATAATACCCTGATGCTATAAAAGCAATCTGAAGTATAATTTTGGCGAAGACCCTTGCTGATGTGTGCAGTGATTGTCTTCCCGCGCGTGTACTTCAATAAAAGATCGCTTTGACCCAAACCTTCTGGACTGTCTTGGTTTTGTACTCTCTACCAATTTCGAACCCGTAACAGTCCTTTATTGATATATAATGTAATTACATTTTGGGGGGGGAGGGGGGGTTGTTGGCAAAACAAAGAGTATGCATGCATGCATTTTGAGAGAATGATGTGACATATGTACTCACGTTCTCTTTCAACGCTTGCTCCACAGTGGGCGACATCATGACGGCACAGAGGACGGTGACCAACAGGAAGTACAAGGCATACATGATTCGGGTCCCTGTGGATTGTTTGATCTTCGGGCAGCACTTACAGCAGCACGAGCAGGCCGCTGAGCCGCAGCAGCAGGCCAGCTGCATGCAGAGAACAAGGCAGAAAAGGTGGAAGAGAGAGGGGGACAACAACAACAACTTTATTATCACTCTTCAGAACTTAAAGCAGCTTCTCATACAGACGTTATGTGTTTTGTGGCGGAGCTGGGAAAACCAGGCGGCAGTGCAGTTATCTCTCTCAGCAGTTTCACTGGATAAAAGTAAACTGGTAGAAAAATATTCCCTGAAATTGGCTTATGTCTCCACCACCCTGGGCATGCCCAATCTTGTCAGGCCTGGTTAGTACTTGGATAGGAGACTGCCCAGGAATACCTGCATGCTAAAAGTATTCCTGGGCAAGAACCCAGAGTTGCTTTCGATCAATTTATTGGACTGTGTAAATATTACATAGAAAACGGTGCTTATGTGTACTCTCAAGAGTACTCAATTTGAGCACAAAATTACTATACAGGAACCAGTCCATTTAGCTACATTCTAACCTGGGGAACAGTGGATGAAAAGACATGCATGCCATGATATCTGCACACAGTATGAAATGTTTGATAATTATATGTCATATTTAATCCCATCACTTCAACTGATATAAAATCAAATATCATATTATGAACATTTTAACACTCCACCCTTAGACTCTATTCAGTTAAGGCAAATTGCATGAGAAAGAAAAAATTGTTATCAGAATAACAGGACCAGGTCAGACTGACATGCAACATGCACATAGCAGAGATAACAAAATGATCTAAAACTAAAATTCCCAGCTTAAATCCTCTTAGTCAATAAACTGTACAAGGAACGTTATAGGAGGTTTCCTGAGTTGTCTTCATGAGATGCATTGCAAATCTTTTACTTTTAGTTACAGTATCAGCAGTTTCAAATCTATCTGGTCTGTGGGAAACCAAACAGTTTTGTTTGCTATTGCAGATGAGTTTCAGTGGTGTTGTGCAACCGTATTAGAGCAAACTTCATTCTATTAAAAAGCTTTCCATGCTTTACACTCAGCACTTAACTGAGTTTACGTTTTCTACTGAACAGTGAATAACAAAAAAAGGATCCCCATTCATGCTTCAGTCAGAGCCCTCTCTTTCCTTCACAGAAGAAACTTTTGAGGATTACAAGACAGTGACGGCAGTTGTCTGAACACACACACACACACACAAACAGAGGCCTACTCTGTTTCTTCTGATAGGCGGTCATATAGGAGGAGGACAGTTACATAAAGGCGGGCCTTGTGTCCTTTAGGAAAGAAGAGGCTCTATAATTCTACAGCACTGGGTCTTTCTGTAGCCACCCCACCCTGCTTTTGTAAGCTTCCTACCCCTCACCATGCAGAATAAACTTCTATGGTGAGAAGTAAAACTTTGTTGTGGGGAGCAGTCAGGTGTGGTGGCACCAAAGTTGTCACCATGCCTGACTGCTTCCCACAACACAGTTTTAGTCAGGGGTGGAGGGCTTGTACGCACCATTTCCATTTCTAAATTAGTCCACTCTCCTCCTTTGGGACAGAGCAAAATCTTTCTTGAGCTATGAAATTAGCTCCTGTAATTATGGCATTAGGTGAAAGGCAGTAAATTATAAGCAAATGGCAATAATGACAGTGCCATTTCTGTGGACTGGAACATCCAATGAAGGTTGCACACTGTCTAATGGCATTAGCTTATAGGCCAAAGTGCCCACATTTTAAATTTTTGGCCTTAAAATTAAAAGACCAAAGTATTTTTTATGTATACGTCTTTCTGCATCTGCATTTTTAAGCGGTGTGTCTTCCTGTATAACACCGGAAATGAGTGTTTATCTGATGCTATGTTGGTTAATATGTTCTCGTTTCCTTACAGACATGCTAATGCATCCTAGTGAGATCACGTCACTTTGCATTTTAGTCAAAACAGTGGCCTTATCTTACTTCTAGGAGTTTGTGTCCTATGTAAGTGTATAATATAGCTAGGGTGTACTGAGGTTACAAAGCAGCTCTGCAACACTGTCTGCTCTACAAGTAGCACCGTTTTAGTTTTACTGCCTCTCTACAGTATACATGTAAACATTGAATTGTTTGACTCTTTTGTAGGTGGTCAAAATGTACAAAAAATCCCCCAAAGCAAACAAACAAATATTCACATGCCAGCTTCAGTTCTGCAAAAAGCAACCATAAAGCAGAAGCTTTATGGGTATTTTTGGCTTGTATTATACAGGACTAAGTCTAAGGCATACTAAACCTAATTTAGAAGGAATGACTGAATGATTAATTAATGCATGTTCATGCTAGAGCTGTGTAATGAACTTGAGACATTTCAGGGTACAGACAGTTTTATGTCATTACAGCACATCACGTGGCCATGTGACATCACTCTTGCAACGTGTTGCAGATGTAACAGGGCAATGGTGGCAGGAGCCAGCCCAACGTAGCCTCAGTTGCGATCACACTTTTTAAAACAAGACAGAGACAATCCTATCTGCAACATCTGTCGTGGAACACGTCTAATCTAAGGAAACACCTGGTTAAACAAAATATATCTAAAAACTGAAGTGCATATTGTGTTTGACAGAATGAAAGCCAAACAGCGGAAGACCTGGAGCTAACGTTAGCATGTCTGTCGACAGTGTAAAAGAAGTTTAACCTGTGAATGATGATGAAACTTTTAGTAAGACATAGACAGCATCATCAACGTCTTCTTCAAGTATTTAGCTTGTTGGAAAAGTTGTTGCCAGAGAATCCATCCTTTTTTCACTATGCTGGCTAACATTTTAAGTAAATAATAAAATGTTTCAACTGAGGAGTATGGACTTTGTAAGAGGAAGATTTTTTAATTGATCGTTTCAAAATGAATTAAACACTGAAAAAAGCTACAGTTGATTGCTGAATCAAAGGTACCGGTACTGATATTGGCAGAAACGTGAAACGGCAAACAACAACAGCACAAAAGCAAAAGTGTCCTAAAACCGGTTGTACCACATAGAAGACATACAATGTCTTCATCGACAGCAAGCACTCCCTGCAAGCAGACGGGCCATCCCTGGACTGTCAGTGGATCATGAACGTGCTACTTCTGCTGAACCATAAATTCTGCTTCAGGTGTGAAGATGTGTGTGACTTCATGATGGGGTGATATGGTACTATGAGGTCATTAAGATAAGATGGGCCCTAATTAATCAACACCTTGTACCTGAGGAGGAGGACTTTAAATTCAATTAACTGGGAGCCATTGAAGAGAAGCCAGTATAGGAGAAATACCAACCGTGTTGGTTTATTCAAGCATGAGAATAAGGATGAGCCTATAAACTTGGCAAATACTTCAAGCTAAAGGGAACACAGTTTATTCCCAGTTACAGTCCAGCTGTGTACATCTGTACACAGTTTACCAATGCTTGAGTATTGGCAAACTGTATCAAGACGTTTGAAACGCTGCCACAAAGGTCAAATGTGCTTATTTCTGCTTTCATGCGTACACGGGCTTGCAGCCTTGAATCTAACCCTTTGCCTCCCGGCCTCAACACACAGCTTAAGAGAATAAACGGTTTCCTCTTTCTCTGCTGCGCCCACGTCTTTCTCAATGGGTGATTAATTAGCCACAATAGATTGAAAGTAACCAAGAAAAAAACAGAACAATTTAGGTTGTGAGGGTGTTTAGATTTAATTAGTTAGGGGGTGTTTCACCAGCGGACTGCACGCAGCACGGGGGCCCAACGGTAAACTCTGCAGAGCTGACAGGGAGGGGGGTGTCATGAGAAGGGGCAATGTCTCGAGGAATTCCACCACATACAGAGACAAAAGGGTATCCGTGGAAACCAGCGTTGACCCTACCCACTCGATGAAGCACCCACCTCCTCCACTGCCCCACCAGCATATCGACAGGTGGTTGGCGGATCAGCAGTTTGCAGCCCTACTTAAATATCAACAGCAGTCCCCCATCTGTGCCATAGAGCGGCATACCATGACACATTAAAGATGACACATGGCTACTAGCAAAGCGCTAGTCTGGTCTAGAGTTAAATTAAGCCTAGACTCTCACAACCCACACAAAAAAACCTCACCACACTGTGATTGTGGGACTTTCACTTCTCTCTTTTTCGTGTCACCAGAAACTCTGTTTCATTATTTTAATCCTATTCCTTTCATCCTCCCCAACATGTTACTGGAAGATTTAGTGATGTCATTTCTTTTCTTCTTATTATTTTGTCCTCTTCGCCCTTTGTCTGTATTCTTCTGCTGTCCTTAACTATTTGTCACTGACCCCTTAGTGCTTCAGCTTTTCTAGAGGTGGTGGTAAAGACGATGTTGCCTTTCCTTTACACAAAGACATACCGACTCAGAATCCATGAAGACGGGGTGGATGGGACACAGTGGTGAGAATACACTTAGAAAAAAATCACATTTAAAATAAGGAAGCTGAATAAGTCTGAATAATATTAGCTTCCTCAACAGGGAGTTTGGCCTAAAGATGGACGGTTGCGTAACAAACGCGACAGTCTTGCGTTCCACCCAAAGACGATATCTGCGACGGCTGTAAGCTGTTTGATTTCATGAGGATTACATTCCTTTCACCCCTCTTTTATGCTCCGCTGCCTTTCATCCTTAAAGCGCCCACGATGAAAATGACTGGAGCATCTCGCAAACAGGAAATGGAAAGGATGGCCTAAATCAAACCCACTGGGGTAAACCCCAGCGCACATAGCCACGCTTATGCAACACAAAGAGAAATGGGTCATACACTATACCACTGTAAGGACCACAAAGGAGAATGAGGATTTCAGATACAGAGCCAGTTGACACCAGTCCTGACAGTGAGTAAACAAGTCCATCTGGCAGACTCTGGATTTCTAAAAGAATAAATGTATTTGGTATCTGTGTTTTGCTGTATTGATTTCAGATTGTGACTTTACGTTTATCAGCAGACGTGTCATGATGCACACCCAACAGCAAACTGGGAAAAACATACACACACACTGACAGGAATGACTCATGAAAAAGACAGGCAAAAACATCCTGACTGGAACAATGTGGAGCGACAACGTCCCCGCAAGTTTAAACCTCATGCTGATTCGCTCATTCGTCACATCTTATGCACTATTTATTCCATGCCCTATTTTAGTTTGGTACACAAATCCTTACAGACTACACTGTAGCTGGCTGCTTTAAAAATCTTTGGGACTTTTTGCTGGTTAAAGCTTAATGATAGCGGCCACTGTTCAAAGCACATTGAATCACGAGAAGCCACTAGCTCTGACACACCCTGTTATCTCAAATTACAATGCTTTGTGTTGCAGGCGGGTTACGGGAAACCAGCAAACAAAATAAAGTTTAGGGCAACAGAAGACGATGCGGGATCTTTCTCACATGTCCAGTTGGCGCAAGCTTCCAGACCAAGATCTACTCCCCTTTCCCTCATACTGTTGAGTGACAGCTCCACTATTGTCTATATAGCTAGGCAGCTGTATACACACAGCAAAAATGTATCACTCCACTGTTTCCTGTACACAAAGGGAGGTCTTTGCTCTCTCTCTCTTGGCAAATATAGCCCCCTAGCTACAACCAACACAGAGAAACTTTAGTCCGGTGGAGAGAAAAGAAAAGAAAGTAACAAAAGAGAAAAAAAAACAAACTGTGGTACTGCGAGGAGCAAAAACAAAACAAATTCTATCAGACGAAGGTGTTTGTCATGAAATAAGCAAAGGAAACAAACTAAACAAGAACAGGAAGATGGTCAAGATACAAGGCGGTATCACTTTTTTTTTTTTTTTGTTCACACGGGAGGCTGTTTCACTTCACTCACAGTTGTGAGTTTCAAAACACAACCAGCTAAAAAAATAATAATAAATGATAAATCAGAGACACAGACATATGTGATAAGGGGGAGGTTGAGAAAGAGACACATTATGACTGGTTTGTGGCAATTCAGTGGGAAACAAAAAGGATGAAGGGCTGCCAGACATGTCCCGGTTTGGGAAAACAAGTCCCTGCTGCTCGCTGCTGACCACAGCAAAATTCCTGAGGGGAAGTTGAAAACAGCAGACATCTCTGATGTGTACACAGTTAGAGAGTAATTCTGATCATATGACAGAGCCAGAAATGTATTTTGGATAGGAGTGCTCCAGATGTTTGCAGGCAGAATTCACTAAGGCTGGTTTTACAAGTCGAGTTTAAAAGGTAATCACCTACCCCCGCTGCTGCTTTACAGCTACTGTGTCATGACCCCATTTACTGATGGGTCAGCTCTGTTTCAATGAGCGGTGCTGGCTCTTTACACACCACTTCTTCTGATTTTTCACCACTCCAATGAGGGCCTGAAGACTTCTTTATCAGTATGTTTGCAGAAAGTGACACTCCATCCTCTTGACTCTTGTACCCTGGTAAGGGTGCCTGCTCCATGGCTGTGATGCGTAAAGACACCCACATGATTTCAGTGCTCTCACCACACTTTCAGCCAACACTTTGCAGCGCTCTGGACTCCACTCAACGCTGAACTAAAGCCTTCAACCTGCCCTTGCCCCCATCGCAACATGGCATACATCCCTGATCCCACTGAGAAATTACAAGTGAGCTGCTCCCACGTTGTGCTTCCTGCTGCCTTCAGATCTCTCCCAAACAACAGCCACCCTTGTCTAATTTCAACCTTCAAGCCAGGGAGGAAATTAACAGACCACACACCAGTTTGTGCCACTCTGAACCTCAAGTGTGGCAAATATATTCACACGCACGAAGTTAATTGCAAGCATACACTTTAATAGAGATGGCAAGTAAACGGGGTGTCTGTGACAGGGATTAGCACACCACCAGCACAGCAAGACAAAACTGATCTTATTCTTTGCCCTTCATTTCCTCTTTAATCCCACTCTGTGAAAAGAGCAGGAAATAGAAGTGACCTCCCTCAGTTTAGGGATGTGCATATGTAATTAAATTCCTAGCCAGATCAGCTCAGCAGTGGTAACCCACTGGTCAGAGCCCAATCTGTAAGCTGTAGAAAACACTCTCAGCATGAAAGGAAACCTCTCTGACTCTGAACCACCACCCTTTTAAAGTATTTCTGTAGCTTCACGGCACTAGCACCTCTCATAAAAGTGATGCAAGCAAACAAATCAAACATCCACAAATTATTTAAAGCAGCAAAAGCAAGCAAATGTGTTATAACCAATCAATAGTCCAAACAGTCACGCTACTGTTATTACAGGGCACAAAAAAACAAACTAAACTAAAACAAGAACATATGTGGCTTTAGGGGATTTGTTTGCTTTAAAATAACAATGATTTAAACATGAAAAAGTAATCAAAAATTTGGTTGGCTTTCAGTCCACACAGTATGCAAGTAACTGTTTATTCTATACGGAGAAATACTGCTTTAGTGATGTATAATTACAAAAATAAAAGATACAAAACAACTGTCCTTTAAAAAGCAACAAGGGCACATTTAAAACGGTGCCGAAACAGAAAAGAAACCAAGACAAAGACAGACTTATTGTTTTTGTTGGGTATATAGCTATGTTTACTTTTCAGCAGAGCCTTTCAGCACCTATATATGTAAATAACTGTAAATAACAAGTTAGACCGAGCCACAGCTGGCTAGCCTCTTCTTTAGCTCCTCCATCTGTTTCAGTGTTTTAGGAGCTGGGGAGTAAGATGTGCTTAAAAAAGAAGTGTAACTGTCCTCCACAGCACTCACTTAATCACAGCCGTGGCTCGTTGTTGGCTGTGCCCGTCAACACATTTCAGTATTAACGGCCGCATTTCCCGTAGTTTTGTCTCGCTTCGCTTTGTCCTCCAACGGCTTTACAGTGAAGTTATCCAGTCAGCTCAATGAGGAGGAGGAGGAGAAGGAGGAAGAATGGGGTTATAATTAATTATTTCGCGCTGTTATTACATTAAAAGGCAGCTCGATAAGGCTGACGGGAATCACCGAGACTCGGGACAGAGGCTGGCTGGCTTTAGCCGACGGTAAACGGCGAGAGACGAGGACAAAAAACAGTAAACAATACGGGAAGGGTCAACGTTGAGCACGTCTCATTGTTACAGCGTTTCAAACCGCTGAAGAACAACAAACACACACACACAACAGTAAGTCAGGGTCGGCTATTGTTACTCACCTGCGCGACACAACAAGGAGTACACATGACGAGGGGACAGAATAAATAAAATCCGTTTCAGAGTGAGGACAGCTCGGGGATTTCTCAGCCGCTTTCCTTCTTCCTCCACACAAAATCAGCAACACACGGGGAACCAAAGCGCTTCTGCTCCGTCCACCCAGCCTTCCTGTCCCCCCTCCCCTCTCTTTTTTTTCTCCTCTTCTGGTCTCTCCTCCCACTGACTGACTGACTGCACATCACCGCCAAACAACAAGGCTCAGCGCAGAGCTGCACCGGCTCTGCCACAGAGAGCATCAGAGAGATGACTAAATAGGTTATATCACATTTACTGTCACTAAAAAAAAACCCTTATTGGCATTCTCAGATTACACGTTAGACGTAACACAAAGCCACGTGCCACACAAGTTAGACCCCTGGCCTGAATGTTTAAAATATATGAAATAATATGGATTTTAAAATACTATAAGAAAGCTGTATTATAAGTAAAAAACAAAAAAACAAAAACAAAACTCCAAACAAACAAACAACAACAAAAAACAAAACAAAAACAAAGGGGTGGGTCCAGGATTAAAAAATAAAATTAAAAAAATAGTCAACAGCTATATCCAGACACAGGATGACCTGGATCTGATCCCTCCATGGCTCATTAATCATCAACGCCGAGCTGTTAAGTATTGGTGGTATTCTGCTTATATTCACATTTAATTATTTCAATTGGGAGGAAACGTCTATCATTTAAGTCACCTGTGTTTTTAGGTACAACAAAAAATGGCAATGAGTCTGACATGCACACAAAGCCCGGATGAATCCCTGCATAAAATATATTTCAAATGATATATAACCTACCAGAAATAAGGACATTTTAACATCACATAATATAATTTAATACCCTATTTATCCCAGAATACTGAAATAATTTTGCCTCAAATGTATTACTTGTAAGTCAATAGATGGGTAAAATGAAAGGGCAGGTGACTTGCTGCCACACGCTTATACTGTATAATGAACTTGCATTTTTCTATAAATCAAAAGCTGGACGTTATCTCGTCTTTATCATCCCACTGCACTTGTTCACTTGGCTGTATCTTGCTGACTCATAAGTATGAGTAAGTTTCTCTTTGTCCAAAAAACCCTGCTCGTGGTTTTTAACGGCATGTGGGCAACTGTGTGTTGAGCTCAGCAGTGCAGTAGGAGTCGGTTTGCTGGCCAATGAAGGGGCCTTGATAAGGCTGAGCTGCTAAGGCTGCTACTGTAGCTCTCTGTGGCTTGTGTTGCCGTTTGCCAACACTGTCATATGACCAAATGACTCAACACACACACACTTTTTGTCAGTCACCACTGCCATTGAAAGTCACCCCCAAATTGTGAGACTTTTTAAATAGGCGTGAATCACACGGGACTGCCACTTTATGAATGCATCAAATCCACGGCCCTCTGAAAAGCAGAAAACACGCATCTGCAATGGCCTGTGTAACAGAATCAGGCATATTTTTGATTGAATGTGAAGAGAATATCCATACTGACCTACACACGTCTCAGCCTCCATCTTCACTCTAATCTGATTGTGTTTGACAGGAAACCAAAAAGGGCAGCAGAGCATCAGGCCTCTGACATGTCAGACTGTATCGGATCAATGTAACGTCAAAAAGAAAGGACAGGAAGCAGAAAATACAGATCTGGTATCACACTGTTGCATGATACTGAAGCAGTCCTGAAGACAGTGCTTTTGCTTCAATCCACCTGCTGAGTGAACAAACCACAAGTGCACTTCAGCTCACGGGCAAAGTGAATGCTGTAGACGTGAAGTCAGTCAGTACTGTGTGTGGACTGTTACTGTGTGAATTCATAAGTGTTAGGAAGACGTCGGTTTTCAGATTTGACCACACAGGCTATTAATAAAACCATCACTACCAACCTCAGCACATCTCTAATCCAAACAGGAAACTTCAACATGAGCATATGCAGCTTTTATTGCTGTGACATACAAAATAATAACAATACAAAAACATTCACATGAAATAAATCCTCACATGTTGGTTTGTTTTTCTTTTTCACACACATAAATAGACGTTTTTCCCCACAGGCTCACAGAGTTTAGGCATCAGTGAAGGAGGACCAGAGCCAACGCTACTGACAACAGCAGTCTGCTGAAGATCAATCGCTGGCCATCTGGACACAGCAGCATGCTGAATATTTTAGAGTTAACAATTCACATACGCTGGCTACAACTTCTAAAATGTCCTAAAGTCAACCACGTGTGAGGGAGCCTCCACTGGTTATAGACTTTTTTCCTTTTCCTTTTTCCAGTGGACAGTCCTGAGAAATGCAGGAAGCTGAGCCATGCAGTGGTGATCCTCGGATTTAACCCGGTCCCTGGTCAGAAAATGAGCTTCTTCTTCATTGCAGCTGAAAATAACACAAAGGATTTTGTTATAAACATTATTTAAAAAAGAAGAAAAAAAAACAAAACTTAAAAAACCTAAGTTAGATTAGATAGACACGTATTTCTGTTCTATGTGTATGTACGCCACATGCTCAAATCAAGCCTATAATGAGCAACGCGCTACCAAGAGGCACCAAGGATTCTATTATAAATGTTTCAAAAGTCAAAGCCAGATATTTTCCAAACCACAGAGGAGCTGGAAAAGCTTTGAACCTCCCAGTGACACTAAAAGGTTCCACTTTAGTAAAACATACCCTCCCACTAGCCACGAAACTGTGGGCGCGTGTTCGAATTCAGTATTTTCTGAATTTGTAACTGCAGCTAAATGTACAGCCAACACCCGCTGAATTGCTAGGTTAGGTTTCTAACTTCAGCGAGAAGCAGTCAAAAAACTCACAACATGATATAAAAAAGAGAAGAAAAAAAAAATCAGGTCAGTGTTCTAAAATATTCAGCCCCTTTAAAGTCCGCCTCAAACGAGTGTCGCAGACACCTCACGTTTTTGCTGCTCAAACCACAATATAAACAACATGACTGAGAAAATATTTAACCCAGAGTCAGGGTGGTCTTCTGTGGATTAAGGACACACACAGTGGATTTAGTGCAAATATGAGATCATATACGGTCTTTACTTGTCTCCAGGCCTTCGATTTTTCTCTTGAGACCGACTGTCTCCTTCTCCCTCAAAGCCTCGGCCGAACAGTTTGGCCGGGGGAGCTGGGGACCAGGAGTGGGACCAGGCCGATTGCTGAAGTACCTCATCTTTAGAGCCTGCAGAATAAAGGAAAACACCGTTTTATACATCTGTGTCATCAAACATCAGAGTTGTGTCTCTAATCAAAGATGCAAGAAACTGGTTTTTTTTTCTTATTACTGAGATGTGTAATAGAGAAAGTGGAAGATGTGTCATTAATGCAGTTGTTGAACAATGCAGAAGCACAGTCCTTTAGGTTATGATTAATGCAAAATGAGATAGTTCAGGTTTTCTCTCTAATATAATGAGTTATTTAGTGCCTTGCGGTGACTGTTGTGAATTGGTGCTATGTAAATAAAACTGAAGTTGCTCAAACAGAAGGCAAACATTAATTCCTGTGTCCAGTGTTGGGGAGTAACGGAATACATGTACCGCCATTACGTATTTAAAATACAAAATATGAGTAACTGTATTCCGTTACAGTTACCGTTTAAAAAGGTGGTATTCAGAATACAGTTACTTTGTTGAAATAAATGGATTACACGGCGGTCTTTTCCTGTTTCATATGTTCGGCTATGCTCTCTATTTTTGGTAATTCCACACTGGTGGAAACCCAAACAAAACACGCATTAAGAGGCTCTAATGCTTGTGTCTCAATCTCGCGGCCCATGTCACCTCTACTTGCAGCCCGCATAATGAGGTGAAGAAATATTTTAAAAAATTATTCAAAAAATGATTTAATATGAAGGCAATAGGCAGAGTGTTACAGGCATCGCTCTAAAGAATGTAGCCTCATGGGCAGTGTAGTCCATGCTGCAGGGAGAATGGACTGCCACACTCGTTATGTGTCTGTGAGCGCGAGGGAGGGAGAAAAAGAGTCGAAAAGTACGAGTTGTCACCGAGCAGAAACGGGAGCTGGAAGCATGTAAATATAATCATAAGCACTGCAGCCGAGTATCCTTCAGTAATAGTAATAAATCACAGCAATAGTACATTCATGTAGTTGTAAAAAGCATGATAATATATTAAGTAATCCAAAGTATTCAGAATACGTTACACTCATTGAGTAACGTAACGGAATACGTTACAAAATACATTTTGGGGCATGTATTCTGTAATCTGTAGTGGAATACATTTTAAAAGTAACCTCCCCAACACTGCCTGTGTCAGCCTGACCGAGTTTTTGTGTCAGGGATTGTCACAGGTGATGAAAACAGGCTCTGGAGAAGACTGGAGACTGGACTAGAGAAGAAACCAGTTTTCACTGGGAGAGCACCAGCTATGCAGAGCGCATTCACTCGCCTGGATCAGACAATAGCGAGTTTTACTAATATACTGAGACTCCTGAGAAAGAACAAACAACCTACTGCTTACACCTACTACTAAGAAGTTCTTCACACTACACATTTCACTAACACAATCGCTGCTCACCAACACTTCTTCTTTCCAGAGTTAAATCCTTGTGATGTTCTTGTTTCAAAATAATACTCAAATTTAAAAGGTTATAATTTGGACAGAAGAAACTTCGAAGGACGAATTCCAACCAGTGGGAGCTATATTTATATTTATTTATTTTTCCTAGCACAAAGCTGTGTGGCAACCACATCATGACTTGTACGAAGATGAAATGTCTACTTTTTGTTTTGCAAGTCTTGTAAAGTCAAATTTTACAAGCCTATTAGTGGTTTATCTTTGCATTACACTCTTAAAGTAAAGGACACTCTTCACCGGCTGATCACAATGAGAGTCGTACTGCCTGAAGCGAGGCCTGTAATTCTGAGGGAGCTACAAATGAAGCAACAGGGTTTCAGTGCTGAAGCCGATCTAGCAATCATCAAATAGACTGCAGTGTAAGAATGTTAATATTCTTATTTTAAAACTTATCTAAAAATAATTTTAAATGATTTGGTCAATAATATAAAACTGAGAACAGCTACAGTGCTTTAGCTTATTACCTGTGAAGCTGTGGTCCTCGCTGAAGGGTTAAAGGTAAAGAGACCTTGTAGCAGCTCAAGTAAATCGTCTCCAGCTGCACTAAATATATGTTCCAGCGGTGTGCCGGGGAATATTTTGAAGGACACGTAGTCTGGAAGACTACTCAAGCCCTAAAAAGAGATATAACAATACAATGTAAGCAAGAATCCCCACATCTCATCAAAATTGGGCCAAACTGTAAAAAAAAACAAAAAACAACAACAACAACAAAAAACCAAACAAACCCACAGGCCACGTTTCTTCTGTGGGTGTTCCCAGAGCCTCAAAGATCTTAGTAAGCTGGTCGAGATCCGAGTCTCCAGCAAGGAACGGAACCTATAGCAAACGGGAGTGTAGAGAGACATTAGCATGAATATGAAAATAGCTGCGTCCCCTGAGACTACCTGCTCATATCTTTGAAGTGAGGTTTATTTACCCGAAGCAGCAACTCTGCCAAGATGCATCCCACTGCCCACATGTCAACACCCACACCGTACATCCTGGCACCAAACAGGAGCTCAGGTGATCGGTACCACCTGGGAAAGACATGAATGAACAATAAATAGAGACATATTTTACAGACCTTGCAACCTGGACTTCTTAGTATAATTCTGTCACATTTAACCAGTCCTAGTTTGGTTAAATGTTTGATTAAATCATGGAAAACATAAAAAAAAAAAATACTGCAGCTCTGAAGAATTTCTAATGAGAGTAACTCTGGAGAAGTTCTGTATTTTTAATGAGGTAACATGGAGACTAATCTGACCTGGTAACAACTTGATGTGTGTAGACTCTGCTAGGGCTGCCAAAAGACTTGGCCAAACCAAAATCAGCCAACTTCAACACCCCACTGCCATCTAACAACAGATTATTGGGCTTCAGATCCTGCACAAAAAAAGAAAAAAATTAAGAGGAAAAGGTCCAAAATCTAAATTACAAATTAGACATGAGCATATTTATGTGTAAATGCTGCACACAAGTTTTCTTACCCTGTGTAGGACCCAGTGCTGGTGCATATACTCTAATCCCTGCAGAGTCATGAGGATGTAGGCTTTGATGTTGGCTGGAGTTAAGACTAAACTAGTGTCTTTGATGATAACCTTAAAAACAACAAAACAAAGACCAAGAGTCATACGTACAGCCAGACTTCTCATAATTAATAACATCCATGCATTAATTCATGGTTTTTCATAGCTCTAGGCCACACACACACACAAAATTAAAATACACTTTTCTGAGCTGACGAGACAATCAAAAACATCTGGAAAATATCCATATGAAGAATTCATCCAAGATAGAGCAGTTCAGCCTTCATAACAAGAACCATCATCACCTTTGAATGCAGGAGTCTAACTAAAGCTAACCTTGCAGTCCAAAAATATATAGGCTTTTATAATATAGGCTTTTATAATATAGGCTTTTAGCACCGGTAATAAGATCAGCATCACATTTCACCCTCATGTGCATCCTGTTTTTCTGCTGCCTGTAATGGCATCACTTCACTGAGCAGCCAAAAGCAGAGTGATATTGATTATTTTTAAGTGCGTTTATCTTATTTTGCATCATTCGATTAGGGTCTAAAGCATTACTGGTGGGCGCCTATTTGGAGCCTTTTTATGCTTAGATAATCCAAATAAAAGCCAGAGTAACACCTAGCTTAGCACTGGTGACATTTTGTTTGACCTCTTGTTCATGCTTTCCTGGATACTCGACTTTAATCTGACCTTACACTACGAATGTGAACAAAGGGTAAAATTTCCACCTGCTGGCCCACAAGGGAACTGCAGCATAGAAAAGAAAACTTTTTTTTAAAAGAAATATTTAACAGATTAGAGATGACTGAAAAATTTTCTCCACACAGAAGCAGTCATAATGCAAAACATGACATCTTCAGGTTTTGTTACAAACAAACAAATAAAATAATATCATACAATACTGTACTCTTTAGGCAAAACTGTGCTGGAAGACGTTTCTAAAAATAAAATAAGTAAGTCTAAGATTTGGCAGTCTGTTTGTGACTTTAAGAACTCTAAATGTTATATTATTAATATTTAACTACAGATAAGAAATGTATTCTATTTAATAGGGGTGCAACAATACTCGTATCGGTATTGAATGTTCGATACAGTGCTTTCAGTTCGGTAGGCATATGTATGAACAATACAAGTTTTTTTTATTTATTTTATCAACTTTTCTTCTGATGATGCTGTCTGTGTTGAGCGCTCAGTGGATCTGCGTTCGACTACTCCGTCTAGGCTACACTGTCAGTGCAGATCCACTGAGCGCAGCGCAAGCTAGCGAGACAGAAGTTAAGCTTGTTGCAACATGGCAACTGCCTCAGAGCTACCCGAAATTGAACCTCCCCCACCCTCATTCAGATCTGGCGTTTGGAACTATTTTGGTCTTCATGTGAAGTATGACCCTGATGGTAAGCGCGTCATGGACAAAAGTAAAACAGTATGTTGAATGTGCCACGCAATGCTCAATTACATTGTTGGGAACTAGTGCGTTAGCGCAGTTAGCTCGTTAACATGTTGACGCTGTCCAGCCCCACACACTGGGCGATCTGCGGTAACTCGTTAACGGAGATTTGCGGCGTTATGACGTTAATGTCATTTTAACAAGATTAACGCTGGCAGCACTAATGGGAACACAACAAATATGATTGTACATTTACGCCGACATCATCCTAGTGCAAAGACAAGTGGAAGCAGACAAAAACAACAAGCACGCATGCTACAAACTTTACCCGAGTCATTTAGACAGCCGTTAGCACATGATTCTCCTTATGGGGACCTGATATGTTTAATATGCTGCTGAGAATATAGTCCAGAAGAAGCGTATAGTATAGCTTTTATTTTGGAAAGAGCCATTTCTCTGTAATAAACTCTCTTTTCCAAAGATGAGTGATTTCTCGATCAGATAGATTTATTTTTTTTAATTATTTTGTTATTTCAGCAACATTACATTTAAAAACTGTACTTTTGAGTTAAAATATATATTTATAATTTTAATAAATGACAAATTAAAAAGGCATGAACATTTTTTTGTATCGAAAAAAGTATCGAACCGTGACACCAAAGTATCGAACCGAACCGAACCGAACCGTGAATTTTATGTATCGTTGCACCCCTACTATTTACTCGTTCACACTGTGCTCGGATCAGCTGGTTGTTGTGCTTGTGGCCTTTCAAACACCCCTTTCTAACAGAGAAGTTAGAGTTGTGGAGAAAATAACAACGACACTTATTTCAAGTTTTTTATCAAAATACTATTTCGAGTTTAATATGAACATTTTGAATTATTTTTTGAGACAATTTTTTTTTCTTCCTTGGTGACTAAAGCCGAGAAGTAAAATGTATCAGCTGCTCAGGAAGAAATAAAAGAGACAGAGAAAGTGACATACGATCAAACAATGAAGGAGCATAGAGAAAAACTATTCTTTTTATATATTGCAAACATTTGCACTGTTATCGGTATTTGTACACTATTTTATATTATTTTTTGACAATCTTTAAAGCCATTATTCAATACATTGTTATTGTTAAATAAATATCGTCAAATAATCGAGATCTCAATTTCAGTGAAAATAATCGTGATTATCATTTTTGCCATAATCGAGCAGCCCTAGTAGCATGTAAAAGTAAATGTGTGAATGGAACAAGATGAAAGCCTAAATTATTATTTGCTCACAAACTGATGCGAGAATAATGATATTTAGTGCAATTGTTCTTAAAATGGGGGAAAAAACCTTCCTGTTTTTAAGGAAAGGTTTATTGTATTATTTTTTATTCATAGTTTATTTTTTGCTTAAATATTTTAAGGATTTAGAGAACAGATGTATGTATATCTGTGTAGGTATATAGTCATTGCAGCTAGTAATGCAGGCATGCATTACACTTTAAGATATTCACACTGTTAAATGTGTTTTATACCTTTTCTTTTCCTCAATGTTTCCTTTTCCTTGTTATTCGGAGATATAGGAACAATTAATAAGATTTGTTTGACTAAAAACAAATCTCTAAGTTATATTTTTGGAGCCGTGATATGCATTTTTTTATGCTTTTACTTAAACATATTTACACTGATGAACAGTACAGCACATTGTTATACTGCCAGTTGATTTAACTGTATTTTATAATGTCCCATAATGCTTTTAGTTACAATTGTGAATGAAATGCTCCCACTTATACAATGACAACTGAGCACTACGAAGCACCAAAGCAAAGACACACACACACACACACACACACACACACACACACACAAACTAATAAAAAAGTGAATATTTTTTAAAAGTGCACCAACACTGTGTATGAAATTCCTCCACATTTCTATTTAGGTCTCTACTCACCTCCAGGTCTGTTTCCATGAAATCAAACACCAGGCTGATGTTTGATTTATGTCCAAAAGCATCCAACAGCTGCAACACACATAAAACAACAATATTTAGGTAAAAAAATAATAATACATAAACTGCACAATATAGAAAGATTAAGGTATCTTCCTATACAATCGATACAAGTAACACAAGATTATGATGATGTGCGATGAACATTTAACTACCCCGATAATGTTCGGATGATGGAGCTCCTGCAGCAGTTTTATCTCTCTGAGTGCAGTCCGATTAATTCCTATATAAAAAAATAAATACGTAAAAAAAAAAAAATTGTACAAAATGGATGAAAATGAGCTCCAGCATATTGATAGGACCCAGCACTTACCATCTTTAGCCTCAGTCCTGTGGCCAACCTTAATCTGAAGGGAAAGATAAATGTTTACTGCGGCTCATCAACACACAGTGTGAATGGTAGTAGTAAAACACTAAAGCAGCTCGTTTCTTTTACCTTTTTAATAGCAACTATTGTGTCGGTCAGTTTGTCCCTGGCTTTGTACACTGTGGCAAACTGCAGAGAAAAAACACATTCAAAAAACAAAAAGTTATTTTTTTTATTATTTTTTACTTATTTTGGTGAAATTCACTGGCACAAGAAGCAGAGCAGCATGAACCAGCGAGGCTTTGTTGACATTAGCAACCAGCTAACGCTTTGCTAGCTCGCCATCGTGCTTTCTACCGAATAAACAAAGCGGTCTAAGGACGTGCGAAGAAAAAAGCAAAGACACATATCTCTTAAATATTTCTCCCCCTACCTGACCCTCTCCGAGGAAATCCAGCTTCTCGTACCGCTTGGCTCTGCTTTTCACATCAAGCGCCATGATAAATAACTGTCAGTGTCGTGCTGAGGCACTTCCTGCTCTGTTAAAGACCGCAAGTAGTCTTTCCGGGTTAGAGAAGGCTTTAAATTTAAATTGAACAACAGCGACACCTACCGATTTTATTTGTCCAGCACCACCGCGAACCAAATTATAGAGCCAAATAAAAAACCCCCAGCATGATTTATTTATTCTGGATTTGTTTCACTGGATTTTTAAAGATTTGTTAAATTACAATAATAATATTAATAATACTAACAATACTAATACTGCTACTACTACTAAGATTAATAATAAGTGAAGGGGAGATCTATCTCAGTTCCAGCTTCATTCGCCTCTGTCATATCTAACATTTTACTGTTATGATGCAACATGCAGTACTGTTATTTTCCTCACAGTTTTTCTTTTTTTGCCCCCTTTATTTTTCTTTCACCAGTTAGCAGTTTGACATCTGTCTCCTGGGAGTCTCTTCTGTCAGTTAGGAAGGTTTTGTGATCCATGCACCACTGAGCACATCTCTACATCTCATCTCCATACGCAGTGAGATACCCTCACATCCCACAGGATTAGGCATGGCTCTTCTCCTTTGACCCTCCTCGTCTGCTGCCTCACACGCACATACACACACACGTGCACACACGCGCACACACTCGCCACTGACTTTCATTTTTATGTTAAGTTTGACAAGAGGGGTGTGAAGGATCAGCAGGCCTAATACACCCCTCATTCTCCTCTCAGATGTGTGCACATTCATCTGACAGCTCCCAGATGTGAGTGACAGGACCGTATGTGCCCATGCAACCATGCAGAAAAGAGAGAAGAGAAGAGAAGAGAAGAGAAGAGAAGAGAAGAGAAGAGAAGAGAAGAGAAGACTTTACTAGCTTAAAATCAAACTTTAGGAACACACGTGGGGGGAGGGGCTTGGGACATTAATGACCACGGCTGACATAACTCAGATCCATTTACATCACTTGCTTTAAAACAAATATGACATATTGATGCCTACTAATTCTGCCATGATTTAAAGGCATTCTTGCGCTCATTCCCCTCAGTGTCTCGGTGAGGCTGCGGATGAAGAGAGACTTAAGTGATTCTGGTAGCGTTTGTATAGTTTGTCACTGTAAATCACATGACACTATGGGTAACATTATGCACAACAATAACTCACTCTGGTTATGTGTCACATTAGCAGATGGTGATGCTGTTGAGCGGGTGTGTGCATATTTGTGTGTGTGTGTGCGCGTGCGTGTGTGTGTATACCTCTGTTTGACGGGCAGGAGGAGAGTGAAACCACAAAGCTGTTTATCAAACTCATAGGAAGTGGGTGTTGTTAAGCGAGGACGTGTCGCGCCACCACATCCTGCTGCTGGAAAGCAGCTTCAGATGGGACAGTGTTAACACAATGTACAGTAAACAACAAATGCAGACCAAATGCCGTTTATGTGTGTATATGTGTGTGGTATGTGGCCACCTAATTCTTCCTCAGAAACAATTTTTACACTGATTGCACAGCTATGATAATCTGCTCATTTGCCTATACAAGAGTGTGAGGAGGATGCATTTTGGGTGACCTGTTCAGAGATGTAAAAAAATTAAATAAACATTTATTCGCCCTTATTAAAAATTTGCATTTAACACACATGCTGTTACACACACTCACAGATTTCTTTTAAGTCACTGCCACCCACAAACCATGCATGTCTCTTCAAAATGCCGAATAGAAAATGTGTTGATGGAGTGAAATGTTGAAGTGAAAAAGCCAATTTTTCTGCAGAAGAGCAGTGTCATAATCTCAAGTTTGCCTCGAGAATATGCCCCAAAATGTTGAATGATGCGCACCGGATGTTCTTTTTTGGTCTTTTTTCATTGGTCATCATTTGCTCTGTTCCACTTTTTAGTGATTTATGTGTAGTGTTTTGGGTCAATACTTCAGAAATGAAAGGTTAAAAAAGATCCCTGATGGTGTCACCGAGTGTGTAAGGGATGAATGATTCAGCGCTATCACAGTCAGTGCTGTATCACACACCTGCTGCTGTAGGTTTCTGTCCTCTTTTTACTCACAGAGTCTCTGGGGAAGTGGCTGCGTTCTGTCATCTAGGGAGTTTTCCTCTTTCTTTCTTTCTTTATGTTTCTGACTCTTTCTCACAGGCCCACACACGCACATGCACACACATACACCACACACACATACACATGCAGCTGTATCTGACCACATGCACAGTTATAACACAACAGGATGTTGTAGGGTGGATGTTTGAGGTGTGAAGGTTCACACAAGCCGTGACAAACAATATCTGTTTCTCAGAACAAATTATTCATTATTCATACGTCTAATAGATGCTGACATTTGTATTTTTACTTTTTTTTCACCTCTATTTTTTTATTGAAGCACATAAGCCAGGTTTTGCACACCATTTTTTTTTAAACTACTGACTTACTGCAAAAGCATCAGCCACACATGGTCCACAAACATGCTTCACTTTGCCCCTTTCATTCTCTGCAGATGTCTGTAGTGACAAGACAATAAGAAAGCAGAAGGACAAACAGAAGGACAATCATTATTTTCCGTGCTGCTGTGTGTTTACAACCAACGCAGAGATTTGTCAAATTGGTGCTGTCAGTCCTGGGCTGCATTGTTAGATGCCAGAGCTGTCAGTCTGAATTAATATTAGGGCAGAAATGTTTTTGTTCACCACTGTCTTCCTCAGGCATCTGAAGCATCTGCGTACACCGGGGCTTGTGGACGACTTCAAGATGAGCCCACTTGATAGCTGAGCTCGTACGGAGCCAACATTATGATAATGTCCTTATAAGTAGCAGGGGGATGGGCGCAGTGTCATCTCTTCACATAGACAGAGCCAGCGGGGAGTCCACAGTCAACTGCATTTAGGGCGTCTTTGTTGTTGTCGTAGCACCCATCTGTATTGTTGTTTTGTTCTGGTCTGTGTCTTTTCTCAGACATCATTATCGCTCTCATTAGAAAAATCTCTATCGCAGCCTCAAATGGGGAACAAAGTCTCGCAGTGTTTCTTTTCCTTTCCTTTGTTTGTCTGCGTGTTTGTGCGTGTGTGCGCATCTTCTCTTGAATATGTAAGTCTGGCTGTATTTGCAAACTACATGTGGCCACTTAAATCCTTCAAAGAGGCTGAACACTGTGTGCTGAGCTCCCTTGTTTTAATGCTGCACATACAGAAAATATTCCATTGTTTGCCTTACCTCTTATATAGGCTTATTTGTCTTCTAGTTTGCAGCAGGGTGTTGTAAGAGAACTTTGGGATGAAAGAATATGTGAAATGTAGCACCAAGATTAATTCAAAACCCACAATGGCCACGAGCACAGTGAGGGAAGTCATAGTTGGAAGGCAAAGGAAGAAAAGGCCACTCTGATTTGTTTGTGCGTATCAGGATCTGGAGCAATGGCCCCAGTGGTGTGTTATCCAAAGAGCCATTTACTTCATTAACCCAGTCAGATCACTGAGGCCTCAGTAATCAACCTTGTCACACGTCCCATTAACTTCTCATTCCATCAGCACGGCCCTCGCACCTTCTGACACACACAGACATGCGCATGTGTGCACAGATGCACTTTGGTTATGCACATTTGTGTCTGCATCACACACAACTGTGTTTCTTTATTTTTTTCCCCCTCACTGATGCCCATATACACACTCCTTCTCCCACTCTCTCAGCTCACCCCATTACCTCCATCAGTCCCAGAGGTCTCGGAGCTCTGATGAGCCCGCCACTGCCCTGCGAGATTAGTGGACTCCCTGAGAGAAGCCCCTCGCTGATTGACCGTGAGTCTCGGCTGCTCACAATGTCAGCTCAAGGTTAGCGTGTTCACTCACGGCGCAGTCAAGCTGCGTAGCTCTGTTATGAATACAAGTGCGTCATTAGTATTTTATCTCTGCAGATGCCAGCGATTATAATATTTATAAAGATCCCCAAATCAATTACTGCCATTCACCTTTGCTTTCCCTCTCAGCTTTTGTATCTCTGCTTTGCTCTCTAGTGGCCCCCCACTTGAAACATTTGCCAAAGCATTTATTAATTAACTTGTTTTTTTCTCCCCTCCTACTTCACGTCTTCATCTCAATCTTTCAATCTCCCCTCTCCCCATTGATCAAACCACAGAGGAGCCCAGCATTCGGCTAAAGTGGTTTGAATTCACTTTTATGCGCTGCACATCAAGCACAGGGAAGCATTTACTTTGCATCCCACTTGAGGGAATGAAGATCTTCCACACACAAAATGGCAGGGAGAGATGAAGGAATGAGGGCAGCTCTCGGTCTGTAATAGAGCGTCACATAAGTGGCTGGATCCGTAAGACAGATTGATCTTTTTATGTTGAACTTGATGAGCATGAATGATGCACCAGATTTCCTGTAGTGGTGAATAGAGATGAAAGGATTATCCAGATATTTAGATCATTCAGGCAGGAACGTTGCCCTGCACTGCTGTCTCTTTTCTCCCCATCATAATTCAATATTTACAGTTTAAGCTGGAAAACTGCTCCCTCTTGGCCGCCTGTATCTGGTATCCATGGAAACAGATTTGAGAAGAGAGTGCTGTCTTTATGTGTCCGGGCGCGTGCGCGCGCATATATGTGTGTGTGTGTAAGAGAGAGAGCGAGAGTGTAATGTTTACTGATACACTGCAATTGATTGGTTGTTGGGGAGCAGCTGTTGACCCCTCTCTCTCAGGGGTCTCTTTGTGTTCTTGCACACAACCCAGATCAATAGACACACACGGACGTGAACACAGACACACACAGATTTTGCTATTTTAAATTTATTCTAGAGTCAGTTTCTGTTTCTTTCCTCCTAAACCCATAAAAATCACCCCTTCCCAGATTAATTCAAATTTAAAGGTAGCCTTGACTCGTAGCCATAAACCTGAGCCTTATTTTAATGAATATGTTGAGCAGATCATGCCAAATCTGTTTAGAAATCCTGGGACTGTTGCTTTCACTGTCATAACATTTGGTCTACATAAAGATAAAGTAAAACACGCAGAAATACACACACACACTATAATTTAATACCGGCCCCATGCCCTTATATGGAGAGATGATCAAAGGCGCTGTTATGAAAGCGCTCTCAATATAATAAAGACACAGACACACAGACGCGCAAACGCAATTGTGAAACTAGTCAATGTGGCACAGCAGGCAAAGTGCAAAGCAGTAGCATCCACACTGCTGATGGCATTGCAGATTTTTAACTACAAGTCTGAAACTGTGCCGAGTATTTACATGCTACTGAGCACACCACCCTGGCTAATGAAACATCTCCCAGTGGGTGCTCTACACAGGGACACATGGGCATGCATGCACTCACAGACACACACACACAGACAAACACACACATGCCAGGGATGAGTAACAGCTAGTAACTGTGGGGCACCAAGAGAGAAAGGTCATCTGACATCATTTGCATCGCTTGTTAATGTTAAAGAATGTTTTCCATACAGGGAAGGTCAAGTTTTGCATGGAGACCCGATACAAACATAACTTCTGACAAAGATGAATTAATGGAACAACTCCGGCTTGTTCATGCCTGGTTGATGTGGGTTTTCCATCCTCCTCTAATTTGACATATTAAGGGGAAAGCACCAGCACTAGCACGACAGACACACACACACACACACACACACACACACACACACACACACACATGCACACCCCACTCTAATCTGCCTTTTTTTTTCACCCACTCAACCCCACCCACGCACCCACCTTGTCTTACTCTGAATACAACGTGTCAGCAGCGCAGCGTGGAGTGGCAGTGTTTGTCTCGCTAAACACACACGTTGAATTAGAATAAATGAATACCACGCTCACCAAATAGCACCATCGCATCTCATTCCAGTAGTAGTGGTTTGCGCACAAGCCATTTCCTACGAAGACAAAGGTGATAAACTTTATTTATAGTTCAGCCCACGGGCTTGCAAAATGTTTCATGTCAAACACCCCCAGAGGATATGCATTAGAACCACTACTGATAAGATTTATGTATTAAGTTATGACTCAGCAGAAGCTGCCTATTCTGGATGAGCAAAGTGAAGGCAATGATCACAGCATCTCTAATATTCTAAATCGGTTATCTTTTATTCATTTTGACTATATGGAAAAAGATAGCTTTTATTGTAACCCCGACCCTGATACGGATAAGCCGAAGAGAATGAATGGATGGACCTTTTTTTTGCCTTTAGTATATCTGTTATATCATTAAGGCTGCTAATTGTGTGCTCTTTTTTTTTATTTGTTTTCTGATGACAGAGCTTTTTCATCTTAAATTAAGTGAAGCCCTTTACTGGTTAAATAAAATGGTCCAGCTGAATTATGCCCAATTGTTCATGCAGGTGCCCGGTTAGTGTTCAAATGAAGCCACAGTAGCTCAGATGCTGATTCAAACAGAACTGGCCAGATGTTGAGCTGAATTAACATCTGTTGTCTGGTATAATTGCTCTGAGACAGTGATTCTCAAACTTTTTCTGGCTTGCCCCCACTTCAGAAGTCAACAGCCCCAAAACACCAATGCATAATAATAAAAAAATCTACAACTTTAATGAAACTTTAGTGAATTTAAACACCAACTCTTAGTTTGCCTACAAATTATATTCACTCAAACTTAGCTGTAGTCTATATTTTACCCCTGTTTGTTTATGTCCAGCCAATTAATCAAATCCCACAGCTCTAAGATCATTAAATATTTATTTATCATTACAATTCAGGCATTTTAAAGCCAAGCTCAGTAGACTACAGTTACATAGTATCAGATGCATATTTCCCTTAAAATATTTATTTCAGTCGCAGTCTCTTCTGCTCTGTATGCAGGTACGTATCTGAACCTGTTGAAAACCAGTGCCAAACATGTTTCTCCTCACAGCAGTGACTCAGTCAAAACAACAAGCCTTTTGCCAGATGTTGCTTTCCCTATTTGCATTACATTAAAATAACACCGTGCCAGTATGAGAGCAGTCCCACGGGAGAAAGCCCTGGGAATTAGGGGGAGGTTTGGAAAAGAAAAAAAAGAAAAAAAGGAAAAAAAAAAAGGGAGACTCGTTGAGGTTGTTTGCTGCCAGGGGGAGGCGATGTCGCTCCTCCTCTTCTCATCTCTCCCCTCTGCTTTGCTCTGCTAGAGCTTTCAGTCTGCTGGGTGAGATCATTACCAGACACCAGGCTCCGGGACCTGACATTCACCGATCGGAAAAGCAGAGAGAGAGAGAGCAAGAGCGAGCGAGAGAGAGGCACGGAGAGAAAGAGGTAGAGAAAAGCTTGACCCAGCGCAACCGGCGACGAGCAACCCCCACCACCATCTCCTGCCTCTTGTGCAGCCCACTGACGACTAAAAGCGCGGTCTTGTCGCTGAAATTCCACCCCCCGCTGCTGGATTTGGGCTTGTAGTCGGATGCGGGCTTGTTTTGACTGCAGTAACAGTCCTGCTCTCACCCCCCTCCTCCTCCCAAACCAGCCGAGTAGCGGATTTGCGAGGGATCTCAGTGCCGTGCAAGCTCCCCGAGTGACCAGCGATCCCGCAAGGCATCGGAGATTCAGCACGCACGGCGGCGGCGTCAGCGGCGGCTCTCCACAGCGCGAGTCAACGCGCCAGAGCCTCTAAAGATCTTATTTCTACCAGGAACTGGACCCAAGCGCCAAGTTTCCGATTGGATTTTTTCTCCTCCCCTGTGCGGCTACCTTGATTCTGCCACCAGATCGACTGCAAATCCTATTTTCTCGCTCTCTTTTTTTTCTCTCTTTGCTTTCCAAAGCACCGTTGACGCCATTTTCCCCGGGATTTTCTGTCAAAAAACATATCCGTCTCTTCTGGCACCGTTTGACAGCTCCACGGGAGGCTGTCACCCCATCCGTCGCTTTCGTAAAATGTCTCTAAATGGATTGTAAATGATCGTGATAAAATATTTACACGTTAGAGCCGAGTGTGAGACAACATTAGACATGGGTAAGTAGCCCCGGTTGACTGACCACATTCCACACCTGAATGCACCTCTCCGGTGAAAAACTGTGTTCGTGTTTGTAACGCCACTTGGCCGCCTGTGTCTGCTTTCCATGTGTGCTGTTTGAGCTGCCTGTCACCTCCTACAAAGCCTTCCACATTCTGCCCGCGAGACTGTTATTCCTTAAATGTGAAATTGCTTGCAGTCACATGCCAGCAAAATCGTCCGAAACACACGCGCACGCGCGCACATGCTCGCGCCACCACTCAACGAGACGCACACCAGCCCCAAACAACTGTGGTACTACTCGGTCTCCATCTGTTATTACTGTGTAATACCTTGGTAATTAGATGGTGGTGGAAGGGGGCGGGTAAGAGAAAACAACCAATTAAGGCCAATGGGATAAAGTGTCCACTGCTCAGATCAGGGTTTAACTCAACCACAGCTCAGCCTCTTAAGTTTAAATCTGTTTCTGCTGTAGTGGACCACCTGCGCCTTCACTGACATGGACAGTCCATCACATAGCATCACAATCTGTGGCATGCAGCAAGCAGACGGTTGTCACTCTTTCGACCTGTCAGTTGTTCCTTTATCTGAAGTTAAGCTGTGATTTTTGTTTGCTTGTTTGTTTCTTAATGTTTTCAGTGTTTTTGTTGTTGTTGTTGTTTTAGAGGGAAAAATGTGATGTCATGTTGACTTTATCTTTATTCTGATTATCATCATTATTTACTGGTAGCACAGTGTGCACAAACTGTAGCATCGTCATCACAGATGTCAGTGTGCCCAAATGTAGTAGCTTGGTAAAACAGCTCTGCCCACTGTGGTTGTATTTATCAGCAGGTCATCAATTTCACGTGGGTGTCAGAAACTACGTGTCCAAATGCCATGGCCCTGTGGAGGAAGGTGAGGACCGGGGGTCGGTGGTTATCATTAGCACCTAGAAACCTCTGTCACAACCAGACCACCAAAAGATAAACGGATAAACATGACCAAGTCTCACTGCGGGCTGACGTGCGATCAGGTTCTCTTGGCTATATCAGAGGGCTTGATTTTATAAAAAGAAAAAGAACAAGGGTTAAAGTAAAGGACAACTGTAAGAGAGGTGCGTGAGTAGGTGGAAGGAAAGGAGGCTGAGGAACGGATAATAGAGGTGATTCAAGCTCGGATGGAACCATCGATCTTGTCTTGTTAACAGTTTCAGCTCCCCCAGACCTGGCGGCATTTTTGTGGTGCAAAAGTATGAAACAGGCTATTAGACTCCCGGTTAAGTAATGAGATGCCTGCATGCCACCTTTAAATTAAAGTATGAGAAATCGATTAGGTGTATCCCCTTCTGCGCTGGATACCTTGGGTCGAAATAGGATCACAGAGAAGGTGGGTGGGGGAGGAGGGAATGTGAACGGGATCCAAGGACAAATCTAACTGTTGGCAGGCTCTCTTAACAGAATATCAGCACTGGAGCACCTTTTGGCAGAGCGCACAGAAAGAGGGGAGGGAGGGATAGGGAGGTGGAGGGGAAAGGGAAGAGGTAGCAATGAGGAGAGGGGAGAGAACAGAGGTTGAGGGGGAGTGAGGTGAGGGGAAGGAGGAAGACAGTTGGGGAGTAGGGGAGGTGTTTTTGCTGACAGCCATTTTGTGGCTTCTGCTGCAGTTAAAATGGTTTAACATTCATCTGCTTCAGCCGGGGAGTTACGTGAGGATGGTTTTAGTGCTACCTGGCATATGGCTCATCCAGTGGATGTGCGCGCGTGACTGCGTGAAGCAGCTTTAAGGCCATCTTTTTCAATTATGGCTGTCCCACACATGATATTTTACGATTGTCCTTCTCGCTGCCCTGCAGCTGAACACATGCACATGAACTGGGGAGAGAGAGAGAAAGAGAGAGAGGGCTTTATTTTGTATTTCATATCCAAATATATATATGCATTTGTCCTGCTGGGAAAACCCCCCCAGAATAGGCACTTTTTAGGGCTTCCATCACCTCGCTCTGCTCCGAGGGACTAATAGACATCAAACTTGAAACCTCACGCTGTGCCCATTGGACTTGTGAATACTAGAAATCTGGGCCCATTGGTTTGTCTCCAAGCAAAGACTGGACCCTTCTAGAAACATTGGCATATGTGGCTACCCTTCACTTGAGAGCCCGGGGAACAAAATAAGGGGAAAAAAAACTGCAAATGACAGCCAGACTAGGATCATCATCTCACACCAAGATGCTCATCTACATCCAGGGATGGTCGTGCTTCTACTACGTTTGCATAAAAAAGCATGAAATTTAAAAAAAAAAGGATCTTCACCTTGTGCAATCACGCAGGCGTTTGGTGCATGTGCGCGCGTGCATCTGTCTGCATTTGTGTATGAGCTATTTGTGTGTGCACCTCAGGCACTGGGCTGCTGGGTATGCAGCCTTAAAAGGTTGTGTTTCTGCTGCCATCCCTCTCTCTCTCTCTCTCTCTCTCTCTCTCTCTCTTTCTCTCTCCCGCTCTGTGTCTCTCGCTCACACTTGGACTCCCCTACCTGTTTTGTCTGCTGTCTGTATCGCTCACCATCTCCGTTCTGTCCATCTGTATTCCATTATCAATGCTTTATCATAATTGTCGGTAAAAGTACAAGGCGAAATGTTGGAGGACTGTCTCATTCACAGCCTTTCACATCCAGCACAGGCAATGACCTTATGCTATTTGAGAGGGAAGCTGGTTAGCGCTGGCAGTTTTGAGAACATAATAAAGCTATTTATGCAGCGAGTCTGGCCTCTTACAATCACCCTGCTGTCTGAGGCTGGTCGAGGTGTGTGCGTGTATGTGTGTGTGTGTGTGTGCATCACTGTGTTTGTGTGCAAAAAAGAGAGAGTGAGAGTGGGGAGAGGAGACAGTGAGGCTCAGGCTAAGTAAGTGAGGGAGGCCCGAGGAGGGGTCAGTCTTACATAAACTCTCAGCCTGTCTGCCAGTAACAGAACTAACACCGCTTAGGGCAGCGAGCGGGGAGGGGAGAAGGAATAGTCATGACCCAGCTAAGGGGCTTATGCAGTAATGGTTCAGAATGACCAGAATTGTACTAATGCACGATGCCATTTTGCTGTCATACTGAGCGATAGCTGTGAAGGGGTACTAAGTCTTAGGCACAGAGTGGATGTGCGTCTATTTAATGCGTGTGTGTGTGTGACTGAGTGAGTGATGTTGTGGTTGGCAGCTGTCTCTTTTTCCTGTCTTTGTCCTCAGTCACATGACATCCAGGGCAGCTTTCACACATGCCATTAGGGCGAGTCACCGAGCTGACATTAGGAACTGGGAGGCTCCTGAAGGACCAAACGGGGTCATGTGGGCACTGTAAGACCAGGCTGGGACTACACCTGGACTGCACCGCCTTTTGTTTATATCTGTAAAACTTTGTATGCTTAAAAGTGTGATTGTACAAACACGGCGATGGCTGTGGAGTTTGCGGGAATGAGTTTCCAACTTCCAGGCAGTCAGCAGTTTTCATTCTTGCTGGCAGGGTGTATGCAAAGTCATTCTTGAAACAGGCAATCCATCAAACTGAGCATTATTTATGTCTCAGTGTTACTGATTGATGTAACACTTGCTATGGTGTGGTTGTGCACTGAGCACGGTCTGCTTTGAAGACTCGTGTTAGTCAAAGAGTTAAATGAAGGAGGCTCTGGGATGTGAAATTTTACCCTGCCAAGAAAGCTTTGCACTTAAATTCTTAGTTGTCACGATGTCACGATGTAACCCCCCCCCCCCCCCCCCCCCCCCCCAAAAAAAAAAAAGTGAACTTGGTATATTCTTCCATTAAACAGGCTGCCGTCAAGGAGCTAAGTTTAAAAACCAGTTATTTTGAATGAAAACCAGTGATTTCCAAGGTAGGAAATCAATCTGAGAATGTATTAATGTGCTCTGGGAAATGTTTGGCAGTACAGCCATGTGAGCAATTTGGGCTTCATAAGCTTAAACATGCAAAACCGCTGTTACGCTCCCTTAAGTTTTTTGATCCTTGACCGCCACTGGGCTACCAGAACCTACATCAATAACCCTTGTAAGTGGTTTCAGATTGGCAAACTTTACGGTTAAAGAGAGGGTTCGTTGAAACAAGTCTTTTTTGACTTTTGTTTATTTTAGGGCATGCAGAAGAAAAAGGACACACGGCTAACTTTGAGAGCTGGACACTGTGTGCAGTCTTGCAATGGTTTGTTGGAAAACTTGCTTTGGATTAAGACTGCTCAGTCACACTGCAAGCATGTGCTCTGAGGCCCCTTAGATATTATGATGGAATCAGCTGTTTGTACAGTAGTGTGGGCTGGTACAGTACAGCACACTGAGAAAACACATACAGCTAAAGGAAAATGACTGTAGTAGTCATGCCAGGGAGTGTATTAGGTTAATAGGTATGCAAATCTTGATATATGCTCTGAGCCAGTTGTGCTCTTTCAGATCTTTTTAAGTCTGCGGGAAGCAAGATCCCTTTACTTGAGTCATGTCGACAGGTAGTGGTCTAGTCTGGGTTCACATCAGTGTAAATGGTGTCAGGCTAAGCTCAGCATGTGAGACAGCATTCCCCACTTCCCACTCAGTCATGCCTCATGTCATATTGACTGATGGGATTCCCTCGAGCTGTAGTGAGAAGTGTAGTCCACTGTTTGTTTTGGTTGCTTTCTGTTTATACGCCTGTGTGTAAGTAGGCCTGTGCAAGCGCACGTGTGTATGTACGTATGGCGTGAGCGTGTAATATGGATCTGCGTCTGCACGTGCAATGATCCAAAACAGAAATCCTGAATCCTCTTGACAAGCAGCGGCCACAGCGTTTTTCTCCAGAGAGCAGGAATAGCAGCAGGGGGTGCACGGCATGTGTACGGCAACGTTGTCATTTTGGATGTGCGTCTGTGTAGATGTGCGCACTGGTTTTTTTTCTGTGTATGTGTGTAGCAATGCGGCCGCATGCGTGTGTAAAATGGTTCAGACGCTAGTTTTTCCAGACCAGCTCGTAAACCACATCTGGGGAAAGAATTTAGATTCCTTCTCTCCGTCTTTCTCTGCTGCTTTTCCTTTTCCCCCTTGTGTGTTCCCCTCCCTCCTCCTTCACTCCTCTGAAGAATAAAAAAAACAACAAAAAAAAAACGGAGCCAGCTTCGTTCATTTTTTTTCTGTCTTGTGTCCTCAGGCTAACTTCAGCCTGGTTTTAGAGCAGAGAAGAGGAATGTCTTATTTTGCACTGATCACTCTAGTGTCTGCGCAGCTCCGCTTCAGATCTGTCACAAGGATGGAATAAGTAATGAAGGGTGAGAGAGAAGATTTAGCAAAGAGGGAGTAAAGAAGAGAGCAGGAAGAGAGGAAGGCAAGTGGGTGTCAGAAATGAGTTTGTTTATGCGAGGTACAAAATGCAAATGATAGCTAGGCAGCATGCCTCTGCAGCTCTGTGATGAGTGTGTGTTTGTCTTCATACTTAACAGGCAGGCAATGATGGTGATGACAGAGAACAGGCCTGTGCTGAGAGGTAGCAGTGGAATGGAAGCTATGGGGATGACAAAACGGGTCTCATACGCCCTTTTTTCCTAATTATGTCATTCACCTGCTCTTTCCGCAGACTGTCCCTGGCTTCGCTGTGTTCCTGTGGGACAATCAACACAACCCCAGTAGCTGATTGACAACAACCAACCAGCCCGACAGACTACTGCTTTCTATCTTCCTATTGGCTGGCTGCCAAGGCTTCCCCCATCCTGACTGGCTCTGGTGGGAGAGTGGATGGAGCAAAGGGATCTGGTTGGCTCAGCCCGACCCAAAGAGGCTGACCTTCAGGGAGGTAGGGTGGGGCCAAATGAAGGGGACCAAGAAGGAGCAGGAGGCATCGGGTTGGCACGCAGCGATGATGTGATTAACGGTGCCATCAGTGAAGGTGAGGGGTTAGAGGAGCAGGGGGACGGGCTAATGGAGGAGCAAGAGTTCTCCATCAAGGAAGCAAGTTTCCAGGAAGGAAGTCTAAAGCTGAAGATACAGACCACCAAGCGCACCAAGAAGCCCCCAAAGAGCCTTGAGAACTACATTTGCCCACCGGAAATCCGGACGACCATCAGACCTCCAGTTGGAGAGGGCAAAGGGGGACGGCAGGGGCGAACAGGTAGTGGAGGAGGGGCCGGGCGGGCCCCAAAGGAAGAAGAACGAGGGCCCCCCAGAAAGAGGGTAAGTCATGACACTGTGATGCAAGTTTGAGCGTTATTGAGTGAAAAAAAAGGCTTCTCTCACTCTCAAGATCTCTGAGTTGACCGCTCCCTTTCTCACACACACACCTTTCTCGGTAGCTCCCTTCCCGGCTTGGTTACACGGGGTCAAAGTTTGCCCCGTAATTGAAACCAGCCTAACTGAGATCACACAGCGACACACATACAAGCACACAACACACACTCACATAAGAGCTGAGAATAGGGCTGACATAAGCAAGTGACAGCTGGCGTCTGCTCTCTCCATTTGTGGTCATATACACAGAGACCTTTACTGTCTCCTCTCCTCTCCTTTCCTCTCCTTCCCTTTAATGAAATCAGCTTTTGCGGGTCAGTGCCTTCAACGCCGCCCCCCTCCTCTTGCCTCCATCACACCCTCTACACACTATACTGGTGTTGTACAGGTCCTTGGGGGAATCTAGTGTTTGCAGTGTGTGTTGACCTACACAGTGGTGTGCGTGTCCAAACCTGACAGCCATCTCGATGTCACCGAGCTCGACAGGCCAAGCAGGAGTAAAGGCGTCATGTTGTCAACATGATGTTGTGTCGTGTTTTCCTCCGCTGTGCCTCACTTCTGTGGCTTCGGCTCTTAATTGGCTCGTGAGAGGCGCCCGTGATTGGTGTTTTTTCATCAGTGTCAATAACAGTCCTGCCTAGTCTCCATTCAGTAAACGCTTTGGGTCAAAGTTCAAGCGAGGGCTGCTCCAAGATGAACATGATATTGTCACTTGTTGGGATGTTTTTCTCATTTTTCTCAAGTAGATGGATTTAGAGTAAGGCAGTGAAAACAAGTGCAGCATTCAGCTATTTGGGGCTTTCATTTTACTTGAAAGGGTTCGCGCATTCAGGCTAGTCACCATCGAATTATCTGCCACCCTGCTAGCTACAGAGGTATTGTTAGGCTATTAAAGAAGTTTTTATTGAAATTGTTTTCAATAAAAGTTTAGTTTATGGCAGTCAAGCAGTGTGGTACAGCACCTGCGAGGGCAAGAGTGGCAGAAATAAGTACGATCATATGGCAGGAAGAAGACAGCAGAAAATAGACAAAACCGCAGACTAGAGTGCATATGAGGTTAGTTTTTAATATAGCGAAGGGTTGTTTGAAATATCTTTAGTAAAAAAAAAAAAGAAATCTTTGTTGACTTTAGCTTTTATGATGTCTTTAAAGGCTGTATTGCAGTTTTAAGTGTTTAGCTTACAAGTGGAGTATCATGAGTAGTGAGAATAAACACAAAGAAAACTATTTTTTTTATTTCTGTCAACAGTAGGCATGTCACAACAGTAGAATTTTAAACTTGATACCGATACCCGTGAAAATATTTGGTACTCGTCACAACATTTATATTCCAAAATTAAGAGGCACATTTTAAAAATATATATTAGAACAAATGATGGTCCAGTCAAATGTAATCAGCTACAGCCCTGTTTCATTTATACCTCTGCTTCTGACTACTTGGTATCATAATTCTTTGCTGAGCAAAGCTGCTGAGCACTCTTGTTTCTGTCTAGCTGTCTGTGGACTTTTCATAATATAATACTTATTAGACACAAATAATTCTATTACCCTGTCAAATTATCACTGTTTAGTAGCAGTAGTTATAGTAGTTTAGTAGTAGTTTACACACTGATAGGCAGGATTGTGAATAAAGTTTGCCGCTAGCATTAGCAATAGCTGCTACTTTAGCCGCTACCTTATGATAACCTAACTAATTTGGCTAATATGGCTGTCATATAATTGCTAATAGTTAAACTGGCCAGGGCAAAACTTCTGATTATTGTTTAGCGATTTTCTGTTGTTGAAATGAGAGCTTTACTAATCTCAGGAAACTCTTTGTAAAGATTGGGGGTTTCAAACTTTAAGATGCTTTGCTAAGTTTTTTGCTAGTGTTCGTGTGTTCACGTGTTCAGCTGCTAGTGAGGGCAGCGGCTGCATGCCTGTCTGTTTGCAGAGGTGCTGTATGAAGTTCTCCGTCAGCTGGAGGAAGCAAAGCCAGTGCCGCTGACATCGATACTATTGCAAATGAGTATTTCAGCTGATTGTTATTTTTAGTATCAATCAAGGGTCAACTTTTTCCGATGACACTATTCAGTACATATGCTGCTTCTGGTGAAATCTTCAATTGACAGTGCCGTGCCCCATGTCTTAGTAATTTGGTGCATAATGAAACCCTACAACACGTCAATTCAATGAGCGCCTCGTTCGATATAGTAGAGCCTTAGAATTAAAAAATGCATTTTTGGCAGGTTGTTAAGTCACAACTCAGCGAGCAGATTGTTCTCTAAATAAACTGGGAGTGAGTGGGTGTCAAGTGTCGCCCCATGAGTGACCTATCCAGGCAGTAATGCTAATGCTAGCCCGAACAAACAAAGCATTTCCAGTAGTGTTGTGTATTACATGTGAAATAAAACAAACTTTGTAACTTTACAATTGTCCAGACTTCATGTGTGAAAATGGCTTTGACAAGTTGCACATTCATTCATAATATCTTTATGGGAAAAGGTTTTGTTTTTTACATTTTTTTAATGAATCGTTCTAGTCCTCTCTAAGTTTTTGGTTGTTTATAGATATTTGCAATTGGTAGACAACGGTTTACGTAAAGATTGCTCGCCAACATGATTGCTCTACACTTGTGTTTTTCCAACAATTGGAACACTGGCTTGGAAAAGAAATTCATGGTCATTTCTTTGTTGCTGGCAGATTTCAGTGTGATTTACAGTCACAATTTCCAGTAGTTGTCTTCAGGATGTGTATTCTTGTCTGAGCTTTTCTGTAAATAAAGTATGAACAGGCCTCTGAAAAATGTCAGTGTTTACATCCATTAGTAAGCTGAATGAGCTGAGCTTGGCGCTGTGATGTTTTTAGCAGCCATTCCTAATCTAGCGCCATCGGCCCCCACTGGGAAGCCCACTGCTACAGTATGATTGACAGGGGTTGTCATAGTGACATGGGCAGCAAGCTGGTCTCTATTGAGGTTTGAGGTTTGGGGAGGGGGAGAGGAGGATGTGTTGGTGTTGATTCAGATCAGTTTCAACCCTTCATCCCTTGCACTCTGTCCCTCAATCACACCCCCACCATCCCTCTCCCCCTCTCTTTCCCCCTTACATCCTTTCCCTCCATCTAGCCATCACCTGCCACCCCAAGGGTGTAATACAGGCAGGCTCAGTGGAGAGGAACGGGTTAAAGAGAGAGGCCGGGCTGCTTTTTCTGTCTCACTCTTTTTCTGTATGTGTGTGTTGAGGTTAAATACTCTCTTTGTGGTGTACGTGAGGCTGTGAGTCAGGAGGGGGACGGGAGGTGAGGGGGAGCAGATGGACAGCCTCTCTCCTCTCTGTTGTATTGTGTCCACATATATGCTTTCTCCCTCTATTCTTTTAATCAATCTCTCTTTCCACACGTTTCCCCCTCCAGCTTTTCTTTCCCTATGTCTTCCTCTTTCCAAGCACTGTCTTTCATCGTGCTTTTCTCTCTCTTTCACCCTCTGTTGTCTTGTAGCAGATGGCAGCGTGGGGCAGCAGCAGCAGCAGCAGCAACAGAGCAGAAGCCAGAGTGTGAGCAAGAGAGAGGGGTAGAGGGGAAGGGGGTCGTGGAACGAGGAGGAGGAGGAGAAAGGAGGTGGGGGTCAGGCATATGGAGAGCCTGGTTAAGGGGCCTCCTCAGAGGGAGTGTGTATATGCGTGTGGTAGTGTGGTGAATAGAGGAGGGGGAGAGGCAAGATACAATAGAAGCCCATTAAGACAGAGATTTGACTCTAATAGACAGAGAGGGAAAGAGACAGGCAGACAGATAAGAAGGCAAACATGTAGAATGGTGCAAAGAAACAGATGGAAATTGTGTTTTTTAGCCATTCTTTCTTTTGTAGCAGCCTAAGAATCTGCCGTCAGAAAGGCCTCTTCTCCTCTCGTCCCTCTGCTGACTTGTAATAACATTAAAAATTTAGGTTATTCCATGTGGGAAAGCTGTCGTTTTGCAAACCCCAAAAACAGCAGCCTAAAAAGATAAATCCGAGTTATGCAAATTGCCTTTTTACACTAGAGACGTGGCAGAATGTCAACAAAGGCTGTGCTTGCAATCCCTTGTATTAGTATTTACCCCTGACCATTTTATATGATTGTCCATATTCACAGTGTAAAATTTAAATACCGCACGGATCCATCGCTGGCATTGATTATTACAGTGCACAGTGCAGTGCATCACATTTTATAGGCTTAAAAGTTATATTCATTTGACTCTACATCTGTCAATGATGACCAATAATGGCCTGGATTTATTTACCGCTCTCTATAAAATGCTATTTATTATGCAGTGAACATGGCTGCAAAGGCAAGAGAAAAGAGCAGAGTTAGCCTGTCTTAAAGGGAAGGGAAAGGGGAGTTTCATCCACCTATCATCTTCATAGCGAGCATCCATAACCGAGGAAGTCAATGAGGAAGCGTAGTGTGTCAGAGGACAGACCCAAACACACATTAACGGGATATGATGGGCTCCCCTTCTCTGTCTCCAGCTGACATCACACACATGCTGAACGTCCTCTCACACACGGCTCTTTGTCTGGGCGCGCTGTGTGTGTTTGGAAGATGAATGTGTGTGTTTTAATGGATTGGGTCCTGGGTCAACCACTGCATCACTCCTCCAGACACACACTCCTCTCGCGCGCACACACACACACTTAGAAACACACACTGACACGCAGTTAGCGGTCCGATGCCTTCACATGGGGGAGCGTGCGCTAGCTAAAATACATCCACTCTTTTACTATCTCTTCTATACACACACACACACATACACACAAATCATGTTGAACAGCGATTGCAGTTAGAGAGAGTGTTTTCCTGGTTATCTGTCCAGTTCCCTGGACGTGCCAAATGTGGCTCTTAATCCATTTCACTATCTGTGGGGAGAGATAAGCCAGAGCTTTTCCAGGAGTCCAGACCAGGCCTTGTGTTGTTGTTGTTGTGTGTATATGTGTCTGCGTGTGTGTGTGTGTATTAGTGGGTGCACGCGAAAGCTCGACGGTAAGACACACACTTATCTTGTCTTGACAGCCCCTCTGCTTGGTGGTCCTCCTGGCTATGTGTGTGTATGTTGCTGCTTGGTGGTCTCCCAGCAGTGTTTGGGATTATTATGTGTTAGTCAAGTGCATTCACAAGGAAATTAATGCTGCCACAGTCGCCACGCCAAGTGTGTGCATGCAGTACGTGCACATGCGTGTGTGTGAAATGGTTTGCCTTTTGATGTGAGCTTTTTTATCCCTGGCTGAAATGGCGGTTGGTGACCTGAGGGACTTGATGAGCTCATAAAATAGGAGTGTGTATGGGTGTGTGTGCGTGTGCGGGCGTCAGCTTGAGCGTATAGCATCGTGCTTACCCACAGAGAGCACCCCCTGACTGATTTATGAATATGTATGAACATGAAATGATCACCTATAATATGGCCTGACCCACCTGTCATATTGGAGTTTTTTTCTCTGGTGACTGTCACTGTGGTCCAAAGACCCAGGCTTTTATATTCAGTGTGTGTGTGTGAGTGTGTGTGTGAGTGAGTGTGTGTGTTTGTGTACGTGTGCCCTCACTGTGCTGTCTTTGAGAGTACGGATCGGGAATGCTTTAAAGGGGCGTTTCCCTGTAGTGGATGGGGGGATGGGACATGTGAATGTGTTTGTGTGCATGCTGGGGAGGGGTGAGTGATTTAGCACCGCTGAAACACCAGCTGTCCATCTGTGTCTGACCCCCCATACACACCCCGTGCACACTTGAAACACACACTGACACACACACAGGCACGTCTCCTCGCGTCTAAACTCTGATCTGCTCTTCAGTATCTCTCAAATCTGAAAAAAGTCCAGACAAAACACAATCTGTTCATCGGCCTTTCTCCCTCCAAACACAGGCACACTCGTGCTCACATTCATCATAACACAGACTTACATTAATTTCCTTTGGATATAACTACTGTTTGCTTAACCCTAACCCTCAAGCCAAGTCTTCCTACTAAAATTTAATCATTTGCCTTATTATCAGAAGTGAGATGAATCCCCAGAAACGGATTGTCTGTCCCTACAACACACACACACAAAAGTGCACACACACATCTACACACACACACTAAGGAAGACTGCTCCCTAATAAGCTCTGCGGTAGTGCTGGTGCTGCAGTGTATCCACAATGAATGACTCTGCAAGGTCACTCCTAGTGAGTACATGTAAATGCTACACACAAACATTCACACACACACACACACACACACACACACACACACACACACACACACACACACACACACACACACACACACACACACAGCCACACAAAGGAGCGCTGAAGGCTGGCAGCAGAAGAGATGAACTTTGACCCTGCTGGACATTCAGAAGTCGAGGTGATAGCTGAACTCCACAGTTGTATAAGCCCTAGTGTCTGTGTGTGTGTGTTCGTGTGTGTATGGTGTGTGTGTCTGCCTGTGTGTGTGTGCTGTATTGTTTGTTTGTGAGAGTGGGTCAGGGTTGAGACAACTGGAGTCTGGCCTTTGCTTTCTTAGCCTCAGGGCTGGATTTGGTGTCTGTGTACACGCATGTGTGTGTGTGTGTGTTTGTGTTGACCATTTGGTTGGAACTGTAGCTAATTTCTCAATCAGACACACACATACCATCTTCTCAATCTGTCCTAAAGGTCAAGACCTATTCATTCACTATTGTATCCAGTCCCAGTGGGTTGCTTTTCCTCTTAAGTCTGATGCAGGCCGGCAATAATAGGCAGTCTAGCTGAAGGTACATTTTAATAAAGACCTGAGGCAACTACACTTAAAGAAATGCCAGTGGGTCACTCAGGCAGCATCTGCCAGTGAACATGAAGGCATTTTGTGTTGCCTTTTTTTTGGCAAATATATTTTTATATTTTCCAAAAACAAAACAAACCCAAAACAAAACAAACATATCAAGTTCTGTCTTTTCAAGATACAGCTGATAATGAATCATTCATAATACAAATATTAATCAGTGGAGGCTTCAGCCTTTTTCAAACAGCGTGACATTACCCAACAGAGATGCACGTGAGAACTGTCTGAAGCTACAATTAAACATTAACTTCCATTAATTTAACCTGCTAGCTCTGAAATGCAAAACCTGTGATGTTGCAATATTTTATTTTTTCGCATCATGCCTGTCTACATTGGGTAGTGTAGACAGGAAAGCAAGTGAGGAAAGAGAGGAAACTTAGGCCTCTGCATTGGCCTTTCGCATATGGCTAATGTAGATCTATGAACTATACCAGTATCAGTGTAACAGATATTTGATTGCACAGATTTGAGCAGGTCATTTACTAGTTAAAAGGTTGGTGGTTGAATCCCCGGCTCACTCAGTCTGCACATCGCACGACCCCACCCCAAATTGCCCCTTCGATTCTGATGTGTCCGCATATTGAAGCCTAGGTTATACTCTGTTGCAGACATGGAAATGGACATCATTCATCAGTCATTCCTGTTATACTTCTCTAAAATCTGCTGCTTGTGGCGGATGCTTGGTTGGTGCATTATAATGAAAATTCGGCATGGACAGCTCTAAGTGGTCACAAAAAACTGACAGGTGTCTGCACTGACCCTCGCACCTTCTGATGATGTAATTTACTTTTACGAATTTACCATAATTTGCCACTGGGATCCAAGTGGACCCTAGCGGACTTTTGGACAGCAAGCCCTTAAAGGCATAACATAAAGTGCACTATAAATGTGTGTGTAAATGGCTGTGAAAAAAGTGCTTCCATTACAAGTGCTCTTTAAGTGCCAGTATGCTTACCATTTAATAATCTGGTGAATTCACAGCGAGTGACTGGTTATCCTGCCATTTGAATCCTCTAGTAAGGCAGTACTCTCACCTAAACCAGAGTATTTCTAGTAGTGAGAACATGTACAATGTCTAAACCAATATTTGTGGTTCTCATGTCTAAAAACCTCATTTGGGTCATAAAAAGAATAAAAGTCAAACTTCCTGGAATATCATTCCTGAAATTAAAATAAGGCATAATAAGCTTAGGTTTACCTCAAATTTGCTGTTGTTTGTTGCTGTGGCCAATATCACTAAGTTTCACAAAGCTGTCATGGTTTTATGCCACTTGGCCATTGTTGTTTTTCTCACTCTAGGGGGCTTCAGCCTAGTAGCAGAACTTTCACAGACTTCCACTGTTCCATTACCAACTCGTTTTTTTATAGCATCAGGATGAGCCCTGTAATGTAGATATTGACTGAAAAACCAGGCTATAATTTTATAAAAAGCATAAAATATTTATTACTGCACTGTTGAATAGTTGTAAACTCAACTGGAAGTTATGACTTGTTTATAAAAACATAATTGTAATACATCATTTTGACATTGTTTGCCCTTTTTTATTCATTGAGGTCTTCAAAAAGAACGGATTGCAATAAACATCAAGAGCAAACTGTATAGAAAACACACAGGCCTGAATTTGAGTTGTGCGACAGCACAGCGGTTGACTGTGACTCACTTGACTGTGGGATGATCTGGAGGGCAGCCATTTTTGATGTCCTCTGCAGGCACGGATGATGTTGAGTCACAGCATCATGTGTTCCCGGTGGCTGCTTTGTTAGTGTGGCTCCATCATGCCTCTGCCTCTGTGGTTAGTCATTGTGTGTGTGTGTGTGTGTGTGTGTGTGTGTGTGTGTGTGTGTCTGTCTGTGTGTGTCTGTCTGTGTGAGGAGGAGTGTATTCTGTGGTTTTGAGAGGAGGTCCGACAGGAATAGATGCGGATGTTTGGTGAGAGGAGTGAAGGAGACGGGGAGTCAAAGGAAGAGAAGGGAAGAAGGCGAAGAGTATTGACTTTCACTGTGTCTCACTGCAAGTGTGTTTGTCAGTGAAATCTGATGGGGCCCATCAGCTGTCTGGGATGTGCCTGTCAGAAGGTTGGAGGTGTGTGTGTTTCTGAAAAGGAGGTTACAGTGTTCACGACACATATTTCAGAAAAGACATTTTGGCATTTACAAATGTTTTCATCTCATTTAGTGAATTGTATTGCACGGATGGATACGAGAGATTCACCAATTCGACTTCTTACAGTTGTAATCCTTCCTTTAAGATAGGTACCTATACCAAGCCACAGTCTGATAACAGCATTAAATTAATAAGCTGTTATCGTCACAGCCTGGAATTTTTTTTCTTTTATGCATAAGGCTCAACTTCAACATTAAAAAATTTAATGTAGCAAATAAATATTTTCTGAATTGGTATTTATTAGTATACGAGATAGGCTCCAGCCCCCACATGACCGTGAATTGGATAAACTGAAGAGGATTGATGGTATTTATTAGTAAGATAATAAACACAACAAAACAAAAGTATATGAAATTAAAAGTAAATAATGTATTTGCGTAGTCACCCCATAGATTATGCACTAGTGTCGCTTTCAGCTTAGTGTGAAAGTCATCAGGTTGCTGCAAACTGCTGTTATATACGGTGATGCTCATGCTTAATTTATGGTACCGCAGTTGTGTCCTTTTGAACAGTTTTCCACCTACGCAAAAACGCTTGTGTGCCGTCTTCCAAAAACCCAACAGCACACAGCATGCATGCATGAGGCTATGCCGAACGCTAATTGGCTGCAATAGGCAAGGGAGCGACATTTGACACAAACAGCAGAAGTGCAAACAAACATCAAAGATTATACATGTATATATATATAAATATATATATATGTAGACGAACGGTAGAGCTCTCTGTACGACCACAACAGAAGCATGTTTGAGCCCTCAGTCTGAGGGCACCACCTTTTACTGCTCGTCACACACATTGTGTGTGAAGTGGAGCCTACTAAAGATAGTTAATGTGTAAAAATAACAGGTTATGTTACCGTAACTTTAGCAAAACCTTCCGTACAACAAGTATTGTATGAAATATGACAGTAAGATCAAGTTTAAAAGAAAGAGGAAGCTCACTTAACCACAAATCAAAAACTGTTGTAAAGATACAAATAAAAGCTGTCCGTGGAGCGCCAATGAAATACCTCCACCCTGTTACACCTTTGCTTTTAGCTTCCTTCATGCTACTTTAGTTCTCCTGCTAGCACCTAACGTGCTGCTGCTAAAGCAGTAAAGCTAAACTGAATGGATCAGCTGTAGATCGTCACTGACTTCCGATTCAGTGTTTTGAATGCGAATCAGATCGATACGCAATCTAAACATCGTAGAAGTGTATCGCTAAAAATTTTCAACCTAGCCCTTCCACTATTGGCCAGGCTCTAAAACTGTTATAATTCTTCAAGTGTTTGGATTGAAAAGATTCTGAACTTTATATAAACACATCAATGCGCTACATGTTCCACACTGAACATTCAAAAGCATGGAAGCCAGCTGCTTTTTACAGTCTTTTTCTTTCTGCCCAGTTTTATCTCTTTGCACCAGGCTTTGTAAAATAATCATGCTGCACTTCTGCTGTTTGTTTATGCTCGTTGTCTCTTAAGTATGGATACAGACATGAATAAATGATATAAATGTGTCTGTCTATCCCTCTGTCTGTGTGTCTGTCCCTTGGGGCAGCTCAGACTAAACAAACAGCTGTGTTTATGAAGCAAAGAAGAGCCACAAGGGTCCTCTGTTTACTGGTCCATTTCAGCACACAGGCATACAAAATGTTCACATGCACGCACTGAAATACACACTCACGAATGCCCCGTGCTCCTCATCTTTTACCTGCCCCGCTCTGTTGCTTATTTGACCCCTGGTGTTTTCTACTCTCTCTCTTTCCCTCTGCTCAGTGCTCGCTCGCTCTCAGACTGAGAGGAATGCCACTTTGTGTGACCTCTCACCCACACCAAGGAGGGGTGCTGCTTTAGATGAGGGAGTGAGGGGGCAGCTGCAGTCATGTGCCTGGGCTTGAAGGGAAATGCACATACACACTCACACGCACTCACACACACATACACAGAGAGCCAGGTTTCTAGCTAGCTAAAAGACATTAATTCTGGCAGTTTTGTATACGCATACATGTAGTTGTTGTAGATGTGCTGCTCTCCTTCACCCACCTCTTTTTGTGACCATCTGAGAAAGTGTAGGATGCTGCGGTCTGTGTGTGTGTGTGTGAACACACGAGTGGAGTGCAGCCTCACACAAAGGCGTTATTGTTGGTGAGAGGGGGCCTGAGGGGAGGCAGGCAGTCTGATTGGTTAAGACTATTGTGTCTCACTTTGCCCATTCTCCCTGTCACTGAGGATGTCATTACGGTGGCTCTCTAACTTGTTCTCCGTCTCTTTCCTTGCCACCCCCACTCCCCCACACCATTACAAGCCAGAGATCATCTGAGGACTTGAGATATTCACAGAAACATTCAGACCGAGCAATGAAAATGTTCCTTCGCAAACTTCAAAACTTGCCTTGCAGACACCAGAGTCCTTCTACAAGACATATATTTAGTCGTCCATTAACAATTGTTTGCAGGCATTTTACACCTTAGCGTGACACGCTAAGGTGTCCTCACTCCATATGCAATGACAAGCAGAAAAAAACATACATGAAATATACACTAATACATGAGATGCATGGCTAATGTAATGTGCAATCAGTTTTTCATTTGCTTTTCTTTATCAATATGAGTATGATATTGCAGTGTTATATAGTAATATATGCTGGATGGTAAAGAAGCCAACAAACCTGCAGGTGATGTGGCTGCATATCGATTCACTAACCAGACAGACAACAATACCTTGCAGTGAATTATTTTTAAGTAGCTAATCAGTGAGTGGGGCTGTTACAGACTGCTGTTTGCCAGAGAGGAAGTGTTTAATCTCAGCGCAGCTTCTGTCTTGAATTACCCATCATTCCACACAGGAAGTCATCCCTTAGGATTTTGAGCAGCTCATTGGACCTTAATTGTTTCCTGTTGTACAGAAGTGCTATGATTGGGTCATATGGTGCACAGAGTAAAGTGACCAACACATCGCGTTGGTTTTATAATATGTGCAGCAGCACATGTGCCTGTTTTGTTGTATAATTTCCTAAAAGATGCACTTTTCTAACAACTTTCTGTAGTCGTGTTGCATCCAAAAAGCATTACACTTGTTCTAATGTTGTACATTTTCTTTGTTTTTAAACTTATGTGCTGACTGACATCTATAGATTGTTTGAACACGTACATGCAGGGAACAATTTGTGGATAATTGCCATTTAAAGAAAGTCAAATGTGGTTGTTAACGCTATTCAAAAACCGGGCACACCAGCGCCCATGCACACCATTAATGCTAATAGCAGGGATTAGATATACACTATATGTAGCATGTAAATGTGTCTGTCATTACTGAGGGGGTGAAAACCTCCAAATGCACCATAATAGCATGCTTCGGTTCAGCCAATCACGGGCTTTGTTCAGATTGAGTCATCTACCTCTGAGCGTGTCTGAAGAGAGTGTGACAAGGAGACTCTTTGGTGTTTCGCTGCTATCTTTAGGAGCACTCCAATCTGAAGGATTACTGCTGTGGACGTAGGAGGAAACATTTTACTTGAGACCTACTGCTGTGCCTTGAATGCGGCTTGTGCTTTACAGCTATCTAAAGGAAGAATACACAATAGATCGAGGGCTTGATCATGCTCAGCAGGAAGGGTACACAAAAAGGCACGTAGGAAAGAAAATACTGCAGAAAAAGTTAGCTCGAGCCCCTTTTTTCCTACTGTGGCTGTAGGCTGAACGCATAGTTTTGGAATTGCAGCATTAAGTGGAGAGTGGAAGTTTTTCAATGGAGCCCAGTTTCCAAACTTTCCCACCCAAGTTTCCCAGATGAAGCTTTGTCTGGCACAGATGCCACCAGATCTGAGATAGTAAAGCGCTGGCTGAGCGGGAATATGCTGAGTGAAAACAGACATGCAGACACACAAACACAATTTTAGGCAGTAGGCCTGATCCCAGTGATCCACAAACTGTCCCACCTTGACAACCCCTCCTTTTTCCTCCCATTTCTCCTCCTTCTTTTCTCTCCCCTGCTGTGGGTTGCCTCAGGCGCATGAATGGAAGTCTTTATTCCCGGGAGAACTGGTGGGAAGAACGAGAGAACGAGAAACAAGGATAAGGGGGTTGGCAAGGAGGGAGGGGGGAGGTCTGTGAGAGTGGCCACAAGATCAACACAGTGCCACAGCTCCTCTTTACTCCTCCATCGCTTTTCCCTCCTTTTCTCTGTGCTCACCCCTCCGCCCCCCCTCCCTCTTCCCAACCCGCGCCTTTCTATCCTGTTTTAAGTGCTGTGGATACAAAGCCCTGTTAGTATTCATGGTGTTTGTTTGCAGAGGAACTCTGTGTGTGTGTGTGTGTGTGTGTGTGTGTGTGTGTGTGTGTGTGTGTGTGTGTGTGTGTGTGTGTGTGTGTGTGTGTGTGCAGACCTGTCAGAAACACAGATCACAGAGAAGCAGCGCTGTGAATGGAGCTGGGGAGAAGCGGGCGGGGTGGTGGGGTGGTAGTTCCCACAGGAGGAAAATGGTCAGCTCCAAAAAAAGGGAAAAAAGAAGAAGAAAAGGACGATGGGATGAAGGGGGGAGGGGGGGTTAGTGCACAAGGCCACGGGGGCAGAGGGAGACAGTATAGTGTCAAAACCAAGAGAGGCTGCGTGACAAGGTGTTACAGAGAGGAAAGGAGAGGATCATATCAATCATAAGGTTTCGGAGGGGAACCAGTAGCAAACGAGTCTAGGCACCTCTCTTCTTGTTTTTCTGCTGGTCCTCTTCTTCCCTCCCTTTCTGCTGCTCTCATTCTTTTAGTTGCACCCCATTCCTCCCTCCCACTCTCTCCCTCTCTCCCTTCTCTCTCTCTCTGTGCCTCTCTCTCTCTCACTCTCTTTTTCTCTTTGTGTGTCTGTCTGGACAGCTGCCCAGTTCCATACACAGGGAAAAATGAAACACTCTAACCGCTGGGCGTGCAGCCAAATAAAAGGCTGCGAAAAACTATTTGAAGGGCAGCGTGTTTGTGTGCGCCTGTGTGTGTGCGTGTCTGTGTGTGTGTGTGTGTGCGCGCGTGCAAGGAGGTTGTGTATATGTTTGCCCCTGTATATGTGTGTGTTTATATGCGGGTCTGGTTGTGAGATTTGGGTGTGCCTGTTTAGGGTGTTCTTTCCCAGTATAATGGTGCAGCCAGGGTGCTATGTGCATGTGTGTGTGTGTGTGTGTGTGTGTGTGTGTGTGTGTGTGTGTGTGTGTCAGGGAGCGGGAGCAGTTCCTGAATTTCAGTTTGTTGGTGGAGAAATGAGAGGTTGCAGGAGAGGAAAAGGACAGCAGGGACCGGCACATACCTCCCCTCACATCAAACTGGAGGATAGAAGAACACAGTGTTTTACATCCAGATTGTCATTTAAAACAGCCTGCTCAGCGTGATACATTTAGACACACACACACACACACACACACACACACACACACACACACACACACACACACACACACACACGCGCACTTATTTGTCAGTAAATATATGCTGACTCATTTGCAAAGTGCCTTTCAGTTGGGTGATTGCAGCACTTAGTCACATATTATCCATGACCTCCTCCTCCTGTGCTCTGACCTTATCTGATGGTTACGTCACCACCGGAAAGGAATGTACAGCTCCATATCTGCCTGCACTCAGGTGTTGGACAGCCAGCATTAAATCCATGTTGCTGTGGTGCTGATCCAGAGAAAGACATGTTAGAAAAAAGGCAGTTGACTCAGCTGTGTTGTAAACACAGCCCCAAGAGCCCCGAGGGCCCCGGGGGGAAGAAGAGTGCATCGGATGGGTTGAGAAGCAAAGATGCTTTGGTTCTGCCCTGAGCTGGTGTTTATCGTTATGTGATCAGTAGGGGTCTTGTAGAAAGATGGCCTGTGTGGAAAAAGGTTGAAGCTTCACAGTTCTTTTTCGCTTGTGAGCTGCACACGGGTCAGAGTCCAGTGCTTATGCTCATTTCCCGACCGCTGCCCCCTGCTGCAGGCCAGCAGTAGCACAGGGAGATAATGGCTTATTCACAGAGTGCACCACAAGAGCAGGCAGTGTAGAAAACAAACATTAGAAAAAACCCCATCTGAATCAATTTGCTTGCTTATGCAGGCTCTGGAGACCTATGAGTAACAAGTTTTTAGTGCATGGTATTGACCACCAGTGTGGTGATGAAAGGGCAATACAAAGCATGCAAGTGCAAATTTGGAGTTCTTTATGAAATTTAAATCAAAATGTGAATAAGTGAATGGTTAAGTGAGTAAGCTGACCCTGTCAGGAAAAGACAAAGAAAGAAAGTTTCACTGTGCTCACAGCAACAACAACAACAACTATGGGAGTGCCTCAGTTTGTATGGCCACTATTTATATTTGCTTGCTGGAATATCAGACATTGCGTGTTTTTTCCCTGGAAATGCTTTGTTGAGTATAAGAGGCATAGAGGAGGGGAGACGGAGGAGAGGGTGGTAGAAGGGAGGAAACTAAGAACAAAAAGCTGAACTGGTGCCAGCAACCCAGCTTCAACCGGAAAAAAGTAGGAGGAGGGGGCTTTCTATTTCTTAATTTTTTTTCTTCTCTTTTGCTCTCCTGTCTCTTGTAGGAAAGGTGTCCCTCTCTTTATTATCTCTCTGTGGTTGCTTTGTGGTCAGTGGGGAAGATACATTTTCTCTGTGTGCGTAGTGTATGTCTGCCGCTCGCGCTCTTAACCGCCCCCATCGCCCTGCTGTCTGTTTTTTTTTCCTGTGCCCTCCTTTAACCTGAAACAGCAGGTATTCTAGGACAGGTTAAATGAGAAAGCAAGTGTGTATCAGGTGTCTGTCATCTTACCCCTCTGTGGACACACAGCGCCTCTTCTCCAGTGTCAATGTGTATACACACACACACATATACTTCACAACTGAAAGGATACCATGGCAGTGCGTTCAGGAGATAAATTTGAGCGTGCATTTACATACCTGCATTTGCTGGCTTCGTTAATCATTTACAGCGCTCAGCATTTGCGCACGTGCCCAGTATGTGTTTTCACCCATGTGTTGTGAGTGTTGTGCCTCTCAGCGTTTTTGTGTGTGTGTGTGTGTGTGTGTGTGTGTGTGTTTTTGTGCTTGTGAATTCGTGCAGACTGCTTCTGGCCAATAAACAGCTTCTGCAACAAGTGTGGAAACATAATGAGTGTCACTACTTGACTACCGACAGCAGTCGGGAGAGCAGAGAGAGTGATAGGGAAGCAACAGAGGAGATGAAGGCTGAACTGGATGTTAGCAGGGAAGGGAACTAAATGGCACTCTTGACCTCGCAAATATGTACGCTGTCATAAAAGTGCACGATAGATTTTATTGTTGTGCGTCTGCGTGGCTGTGTATATTTATCTGTGAAGAGGAGCTATCTTATCAACTGACAAGGAGCTGCTCCATCTAGACCAGATTAGCGTTTTCAAATGTGTGTAGCCGGGATTTTGTAAAGTCTTTGAAATGTGTGCATCTACTGTATACAAGCGCGAGTGTGTGCGTGTGCACTTGCACGCCCGTGTGTACATGCTGAGAGGCAGGCCTGTGGTTAGGTTACATCTCCCTGCAGCGCAGCAGAACAGTGTCTCGTTGCGTCATACTGAGTCTGTTAATAACAGGCTAAACCACAAAGGCCATCCGCTGCTCTATTTCTCATCTTCCAGCAGTACACTGATTATGCAGCAGTGATACATTAAGCAGAGTTATGTGGGGGCAATACAGTATATTAAGGTTTAGTATTTTCTCCTTTAAGTGGACAAGTCTAACCGAGCAGAGGCTTACTTCAGATTTGTGGCGTTTCAGTGAAAGAAAATGTATATAAATTATATCTTACTTCCGGGACATATGTTGTGCACGGCGCCTTCTTGACAGCATGACATTGCAGTTATAGTTGTGAACAGCGTATGAGAGCTGTCACAAACATAAATATGATCTGCAGTAAATAATGATGGATCTAGTGCAGGGACGCAGCTTCGCTATGCTACTGTGTTTAGTACTCAGACACCCCCAACTTGATTCCCTTAGCTCTCACAGCATGCAACATCCTTGCCACAGGAATTTAATTACTCTGTAAACAAGCCTTTTGTTCTGTTGCACACTGTTTTCTCATGCACGCGAGATGCATGAAAATCTTCAGATCTACTGCAAAAGCTGTCATATTAGAGAAAATCAGAGATGTGATAAGTGCTGACAAAAAAACGATAATATATGCTGAACTGGATGCTGTGCTATGCACATGTTATATCTGTGGAGGCCAATGTTAAGAAGACAGGAAATAGAGCAGTCATAGTTTTATGATCACATTATCATTATCATATCATTTGTCTATCCCTGCAGCTATATAAGGCTGTCTCATGATTGCAGTTTAAATGTAGTCACCAGTCTTTGTGTCTCTTTTTGTGTCATCCCCAGACATATGAGCGCCAGTTCAGAATGCCAGAGCAGAGAGAGGGAGGCCTGCTGCAACTACTGGGAGATAATCCTCCTCTCAAACACCAGCTTCGCAGCTCCCTCCATCCTGCACACGCACTCTCGCACACACAGCAAACGCAGCACTCCCCCACTCAGAAATTTCAACACACTCACGCACCCCAGCACCAAATCGGTACAGACTGGATCCCGTCTGCAGCACCTTCTGCGTCTCCAGCCCATCCTGCGGATTCTGAGGCAGCCAGAGACTTGGCAGCAGACAGCAGAGGCTCGTTGCTAGATCCGAGCCAAGCTTTCTCACGAACGGCGACGCAAAGTCCCTCACCTCAGCGGTCTCTGACTCCAGATCTGCAGCTGCCAGTGGTCACAGATGCCAGTATTCTCAACTTGACCTCTCTGAGCAGGTATATTTTAGTTTTCCTTGTGCACAGTTCATGCATGATATCATGAACTGTGCACCGGAATGTGAAAGTTACAGTAGTGAAATTTAAAAGGAAGATCTTTTAATTAACTTGACACGGTGATTCAAATTAGGTAGTAAGTATTCTGCACAGTGTTGGTGAAATACAAAACTATCCATTCTCTTCATTTTATCGCACTCAACCTAATTATTTCTCTGTGTAAATCTCTCCAGGGGGAAGGGTCTGCAAGAGGTCAGTGAGCAGCTCTTTGGGAACATTAAGAGGAAGTACGGCAGGAAGGACTCCCAGAGGATGCTCTGTAATCCCCACAGTGCTGATTCACATTGGGGACAGCCAGAGAAAGGATCAGAGAGCCCAAATAATTCAGAGGAGAGGCAGAAGTACAGGCAAGAGGAGACAGCTGAGCGGTTCCATGAAGAAAGAGAGGAAAGGAGAAAAGAGGAACGAGAGCGAACAATTGCTGGGAGGAAAGGAGACGAAGAAGACAGAGGGATGCCCATGCTGGCAGAGGAAGCGAAAGGAAGAAAGAGGCGGAGAAGGCCTTCTTTTGACGAGTCGTTTTCTGTAGAGGAGCAATCTCAGCAGCGGACTCTGGACTCTGATGCAACAGAGAAGCAGCAGCCTGGGCCTTTAGAAGCCAGAGGAGCACATAAGATAGAAACTCACAAAAATGATTCTCGATTCGTGAGTCAAGCTGATATCAGCGCAGAAAGGCTGGATAAAGCAGAAAGAGCAGATAAAGTTGACAAAAGAGAAAAGGGAGAGAGAGTGGACAGGGTGGAAATGGGAGAGACAGTTACAAATGGGGCTGACCAAGAGTCACATCTGAGCGCAAACAGGATGAAAAAGAACCCCTTGGGTCGTCCTAAGATCAGCGCAGACACCCTTAAACCCAGAGATCCAGCTCACAATCACATCAGCAAACCCAGTCTCAGCTTGAAAACTAGATTCCCCTGCCCAAACCCCAGCCCCAGTCCCCGGAGTAACATCAGCCCTATCCCCAGCCCCAGACCCAGGGCAAACATCAGCCCCAGTCCAAGCCCCAGATCAAGAGCCGATATGAGTCCCAGCCCTAGTCACAGCACCAGCTCTACGGCCAGTTCCAGACCGACCAAGGCCAACGACAGGTGGTCCTACCTGAAATCAAAAAGCCATGCCAGCATTACATCACCGCAGAGAGAAAACTTGGGTAGCCTAGCAACCTTAGCTGACCCGCCCTCTGCTTTCCCCATTACCCCTTCCAGCCCGCTCTACACCAACACTGACAGCCTGACAGTCCACACTCCCATTAAGAGGAAACGAGGACGCCCCAAGAAGCAGCCACTCCTAACTGTGGAGACCATTCACGAGGCCACTTCCACCTCACCTCCAAGCCCATTGGCCCAGGAAACCACTGCAGGGCTAAATCGTAGGAGGAAGACGCACACACTGAACACTTTAGTGCAAATGGCCTCCACGATGACCAATGCCAACAGTCTCAAACTAAAGCGTGGAAGGGGGCAATCCAGGCCAGTGAATAAGACGAAGCTTGGAAAAATGCAGAGCATCCTGAATGAAATCCTTTCAGGATCAAGTCAAAATGGCGCTCTGGCTCTGAAGTCATCTTCTGCTCCCGTTACCTCAGCTATGAGTGCCATGGCATCCACCATTGAAGCTCGACTGGGAAAACAGATAAATGTGAGCAAAAGAGGAACCATCTACATTGGTAAGAAGAGAGGGCGGAAACCTAGAGCAGAAACTCAAGGCTCCACTCCTCCCAAAACCACTCGGGACAAGCCAGCATTGTCTGTCTCCACATCGAGTCTCTACGAATGCCCCGCAGTGCCTTCCTCCACCTCATCTCCCAGCTCTAGTGCTCCGTCTATAAGAGCCAGTCACTCTGATGCTGCTATGCCCAGTTTGCAGCCCATTTCAGCCTTGCCCTCTAAACCAGCAGGCAGGAGCTTTCTCACTGGGGGATGGAAATTGTCTCCTCCTCGACTTCTGGCTAATTCACCATCCCACCTGTCAGAGGGGGCGTCAGTGAAGGAGGTAACTCTGTCCCCCATCAGCGAGTCCCACAGTGAGGAGACTATTCCCAGTGACAGTGGGATTGGGACGGACAACAACAGTACCTCAGATCAAACTGAGAAGGGTCATGCCTCTCGACGAAGGTGCAGTAGACTGCTGTTATACTCCTTTACTTGCTTTATAGGCATTTTGTTCTGTATCTAATAGATTGGCACGCATTCATTTACCTGCTGTTTTAATGTGATTTATGTTGTGTTTATACAGGTACTCATTTGATCTGTGTGGGTTTGAGGCTGCGGAGGCAGCAGCTTTGGAAGCATCCAACAGAGGTGGCAGAACACGCTGCGAGCGCCAAGTAACGGCTGTCGATAACTTTCTGTCGCAGCAGGAGAAGAAGCAAAAGCATCATCGGCGGAAGAGGAAGTGCCTACAGAGTCGGGATCATCTTCATTTTCTCTCTGAACTGGACGAGGTTAGAAACACTGTAACAAATCCTGCGTGTGAGCCTTTAACAACCGCTCTAATGTACAAGCGTGAACTAAAGGGTGTGGGTTTGTTTTTCTAAATGTTTCCTGTTTCCTTCCTCCCTGTAGGTCGTGTTAAAGCTCCAGCAGTTACGATTGTCTCACAGACGATTCACCTGCTACCCCCAGCATCCCTATCCTTCCATTTTCCGCCTCAACTTCCACCATTACTACCCTATTACCTACGACTCGTACCCTTGTGACTCCAGTTCATACCTCCGCAGGAGTGCTGATCTGAAGGCTAAGAGGAGGCGCGGTCGTCCAGCCAAAGCCAGCGAGCCAATCACATCGAAGCTGCCTTTTGTTCAAGGATATGGTTATCCGCTGGCAGGGGGAAATTACTATGCAGCACCGTATGCGATGCCTTATGCTCCTCCTCTGAGTCTGGGCTACTTTCCCCCTACTCCCCCATTTTATCTGCCCCATCACTCGCTAGGACCGGCGCCCCCATCTCCCTTCATGAGACCTGCTGTGCCCCCTCCCAAGGCTTTCCATTCCAGCGGACACTCAAAAATCCAGCCTGGTGCCAAGCTTTGCACCACTAGTGGTCCACTTCAGGGGCCATCTGTAAGGGGAGAGGGTTTGGGATCCCTGGGCAGCAGCAGCGCAGGTGGTCTTGCAGGGGTTCGTCTCCACAAGAGGAAGCACAAGCATAAACATAAGCACAAGGATGAACCTCTTCTTTCACCACGAGACCGGCAGGACCTGGGAGGACTTTTCAGCGGAGCTAAGACCAATGCACGCCTCAGCATGCTGAGTGAGAGGAGAGACTTGGCCAGTCAGGGTCCTTCAAAGCTTCTGGACAAGCAGAGGAGCAATGGCAGAGGCTCTTCAAACCTGGGATCCAGCTTAGGGATTTTTGAGTCTGACCAGCTGTCCTCACACTCTCTTGCTGACAGTCAGTTCCATTCCCTTCAGACTGGGCAGCCTAAAAAGAGCTTCATGGGCAGCTACAGTAGCCAGTCGCAGCGGTCAGAGTCAGCGTCTGACCTATTTTCGGGGTCACAAGAGGACGAGTGCGGCGGAAGGAGCAGGCGGACGAGGCTCACTGTGTTTGGAGATCAGGGCTTAATGTCATTCCAAACGACGAGGCAGGAGCCAGAACAGATGAACAAGTGTCCCAGTCCCTCCCTCACTGGTAAGAGAATACACTATATTTACGAGAAAGCGCACTGCATTGTATGTTGGACTTATAAATAAAAACAGCAGCAGTTGTTTTCTACTCACTGGGACAGCATGATAAAGCACATTGCTTTCTTTAATGAAGTGTTGGAGGTTTGAGGTTTGCCTAAAACGCAGTAACTCCTGTTGTTTGCTTGTCTTTGCTTATCCAAGCCGTTCATTCATGGCTATACACAGGCTCACCCAGTGTTCCAAATCTAAGCTGTAAATATCATTCACTGTACAGGGCGCTACAGAACCATCACGTGACTCCCCTAAAAGTAGCATCCAGGAGCTGCATTTTCCAGTCTAAACTACAAATGTGCTCGCCCTGTTAAATATCTGCACACCCGCTATAACATCAACACGGCCACCACTTTGAAGCAAATGGTTATGTTAATGTATTTGACTGCTCTGCATGACTGATGTTCATTTACAATTAATATACTGAAGATTAGCATATAATTGCACAGTTAGAGCTCCAGTTCCCATTGTGCTTGTAGAGGGGGGATAATGTTTAGCCAAAGTATGTTTTATGTTACGTTACATGTGCACAGAGTGTACATGTGGTGAGAGAGATATGTCCTTTACAAAATAACAGCAACGTTGTTGTGTCCATTATCTTAAATGTGGTGCGCATGTTCTGTTACGTGTTTATGTGAACAGACAGCGGTGCGTCCAAGTAATGTCCAAAATGTATGAACAGCTGTTTGCACTTGTTCCTTAGTGATTTCCCAATGTTTATGTGCACTATATAATGCGCGAGGGAGTGAAGAGTCCAGACACAGGCTTACTTTACTTCTAAATAAACCCATGAATGGATCACATGTGGAAAGCTTATGATCTGAACCATCGGCAGCATGTAAGCAGCTGACATTACCAGCAGTGGACCTCATTACATCACATCACTACTTATATAAAACAACAAGCTTCCTATCTGTTAGACAGAAGTAGGAAGCCGGAATTTATTAATGAAAGAAAAACTATACGAATGATATTTGATACATGATACTATGCTAGCCCATGGAACTGGAAGAAAGAGACACATACATGCTTTTACAAACCACTTATATGTGATCAGAACTGTTAATGTAGCCAAATGAGAGCATGTTTGCAAAAAAAAAAAAAAGGTTATACATTAATATTAAACTCTGTTCCTGAGTGTTAATTGACTTCTGTTATTTGCTGGATTATCACATTTAGTCAGTTAACTGGGTTTTCCCATTTTAAATGTAGATTTAGTAATACATGTCAAGGTGATTCCTATTATAAATATGCTTATGCACATCATTATCGGGGCTTAAAGCAGACAAAGAGACTGGGTAGCACCGAATTCTCACCACCCAATGAATGTGTATTTTGGTACATTCTGTATTCTGCTGTCTTTGAGCACATCTGGCTGGGGATAAAGAGAACGTAATGCATGGATGGAGACGACTATAATTCACCAATCTCTCCTACCTCCCCACCCTCACCCTGCCTCCCTTCCCTCTCTCCTGCCAATGCTTTTGCCAGAGATATATTATTCACACAGTATGATTTATTTTCTACAGACACGCCGTAAAAGGCCCTTGCCTGTGTTAAAAGAGCTGGCTGGTAGCCAGGGGTTTAATGACTGGGGCCTAGTCCAGTGGCGGGGAGGAGAAGCCAGGGGCTCAGTTAGAATACACCCCCCCACCCCAGGGGATCCAGGACGGATGACTCATATACACCCCTCCCCCCCCTCCCCCCATAATGACTCCTCCTCCCCCAACCCATCCATATTATCCCTCTAGTGTTGTTATACCTCTTCTACCCTCTGTGTCCTTCCCTTCCCTTTTGCTGCTTCTGCAGTTCTTGCCCTTGCTTTCCCCCTCTGCCTCTCTCCCGTGGTTCCCACATCCACACGCAGATTTCCCCTTGTTCCTCTGCCTCATCTCTCTCTCCATCTCCCCCTTCTAGCTCTCTCCTTCTTCCCTTTCATTTTTTGCTTTTTCCCTTGTCTCCCCTCCCCCTCATTTCCCCATTACCCTCTTTACTCCCCACTCCCCCCCCACACACACTCCTCCTCTAGCATGACTTACTGCTTCACTTCACAGCTTTAGTCCAATTAAAACACAGACGCATGTGCATGAGAATGCTTGCCGCACATGCAGGCGCAGGCCCCCGCATACACACAGATAGAGAGACGGATACACGGGTCCCCATCCAGATGTAAAATTCATACTATTATCTGAGCGTGCAACAATGAGTTTGTTGGTCATGGACAAATCATTAAGCACACGCGTGTCTCTGCGTGTGTTGTGCGTTTGCTTCTTAAGCAGACCTCGCTGAATCAGTTGTAACTTTCTTACATGAATGTCTGAATGAAAGTCTTTAATGAATAATTCAGAATCATTTTTTGTGGCAAGTCAAGCCAAGTTGTATTTATTTTGCCCAGTATAACAAGTCACAAATTTGCCTCAAGGGGCTTTGCAGTCTGCACAGCATATGATACACTCTGTCTACTGATCCCCGGTCCAGATAAGATAGGACATGTGATAGATGCTCTGTGTATGCCATAAAACAACATAGTAAATTACCAGTGTAAACAGTCAGGATGACAGAAATAATAGATAATAGAGAAGCATAGATTTGGGAGGACATCAAGCAGCTTTCAGTTAGGGGGTCGAGAGTGCAAGAGGAGAAGACGAGGATATAGATTAAGATCCAAAACATCTGGAAAGAGGCACCCACTGCCAGGATAGAGAAGTGACCGGACCTGCGGTAGTCCGGCATGGAGGGCAAGTCACGCAGCTTGTTTAAACGCATGCACAGACCTTCATCCAGAAAAAAAAAATTACACTAAATAACATACATCAAGGATTATTTTAATCTGTCTCCGAAAGGTGCTCTCAGCTATGGCACAGGCAGTGGATAAGTGAGCATAGCTGTGACTTCCTATTTCACAGAGAAACAGGTTCTCAGTACTATACTGCCTCTCACACTGCTGAAGGTCACTGGTTTTATGTTCCGTGTATGGAGCTCATAAATTTCTGCTACTTTGTAGTGTGTGTGTGTGTGTGTGTGTGTGCGTGTGTGTGTGTGTGTGAACTGAGCATGTGCTCACTTCTGCTGCAGCTCATAAACCACTGCTACTTAGTGCTTTGTGCATTAACTAATTTCACTGTCAGGCCCGAATTTTTGACCAACAACAGCGTGATATTCTTCTGCGGTTTGTATGGGAGGTAGTTAGATGGCTTTTTATCTTTCCCTTACTCTTAATTCATTAGCAGACAGCTCTGTGCGGTGCTTTTCAAATTTTCATCCCCATCATTACCATTTGGTCTCTTTAGGATGAAAAAATATTGTATTCTGCTAGTTGTGGCAGTTCACTGACGTTGTGCAAATCTTAAAAAAAATCTATTAAATATTAAATGCTCCCCCCTCATGTTTTATGAAAGAGACATATTCTAAATGTCTTGAGCATCATTTTTCACACATTTTCCTGTAACACAGCCAACAATATTTAAAGTATAAAACCGAAAAACCATCTTTGATTTAATGTACTCATCAAATGTTAGAGCACTGAAGAAACCTGCTACACCATATCAGCAGGAGTCTGCGGGAAAGGAAGAAAGGCTAGAGCGCAGGAATCCAGCAATAGGAGTAAAAAGCTCAAGGAAAAGAGACGAAGCATGTTGCGTGCACACTGCTTGGGGACTGGTGGTTGATTGTGCTTTTCCTCCATTTTGGCTGTGGCTCAGTCCGAGCCCCGGGAACAGTGCCCAGACAGGGAGGAGGGGGAAGCGAAGAAATGGGACATAGATGGGAAACAAAAAGAATGACAGAGACAGACTAAGATCAGGAAGCGGTCTCTGAAATAAAGATGGAAATGAAATGGTGCAGTGTTACCAGTTTAATTGAAAATTAGAGAGTAGCATATTGCCGCCCATGAAGAGACGAGTGGAAGAGAGAATGTGAGTGACGGGGAAAGGGGGAAAGAGTAAGGATAGAGCAATGTGTAAAGGGCATACTGCCCAGTTCACCAGTGTGAAGGAAACAATATGGCTCCAGTTTCTTCTGCTCAGCCATTCTGAACTGCTGAATGCATTTTTTGTGCATGTGTATGTATGCATCTGTGTGTTTTTGTGTCTGTGTCTGTATGCGCATGTGCATGTGGACAAGAGTGCTGATATGTGTGTTTGTGTTGGTGTGTGTGTTTAGCTTTTTGGCAGTCTGTGCTCCAGATGCACAGGGTTGTTATTGTGTAGCGACATATTAAATGGTTGAAGGAGACATTTCCTGCTAGCAGAATAGGATCTCCTCCTCTCCCCTCTTCTCTCTGCTCTCTAGTAGACAATTACAGGATAGGATCTGCTCTCCTGGCTCAGCTGGGCTTTGAAAAGCTTACATGAATATCTCAAAATTAGCAGGAAGCTCTTAAAGCAAGAAAAGACTTTCTCTCCATGAGCTAAATTGGCATGATGTCTTTCCTAGTCTTTCCAAGACTGCTCTTTTTAACTGACACGCAAGCACAAATGGTCCTTTCTTTTTATAGACCTTACTTTGCTATTTATTTTCCTTGACATTTCTCACCTGACTCTTTCTCCCTCTCTCCTCTTCCAGGTGTTCCCAGTAAGCGGAGGTATAAACGTCGCGAAGTGGAACAGATCCAGAAGGACGTAAGGAGGATGCATTCTCTGAACTTTGAGCATGTGCAGAAGATCCTTCGTGCCAAGCGCCTGCAGCGACAAGCCAAAACAGGAAACAATGTCATCAAAAGACGACCCGGACGACCCAGAAAACAACCTCTGGAGGAACCGGAGCCGACCAAGACGAGGAAGGAAGATTGGGCTGAGGTTCGAGGCTTGGACATGCTGGCTAGCAGGAGAAGTGATGAGAGGACTCTGGGGATGCCTGTTCTGGAGAGGTGCGATAACCTGTCAGGCAGACACAGCCTCAGGCCGAGCCTGACCCCCGAGCCTCTGGAGTTCTCCAGTCACGATTCCATCTCAGCAACTATTGAGACTGTGGTGCATCAAGCGCGGTCTGTGAATCCGCTGGCCAAAGGGGGGAAACGCAAAGGAAGGGGCCTCAGCAGGGACGAACTGTGGGCTCCCTCCAGTCAGTAGACCCGCAGGAGAAAGCACCTCCAGCAGAACTGGAGAGCAGTTAACGGAGGCAGTGTTTCAAGCCTATCAGATGCAGTGCCCTTAATTTTGGGACTCCTTGGTGCACTTTGACTTGTTTCTCCTCTCTGAGTTGTCGCGAGGAATACAGTGGGTTGGTGGAGCAGGAGGAGGGAACACTGCTGGTGCCATCCCTCAGTTTGCTACACCCAACCAGACATGGGCCTTTCAAAGATTCATTGGACCTTTATTTACAATGGCACTATATGGTACTATTTGATACTGAATCTGATGCTCTAAAACTGTGTGGTACTTATGATAGTGTAGGATATTATGTGATTCTTTATGTATCTGATACAGTGATGTGTATGGTACTTTATGATACTGTATCTGAATGTGGCTTCAGCCATATATTTACCAGCAAGGGGAGGGGGGAATGGTTAATATAAAACTGTGCAGCTCTGCTTATTTTTGCCTTTCTGAGGAAGCTTGTCAAAAACATGTGGAATAATAACTTCAGTAATTAAGCCACCTTACCCTATTACTTCCCCTGTTTTGCTCCCATTCATCTATACCTTCCTAGTGTCCTCGCTCCCTTTGAGAAGTAACTGATACTTCCTGGCAGCTCCGCACTCGTGGTCCCCATCCCTGCTTGACGCTCACCCCAATTCTTTAGCCCTCCCTGGTGCCTGCCGCTTAAATCCATCCCCCTTTGTCCTCTCACCTATTCCCACTAATGTTTTACATCTCCATTTCTTGAGCTCCCTCAACCTACCCGCTGTGTCATTTTTTTCCCTCTCTCCCTGCTCAGGCCTCTCCTGGGCAGTGACATAAAGGCAATATGGTGGGTTAGACTGTCCCAGACTGTACATAGAAACAAAGTCCACTGTTGCCTGCCTTGTACAATGGGAAAACCAGCTCATAGATGTGTACTGGCACACAGTATATTAAATAGAATTGTTGTACCATAGACAATGAAAGTGTGTATTGTTTTATAACCAAAAAAACAGACATGGGTGTGACTCAAGACAAGCTTGTTTTCAGACAGACAAGAACCACATGTATTCATTCATACACTCATTATTGTGTTTATAACCAGGGGGCATTGCATACAGGAGGAATATCAGGTGTATTTTTGGTAAACCTTAAGAAATTGGTTAAATGCACTATTAAAAAAGACAACAACAAAAAAAAAGACATATACTTTCATCAATCAAATGCAGCACTTACATGCTTGTTCCAGTCTTATGTTTCGGCATTCGACGGTGTGGTTATCCAGTCCAGAGACCATGCATTATTTTAATCAAATTGTATATGCAGGCTGCGCAGCCAAAAGCGTCAAACCGAAGCCCGCCGAGTCTGAATTGGACAGTTCAGCAGAAGAGGGCTCACACAGTCAGTGTTTTGAAAAAGCTAATCCCAGTCTTTCTACTTAACATAATTTTCAATCCATATCCTTGGAAAAATATTTTTGGAAAGTAAATCCAGTATTTAGATTTAGAAACCAAAGTCTCAGTATTCAGTGTATAATTTAAAAGTATCTAAATCAGAGTTTGACAAACTCTCCACCATGTTGGCACCAATGTAAAGCATTCCTATGTGCACTGTAGAATGTAGCCATCTTGGATTTTTTTTTTTTTTTTTTTGCGTGTGTCAATATGTTAAACCTTTGTTAAACTCTATCGACAGTATCTGTGGCTTTGGGTAGTGGTTGGTATTTTCTCGATTAGGTGTTTCTGAATAATAAGCAATGGATCAGTGTTTCTTTGGCAACCTTGTTGAAATTTTGTTTCAGGAGATTCTGTTTTGTTCGGCCGGGGGTGGGATTCTCAGTTGCAGCAGTTCGACTTGTGCCTTATGTTTCTTTCTCTCACAAATTACCATTTGACCTGAGAAATATGAAGCGGCAAGGAGTGCCCCAGACAACGACCCAAAATGTTCACGATTGTGCAAATGACACGTGTGTCTTATTCACGAGAACCCCGAAACTGCCGGCGTCCCTTCACAACTTCCATAGTTAGCATCTTCTGTCACTGGACACTGCTGTCTGGTGTCTCCCAGCTTCCTCCTGGTTTATTTTCTGACTCATATCATCATAACAGAGGTAGAAGGGCTGGAGCTATTATATTACTGTTTTAAATCCGCATCATATACCTACCTACATACCGCTATAGCAGCGGAGGTGGAGAGTGTATCAGATGTGTCTCCATCCAGTGATATTGATTGTACCCAGAGTCTTAGATATATAATTAAACACCACTTACTCTGCCCAGTAAATAATGAGAGATATAACTGATTATATACTTGGCAAAGAAGGAACAGCGGAGATTTTTATGGAAATCACGTTCTCGTACATTGTTGTTTGCTATGCATCAGGCCATGCCTGGCAGTGACCTTAAAAGGAATTTCTGTTCTGGGTCCACCCTTCGACAAAGAGAAATAAGTGGTCTTATTTACTCAATAAATTGAATTCATGTATCAAGAATTGTGAATAATACCAGTAATAATTTGTAATAAGTTGTGCAGAAAGTGACTATCATCTCATGAAAACTATAGTGACTGCAGCTCTATGCAGTACAGCCTTAACCAGATGTAAAACTACAGTATTAATGTGTCTGTTGTAAATAGTGTTAGTATGTCCATCCTGCATGGATACCAGTTAGGCTCAGCTATGCTGGGACTGTCTCCTCAAACCACAGTAGACCTTATCTCTCTATCAAGGCTGCTCAAGACCCAAGGAACTATTCAGAAAAATGACAACCTCAAGTGATTTTAATATTTGACAAATTCCACTGCCTATTGACAGTCACGGCTCCGGCCGGCTAAATTACATCGAATGCTAAAACGATTTGCCTTACCGCGCTTTTAAAAAGTTGAGGATAGAAGCCCCAACGTCGTGCACTCGACCAAAAATAGGAAATCCCGGCTGACTTGTAGCTACTTTGCCTGCGGCCAGCTTGGGCAGCGCCGTAGCAGTGAGTAAGTAAGAGGGTTGTTTTGTTCGGGGAGCTCTCAGAGGAAATAGCCAAAAATACACTCGCCCTGATGTTAGTGTGCTTAACCTTGCTTTGCTAGGTGGGTCTGCAGTCTGTTGTGGCAAAGATGGGGTCTAGAAATGTGGGGCGGTGAGGTGTAGAGGATACACACTTGGCAGCTTACTCCTTCATACTGTGGTCAGTCAGCGGTCTCTGATGCTAGAGTTAAAGACCCCAGGTGTTGTCTGTCCTGTCTGTCTCTCCTACCAGCCAATGCTTCGGTGCCTTCTAACACTGACAAGTATTGTCCTAATCCAGAGCTTTCACTCTACACAGAGACTGCAGAGGGGATGTGGTTATGTATAGGGTTCAAGGTCACTGTTGTTGTGATGTACTTAGCAGCCAATCTGGACCGGTGGCTACAGGAGGCCCCTAAACACTGATGTAAGGATCCCTTACCTCGTCTTTGGCTTCAGCACCAAGGGCGGCGCAGCAGTGTTTGACCTTACGTTAGCGGTTTGGGGTGTATTTCCTGTAGTCCGCATTTACCACTTCAACACAGCAACTAGGATGAGAGATAATGGCACCTAAGTTTTGATTTCGCCCCTCGTTCAATATGTAGCGTGCTGCGATGTGCATCCTACACATGGAGCAAGGGGGTCGTGCGGAACAGAGCCTCATAAATGTACATGTAGTCATCCTCACAGCATACGTTACCATTTCTAAGCTATAATGTTCGAAGCTGAAAGTGCAGATGAAGCATTGAGAAAACCAATAAATGTACTTCTTTAGAGCACAAAGTGAGCTCTTCTAACAGTGTGGGCATATTTTAGTTTGTATACATAGTGTATTTGAGCCTTTTTCTAGAGTGGGTTTCCTTTATTTGCATGCTCAACTTGATTGTATGCATAAATATTTTAGACAAGCCGAAAGTTGAATTTCAATTGAATTTGAAGGAAGACTTGTACATTGTTTGATATGTTTCTTTTTGTAATGAATTTTTTAATTCATGAAACATTTTTGTACATTGTATGAATATTAAAAACTGCAAATATTTGACATATAGAGTAAATACTAGAGGCGCATGCATATGCATATATCCTTCACAGTATGTATGTGTAAAATGTACACATATATTTTGTATTTGCATTTGCTGGCATACAGATATGTGTCTTAAGCACATATATACCTGTAATATATATGTATATCCATGTCTGCTGGCATGCTTTTGGTCATGTTTATCTTTCATGATCTTGTAGGTTTCTTTTTTTTATTATTATTTCTCTTTCCTCAAAAAGAAAGGCTCATTCTTTTGCTACCCTTCTGTTGGCTGGCAGTGTTGAGCACTTATTACGAAGAACTACAGTTCAAGTTGTTCATGTTATCCATTGTGTGAAATAATAAATGACTTTATTGACAGTTGATGGGATTGTTTGCTTCTTACTGGTTAAGGCTGTATCGCATTTGATTTTCCGATCTGTTTGATTTTGTGATGAGAGCCAGGTGCTTCGTGGGTGTGTGTGAGTGTGTGTGCAGCATGCATGTGCACGTAACGAGTGAGGGGAGTGCGATGACAGGGGCCTTGCTGCACTGTTGGTGCTGAATGTCAGATGGTCTCGGTGAATGAGTACTACTCTACAATGTGTCGAGGTTAAACGAGAGGGAATCCTCTCATCAGATTATAGCACAGCCTCATTCAGTCACACACACACACACACATACCTACACACTCTTACTGTTGTACTTGTTCATTAACCAAGCCTACATCTCTAAATCCTCACTGCATTAGCCCATCAGTGTTAGTTCTAGGTGGGCTGGGCTGCAGGCTGCTCTGTTATTGGACAGAACTGAGTGGGAAGTGCCCCACTATTGGCTGCTGCCAACTAGTAAAATTCTTCTGTTACCATGGTTGCAGGGTGAGCTGCCCAAATGTGTCTCAGTGTATCTTGTAGTGCTGATTGAACCGTTGGCACTGCCGGTGTTGTGGTAAAAAAAAAAAAAAAAAATCTCCCCCTTCATTTGATGGCAGTCAAGGCTGCAGTGGTGCTGCACCCAAATCACTCACTACTGATGCCTGTAAATGAGCCCACATGGCCCCACTCCACCCTCTGCACAGGAGGATGAGATAGATCACAGTGAAAAAAAAAACAAAAAAACCCAGCAAAACACATCCTGTATGATGGATGTACTCTGGAGCAGGAGCTACAATTAAAGGAGGGAGAAGAGAATCATCAATCTGATGATACGTGGATTTTCTCACGGGGTTTAGTGTCAAACCGCGGTTTACTCTGAGACACTGTGGTTGACTACATAAAACACATGCAATATTATCAATGATTGGATGAATGCCCGTGATAATTAAAAGTCATCTGGCTGAAATGGGCAGACAATAACTTCAGTGATATTACTTCAAAAAGGGAAACTGGAGCTTTCAAAGGGCACCAGCTTCCTCCAGTATATCCATGCAGAGAAATACTAGCGTGATAACTACAGCTCTGCCCATACGAATATATATATATATGAATCTGTTTATAATTAAGTTAGAAATAGATTCTAAGCAGTCAGAAGATGGAGCCACCATCCCGGACAAAAGAAAGAAAACCACTGGGAATTTCTGTCACAGGTCCTTTTTGGTATTCCTGTCTTATTGCTCCACACTGTATCTGAAACTTTTCTGTTTCATGACAGTTCTGTGAAGGCTGATCTGTCTATGCCAAATTATTCCAGTAAAAATATTTTGACTGCTGCCACTGTGGCCCACCTGTTTGCACAGGAGACCTTTAAGTCACTTCTGCAGGGGCCATCCCAGACCATTTCCTGGGTGACATTCCCGTTACACTCAGTCTCCAACTTTCCTGTCCAATAGAGCCTAAAAATCCTAAAACACACCTTTCTTTCTTTTTTTTTTTTTAAGTAAAAATAAAAAGTTAACCAAAATTTTGGGAGGCTTGCATCAGTGTCATGCTGATGGTATTTGAAGATAAAGACTGTCCTGGAAATGCAGGGCTAAATACTTGAACTCAGGGAGTGTAGGAGGAGAACAGGTTTTATGAATTGTGGTGTGTAGCAGGGGCTGAAGGTTTACTATTCTCAAACCTAAACAAAAGGCTCAAAAATTTGGGAGGATCTTCCTCCCAACCCTGTGTAGGTCCACCCTTTTGTGGAATGTAGATTTGGGGTTGAGGGAGAAGCACAGGCTTCTTAAAATATGCATAAATCAAGTTGACCAGCAGTTTTTAATTTCTAGGGTAATCTACTTAGTTCTTCTGACTTTAGATTGGCTCTTTGCAGACTGTACATTTTCTTGCAGGCAAAACTGACCATTTGTAATAACTTTAATTTTTTACAGATTGTAATTTGTAATGTGTTGAATTGTTTTTCTCATGGTACAAAAGCTGTGCGTGTTGAGCATGAGCTTGCTTTGGTGATAGTGGTTTTTGGTAGTATTGTGATTGTGATCTCGGCTTGCTGATTTTTCTTCCTAAAGTCTCACCAACTCCTCAAATCAGTGTTTTAACCCCACTTATATTCATGAGGCAAGGAAGCAAGTCTGTGGGAAGAAAAAGTACAGAAAGTATTTTCTTTTTCATACCAACATCTGCAGCACAATCGTCCTAACTAACTGTAAACTAAAACAGCTGCTTGTGTCGTCTTCTAGCTATTCACGTCCATATTTATGCAAACCAAAGCAGCCTTTGTACCTCTGGAACTTTTATTTTCATGTTTTAAGCCTAAAATTATTTAAAACATATTTTCATACACATATACCACTTGGTGACAGTGTGCTGTAGTGGTTAGCACTGCTGTTTAATAGCAGGCCTGGGGCATTTACTGTGAAATCCGTATGTTCTCCATCTGCCTATGTGGGTTTCCTCCAGGTGCTTGTGTTTCCTCCCACAGGCCAAAGCCATGCATGTTAGGTTTATTGGTAATTCTAAATTGACTGTAGGCTTCAAATTGATAGTTTGTGGTTGTCTCTATCTTTATGTGATGGACTGCAGTCGCCAACCACTCACCCATTCAGTTTGACTTAGTATGGATGTGTGTTTCAGAAAATTGATGGCTGGGTATATATAGCCTTGAGATATTGTTAATGTGGTCTAGTATGTAGTGACACAAGTGGCTTCAGGAAGTTTTCTATAGCAAGGAGCACTTACACTATGCATTACAAATGACTATTGATAAACATGGATAACCTGGTGTCCCCTTAGATTTTAGTTTATTAAGTTCTCATTGATTTGTGTTTCTTTCTCATATCATATATATGATGCTGTGTGAATGTCAAAACACTTTTTAACTAGACCTTGAGAGCCATTGAATGACTTCCATCTTCTATATACAGTCTATGATATCTCAGTGTCTTTATGCCTCACATGAGCAAAACATAGAGTTGTATTCAGCCAGCAGACCATCACAATCTTCAATGAAAAACAAGACTCCCCCCCCCTTAATAAGCCTTAATAAGAGGCTATATTACACTAAGGAATCTCAAGGCAAAAGACTGCATTGACACCACGCTGCCATTTAATTAGATCCCTGTGCAGTGTTTTATCAGTAAGCCATGCATTAACGCATATCAGACACCTTGAAGGTTGCAGGATAATTATTTTTTTATGTTAGTGAAATGTTTTTTTGTCATCACTCTTAACCATTTTTTGCTTTAGTTATTCAGTTATGGTGCCCTTTTCTTACCTTGCATAAATCACTGTGGCACATATTCACCCCGCTTTATGCTGTGATAACCTCCAGCTTCATAATTACCAGACAAACTCAAGAGTAATGATTCGATCATCTAACATTTGGCAAGAAAGAGAATATGTGCGTTTCCCAAAATGTTGATCTGCTTCCAAAGTATTTCTAATAAACATCAAAGCCTAATACTACAAATACAAAAATCTTCATGGTGAGATTCAAACCGCAGAGCCAGATTTGTTGAAAATCAGTTTTGTTGACCTGAGTCAAGATGCACGAGTGATTGCCAATGAATATCAGTGTCTGTTTGAAGCACATCCAAAGCCACACAGACCACCAACAACAGACAGAGTCATAAATTTACAACAGATAGCCCTGCAGTCCAGGCCAACTAACTAGGAAGCCTGCCGTAACCAAGCATCCTCTCAATTTATCTCTGTTGGTGTTTTCAGAGGATGACTATTGCTTGTGTTTATGAAGATGGATAGAGCAGGCAACATCTAAAGCACCTCCTTCCTCCCTCCTTCCCTCCTCTTCTCTTCTCCTCTGCACAGCGATGGGAGACACCATCTGGTGGTGAAACGTATCAGTGCGACTACAGTCCCCTCAAAAGCCTTCATGTCACATCCACAGGACAGAGAGCAACATCTAACTCGCTGCGGTTACAGCAGAAAATGTGGCAGTTGAACAAATGCTCTTTGTGTAGCAGAGAAGAGGGAAGATGAAATGCTATTTTTAAGGATTTAAGGGATAAAAATCTGCCCTGTGACCTGAAGGACTCACACCTGCAGTGCTTTGCTCAGTGATCCACTTGAGAGATCAGTGCAGGAATTACTGCAGCTGAACGATGGTTCGGTGTGTGCGCCCGCTGGTGTGTGTGGGGTGCAAACAGAAAATAACACCAGAGACATGACAAAGTGCGTTCTGCATGGAGCCGGCCACTGTTGCCACGGTGACAGTGTGACTCAGAGCAGTTTGATTTAGGTGCCCTGTTTTGTGTGTGTGTGTGTGTGTGTGTATAAGCATTTTCCTGCATATACAGTATGTAAATGTTTTCATATATGGTTGCAGTTTGTGTGCTTTGTGAAAGACGGGGGAGGGGGGGGGGGGGACTGACAAAATTTCCTCTGTGCTGAGAGTAATTTCCACCTCTCTCATGTCTCCTTGGTCACAGTTAGAGTCTTTGTTAGCAGATTGGCTCTGCCTGAGTCTTATTAATGATGCCAACACTTAGGTAATGTGCCTTTTTGATGAGAGTAGGCCACTTAATCTCACTATTTAGACTCCATCTCACTCACACACACACACACACGCCTCCCTCTCAATCCTCCTAATAAGCCTCCTCTTGTCTCCTGTAATTTGGCAGATGAGTCTATTATATGATACAGTCATATTTTATTAATGGACCCCCATAGTGAACACATACACCCCTTAGTGGATGAGATTATGTGGCACATGGGGAGCGGTGTCTCAGTTTTAAAAAATGATTTCAACTCCTCTGTTAGTTTTCATCTGCGTCGCCCGTCTGCTGCGTTGTTAGTGTTGGGCTGGAAGGCAGAACCACAGGCATTTCTGCTGAAGCTGGCACTGTTCCTCCACACTTCATTACACTTCCATCAGCCCCGTGATAGCACGGAACAGTGCAAGCTTCAAAAGGCCGAAAACAGCAAAATAAAAGACAACATTCAATTATTAAATTTAACATTTCTTGGATTTAAAAAAAAAAAGAGAAAGAAGATTTTTGTTCCATGTCTCTGTCTCTCGTTGTCTCTCCCACTTCTGCAGAGCTGTGCAGATAATTCATACCATATGTTTCAACAGTGCCAGGCAATTCGAGCAACAGTGGTGAAGCACGCTCATCCAAGACAAATTTTCTCCAATGCTATATTGCTTCAATGATATATTGTCTTACAAATTTGGGAGTGCATCAACTTTTCCTCTATGTGACTAAGTTCATTTAGAGTCTATGGCCACACAGAAGGCCTCTGTGTAAGTGTGCTTTGCACCAAATTGTAGTGTCATCAACCAAAGTCATGAGAAAATGTTTTCTTGATATTCTTGATATATCAAATTAAACATTTCTAGAATTCAGAATTTGGCTCAAATGCTATCAAATGTTGGTGATATTTTTAGTAGTTTATTATATACAGTTGCTAAAAAGCCAATATAGAAAGAAGTGAATCTGAGAGCATTTGCATTACAGCATGCATGCATGCAATCTGCACTCTGAACGGTTTTTTCCTTCTTTCTCATTTTTTTTGGGTGGTTGTCTAGTCCTGTTGGAAGTTATGAATAGATTAAGGTCTTTATCAGGCACTCATTCCCTTCTTCTGAGATAAAGACAGGCCTGCAGTGGCTTGTCTTCCGCAAACCAATGACAAGGATAAGCCATCTGATTGCTAAATTCCCAGGAAACGGTAAACCACATCTCAGCAACAATATCTGTTTGTATGTTTGTGCGTGTAATGTTATCTGACTAAACCGTCACTTTTGTGAACGCAGCCGCGCAGATTTGCACGTGTGCATCTCACATGTGAGAGTTCTTATAATAAAGAAGAGTGAAGCTCTGAGGTGTCAGGAGTTACATGCTGAGAACAGGCATATGATTAAAGTCACTGGACTGGAACTGAGTGGCTGCTCATTAAATGCATGGGACAATGTTTGGTTATGTACCGACATATAGAAACATTTTCAGGCAGTCATTAGATAAAAACACCTGTGCAGACGCTTCAGTCTGTCAACACAAGAGTCTGTGACAGAGAAGGATAGTTGAAAACAAGCGCTCTAGTCATTTTGATTTCTAGGCGAGATTTGGATATTATGTCCCCCTAACATTTGGATTTATAGTTCACAGGGTATCAGTATCACAACCGTGGGAAATCCCCATTACTGTCGAGCTACTGACACACTAACTCATACAAATTCAGACTTGCACATAACAATATTATCCGCATTATAAGTTATCACAGAGTGGATTATATTACACTAATGCTAGTGGAGAACGTCAGAAACCTGGTTACTCATATGTTAATCCTCCTAGCAGTGTTAGCAACTGAACTGCAGATCAAAAAGCTTTAAATAACTCCAGGATATTTCAGAACCAGTTCCCCGCAGACACTTTTCCTTCAGTCTGTCTGCATTAGCTGGTTATTGTAGTGTAACAATGTGTGGTATGCACAGGATGTCAGCGGCAGACTTTCAAATGTCAGATTTATTAATCCCTAAGGAAATTACGTCTGTATGTATGATTAATGACAAAATACTTTCTCTCCCGTTTAATGCCCCTCCAGCTGGCGATGCCCTAGGTGGCTGTCTAGTTAGCCTATAACAAAAAGTAGTCGCACAGGGCAACATTAATGTGCAAGCAATCACGCAACATGAAAAAAATCATCCAATGCATCCAATGTTTATGGCCATTTCTGCTCTTTTTCAGAGATTCTGGTTTTTAAGAAATGCATAGACTTTCCATACAGGGATGCACATGCACAGGATGATAGCATATGAATCAATGAAGGTAAAATACATTTCATAAATAAAATGAAAACATTTAACTCAGCCAATCCGGAGCACACACTTCCTGGATAGGCTGTTGGTATGTTTAAACCACAAGGGCATGTGTCAGATAATTAGACTGAAAATAATCTTAAAGGAAGAGCATGGTTTAAAGCTCCAGACAAAAAATCCTCTAAACACTGAAGAACTCAGACTGCCTGGACTTCTGCTCACCCCACAGTCCAGAATGAATGGGCGCTTTAGTGGGTGGCTCTGAGTCAGAGGATAGAGTGATTTGTCTACCAATGAGAAGGTCGTGGTTCAATCCTCGGTTTCTCTAGTCTGCATGTAGAAGTGTCCTTGGTTGAAATAATGAACCCCAAGTTTCCCCCAATGCAATCATCTTAGTGTGAGTGCATGAAATGCTTCAAGACATAGAATAAACCACACTATGAATATATGTTTGGATTGGTGAATGTGGCTTGTGGTGAAAAAAAAAAGCCCTCTGAGTGCTCAGTTAGAGTAGAAAACATCTGTATAAGTACCAGCTCACTTACCATTCAGCCCCAAAATCAAAATTTCATGGTCCAAACCATGAAATTGGTTGTTGGTTGGTTGTTTTTGAGACAAAAGATGTTTTGATTTCAGGCATGAGGCCGTCACCTGATAGCAGTCACCTCTGACCACCACAACCAGCTGCTTCTTATACACATGTGTAGGTTTCATCTGTGGTTATCTAATGTTTCAAACATCCAGTTATCATCTGCAAACTGGAGCTATCGAGGGAATGTGTATAAATCATTAACCAAAAAATAAGCAGAATGTTGGTTTTCCTGTAAGAAAATCTCAAATGAAACTAAATATCAAATCAAAAAGCAGGTGTATATATTTATTGTTTAGCTCCACTCACTCTCTTTCACTGATGACTCTCTAATGAAAGAGCTCTGCTGCAGTCCCAGCTGAATTGCAGCAAATTCTGTTATTACTGTGTTATTAATTAGGAAGTTGAAAGACTCCTCTTGCCTGGCTCTGATGCAGTTCATTGACTCCACTTGGTGGAGTTGGAAGCTAGTGGTAACAGCCACCTGTCAGTCAAAGCTGCAGAGGACCTGATTAAGCACAAGATTAAGCCTAAACTACATTTAAACAGTTGTTTTAATGGGGAAAATTAGCAGCAGAGACCCAGACCTGCTTTTTTTTTTTTTTGTTTGTTTGCTGTAAACTTAACAGTGGAGTCTCACCTGTGGAGCCAGCCTCAAGTGACCCCTCAAGGAAGTGCAGTTTCTGACAGTTTTGCACTACCTTATTATTTTTCACCTTGGAAATTATCATGTGGGAATGAATTGTACAACTTTTGTTCCTCAATCCTGCAAAACTAGTTCTCACTGACTTTTTGGAGGATGGAAAGGAGGTCAAGGGGTTGGAAATATATGAGTGACACTGCTATAGAAAACAGTAGGTCCAGACTGACCTTTACTGCCCCAATCTGTGTAACCAGAGGTGTTTTTTTCCCCTCTTTGCCTGTTGCAGTTCCAGCCCTCCCAGGCACATTACATAACTACACTATTATTTTTCCATCCCCTGTCTCACTCTGTCTGACTGACATAGCGGGGGGAATACAGATCCAAACAAGGCAATGATAATGACTCGCTCCTTTCTTTTGATCACACTATTTGTCACATGCTCTGCTTTCTGCCTTTCTCTACTTTCTGCTATACCAAATTTTCCTTGTCTTGGTCTCATCTCTCTCATCTGTCCCACCACAAGTTGGTATGCCTTTGCACCCAATGTGGTAACCTTGCTTTCCATTAGTTCATTTCCCTTGCTTTGAGAATGCACTTGCATGCTGTGTGTATGTGTGTGTATGGACTGTCTTTGTGCATGCATGCACACATGTGCGTGTGTCTCCAGAGTCTCAGAAAAGTATTATTGTAAACATATCATTTGATGGGGAGAGTGGTTCAGGTTGTTGGCCGGCTGCCCTGCTTTCATTTGGAACAGAGCTGCCAACATCTGGACTGTGTCAACACTCACTGACAGTGTTTGTGCATACGCAAGTGTGTGTGTGTGTGTCTGCGTGTGTACTGGGGTCCCTGCATCAGCCCCAGAGCTGTCAGGCATTGGATGGGGAACAGATTTGCTGAGATTAATCAAAGGTGTAGCATTAATAAAAGGAACCCTCTGTCTCCATGCCTCCAAGCGGCCATTTTAAGAGCCTGGGAGAGTAGCCTTACATCCTCCAGGATGAGCAGCAGTCACAGGCAGCCTGTGCTTTTATCCCAAACAGGTAAAAGATAAGATATAAATGTGAACACTCCGGAGGTGAATGCGATCTTTTGTTTATTTGTGGTTATTCTTTGGTGCTCCCTCTAGACAATATGCTATATTTCTTCTGGTGCCAAATGTGAAAGAAACCAAACTTTGTGGCCTCCATGCCACAAATCTGCAACACAAGTGTTATGTATTATTTGTTATTTATATGGTAAAAACATGCACAACCTCCCTCAATGATTTATTTAAATATAGGTCAGGATGTGCAGCCGATGCACACAGACTCATTTCTCCTGTCTGAACTTTATCTCTGGCAAATGTTTTTTTTTTTTAAATGCTTGTGTTCATTGTGTTCATGCATGTGCTTCTATATGTGTCCCCTGAATATGTGTGCATATAGAGTGTGAGAAAAGCTGCTAATCTCCTCCACAGCTGAGGCGAAAATCTCTGTCCAGCCTTCAGTCTGGGCTGCTGGCTCTGGCTAGCCATCTGATCTGTCCTCACTGGGCTGAAGATATTTGGGTGAAGCGAGCACTGATGTTATTCCTGAGCTCTGGTTAGAGCTGGGCTGGGATGTATTTGGGTTGGCTGGCTGAGGGATGAAGCCTGTTTGCCTACCGGGGCCGAAGACTCTGCAGGGGGCCCTGCCTAATCTGCTGCACCATCCGACAGCTTAATTAGTGTTTCACTGCTGCACTCACTTACAGTCTGCACACACACATTTCCTCCTTTTCCACACGCACACACACACACACACACACACACACACACACACACACACACACACACTAGGGCATAGCTCATTAGTCTAATAAAGAGCCATTAGAAGGTTAAATGTGGGTCTCATTAAAGATTAGTCATTTACTACCATGCATAATAAGACTCTCTTGTGTGATTGTGTGATTCTGATAACTGCTCGTATTGCTGTGAAAGTGAAGACCACAGTCAATGTTAATTTACCATGCCATAGCCTGGGATTTGGCTCGTCTCCTGCTGAGAGTATAAACACCATGAGAAATGGATCCAGTCACTTCCAGTCAGTGTCTGAGGGCTTAAATGTCATTACATGATGGTGTCTTTATGTTGCGGCTATGCTCTACACACTGTAAATTGTTTGAGATGATTTTGACGAGCAGTGATCCAAGGAGCTTAAAGAGGAAGAAGCTTGAGAAGGATAAGCTGTATGAAGAGGGGTCTAGATTAGCTTGAATGGATTTGGAAGCCCTTGTGGTAGCTCGCACTAAAGGCTGTATTGAAATGTCAGAGATAATAATTTTAGTTCTCTTGTTCCTGAACATCCAAGTCCTAATACCGCTGCCATCTGTTTGAGAGCAGAGAAGAGGACATCCATCAGCGCAAGAGAGCGAGAAAAAGAAATGTAGAGAAAGCCGCACAGATTCATAGTTGCTCTTTCCAGCCCTCATCAAGCTTATCTGATCCAAATGGCGCTTTTGTCTTAACTTGGACTCTAATAACATTATAGTCTTGGTCACGGCCACATAAAAAACAGATGAGCATGAGGCATAAAGGGGAAAAATCAGTTTTCAAGAAGGAATTAAAATATTGGAGCTGCCAATGTTTAGACTTAGTGGATAAAGCCCCCAGGCAACTGGGGATGGAGGGGGAGAGAGCAAGAAGCTGTGAGAATGTCAAACAGCAGACGGCTTTACTGACTCAAGACTTGGATTAGCCATCTGAAGCCTTGTTTTAGGAGTTACAGTATCAGTGAACAGCCCGTGACTAACCTTCAGTGTAAGACAAAGTGTTAGCTGCATATCAATTAGAGAGATTTTCTTTAGCGGTAGACTCTAGAACTGAAAATGAGCTGTTAAACTGGCAGACAGATTTGCTTTTCCACCTTTTATTTCTTCTTCTTTGCCTTCCAAGTAAGAAAAAAAAAAAGAAAGACATGTTCACACTTGTAAAGCCTCCTGCTCCCTGTGACACTGACTTTGAAAATGCTTATGTCACACAGCAAAAGTAGAGAAGACGTGACTGTTGGCTGCACAAGAGGTGCACAATTTTCACAAGAGGTCACCACAGCGGTGGCAGTTTTTACACTGGATCCCCTTCGTGATGTGGCCCCAATGAGATTTGTGTCTCCTCCCAGGACTGAACCAGGGATCTTCTGCTTTTAAGGCAAATTTTGCTGCATTTGCTTTAATTTGTAGTTTCATTAGTTGATATACATTGCAAAGCTTTTCTATATGTCTTAACAATCAGCTCATGGATGACACCTGTCCAGTCCATCCCTTCAAAAAGGGAAAGTAAGGGACAAACAACAGAGGGAACAGATGGGCAGGGTTGCAACCAAGGAAGGAAGGAAGGAAGGCAGGAAGGAACTAAAAAAATGATCCCAGGGCTCACAAGTCATGGAACCGCATCCTCTGGAATGAGCTACTGGCACAACAGAGAGGCTGGATCCAGGGTAGCTTGCACCTTGCAGCAACGAGAGCAACAACCAGTGATCAAAGTTTCTGCTGAGACTGTTGTAGCTGTTTATTTAGTTTTTGCCTGCCAGTTGTTTTTTTTTTAGAGTTGTAGTTTAGCGCCTTTTAATTGAATACATTTGATCCCACTGTATATTTTATTTGGAATAACTAGTTGATTTGGAATACTTGGTAACCATCCCCCTTTCTTGCTGTTCTTTACCCGATCAAAAAGGGACTGTCGCTTCTTTTTTACACCTACAAATAAAAAACCCCCAAAACCACAAACAAAGAAAAAAAACTGTCCTTTAACTGGAAATGCCAAAGTGTCATCCTGAGAGCAATAAGGGGGAGCTGTTCACGGCTGTGATGTTCTGAGTAATACAGTATTCAGCGATTTAATATTAGTTTCATTTTGGCAACCCATCTGTCTGCGTGCCTGACGAGCTAATTTAACACTGTCATAACTGTTTGGAAACAAGCCCACACGAAAAGCAGGCTGATTTTTCCGTGTTTCTGTTTTTTTAAAATACAAATTTAAATGTCTGTCACCTCTTAATTAATTTTAATCGATTATTTGCAGCATTTTGGAGCAGTGCCATTGTTAACACGGATCTTCTTCCACTGTTCACTGTTTGTTTTCTTTATGTTGTAGCATTCGCTGAGTGCGTGAGTGTGATGTGTGCGGATAAATTATTTTGACTGACACGATTCACTTGCAGGCAAACTTGCTAATTTACTGTCTCTCAAACAGATGTCACATCACGCCTCCAGCAGTCAGATTGTCGCGAGCGTATATCACATCTGCCCATATGTGCTTACATCGACTGTCAGAGTCTTTGTCGCCGGGAGTTTGACGTCTCCAGCTGAGTTTCAACAACTCACAAGAGACTCATTACAATAGCATATAAAAAAGTTTTAATCATCAGCTAACTGTTTTCTGTCTCTATTAAACACAGACTATGTTCCTATTACTGAAGTGAGCTACTGGCCTAATATCATTCCCTTCATAATGCAGACGCTGGTTATCTGCACCTTAGGGGGAGATGAATTGCCTGGAAAGTCTCTGCTGCAAAGATACATCTCTAACAGAATTATTTTGGCCCCTCAATCCTGCAGGCGGTATGACTGCATTTTATTTATGTTACACACCTTCAGCAGTGAGCACAGGAAGGAATCTGCTCGTTACTGAGAGGAACAGGTCATTATTGCAATCTCACAAAGGATTTTTCACATTGAGCAACCGAGCATGTCACAGTTCCTAACATATATTGTCACAAACTACCGAGATCTAATGTTTATGGTGCACAACTCCCTCGAAAAGTGTGTGAATGTGTGTGTGTGTGTGTGTGTGTCTGAATAATATGAAAAGTTGGTTTGGCCAGGCGCCATGCAGCTGGAAGCCATCATAGAACCAATTACTTTCTGTCTTTTGCTCTCCTTTGCTCGGCCTCTTTCTCCTCTTTCCTTGCTTTGTCGTTCTCTTGATCTCTTCCTTCTGCTCCCATTTTCTCCGTCTGTCTGATTTTAATTCTTCTGCGTGGTCTTAACTCTCATCCTCCTCGCCCCAACAGATTTAACCCCTCCAGCACCACCAAAGCATACTTCCACTCATGCTTTTGTTTTTCTTTTAATCCTTTCTTGCATGAAGACTACTTCACCTTCCTCACTGTTAGCTTAAATGCACTTTCTTTAGGTGTGATTCTCCTCCTGAAATGCGACATGTTTGTGAGTCGCATGCTCCGCCAACACTGCAGACAAATTTACAGTAACATGTCTGAGCTGCAGCTCATGCCATGACGAAGGGCGTCAAGAGTGTAAACACTGATTACAGATTGTGTACTAAATGAATGGGGAGGTGGGGGAGGGGGGCAGTGAAGGATGGAGGAAGTGAGAGACTTAACAGTGTAAACAAATGAGGAGTGTAATGAGGATAAAGTACCGCTGTGAACAAGCGAGCCTTTGTTTTCCCTTATACCTGCGGCTCTCCCTCGCTCTCCGGCTGTTGAACACACACACACACACACACACACACACACACACACACACACACACACACACACACACACACACACACACACACACATGAACAAATGGCTGGATCATGTTTGGGTTTTTGGGAACTGCAGTTTATTGAATGTTAAAGAAAGCGAACAGCATCCAGAATAATGTTTGTTTTGTTTTTGTTTAAATGGAAACACCAAAGTACTGGTCAGAGATTTTTGGAACAACAGATGAATTCATCCAGTCATCCAAAAGTCATTTATAATTCATGTTGCACGGCTGTAGATACAGATATTTTGTGGCAGAATGCAGATTTAGTTTACTTTAACATGCTATTTTGTGTTTATTATTCACTTGGCCAGTCTGAGCGCCCATAGTCTTTGTTTTTTCTTGAATTTAATTGTTCTGCAGTGTTAAACAATATACACACACTTACAGTACAACCTTGCACAAGCTTTCTAATAACTCCAGTGTGCACACAGCTTTGGGTTTAAAGTACACAAAATATCTGCATAAGTGTTTTACAGACTTTTCTGGAGTGAAAACCCATTTCCATCAGAAGACAGAGTTATTGAGGTGTCCACCCCACCCCCAAATTAAGTGTCTACAAATGCTCTCATAGCTTGTGCACTGTGCAGTGATACAACACTGAAGTTGTGTTCTTGACAGAGAAGGGCTGGGGGGGTTTTATACGAAGTGTTGTCAAGTTGATTGTGCTAACTGCTTCATTCATTGCTTGTTTGCGGTCAGGTATAGTACTTTTAGCCTTAAGGCTTGTCTATGTATGATGCCACACATCAGCACAGCTAGCGCAGAGCATTGCAATTCTAAGTCTAAAATGGCAACACACTGCTCACCCAACTGTGCATTTTAGTAAAAGGTCAGCAAAGCAGAATATTCGTGGTAATCTTTCATAATCTAATCTGCCCTTAAACAATATATGCTTCTCAGACAATATCTGTGGTCACATCAAATTGTAGAGAAAAACACCACACACCAGTATCAGTGGTATCTGATCTGCTCTACCTTTCCCACATAGATAATAAACAAGCCCTGAAACCTTGAATGATTTCTGCAGGACTCATATTTGACCAGACATTTTTCACGGTGTGTGTTATGTTTTGCAAGATCCTCAATAACCTGAAAAAATGTTTTTCTTTCTCAATCTATTTCCACATATTCTATTTTTTTTTTTTGTATTTTACTGTCAGCATTTTAGGATTTTGAGGAGTCATTTTGGTCATTAACCATAAAACTATAAATCAAGTCATTTATGCCATCATTTAAAAAAACTATTTTCTGCAATTAATTGCAAATGAACTTGTTTTAACACCCTTTCCTTGACCTTCTGGCTTTGTCTCAGACTCCCAAGTTAACTCTCAACATCAAGCCACGGATTATTAGGGCTATAATATAACATAGTTTTCTTCAAGTAAGAACTCATTCCCTTGCAGTTCCTCAAACTACTCAGTTCTGGTGCCAAAGACTATAAGAAATGTTTGTGTAATGTAGTTATCTAGTGTACACTTCACAATAAGGGATCTGCTGTAACTTAGAATTTGTAACAAATGTGCAGTGGGGGCAAATCAGCCTCCGAACTCAGGCACAAAAAATACAACAGTCATGCACCTAAGGCTTACTGTCACATGATGGCGCTGAAGGTGTGTTACAGGTGTGTAGGGGAGCAGGTCTTTGATACTGGAGGGTTTTAGTGGCAACAGCTCTAAAATTAAGATAGAGACTCTACACTCTATGAGAAGTTATAGCATGTTGTGTATATGTTAATAATGCATGCAATTAAAATGAGAAATATGTGTGCTGCAAGAGAAATCCAGTAACAATGCAGTTTTTAAAAACAGTCCATGCACGAGGTATCAGAGCTGATTTTTGTGCAACATGACTTTATAAAAGAAAGGACGACTTACCTGCAACCAGTGGTGGTGGTGACTTTTACAGAAATGCAGGTAGAGATAATAACTACTATAGCTGAATAAATATTTACTATATTACCAAAGAATAATTATCATTAGCTAAACATGACAAAGTAGTGGAGGAATGTTTTTAAACCATTCCTTTAGAAAAAGAAGCAATAAAACATTAGGAGAACACCTCACTACACATGAAACTGAATTATGAAAAGTTAAAATAATTATAATCCAGAAAAATGTTCCCCATTAGTGTTAAATAGATTAATATTACTGCTGCATAACTTTAGGGTTGAACTCATTTATTTAAATATAAATTTACAATATAATTTAATACTATAATTTAGATTTTGTTAAATGTCCAGCATTATATTCTATAAATCATATGCCTGTGCTGTCCAGTGAGGAACATATAGCTATAAAAAAATAGTTGTTTGTAAGTTTAGAAAGACAGACCTACATTTGATTTTTTTAAGGTATATTAAAATGTGTTTATTTTTTTTAAAAAACCTGCTGGTTAAACTTATTACATTCAGACATTCTCACAGATGCTAATTTGAAACTGTTGGCTAAGCCTACACCTGCTCAACTTGCCTGTTTTATTAGATGGGACACGGTCAGAGCTGCTGTCCCCACGCTGTCATGGTTATAATTATCCTTGTTGATGGCCAAGCACGTTAGCAAAAGGAAAACTCATCTGTTATAATGTTAAATCACTGAAGCTTGTTTAGTTGCTAATGGTAGCAGAGTTTCCATATTAGGCGCAGATTGTAACTGATCTCAGAGCAGCAAAAGCTGAGCCAGTGGCAGCTTGCCTCACCCTCCGGTTTTCCCTGTTTCCTGTCAAAGACCTGTTTATCCATGATGCACGGGCAAAACACCAGAAACAAGATGCTGCTCAGTTTGCCTAGCTCCAATAATTGTTAACACGAGATGGACACAAGACCTCAGAGACAAAGACAACAACACTTTGCTATAAGATTGAAATAAGCACAGACGTCAGCAACAATATCCGAAAGCGGTTTAAAGATGGCAGTAATGTCAAGGACGGATGCACATATTCATTGACAGGTGAGGCGCTTTAAGACAGTGCTGTCTGAGATGAAAGGAGAGGGATCACTTTACTTTACTATGTTTTGATTGACGTCTATAAAACGTACCAAAGCACTGCTTGCCTTGCTTGTCCTCATGAAACGCCAATACAAAGAAGTAAGTAATAAATTGAATATAAATAATATTTTTACAGTCTGGTAATTGAGTATTTGACATCATGAGGATGAAAACTGTTAACTGCATTGGTTTCACCTTGATAAAAACAGTCAGTATGAAACACAGGATTTTAAATGTTTTTTGGTTTTTTTTAAAAAAAAATCTGGCTCCACAATATGCCTTTTTTTCCTCCTGACGCTCCTGAGGAGGCAAAGGAGCTTAAATATTTGACCATTTTTGTCCTGTTATGTCTTTTTAGCACAGCACAAATATGTCAGGAATGCAGAAAGTGCTGAGAAGTTGTTGTCATGAACACACACACGCACATACACACACATTTGCACATTTTTCAAGTGAGTGGTGCATCATAAAAATTAGAGGTGTCTTTCACTTTAGACAACATTGTACAGACTTGCAATTATTCCTAGCATAACTGTTTTCTTGGCTAATTTGACTTGGAGAGAACTCATGCAGACACGGAGAGAATATGCAAGAACCTTCATGCTGTGAAGCAACAATGCTAACTACTGCAGCTGTCAGCATTGTTCATTGAAGTTTCTGGACATACATTTGTCTTCTCTTAAAGTCCCACCACAGCATTTCAATCAGGTCACCCCTCCATCACTGTGTTTGACAGCTGGTATGAGATGTTTGTGCTGATATGCTGTTTGGTTTTGCATATTGTGCCTCTCGGCATTATGGGCAAACGTTTTCACTCCAAATCTATATTGTACCAGAATGCGTGTGGTTTCCTCAGATGCTACTTTGCAAACCTAAGCCCTGCTGTCATCAACTTTTTAGAAAGAAGATGGCTTGTTTTTTTTAAATTGTACAGTTCTGAACTTTTAACATTTAAGATAAAAATCAGGGCCCGTAGATTCGAAAATGTGACTCCCGGATTTATTAAAATTTCTCTGAGCATTGTGCAATCTGACCTTGGGGTGAATTTGCTGTTCATTCTTGGGAAGATTATGGCATTGTGTTAACACACATCTGAGTGAGCCAGAGCAGCAAAGTGCCAAAACTGCTTTTATAGATGTGCTCACACTTGCTGCTGATCAGTTAATCAAGTTTGATTAGCAGCACATGGCTGCTACTTACCCACTTAATTCTTATGGAAACAGCCAAGCTTTTTCAAATGATTGTGAATAACACCAAATAACAGTTAAAGTTAGGATGGGTATGTGTAAGCAAGTGAGTGAGTGAATGGCCTGTGTGTGTGTGTGTGTGTGTGTGGGGGGGGGGGGTGTTTGTGCATGGCTGTTGGACGTGGTCATAGAGGGAGGGGTTCACCCTCCCCGCTGCTGCCCCCCCCCCCCCCCGGGATGCAGGTGCTTGTTGGTTCCAGGGCGCATGGCTGTCGTGGTCATTGACCTGCTCCCTTGGTGGTCCAGGGTGGCTTGGATCTCTTCCATGTCAGGGGGAGGGGGGGGGGGTGGCTCTGAGGGTACTGGGCTGCCTGACACCCCGGGACCCTGATCTGGGATTGCACTGGTATGGCCGGCCTCTAGTGGAGATTGCTACCCATGGCCACTGGTCTTCTGGGAGTCCCACCCTTTGGTTGTGGCCGCACCATCTGGGGATTCCTTCCTTCTCCTGCTGGGATGGGCGCACAGATGACACCGAGATCTGTGGCCGCAGGTCTTCGGTAGTCTTGGGTGCTGCGGATGACCCGGTTCTCCTGGATCCATTTCTGTCTGCCTCTGGCTCCTGGGGGTTACTGCAGCTTCACAGCTTTTTTTTTCAAATACATTTCATGACAAAGACACAAGCACACTCACACTCTACTCTCTCTCTCTGTCTCTGTCTCTCTCTCTCTCACACACACACCCCACAGTAACTTTGTTGATTTATGTACATCTGCATTTTCAAATTGTTGTGTTCCAGGTGTTGTTTATTTTTCTTACAGGTGCGGCAGATGGCGATATATTGTGCATTTCTATTTGTACTCTGTCTTTTTATTACATCTTCTCCTACCCCCTCCTTTTTTTTCTCCTTGCCTGTCTTACCTTGGACATTGTCATACTGTATACCACATATAATGTAATAACTGAAACAACACAAAGAGACATGAAGAAATAAACAGATAAAAGAAACACCTGAACAAGAGAAGCCTATAGAGAATTTATAGAGCTGATCTTGGAAAAGCAAAATGTTTGGCACAACAGTGCATTCAGATCATAACTGTGATTGCAGAAGCTGCCAGACAGCACAGAATTTAAAAAACAAACAAACAAAATAAATAGAAAATAAACTTTAAGTTTGAAGTTGCATGACTTTATACAAGGTGACAGAACCAATAGAGTCCTGCAATAATATTTTATAAAGTCTGAATATGGCTGTTTATGTTAGTCCTCTGTTTAGTCATAATTTATTAACTGCCATACCTCTCACCATGCAATAACACTTACATACCTTTTAAAGGGAATTGTTCTCAATTCTTCTCAGCCATCAAGAGTCTGTTTTGTCTCTACAACACTACTATTTGGTTTAATTTCCTTCCAAAGCATTGCAAATAAAAGGGACAGCGGGTTAGCAAAAGACTGAGGCCCTGTTCATGCCTACTATTAAAATGCGTTTTCAGCGATCTGATCATGAGCGAACAGCTCTCACTAAACAAAAGAAAAACAAATCGAACAAGCATCACACAAAGAATGTCTCCTTGTACTGAAGGGGCCACTCATGAAAAGGGGGCGAAATAGTAACAAGTAACACTCTCGTGCGCACACAAACACACACAGATGGAGATGTGGCCGGGCGTCGGGCCAGACGCTCCGAGAGAAGGAAACTCACATTCTTGTGATGAGGAGTCATCAAGTATCAGGTTCCATAGACTCTGGCTGAGGCTGGAGCCCCCTCACCACCTCAGTGCACACACACACACACACACACACACACACACACACACACACAGAGCGGGACAGAGATAAGTCAAAGAAAATAATAAGAAGAGATAAACACACGCAAACACAGCCCACACCACTGTGTGTAGATAAAAATGCGCAAAAATCATGAACTGCTGCTTCTTGTAACCTTTTAAGACCTGTCTGTAGAGACATTAGGATAAAATGGTAGGTTTAGTTATAATAGAGAAATGTTTATTTTTCTCTTTGAGTGTTTATACAATTTAAAAAACAAAACAAAGTTAAACAGGTTGAATGAATGCAGAGGAATGTGCCGGGTTATTACAATGTGAAGCATCCAGGTCAAATAATCATTATGGAAGGAGGAGGTAGAGTAACGAAGGACTGATGTGTAATTCAACCTGGTTCCACTAGATGTCAATGTCACTCTGTCTTTTGCTTTAATCAGCCACCAGGTTGAATTCTTTAAGTGTGTAGTGTGAGTGTTTCTCATTAAATGAGTCTTTTTATAAAAGATTTTGTACACAGTTAGGTAAAAAGTAAAAGATTTGGGGGATAGTGTGGTACTGTGCATGGATTTGGATGATGTCTAACATGTGCTATTTAGTTGTATTTTAATCTCAGAAACAGCAAATTTTGACACTTTAATATCTTTCGAGTTCAGTTTTAGTTTTAGTTTAGGTTTCCATTATCGAGTGACAAAGACAGATTACCATTACATTTTGAATTGTCATCTGGTCCCAAAGTTGCGCTTTTTTTCCCTATACATAAAGACGTGTACCACAAGTCGACTGTCCTGTAAATCTGAAATCATGCTGACCTGCTTGTCACAGTCCACTGAAGCTGTTACAGTACATTCAATAACAGGGAAAGGTCCTGAAACGACAGATGAGATACTGATGGAGAACAGGGTGATCTGTCTACTGCTGACACAGATTCCTGTAATGTCACCTTACTCATTCAATATGAACATTTAGTCTACTGAGTAAACTCAATGAGCTCAGAGCTGGAAAAACATTGAGCTACTTTAACATGGTGGGAAATAGTAGAAGCAGCTGTGGGTGGACTGGCCAGAGTTTTACAGTTTTTTGTTTTTTTGTTGTTGTTTTTGGCATTAGATTAGAAGATTAGCCTATATCAGAAATCAAACCATACCACCATAAATAAAGTACCAAACGAGCATTTGAATAACCATTCCTGGAAAGTTCTAGTGTGTTCTGTTTTGACAAAAATATTTTGCCAAACCTGTTTGTTGTTCATTCACGCCCTCATCTTCAAACTCATTTTTCATCTCCAGCAATGAGTAAAACTTTGCGGCGGCAATCAGGGCTGCTAATCATCTCTGCAATTACATCATAATTGTGTTTAATGACAAAATAAATGCTAAAGGAACAAACAAACAAACCAATCTTCAGTTTCATCATTCATCTTTAAGTGTATGTGTGTCAGCTGGTTGTGGTAATGCTACTTGGATACGCGGTGACGGCGCTAAAGTGTAGCAGATTAAACTTAATCAATTCAAGCACAGTGGGAGTCGTGCTGTGCTTATCCTTAAATTACTTTACATTGCAAACTCTTCTGTCTGTTTTTTAACTTTTAACTGAATGACCTCCTATGTGTGTTATAGTCCACTGCCAGTCATTCGGGAAGGCGGAGTACATTTTCCTGAGAGGGATTTTTAAAGTAATTTAAAACAGGTTTTTTTTTAATTGTGGAAATGTTACAGAGTTTTTCTTCCTTTCTTTCTTTGGAGTTGAGGAATGTTTCTAAGCGTGTCCAGGAAGATATGAGTGAGGCGGCGGCGACCTGCAGAGGATGCACGTGAGATGAAGAGGTGGATGTGAGGGAGAGATGAGGTGGAGTTTTCTTTAGAGCCTGTAACTACAGTATAAAAGCCTTCAGCTGAAGGATCTCTGGAGCAGCTCTAGGGAAGCTGGCAGCCGTCTCTGCCTCTGCCTTTTCTGGGACAAATGCCTGGACCAAACTGCACAAAGGTAGGGGCACTGGTGTTTGGCAAAGCCTCTGGAAGTCCAGCAGGGCAGTTAATGATTTTTCTTTATCAGATTAACAAATATCTGTGGAAGATTAGAGGTCTAGTGTTAGCTCAGTCTATTTCTCCATTAATTATAAGACAAAATTTATCACAAACTCTTGAACAGAATGTAAAATATAGCAATGTAAAGGCACTTTTATTGCCAAAAGAACAACGAATCATGTGGGAAAAGTAACAAAAGTAAAGACACTGCAAAAAAAAAAAAGGTGTTGTAATGCCCTCCAGTAACACTCAAGTTTAAATACAAATTTAAAATAAAGGGTTAAAAGGGCTGCATTTAATCGAGCATGTAAGGAAAGAAGGCATTGATATATATTAAAATTTCCTAAGATATGCATTTTTCTGTTTTTTCTTTTTTACACATTTTCATAGAACAAAGGTACAGACACAGTAATAAATCATTTATTGTCCCTCAGGGGATATTTCAAAGGCCACACTTAATAATGATGTAGAATGACTTTGAAGCACAGAAACGTGACCGCTACCAATATACCAGTAATCATACTGAAAAACAAAACGCATTCACGTGCAGTCAGTATGTATACCTATGGTGTACCTTGTTATATATAAATGGAGGAAGACTGTGTTTGCTCCTGAGTAACAGCTACATCTCTGCACTGTCAGGAAGTTCAGAAGATTACCAGCAGCTCCAGTTCTGACGTGCTGTCCTCCAGCGTTTCTGCCACCACCTTCACTGTTAGTCAATATTCATATTTCACCTCAACTTATCATGACTCAAACTGTAATTCTGAAATTAATTACTGAACATACTGGTGACTTCAGGAGCTCCAGCCCCTGATGGCACACCCTGACTTACCGTCTCAGAATGGGAACTCCCAGGAGGACAGGCAAGAGGACCAAGTGCAACCTGCAGGAGCAACAGCCCTGCAGAAAGCCAGGGTCCGCTTCCTCAAAGGAGCGTCCTACTTCTCTGGAGACATGGAGGTGTTTGGAAAATGGATGGAAAGTAGGTTAACATCAGCAGCTTACTTCAAATTTAAAGTTTGGAACTAAATAAAAAGTAGTTTTGCCAACAGTGCAGGAGGTATAATAAAGCCAACCTGGGACATAAGATAGTTGTGTTAAGTAAAAAAAATTTGGTCATGCTATTTTGTAGAAAACTTTCTCACTGCTAATGATGCCTTTTCATGGGAGCGTGCAGGAGTCAGTTAATCAACATGTGGGTGTTGAAACTGGTAGGATTACCCAGTTAGCCTCTAAAATAGTGAAAAATACCAGCTGGCATAACTGAAGTACTTAAATCAGAAAACATCAATAAAGCACTACCAAGAAATTCCATGTATGACAGTATTCCCCAGCAGTGACAGAAATTATGACGGGAACTTGAAAATGTGTCCTTGAGACAAGCAGCACTATCGAGTTTAATGTGTAACTACAGACAATGTGTAACTATTTCCCTCCATACATGTGAGAGTTTGTATAGATGAAGACCTCTTTGGCAGTTTCCCACATGCATATCCTCTCTGCTGATTATGTTAGTAACCTTTTCACAGCCTTTGAAGATGTGAAGTGTTTGCTGGCAGTCAAATATCTCTCACTGTCGCATCTTTCAGAGCAGTTCTTCCTGCTGCGGCTGCTGGATTGGGTCTTGCGCGGTGCGGCCCAGGTGATGTTTGTCAACAACCCCCTGAGTGGCCTCGTCATTTTTGCCGGCCTCATCCTGCAGAACTACTGGTGGGCCCTAAATGGCTTTGTGGGCACACTCTTTGCAACCATTTCCGCTCTCCTATTGCAACAGAACAGGTGTGAGCACTCAGGTGTTTTTTTTTTTTCCACCTAACTGATGCTATCTTTAAATACTGTCAGTCCTAATACCAGAAGGCTGGCCGAGAAGTCATTCTTGATGATTATCTGCTTGGCAGTAAAAGAAAATTTGTCATGTGGCTTGAGCTAGAAAAAAAAATTGATTCAAAAAACTTTCCTTCAGGGGTGCAATAGCTGCAGGGCTGTACGGCTACAACGGGATACTGGTGGGTCTGCTGATGGCCGTGTTCTCTAACGCAGGAAACTGGTACTGGTGGCTTCTTCTGCCAAACATCTTTATGTCCATGATGTGGTAAGCCAGTAGACCGAGAAATGGTGAAACTGTGCTCTAGGTTTGCATCATAAAAAGTGAAAGGTTGATAAAGAAAAGTAGATACGCCAATCATGAATCATGAATGCCATCAGTTGTCATTTTTGTGTCATAATAGGTTGCGTATTGTTCTGAGACATTGTAATAAAAGCAAACAAATGAATAAATAAATAAATAATACAAATTATTTGCTGTAGTTAAGTAGACAAAAGAGACCATATCAGTCATATACAGATCTGTTATCTCTGCTGCTAAAAGCGGGAAATGTGTAAAAAAGACTGATTGATCTACATCGATGAGTCATAACAATAAAACCACAGGATGTCTGGGTGCCTCCTGTAGTGTTTAGCACTGGGATATTAAGAGCACTCCTTGGTATTATGGATCGGGCTTGTTCCAGGGCATCACGTTTGATCAGAGTGCAATATCTTTGTCAAACTCTTCAAAGCATTCCTGAGTAGTTTCTATAATGCAGTGGGGTGCATTGTTCTGCAGTGGGAGGGTGTTCCTGTCAGGGTGTGCTCCATCTACAACAATATTTTGGTGGGCAGTATGAAGGCCAGGACCCAAGGTTTTTCCAGAAGAACAATACAGGTGTTATTTACGCTGCCTTTCCGTGATTTTAACATTAGCGCAGACTGGTGTGATTGAACATAGATGTACTCGGGTCATTTTGTAAATGTGAGTTAAATGTGGAGCAGATTTCTGATGTGATGCCTTTTCATGTCCAGCCCCATTGTGTCCAGCGCCCTGGCATCTATCAACAGTCGTTGGGATCTTCCTGTTTTCACCCTGCCCTTTAACATCCTGGTGTGTCTCCACATGGTCGCCACCGGCCACTACAACAACTACTTCCCCCAAGTCCTCATTCAGCCACGCTCGGAGCTGCCCAACATCACATGGGCAGAACTTGACGTAGCAAAGGTAGCTGAAAGGAAATGATGACATGCAGATTTCGCAGCCTTTTTAACTTCAGAAGTCATAGTCTTGTAGCCGAGGTTTTAGCACATCCTTTCAGCTAACAGGTTAAAATAATGTGGACCTATGTTGTTAACTATATATGCAACTTTAAGTTGTTCACAAGTTAAATACAGCTGCACATCCAATAAAGCGGGCTTTACATTTCTGCCTGTACACTTTCAGCTCTTCATGTCAGTGCCAGTAGGAATAGGCCAGGTCTATGGCTGTGACAACCCTTGGACTGGAGGCATCTTCATCATCTCCCTCTTTATCTCCTCCCCCATCACCTGTGCTCATGCTGTCCTGGGATCTGCAGTGGGAATGGTTTCAGGTGAGAGGATGTCACAGTGTCTAACCAGGCAGCCGATATTGTAAAATAAAATATCCAAGATGGCCTGCAAAAAAAAAAAAAAATGCTGGTGCAAAATGATCAAGAGGGTTTTAATTTATTAAGATAAACCGGTCTTTGGGTGAACTCGGTACTTCTCTGGTAACAGTAACTAAATATTTTGCAGGTCTGGCCCTGGCAGCTCCGTTTGGAGACATTTACTTTGGCCTCTGGGGGTACAACTGTGTGTTAGCCTGCATCGCTATTGGAGGAATGTTTTATGCTCTCACCTGGCAAGTGCATCTGCTTGCTATCACATGTGGTGAGTAAAAAAATTATAAAAATGCATTCTCTTATCTGCAAAATAAGGCCAAATGACAAGCAACCATGTGCAACCTTACCAAACAAAGGCTGTTATTTGTAATCACACTTTATCATTTACATCAAACAACATTTCCCTCCTCCTCTGCAGCTTTTTTCTGTGCATACCTTGGCTCAGCCATCGCCAACATCATGTCCAGGGTAAGTACATTTTATTGTCACTCCTATTTCTTTACAAACTGTTAAAAAAAACATTAAAATATGTTTCACAACTGTTTTTTTTTTTTAAAAAATCCACAGTTTGGTCTACCAGCCTGCACCTGGCCTTTCTGCCTGTCTGCCCTGACTTTCCTTCTCTTAACCACGGGGACCGAAAGGATCTTTAAGCTGCCACTGGCCAAAGTGACGTACCCTGAGAAAAACCTGAGATTCTTCTGGAAGCTGAAGAAGCAGGAAAAGATGGAGAAGGCTGAAAAAGAGAGGAAAGAGAGAGAGGAGCAGCAGAGAACTGTTGAGGAAGAAGTGATAATAAACGAGAAAGAGCAACTTAAGATAGAGCTAGAAAGAATGGAGCAAGGGAAAACAGAAAATGAGGCTCAAGAGGTTAAAAATGACTCGACGGAAGTTGAAGTACCTCAGACAGCCGAGGGACCCGGAGATGAAAGAAACACGGAAAATGATTTGATCGAGGTCACGCTCACTGATTATGTTTAAAGCTAGATTTATGTACGAGCAATGTATGAGTAAATATGTGGTAAATTTCATTCAGAGATAATGTATGTTTGAATATTCTGGTGGTTCTTTGCAAAGTTTATACAAATATGTGTGTTTTTATATATTTAAAATATCTTTTTAAAAAAAATAAAAATCTGTTGTGTGTGTGTGTGTGTGTGTGTGTGTGTGTGTGTGTGTGTGTGTGTGTGTTTCATTCAGTGCTTAATAAAAACAGAAAACACCGCCCTAAATTCACATCAAATATACTCGGGTTTTGCATCGGTCAATCCCCAACTGGCGAAATACATTGGTCAAGTAATGAAGCTGTTAAAAAGAAGGACTTCTTAGTTTTTTTTTCTCCTTTTTTTATATAATGTAAAGAAGTTCACCCGCCTTCATTTCAAGCTGTTAAGACTACCATGATCTAGATGACTGAAAATCTATGCAGACATAAAAAAGCTGTTTTTCATATCACAGTTGTTGGAGTGTCAGCTTTTTAAGCAGTGTGTTTGATCAGTTTGAGCTGTTCTCCAGCGTTTCGCGATAAGAACTACTCTCTTATCACAAAAAACTTCCTCTGCTCTCCTAAAGGTTAATGGAGTTATCCAGGTTTAAGTTAAATATCCACATTAATGTTATTTTCAGAGCATGTAAAGGCTACACTGATCTCCAGGGTCCACGGCAGATTTGTGGATTTGCTGTTCTCTCGTGTCTGCTTATGTATTTGGGTTACATAATGAGCTTTAAGCATTCCAGAGCTTAATGAAGCTTGCAGTTCCTGCGTTGGACTGTTGTACTTAGACAGTAAAATCTCCATTGATCTGAGGACGCAGCATGTTGCACTTAGACCTGATTTAAATGACAGAGGTACTGGTGTAACTGGTTATAACCCTGGTAAAATGTGAATCTGTTAATGCAAAACCCATGTAGGATTGCTGGTTAGGCCAGTCAAAGCAATAAACAAGTAAATGATTAATTTCCTGACACTATTAAGACTAGGCTAATTGAAGGTGGTTGTCCTTATGGGAAAAAAAAGGGGAGGGGAAAGGTCCACTGCAAAATATAACAGAAAAAGGTGTACACACTCATAAAAAGTGTCATAAAACTGATCCATGGTGGTAAATAACTTCCAATGAGGAAAGTAAGGTTGCAAAATTTAAGTAGTATGTCAAACTACAGTGCAGGTAAAGAGAAGCATGCCCTCAGTTATTTCTAAAGTTTTAGATATCAGAATATGAGAAAAATAACCTGGTCCTTGGCAAGTCTTAAGCTTCAGCTGTCAGACAAATGACCTTGCATTTGACTCTGGAGTACTTTGATAGGAAGAGGAGCTCATGGTCAACTCAATGACTCCAAGGTGTCCAGATCCATGCTTGATAGTTGCAGATATGGTGCGTTTCGTCTTCACTAAACACGGTCTCGTCTGTCCAAAGGACATTGTTCCAGAAAATCGTGTGGTTTGTTCCAGGTGTATCTTTGCAAATATTAAGCGGTGATGATGAGATTTCTTTTTAGAGAGAAAATACATTCTCATGGCAACCCTTCCAAAACAGCCTTTTTCTAAAAGAATAAACTGTCTGCTACTTATCTTCTTAATTCCTATGGAAGTAGTAAGGCTATACCACTCCTGTGTTTTCACTTGCTTGAGGTTGTATTTACCTAATTTAATTTTTTTTAAATTTCATTGTAATTTTTTATTATTATTTTTGTTTTGATAGTAAAACCCTGCAATTGATTGAAGGTGTACTTTCGTTTTACCGTGACATTCTGTAACTTTAACCTTTCTAGAAGCTTCTGGTGCGTTCTTCCTCGGGCCAAGAATGTGAGATCAAAAATAAAGATAGTTTTTAAAAAAAACATCAGATAGCTGTAGGTATGTATGCCTACTTGGATCCTTTTAGCAGTCTGTCCAGAACACTGATAACAAAAGTGCCAAGTCCCTTATCTCAAATTCAGTGGAGCCAAATATGAGAAAAACAAAACCATCTCGGGAAGATTTTATTGGATCATTTTCTGTTGAATATTTGTGATTTCAAGTGATGTTTTACATCATGACATGATTGCACTGTCACTTCTTGTGCAGTCTCAATCAGCTTAGCATTTTAACAGTTGTTTGTTTGTCATTTCTTTTCTTTGATTTTTTCTAAAGATGATGTGCAAATTTAATATACAAAAGTAACTACTACTAGAATGAGTTACTCTACATAAAGTGAAACTAACTAGAGATGAATGATAGTGCTTGCGATGCTTAGTTTGAGATGCGGGTTTTGGAAAACAGCCCTCGTGACTTTGTAATTACATAATTTTATATGATGTGGAACATGTGACCTGAAATGACTGCTGTTGCTCATCTGATCGACTGAATATTTCCACAACATTTCCGGGTGTTTTTTAGATAACAAATGAGTGTTTGTCAGTGTAATTGCACAGCATGAACATTCTGAACATTAAAATCTTTAAAATGTTTAATTTTAATGCACGTTTAACACGGTATGCACAAAAGCTGATTTGCTTAACAAAACAGAATCTTTACACCTAATTATTAGGTATTCAACTGCAACTTCAACTGCAATTTGAAGACTGACAAGATAATCAGCCAATTATATGGCAGCATCTGCATGCAGGCATTTAGACATGGTCAAGATGATCTGCTGAAGTTCAAAATAGGCATCAAAATGAAGAAGAAAGGTGATAAAAAGAGAAAATATCCACTGAGTGGCAGTTCTCTGGGTAAAAATATTTTGATGTCAAAGGTCAGAGATGAATGGCAAGACTGGTTTGAGCTGATCAGAAGGAAAACGTAAGTCAGATAAAACCAAGTATACAGAAGAGCATCTCTGAATGTCAAACTCTGAAGCAGATGGGCTAGAGCAGCAGAAGACCACACCAGGTGTTGCTGCTGCAACATTCAGATGGCAGGGTCACAATTTAGTGTAAACAACATGAAAGCATGAATCCATACTGCTTTGTATCAGCAAAGCCTTTGTTCAGGCTGCTGATGGTGGTGTGATGGTGTGGGGGATCGTTTCTTGGCACAAATTGGATCCCTAAATACCAAATGAGAATAGTTTTTAAACCCATAGCCCTACAGTTTACCCATCTTCTGATGGCTGATTATATCATTCCAACTGAGCACCTTAGGGATGTGGTGGAACAGGATATTCTCATTATGAATGTGCAGCTGACCAATCTGCAGTAACTATGTGATGGTATCATCTTAATATGGGCCAAAGTCTCAAAAGGAATGCTCCCTGTTGAACCTATGCTATCTATGATTAAACCAGTTCTGTCATTTTTATTGTTCATTTATTGAAAGGCTTTTAACATTTTATTTCATCTGCCTGTTCAGGGTAAAACCTCCCACAGCATCTGCTAACACCTTCTCCGAAAACATTATTATTGTACCCTGACCATGTGTGTCATCTGAGTTCAGGAAGCTGCTCTCAGATCACTGCTGCCTTGTACTCCAGTGTAGAACAAAGAGATACTAAAAATCCTTCATTCCCTCGGCTACAATACCTTCTTTGTTCATTTTTAGTCCTTGTTATTCTATTTAATTATTGTATTGTTAATTTTTATTCTTTTTTAAACATTATTGTTTGTTGAGCTTTGCCTTGACATGCTACAGTATTTATTGCTTGGTGTTTAAGGACTCTAGATTGTGTGAGTAAGTTGTGCGGGTAACCTCCAAACAAATTGCCTTTCTTTGGGATTAATAAAGTTATCTGAATCTGAAAATGGGGTTCAATCCAGTACTAGCAAGCTCTACCTAGTGACTGAGTGAAATATAAAATAGTTCTGTCTCTGTTACTCTACCTTATTAAATGTGCTAATTTGCCATTTAGAAATACAACAATTTAGACTGATATGAAGAGCGTCAGTGTGGCAGGACTGCAGAACCCACTGTGTTGTTAGTGTCACCTGAGACAGGTCTGCACAGAAACTACACAGTGTTCTGTCAATTATGTCATGTGAGGCATGTTCACTATCTAACATCTGTGTAGCACAAAAGTTATCAAAAGATCTGAAGCAGCCGTGGAAAAACAGTTGCATAATTGTCAATGAAAGTCCGCAGATACCAACATAAAGCTTCACATGTACAGTTCTTCATGAAAAACAACACATCGCCATTATTCAGCAGTGATCTGACACCAAAAATGTCAGTGTAGACAAACACCCACATTAGATGACAAGTCTTTGCCATTGTCTCACTGAATGAGGACCTGCAGCACCTGCATCCCCTGTTGGTGACATTTTACATTCTCAAAAGCTTTCAGCAACTTTCAGCATCTCTGCTGCTTTGATTTCCTCACCAACTGTCACTCAGCACTGGATCCTCACAGGGCTGCGTTCTCAGCCCCCTGTGGTTTGCCCTGCACACATATGACTGTACACCAATCCAACCAACCAACACCATCTTCAAGTATGCCGATGACACCATCGTAGTTGGGCCCATCTCTGATGGAGATGAGACAGCATACAAGGTGGAGGTAGAGAATTTGTCCTGCTGGTGCTCAGAAAATGGCCTGAAGCTAAACGTCCGCAAAATGAAAGAACTCATCATGGCATCATGGCAACACCATGGCCCTGGTAAAGAAGGCACAGCAGCACCTGCACCACCTGCACCACCTCTGTGTCCATTCAGATCAAGTCATTTCTTCGCACTAATTCCAAGCACTTCGCAACCCTTTCCTTTTAATGTGTGCCTTTTCTATTGTTTTGTGTATATTCTCCTTGTTTTGTATATATTCCTATTGTTTTGTACATATTCATATTATTTTGTATATATTCCTGTGGTTTGCTATTTATTCCTGCACTATTTATATTTTATTCCTGCACAGTTGCTGTGGAGCCCTCACAAATTCATTGTACATATACAATAACAATAAAGAGATATTTGTGAGAGAATAAGGCTCACTTGTTAAACATAAAAACAGTAGCAGTCGCAAATTCATTCAAATTCTTCAGAAAAGAGCAACTGAGAAGAAAAAAAAATAGATGCAGATATTAAAGAACAGAAGCTTGGATAATTAGGAATAGTTTGAACGTGTCTGCTCAATAGACTTCTGATCAGTTCATTGTGTTGCACATGTCACTCACATTTCCGCATTCATAGATCATACAAGAGATCAGAGTTTATCTAATGTTTTCTCGTGAGTTATCTAATGTTTTGAAGTGCTGATTGAACTTGTGTAACGCTGATCTGGTGACTGCGTCAGCCTCTCCTTGTCCTCAGTTGGGCGTCATAGGTCACAAGGTTGCTGTGCTTTTGAAAGATCAGATAACCTTTTAAATAAATGAAACATATGTGACCTGATAGTCATCGTTGGTCTGCATCTGTGCATATGTTGAGTAAACAGAATGAGATACTTTGATTGCACTTTATGTATCAAAACATCAAAAAAGTCACCTGGCCCACCTGGGTCTTAAATTAGATTAACACAACCTCAAATGAGCAACATTTTTACAGTGCTATTTTTTAAATTATTTAATAAGCCAAAATGCAAAAGCAGTGTGTGAAACAAATAAGTGCAACCTCAGTGCTTCCATAGACATCGGGAGGGTAAGTAGCAGCTAGGTTGAGCTAATCAACTGCCTGTATAAAAGCTTTTTCAGATGAACGCCCAGAAAGAGATCAGAAGTGATCTTAGTGAAACAATCATTGCTGCCCATCAATCTGAGGAGGGTTACAAGGCCATTTCCAAATATATATAAGAAAGATTTTTCACAAGTTAAAAACATTCAAGACAATTTGCAGTCTTCCCAGCAGTGGCATTCCAGCAAATTCACCCTAACGTCAGCCCTTACAATGCTCAGAGAAACTACATCTCACATTCTACAGGCCTTACTTAGTATGTTAAATGTTAAAGTTCATGACAGTGCAATTAGAAAAAGACTGAATGAGTCTGACTTGTTTAAAAGGGTTGCCATGACAAAGCTTCTTTTGTCTAAAAAAGGACATGACAGCATGACCTTGGTTCACAGAGTTGCATAAGAAAAAAACAACGAGAGTTCTGGAACATGTCCTTCCTATATAGAGGTGACCAGACTTTGAGAGGTTTTTCCTACATGCACCGCAGTGATTTTGGTGAAACCAAACACAGCGTGTCAGCACAAAAACCTCATACTAAATATCAGCACGGTGGTGGAGGGATGATGATTTGGGCTTATTCTCCGGCCTCAGGAGCTAGGCACTTCGCAGTTGACCATAAACTCCTCAGTATACCAAAATATTCTAGAGTCAAATGTTTGGTCATGTGTCTGATAGCTCAATTCCAACAACACGATGAGCCAGTCAAAGCTCGCAAACCTCAATGAATGAAGCAACGTTGTGTAGGAGAATGGGCCAAAAATCCTCCACAATAATGTGAGACTCTGACAAAGTCATGCAGAAAACAATTACTACAAGTAATTGCTGCCAAAAATGGTTTTACAAGCCACTAAACAACTGGGTGCCCTTAGTTTTTTGTGTCTTTGGGCTTGTTGGCTGGCTGGATGGAAATAATGACAAAGTGTGTGACATGTGTTCACCTGAAACTTCATTTGTCTAATTTTTAGACCTGGGAATGGATGGATGATTTTTCATTATGTTCTGATATATAAAACCACAAAAATGACATAAGCTGCATTTTATTTTTAACCATGACTGTATAACACAGAAGTACTTCAAATCTAAAACTTTGCAGTAATAGCTGTTTTGTTTAAAACACGTAAGCTTCTTTTCATTTGTGGTATGAGTACTGCTGTATAGAGAACAAACTGGAACACTAGTAGCTTCAACACATACAAGCACTGTAGGTATGCAGATTTTACAGTCATGTGACCTGATTAACATCAATCCTATCAAATTGGGTACACTGTCAAACCCCCATTTCACGTGTTCATTATACTACCCTAAAATCAAAAAATACCTATAACTTGCAAGTTTGGGACCTATCCAGTTCAATCAGTATCACACAGTATATCGATATACAAGGGACACTAAGGTCTCAATGAATGCTTGATTGAAAATAAAAAATGACAAGTTTGAATGGCTGGATTTATGCCAATTATTTTATACATGGAGCCAAACAACCAAATAGTCCTGCTTTACCTTCCCACTGTAAGGATTGGGCATCTGGGTTTTACATGAATACATCCAAACATAGTCAGTACCACCAATCAATCAATCTTGGGCTGCAAGAGCATGAATTAGGGCCAGTAGAAACATTAACAGCAGAGCTATGATGGCCTCTGGTGGTGCAGCAGAGAAGTATCATTGATGACTTTCGGTTGTTTAAAGCTTCCAGGTTTCCAGGCTGCTCTAGTGCCTGCTGTTTTCATACTGCCATTCGTCTGTACATCAGAGAACATGCACTGACTCAGAAACCAATTAGATCAATGTTCTGCTCATCCACAAACCCTTCCTGGTCGCTGGGCAGACTTTAAGTTTGACTGTAAACAGATCTTATACTTTTCTTAATACTGAGCGAGCTTTAGTGTGATTTTATATTCTATTTGGATCTGTCCCTACATAACCCTAAACTGTTAGATTCTCTTTTACCTAAATCATGTACGTAAGACTCAATGGTGCAAGCTTATTTCATAGTTACTTTAATTAAATTCACTACGGCTGTCAGTGATGGTCTGAAGAGGCGTATCCACAGAGGGATGCACAGACCTCTGCAGGCTAGGCACCGGCACCCTGTCTGCTATTAGGTTTCAGGATGAAATCCTTGGACCCCACTGTCAGACCCTACATGACAATGGCCAGCCTCATGTGGTGAGAGTATAAGTAAGCAGTTACTGGAGGATGAAGGAATTAATACCATTGTCCCCATGCCTGCCTGAAATCTGACAGAACGCCTGAGGAATATGTTTTGGTCCATCCAATCTGGAGCTCTGGTCGAGATCGAGATTCCCTAGAACAACATCTATTGTCCCATTAGGATCATGCCCAAATGTTTTCAGGCGTGCATACAAGCACTCGATTGTCATAAAAACTTCTAAGTATCATTTGGTTTTGGTTGTTTGACTTTATGTAATGATTTGGTATCCTTTCATTACTAACACATTACCCAGTCCATATCTGCATAGATATCCAGCATGTTTTTCTTTTTAACCACTGAGATCTGATGTGTTTTCTAAGTGTTTCTTTAACGTTTTTGAGCAGCATATAAAATATTCAAACCTTTTGGAGGAAGAAAAAAACCCTTTATTATTTATATTTTTATTCACATGAAGAGCAACAAAATGATAAAAGCATCTACAGCATTTCATTAATGTGCAACAAAAACAAAGACAGTCTGACTGGGTTAACTGCACATGTGGTCCTCTACTGCAGCCCTATCATCACATACTATGATTGCCAGGACTCTGACAGAAAATGAGACATGAAAATCAAACTCTCCGGCTGATGTAACAAGACGGTAAGGCCTTTCTAAACAGACAATGGAAAATGAGCCAAAATCAGCAGGAGGATAAAAATGCAAGGATTCCAAAATATTTCTGTAAAGTCATTATAGACATAATGGAATAAATAAAGAGGGAAACTTTACTGGTAAAGTAACCAAATCGGTACCATCTCAGTTCTTCACAGTGCTGCATACACCGGCGTTCTCACCCATTCACAGGAATAGTTGCATTCTCTGAAATAAAAAAAGACCACCATTACCAGCAACTGTGCACAGATGCCTTCGTAACAACAGTCTGTACTACTGTTTTGGACATTGTTTTCTTTGTGGGTTTTTTTTTTCTTTTTAAATTAATGGAACAAACAATATTATGACCACCAAAAAAAGGAGATGCAGGCCTCCTGAATGTAATGATGATCACATTTCACCTGCCAATCATGGCAAGCAATCGACTGAATAAGTACCACTTTGGCTGAGGGTACAGCTGTACTTAAATAACATCTTGTTGCAAAACTGGAGGAGTTATCTCAAGACACTCAATAAATAGCGAACATACACAGGTGGTTAACACTGGACCAATTTTAAACTTTGTGCATTCCTATTTTTGGTTGACAAGTAACAGCTTACTGAGCAAACTATCAACATGGATTGTTCTTCTGTATACTTTGGATACTTAAATATGCACATTAGCCCTTAAAAACACAACATTCATGAGCAAATGACCTCCAGGTGTTGTCTCAAATGAAGAGATGCAGTAAAACGCTTTGACCAAGACTCCTTATCAGGTAGATGTGTACAGTTCCTCTTTACACGACACACACACACACACACACACACACACACACACACACACACACGAAAGCAAATTTTTAAAATGTTTAAAGTTAAGATGCTTAAAACAGTACATCCAAAACTGCAAGGGAAAAGGCTTTGGGGTTAAGCATATTTACACTATAATTACAACTTTACAAGCGCATGGAGCCAAAGAGTGAGTCTGTAAAGTGACTTCACTGCAGGCAAGTAATCCAAATTTAAAAAGAAAAGAAAAAAAAAAGTCTGTTGATTAAAGCTTGGCTGGGATTACGGTTGGGGGAGAAAGAAAGGAAGGAAGAAATGAATGTTTAGCTCCAGTGTGCACTGCCTGCTCTCACCTAAGACACAATGGCTATTATTTTAAACCTGCACTATTTTCTGTACATCATCTACAGTACACAGTGGGAAGTTTTTTTCAGTACATTCATTCAATACCAACACACTGGAATCTACTCATCAACGAACAAATCTTGTAGCCCAACCATGACTAGTATAGCAAACACTTGGGATCGCATGAATAATTAGTACAGGCTGACAGGCAGATACTTTTCCAACAAAAAGACCCGTGGTTAGTTTAACTCTAAGGATAATCCCATCTATCAAGTAACATTCATTTAAATTCATCATTGCTGAGGAATCCCTGACAGCTGCATCTTCACATACACAGTAATATTGACATTAATCATACTATTGAGTTTGTTTTAAAGTGGCCGTTTTACAGCTCACGATGAAAGGTGCCTGAGAGGTGGTTGGGCCAAAGGAGTGTGGGTGAAAGCATGATTGTCTGCTCAGGGGTGAGGTTTAGATGAGAACTGTGGAAGAGGTTTGGTCAACAGCATAAAACATATGAGTGTGTGTTGCATCTGACGACGCCCTGTCACAATCTCACACACACACGCACACACAATCAGAGCCACCCTGAGCTATCATGTACAACTTACAGGACCAATCTCAAAAATTAAAACAACCTGTCCAACCAGCTAGAGCACAACCACTGATCAGCGCTCTGGTCTGGATGAGGGGAGGTAAAGGACACAGTCCTAAGATAGTGCAAATACTGTTGTTGTCTCAAAGAAACAACCCAGTTGCTTGTGACTGGGGTGGAGACTTGGAGGAACTACTTGGAGGAGCGAAGATGGCTGTTACAGCCATCTTCGGAGTGTAGGGAGGTTCCTGTCCATCCAGCGCTGATTCAGCTTGATGGTTTCTAAAGCTTCCTGTACGCTCCTCATCTGAGAGCCACGCTCCTTCAGACCGGAGAAGAAAGCCTGCACCTGTAAGACATCAAAATACACAAGCTCAGCTCAGGAAACAAGTACACTGAGACTCAAACAAATGCATTCTCATAAGAAATGACTTAAGGACATACTTTATTAAGTTGTGCCTGTGTGGAGGACTGGGAGGTAACAGATTTAATGATTGTCTGGATGGCAAAGGAGCCAATGGGGAACCTGCAGCCAAAAAGACAAAATTTTCAGGTGAAATTATCTCAAAATGCTTTACCAGGGGAAACTCTCAGACTAACTTACTTCTCTATGAGGCGGTCCCAGTTCTCTTGTATGAAGTCCCAGGCAAACAAACAACCAGCAAAGCTCTGACACATAGTGCTGATGACCAAAGGCAACTCCTGAGTCTGAATGTGACTTCCCCTCAGACCGAACGACAGAATCCTAGAAAGAAACCAAAAGTGTCAAAATGACCCTGATTGTAACCACACAGCAATGGGAATCACACAATCTTTAGTATAAAGAAGTACATTTTGAAAGCTTTAAGTTGGGATAGAGCAGAATTTTAAAAAACTGAAGCCATAAACCAAATTGTAACACTCTTTGCCGCTCTCCCTTAAAAATGTGCCAGAAAACAGAACATAGTATTACTTCAAAATAACTGGGACATCTGTGGTCATTACTATTCACAGATCACAGTGAAAATGCACAAAATCTTCATATGCTAACTTCTTGTTGAAATCTAGAAACATTTTTTTATACTTTCACTCCTGTATACTAATGCTGATCTTATCACAAAAGTCTTAACAATACATTCTATTGAAAATTCAGGGTAGTTAATGATTTTACTGTAAAGCCATCCAGTGGGCCGAATTGAACCCTTTGGTGTTTGACACACATGTTTGAGACCACTGCCGTACATCTCAAAGGTTTATAACTGTTATATTAACAGGTTTTAAAACAAATAACTTCAAATACACAAATCTCAACTTATAATAACGATATTTCCATGACTTGTTAAATATCCATGATAAATAACTGCAGATGTACAAGCAGACTGGGGCAATGTCTGCAGTCTAGCAGACGCTGCAATTACCAATCACATCAATCTATGATCTACGTCCCTACTCTCACCTATGAGTGAGAGCTCTGAGTAGTGACCAAAAGAATGAGACAGATGCAAGCAGCAGAAATTATCTTTCTTCGAAGGCTGTCTGGGCTCTTCCTTAGAGACAGGACTCAGTGTAGAGCTGCTACTCCTCTGTTTTGAAAGATGCCAGCAGAGGTGACTAGGATCCCTTCTGGGCCCCTTTTGGATGAGATGTTTTGTGTCTGTCCTACCAGGAAGAGCCCCTGGGGCAGACCAAGGACATGCTGGAGAGATTACATCTGGGAGCAACTGAGTTTATACCAGAAGAGCTGGTGGAGCAAGGTCTGTACTTCTCTGCTTAGGCTGCTGTTTATTCACACACGCATGGATGGAAATAAATGGATGGACATCAGCTACATTCTAACATAATCTAGCATCCCCAAAATACAGTCTAATCAACTTATTGAAGATCAATTTATTTAGATCATCATCATCATTATGATGCCCCAAACGCAGAATAAGTTTGAAGTAATTTAATAACAGTTTTCCACCTGCTGAGTCAGTAAACAGCAAGACTGCTTATGCCAGAAAACAAAAAAAACAAACTATAAATACTTAGCAGGGTCAGTAACAAATTTTACATGTAAACTACAGTAATATAACTACAGCACTGACAAGATGAGTAACTGTGAGACCTTGAGTATGTCAAACATTTGCTCTGGTGGAACCAAGTGTAGTCATTTTAATGGCATCGCAGGACTTTGACTTGCAGATGAACTTTTTTGGGAAGTGGTGAAATTTTCAGAAGTTTAAACTGACTTTGTTTAAAAAGCGCATAATTAACAAATGCAAAAACAAAAACACTTACTGTACTAAACGTTGTGGGTTCTGAGTGGATGCTAGGCCCTTTAGCATTTTCCGCTTCTCAGAATCATACGTGGCATGCACATACATGTCGAAAAGAGCGTCCCAGGTTTCATCAGACTGGCCAGCCACTGTAAATACAGTCTGCTGCAGATCACCAGGAATCCTACGACAATAAATACAAAAAGAAACAGACTTTTACTTTTGTCTTGCTACTCAATTCCAATTTTCTGATTCCATTAGGTCCCATCACCTTCCATTTCTAAAATGATGTTTGAGTAATACTGTTCACCCTGTTACCAGTTTGAAACGAAGCAGAGTAAGAAAATGAAATGTTTCTTGTGCTCTGGACGTACCTGAGGGTACCATTGGACTCCATGTACTTTTTGAACAGGGACGTGGCCAGTTGGATGCAGTTTTCTTCATTCAGACTACAGGCCATCTCCAGCAGAGCGGAGCGCAGCTCCTGTTTGGACACATTCTCCTCTTCTTCCCACGTTTGTTCGGCCGTCAGATTATGAAATGTCTTCATAATAAAATTCTGTCAAAAAACAAACCAAAAAAACCCCCCAAAACAAAACACATTCATTAGCATGATAAAGCCAAAACTCAAATGAACTAGAAAAAGAAAAGACATGCTCTGACCTTATCAAAGATACGTTATGTGTTAAGTGTCAAATCAAAGTCAGATTTTTTTTTTTAGTAAATCAAAGTTTTATCACGTAACATGATGTTAAAAAAAAAAAATAGTAATGAGAACAGCTGTAGGTTAATAGTGAAATTGAAGAAGGTAATACTTGCTGTTTTGTTTAAGTCATGACACTGTAAATTCTTAACTCTTACCAATCAAACTTTTAAACTACTTTTACTGCTATTATTACTTTCTTATCAAAATAACCTCATCTTGAAGTCATACTGACAACCTTCAACACTGTGTGCAAGCACTTAAAGTTTGTAGGTGTACGCAAAAAAACTGGATTTTAAATAAAACCACCAAAATCTGGTTGAAGTGTTTTAGAGGCTAAAAATTAATTGGACAATTTACTGACAATGGCCAGGTGAGGTGTGTTCGCTTGTTACTTCAAACGTTACTGACAAATGAAGCAGGCATAGTATCAGAATATCACAAGTCCATTCAATTTAAATTTCATATTTTTTTTCCATGGTAATTTTAAAAATGAGGACCAAGGAGATACCAAGTGATGGAGGCCAGAATAAATAAACCTTTCAGAGAGATTCTGGTGAATCTGGTTAATTCTTAAAAAGAATAAATGCGCTGAACAACTCTGCAACAACAGCACCTAAAGTGCATGGTGACAGCAGTATTTCCATGGTTCAGAACAACAACTTCACAAACACTAACCAAGTCAAGAACACACTCAAGGAGGTACAAGTATCATTGTCAACGTCTACGATTTAAGAGACGACTTCTTGAAATGATTGCTCTGCTTATACACTTCTGAAAAAAATCTGAAACCCAAATTAACTTGTACCAGAATAATGGGAAGAGAAAAAATATGGGAGAATGCCACATTATCGGCCAAACATCATGGAAGCAACGTTATGGCATGGGCATGTATGGCTCCCAGTGGAACCAGGTCACTCGTGTTTACTGTTGATGTGACTGCTGATGGAAGAAGCAGGAGGAATTGTGAAGTGTACAGGGTTATACTCTCTGCTCAGATCCAGACAAATGTGGCAAAACTGATCAGAAAACTCTTCACAGTATAAATGGATGACAAACCAAAGTACATTGCAAAATCAGTCCAAGAAAAATGAGACATTCTTCAATGGCCAAGTCAGTCACCTGATCTCAATCAAATAGAGCAACTTTTCAGTCAAACTGAAAAAGAAGCCAGAGAGACCCACAAATAAGCAGCGGCTGAAGCAAAGGCTTAGCAGAACATCTTAAGGGAGAAAACACACCAACTGGGGATACCTGTGAGTCCTAGACTTCAGGCAGGACTGCAAAGGACTTTTAGCCAAATATTGAAAACTACCATTAAATTTAAAACTGTGTGTCTAAGAATAGCTATAATTCCTAAACAGCTAATGTACAGCTGTTTTTTTTAAATCAATCCCCCTGAATCAAAGATTCAAGTCTGCACTTCAATCACATCTTGGTGGTTTGATTTTAAAAACAAACAAACAAAACAAAACAAAACATTATTTGGGAGTCAGAAGCAAAACTTTAAAAATTCTGTCTTTACTGGAAATCTAATTTCTTGGGTGTGAGTTCAATACCTTCATGCGGGATGCAAGATTAGACTCCTGTCTTTTTTCAAGCTGTCGGTAGATATTATTGAACTGCAAAAGGGCCTCCGTCACAGGAGAAGTCTCAGTTTCCGCTGAGAAATAATCCTGCAGATTGAGGACCTGCCGGAAGGGCACACGTCCCAATCTAGTGACGACACGGGACAAACGAGGAACAGCGGAGCATCAAAATGAAGCAGAAGAACTGAAAAAAAGACTTTAATCACTGAATACAATTAAAAGACTTTGATACCTGGAGAGAGCAAAGATGTTATGTATAAGTGAAGCACGGTCCTCGTATGTAAGAACGCTGACATTTGTCTTCAAAGCTTTAGTAAGAGCAGACCAGCCATCCTTTCCGTAGTCCACTATGTAGAAGCCTGTATTTTTGTAGTTCAACTTCAGCCATGTTACATTTTTTGACAGCTTAAATGTGTCTGAAAATACAAACAAACAAACACATGAATACACTTAAAACTTTTCATTCGAGAGCAGCTCAGCCAAGGACAATCAGAATAGGTTTCTGTTTTAGTCTTTTACCTGATTTATTTTTCAGAGTGAAAACCTGTCTGCACTCGGGGGCCAGACTACAGCTGTCGTTCACGTACGTCACTGGAATATTCCACAAGCTAAACAGAGTGCACAGTACAGTTAGCACGGTGGTGTCCTTATGATCTGTGTGTGTGTGTCTGTCTGTGTGGTAATGTGTAACACACCTTGACGTATGCGTGGTATTGTCAGATGTGAGCAAGAAGTGCTCCTGTGTGAGTGTCACCTGGTTTCCCATGAGGTTTACAGTGACCAGTGGGAAGCCTTTCTGTGATGTCCATGATGTCATCATCTGCGATACATTCATGTGGTGCGTGGACTTATCGGTCTGAGGATAGGAAGGGGAATATTTGATCTGTGTGTGCAGCCAAATGTCACAATTTCATTTTTTCCCCCCACACATGAGAAATAGTGTGGAAGTGGACTCAAATTTTGCCGCTATATTCTCAAAATTTGTGGAAACAATTACAATTTCTAGTATCCAAATCGCAACAAAGTGTACACTACTCACACAATCTATCCAAAAACATCTCTTTGATGAACAGATCAAAGATAAACTCTAAACTATGAGAGACTTTTAAGGTTGTTAGCATTGTGGCAGACAATAAGATGACTAAGCAGATGGAAGCATCAACTTTAACTGAGGTCATTAGGTTGAAACACTCTTGTCACAATTATATAGTCTTTGTGTCTGTCTTGTGCTCTGCCATCAAAAGGGAATAAGCAAGAGAACATGCAAGGGAACTATTCCATGTAGAGCATATTAGCTACATTTGAATTATAGGTTGACTGCCATACCTCAGCAAAGAGTAAACAGAATACAAATATCTATTAAAAAAAGAAGTTCTAAATAGTCTCCATTATGAGACCATTTACCAAGTTAGAAAACAATTTAATACAACAGACCTATATTTAACAGGGCTATTTTCAAAAGGCGTTATAAATAGAATTCCAGTTAAAAAGAATGTGGCACTGTGGTATAAAGCAGGGAGCCTACTCAGGACTCATATGTAATCATCTGTATCTTGCACAGTTGCAATGCTATCCACTAACAAAATCTTTCCATATATGTAAAGGCGTGAACAGTGCAAGTACAGATAAAGCACTTGTAGTTCCTGCTACAGTAGATTAGAGCACAGCAGGCATTATCTATTAGCTTTTTTGGTATCAGCAAGTATAATGCTGATAGATGAAAAGTAAAAAAAATAAAGAAGGGACAGGAGAAACACTCTTTAACCAGGTTATGAGTGTTGGTGTTACACAGTTTATTCACCAGAGGGCACTATGCATCTTCCTTCTTGGTAACATGGGTGTTTGGAACTAGGATACATCTTGGTGACTAATTTTCTAGCCGTTTAAACGAGAGAGAAAAACTTTGTTTAGTCAACGAGCCCAAAAGTCAGAACCTTCTTAGAAAACCTGCAAAACTGGGCACACTTTAAGTGGTCGTTGAACACTGGCCAAACAAATATTTCATTTGTATTTTAAGGGCTATATGAACCCATTAATCATGTTCCTTATTAGACAATCATATTTTAAATGTTGCTTAAAGGTGCGGCACTACATTCTGTATAATGTTGTAAACATGCATAATATCAGATTAACTTACAGCCTTTGGCTAGCCATAGCAGAACTAGCAGCAGTAGCCTCAGTTTCTTTCTGTCTAGCTTCTACACTCCAGTTTATTCTGGCAAGCCAACCTACAGCTGCTCATGCTTTATTATAAAGTACTACAGATAAGCGCAGGCAGCACTCTGGCAGCCATCTGTTTTACTTTCCCCTCGTTCATTTACAATTTCCTTTCACCGACACAGAGAGAGGTGTGTGCAGCCAACTGTAAAGGCTGCAGTCTGACAGTGGCTGGTGGTTGTGTAACATCTTTGACAATATCTTACATTTAAAAAAAACATAAGAATGCTACATATAACCAACTCCTATTTCTAGCAGCAACGTTTGAACTTCTAGTCAGTTAGTCATGCACATCTCTTAACACAACAACCAGCTGATCCAAGCAGATTTAGGGAGAGTGTAAATGAGTAAATAAATAGGTGTTGTGTGACAGAAAGAAAAAAATCTGATTTTTAATTCAACAAATATTGGTATTGGTCTTAAAAACACTGTATTGGTCAGGCTCTATGGTAGATTTTACCAAGGCTACATTTTGCCACAATCACACTTCACAAAGGGAAAAAATAACCAGCCACTGTGTCAGTAAAAACACAAAAGCACACATATACATGAACATAAAATACACACCACTAATACCTGTGTGAGGCTGTTCCAGAGGTCATCAGTGTCTGTATTTAATCCGCTGAACTGTTTGAGATATTCAATGATACCCTTTCTGAACTGTTGATCTCCAGGGAAGGAAGCATTCAGCATTAGAAGAATGGATGCACCCTGGAAGACAAAGATTAATAAACTAACAATAAACTATCAAGAACTTCATGTGAGGGTCACTATTTCCTTAAATAAACAGCTAGAAATCAAAGTTAAGTGAATTAATGAACAGCATGTGATGTACTTCTATGTCAGAGTTTACCTTTTCATAAGAGACAGAGTCAAACATCTCCTCTACTTGTTCTGTTGTATTAACGTCTGTCGACACAGCGTGCGAGGAGTTTAGTGCATCTTTGTCTAAGGCTCTGAACCGCACTGAGAGGAATAAATTACCCTGCAAACAAACAGGACATACTGCATATGTAGGAGCACATAACATTATCTGACTTAAAACTATGACGAGTAATTTGGCAAGCTATATGGCAGAACGCACAGTTTCCAGGTCGGGCGACACTTCCTGCAGTGACATGTACTCCATGTAAGTGGCAAAGCCTTCGTTGAGCCACAGGTCATTCCACCATCTCATAGTCACCAGGTTTCCAAACCACTGTAAAACAAAAAAAATTGGACATGTGAACATATTCATTGTTTCTTTTCACAGATACAAACACAAACAAAAGTACCTGATGAGCAAGCTCATGTGCTATGACAGAAGCCACCACTTGTTTTTCCAGGAGAGAAGACTCTTTGCCCACTAACAAAGTGGTTTCCCGAAAAGTGATTAGCCCCCAGTTCTCCATGGCTCCTGCCAGGAAGTCAGGAATAGCTACCAAGTCTGACACCAGAGAAAGACAGCATATGGGGTTGTGTAAAAATGGACAGTGGGAGAACAGTTACGCAAGGATAAAGCACAGAGTGTGTATAATTAAATATCCATTGGTTTACTCACCTAGTTTTTTGAGAGGGTAATTAATGTCAAAGAAGTTATTGTAAAACTCCAGCAGTTTAGAGGTTATGGTCAGAGCATACTCAGTGTGCCCATGTTTCTCTGGTACAGAGTAGACTGACACCTAACACAAACAATAAAAGGTATTTATATGTATACACATATATATAGTTTGTCAACAACAGCACAGCCTCACTGAAAAATACATTTTAAAAAAATATTTGCAGAGCCTGAACTGAAACAGAAAAATATTTCTCTGCTAGACTTACCTGGGTTTCTGAAACATTTTTGGTGATAGGGGTGAAGTCAGCAACGATGAAGGCCACCAGGTAAGTGCTCATGTTAACACTGGTCTTTTCAAACTCATCCTGCACAAGGCCATTGGAGAGATTTGTGGATTTTGCCTGAAATACACAAAACAAGGATGTATTGAAGTCCTCTGCAATAAATCAGTATTGTTGATTTATTGTGGATGAACACAGCAGTGCAGCACACCATCTGGTAGTATTGACTGTACCCCCACCGTGACCTGAGAAGCCATAGTGGTTACAAGAATTACAAAGTCTTCAGGACAGGATATTATTATAATTATGCTTTGTAAACTGTGGTTACATAGTGACAAAAGCACAATTGTAAGTTTACTGCAACTGCCAGTATCTTAAAAAATCGAAACTCTGTGAACTCTATAATACAGTGGACAGTGGAGTGTAAGCCTCCTCAGAAGAAAGCATATTTCATTTTGTACATCCAAGCAGGTATGTAACAGCTGACATTAATTTAAAATTGTCACCATTCAACATCTGTACAAAAAACAAGTATCACTTCTAAAAAAAACCAAACCTCTATTAGGATGTTAAACTCTCATGCTACTGTAACCAAATGTAATTCAAACCTTGTGTCAGTTTTAACACATTTAACACATTTAAATCTAGTCAGATACTGCCAAAAATAACAAATGTGAATAAAAATAATTCAACCACATATGAATGAAGCCTTATAAAACACTGAGTAGAATGTCTCAACCATTAGTATCATAATGCAAAACTCATTAATTTTAAATTACCTTGGGCATGTTTGAAAGAGTCATGTAGGCTTTTTTTCTGCTGATTTTAATCAGGAATGTAGCTTTGAAAGCTGGTTCATCAAAACAAGGGAAGGCCTTCCTGGCCGACAGCGGCTCAAACTGTGTTGCTGCTAGGACCCTGGGGAAAAGAGGGGGATGAACATGACCATGCTGGAAATGTTTAAACTCCATAAAACATTTTCTTTCTGTATTTGTTATTTTTAAAGCACTCATTTGTTAGACTGTGGCGATGAGATGAGCTGACTCCATAGTCTGTACTTATGGCAGAACCAATTCAATTGTTCCTATATAGCGCCAATTCACAACAATAGTCACCTTAATGTGAAGTATATTTCAAGTGTAAGACCCTACAGTATTAGAAAAAAACTCCAACAAGACATCCCCGTGTGAGCAAACATTTGACGACAATAGGAAAGAAAAAAAACCCTTTTAATAGGAAGAAACCTCCAGCAGAATCGGGCTCGGGAAATGTCAACCATCTGCCACTCCAAGTTGAGAGTGAAGGGAAATGGAAGACAGCAGAGAGAAACAGGTCAAAAGGAAAACTATAAGAGAAAAGTCTAGAGTTTTATAAGTACTAATGATTAAATGCACTAGTAGTGTATAAACACACAGGGAGTGAAAAGAAATGAGTGAAGATGAAATTGTCAGTGCATCATGGGAAGCCCCCCAGCAGCCTACGCTTAGTACAGTATGAGTCAGGGTCATTTGACCCAGGCTTGACTGTAAGCTTTATCAAAAAAAGAAAGCTTTGAACCTAATCTTAAAACCTAAAAGTAGAGCGGGAGAGGGCGTCTGTCTCTTCAAGTCCAAACTGGGTGCTGGTTCCAAAATACATGGACCTGATCGATGAAGCCTCCGATTCTACTTTTAAAAACTGTAGGAACCTAAATTAAACCTTGAATCTGAGAGCAAAGTGCTCTAATGAGGTGATATGGTCCTAAGAGGTCATAAAGATAAGATGGGACCTGATTATTCAAGGTTTTGTATATAAGGAGAAAATTTAAAATTAAATTCTGGTGCCAATAAGAGAAATACGGTCTTTCTTTCTAGTCTCACGGCAGCATTTAGAATCAAATGAAGGGTTTTCGTGGACTTTTAAGGACAGCCTGATAACAATGCATTACAACAGTCCAGCCAGAAGTAATAAATGCATAAACTAGTTTTTCAGCATCATTCTGACAGGATGATTCTAATTTTAAAGATATTGTGCACATGAATGAAGGCAGTCCTATATATTTGCTTGATGTGCACGCTGAAGGACATATCCTGGTCAAAATGACTCACAGTGTTACTAAAGGTAACACTATGAGGCCATCTGAAGTAAATATCCTGTTAGATTTTTTAGGGCTGAGTACAATAACCTCAGTTACATCTGAATTTAGAAGTAGGAAATTAGTGGTAATTTAGGCCTTTATGTGTTTATGACATCCCTGTAATTTAACTAGTTGATTTGCATGACCTGGCTTCATGGATAAATAACGCTGTGCGTCATCTGCATAGCAATGAAACTGTATGCAGTGTTTTGTTATAAGGTTGCCTAAATGAAGCAAGTATAAAGTAAAAAGTATTGGTCCCAGCACAGAACTCCACAACTAACTAATTGGAAATCTATCCAACAGATATGACTCGGACCACTGCAGCACAGTTCCTCTAATACAAACAGTATGTTCTAATATCTGTAGTAAAATCTTGTGGTCAGTGGTAGCAAACACTGTACTGAGGTCTAACAGGACAAAAGCAGATATGAGTTCATTGGTTCATTGCCAAAGGCCATTAGAAGATGTTTCATAACCTTCACTAATACTGTTTCAGTGCTATGATGCACTCTCAATCTTGACTGATTAACTAGTCTAGTTAACTAGTCTTTCAAGATTCTTTGAAATAAAAGGAAGATTAAAAACAGTCTATAATTACTTAAAACAGCTGGAACAAATAAGAACTTTTTAAGTAATGCCTTAATTACCGCCACCTTAAAAGCCTGTGGTAAGTAGCCTGCTAATAAACAGCCAATGAGCAAGGGGTACCTTTTGTTTCCATCCTTATCAGTGTAGGAGCTGTTGTAGAAACCATCATATGTGTTTGAGAAGTTGGCAGAATATTCCATTGTCAAAACACAGTACTGGCCTGCTTTCAGCTCCTCTGAGAAATTAACAGCTAACTGCTGTCTGGGTTTGTATTCCAGTACAGTCACATCACTGGCCTGCCCATCACCCAACTGGAAGAGAGAAAGTGTTAGTCACAGACTAGCAGACAAAAAAAAAGTAAATAATTTATTCATTTATTCAGAACACAAAAAATCCTCTTCAAACCCACTTTGAAGGTTGCTTTGGTAATGTTAAGATTAGCACCATGGAATACAATGCGGTTTGTGCTGTGAAGTATAGACATGTTGATAACAGTTCTGCCCGTGAAGGTCATTTTGTCGAGGTCGGGGTTCAGGGTGAGGTCATAGCTGAGAGGTTTTATGCTTTGAGGGAGTCGGAGCTGTGCCCATGGAAACAATTCCCCATTTGTGGAGATGGGGTAGACTGTCTCAATGGGACTGGTCTTGTTTGGCTTACGACAACCAGCCTGCAGAGGATAGAGAGTTGGAGTCAGCAATGGAGAAAAATAAAACTGTTTTTGCTCTAAAGTTGATATTCTTGAAAACTAACTTAATATTTTCCTTACTTTGGTAAAGGTGCAGCCAGGTAGGAAGTAGAGTACCATGGTCATTGAGGCCACTATCACGAGGAATAACACACATACAACTATGGTACGTGATGAGGGTCGCGAACATGACCTGAAATCAAAGAGAGATTAACATTACTTACACTAACTCATTTTAAATATATATTTGTTTTTCAACAGTACTAACAACTCTGCTGGGCAAACAGGGACTACCAATGTTGTTGTAGATGCTGTACTTTTATCTTCTGACTCATTAAGTCAAAATTTGTTTTCCAAAAATACTCAGTAATACTATAATAATACTAAACTATTGATGAAGCGCTATATGCCACAGAAAAAAAAATTTTTTTTAAGTAAACTTGCTGCACATCATCCCATATGATAAACCCTACTTTACCTTGGTGGTGCCTGTCTGGTGTAAGGGGAAGAGTTGGATCTGTGAGCAGAGCTTCGGTTCATAAAAGACATGCCCAACAAACGTGCTGAAGACTCGCAGTCCTCCTCATCGTCATCCATGTCGTTTTCCCCCAGGCCTCGCACAAGTAACCGTGAACTACGGGGTTCATATGTCACTTCATCTGGCTCAAGAGCAGGAAACGTCTGGAGAGAGCATATCCAGTAGGTTCTATTATCCTCTGGTTAAATCATGCAGATTCCTATACATTGTATAGACTTTCCATGTAAGTTAGTTAGCACGGGGTAAAATGTCATACGTAGAGGGGGTGATGAGACTGAGTGCAGAGGAATGAATGATAGAAACAATAATCAGGTAAGAGAAGGGTCCAGATAACAGGTAATGAAAGAAGATGTGTTTTAATAATGATTGTAGCTGTTTCCAATGTAAATCATGAATGAAAGGATGCAAAACGATTGAGGAGCTTTAAGAGAGGATTTGGTGACTATTAGAGAATGAGAAAGTGTAAAGACTTTATCTATAAGGCTGTATGATGCAGCATCACTGTGGTGACTGAAAACTAAAACTGCATATCCAGTATTAACATGATGAAGAGATAGCATTGTCACCATGCTAAAATTAAATGTCAGACAGAAGCAGCTTACAAATACTTGCCCCAATTCGCTCACATTATCAACCCATACTACTGACATACCGGAAAGGCTGTGGAGTCTTTGGCTAAATCCACAACATCGGGCTCTTCTTCAAACATGCTGTTCTCAATCATGTTCCTCGGCAGGCTGGCACGCTCTGTAGCACAAAGAGGAACAGAAATCAGACAGATGCTGCTCAAAAAAAGGGAAATGATTGAAAGGAGAGAGATGTAACAGAATAAAGATAAATTATGTAGAATTACAGAGTAGCAGAAGAGACTATCTGGCACAAAAAGCATTGTTGTCACTGAATGCGCTTTCAACACAAAGCCACATTTCATAAAGTGCTCACAGTTTCTGCAATTTCCCGTTAGTACACCTTCTTCAGTATTTCCTGCTTCTTTTATCTACACAGAACAGGTTTATCAGGTTGTTGAAACACTGAACTGCAGACATTACAAACCTGGAATAACTTCTTCTTCACAGGGAAAAGAAGTGAAGAAAGTCCCCAAATAGGAAAACGCTAAAGCAAAGACTACTCATCACTGGTCCATGTCACATGCAGTTTTTAAAGGCCTTCATTTCCTCAAACTAACCTGCATATGCAGCATTATGACAAGAGAAGGCCTTGTTTTACAAACTTTAAGTCACTGCCTGGAAGCCAGACTCTCCCCCCAGTAATTCCTGAAACAATCAGAGGCATGTTCAACTTCCTAATTCAATAACTAAAGTATTAAAATGCTGAACTGTGCAACTCTGCAGTTTCAGCCTCACAGTCCATTCATGGTTTTACAGCCTAAACAGTTTTCAAGTGGAAAAGCACAGAAAGACACTGAACACCTAAAGTGTTAACTCAAAAACAACTACAGCAAACAAAGATGAGCTTTAACTCCCAAAAGAAAGTCAGCAGCCCAGAAATGTCAGAGGTGAATTATTTTGCTCCTTGTGTGCACGCTACAGTGTTTCTGAAATGACAGCGTGGGTCGACACAGTCTCTCTGTCTGGACCACATTGCTGCATGATGAATATCTATTAATAGGTTAGGAGCTAAGCAGTGGGCAAAGTGGAAGGTCTACAGGGGTTTATAAGAACAGCACCGACTAAACACGTTAAACAGATATTTCATATGAGCAAAATGACATTCTCAGAAGAGAGAAGTGGTTATGATGATGGTTATGATTAAGCAGGATAAATGTAAAACACCCACAGGTCTGTGTGTAAATACATTAAAGCAGTTTATCTGCAAACTGGGGTTTTCCTGTTTATGCAAAACACGTACAAACCCAACAGCAGACTCACAGAACTACAACTAAATATGTGCCTGTGTTTGGCAGGTGTGTCCCCAAGTAATAAAACACAGAAAACACACTGCAAAATGGCTCACTGTTTAAAGTTTATAGGAAGGGAGAATCTGTAAACGTTTTAACATCATTATCTGATGAAAATGTGATTGCGAAATACAAGTTTGGTCTCAGAAAATCACAAAGTCACAATCAAACCTCCTCACATACACGCAAAGATACACAAAAACAGGAAGTCAAACTACTGTGATTTTGCTGCTGCTGCTACTTTCCTCTGAGCTGTTATAGTGTGTACACAGCCCTCTCTTTTGTTTGCTCTAATAAAACAATGCACGTCCTGGGACCATAACAGAGGTTATAAACAATATGAGAGGCTGGGAGCGTGACTTATCAGATCTCCGCGCCAGGAGAAAACACAGCAGCTATCAAACCAAGCACACTTAAATCGAGCAAACAGTGCTGCTTTGCTGTTACAGATAACTTGAAACGTAATAGGGTGCTGTGTTAAGACAACCTCTGTTCTTAAGCTGTTAGAAATGTGTTTCACTGTCTTTATTTCTGTTAAAATATTTAAGCAGCCCACTGATTGATGCTTATGGGGAAATGAAACTCGTATGCAAATGCAAGTGTCACGGTAGGACTATCAGCAATCAACAAGATCGATTCTGAGAGTAAAAATAAGGATATTACGCAGCAAAGACAAAGCTGCTTTAATACAGTTTTTTAAAAGTCAATCTCAGCATGTGTCCTCGGGTGAATGTCACTCCCAGCCAAATGTCCCGACAGTTATTAGCTGGCCTGCTTCTGTTAGCTTGCTCTTTTACTGTACCTTCTGCCCGTGTCTACTTACCTGAACTGTTACTGTCAAACAAATCCATGGTAAGATATCTCAAAAGATCTTGTCCCGTCCAAAACAAAAATCAAAAAATTGGGAAACCTCTGCACTCTCAAAGACGCTAGACAGCCGAGATGATTTTATTGCTGGCAACAACCTACCGCAGGCTCCCTGACACCACACTAGCGGTAGCTAACTACGTAGTAGCTAGCCTGGAACTAGCCAACTTCTGACAATTGTAACCGACTGAAATACATTCAGTTAGCTAACGTTAGCCGCTTTCCATAACTTTATCGCCCATAGCTGTATTCAAGTTAAAAAGCGAGTAAGGCGCGGTTGTCTTTAACTAATACACCTTGAGCTAAAAACACATGAACTACTCTTGCTCTCTAAAACGCTCGGCAAACAACAAACAGACGAGCAAATGACACTTTTCCTCCTCTCCGATCAGTTGTTGACGACCTCCCGTCAAATTACAATACTCACATCTGATTGGATGTTCCCACCGGGAGGCGGGGCCACGTGCACTACGGATGCATGCACCCCAACAAAAATAGGTTTTTTTGGTTATCTATACCTGAGAGGACGACGTTCGTGTATATGGTAAATACAGCGTCAAGGGTCGTTTTTATATTCTATTTTTGATGTGTATGCATGTTTGTGTAAAGTGGGGGAAATAATTATTTCATTCCCTGCTGATTTTTTTGTAAGTTTGCTGACTTCTAAAGAGATGACCAGTGCCTAAATTTTATGATAGTTTCATTTTAATGGCCAGAGACATAATATCAAACAATAATCAAGAAAAACACATAAAAGTTATAAGTTGATTTTCATGTCACTGAGGGGACTATTTGATCCCAAGCATAACAAACCCTTCTTGACAAGCACAGCAGTAAGATGTTTTTTGGAGTTGGTCACCAGGTTTGCTCCCTCTCCTTTAGGGTTCTTGGTTGCTGTTTTTCAGCTCCCTCCACAGATTTTCTGTAGGACTGAGGTCTAGAGACTGTCTAGGCCACCGCATGATCATAATGTGCTTCTTCTTTGGCCACTCCTTTGTGGACTTGGTGGTATGTTTTGCTTTGGTTTTATCATCCACGACCCATCTTTAGTATTCTGGCTGAGGGAAGGAGGTTTTCATCCAGATTCTATAGTACATGGCGCCGTCCATCAACCCTTCATTGTAGTTAAGTTGTCCTGCACCCTTAGCAGAAATGGCCCCAAGTCTTCTCTGGATCATTTAGATGTCCCCTGTACTGTGCCCTCTTGAGCAGGGAGACCTTGCAGACACGGCAAGATTTCAGTCCATTACAGTGTAGTGTGTTACAGACAGTGTTCTACTGCCTTCAGATCATTAACAAGCTCCACGTTTTGGACTATGTGTGTGTTTTTGTTGTTGTTGTTTTAGTATAACAACAACAAATAAAGATTTATGATAGGACAGAACTTAAATAGGAAGTTACGATGATGATTATTAGTTACTAAACAGTGGCGGTGTGGTGGGAATAATAAGCTTATACTTCTTCCTACTCCTTTATTGACTCCCTTGTTTTTGTTGTCAATCTATTTAAATTGTTTTACTTTCATTTACAGCCTAAACCCTAATGATAGGCATTAAGTACTTATACCAAGACCCTAACATAATTAATATAGGCATACACAATCTACACTCAAGACATAAAGGATACGTTTCAGTTTATGCAACAAAAACGCAGATACAGGAGGTACAACAAACTCTTTTATTGTCCATGTAGTGAACCGTGCTGGAGTCTGGCCATTTGTATAGATGTGGCCAGGGTGAAACTATTACTTACACTGTGGTGGCACTGTTGTGCATTCTTTTTCTCATGTGTGAAAATGTGGGGAAAACAAACTTCATTTAATTACTTTTTCATGACATGGCTGTAATGTTTTCTTTCCACACGAGGACATAATAAGTTATTTTTTAGCTAAAACTGGTCAAAAAAATCTTGAAAATTTACAAAGTTTATTTCTTTTTAACTTGTTGATAAATAAAAAAAAATTACAGCTTAAAGCAAACAAGTCATTGCATTTGATTTGAATACTGAGGAGCATAGCTGTGCATTAACTGTTGTGTTTAATAATTAGATTTTTGTAAGTACTCATTTAACTGTTCGTGTTTAACTTCAAACCCTTTTGTTTTGATTTTGATGTTTGTGAATGTGTAACGAGGCTTCTGTTTCATTATATGACTCCTTTAGATCACTGGCTTCTGCTCATTGTTCTTGTTCAGGCCTTAGTAACACATAAAGAATATGTTAAAGCCAGGAACTGTGCAGTGCATTGGGGGGCAGGAAGAAGACAATCTGAAGAACTCCATTCCTTAAAACATAATTTAAATACTGTTTGCTTTTAATAAGAGTCCGATCTTAGCTATATTTTTCCAGTTTATTTATTTATTTACTAAAGATGACAAACTTGTTTTCCTCTTTTCCTCTTTTGGTTTACTGTCATGTGACCTATCTTTCTCAGATTCTGCAGACTTGCCCCTTCTGACGCTGACATTGCTTTTTTCGTTGTTTGTTTTTTACCAGCTTCTCAAATTTTACTTGTGTGTGGCTGATGTCAAAGTCTGTTTGTGTGAGAACAACTGTAGTGAAAAACTAAAAAATATATAGTCCCAACTCAGTGTGAATTCTGATTACATGTGTGGCTCCCTAATGACTTCATCACTGGTTGCAGTGAGTAGTCAGACTTTTGTCTGTTGTAGCCGTTGCCACCCCTGGCCACCCATTGGCTCCGCCCCTGATGGTGAAGAATCCATTTATGCTGTGTTTCTTGCCTCTTTGGAATGAATCTCTCTGTTTCACACACACTAAAAATAACACAAAACTTATTCTTATACAAACCATTACCACTTAGCTGCCAGTAATTTTTAGTTCTTGTTTTAATGAACAAATTCCCTGAAATTTACATATTTTTGTATTTACAAGTCTGTCAACCCTTCAGTGATTTCAAGCATATACATTTCTGAATAAAAAACAAATTTAAAAAAAACTGTGAGATAGTCCCTCTGTGGTATGTTAAAACCACCACCTTTGTCCCTGCTGTCTTTCACTGCATCTGCTCATTCAGCCATTTTCTCAGCGTCTCCAGGTTCCTCTGAACCCAGCGGACATTTTTCAGTACATTGTCCAGGGCAATCTGAGTAGCTCTCAGCTGAGAAGCCTGTTCTTTGATGGACTCAAAGAATGACTGCACCTGGGGGCAAAAACACAACTATTTAAGTGAAAACAGACAAAAGGTTCAAAGAAATGTACTCGTTCAGTTAAAACTGCAACAAGGCTAGCACATATTAGTCATTTGACCTCTCAGAATAGCAATATACAGTACCACCGTCTGGGTAGGTTCGAAGTTGTGACTGGAACTATACTTTCTTTTTAACATTTAACATTTAGCTTCTAACTTTCTTTCTTTCCTTTGGGCATTGGAGTACAAATTCAGATACAAAATAATAGGATTCTCTATTACAAAATGCCATTTGACATGTTTTAAATGCTTGGCCACAATACTTAGATTTTTTTAAGTGCTTTGACGTACCACGAGGCATGTTTAAAAATAAATATTAAACATATAATCAACTTTTGAAAAACACTGTGAAGGTGAGCTAAATATTATGTCAGTATATTGCTGAGTATCTAAACTTCTTTGTGGAATATAAACCACGTTATTTACCTCAGTGAGTTCTTCTGGAGAAGAAAACTGACTTGTGGTGCCAATGATGATGTTTCTAATGCAAAATGAGCCCAGCTGGAACCTGCAGACCAGAAAGACAACAGACAAGAAGGTCAAGACAAATATATCTGAATATCCAGACTGTGGTGCTTGTATGATACGGTACTTTTAAACACTACAAAGCTGCTTTTTAGTGTTTTCATCTAAATCACAAGGCCAGTTTGAGGAAAAAAAGATTTCACTGAATATTGTATAATTAAAAATAGCATTAAAAACTGCATTTATATGGCACGCTTTTAGGACAGTCTCTGTTATACTGACTTCTGAACCAGTGTGTCCCAGTTCTTTTTCACAAAGTCCCATGCAAGGTAATGTCCTTTTGGATTTCTGGCTACCATCAGTATTAGAGTGGACAGATCCTGGGATCGAATCACCTTTCCCTCCAAACCCAGCTCCAGCAGGCTGTAACAAAAACACAAACATGAACACATGAAGACTACTGACTAAAATTAACATACCATACACTTCAATAAGCAGGCTCAGACTTTGAGGTTACTAATCCATACGTGCCTCCATGTTTACCACAAGGTGGCAGCATTTCTGCTATATTTTCCAACAACACAGCATGAAGACAACATACCCTTTAAGTTTGCTGGTGTCTTTGCTGCTGGTTAAAGCATACAGGATCTTGCGCTTATGTGCCTCAGAGAGGGAAATCTTGTATGTGTGTAAGAGCGAGGCCCAGCCGTGATCATCCTGAGCTCCAACTGAATACACAGTCTCTGCCACATCAGTGGGCAGGCTGAAATAAACACAAACACAGACGTGCATATTAGGGATATGATGACATATCAGATTATATGAGCTCTCTTAGCACAGGAGAGAGCAGTTGTTTATGTGAATCATATATGTGGTTGCTGACTGTGAATGAGTGTTGAAGTGTAGTTTAGACATACTTGAGGGTTCCGTTGGACTGGAGCCAGTCGCTGAAGTGCTGACGTGCCCGCTTCACACAGGGAGGGTCATCCAGGTGACAAGCCAGTGACAGGACCTCAGTCCTAAGACGTCGCTCTGATACAGTGCCGCTGTCACTCCACGTCTGCTGGTCGATGACGGCACGGAAAAATCGCAGGATGTACGCCTGTAGAAACACAGGACCACAGAAACAACAACTCACATTAAACTAATGCCATAATGACATAAAAAAAAATCAAACCGTGTCCTGTGTTCTTACCCCCAGGTTGTGTGTTAAAACTGACTCATCTCTTTTCTCAACCAGATGGTAAAAAGCTTCTAGATATCCCAGTCCTTGGAGGAGAGGCACTGTGTGCGTTTCCAGTAGCAGATAACCGATTAAGTCTAAGGCTTTATTGAGCGGCAGATGACCAGCGCTTTAGAAGAAATAAATATAAAGAGAAGATTATTGTTTTCTATTTTACTTTTAGTAATCAAAGCTGTTTTCTTATACAGAAACCTCTTGCTAGCTCACAGAGACCACAAACAGTTACACACACAAACATATACTTACGTGACCAACTGAAAGGCGTTGTGTATCAAATGAGTTCTGTCTTTGTAGCTCAGAGCAGTGTGGTTTTCTCTCAGCAGTTTGGTCATCACATCCCAGCCACCATCCTCATAATGAACCATGTAATAGCCCGTCATATCGGAGTTTACCTTAACCCAGCTGGCTTCCTCTCCTATATGTATACTATCTGAATAAAACATATACAGTAAAAGATGGAACAAAGACCAAGATAATGGCAAAGAAAAGTTTAAACTTTTTATTCAGCTTTATTCAATTTTATATTCCCCTCTTACCTGTAGGTGATGTCATCAGGTGTCTGTGGATGGTGCTGGAACTATCTGTCTTATATGTCAGAGGAATATGCCAAAGGAAACTATACAAAAAAGAAATTTATACTCACAAAAGATACAAATCCTTCATATTAAACAGAAGTCATGGTAGTAATACAATGAGTTACATGTAGAGTAAGTAACATAACAATGAAGTTAAATAGTAGAAAATTTTAGAAAAGCGTGTGCATATTTACCCCTTCTGCAAAGTGGACCACTGAGGGTCAGAGGGCAGCACTGTCTTCAGGAATCTGTCCTGTCTAAGCAGCAGACGAGCCCCCTTCCTCGTCACAGTTACCAGAGGGATACCTTTCTGCAGAGTCCACGTGTTCATCATGGCTGTTAGGTTCAAATGTTCCCCAGCAAACAGGTACTGTAGGAGACAGTCCACTGAAATTAACATGCAACTACAATCTTATAAACTATGTGGCATTTATATGAGGTAAGCAGTGAAGACAACCCAGTGAGTTTATTTTTAAATGTTTGCTCACTGCATTTTTGGAGGCCTGGCTACTGCTGTAACAGTGTTTCCCTGAGATGAAGTCCTCCTCTGAGCAGGTCTGAAAAACAGAATGAAAGTGATGATTTTATGCTTCCTTTTCTTATAAAAGTCACATTAAATTTATGTTATAATCAGTGGTGGGCATTTTAAAGTAACAAACTACTGTAATCACATTACATTAATCAGCAATGCAGTAATGTAACACATTACTGTACTAAATTCAGCAGTTGCATTACAGTTATAATTATTTTGTTACTTGTGCTACACAGATTCTTCACTTTTCTGCATGCTGGGCAAATAGAAAGGAAAAGACAAACAGATGTGCGTTTTTTCTTCCTGAATTTTTCTACAATCAGCTGATTTAAATTTGTGTGCAGGATGAGGAAAATTTTGGAGTGGTCTACGGCTTTTGAGCGAGGAGAAATTGACATTACTTTTATTTTTATTGAAAGAAAGGACAAGAGTGCAATGGTGAAATACCAACTGCGTCCAAGACAGAAAGAACTGCTTTATAGTGCTAACAGACCTTCGGCTCTTTGCAACCCATGTTAAAGCCGAATGCATGCTGACCCCAGTCCAGCAGCCAGAGCCGGAACTTCCACAGGTAACAAAAACAGTAATGAACAGAAAGGCTTGTAACATTGTAACCTCTGTTGCTACTTGTAAATGTCGCTACAGTAAATTCATTTTGGCATTCGCTTTAAGAACTCTTTCAGCTGGTTTTCAGCTTTGCTTTGTGTTGTCGTTTTTTTGTGTTCATTCAGGAAAACTAAAAGAAAGCTCTTGTGTGTATACTCATTAGGATAGGGATTTGTCTTGGTGTGTGGGACTGTAGCCTAAGAATTATATTGCTAACCAGTAATTATGTGACAATGCATTTCAGGTCATTTTACAGAGAAACATGAAAGTAATGTAATGTAACGAGTAGTGTAACAAATTACTTTCTTCTATGAGTAATTAAATAAAGTAACAAAGTAACAAGCAATGTTTATTAAATTACTTTTTTGAGTAACAATCCCAACACGGGTTATAATACACTACAGTCATGGTTCTTGTTATATATATGGGTTTTGTTGTCTCTGTAGGTGCTCAGTCATCCAACGCTTGATAGTCTTTAAGATGAAGGCAATTAGACTTAATTTTCACAAACTGAAAAGAGGTATAGTTGCCTTTATTTCAACTGCCTAAGACTGTGGGTTTTGTTGTCCCTGATCTTGTTCCATACTCTGTGTGAGTGTTCATGTTTAGTTAGTTTTCATGTTTCATTTTTAGTTATTAGCCTTCTTGGTTAACAACTTTTTTATTCTGGAAGTTTCACATTTTCTGGATTTACTTCCTATTATTTTTCTGCCATGCCAGACTGTCTTGCCCTATTTAGTTGTGTTTAATATCATCACCTGTCAGATTGTTTGTCCTTAATTTTTCTACCTCTTGTTTCTGGTGTTTCTTGAGCTGCTTTTTGATTCCTACCTTGTTTTTTTTCTAGCCAATTAGACTTTATGCATCTCAGCTTTTTTTGTTTATTTTGCCTTCCTTGTAAATTTGGGACCTCTCTCTAGCATATCCTGACATGTATTTCATTTAATTTTTGGATGTGATTGTTATAATGGGATTTTAAATTTGCTTGACATTGATAATACATTACAGTGTACACTGTGATTGCTTTTTTTTTTTTTTATCAGTCTCTTGTTATTTTTGCCTGGAAAGGCAATGCATTCTTTTTTTTTCAGTCAGTCTGCACTCATTACAGCTTTACCAGGCACAGACAAAACACTGACTGCAGTAAAAACAGACTTAATGTTCACTCTGTTTATTACTTTAGCTACTCTAAGCAACTTTAAAGTCTGAGCTAATCGATTTTTGCACCATGAAATGGAAAACCTTAGCTGTTTGGAACGAAAACAAATAACAACAAATCTATAACACTGCTGTTACCAGAAGTTTAAAATGCTTATTTGTAAAACCTACATTTTTATGGGCTACATTAAAAAAAAAAACAACTAAAGACTATCATCTGATGGAGTCCCAGCTGTTACAGAAACCATTATAAGGGTAGTGTATTATTATTCAACAAACATTACAACATTAAAACAAATCTGAGACAGAGTCACGTACTCTGGGTCCCAGTATTCCCTCCTCTCCTCTACTTCATCCTGCCTCTTCTCAGCGATTATGGTTAAGACTACAAATCTTTTTATACTGAAACCTTTAAGCTTGTTTCTGCAACTAGAAAAAAAATCCTTTTATATATTGAAATTCTTGATTCTCATCTCAAAATTTCAAGTCAATAACCCAAAGTTTAAAGTTATTTTCTCAATTCAATTTGGAGTTACTTTCTTAAAAGTTAGTGTTAGTATGTCAAGAACACTTGACATACTAACACTAATGAGCTGCTCTTTCATGATAACGTCAAGATGGCAAACTATCATAAAAAGGTGAGTACTTCAGAAATAAAAGGACAAGCAGAAGCTTTCGATGACTATCTGTTCTATCTACCTGTAATCAAACTCTTATGTCGCCTTTTTAGTTTCATGATCTACTAAAATAGTTTGGACCACATATGGGGGAAAAAAGCCAAATAATGTAAAATATATTTCTGTCAGGCTGCGTGTTACTTTGACCACCTTTCATAATTTACACAAAAGAAAACGGTGTCTTTTGACACAGTTAGTGTAATTTGGGTTCTTACGTTGGCCAGACTGTCCCACAGATCCTGATTGTGTGCATTTTTGTAGCTGTACTTGCGGAGGTATCGCACGATCCCTCTCTGAAACACTTCATCTGTCAGGAAGTGTCGCAGCATGTGCAGGACACAAGCACCCTGGTAAGAAAGAGAGAAAAGGTCGGGACAAGTCCCGGAGGCTCAAAGGAGTGTTTACATCAAGCAAAAGGAAAAAAAGGTTTTGAAAAGATTTTCTGTCATAGAAAAATTTTGAAACATGCAAAGACAAAGACATACTTTGTCATAAGAGACTGTGTCAAACATCTCTTTGATCTGAGTGGGGTTCTCTGCTGGGCTAGATATTGGCCGAGAGGAGTTCAATGAATCGTGACCCACAGCTGCAAAGCAGGTGTGCAGCAGATATTCCTCCTGCAAGAGTGAGCACACAATATGAATATTAATCTTCTTTCTTAGGTTTAATATTAATCTGTCAATCAATGATTAAAGCACATACCACTTTGAGGTCCGGGTAAGTGGCTTCCACAGAAATGTACTCCATGTATCTGGCGAATCCTTCATTCAGCCAGATATCGTTCCACCACTCCATGGTCACCAGGTTGCCAAACCACTGCCAGCAAGAATTATAATTTTGACTCTTTCTGTAATAAAGTGATTGCCTGACAGCATTTAAACCTGCATGTCATTACTGTATGCGTACACTGTCATACTCCCACCTGATGGGCGAGCTCATGGCCAATGACCATTGTAACCCAGAGTTTATCCGAAACAGAGGATGTGAGGGGGTCGTAGAGAAGACTGGTCTCTCTGTAGGTGGTCAGACCCCAGTTTTCCATAGCACCAGACTGGAAGTCTGGAATGGCTATCAGATCTGAATGAAGAGCACATGGATCAGGATACTTATAGCTTATATTTCTGGCTTTGTTCTCAAAGCAAAAAAAAAAAATTACCTTGTTTGGGTAAAGGATAGCGGATGTTGAAAAACTCCTCATAGAAGTCTAGCATTTTAACAGCAACCTCCAGGGCATAGTGGGTTTGTTGCCACTTCTCTGGGGCTGCATAGATGGAAACCTGCAGTGAAAACACAAGAAACAGGCACTTAGACTGAGAAAGTAAGGAAGAAATGAAGGCATTTCATACGAGACATTATCATGTAGCCCACACCTGCACCCCAGAGGATGTTGTTCCAGTGACAGACTTAAAGTCACAAATGACAAATGCCGCGAGGTAAGTACTCATCTGTACACTTGGAGCAAACTGGTCCTCAAGCAAGTCGCTGCTGACTTCAACTGTTTTGATCTGAAAACCACAAAAACTCAATTGAAGTGTTTGTTTTTTTGTTTTTTTATTTGAACATTTGTGACCACTGGCACATATGCAACACTTACTACTGGCATGTTGGACAGAGAAATGTACTCGGGATGTCTCCTAATTCGTACAGAGAAATTGGCTTTGAAGCTTGGCTCATCAAAACAAGGGAATGCCATTCGAGCACTCGTAGGCTCAAAGTGAGTTGAAGCCAAGGTTCTAAGAATAGATATTATCAGATTTTTTAGTAAAGACACTTGTAGGTATGTGTAAGATAGCTTACAATCCATGCTGTGGAATAGTACACCTGGTCTCACCTGGTCTCTCCTGTGCTGGTTCTGTAGGTGCTCTTATAGAAGCCATAGAAACCTTCTGCAAGTTCTGCTCCAAACTCAATATACAGGAAATACTTCTGCCCACTGCTGAGCACTCTGGGAGAAAAAATGCCTATCTGCTCATGGGAAGGGTTATGAAGAACTGGAAGGACCTGGAACAGAAGGAGATTGATGGGTCTGATGTAGGCCACAATGACAAAAGAGCTGATGTGCATTCACAACTACCTGTTCTGATAGATGAGCGAGGTTCTGGTCCAATATGGTGGCTTTGGAGATCTGAAGACCCTTGCTGTGTAATACGACCCAGTTTGTATTGTTCTGCACATCAATCTGAATCTGCACTGAGCCAGTGAAACTTAGACTTGTGAGGTTGGGGTGCAGGAGGAGGTGATAGTGAAGAGGAATGATGTACCTGAGATAAATTAAGAAATTGACAAATATTCATCAGCTTTCTTGTTATTGATTTATTTATTTTAATACAATATTTAAAAGCGAGTGCAAAACTTACTTTGGTAGGCGAAGACGACTCCAGGGGAAGGACAGGTTATTGATGCTCAGAGATGGTTCCCCTGCAGGATGAGCAGGAGGGCTTGAAACCTGTTGTGAACTCTCGGTGGGCTGAGATCCAACCAGAGACACACTAAAGAGGGACAGCACCAACAGCCTGGCAGAGACCATTGCAGACGAAATGAATTTCTACAACTGATTAGAAAGATGCCAACCTCTGACGTGACAGGCTGACAGATAGCGTTAATATCACTCTATCATATCCTGAACACAGGGAAAAAATAAGAGGGAGCTGAGGTGACTGTCAGACGCAAAAGCAAGAACAGCAAGCACTTGGGACTTCTTTCCTTAAACCTGAAAGACACAAATGAAAGATCATGAACACATGAGTCTCTCGGACGAACCCTTTATTCTTCTTCTTATCTGTAGAGGTCTAAGAAAGTCCTCCTTCCAAATATGGCTAATGGTTTCAAAGGTGCATGCTGTAAAATTTGGACAAACTTTAATTGATGAATTCTGTGGTTTTTACCTATTTCTACTACCAAAAAAAGATTTTTCAACACTGCAGGACTTAAAGTGACTTCACTTGGTACCCCTGATCTGATGTTAATTTCTTTTCATCAATTTCATCAATTAGAGAAAAGGCTTACAGTAATGGTGTTATACTGAACCACGCTGCTGGATGTTAGGCTACAACATGTCTCGTCCTGAAGGAGAATCCAACATGTGACAAAAAAGCCACATGACTTTCCATGTGGACAAAACAAAATAAGGACACAGCTATAACTGTAAGGTGACAACAGCTGCAGGAGCGTAGCTGCAGTTCAAATCGGGTTACCGAGGCATTAGTTGTGCTGTACCATAGTGAAAAGATAAGGCTGCTTGCTACAACCTCTGAGCTCACCAGAAATGCACCAGACGGTAGAAGAGCGTTTAAATGTTGGAGTGTGCTAAAAAAGCCCCGTCTAAATTCTGCTTCAGATGTAAAGTTTTAAAGAAATGTCAAAATGCGTTACCTCAGTCATTTTAGCTTCATCATGCTTCCTTTAAGGCCCTGCTGTAACTTTCACTTTCCCTTTTAAGTTTCCACCCACTAGTGATGACACAAAACTCTTTGTGTGCGTGTGTGTGTGTGTGCGCGCGCGTGCGTATTGTGTGTGTGTGTGTGTGTGTGTGTGTGTGTGTGTGTGTGTGTGTGCAGGTGTAACCTACAAGAGCGTTGTCTAATGTTCTGGGTTTGGTGATATTATCAGTTTCTCACCTCAGATCTAACAGCTGCGAGCAGGTGTATCTCTCCAGTTACTCTGAAATACTCTGTCCCGTTCTCTGTCCTGTCCTCTGTTTTGTCCTCTGTTTTGTCCTCTGTTTTGTCCTTTCTCTGTAAATGCAGATAGTGCTTTACATGTGCAAAGCTCACACAGTCCTCCTGTCTCTTTCTCTCTGTCCCTGTGTCTGTGTGTGCATGTGTTTGGGTTTTGTGCAGGCATTTGGGTGGGGGCAAGGGGGTTCCATTGTTAGTATAAGGTCACAACAATGAGACATGTGAGTCCCCCACAATGCAATGCTCCTGCCAAAGCCAAATGGCATGCCCCCATTTAGCACACACATACAAAAGCCACACAAACACATACACTAACGCACAGAACAGGAGGGCGATCAGTAATCATAAAAGTCACTCTAACTGAAGCTGACATGACTGAGCCATCCAGGGGTCTCTTTTACCTTCCTATCATCTATTTGTGGACAGGTAAGAAGTTTAAATATATTTTAAAATATATCTTTTGAATCAATATGAAAGAATAATTAGTCTTAAATGATCACATGAATCATAAATGTCCACAACACTGACTTTAAAGAAGGATTTCTAGGAGTTTGGTTTTAAGAGCTCTCCTCTGTAACTGTTGCAAGTCAATAAAAGTCAGTTTAATTATTCACACAGAAAATAGGAAATATCCTTCATCTCTGGTGGCATACATTAATATTAGCTCCTGGAGTTACTACATCAAATTCAGAAATACATGTAGTACATATAAACATATCACCACTTTGATTATAAAACATATATGTGTGATAAGAGCTCAGCAACGAGAATAATTCATCACTGCAAAGATTCGCACACAACTTACCTCTGTTTTTGATTTTTTATTTGATCTTCCGTGCTCCACCTGAATCAGGAGGGGTAGAGGGCGATGTGCTGGCTTCACTGGCACCTCCAGTTCACCTGTCAGGGGAGAGGCTTGGTTGGACCCTGCTGGTGTGCATTGTGAATGACTTCAGGAGAGGGCACTTGGAGGTCAGCTGGAGCTCAGCGTCAGAGGGTCACATGCCCACCACACCATACAGCATTGCTTTAACCAGGAAGCACCATGTCCCCAATGTGGTGGCTGTTATCACTGTGACAACCAGAGACTGGCCATCATACAGTTGCTCAGTAAGTCGCAAGAGACACTCAAAAGGCAAGAGGAGACGCCGCATCACCTCATCAGGTAAAGATGAGTTCATGTGACCATATCTGTAAATTTGGAGCTGGAATTTCACATTTTATCTTTTCAGATCATCAAGACAAACTGTGCCATGAAGAAGAAAAAATTAAAGGTAAAAATTTATTGTTGCTCAAAAATGAAAAAAGAAAAAATCAATAAATTGACACACGAGGATATCTTATACTGGTCTGCATGGTTTGCTCTCAGGCATTGATGTGTGGACAAACACAGTGGTTATCCTGGTTATGAGGCTGCTTCTCATGAAGATCCTCGCCTTTGACACTCTGATGACCATTTATGTTGTTATTAAGTGGTAAGAACCAAACATGCCATCATACAGTACACGGATGTACCTTTGTATGCAGGCATGTCATTGATTATTATAAGTCTGTAAATCTTCTTGTATTTCTATGAGTGTAATTCATTTGATTTTATTTAATTATGTAAGTCTGAACGGAGTATTTGACTTTTCAGATCGATGGAAATGGGTTTCTCATGCAACATATGACCTTGACAAGAAAACTAACCCAGAGAGGATAACTGTTTCTGGTCTGAAGTCTTCATAGAGGAGTTTTCTTCAATGGAAGATAATGAGTATGTTCCCACTCATGTGGTTGATTTTAAGGACATGGTTTGACGAATTAAATGGGAAATGATCCATTGCCAGGATGACAGGAGTATGCTGTAACGCTTAAAGACGCGCCTTTTTCAGCCTTTTCACAGAGACATCCAGGTGTTGCTGCCTTTGGCAGTTGAAAACAGATCGTGTTTGTGAGGCCAAACCTGTTATCTGATCAAAAGCTAACCACAGACAGATGGCTTAATGCTTCTGTTAAATGTGTGTATGGGCTTCTGTGGGAAGGTGTGTGTACAGTCTCGCTCTTATTTAACTCTAAACTCCTGTGGGTGAATTTCAGCTCAAAGTTTGTTCATTTTTTTTGTTTGTTTGTTTACTCATTAATACTGTTTTACTTTATTAGTATGTTCATTTTTCTTTTTATATTCCTGTGAATGTAAAATTAATAGACAGGAAGTAAAATCGAACTATGTTGACTTTCATGTTTGTTTGCTTTTTTAAATAAAACACTCACACAGTTTATTTCCTCTTTTTTTTTTTTTTTTTTTTTTTGAGAGCCTTGAGTAACACACTGACATATCAACAGATCACCATTAGGTGGCAGTACAATCACATCTGACATTTTTTAAATTATTATTTAACAGCAAGAATATGGAGCTTAACTTCCTCTACGGGGCACTACGTTCATAAATAAGTTAAGTATTTCAACATTGATCAGACACTCTTCACTCACACATGTTGTAAGAGACCACAATGCCAAAGAAAAAAAACAACAACAACAAAAGAAACTGAGATGAACCAATATCGTCAAACAAACTTGGCGTTATTACAGAGAATGTTACATGTTCAAAAGGCTCACAGGCTTTTTTAAAGGTAGAAACTTCTACCAGGTATCAAATTCTCAAAACACAACGCTGATGCAGAAAACACAGCCTAGCGTGATAAGGTTTCTTCAGTAATTTGCACTGTTTTCTCTCCAGTATTTTACATGTATCCCAACAAGGAGCAGCTTGTCAGTTCCAACAAAACCAATCTACAGTAGTAAGTTTAAAAATTTGGGAGAAAAAGACTCCGAGGGTGGAGGGTGCTGGTTTGGTGTTGAGTTTTGATTTTCGCTGCACAAGAAACAAAAAACAAAGAAAAAAAAATCTGTCTTTGGCTCAAATTATACGAATAATAAAAAAAAGTAGAGTAAAGAGTAAAAAACAAGAGCCTGTAAAGTCACAGCGTCTTGGCAAAAAGGCGGGACTTCCTCTAATGCGAATCAGCTGAAATGAAAACACTTTGACACATTAAAAGAAAAACACTGAAGCACCCACAAACACACAGACTCACACAAGCAGTCAAAGTCAGGCATGAGAAAAACAAAGTAGTACTGATGGCATTCGCTGTGACGAGTTTCAAAATACATTCAACAGAACAGCTCACATTACTTAAAATAAAATGCTGAAGCAAATCAGCTAGTACTTGGTGCACTTAAAAATAAATGACATCTCCTATTGTTCTACTTACTTTTACTGTGAAAGGATCCAAAACCAAATCACAGAGCTCCAAAGTTTGAGCTAGTTTTAATGGAGGACATGAAGTGAAAGAAAACAAAAAACACTGATGTGGATTTGTGGAAAAAAATTAAAATAAAGTGCATTTGTTTAAACAAACCTCATCATCTGAGGTATTCAAAAAAAATCACATCAAATGGCACAAAAACAAACTTGACTCCATTACACTGTGCACTGAAGACAAAATGAACTATTTACAGTCAATTTAAACACACAGAGACATTTGTGTCATTGTCAGGTGCGTTCTATCCAAAGTTGAAGACAGATTGTAGAAGCCGTCATGACGTCTTGTTTATTTTATTTTGCATTTTTTACCTCCAGAGAGCTGATTCTCTCATAGTTAGTGACACCAGCATGTCCTGCGTCCACTGGGAGGTCTTTCACCTTTAAACAAAAATTAAAGTCCTAATAACTGTTCAGGCTGCTGGTTCCTCACTGCAAGAAACAGGTGCCAGTGTTAAGTATCAGTGCTCAGCAAAAAACTTCCAAAACTTTTACTTGTAGTGCACACACATACCCAGACCTACACACATGCAGGCGCACACAAAGACTCCCGCTATTACATCAACACAGTGCTCAGAAAACATGGCAGGAGCAGGGCAAGCCGTTTGAAATTTTGAGAATCAAAGTGTAAAGAGGAGGTGGCAAAACTGCGGGGGTAGATCCTCCAGCTGTCCCGGTGTGGATGGAGACTCTCCATATCCTTCTGCGCACTGTATGCTGCCACTGTGAAGTTAGCATCCCCGGTGGTCAGGAGGTCAAACACACAGGAGTGGAAGTAAATGTCCTCTACCTCCAGTTGCTCCCTGCACCGCTCCCTCGCCCCCTCCACACCAAAGACCTGCGTGGAGCCGTAGGCGGATGTTTGTGTCTGTGAGGAGTAGCTGGGCCGACGTAGCTGCTGAAGCTGCAGGCCAAGCGCAGGAGGGGAGACAGGCAGGGGAAGATGCCCCGCCTGGTCGATGCGCTCTGCGCTGGGGCAGCCGTTCAGGCAGAGCTGCAGGTCCTGGGTGGCATCGTAGGCCTGAGCCAGCTCCTCTGGGATCCGCACCGCCAGGGTCAAGTAGCGCCCCAGTTGGCGAACAATTACAGTCACGCCGATGTAGCCAGCGTGCAGCTCCACGTGGCGCCCTGGGCTGCGCTCGGAGATCCACAGAGCCCGGACCTTCCTGCTTGCTCCGTCTGCACCAGCAGAATTGTGCATGGGGTCGCCACTGCTCACGGTTCCATCATCAAAGGCAGCCGGAAGGTTGTCCGTGACGGCCTGGTAGACCCTCTGGTCCGTACAGCCCTCGTAGGGTTTGAAGATGATGGTGATCTATAAAGCAGCAGAGCATCAGGTAACTTAGAGGAACACTTCAAATATGTTCAGTTTACAGTTATTGAGACATTTCATTCATTTCATTTTACATGATAGACACAATTTTAATCAAAAAGATGAAAAGAGCAAGTTAATTGAAAGTAAATTAATCACCAACTAATTTAATAATTTCCTAATGAATTTCAGTGGCTTTTGGAGCAAGTCAAAGAAATATCTTTAGCAAGCAGACTGCTAGTTGAACAAAACAAAATATGAATATAGCTGTACTTTGGTTGATCAGGAAGACAGAAAATCCTAATAATACAAATCATAAAAATAATAATAAGCTGCAGTTCCAACTAACTGGTTAGTTTAAACCTTTTAAAGAAATGTTCTCTGGTGTTTGATACATTTCCCCTTTTTGTGTTGTAATTGAGCATCCTGGGGTTCCTAAAATTAAAGATTCAATTTATTCAGTTTAGTTCATTTCATGCACTAAACTGTTTATAATTGGAGTAAGAAAAAAAATCTCATGACAAGCAGAAGAAATTTCCATCTGTCTGTTTTTCACAAATATCAACACTCACCCACTGCACAGGTTACCAACTCTCATCAGGCTACATTTGAGAAATGACTTAATGACTTTTTAACAAGTTGTAATTTGACACAGCTATGCAAACATGCTGACACATGCACGCACACGAACACACAGGCTGGCAGAAACACACACAAATACGCACACACACACACATAGGGATCCAGTGGTGAGTGGAAGCTGGAAGTGGTAGATGCAGGGTGTGGTGTGAGCATTACGGTTAGCACTAGCATCATAGTTCCGGTGAATGGCTGCTTTGTTCATATGACAGCCGTGAGGAATGAGACCTGGCAGGCCATTAAGCCTGGAGGGCCGTTAATGTGTGTGAAAGAGTGTGTGTGTGTGTGTGCGTGTGTGTGTCCTTAATAATCGTGACTAATAACTTGCCCCACCTCTGACACAAGGTCAAACCTACAGCTCCAAAGTGTAGCAGCTGTACTATTTGCTTAATGTGTGTGTGTGTTTCTGCGAGTGTGTGCGTGACTAAGTGTATGCACGGGTGTGTATGTCCTTTAATAATTAAAGCTATCGACTGTGCTAGAAAGTGCAGATGATCGAGGGGAAACAACATTGCTTCTTTAACACCACAAAGATCACCTTGTGTGGTTCGTCATCCATTTAGTGGTGTGTGCCTGCGTGTGTACTTGTGAGTGAGTGTCTTCTGCACTGTGTGTCCTCTAAGTCACACAGTGCCGTAAGCAGAGCGCAAGGAGTGCCACTCGTGAACTTATGAGACACACGCACAAGTGCTTGCAGACACACACATAAGTAAACAGTGGGTCCTTTCACACATCTCATTCCATGTTATTAAAGGTCAGGCTGTACGCAGCCATTAACCAAGTTAGGTTTCTAACACTGCTTCAGTCACAAGAGTTAAGAGTCACAAGATCGAGGCTTTTTGCCTTACACCTGTGAGTCTATGGGAGCGAGAGACACTCAGCATGAGAGTCAAGGAGAGCATGTTTTCCAGTTTGACTTTGATAAGATTTCTTATTCTGACGTGCATAAAAGTAGCTTGGACGTCATTATGGAAACACAAACAAGAGATATATAACTAGACTGTTAACCCTGCTTGCACTTGTAAGAGTCTTTCAGCTTCAAAAATCGAAAAATAAGAGCCCAAAAGCCAGTTTCCAGTTCCTTACCTTATTGGTTGCTGTTGCACTGGAGCCAGGAACCACAGGAACATTAGTGACCTGCACTGAAAGGTAGTCGTTATCAATAAGAGGCCATGCTCCCTCCACTTTACAAGTCTGGAAGCTGTCCTTGAATGTCCTCAGGTGGGGGTCACCAAAGAGCCCACAAAACAGGTACCCAGCCCGAGAGTGGCCGTGGCTGTGAGTGTGTGAGTGTGAGTGAGCGTGTGCATGGGATTGCGTGTGGGCGTGCTGAGTGCGGCTGTGATAGTTGCATGGCTCAAAGGGAATCTCGGGGTGTGTGGGAGAAGTGGGGCCGTCTCTGGAGCAGTTTCTCTGGCTCATTAGGTCTGAGATGCCCAGAACGGCCGAGTGGAAGACCAGGTTTCCACGGCAGGCCTTTGCTGTCCTCTGAGTGCAGGCCGAGTACGCACGCAAAGCCTTGCAAAATTCAGTGTGAAAGCCATCCACCGCAGGGTTCAGGTGGGAGGTCAGGGAGACAAAGTCGGTGGTGCACTTCTGGATACGACACTGAGGTGTGGCCACCTGGCACTGACCTGAAGAGGACACACAGATAGAGTCTGGAATACTGATATATAATACACACATGTCTGATAATTTAGGCGTGAACTAGACAGAGTTATGTCTCAGTGGAAGTGAAAAGGTTGTGCAATCACACAAGACAACCAAGGTTACGTGTGAAGAAAGCTTTGATTTTAAGCACGCAATGATATGAGTCTTTTTACAGTCTAATAAAAACCTAATAAAACTAGAAAAAGAACCAGCTGTTGATTGAAAGTCTGGATCAATCATCAGTGCCGCTCTGTGAGCGTAATAAACCTGAAGTGTAATAAACCAAAGAGCAACCGGAGAGAGGGAAGACGAAGCATGTTTTACCACAAGCAGTGAGATAAAAGTGCCCATACAGCCAAGGAGCACACAGCATATAGAGCATTATAGACAAAGGGAACAGGGCAAAGCAGCTGTGCTGTGAATACAAACACAACACAGTGACTTTTTGAAGCTAATAATCTTCGTCAGCAAGGTGCTGAATAATTGTGTTAGTGATCCTGGGTGGCTTCTGTAGAGGAAAAACATAATCAAAAATGCACCTCGTGTAGCCATCAGAAACAGATTTCCCTGATGTTTTATCTATTTCTGCGTTTCTAAATGTAACGAGGGTCAAAGTCGCCTTTTATATCATAGATCATCGGAGAGAGAGAGAGAAAGATAGAGCGAGAAAGAGATTAGAGACCAGACCTAATGCATCAGTCACAACGTGCTCCAATTAGATTAGGCCAGAGAGAGAGAGGCTCTGCAGTGTATGAGCACCTACACACACACACAGCAATAGCTATCTTAGAAAGAATGCTGCTTGTACTTCCGCTAACCACACAAAGTCGGTGATCTTTAGATGATGGTCTCTTAATGGCCAAGAAAAGGCCGAAAGTGCAAGAGTTTTTACAGAAATGATCACTCAAACGTTACTCCATCACTTAACCAGCTGGCAGCACACGTCCGCTATTCTCTGTCGATTTATCTGATTTTAGAGCATGAAGGAGTGTGATGCCACCAAATGGGGGCAGTAATGCTCTGAATTTTGCTATTCGGGGTGCAGGTACGGACCCTCACTCACACCGCGCTTTAGAATCTTTCTCCTAACTGTTAAATACTGACACCAACCCACAGACACACACACACACACAGGCTGCCTCCTATGCCAACCACCGCTGCACAGACAGGTCTGAGTACTGAGGACACATTGTGTCTTTGACTGGTGCACCAACAGCCTCCTTCTTTCCCTCCAATCTAGCCTGCAGTACCCAAATGCGACTCCCAATCTAATCAGAGCAGTTTGTTCTCTTTCGGGTTATCGGGATCATGAGCTGCTGCGCAAAAAGCACTTATTCACTAATATTTTCTCCGAAGGATAACTTAGCGAGAAGCAAGCTGACCCTCTAACTGCAGGGCTCTCGAATTAAACCATGGATTTGCAAAACCTTACTGACGGAAAGCTTCTGTTGAAGTTTACACCACTGTGTCGCTCACATGCTGACCCTGCACTCTGAACTCTCGGAAATAAAAACTAGGATTTCCATATCATGCTTAATAATGTTTGTAATATTTACACGTTACATATTAAAGCACAATGTTCTTATTTGCTTCTGAAAACATTCATGTGATCTCCTTTGTAAACAGTCTTTCTAAATTAGCATTATTTTTGTCAAGTAAAGCCGAGGTGATGAATACTCCGGTGGCTGGCAAATACTATTAAGAGGAGAATACACAACTCCTCGTGTGTTTAAAATTGCCTTCAACATTGCTCCTTATCCTCTGTCTTCCTCGCATTCAATATAATCCCACAGGACTCGAATCTTCTTCTCTCTCATATCTTCAGTTTTCTCTCTTTTTTTTTTCCTTTGTAGCTTCAATCACTTGCCTCCTTCAGCACTATTCTGCTTTCAGCCCCCTCAGCCTCATTCCCTGGCCAGCCTCACCTCCTTACTGCCTCTCTTCCTGAGGCACCTTCTCTACCATCAGACAGAGGTCATAAGATCAACCAGCTGAATCTCAATGGCTCGGTTTGGCTTTTTTTTTTTTTTTTTGCCTCCCAATCTCGCTGCCTTCAACTCCTTTGATCTCTGGAGATCAGGAAAGGATCTACTGGGATCATTTCTCAACCAAGGGAATAGCTCCAGAAGTGCTTATTGATCACCTTGTTGTGTGCACTCTCTCACACGCTGAGCTCAAATCACACAAACACCCTTTCTATAGCTTTAAGCTGCAAAGCTTTACAGGAGCTCACTCCAGCGTGCACTCTCTCTCGTCGTCCGCCAGACACTGTGAACAATAGTCAACAATTCAGACCCTCCTTCCTCCCTGCCTAAACAGACACATGGGGCTGACAACAAAGAAATATATCTAAATACCCCAAAAGATGTACAAGTTTTAACAAATAAAACATTCTGTTTGGCTCGACAAACTAAAAAAAGAACAAAACCCCCCCCACATTCTTTCCAGGTGACGCACGTGCAACATAGGTGCCAAGAGGGTCTTTAATGTGAAGTGGGTCTCTCTCTGTGTTCCCGTTTTGTCCGACTGCCTGCGCTGTGTTAAACTAATTACTGGAGGTGTGACTGCTCTACAGACAGCCGACCCCCTGCACAGACAAAAACACTCAGACTCAGCCAGATTTTATTTATTTATTTATTTTTTTGCTGCCTTTTTGCACCAAATGTAAAATGCTTCTGTATCTTTACGAGACAGAAAATGACCAGCAAACAGTGTCACAAAAAAAGTAAAGACCTCTGCAAAGCCACAGAAAACAGAAGTATGTCAAAACTGTCACATTTGAGTTTAGTGTCAGAAATCCTTGCAGACACCTTGTTAAAGTCCAGTTAACAGGCTCTTCATTTATTAAATTCATTGGTTTTTTTGTTGTTGTTTTTTTTTTCTAACAAGCCTTGGATCATTGTAGGGGTTTTAAAAGATAAACATCCACAAATATAAAGAGAAATATGTCGGACATTCAAGAATATGTTCTTAAATTAGATTATCTGATCCCGTTTCTTACAATAGACATTATTAATCAGCATCAGCTCAACATTACATGTTTATTTAGGTTTGGCCAGATTTAAATCACAGCGCAACTTCTTTTTACATTTTATGATGTGCAGCGGTGGAATAGATTGTTTTGTTTTGTTTGTTTTTTTCTGTAAATGAGTGCACTAAAAGAATTGGTTTATATGGACAAGAGGAGAGGTAGCTCGCTCCTGCCTTCTCTCCCCCTCCTCCATGAGCCATTAAGAGGCAGACAGGAGAATGACGGCCCAGGAGAGAGGAGAAACTCGATCCGTGCTCAGACTGCTGCACTGCCGCTTTAGAGAGAGCCATTGTCAGGCAGCACTGGGCCCAACACAAGGATCAACCACACAGTGATTACAAATGCTTAATAACTAACAAAGTGTTTCAATCACCATCAAGTGATGGCGACTGAAAAGAAATGTTGTTACTATGGTTATAGCTGATGGAGTCCGCAGTAATTAGTTCATCACTGAATATGAAAGTAGATAAATTACAGATCAGTTGCTACTGTGACCCAAAGAGACTCTGGGTGTTGCAGTGTTGCAAGTGTGATTAGTTACCTATGTGAGCACCGCAGCACAGAGCGATGATCAGCAGTAGAACCGGCCGGAAGCGGCGCACCATAGACGGGGAGGTGAGGCGCTCAGCCCCGCGGCAACAGCATCCGGCTCTCCCCATCCCCGTCCATGCAGGGCCAGGAGGGGAGAGTGGACAGACCTCCAGAGGGCGAGGACGGGTGGTGTCCAGGCCTTCTCACCACTTTTTCTGCCCCTTCTTCTTCACTCTTCTCTCCTTCCTCTCCTCCTCGGGTGCGCAGGGGCATTAAAACACAGCTGCTCCGCGGAATGCAGGGCGGAGGGGGAGGTGGAAAGGCACAGAGAGGAAAGAAAATACAAAGTACAACCAGAAGTCACTTCGTCGACACTTTTACTTTTTTCTCTCCTATACAAATCCAAACCCCACGTGACTGGAGTGCGCTCCCGCTGCAAGCCGGACTTTTGCCTTGATTACGATCACTCTCCTCTCTCGTCCCAAACACGCACAATCATATCCCTCCCTCCCTCACTGGCCAGGCGGAGGTTTCTCCTGCTCTCCTCCCATTTCACTTTCTCCTCCTCCTCCTCTCCCACCCCAGCAAATCAATAGAGAATCAACCAAACCCTGCTGGCGGAAAACCCGCCTATACCACATTGATAGAGAGAGAGAGAGAGAGAGAGCGAGAGAGAGAGAGTATATAAAATAGGACAAAAACAAATAAATAAAAATCTGATATAAGTTATGAAGTCTAGTTAAAGCAGCACTGTATAAACTAAAATAATAATGAGCTTATTGATTTATTCAATTCACTATTTAATTGCGCACGAACAGCAAGAACATTAGAACAAAATACAAAAGGACGTCGAACATTTGACGATGAACAAAAATGTTATTCAGAAAAAAATCTTAACTCATGTTTAAAATGTAAAAGGAATAGAAAAACTAATGCAAACATGTTGCAAAAATAACCAATCAGTGACGTCAAGCAAACAACGTCAAAGAAGTTTGCTAGACTTTTAACCTTTTCCTTCCTTGCAGCAGTTTCCTTTCACTCTCCGCATTTGCAAGAAACTGAAAAATACATAAAATATAAGTATTCGGTTATGTGAGAAGGGAGGCTATTCAGTAACGGATTTTACAATGTGTAATTATAATGGTATTAATTCACAGGTAAATAAATCATGTTTTAAGATATGTGACATAATCAATTCCTCTCTAACTCGTTGGTTAGAGAGGAATAAAATAATATTGCCCACTACCCAAGCCTCTTAAGAGTAACAATAAAATCATATTTTATATTTTAGTACTGATAGGATTTCTATCATTATTAGTACTTCTACAGTTTGTACAAATACAGGTAAGTGCAAACGATTTCCCTAGGAGGAAAAAGGGCCAGACATCCTTTAAAGATGTGTCAGAAATCTTAAGGAATCTTTTATTTTGTATGTTTGTTGTTTCTCAAATCCCACATCAAATAAGTGTTTAAAAATTAACCATATTACACTCGAAATACTCCAAAAGGATACCTCTTAACCTCATGAGTCATATCCAGCCTACTCCATGTGTTCCCCATGGCTATGATAGAAATCATAAAACATATAAATCCACTTATTAAACTCGGGGATATACAGTATTATGCAAAGTCTTTCTTTAAATTTTTCCAGGCATTTTTGTGATTTTTTATATAGTGGTCTTGAGCAATGCTTCTCCAGGCTTTCTAAAGATCTTTCACAGTTTTGATTTGTTTTGGACATTGGCTGCTGTTTTACTTATTTTCACTCTAGCCCTTATACCTGATCATTTGTTTGTTTGTTTGTTAAGCAACTTAACACTGACCTATGAATCATTCAAGCATAAACTGGTATCTAACACCAGTGTAGTGTCTACACTTAAACTGTAACTTTAGACACTTGGAAACTAGCAGTTTGATTCAAAAACACAGCATTTGTTTTAATTTCTTTAGTTGACATGATGTGCTGTGTGTCCTTAAATTTGGGGATTTTTTAATGAAACTGCACAAGTGAAAGACCTTAAAAATGATCTTCAGCAGACGAAAAGTATCTAAAGTCATGTCTTTAAGAAATAGGAACAAATCCAGCAAAGACCTGATACAGGACAGATGCATCTGACCCTGCACTCCATCCATCTACTGTTTGCTTAAGTCTCATCAGAAATGGTTTCAGTGGAAGGGTGGCTGTCAAGAAGCTATTCTTAAGAAAGGGAAACCAAGAGAAAAGGCTGAGGTATGCCAAATTACACAAAAACTAAAGACTCAAGACCTTTGCACAGTATTGTAATTAATAATTAATTAATCAGTGAAATTAGTTGGATATTTCGTGTGCTGTTATTCAGTCTGTATTCACTGACACAGTGGCTTAATCCATGCTTGAGTTTTTATTTTGTGCTTCCTAAGAATTAAACAAACTGAATGGAAAAACATGTAGCGTACATTAAACTTGATTTAATAAGTTCGTATCCTTCCTTACTGTATTGGAAAAAATAAAAAAAAAATAAAAATATGTTGACAGACACAGAACTAAACACAATGCCCAGATGATGTCTGTAACACACCGTCCAAATATGTTCACACCGAAACCATCGTAATGCTGTAAAGTATAAGAACAAAACTGCCGAAAGTTCAGGAGGGAGTGTAAACAGCCTCCCAGAGATAATGACAGCCACTAAATATATGCAGAGTAACTTGTACCTTCTTATCTTTATTGTTCCAGCTGTAATTCATAAATGAATAACTTTCTGAAGGTTGTGGATTTAAGATCTTTAATAGCAACAAAAAAAGAAAAAAAATTGAAACTGAGCCAAGCCTGCTTTTTCACATAAAGTTTACAGTTGGGTAAATTTCAAAGCAAGCACCGAAGCATCTACAGTTAGATAATTTTTTACTAAGTCTGCAAATCTACCCTGTGTTTGTTCTCTGTCCGTACGTGCAGGGCTTCCTGGTGTAATCTTCTATTATCTATTACGTTCTGCCAAACTCTACAACCCTGGCTTTAACCTGTTTATATGGATGCGAGTATAAGCAAGCATTCATCAAATAACCCTGCTCTGTGGCTACTTTATGTGCTGTGTGTCAGAGCAGCTGTAGCATGACTCGGATTCAGTCACAGCCACTCTGAATGTCATGAAACACAGAAGTCATGAAGATTTTACAGTGAGTGTGGTCAGGGCAGATAATGTCTGTCTGATTTTTATAACGTGCACGCTGCTGGTGAGGAAGGCTGTCTGAGATGACTGAGGAGATCTTGTAACATATTGTTTTGCAGTATGTGTATGTTCATACTTTTTAACTAATTTTGGCATACTACACAAAAGCATATGCATCTATGTGTAGTATGTGCATGCATATTTAAAGAAAGAATTAAAGGGGAAAAAACAATGTAAAGTGTAAGAAGAAAAGCTTGAATTCACCTTGGAGTTGAGTCCAGAAGTCATACATTTCTGAGTCTCTGATCTTCCAAAAGATATTTTCTCATTTGATGTTTTGATGATGGTGGTTGAGAGTGCTAGTTTAAAATATCCCATAGGTGCTCATTTCGACTGAGATGTGATGAGTGCGATACATAAACAGCATTTAATTGACTTGATTTCCATCATCATCAAATTGTTTAGTGACCCCCCTCATGTCTAGTGGATGGGGTTATTGTCACTATGAAAGAGACCACTCTTACCAGGAGAGACATACTGCATCATAAGATAAGACTGTTATGTTCACTCATAACAGCCTTGCACTGATTTGTATCGAACCTTACCTCTTAGGGGACAAGTGGACGCAGATCAGCAGTGAACTTTAGCAGTACCACAAGATCCCTGTGATATAGAAGTCTCAAACAGAGACTTTTGAGCAGGAGGTGTTATCACATGGTTTCATGATCACTGACATTTATTAGTGGTAGTGTTTTAAGGTACTTTATAGTAATTCAAGTATTGCTGTTGTGATGCTATTTTATACCTCTACTCCACTATATTTAGAAGCAAACAGCACTTTTCCACCATCCACCCACTTTCTTCTGCTTATCCGTTTCAGGGTTGCAGCTGCCCTCATCAAAACTGTCATAGTGTGAGGTCACAGTCTGTCACAGGGCTAACGGAGAAACACTAGTTAAGCAGACATACATCTTTTATCAGAAGCTAGAGTATTCAGGGAGAATCCACTCAGGCATGGGAAGAACATGCAAACTTCCTACAGACGGACCCCAGTCTGCAGATTTGAACCAAGGACCTTAACTACTGTGAGGCAACTGCCCTAACCACTGCACACCACTGTACAAATCCTAAATAGTTACTTTCAAGAATAAAAATGACTCACAAAATATAACACATTAGATTTAGATTGAACTGCCCAAGAACATAAGCAACTTAAAAGAGAAAGAAAAATGTTGGCTAATCTATTTCAGTTAGCTGTTAAGTTGCTGGCTATAATATATAAATAAATAATTCCATCAAATTATTTTAAAACTTAAAAACATCTATAGCCCATATATACCTTGGTACATTAGACAGCGCTCCTCGTTACCATCAAAACACCAAATGAGGTGAATTTTTTTGGACGACTGGTGTTCATCCTGCCAGCAGAGCCTGGCTAAAACTGTTTTAGGGCTCCTACTGGTCCAACATCCTGCTAAGACCCATAATGTTATTTAACTGTAATTTCCCACCCAGCTGTACATCCTGGATACCTATTATGACAGAAATTAAACAAGCAGTGTTTTTGACAGTAGAACAGCCTCCTGACTGGCCGGTCCGTCTGTGATGCACCTCTCAGCAGGATGAAGCACGCAAGGTGAACATTTCATTTATGCTGACACACGGAGCACAGACTGGTTAATTCAATTACATGTGCGCATATCTGGTGCTTTTCATCAAGACTAATTTCACATTTCATTCTAATGACCCATCTGCCATACACACACACACACACACACACACACACACACATACACACACACACACACACACACACACACACACACACACACTTGTTTTCAAATCTTTCAGAAATGGACTCCATATAATACTTAAAATCACATTTTGAACCTCAAAATTGCCTTTAAATTAATGAGGAGCAGGATTTGGTCCCCTCTAATATAGTAGCATACCAATTTTTGGTCCTCACAAAGATGTTTAAACAAGTACACACACACACACACACAACACAGGATCCTATTCATGAACATTAATTCTATATTCTGTACTAATTCATTTAATCAATTACACCACAGCTGAGACCAGAGATCAGAGCACACCGAAATTAACTCACTCCCCTCCACACACACACACACACACACACACACACACACACACACACACACACACATGTCTGGTTTGCTATCCTCGTGGGGACATCCCATTGACATAATGCTTTCCCTAGCCCCTTACCCTAACCCTAACCATTAAAAATGAATGCCTAACCCTAACCCTTACCCTAAACCTAACCATAACCTAATTGTAACCCTGACAGTAAAACCGCATTTTGAGTGTGAAAATTGCTTTCAACCCCGAGGGGACCTGGATTTTGGTCCCCACGGTGCAGAAAGTCCCCACCAGGATAGTAAAAGTCAGATTTTGGTCCCCACCAGGATAGTACGAACCCGTACACACACACACACACACACACACACACACACACACACACTTTGTACAGTAACACATGCATTCACACACCCGTCCATGAATGCATGTGTTACATACAAAGGCCATCTGTTTCCAAACTTCCAGCTTGTCTTCACCTCCACACCTCTGCCTCCCATCTCCACTTCTGCCTTTCTCCACCTCCGCCTATACCTCCCCTAAACCTCTCTACTGCAAACAGCCTATCATTCAACAGCTCGCACCACTCACCATAATACACCTGTGTGTTCATGTGTGAGTGTGCCAGAGTGTGTAAGTCTTGACAGCTCGCATTGTTGCAAACGCATCAAAGGCACAATATCAAATTACTCCCACACTTGTGCATTTTTTAAAGCCATCAATGTAAAATTAAACCCTTAAATTCAAAAGCTCAACAGTTTAAAGTGAAAATCTCATGTTTTCAGCACACACACACATAAATACAGCTGTATATTATAAATATATTATCGATTATTTTTTGTGCAGGGTGTTGCTGTGCACTTTATCTTGAAACACATACGTCACATTGCAGCATCAGAATGATGAAACTCAAAGTACTTGCATGTATAAATTCACCCATTTACACAAACATATCATCTACATGTGATTTAAATTTAAATCTTACATTCAAACATGAGATCATAGGCCGGATAATGTATCAGGGGCAAGTCGAGGCTTAGTATCTTGTCCAAGGACACGTTGGCATGCAGAGGGGAGCAGCCAGGGATTGAACCACCAACCTTCTAACTAATGGTTGATCTGCTCTACAGTCTGAGCCAGTTTAGAAAAACTGAATAGTATTTTAAATGAGTTGGAATATTTATATGTTTTGAAGGGGTTAGGAGGCAATTATAAAGTCAAATGTGGAAGCAGAATCAAGTGTATTATAATTTGTGTGAGGGCATCACGCTTTTATTAAAAACAACAACAGTGTCACACAGTGAAATGATCAAATGATGCCATGAAAACACTGTGAAATACAATCAGACAGCATTATGTAAAAACAAAAAAATGAACAAGTAGCCCAAAATTGGACTTAATCACATTCCACCACTTCACCGTACGCAGCATTGTAATAAACCGTGCCCTTCTCATTCTCTGTGCCAGCCACCAAAGCACACACACAAAAGCTCCACACACCTGATTCCTGACTCATAGATGTGTGGTAAAGGTAAGAGGAGCGCACAGGTGTGTGTGTGTGTTTGTATTCCTGATGTGAGACGATAACAAAGCAGATAAAATCCAGCTATCAAAGCCTCTCGTAACGCAAGTGGAAACCAAATCCTTTAATAGCCTTTTTGATAGCTGTTTCTCTCCCAGGCCGAACTCATGTTGTGTTTTACCTGAGTTGGCCTTATCAGACCATCCTGTGTCTGCCCACTCACAAAAAAAGAAAAGGCAAATGAGGCTGAGGGTGGTTTCAGGTGCCTCAATGCAGAAAGTGTCAGAGTGGAGAAAAGCAAGAACTGTTATCGTGGGGTAAGTTTATCTTTTTAAAATGCTGAAGAGAAATGTAACGTCATCAGAGAACTCAGATCAGCGGGAGGGAATTCCTTTAATGGAGGCCAGAGTGGGAGATTATCACATTGATGCTTCTCTCCTTACACTCTCAGCCCCGGCCTCTTTATCCCCGCACAGTCCGTTGATGTGTATTGACTGAGTGGCATTAGCATAAAACCAAAATAAAAAACCTGCCTTCCCTTCTCTCGCTCTCTCTTCGTGCTTTCTCTGTGCTTTCTCTTTTGGGAGAGTTACCCTACCTGCATAAGTACAGCTTTAAGATACATTTACTTTATTAGTATTTTTTTAAACTTCCTTATTTTGTATATATAAAATATTACGCCATTGTGGCATTGATCAATCTATTAAAAATGTGAAGTAAAGATAAGATAGCTTATCTTTAAACACCTTCACTATTGAAATGTGGTTTACTTGTTGAAGCATTTTAGATTTGAAGCATGCCTCACCTCCCCACATCCCTTTTGTTTTGCAACTGTTCATACTCATAATGGAGGTGGTGATGATGGTAGTAATCATGGACATATGATTATTTATCATTTATGATCGCAATTTTGTATGAACAACATGAACGAATAAATCCATTCTGCCTTATATCGATGGTGTCATTTTCTTGGCACGCTTTGGCCCCCTTACTACAAACCAAGTATTGCTTCAATGCAACAGCCTACCCAGGTATTGCTGCTGACCAAGTTAATCTCTTTATGACCATAGTGTATCAATCTTCCGACGGCTGCTTTTAGCAGGAAAACGGATCATGTCAAAAAGGTCAAATCATTTCAACCTGATTTCTTAAAGCTGACAGTGAGTTAACTGAACTCAAACAGCCTACACAGTTCCTGGATCTCTATGCAATAGAGCACTTTTTGGATGCGTGTAATGAGAGATTCCTATTACAGATGTGCAGCTGACGAATCTGCAGCAACTGTGTGACTCTATCATGTAAATATAGACCAAAATCTCTGAGGGATGTTTCGAGCACCTTTTTGTATCTTCCAACCCCCTACTGTAACTAATACTGTAACTAATAAAATTACTGGTGGGAATATAATATGTGGAATGAAATAATGTCCTAAAATGTATAAGCACACTAATAGATAGCATGGTTTTCATATTACAAGTCTGTGTCTGTGGATGACCCTCTTAGATGGCAAAGATATTTTTAGACCAAGTTATAAGTTCTTAGGGATGTAAGTATTTCCTCTACTACTGCTGCTGCTTAATTTGTGTTCATTAAAGCTCAAATCAATATATCAGCATTTTAGCCCAGACTAATTTTAGATCAAAACAAACACTGGCGTTTGAAATATGGACTTTCTAAACACTCGTGTTATCAAATGTTTTCCAGCTCCGCTGGGACACAAGCCCGTTCTAGTGATTTTTCCTTTTTTTCTTGCCACAAATGGAGTAAGAAAGATGTCATGGATAAACCTCAAATAAACAAACAAGAGAGTTTTGTCAAATTCACACATTCTTTTTTCTGTTTTCTTCATCATTTTCTCTCTTCCTTTCACTCATCTATCATTTCATCCTTTGTGTAAAAACATCTGAAGCCACGCAGCTGCATCAGACGACGCGGTGACAATGAAGCCTCTGTTTTCACTGGGCAAAAACACGCACATTTGCACACGCAGAGCAGTGAAGAGGAAACAGCTGAGGGATGTAATAGGGCAGATGAGGATCATGGGGTTGCAGTTTGGTTTGGGTCAGGGTGAATGTTTGGCAGCTGCGAGACAAAGACGCGCTATTTAAACTGCCTCTCTCTCGCCTCCAGCTCGCTCTGCAGTTTAACTTGTTTTGTCAGTCGGTTTGCCAGCTCGCATCGACTTAAAAAAGCAGAAGCCTTGTGATTCTTGAGCAATCATTTCAGGATAAAGAGACACGCTTTTGTGCACACCAGCGCAGCGCTTCCAAAAACTGGGAAATTTTAAAGCCTGTGAATCTGATCATAGTGATAATTGTTCTACTACTTTGATCCCTTTACACACACATACACACAAGCATATCACTCATCTATCTCCCTGTCTCACACACACACACGTATCCAAGTTTCTTTGATGGGTTTCCACACATGAATATAAATGTGTAACACTGAAGCTTCTCAGATATTTTGAGTCTTGTGGTTGCAGATGGTCAGCTTACACCTACTGCTGGGCCGTGCACATCATCGAGTGGTAGACACTAACCTCCATCAACACACACACGTACAGAGAGAAAAGACATGGGCATCTATAAATCACTCACACACCCGAGCCATATGCTCATACCTGTCTGTAGCCCAAACACAGGTGAGCCCCTCACATTCCAGCAGCTCATAACCTGACGGAGATATAAGAGAGAGGGAGAGAGGGTGGAAAAGCCCGGTCTCTTTCCTCTATCCAGCTGTGAGTGCCTCCCTCTCTTCTCCTCCCATCTCTTCCCCTTGGGATAGAGTGCTCACAAAGTGGCAGATGGGTGGAATGCATAATGCATAGACTATTTGGGGGTTGGAAGGGTTCTGTGTGTGTCTGTGTGTCTGTGTGTGTGTGTCTGCACGAGTAGTCAGTCCATGGGGAGTAGGCTGCGGAGTCATTATAGATCTAATGGTTGTGTTTTAGATGCTGCACTGTGCCAATCTCATTTGAAGTGCAAAAGCCAAATGAGTGTGAAGCGTTTCATTACTCATGCTCTGTGTGCGCTCACTTCCCCTCAGTTTGAGTGAGACAACAGATCAGCAACGCTGTCACAACTTCCTGACTGACATTTTGGAGCAGTCTATATAAATATACATGTGTGCACATTCGTGTGTGTGCTTTGAAGGACATTTAAGGTGGATGTTGGAGCAACTGGATTGGGTTCTTTTGTTCTCCACAGTCATGGATCTTCTGCCTCCTTGCCCATGTAGACCTCATGTAGACATTATTTCCCTAATTACTGTGATTACCACACGATGAGGCCAATGTATCATAATGCTGTGTAATTATGCAATCAATTGTGAACTAACAAGGCCTCCTCAGGCATAGGTAATGGATTTTAGGCAGACAAGCTGAGCTGAGGCATGACTAATAAACCACTGGTACTTATAATTAAAAGCTTTTCTAGAAGGAGGTTCCCTCTCACACATGGCAGAAGTTTGAATAGCATTCGGCAATGACGAGAGAGAAATTCAGCACTTTGTCACACCCCCATCAACATCAAGGTCTCTCTTGGGCCATTTACTTCTGTGGGAGTCAATGGGGAGAGTATAAGGTGGACACTCAGAAGAGAAGAAGGGAGCTTGTTAGCTGATGGAGGCAAAACCGGCTGCGGCGAGAGAGGCAGCATCAGTTTAAGCAGACAAACAGCAAGAGGAAGGAGGGGTGGGGGGTGCAAGAAGGTAGAAAACTGAGCGAGAGAACAATGGAGACAAGACAGAACAAGAGAGAGCTAGCAGGTAGTGGGTCTCTGGAGATTCATTAGGCTTGTCAGAAATTCTGGCTGTGAATATGCTTGCACAGCAAGCTCCTCGGTGGGTACACACAAACATACAAAAATACACACACCGGGTGAGTTGCTGGAGGTGTACGAAGCTCTCATCTGCTGACAGTCAGGGATGAAAGCAGGATTGGGATGGTGGGATTTGGATTCACACTGTGAAGACAGCAGGCTGTGTGTCTCCAAATGGCTGCAGCGGGAATTAACATATTCCAACTGGTATTAAGTTTTGTGCTTTGTGGCATCTCAAATGACGAGCGAAATATTTATTTTGTGTAAATGCGACCTGTTATCAGAGGTGTCTTCTTTTTTTGGGGAGGGGGTAATGGTGAACACAACATTAGCTTATGCATCAGCTTAAGTAAATTGTCTGTGTTATTTAGGAAAGCTGTCACACCCTCTCTTTGTGCTTCAGTATCCTCTAATACTGCACGCTTGTTTAAGGATGGTTTGAGTATGACTTGTTAAAATGCTGCTGAGTGAAACAGAGACAAATTGAAACAGCAGGTAACGAAAGCTGCTCGAACAGAAACCAATTTGTACACGAGAGACTGTGCTCCTCACTTTTTCCTTTTTCTGAAATCAACGTGCGTATTATGGTTGTTTGTTTAAGGTGAAAAGCTTAGGATAAAAAATGACTAACAGATGATGAAATCACCTGAAATGTGTGATGCAAGCTTTGCAAGTTGGAGAGTCCTTTGTGTGAATGTGTGCTTATGATTGCATGCATATGCATGTTCTTCTTGGCACAAGAGTGCTGTGTGTCTGGGCTTTGGGCAGAGTGTAAATCCCAGCATTTACTGTAGGAGGAAGACAGAATCAGTGTCTGAATCCCCAGCTGTTCTCGCAGCCATTTCTCAGCCTAACCGATCACAAAGAAATATTTACTGTACACACACAAAGGCACTTTTAGACTTTTAGGCGCGAAGACACATGCAGAGCTTGCTGACAATTATTACAATTTCTTCCTCGCTGAGAAATGTCCAGTGCATGAAGTGCCAGCTGCCAGATGCAGCAGAGAAAGAGAGGATCCTAGCGAGAGGTTGAGAAAAGCTCCACACCAGCAGCTGGAAACTAGATGACTGTTCCATGTGTTCATGTCTCGCTGGAGATCCATAAAGTTTGACCAGTGCAGCCTGGGACCCATCCTGTGTGTTGTGTGCTCTAAATGAGAGAGACTGAAGGAGGAAAAAAGCCAGAGGCAGAGACGCACCTGCATGTATTCATCAGTTTCAGGCAGGTATTGTGTTTCCTCTACATGTGGCTCACGCTATACACCACATAATATTTTATACCATTTTCTGTCAGCCTTACTAGCACTGTGCTGCCAGTGGGCACATATAAATAGTCTTTTACTCTCTGGAAAAGACATTTTTTTCATGTAGGCACACTGACACCATAGTTACACTATTTGTTTTCTTCTCAGTTTCTGTTGAAATGATGAGACTGCTACAGGGCATCTCTTTCTCTCCCCTCCTCCAGAGGGGACTCAGCTGTGGGCTCGGGATCATGGGACTATGTTTCCGTGACAACGAGACATCATCATTGAATGCTGATGCTAAAATAACAGACTGAATAATTTAGACTGATCCATTTTTAAACAGCATGTCAATTCACATCACTGGCCACAGACACCACTTTTGGCACCCTGCAGACAGGCCCACCCAGGCCGAGCGAAGGGTGGGGAGCGATGTCCGAAACGCATTTAAATGCCCCACTGTCCTTAAAAACAGTCAACAAGGTCAGTGCTGACTGTTGATTTTTTTATGTTTAATTAATATTTGAATAAAAAATGAACATTCTGATACAGTAAAGCCGGGTTTAGACAATACTGAGATTCTGGCTGGATACTTGACTTGCTTTAAGAGCTATGGGGAACGCCTGTCATGAAAACCGAAGCAGAAACAAATGTGTCCTTTCTTCTAGTCATTAAGATTGTTGTTCAATCTAAAATTCTGTCTGCCCATGATTATGTTGAAATTGTCTGAACAATGAAACTGGAAAAACTGGATTTAACTGCTTTAAATTGAATGAGCTACATAAGGCTATGAAGCTAACACCTCCTGTTTCACTGGAACATTTTAAGGTTAAATTTGTATCAGCAATCAAATTAACATGTATAATGTGTCTTACTGTTTACCGCCTTTAAAGTATTTAATAATAATAATAACATTTTTTTTCTAATTAATGGCCTCCATAAACAATGTGTGACTTCCACATCATTAATCTGACTTGAGGTCTCATTTTTCAGTCACAGCACTGAACTTGTTTAGTTGTTTGGTGTTTATGTCAAGACAGATGAAAGCAGGCCAGTTTAATGAAAGGAGCAAATGGCTCCATGATCAAAGCTCAAAAGACGTCATCCATCAGGGATAATTTTCATGTCTGATTTCCTTATTTAAATCCATTTAAAAAAAAGACACATAAATTAGCATTGAGGACTGACCATTTATCAGGATGAAGCATTGGGGCTAAATGATAATAAGCCGGTTTAATTAATTGAGACAGATTTGAAACGCATGTTATATCACAAAGTAAAATCTGGACTAAATGAGAGCTTACTGCCTGGGGGCGGCAGCGGATTTTTTTTTAAATAAAAGCTGAAGTTTCAGTTCATGTATTTTTATAAAATCATACATCATTTTGAATATTGGCTCACAGTTTCATGTTGCATTTTATTACGTTACTTATTATCACGTATTTGGGCAGAAATGACACCAACCACGAGCGCTCAGACTTTTTCTTGAGAAAAAACACATGGTTAGCCTTTCAGTTCATAAATTTCCACAAACATAACTGAAGCCAAAACAAAAACGGACACATGCATGTTCACACGTCACCCACAGCTTTCGCTGATTGCTTATTCAGATGGAACCTCGGCCTGAGACCCAAATATCTGCACACATGATTTATCCTGCTGTCCTCAAGGCCCGAGTGTTGAGAAATATTCAGACACCATTGTGTCTGCACATGGTTGCGAGAGTGTATGTTTTTGTGGAGCAGCAGGATGCGCGTGCATGCGTGTGCGCATGTGTGTTCTCCCGTTATTTTACAAGCTCATTCACAACCACGCACACGCCCAGTCACCAGGGGGCTAAACAGAATAATGGAGCAGGGCAGGCAATCGGCCTTGCAGGTGTCTCCCTTCTCTCTGTGTCTTTATGTTTGTGCAGCATCTCATTATCTTCGCTTTTCAGAATCATAAATAAAGTCCACATCTTGAAAACAATGGAAAAACCCACGACTGTGGGTTTAAGAAGAGTGAAACTGACACAGAAATGACAGCATGAGGAGTCATAGACAGAAAAATGCTGTTGATGCGCAGAGAAGCTTATGACCATGTGAATTAGAAAAACAAAAACAAAGAAACATACTGATTATATGTTTTTGTTCTCTCCCTGCAATATTCAGTACAGATTATTCTTTCTAGCGATTGAACAAATTTTGGTAAAATTTCCAGTGTCAGTTCTACTGATCAGTATTTGCATAAAAATGCCCCCAGTCTGCATTTTTTTTTATTCTTTCTTTGTTTTCTTTTTCTTCTTTTTTTTCCTTCTCACTCTGTATTTTGAATTTGACCTCCTTCTTCTGGGGTTTTGGGAAAAAAATCCCCCTGATGTACCCTGTCATCTTTTCAGACACACTGAGACACACGGATACACAAATTCTCCGCTCACCCCACCAACCTTCAGGCGGTGCACCTGGGTACAGCTCTCACACTCACACATGCAAACACACACCGATTTAACACACATTCACGTTCCCCCGCGTATGAATCCATGGTGCACACAATAAAAAAAAAACTAAAAACTGCTTGGGCAGTATGCAGACCCTAAGCTTTGTTGTCAGGTGGTCTCCCATTAGGTCTTATAACAGCTACAACACCATGACCACCTGCAAAATTACACACACAAATACACGCAGCGTGAAAACCACTCAGAGATACACAGCGGGATTGATCTCCTTCGGTGGTATTGATTAGCCTACCCCCAACTCGGACCAGAAGATACCAGCTGTGTCAAGCCATTTACTTCCTGAAGCTCTCTGTCTCCTGCGTGGAACATGAAAATAATGGTGCTGTGAGCTTCTTCTCTCAGAGAAATTGTGCTGGCTGCAAAAGGGCAAGAAGTCCACAGGGAAACGGTTACCTCAGATGAAAGTCGCTCTGAGCCATTTTTAACCCCTGCCCTGGTCATACTGAATGTCTGTGTGTGCGCACTGATGTGTGCGCACATTACACCATGCACAACTTGAACTGTGGTTGGTTTGCAAGTGCATAGTAGGAATTGTATACACTCATGCATGGAGACACTGGGAGCAGCATGAAGGGAAGTCTATATTTATTTTATAGTTTTGCAGTATTTTATTGTGGACTGATGGAAAAGTTATGTTACATTATTGATAAAAACATGAATTTGTCTCTTTTGCAAAGCTACAAGCTGAAGTCTTGATGTATTATTACCATGCAAGGCTTTTTAATCTTGAATATGTTTTTTTTTTCTGTCTGTGTCTGTTTCAGCAACTTATCTTCTGAAATCATTTGTTCTCTCTATGATCAGATTATGGCACTGCAGCTAAAATCGGGACAATGAGAAAAACGAACAAAAGATTAAAAACTGGATTGACAAAGGAAAAGATGAAAATTGGATTTCATCAAATTCCAATTCAAAACAAACAAAAAAATTCTTTGAAAAGAAAACTTTTAGAAATTATTTATGCACCTTGGAGAAAATTCGGATGTATAAAGAAAGCCTGCATTATGAAAGCGATGAATCATCTACTGTGTCAAATTTGAAGCTGAGTAATTGTTAGATTTTAAAGTGATGATTCCAATCGTATGACTCATATTTCAAAATAGGATATTATTTCCTGTAATTTCGAGCAGTGCAGTGTGCTTTCCTCCGTATCCCTGCAAATAAATTATTCATTTTACTGAACTACTTTAAATAACCATGTGAAAAAAATACAAAAAGCCAATACCGAAGTCCACAAAATACCCAATAGATTTCCTGCTGTGCAGTAAGAACTCTACTGGAGTAAACGCTGCTCCGACCCAGCTTCAGTTTGGAAGAAAATGCACATAAATGCATGCATTTCATCAGGGAACATGTACTGTAAATCAAATGAGGTCACCTGTGGCCCTGCAAGAATTTGTGTGTATTAGGGGAGCATTCAGAGCTATCAACAAACCCATTTATCATGCCATGCCTTGAAGCCAGTGCTGTGCATTGAACTCATTCATGTTTTCAGAGAAAGGTTAACTGAACAAACAGAGTCTGCAAGTGAAGAATATGACATGAGTCTTGTTCGCTCAAGCAGCGCTGAATAGGTGCCATAAAGTGTGTGCTTTGAATGCAGTGCACTGAAAGCAACATTACAGCTTGTTTGCTTGGCTGCTGCCAGTAGCTGTCCACATCATGCACCCACCAGCAGTACTGCTGAAGGGTGTCCACATGTACAGTCATGAAAAAGAAAGCTTTTCACAGGACTCTGTGCAGTCCTGTGAAAAACTAAGTACAACTTAACTGCTTCCACAGGAATTAAGATGGTAAGTAGCAGCCAGGCCCCGCTAATCACATGGAGTCGATTTAATGATCGTCAGCAAGTGTGACCACCTCAAAAAAGCAGAGGTTTTGGGAAGCTGCTGCTCTGGAGTATTCAGGTCTGTGTTAACATAATGTCAGAGGTGAGAAGTAATGAAGTACAAATACTTTGTTTCTGTGCTCAAGTATAACTTTCAGGTATCTATACTTTATTTGAGCATTTTTTTTCCTAACAACTTTTTTTTTACATATTCTGGACAAATATCTGTACTTTCTACTCATTACAGTTTCAATACAGGCTCATTAGCAGTATCATTTATAGCGTTTATACTCGGGGATCAGAGTGGGCTGGAATCAGAGATGGGCAGTAACACGTTACAAGTAATGCGTTACTGTAATCCGATTACTTTTTTCAAGTGACGAGTAAAGTAAGGGATTACTACTGCAAAAACGGTAATTAGATTACTGTTACTTTCCCGTGAGCACGCGTTACTGCGTTACTAAAACCGTCATTTTTTTGCGAGAGTGTCTCATGACAATGATGTAAGCGAGTGCAACGTTCGTGGCAACTAGTGATGTGTCAGTCGCGGACGAAATGACCGAAATGTGTCGACGTGAACGACGCGAGCCGTGGGGGGGGGGGTTTTTCTTTCTCTCACCCTCTCTCTCGCACTTTTTTCCGCGTCACTCCGCACGCGAGCCTTGTGCTTTCCGCTGGGAAGAGGGGGGAGGGGCGGTAGTTACACTCGCAGTAGCACAGGAACAGAGCGGGAGGGAAAGAGAGAGAAAGAGAGCCAGGGACAACAACGTCACATTAGAAAGGTATAGTGATCATCCACAACTATTTTCAGTTGCAGATGATAAAGGATTCAGAAAGTTTATTCATGCAGGCCCATATGACAGAGAATATGCATCTTCTTTTTGTTTTCATATTTTAATTTATATTTAATTGTATTGTGGTTTGCAGTGTTTTGTGTTGTTTCACTTTAAATTTGTTTAAAAGGAAAAAGCTGAAAATTTAAATAGTTAAAAGTTGAAATGTGAATAGTTGGTTTTTGTATTATATGATTTATTTATTACATTTTATGTGGAGTGAATAAATAAAAGTATATTTACGGTGGCCCCTAGAGACAAAGCACGTAAAAACCCCAAAACACGTAAAAACTCCAAAACACGTAAAAACTGCAAAACACGTAAAAACTCCAAAACACGTAAAAACTCAGAAGCACATAAAAACTCAAAACACGTACAAAATACAACAGAAGTGCTCCAGGATGCTAGGTGCAGTGTTGAGCTTTTGTTACCTAGTGGCTACACAAGCCAGCAAGTACCAACGACCGGATTTGGTGTGTGGTAGTAACAGGTAAATGAACATTTTTTTAAATTATTTGAATATATATGAGTGCTTGTGTATAAATACACAAACAATACACATATGCTTTCAATTGTGTAATTTAAGTGATCTAGGTAGCTCTGTTTTGGAAGTTCAGTTAATGCTAGAAATGTGTTTTGGAGTTTGTACGTGCTTTGTCTCTAGGGGCCACCGCATATATTTATATATAAACATATATAAATAAAACCACTTCTTTCTTTTGTGCATAATTTTATATTATTGTTAATAATAAATTAATTAAAGCATCAAAACAACCTGAAGAGCCGGTTCGGAGCCGAAAGAGCCGGCTCTTTTTAGTGAGCCGAGCCGAAAGAGCCGGTTCTCTAAAAAGAGCCGGAAATCCCATCACTAGTGGCAACAGCTGTGTGCAGATCAAAAATGGATAATCTAACGAGTGCGGTAGAGAGTATGACCATGCAGCGTTTAAAGCGTGGAAGTACTGAATTTACTTTGAGTTTGATTCCGTAAAAAGTGACAAAAACATTAGCGTCCGCTGTTCACTGCGTGGGAAGAAAACTTCTTTTTACAGCAAAAAAACCCCCTAAACTTCCGCACAAGCACCGACAGTACGCTGCCACGGGAATGTGAAACTCCCAGATCCTTCCACTGACCGCTACGACACACCTGCACCAGGGCAAACCTCCGCCTGCCCCACTCCTGCTATATAGGTGAAAATAGAGCAACAGGACCGCTGAGTCTTTGATTTTATTTATTTTCTGCTGTGTTTTATGTGCGTCTATTTGAAAGAGTGAGTGTAAACACAAAAAACTATTTTATTTTATATGCTGGAATATGCAGAAAATAGGTTTAAATGTTAAACAAATTTCTTCCAGTCAGAGAATGTTGCATATAATTTAATGTTTGCTTCATGCGTAAAGTTAAAAGATTAAAACGAATAAAACTAGTTTCAAAAAGAGACTTTTTCATTCGATTACGGCGAGCGGGTGATCGTGACTCAAGAGTTGGCAGTTCGTCTTGTAATCGGAAGGTTGCCGGTTCGAGCCCCGGCTCGGACAGTCTCGGTCGTTGTGTCCTTGGGCAAGACACTTCACCCATTGCCTACTGGTGGTGGTCAGAGGGCCCGGTGGTGCCAGTGTCTGGCAGCCTCGCCTCTGTCAGTGCGCCCCAGGGCAGCTGTAGCTACAATGTAGCTTGCCATCACCAGTGTGTGAATGACTGAATGTAGTGTAAAGCGCTTTGGGGTCCTTAGGGACTAAGTAAAGCGCTATACAAATACAGGCCATTTACCATTACATTTTATATGATGGATTATGCAGAAAAAATAGAATTGGACTGAAAGATCTATTGCTTTATTACCTATTCAGGTTGTAAATCATTTTTTTTTAAAGTAACTAACTAAGTAACTAATTACTTTTGAAAATAAGTAATCAGTAAAGTAACGGGATTACTTTTGGGGGGAAGTAATCAGTAATTAGTTACTGATTACTTTTTTCAAGTAACTTAACCAACACTGGCTGGAATGAGTGCAGGTGTCTGTAAGTTGTGGTCTCGATACTTTAGCATTTAGCTAGCCCTGCCCAAGAGGAGTGAACATTAAGGAAATAAGTTTTTTTTCCGGTGCAACATTTTTATCAGCTGAACAAACATCAGCAAACACAGAAACTGTTCGTGTGCAGTCTGTTGCAAAGTGTTTTGGTAGCTAAAGGGCCAGCTGCCGTATTTAATAGGGAGAGAACAAAGTGCAAGTTAAGTTCACTCAACGAAGGAGAATGATGTAACAAAGACAGGACAGAAGAGGAGGACGCAAGGTTAGGTTTAAAGGTAAAGAAAGATTACTTGTAATGTCGTCATTTTTAATCACATATTGAATCTGTATATGATGTGTTTTGCTAATTATGTATTTTCATATAGTGAAACGTCTTGCAACACAAACTAAGCCTGTACACTAAGAAAATCTGCTGGAGTTCACAACAGAAATTATAGTGAATTGTGATTCTTTTCTTGCACTGAACAGATCTTAGGGTCATCCCACTTGCCAAATCTCACTTTAACCCCTCATTGCGCTTATTTTTTGTTCCTAGGAGTGGAGATCCCAGCATATTTACTCAAAGTCAGAGCGCCCAATGCTGAGAGAAACTCTAAAGAAAAAAAGACAAGAACTACATCTTTTGTCTTATGGGCAGATGAGACCAAAGTGGAGATAGTTGACCATAACGCACTGCACTATATTTGGCAAAAATCACACACAGCATATCAGCACAAACATCTCATAACAACTGTCAAGCAAGGTGGTGGAGGGGTAATGATTGGGGCTTGCTGTGTTACAACAAGTGTGAAAATGCACAAAACTGGCTAAAGCACCTGAAAATAAGTGACATTTTGAACACAAAAGAAATAACAACACAACATCCACATGAAAGTGTGAAAATAATCAATATTCTTAAAACAAATTAGATTTGCTTGCTGGTTTGTTATCGTGTGATCCTTCAAGCACAATTCAGTTCTTCTTGCTTTGTAAGTTCATGTGCTCGAGCTGCACCTGTATATAAGCATTTTAAACATCTCTCTGATCTGACAGACTGCTGTTTAGTTTGAGACAGAGGTCCAGCTCTTTTCCCTCCAACTCAATTTGTTTGTGAGCTGCTCTGCAGTCTCTGCCTTCCTCTCTGCTCTGCCCCCATTTCTTTCCCTCCTTGGCCTCTCAGTATTTTTGACAAGCTGGCATACTCAAAGGGCATTGTCAAACCTTACGTTATGAAATATAGATATGGAAAAAGATGTACAGAGACTGAGGAAAAGTGGTAAAGATGATGAATAGAAGGAATGTGAGAGAAGTGTGAAAAAAGAAGGAAGATGGAGTGAGAGAGTGAGAAAAGAGATATGAGCTCTCTGTGGTAAAAGACAATAAAGTGTGAAAGGTTCTCCCTTTGTTGGATGTCCTCCCCTCAGGGGCTCTATGACAGAGAATGCTGCAGAGCTCCAGTTAAAAGAGGAAAAATGACAGGAGCCATTTCTCTCCTTTTCTCTCTATGGTCTGTCATGATGGTTGTCTGTGTGTCTGTATATGCGAGTGTGTGTCAGAGAGGGAGAAAGAAGAAGAATATGAGACAGACAGAAAGCAAGCAGGAGGAAGCCCTTGGGGTCTAATAAATCAGGCCTGCATTGGACAGGAGAGTCCTGGAGAATCTTGCGTGGGAAGACAGGTGTCCATAACATTCTGGGGCAAAGGTTAGGATCAGACACATCACTCATTTTATACAACACGCACACACACACACACATACAGACAAGGCTGAAATTACTCAAAGTCAAACTCATTTCCTCCTCTTGTACCTCATTACCATGTCAAGGCACTCGCTTCATATTTGGTTCAGTTTAAAATGTGAAATACTCCTGTGATCAAATACCGAGAACAAAAAGCAATGAAAGACACTTTTTCAGTTTATTGATTATTCCAGCGTTTATTGTCTTTCACAGTGTTCCTCATTCGCTTTGTGAAGAGACAGAGTCTGACACCTCAGCACACAGCTGTGGTGATTTTCTCGACATTAGCATAAAAATAATTCACAGACTGAAGTTATGGAATAAAATAGATATTTTTAAAAATGGTGGTCTTTTATTCTGCAGCAGAATTACAATAAGTTATCTGCACGTAACAAATATGAATTAAAGTTTTAGCTGGAAATAAAGTATTTGAGTGTCCAAAAGAATTCCACCTTCACAACGCTGCCCCTGCGCTGTTTGCGTGTGCATGCCATGTGTTTGTAAACACATATTCATATGTGAGAAATATGTGGGTAAATTGTGCAACCCTGGATCGATATTTTTGTTGCTGTTATATATACAGGAGGTCCTGGCAAAATGGAAGTTCATACTTGCTTCTGGGATAAAGCCAGAGAAGCCATTTCTGCGTGCATGCGCGTGTTGCATGAGCACGCCTCGGGGTTACGGATAGGGGAACGTTGCGTGCCTCTCTTCTCTGTCCTCCTTTTCACCCTCACAGATGTGGAGAAATGAAACTGCTACATGCCACAAATACGCACAAACACAAATTGTGCACGCGAGCACACGCACACACAGGCCCAAATACACACATGTGCACACGTGCAGACAGTCAAAGAGTGAAGGGTCCTGCAGAGTTCATGAGCTAGTGAATAATAAAAGCTCCACACTGGCTTGGGCTGTCTGTCTGCTGTAAAAATGACCTGTCTATGACATGAATATGATTTTTGAGTTTTGTGTGTGTGTGTGTGTGTGTGTGTGTGTGTGTGTGTGTGTGTGTGTGTGTGTGTGTGCATATGTGTAACTAGATGAATTATTCACTGTTTACTGAAGAAGAAGCATTTATGTTCCCAGGAGTGGTGTTCAGAGGCAGGCCTCACCTCTCTCATTTGGCCTTCTCCATCCCTATCATTGCCTTCTATTCCTTCTTTCCTACACAACCCCATCACACTTTCATCAACTATTTCCTTTACTCGAGTGGTTGTTTCTGACATGCTGCTTCTGTGGGATAACAGCACTGCTGCAGTTCTTCCTTTAAGTCCTTCTATGCCTTTAGCTCCATATCTATGCCTGTCTGATTCCACTGACCTAGTTGAGAAACAATGTTCTGATAGTGAAATCTCTGAATGAGGAATCCATTTGCATGCATTAAGTAGAGGGATGGGTTTCATCGCCTCCTCTTTGGGGCTACGTTAGCTGAATTAGCATCACTTCACTGACTAGACTCGGGCACACAGATTTAGCCTCAAAAGTAAGCACAAATTGCTGAAAGCCAACTTTAATCTCTCTCCTATACACACACACACAGAAGAGGGTGCGAGCAAATTCACACACCCACAGCCACATTGGTTAAAACACAGTTAATACACTCACTAATCAAGCTCCCAAATTACCAGGAAGAGGCTTTCACACCTGGGGACCAAACTCCTTGCATCTAATTGGTCCGCTGAGAAAATTGCTAAGCTTTGCACATCTGCAGGGATACATACGCACAAAAATGCACACGCACATACACACATACACATGAATGCACACAGAGGCGGTCACTCTGAGCCAATCAGCAAAAAGCTCCTTGGGCAATGTGCACAGTTCCATCCTTTCCTTTATCCATCCTTTATCCCCTGGTTCATCCCTTGCTTTCAGCTCCATCGGTCCCAATTACCACAGCCAGGGACCCCAATCCCTGGAACAGAACCTCAACACACTGAAACACACACATACACACACACCATCACATGCACACATAAATACAGTGCACTGACCATAACCCAGATTCCACCATAAGAAACCAGTGGTCCAAACTTTTTTAGCCTATATTCATATCTTTACTATGTGGGTGTAGTGTTCTGCATGGGTGTGTGTGTGCATATGTGTGTATCTGTGTGTGTATACGGGAGTAGGTGGTTTCCCATCCGGAGCAGCCGTTGTGCTGCTTATTAAACAAAGCCTGTTTAAAGCTGTCCTAATCCTTTCCCATAGCTATCCCTGACTACACATATAGACACACACAGATTTCTGCACAGATGTTGAAGTCCGGTGCTCAGCAACACATTTTGTCCTCTGCAACCCCAGACGACAGAGAAAGAAAGAGGGAGAGACGGAGAGAAAGAAAGGGTTAGCTGTGCACACAAGCTCATATAAACACACACATATACACACATACACTCCACACTGCTACACCAGTGGGTACCGGAGGGTTATCTTCAGTCCCAGATGGGCGACTAGCCGCCAGACCCTTAAGAAAATATTGTGTGTGTGTGTGTGTGTGTGTGTGTGTGTGTGTGTGTGTGTGTGTGTGTGTGTTTAATATTGTTAAATATGCTTTAGAAGCCCTTGTACAACCGGCACACCCAATGCAACACAACTCCAACAAAAGTCTGCATCATCTTTTAAGTAGTACTTATCAAGATAATTTCATTGCATAATTAATTGTGCACACAGTGAAATTATCATGACAAAAGAAGCATGAGCAATAAAGTATATTGCTTAACAGTAAAGCTAGATTCTAGCCTATTAAGGCAACTTGTTTGGTTTGATTAAACTATGAAATATATGCCTTGTAACAAGTAGGAAATCCCTGATTCTATTTTTTGGCATTCGAATATTAAAAATATTTAAAATTTTTACATTTGGTAAATTTGCAACATTGCAAAACAACATCTATGGACGCCCCAGTCATTAAAAACATATCACTGCATGGCATTGACCCTTAAATTTGCCCAAATGCAGTTCTGATTCTGTGAATTCTTACTATTTGCTTAGATCATCTTATAAAACTGCCATAGAACCAGTCAAATCTTCTACTAACAGGTGCCCAAACTGTAAAGCCACCTCCTACATTTCTCCTGTATTAGATGTGGGTGATAGCAGACTGTGTGTGGCTATGTAATCAACATAAATAAAAAATAAATTATTACAGAGCAATGTTACATGCCATCAATCATAATAAACTTATGTGGTGGTACATTCTAAACTAATAGCTCAATAAACTAAATTATTCAAATTAATATTCAATTACAAATCCTTGCATTTAACAAACATTAAATGGTCCTGTGAATGAGCTTGATTTGAGTTTTACAAACTGCTGTTAGGTGATTGCTAGGCAACGTGGTGATATCATAATATAATCATGCATAATGAAGGTTTTGTGGCTACGAATGAGATGTCGCTGTTGGGAAATTAAAATGACACAATGCTTTTCTCAGGTGTTGTAGGTGCAAAAACATTACAAAGCAGTCTTGTGAGTAGGTTACTATGTGGTTGCTAGGCAACATGATAACATCTTAATATCTGATATAAAGAAAAACCTTCAGGAGCCTAAGATGCACCTGTGAGCTCAGTTTGATTAATTTAATTTTTATTTTTTTTATTTTTTTGCAGAAATCACAGCAACAGTCACATCAAGGTTCTTTTTATTGTAAGGTAAAGACCCTGCAATACTAAAGCCCAACAATAAGACAACCTTCTATAACCAAGCACTTGGTGATAGTGGGAAGGAAAAACACCCTTTTAACAGGAAGAAACCTGGAAAAAAAATCGATTATTATTATTTATCGATTGACTAACCTGTTTTTGAGTTGGATTGGTTTGTTAGTACTGGGTGAAAAGGTGTAAACAGAAGACACATTGCACGAGCTGCATGAAAGCTGGAGTTTACCACACACATCTGTTGGAACTGGCTGAGAAGACAGTAATGGAAGTCAGTGTTTGAATAACAACTAAGGAAGATCTGAAATGATTTGACTTGCTGATTAAGTTTATGAAACAGGCAAACATTAAAAACCTAATATATTTCAATTCACCTACATGTTAATGTTTTCCTTGCACCATATACGCGGTGCTTTGCTACAATGTACATTGTACACTGTACACAAACAGCTAACAACAATGACCTTGACTTGCGTTTCAGGTTGCACCTGAAAGGTCTGCTTGACGCCCAGTAAGAAAATCACCTCTTTATATCTACATCTCAGACATTGTTGTTTAGCGGGTGTGTGAGTATGCAAATGCAAATGTGTAATGAGGCTTATGTTTGGAGCTGATCACTCACTAAATGTGCGAATAAGACATCTGTCCACATCTGTTTGTCCACAGCTATTTGCTGAGGTATTTCCAGCTCTGGTTTGTGAGAGCCCGGCACACTGTGACATGGGAGATAATTGAAGCACATATGCCGACCCCCACTGAGGCCCAGTGTGAGTGTGTGTGTGTGTGTGTGTGTGTGTGTGTGTGCAGGTAACATTGACCAATAGACATAATTACCTCAAAATGTGTCTGCGCTCTTGAGTCATCACTTATGTAGATTACATCCCCGGACATGTTCTGTGCATTAATACACATGCGCACGCGTCTCTTTAACAAGCGCGAACCGAAGCAGAGGTGATTTGAGGAGGTCTGGGGCCTGTTTGAAGAGCTGCTTCAGAAAACATTGCCAATAATTGCAATGCATCTCAATGAAGAGTCCTTAACATGGACGCAGCTGTCAAAGGCACACACACAGACAGACACACACACGCTCACAGTTAGAGCTGTCTTTTCAAAAGTGTGTATTAGTATGTGCGTGACCACGAGGAGCGTGGCCACAAGCTGCTCTTTGTTTCGAGACAAAGAGCGGGTCAAAAACATCATTAGTCTGAGACTACAGGACACCCACACTCACACACGTTGAACACACACTGTTTCCCCAGATGCTAATACTGATGCCAGCAGGGGCTCTGTACCACAGTGAGACCCAGTCAGGCAATCGCTCAACACGCAGTAGGAAAAGCATCACTTCTCTTTGATGCACATAAACTCACAGAAGCATTTTTAAATTACATTTTTTTTTATGAAACTGATAAAGACAAAGAAGAGGCAAGAACAGATCTGTGCTACATCTGTTGTTTCAGCTTTGACAAAGCCACAAAACTGAGTTGTAACGAATCAAAAGCATAAATCACTGTTCAGTGTGTTTGTTCACCTTGGTGAGGCGTGAAACAGTGCAGTCAGCACCTATGTGCACACCATCACCTCATACATACACACAAACACACACATTCAGCACTATTCCCACCCATTCAGAGGACTTTCCATTCTTTTAGAGGTCCTCACACTATCTCATATTCATCACCTACTGGAAACCATCATTGCTGCTTTCTTAATCAAAACTCTACATTTGAACCTAATCTTAACCCAACTTTAAACAAGCTTTAAACAGTTCGTGCTGAGCTTGCTGTTTGTCCATAAAAGAAAAGCCAATAGCCCCCCCCACACACACACATACGCACACACAAACACACAATGTGGCTGTATAAATAGATTATGTCTTCACAACCTGACCTCAAAACTCTAAACTGACATTGGCCTAATGTAAAGCTCTGACATCAGCTTTTAGAGGCCTAAATATTTAATCCAAAGCTTTTTTTTTCTTGTCACAGCTAAACATTTTATGCTACAGAGCTGGAATATTTATTGTTTTATCTCAGCTGTTACTGAAGTGAAGCTGAGGTGAATTCATTCATTAGACACCCTTATTTTCATGCTCCTGTTTAACTTTTCCTCTTTCGCTTTTTGTTTATTCTGCCTTCCCTTTCCCCTGCATGACTGCATAATGTAATCCCAATCAGGGTAGAGGAATGAGGAATGCTGTGATGCTGTGAGCCTGTCCGTACAAAAACACACACACATGCATGCAAAGTACGCCTCTGCTACTATAAGCACACCGAGCGGAGCGTCAGGTTCGTGCGGAAAAGAAGGGTGATGACAAAGAGATGTTACACCTCTCTGTCTATCCTCCTCCACCTCCTCCTGCAACTCTCGTCCCTTCCCCCATCCTTTATTTCCAGTCACCAAGGTCGGGCCACGTTACAAATGAAACACTGCTCCACCTTTCTCTTATCCACCCCACACGCACACACACACATAAACACACACGTAGGCTGATAAATGCCCGCTGCTGTAACTCACTCCCAGCTGTGACATCATTAATACGACATACTGTCCACTGTGACATCATTAATAAAAGCCAGGATGCCAACTCTCCCTTAATGGCTCTCTAAATATGACAGGCTTGACATATTGTCCGTGTGGTGGTCCTGTGTTTGTGTGTGCATGTGTGAGTATGTGTGTATAACGAGCAGAGAGGCCTGTGCATACACTGTTACCTGATTTACACTGCAGGCAGCTGTTTGCAGGGTGCAAGCAAATGTCAGCCAAAGCAGGCTTCCTGTCTTTTTCAAGCAATTAGGGAAACAGTTTCTGTCCTACCGTGTGACACATCACCGTGTGCACACACACACACACGCACACACGTATATGCAGACTCTGCTAGTTTGATGGCCTACACTGAGCTGAAGATGGATTTTGAATAATTAGGGAGATAATTGCCCAGGCTGGGGAGCTAGAGAAGATCAATGACTGATCTTTGAGCAAGGTCGTGTGTGTTCCCCTGTAAGTGGGGCAAAGAGCAAATATAACTATATACATGGTTAAAAATCAGTTGGGTTTGGCTGTTATAAAATGCTGCACATGCTTTCAAAACTTCAGACAGTGTCCTACTTAGGAAATAAAAATCAGCATGGACGCAAAACGATGGTAGCATGTATCACAGACAAGTAGGCGGAAAAGTGGGTTTTTGAAGCTGTGTGCACAAAAGGCAGTGCTACTACAAAAGAGTGTTTCATCCTGTGTCTTTGTTCAGCCTGACATCAGGAGAAACTGACTTCCTTGCCTTTGTTTGTCGGGGGGGGGGGGATAGAATAGGAAAACCAGAGTGATGCAGAAGTGGGGAGAGTGCGGCAGGTCAGCCTGCACCTGCTAAGCAACGGATATATTGTCATGGCAAAGCTGCTTCCCTCTTGTTCTGTCTCTGACGCACACACATAGACACACAAATCTCTGACAAAAAAAGAAAAAGCTTGATCAGAGCCTCCTGCTTCCTCTTAAACTTCATCCAAATCTTCATCTCTCTCACGCTCCCGCTGCTCTCCGTCTGTGCTCCTCCCTCAGACAAAGGTGAGCACATGTCAGACTGACAATCAGACTTGGAGCTCGAAGCGTGCATATAATTAGCACGCGCGCACACAAAGCGCAGACTGACATACATGATGAGTCGCAAACCTCCCATGGCAGCCAAACAATGAGCCTTGCTGACATTCATCTCCATCATATTTATCTTCTGGCAGACTAGAAAAACGCGGTCTGCTCTTCTATCTGGGACCTCTTTTCTTCTCATTTTCTCTGTACTGCACATTTACATTTCAGGCCTTTATCGTGCTGCCTTATTCACAGTTGCTGAATTTAGAATCATTAATTTAGTATCTAGGCTACCAACAAAGGCAAACAACTGGGACAGCATCACTGTCATCACTATTAATAGAGGTTCCTCTGCGCTGCGTGTTGTTATTAATATATATGGAGCAGACACAAAGGAAAACAGCCTAACAGAGGAGGAAGAGAGGAAGACAGAGGGGGCGGCTGCAGGTGTAATGCTGTACCATATATGCAGTGGCAGGTCCAAGCCTGAAGTCGTTAGCTACATCTCCATATGAAAAGGGCTCTTTGCCACTCTAAACACTATGTATGCATTTGTAATGCAGCTCAAACACAGGACTGGGAATTCATCCACTTGTGCGTGTGTGTGTGTGTGTGTGTGTGTGTGTGTGTGTGTGTGCGTGTGCGTGTGCGTGTGTGTGTGTGTGTGTTTAAGCAGGTGCTCAGAGGACATATAGTAATCAATCTGATTTCAACCAGCCCTATTTCCACCTGGCACACAAAATAGCCATCAAATCGGACGGCCCTGAGCCCCGTCACTCAAATGACAAAGGACAGAACAGAACAGAATATCCACCTTAATTGATATTAAGAACTGACTTCATGATGTCTGCATTACTTTTTCACAGCATGACACCTACCCTGTTTGAATCATACACAGAAAACCTCTGGCAGTGCAGGCCGGTGCGTCTTTGCGCCTCCATGCCTGTCAGCTGATCCATGATCTCAGACTGGAACGGTGCTGCTTTACAGTAAAACTGGCAGCTGACTGACAGCTGAAGTCAAAGAACATGAAATATGTTATGTTTTAGCAGCTCCTGACAGTCGCCATGCTGGGGAAGGATAGTAAACCTTAATGGTTTGTTTAGTTTGGAGGTGTGTATGTGTGTGTATGTGTGTGTGTGTTCCTGCATGTGTTTATTTTGAAGCATGAGGGCATTCAAACTGCAGCAGGGCTGTGTGGGCTGATGACTTCACGCACAGTTAATTGGCCAACTTGGTTATTTCTGTGCAACGCTTACTTCCACGGGCAGACCTGGATCTACCACACGCACACACATGAGCAACACACACATGCTGAAATCTAACCATAAAGTCTTTTCGAGCCAGATGTTACTTTCTGCTTCCAAACTTTACCACTGGCATATGAGAGCTGTACTGATGTGACACACTGTCATGCAGTCTTGAGATACTCATATGACACTAATCTCCTCTTTCGAGTGTGGAAAACATGTCTGTCTGCGGAAATCGATGGAAGAGTGTTCAGCTACTGCAGCCAAATTGTTCCCTTAGAGATTCAAAAAGTGTTCAATAGATAGAAAAATCTCCCGGGGAGCTTTATTCATTTAGCTCTAAAGGGATGCGGCACATTACTTTTTACATGGCGAAACATTTTCTGCAAAGTGACATTTCTGAGTTTTGAACAGGGCCAGAGGTATTATTGGAAACTCTATCAAACCTGATGGGTAAAATAGCTTTTTCAGCAGAGTAATGTAATGTGCATGGGGAACTGTAAGTACGTACTGCAGCAAAAAAGAAAAAAAATGGTAACCACACACAGTGACAGAAATGAGAAATAACACCATTATGCCTTCTCGGGAAAACACAGAGGGCCGTAATGGAATAATCCGCTAAACACATTAACTAAACATTATACTGTCACAAGGTGGTTGATACGCTATTAACATCCACCACTATTACTGAACTGTAGGGGCAGTATGATCATCTGTAGGGGTTCTGTGGCTGCAAAAGTTAAAGTCCTGAGGGATTTATACACCCTCACTCTCTCTCACAAACACACACACACACACACGGGTACAGTTTATTAGCTTCTTATGTTTTTGTGTTTTTCTGTCCATAAACAGATCTCTCAGAACAACAGAACACAACAGACTGGCAAATCCAGTTATCCTCCATCCACAGAGGAAATGACCTGGACCAGGCCATCTGTGAGTGAAGTGCGTGTGTGTGTGCTTTAGCAAGGAAGAAAGAGTAGGACAGGGCGGGGATAAGAGTTTGCCGTTGATTCTCATGTGTTATTCATGAGAGCAAGGAGAATTTGCGAAATAAAAGCTCTTTCAAACATTAAGCAAAAGAGAGGATGGCAATGGAAGGAAGTGTGTGTGTGTGTGTGTGTGTGTGTGTGTGTGTGTGTACGGGTTCGTACTATCCTGGTGGGGACCAAAATCTGACTTTTACTATCCTGGTGGGGACTTTCTGCACCGTGGGGACCAAAATCCAGGTCCCCTCGGGGTTGAAAGCAATTTTCACACTCAAAATGCGGTTTTACTGTCAGGGTTACAATTAGGTTATGGTTAGGTTTAGGGTAAGGGTTAGGGTTAGGCATTCATTTTTAATGGTTAGGGTTAGGGTAAGGGGCTAGGGAAAGCATTATGTCAATGGGATGTCCCCACGAGGATAGCAAACCAGACATGTGTGTGTGTGTGTGTGTGTGTGTGTGTGTGTGTGTGTGTGTGTGTGTGTGTGTGTACGGGTTCGTACTATCCTGGTGGGGACCAAAATCTGACTTTTACTATCCTGGTGGGGACTTTCTGCACCGTGGGGACCAAAATCCAGGTCCCCTCGGGGTTGAAAGCAATTTTCACACTCAAAATGCGGTTTTACTGTCAGGGTTACAATTAGGTTATGGTTAGGTTTAGGGTAAGGGTTAGGGTTAGGCATTCATTTTTAATGGTTAGGGTTAGGGTAAGGGGCTAGGGAAAGCATTATGTCAATGGGATGTCCCCACGAGGATAGCAAACCAGACATGTGTGTGTGTGTGTGTGTGTGTGTGTGTGTGTGTGTGTAAGACTTCACTTGGCTTTTTGCTGTTTTATCTCTCTCCCTCCATCTTCTGCTCTGCCTTTTGTTTCCATTCTGAGGCTGTCAGACAGAAGACAGCAATGTAGGGGACTGGAGGAGTCCCAGTCAAGCAGAGGACAGGGAAAGAAAGGGAAGTAGACAAGGGGGAACATTTATGGAAAGGCCAGGCAAAGGAAAGGAAAATGGGTGGTGAGAGGCTAAGAAACAGCTACTGGGAGGCAGATGGGTTAAATGAGGACAGCAAATTGTGTGACATCCCAAAATGAATGAGCAACATGCTGTTATACTGTTATTACTGTGGTCAGGTCTAAATTACATTTCAGGAAACTGGGGACAAATTGGCTGTCTTAGTCTTTTAGAAAATCTCACAAATTTAAAGCTAACAATTGTCATGCAAATATTAATATAGAAATGCGACGAAAATAAGACAATATCTAATCAGACATGAAAATGATATCGCCACCACCAGCAGCGTGTAGCTGGAAAGTAGTCATCTGTGCAGCAGTTAGAAACCTTCAGGCTAATATTTTATGGAACATTAAGGTAATAGCGCTGCATTAAAAAAAACAATCGTGCTAATTTTAAGTTTGACATGCCAATTTTTTGTCCAGCAGTAATTAAAATGTGTAATTAATTAAATTCCAATTAGATTCTACTAACTAATTTCCCCTCCAATAATAGAATTTTTAATTGCTGCGATTGGGCTCAAGTAACCGCCGCAAGGCACATGTTCATGATGAATGTTGCTATTAAAGTTTTTCCACATGCAAAAAACACTAAAAGAAGTGCAATCAAATGCACAATCACTGTCAAACACTGATAAAACCAAACAATGTCTTAATGCAATTTGTTTTAAGGAGGATTTCACTGATTTTACATACTCTGCTTATAGAGTACTACTGCACATGTAAAAAACAAAAAACAAAAACAAAAAAAACTGATAACTTGAAATTTGAAAATCACTCTCCAACCTGAAATGGTTTGAGGAGAGTACACTAATGTGTGTTTTTTCTATACAGTTTCTTATTTCTCTCTTTACATTGTGAGATGGCTAACACCCCGAGGCTGGTTCTTTCCTTTTAAAAAGAAGTCTTTTAGCTGCCAAAGGCATGCTCACAAAGAACCATCGTGTAGCAGTCTTAATCACCTTAAGTCAGATTATGTACATTAGCTCTCTTGCAGTCATTTCACTAGCCTGTTTCCTACAATCGTTTGATAGTAGCAACAAGGTTTGGAGAGATCAGGAACAAACATTGCTAAGAACAGCTGTCTAATTTGACCTTTCATGCTTTTTGTTTTCACTGAGGTATTGGATCCAGCAGAAACACAAAGGGCCTTAATAATTTGGTGACAGCTTTGCCCTTAACATCAAACCAAAGCATGCCAATAATGTAAGGTTTGCAATTATAAATCTGTGAGAACAAAGTAAGAGTAACAATGAGGGGAAATGAGGTGGACTGAGTCATTGCTTTGACATATATTGTCTCCAACTCTTTGGCCTCAGTCACACAGTGACCATCTGGCAACCGCTGCGAGTGGTTGCTGGAGGTTTCTGGGTGGCTCTGGGTGAGATCAGTCACATTATTTTATTGCGAATGCATTTGCAGCCAAGTCGGTGTCGCCTGAATGGAGTCTGCCATGTATTCAAGTGACTGCAGCAACCTACAAGCAATAAAAACAATTGGAAGGAGGAAGCTTTGTGCGCCTCTTTGCAGCTAGTTTCACACTAGTAGGTGTCAGGAACCAGTTGCCAACCGGTCACAAAATCCACATTTTTCTGTAACAACCACTGGCTGTCATAGGTCACTGACCAGTTTATAGGCTTGAGTGAATAAGGCTTTATATCAGTCCATTTCACAGTGACTGCCAGCAACGACTTGCAACCAGTTGGGGAAAACACATTTTTCCCTCATGACACAAGTCTCTAGGTTTGTGTTGCTGGGGGCTATGGTTGGTTTTTGATATCAAAGTTTGGGACAACATGAATCTTGTCTTCTATTTAGCTTCTGATAGTTTGCTTATGTTACAAAATTAAACTTGTTCTGAATTTAGCCACTAATTATAACAACAAGGCGTTTTTTAGGCCATCATGGAGCAGTTTCTTTCTCCATCTGGGGAGTTTCTGTTTTCTGGCCTCCCTAAAATGTCTTACTAGGTCCTGTAGAGGAAAACAGCCTATTTTAATGTAGACAAAAACCACAACATTGACAGGAATTAATAAAGGCAATATTTCTGGTTTTCCTGCATTCATTTTGATACTTTTCACTCTGCTATCAATCCCAAGGTTGACAGTGTTATATAAGAACATTGCTCAGTCTGTGCAGTACTCTTAAAATCCCAAACAATACAGCCACACAGTAATCTCAAAAGCACCTCGCTGCCTTTTAAATGCCTTAAAACAGAACAATCGGTGTCTGGAACCATGAATGAGTAAACTTATTTGCACAATGATGTCAAATAAAACAAACTGCTCTGCTTCAGGCTGCGCATGCTGTTTTTCCATCTCACTACCACCAACAAACTGAGTGCATTAAACCTGCGTCTGGAGCACAGCGAGTGTGTCTGTGAGGTCAATCCCATAAAAGTGCACCAGCAGGTGCCTGCTACAGTACATCACACAGAATTACACATTCAGTCATACACAAACACGGATGAGTGGATACATCCAGATGTCTGGCTGTAGGGCTCATGGATTGTAAGAGCTACTTGCTCCCTTAAATCATCCTTTAGGGAGAATTGTTATTATTTTTTGCTTCCTTGAGAGTATGATTATTCAGATCAAATAAGGTGTAAGGCACAATTTACCAGATATGTATACCATTTAGAAAACCCAGACATATGACAGATGAATCTAATAGCTGCAGCTTCTCCGTTTGATTTAGATGATACACTGTTATGCTGTTTCTGCCAGGGGGAGGTCTGGTGAGGACTTTACTACAAGCTCTGTGACTGGCTGGCCTCTGGGCGACCTGGAGCTGCTGTGAGTCTAGAGATTCTGAGGAGAGCTACACGTGAAATAGCACAATGTTCAATGTTACGGTAACATGTTTGGATTGGTGGGCATTTTTATGCTTAAGGGAGAAAAAAGTGGGGCAAGAGCCTGCACCCCATTGTTGTGGGGAAAGTGTGTCATTGTGAAAATTGACTGCTTGTGTGACAAATGTATTCAGAGCTGTTCCACAATGCCACAACGCTTCAAGGTGAAAATGCTCATTTGTACACCTCCTAAAGATCCCTTCGCTGCTTTGAAATTCAGGCGCTCTACTCCTGTTGCTATCTCCTAAGAAGTAGAGGAGACTCAAAAACAGCCATGTCCAAGACAAATGCACAGTTTGGGTGAAAATACATCAGGTGACCACTGTGTGTAGGTTTCACAAAAATTTGACCAATACTCTCAGACAGGGATCGACATTAAAATTTCTATTCGATATTAATTGTGTTTCTTCATAAACTGCTACTAGTAAGAGTAAATGATACAATTAGGACCTAATTGAGGAAAATGAAATTGCCCACCGCTGGCAGCAGTTCTTATGAATCGTGGACAGATGCTTCGCCATCACAGTGAGTCGAACTGAGCCAAACAGCATCTTGACTTGGCATTATTTCAAATAACAGGTCATAGACATAAACGTGACATAATTGGGTGTACATTGTGTGTACCTGTTTACTGGTGGTTAACCTGTAAATAACTCTGTGTTTTATTGTCGAATGCAAAAATTTTACCCAGATATGTGTAATATAATGTAGCACTCTAAAGTCAACTCAAGCACAATACAGTTTGCTGGCAGGGTTTTTGAAACAAAGGCACAATGAATGCTCTTGCCAGCAGCGCCATAAATGGATAAACAGAGGAAAATCCCAGATGCAAAGAAACTTACATTTCAGATTTAAAAACAAAAAAACATCAGCACAACACAGTTGAGAGCACATTTTATTGATCTCCAGGAAGAACACTGCAAAAAGCAACTCAGCAAGGATCACTACACAAAACACTGACGGCCACTTTCAGGCTCATGTATGCCTTCGATAGCTGTGCTACTGATAGCACTACTACAGAGGACAGTGCGGCTAAGTACTGAAACTACATGACTGTAAATAACAGCTATTCTGACAGACCTGAAAAATAACTACCAATGAATACTGTTCATCCATGCATACATGTGCGTAAACATTCATAGAATCAGTCCATTCATGCAAGCAGTGAAGGCAGTGAGCTGCTCTCCCCTGGGAGAGGCATAGCTGCTTCCTGCAGCCTTCAGTCATATTTTAATGCCAAGCCTAAAATTTGGGCTCCTCTTGTTCCCCCAACACATAGAGAGAAAGTTTGAAAGCTGTCTGAAATTGAAATAAAACTGTGCAGGATGCAATGGTTTGCAATGTATTTTATTTTGCTGTACATTACTGCAGAAAAATTGCACACACTGCATATCAGCAGCGGTGACCTCACACATATCTCTGCCTCATTTCTAGTCTCCTCATTTCTCTTCTTCCACATTTCTTTATTCAGAAAAACATGTTTCTTCCACATAAAAGCTCACATCTCGCCTCCTGTAAAAGCTGGTTATTTTTCCTCTCCATAGCATCTTTTTTTGTCTCGGTCTTCCTTTTGTCCCTTATCACTCTGCTCCCCAGCCTGTCGCTTTTTCTTCCCCTTTAATATCACCCCTCTACTCTCCACTCTGCACCCCTTTCCTTCGCCTTCACATATTTTCACATTTTCTCATTTTCACTCAGTAATGTCACGCTGTCCTGTAGCAAATGTCTTTGTGTAAATGTGTGGATGTGTGTGATAGACAGAGAGAGAGGGGGAAAAGTAAACTGTGATCAGCACAGATGGACGGGCACCTGCTCTGTAATGGTGTTTTGCTCCCTCTGTCACTTTCATGCCCCTCGCGCAAGCGCTCAGACACACATACAGCGACTTCAGAGAGGCAAAACTGGGCACAACATGAAGGGACATCCTCCTCCCATGGTGCAAAGAGGCAGAGTGACTGATGGGAAAGGAAGGAATGGGATTCAGATAAAAGAACAATATGGACCCATCGATGCAGGTCCAAAGGGAGAGGGGGAGAAGAGAGAGATGGACAAACGTGGACAGACAGGGAGTATTTGGCAGATTTGGCAAGTGAAACTAGCCGTGATAAATCCACAAGACTGGGCTTATCTGTGTTCACTTGTGTGTTTCCCTGTGGTGCGTGTTGTCCTGTATGGCTAAGGGAGCAGATCTGTCCAGCTACAGGCCAGACAGTGATATATATCAGAGCGCTTATATGTCAGCGCCTGAGACTGGACCTGATTCCTGTGATACTGTTTTTGATTTCGAACATTTATTAGTCCAAGATAAGATTGCAAGTGTCAGACATCGAATTAAGCTATGAATGAATACTCAAAGTATCTAATTTTTAGTATTTCAGGCAGAAATAAAATCCAATAGACAGAACTTGCAGTCGGACACACAGCTGACTCCCTCTGTTTCACTCAAACACACATCCAAGTTTGATTACCTGTAGTCTAGCAATGCAGTAGTCTTCAGTCACAAGTTATTTCTTTATATTTTCCTTAGAATTTTTAAAATAGAGAATGGGGTCACAATCTACCAAAATATGGCAAATATGAGCTGATCCCACACTGCTTCAATAATGTCAAGGTCTGGGCTCTCTGGATGCCAATCCATGATTTATGGTGTTCAGTTGTATCTTTTTCTATCCAGCTATGCTCTTATTGCATTTGCATTGTGTTTGTTGAGCTGGAAAAAAAAAGAAACCATTAGCAATCAGATGCTGGGTTGTAAAAAGTTGATTTCTTAGAAAAGTGTAAACAGAAAACACTTATCCAATGAGCTTATGGTCTCCATTGCTAAGTCTTCTTCAAACAGCACAATCATTTTATATTATAAATTATGGTCCTGTATAATGAAAAAATACATGATAAAGCGTGTATGCATTAGGGAATGGCTACCTTTTGAATGACAAGTTGCAACCCTACAAGAACACATTGTCCTTTGTTTCTCAGTCAGGTCTACCCCTCAAATGTTATTGTTGGTTTAAAAAAAACAAGACAGCAAAGATTAGATTTGCTGTATTCAAGGCTTTACAGCAGGAATGTTATCACAGTAGCTATCTCCAATTTTTATACTGTGTATTATTCTCATTTAACAAATAAGATATAATGTATTAATTAGTCAGATTTAGGGGTGTTGATAATCGGATTTTATTACTGATGGGTTGAGTCAGACATCCTGTCTTTATGCTAAGCTGAGCTAACCATCCGTTAGTTTTAAATATGATAATCCTATAAAACTCTACAAGAAAACTATTATACATGTTTCCCAAAATATTAAACTATTGCTTGAATGCTTTATGAATGACGCATACAGTTCATCAAGTGCATCTATTCTGCATGTTAATGCAAATGTCTAATCAGCCAATCACATGGCAGCAGCTCAGCGCATTCCGGCATGTAGACACAATAAAGATGAGCTGCTGAAGTTCAAATGAGCAGAAGAATAAGGAGGATAGGTGATTTAAACTATTTCTAACGTGGCATGGATGTTAGCTGCTGATCTGCTGGGATCAGCAGCAACACTACAAGAACATAGATACATTTATTTCTGTACCACACAACCATCTCTACAGTCTGAAAAGGAGAGAATATCTAATGAGCATCACTTCCCTGATTGAAAACGCCTTAAAGTCAGAGGCGAACAGCCAGACTGTTATGAGCCAATAGGAAGGTAACAGTAAGTCAAATAACCATTTGTTACAACAAAGGTATGCAGAAGAGCATCTCTGAATGCGCAACACATTGAACCTTGAAGTAGATGGGCTATAGCAGCAGATGACCACACTGACCAAACTGAGGCTACAGTTCATGCGGGCTCACCATAATTAGACAATTGAAGAATGCAAAAACATGACCTGGTCTGAGTCTCAATTTTAGCTGTAAAATTCAGATGGTAGAGTCGGAATTTGTCTTAAACAACATGAAAATATAGATTTGTCCTGTTTTTTATATACAGTTCAGGCTGCTGCTGGTTATCTAATGGTATGGAGAATATTTTCTTGGTACACTTTGGGCCCCTTAGTACTAGTTAAGCATAGTTTAAACACAAAAGTCTGAGTATTCCATCTGACCATGTTCATTCATTTATGATCATGGCAGCTTCCAGTAGGATAACACACCATATCCCAAAGCTCAGATCATCTCAAACTGATTTATTAAACATGACAATGACTTTACTGTTCTCATATGCCCTCCACAGTCACCAGATCTCAGTCCCATAGAGCTCCTTTGGGATGTGGTGGAACGGAAGATTATCATCAAGGAAGTGCAACTGACAAAGCTGCAGCAACTGTGTGATGCTATCATGTCAGCATGGACCAAACTCTATGAGGAACATTTCCAACACCTCACTGAATTAAAGCAGTTCTGAGAGCAAAACTGTGTCCAAGCCAGTACTAGTAAGGTATAGCTAATTATCTGGCCAGTGAATGTATGACAGACTCCATCTCAGCTGCTGCACTGTCAGATCTATAAGCAGTTTTTACATGAACATATAGCATGCTATAGCTTAGTGCACTTGAAAGTAGATATTTAAAATAAAACATTAAATAATTACAGTTTGCATTTACTTCAAGTGAAGGAAAAAACATGTTTCAGTGCAAAGTTAAAATTGGATTAGGTGTGGTGAATTTTCAAATAATACTTTAGTTCTCAGTTGTGAGGGGCAGTACAGCCCAGCAGGCAAATACGCAGTAAAACCCATTACCAGTAGTTCAAATGAGGTCCCTGACACCATGCATGTCAATGAAGAGAGGCAGTGTGTGAAAACACAGACACACACACACACACTGTACCAGCACACTCAGACAAGGACGCAAACACCCTCACTGACAAAAAATCAGGCAACTTGCAAAATTACCCACAATTACGCATGCACTTCACTATCTCGTTTTATTCACTTTTGAGCAGATTCACTATAACATAGCCCACAGGTGTCATTAACATTTCAAACGTGAAAAATTATGCAAACACCCTGCCACGCTGTGGGGGCAAGCAGCTCTGCTCATTTAACACACTCCTCCAGCCGCTCAGACGGAACCGTTTTCTCATCTGTCAATGTTCCACAAAAACAAACATCTTGTCAACATCATGCACTCTCGCATTTACATTAACACACAAGCAGACATCAGGGGTGGCAAGACAGACAAAAAAATAGCACAACCACAGCTTCTAGGGAAAGCCAATTTCAGGAAACAACACACACATATCAACATCTCACACATGAAAGATGGTATCAATGAACATTTTCTGCTCCCATCATCTTTTCTGACCCTATTGGATAGACTGTCCAATCTTGTGCCCAGCAAAACCAATCTGCTCTTATTTCATTTCATCCAAATCAATTCTTTTGCTTGGATGAACTGACCGTAGAGTGTGTCTCCATGTGTTTGTGTATGTGTTTATGTGTGTTTTTGTGCGTGTGTCCATCAAACCCAGTGGAGGTCTATGTGCAGGCCTTCAGAATATGAGGTAATCAATCACATCATATGGCCTTAGATTAGAGCCACATCGATCTGGTCTCAGCTCTGACAAACAGCCTGACCTAGAATACGTCCACCTGGACAGGGCACACACACACACACACACACACACACACACACACACACACACACACACACACACACACACACAGCGTCTCTTTTTTCACAGCATTTCTAGACCTCCACACAGCACCTCCTCCCAGGGGTAGAAGGTACCACATGCACACATACCAAGAATATTTAGTGTGAACCGCAGTCTCGCACAGTGCAGACCCTGTGCAGTAAACATCGAAGGTGGGATGATTTTCCCCGTGGGTGGCTGTTCATTTGTATGCCCCTTTCACTGTCCATCACCTCCACTGCCCCTGTCCAGGAAAGCAAATACTCGCTGTCACATTTTGATGGTCTCATCATAATTTTCAGCAGACCTGGGAATGTCAAACATATTTCTACCTGTGTGACTGTCTTCTCTCGGGTAAATGTGCTTGTTTTATTTACTAATGCTGTGTATCATCCCAATCAATGCCCAGTGTTTTGATGAAGGTCCTTGCCTGGAGGGATTGACCAACTGGAAAAGGCTTTGAGATGTGCAGCGCTCACAGAATTGTTAAATCTGAGCTCATGTCCGTGTGTTTGTGTGTGAGGGCTGTGTGAATGTTGTGCTTAACAAGTAATCATTAGCACTAGATACCCAGTGAAGGTGTGAGAGCTTTTTTAAGCTCTCTAGATGCTTACCCTGTAGTGCAGATTCCAGAAAATCAAAGCCCTGAACATCTGAAAGGTGTGTGTGTGTGTGTGTGTGTGTGTGTGTGTGTGTGTGTGTGTGTGTGTGTGTGTGTGTGTGTGTGTGTGTGTGTGTGTGTGTGTGTGTGTGAGAGAGAGAGAGAGAGAGGGAGAGAGAGAGAGAGAGAGAGAAGTCTTCCAGCATCCCCCTGCAGGGCACAGACAGAAAAAGGGGGCTGAAGGTTGTCCAGCACCTGTTTTACAGTCTAAGGCAGTCAGCAAACAGTACAGTTAATTTTAATATTTGATTCAATCTCTGCATTCTAAGTTAGCAACAAACTGCTTTGCAAAGGTATTAGAGGTTTTCATTTCAGATTTTTCAAATGCATCTGAAATTTATTACAAATTTGATGCAAGAGCTGTTTTAAAATTACAAATGAGTTGTTTTTCTGTTTGTTTTGGGCTTTAACCACCAAGTGAAAGTCAGTTACAATGCATAAAGTAGCTGATTAATATTCACAGTGAACTTGAAACACCAGCACAGAATGTGAGAAGAGTTCATGAAATCAATGGTTTCAGCTTATTTTGTTTCTTTCTCCAGGATAGGTAGATAATAGACTGAGCGAAAAACACTTTAACAGTTTATATCTTATTTGTTCACACAGGCCAAATGTTTGGAGTCCCTTTCATCATCTCGGTAATGCCAGTTCAAGTTGTTTTTGCATTTTGTTTTTGTATGGATTAAACAAATAAAACACAGCTGGTCAATTAATCGAATCTTGGCAGTCAAGATGATCTTCTTTTGGGACATATAATATCACTTCTCGGCTTGCGAAGAAGCCCATTAAGAGATAGATACTATAGTTGCGATCACTTCAATACACAGCTCGAGTTTTGATAAACTGGTACTCTATTCCACTCTGGAATTACCCTCGGTGAGAAAAAGGACCAGACATGAGTATATCTGAGGGCACCAGTTTACTGTCTGTATGTTAGCATCTTCCTCAGGTGATGGAAGACTTGTTTCTATACACTTATGAATCAGGGAACAAGTCACGACTTTTGTTTCGAATTGCTGAAGATCAGTTGTAGTAATATCAAGTCCCTGGTTTGGATGCTGGAAGCTGCCCCAGCTGGGGACTCCACTGGAGAGCATGAATTCCATGAGTTCATGCTGCTGGTGGCCTACTGGGAGGAACAGTCTGCCCCAAATGAGCCTAAGCAGTGCAGTGTTATTGGACTTATGTGCTAATCAAATTGTCCATAAAGAACACTATGTTCGAGCAAAAGGGTGTTTACTCTAGGCCAAAGGCTGGTAATTGACTTTGTAATCATATAATTAGATTTGCAGGCATATTTTGTGGACAAAGCTGGATCAGGTGTCAGGGGAGGATACATGACAGGCCTGGTGTTTCGAAAAGGATAGCAGGATTTCAAAAAGTCCATGTTCTGCACTATACTATAATACTACAGCTATGACTGTAACATTGTTGTAACCTCTAAACCAAATAATGGACACCAGAAATGAAGGGAGGCCATATCGCTGAAGAAGGAGTCCTGTCAAGCTTGGCTAATTGTGGGAGCTCAGCTCAGAGGTATTTAAAAAGCAAGTGACCTTATGTGTTCACGCTATATGTCAAGCTAATGATCTACTAATTGGTTAGCTACACGAAAGGCTGGCATCACACTTAAGCTCACCTCTCTATTAGAAAGTGAATACTAATATTTCTGAAAAAGTTTAATCATTCCTTAACGAGTAATCCAAGTTTTATTGTTCCCATGATGCGCCATGCATTTCTTCTTCACTCACTTATTTTTGGACACCACTTTACATTCAATCATTAGTTATTATTTATCTCTGGCTCTCTTATGTCCTGTAGATGTCGCACTGCGTGTGGTAGATGGCTGCCCTCCCTGAGCCTGGGTCTGATTGAAGTTTCTTCTTGTTAAAAGGGAGTTTTTCCTTCCCACTGTCACCAAGTGCCTCCTTAAAGGGGGCTGTGTGACTGTCAAGGTTTTCTCTGAATTATTGTACAGTGTACAGTTTACTTACAATATAAAATACCTGAAGGGGACTGTCGTTGTAACTAGGCTCTATATAAATAAAACTGAATTGAATTGTTTCAATTTACCCAAATTGCTCTTTTCACAATTTAATTAGCCAGCTCATATGAAGTTATTTCTATTTTTACTTTCACACTGGTGCCTGGAGGCAGTTATATCACTTATATGCCCTGGTGAGCAACAGCTGATACAAGACCTACAGAGATAAACAAGTGACCAATGCAGTTCTTCTGGAGGCGGAAGGAATGACCAATGAGAGAGCAGGAGTGATTGGAGTTGATTTACGTTCCTGACATCTTTAACCAAATTACCCAGCATCCCTTGCGCTGTGATTACTGTAATGCAGTCTGTGCTTGTGTGTAAAATGTGCATTTCTGAGTGTGTGTGTGTGTGTGTGTGTGTGCGTGTGTGTGTGTGTGTGTGTGTGTGTGTGTGTATTTGTTAATTCACTACTCACAGGGCAGCAGCTCTTGCAGAACAGGGAGATGGATTTGGACAGAACAAGCAACATTTAAGACTAACAGACAGGGAAAAAAATAAGTGTTTTGGGGATGAATTTGTCTGATTTCTACTGTCTCTGGCAGATATCAGACATGCAGAGGAGGCCCAGACAACATGTTTAGGGTTTTATGTGGTAATGTCATTGATTGCATGCCAAGGCTGCGGTTAGGAGTTCCAGCACTTCTTTGAATTCACGACAATGTAAAAATCTAGTGTTTACACTTCTCAGCAGTGAAAGCTAATTTCACACAAGATGTATTCTCTTTAACAATCTGAACTTGAGTATATATTGATTTATGCTAGAAAAATACAATAAAACTATGCTGGCTCGTGTGTGAAAACTGAAGCCGTGGCCTCACAATTTTGAAATAAACTGGATGAAGTCTGTTGACAGTCAGAGGTACATCCCATGTTGTCCATAATAACGTAACATGCATGCGGGTATGGTTTTTTCTGGTTCAGTGTGAGATGGCTCTCTTCTCCAGTTTCTTTACAGCTAAAAGGTTCATCTCACAGACAGCCTGCATGATCCATCACTTCAGTTCATCCCGTGCTCTTTGTGCTCCCCTCTTAAAGACAGATAGTGGGAGACCATCTCATTTCACGCTTGATGGAGTTAATGCTATTAAACTTGACACACAGTTACACTCACATGTGCATACATTCAAACAGACAGACACGTGTGCCCAAGAGCACACCAATACGATGCAGCTGCAACCTCAGTCGCAGTTGTTCAGATCCTGATGTTCCCTCAGCATGGCAGCTTTCCTGTTCCAGTCACTCACAGCCATTTTTAGCCTCTAGATGATATGTCTGTACATATATTTGTGTGTGTGAGCACAAATTTGCACCTGTGCTGTGACTGATGCAGGACCGAGCCCTCACTGATCCCATTACAAGAGTCTGCCACGCAAGGGTTGCATGTGTGTGAGTGATGGGGAAAATCAGCTCGGAAATGCTGTTAGTTAGCAGCATTCTCGATCACTGTGGCATGTTATTATCTGGCAAAAGCCTATGTGACATCACTCATGCTTACACACAAACACACATGTGCCTGTACGCACATAAAAACATGCACATCTACAGTCAAACAGAAACAGATTTGTCTTGATATTTTTGTATATACTCTCCAGTCACTAAATCCTCTCTTTTCATGTGTTGATAAAACCACCTTTTAGTTTTATGGTCAAGACTTAGATTAATTGACTGCCACCGCTCACTTACCTCTCTATTATATATGAATAGATAGATCTCCAAGTTTTAATATAGCTGTCAATTTCAGAAGCTCTCAGAGGGAGCAAAATGCAAACATAAAACTTTTTTTTTAATAACACAATCTCCATTTTTCAATATTAGGAAGGTTTAGTCTGCTTTCACAGCTAAAACAGAAGAGCTGAACGTTTAAAGGAAATTGTGTTTTGCACTGCAAGCATAGTGATAGCTGTAAATGAATGAAACAGAGCATATGACTGCATTTTTTGTGCATCAGAGGGACAGATAATAAGTTATTATGGACCTTGAATCAAGGAGATATAGCCTCCAACCTGGACATGGGAAAAGAAAGCTGTCACGGCTCTGTCCAAAAGCTGTATTCATTTGTTTAATCAACATGATCGTATGTGTTTATAAAGGGAGTTACAAACTGGGACCGTTTCTTGGCCAGCCCCAGTGGCTCTTTAGCATCTCCACTGTTAGGCTGGTAGTCTTGGCAAAGACATGTGCCAGCATGTAACTCCCAGTAAAACTGACTGAAGCTTACTTGTTGAAACTCTATAATCAGTGAAATAAAATTTTAATCTCCAAAATGGTCATTATCATTTTGGGAGACTGAACATGTGTCACAGAGGCTCAAAAATGATCTCCTAGTTGTTGATAATGTAAACAAAGATTCTTCCAGAACTTAGATTATAGAGACTGATGCAATTAGTCAGCAACCAAACAAGGCATTTGTATAAATTTACACAATTATAACATTTAACAACAATAAAACAGGAGCCTAAATGCTGAGTGTGATTATTCTAAACAACTATATTTAAACTTAAAACTAAAAACCAGAGGAAAAATCCTGAGTTTTAATAGTTGTTAGTTTGGTCAAAAAAAAAAAAAAAAAAAAAAATATATATATATATATATATATATATATATATATATATATATATATATATATATATATATATATATATATATATATACATATTACATCTTGCCTGATGAGGTATTTATGGACATGTTTATTGAGACTCTAGATGTCTAGAAGTATGTGAGCAAACTGTTTTCTTACAGTTTTTGGTGTAAAACCTGCACTGATTCTCCTAAATGTTACTTCTGACATATGCCCTCCATGCACTAATAATTCAAACTGATCCTAAAACTAATAAAACTAAACTAAAGTCATTTTCAAACAATAAAAACTAAAGTGAAACAAGAAAATTCACACTGGAAACCAAGTGAAGCTAAACTGACTTGAAAACAAAAAGTCAAAATGAAACCAAAGTAAAAAACCATCGGAAAACTGGAAAATACAAAATTATAACAACTGGTGTGGCACTGTGTCTGAACTGTACTCCCAGCTTGTTACTCTGCAAACCTGACCTCCCAGTATCTTGTTTTTCTTGTGCAGATTCAAGAGAGATTGGAGCACTGCTTCGCCAGACAGCTCCGACTGAGAGACACTTAAATGAGACGTAGAGACATCCACTCACATAAAGTGCAAACACAGTAATAACAATGTAATAATTTTATACATATATTACACAGGAGCTATCTTTATGGTGGATAGCTACATATTATGTTTTATGTGCATTTTAACAGTAGAAGAAACACACATGCAGTTTGCACAAAAGAAATCATAAAGTTTCAGATATAAAAGCTGTGAGGTGTGAAATTAACTTATCACTTGTTTGACTGTGTATGAGGTGATAAAGGCTCCCTGCACGTCTAAATTGTAAAGTGTTTATAGAGCTGATGTTTTAAGAAGACATAAAACATATGGAGGTTTTCTGTCAGCCTTTCATGGGTCTATGTGTCTGTGTGTTTCTCCAGACTAGATTATGTTTCCCCTCCACATATTTTTCCTCAGGCCCTTCATTTGCTGGATGCTTGTACCAGCACCTGAGAGCAGATTATTGTTTAAGAGACTGGCAGCAAAAAGGCAAAGAAAGTGGATCTGCTCTCCTCTAATCTAATCAAATTTGATGTTTCTAAACACACAGCAGCTGGCTAAAGGCACAGTGATGATAACCCAGGGACAAAGCCCACGCTTGTTGTTGGAGACTTACCTAAGCTTCTCCAATTCCTGCCTCAATTTAGCGTTCCCTCCCTGAAGCTTAGAGCTGGAAAACAATTTGTCGGCCTCTCTCTCTCTCTCTCTGTGTGTGTGTGTGTGTGGGGGGGGGGGGGGGGGGGGGTGGTGGTGGTAGGTAGCAGGCATCCTTTGCGGGATGATGGAGATAAGTCTGTCATGATCCCATGTTTACTCTGTAGAAACACAACAAGGAAACGTAAACTCCTACAAACACCACAAAGACATCAACCCTTTAAATATATACCGCTTTAATAGGAACACTGGGTTCTTCATTGCATAAATCCAACAGGGTGCTCTAAACAATGTCCAACAATTTTGGTTCATGTTGACATGATATTTTTCATCAATAAGATGTTTTCTCCCAGAGACTACCACTTCCTAGATATTTTTCTCTTTTTCAGGTCATTCTCTGTAATCTCTAGAGATGGTCATGTGGGGAGAAGCTCAGAAGATCAGCACTTTCTTACTTAAACATTCAAACCAGCCTGTCTGGTGCCAACAACTTAAATGACCTTTCTTTCACATTCTGGTGCTCAGTTTGATCTTGAGTATGGGCATCATGATCACGTCTATATGCCTAAGCACACTGAGTTCCTGCCATGTGATTGGCTAATGTAATGTAATATTTATGTTGTCATTTAGCATTCAACAGCTGAACAGATGTACCCAAAAGAGTACAATTTTGGCCCACGTGGTCAAATATGTACAGAAATGAACTAATAATATTTGCAATAAGGTTTGCAGCTAGTTTAGTTGTCTCTGTAGTCTGTGTTTATCCTTAAATCTATGGTAGATATGCTTTCACTTTTAAGTTCTCATACATTATTAAAACTCCATCAGTAATTTCTTTCTTTATGTACATGTTGGGGCTGGGGGTTCATAGCTTTGATAGACTACGTGTACTTCATTTCACTTCAGTCAGTACTCCAAAGGTCCTTTCATCATTTTGACCTATCCAACTTTAACTTTCATCTTACGCTAACGAGGGGCTCATTAATTTAATATCAAAGGAAGCTGGTTCACTGCAGATCCACTGACAATAAACCAGCTCTGTATACACAGAAAAAAAGATCATTTGAACACATTTCAAACAATACATTTGAATTCCACTTTGCACAACAAAACACATTACCTGGAGGTGATCCAGTATTTAAAACACTTTAATGTATTACATTCTATACTCCCAACATTGGAAAGAAGGAGAAAAAAGGAGATGGCCAGGGGGGGTGGAATGGGGCTAAAATTGAAAATAGAGCTGCTTTGTGTTGAAACATAGTAAAATGTTCCCTCACCACATCTGGAAAGAAGACACTATCTCACTGTTTCAGCGTGTGTGTGTGTGTGTGTGTGTGTGTGTGTGTGTGTGTGTGTGTGTGTGTGTGTGTGCTCAGGTGTGCATGCAAGAATGGCTGTTTCACTACATTCCAGTTAATTCCACATTCATGCGGGGCCACACTCTCCCGCTGTGCTCCCAGTCTGCATGGACGGACACACCACTGACCACATTGTCTGGACCTGTGTATAACTGTCAAGTCTGTCTGCCATTGGCTGCTTAACCAGCTCTTTTTTCTTTTCTTTTTTTACCAAGAACATATGCAACAAGACTTTAGGTTTGCCACAACTGAGAGCCAAACAAGCAATCTGTATGTTTTATTAACGATACAACACATTCAGCCTCTCCATCAATCAAATTTCTACCTATTGCAGCACCAGAATGTGAAGAGAATTCCCTCGAGAAATTGAGTTATGGGATGGTATGATGATCTAATCTAAAACAGAGATGGTCTATGATTATCCAGTGAACTTAGAGCGTTGTCATGTGCTTTAGTTTGATTCCAGAAAGGGAAAAAAAAGAGAGCAAAGTATGAAAAGCAGGTAATAAGAATCCAAACACTTTTTGAAAATGTCAGGATTATAAAGGAGCATTCATCATCATTGTTCAAGACAATTAAAATGATATCAGCATTATCTATGAGCTTAACTAGGAAAATTTCACCAAAATAGCAATGTTAAATTACCCGTCGTTTCTCTCCTTAAATGGAAGGTCTGCCTTTTTTTTCCAGACACAGCGTATTTATAACTCAAGACAGAGTCGATACACAGACAGCGTTTGAGACAAAGGACAGCAGCTCAGAATCTTCAGAGCTCCCTGTGTCACAGTGCCATCTACCTGAAACATGAAAAACTGCAATGTATTAATTGATAGCACAGTCTGTTTTTATACAGTGAGATTTAAATATCATTAAACGGAACCTTTAAAATGGACTGTTTGTATAAATTATGGAAGATGCTAAAAAAGCAACATTTTTTGGACTCGTTAAGTCAAAATTTCAGGTTATTTAAAATATCAATTTAACAATTTGAAATATCATTTTTTTCTCATTGGCCTGCAGCGACGAAATAATAACTTCCCTCAAATGCCTTAAAACAAAAGTAACAAGCCCATTTTGTAACTGTAAGGAGTAAAAGCACAAAGTTGTCAGAAAAATGACTACTCAAGTAAAGTACAGCTACCTGAAAATTCTACTTTAGCACAGTAATGAAATATTTGTACATTACTTCCCACCTTTGCCTAGTGTTGGCTCAGATTCGCAGTATCAGTTTCCTAATGACAAGATCTCCACTCAGATAAAAAAAAAAAAAAAAAAAAAAAAAACCCTCAGCTGGAAATGGCAGTGGTAACCCTGCACACCAAGGATGTTCCTGGCAATTAATTTCTTAGTCGGCTACACAAGGGGGGGAAACAAGTAGACTAATCAACTAGTCTAAAACTAAGAAACACACAAAGAAAGAGAGATCCTCCAAGAGAAAGAACAGCAGGACATAGAACCGAGAGACATGCAGTGCAAACTCCAAGGCATGCAGGAAAAATACAGAGCGCTGCAGATGAAGCACAATAAAACACTGCACAAAAATCAACAGCTGCTTCAAGAGAAGAAGCAACTGGACATAAAACAGAAAGAAATGAACTGCAAGCTTAAAGACATGGAGGAAAAATTCAGAGTGCTGCAAATAAGGCTCAATAAAACACTGCACAGAAATAAAGAGTTTCTTCATGAGAAAGATCAGCAGGACATAAAAGAGGAAGAAATGGATAGCAAACTTGAAGACATGGAGGAAAAATACAAAATGCTCCAGATAACTCTTAATGAAACACTGCTCCAAAATCGAGAGTTGCTTCAAGAGAAGGAGCAACTGGAAACACAACAGAAAGAAGAAAAACTTATTCTCCAGAGGAAAAATCAAAAACTCCAAGAATTTTATAATGAAATGAAGTACAAAGCAACTGAACTGGAAGGAGAAAAGAAAAAACTGGAAAATCAATGCTCAGAGATGCAGAGTAGCATCAATGAAATGCTGAGAAAAAACACAGAACTTGAGGAACTTTCTAACAACTTGAAGTACAAATACACTGAAATCCAGGCACAAAAGCAACAATAACAGAAAACACATGAAGACCTGCAGGGTACACTTCAAGAAATCCAGAAGAGAAACCTGCAGTTAGAAGACATGCACAAGAAAGTAGAACAGAGAAATACAGATATGCACAAGGCAAAGCTAATAGAGGAGGCAACGTCTAAAGAACTGAAAGACAAGCTTAAAGAAAAACAAGCACAATTAGAAGACGTGGAGAAAAGATGCAAGAAACTTGTAACCTCCCCCCCAACTTTTTCAATTTCCTCCATCATCTCCTAATCCTCTGTTTCCTTTTGAGAACACAGCGTTGGGAGATGGGGGGTGGGGGGGGGGGGGGGTGGGGGGGGGAGACAATAAACACAATTGGCTACATTTTACATGTGTCAGATCAATGTCTTCATTCAACAATAGCTGCATGTGTGTTTGTGTGTGTGCATAATAACATGCTTAACTTGTTGGATCCAAATCCCAGAAGGAATTAAATAAAACAAGAAGTCAAACAGAAAAACAAAAGAAAAATGTGTTTCTCTCCCTTCACGGGTTAGGTTTGGTTTTACATCCTGATTTGTATTAGATACCAGCTGACCTATATTAGTTCCTTTCAGATTAATCTAAGTTTCTTTTAGTTGTTCTAACTCTCTGATCAATACCAGTCCACTCAGTTCTATCGATTTAATTTAGCCTGATGCAGTTCACCCAATGCTTTCAGTCACTGTATGCACAAAGTGGCTAATTATGAATACCCAATAACACTTCAATGAGTTACCAATATATCAGTGGCTGGTTCTGTGACCCAGCACTTCAAGTTTATTCCTCTATTTCTTTTCTTAGGTATATTGAAGGTATGTTAAGTTCTTGTTGTGCCTGTTATTAGTTTGGATCTGAGTTTCCTTGTATATTGTTATTCATTGTTTATGGTTAAGTCCATCTAGTCATAATCTCCAAGATTGCCTAGTTATAGTCCTTTGTTTATTAAGATTCCTTTGTGTCATCACCTCTGTTAAGTCTCCCTTGTTGGTTAGTGTGTCTAACCTGTCTTGTTTCATGTCTGTGTGGTTCATGTTGTCATGTTGTGTCATGTCTGCATCCTGTCATGTTTCCTGTTTATTTTGAAAGTCTTGTTTCCATATTCTATGTGCTTAGTTTACACTTCCCTGTGGCGTTATTATGTTCATTCTAGTCGGCTGTTTCCTCACGTATTTTTACTTCCCTGATCACCTCCTTTAGTCTTTGTGTTTCCTTTCAGTCTTTGTCAGATCATTTGTGTTACCACCCGTCTCGTCAAGGTTTTCTCGCGTTTTTTTCCCTGTTAATCTGCACCACACTGCAGCACAAAACCCTTGCCCCCTCCACCACCATTATTACCATGACCACCAAAACATAACTGTTTTAGGGCCCCCGCTAATGGGTCAACAAGTGACTTCTTCAATATTATCACTATTTTGCATTGCTCCATATTTGTTTGATAGCTTTTCAACAGTAACACTGATATAGCTTTTAACTTACTGTATTTTCCAACAGAATACAAATGACAAGCAAAGTTCTCTGGATCCAGATACATTGGAAAATGAGGGGGAGAAAGAGCAGGGAAAGATTTACCTTTAACTATTAGTAAACCAGAAACCTTTGATTCTGAGTTTAGACATATGTGGGCAAACATGGCAGCAACATCTTTAAAAAGATGCCCACTGTGAAGCACTGTTCATATTTAAGCCAGGGAATAAGGAACAGCCAGCAGCAGAGGAAGGTTTTGGCCAGGCCATTGACATCTGTCATCAGGTTCTCCATGTCTGGCAAGAGAAATGGCAACCACTGTTTTGAGCGGCTTTGTCCCAATTTCCCACAAACTAGTGGTGCAAGCTTCAAAGGATGTCATCCAGTGAAGACAATTTGGAGACAAACTTACCAGCAAGCTGAACTCCAGCCTTCTGGTCTTGGTTAATGTAAGTAATTCAGTGATAATCCAGACCCAGGCTGGGAATAGCATTCATCCATCCATCAATCTTCCACTTAACCAAAGACAAAAACTATTATGAACTACATAATATTGTTCACAGTTTGTGAACAAACTATCTTTTTGTTTATATAATATTGATGAGTTTCTATAGTCTTTGGATTTACAGGAAAGCTTTAGAACAAATGGTCTAAACATGATATAATTGTAAATGCATAGGTGTTATTATTAAGGAAGCACATTAATGTACCCTTTGCTAAAGTGGTTCTGTGCGTGTTATCATATGTGTTGCCAGAGAGGTTCATGCACCTTGAAACATCTTTTTCTAGAGCTTTCTGCCAGTCTTACTGTGTAGTTCTATACTCAACTTTCCCAAAGAGGCTCCAGTGTGTGGGAGAGCAGGATGAGTAATGTGTCTGTGTACCTAACCTGCTGTAGGGCATTCAAAAACCTGCCAGTAAATCTCTGTTCAACACTTTCTCCCACACACACACACACACACACACACACACACACACACACACACACACACACACACACACACCTGACCTTCAGATTTCACAGGGTTGACACAGTGTTTCCTGCAGTTCAGCTTTTACAGATATTTCTTACTTTTTTTCAATAGAATGCGCTATGCTTTATTGCTCCTGTGCAAAACCTGTCTCTTATTCACAGCAGTGAGCTATCATGACAGCAGGACTCCATACCACTCTAAAACAGAGCGACAGTATATATTTTCATATATAATGTTAGTAAAATAAATAACAGTATTTATAACATTCAAACCTACTGCCATATTTTTATTCTATACTCTTTTACAAAACATTTATCAGGCCTTTTCATCAGGTGAGAAAAAGGTTCGGGTGATATTGGACCGATCGGTTGATAGAGTGAGTTGTCTACCAATTGGAAGGTCAGTGACTTGAGCCCTGAGTCATCTAGTTGTCTACCAAGGCATCCTCAGATAAAATACTGAATCCTGATTTACCCCTGAAGCATCAATCACAGCATGACTGTGTGTGTGTTAGAAAGTGCTTAGGCGTAGATAAAAGGGGCATGTGTGTGTGTTTGGGTGAATGTTGAGGAAACCACTTTGCATGCTTAACTGTGTAGAAAGGCTCTATGAAAGTACCAGTCCATTTACCAGAGTTGAATTGCTTATAATAGGGAAAACACAGGTGTTACTAACAGAGATGGGCAGTAACGCGTTACTGTAATCCGATTACTTTTTTCAAGTAACGAGCAAAGTAAGGGATTACTATTGCAAAAAAGGTAGATTACTGTTACTTTCCCGTGAGCACGCTGCGTTACTGCGTTACTAAAACCGTGATTTTTTTGCGGGAGTGTCTCATGACAATGACAAGGATTACTTTTTGGGGGAAGTAATCAGTAATTAGTTACTGATTCTACCTGCCACTGATCAGAATCAGTGGCAGGTAGAGTTGAGAGTTCTGCTCACCCAGGGTAAGTACTGACCCAACTGACAAATGAGATAAGACTAGTATTTAAAAAAAAAAAGACAGCCGATGTTCTTCTTTCTATTAGTAGTTTGGGACTGAAGTAAGGGATTGAAGAGGATGTTTGGGGACACTGGCTGTTTTAATATTTTAAACAGACTTTTAGTGTTTTTAAGGATTTGTGCAGATTGTGTCTACTAGAATTTTATTTTTATAGTTATATTTTAATTTCTGTTGCCCCTGGCCATGACTGTTTTTATTCCTTGTTTTATTATAAATAAACAACATTGTAATATGGAAAACTAGGGTGACACTAGGGGGGGCAAGAGATTATTTTAGGGTGGCACATGCCATCATATGCCACAACAGTAGATGCAGTAGATGCGCCCCTGTGTTGGCTAATAAGAGTTAAAACTGTGTCCCTCCAGCAGATCCAATCTGGCACGTTTCCATCTGCCGGAGGGACACAGTAGGCTCTGCTGTGATTGGAGGTCAGGGTACTTGCAGCAGCTTTGATCCAATCCGGCGTTAGTTTTTCTAGAGCCAGAAGTGACGTCTTCTCCGCTCCTAGAACTTCCGCCTTGCACGTGTGTTTACAAGGAATGTGGCACCTTTAGGTTAAGAAAAGCTTGAAGAGCTTGCTCAGTGTAACCGTGTGTGTGCCGGCTAAAATATGGGAAAGTTAAATGTTGTGATATTGAGATATTTATCCCGAGATGATTTCCGAGTCCTTACTGCGGTAAGTACAAAGCTAACTGCTAATTCGGTCCCAGTTGGTTAGCCTGTGCTAAGCCAGAGCTTGGTCAGCTGGTTATTGCTCATTAATGAACTTTTACACATGGCACTGTTACAGCAGCCTGCGAGATGTTAATGTAGTTGTAATGAAGGCGAGCACACATACACAGGCATTCATAGTTCATGTCAGGTAAACGGAACATCGTTTCAGTGTACTCCTGTGGTTTAGTGACTGATGGTGGATTCACAAGACGCATATTTAAAACAATTAATTTCAAAATATGAGTGTCAGTGGTAGAAATATTCTGAGTTTGGGATCTGTCATCAGTAACAAACAAACCACTGGCGACATTGGTTGCCAAGCATACGTACTTGTCCTGTGCACACTAGCTCTGAAGAGTCGCTTCATCTGCATATGTATTAATCCTTGCTTTATCTACCTCATATCTGTAATGTGAAATTGCTGCTGCAGCACTTCAGTTGCCCTATAGGGATTTGTTTGTCATTGAGGCTAATATGTTCCTTGTGATATGTGTTAGACCATTAAAGCAGCTTTCTTCTGTAATTAGTGTTTGTTTTCAGTCTTTTAGGCACAAAATTAGGGTCCTGGGTTTTGCTGCATGCCCTCCTTCATTGATCTATGGATCATCGTGACCTATGACGTCTGCAAATGATATTATGAACTCTGTAGTGAAAGTAGGGAGCAGGTGGAAGAGAGTCTGGAGAGGTAGAGGTATAGGACAAGGAATGAATGTGAGTAGAAGCAAAATGGTGGGAACAGCTCTCCAGGTTAAGGGAAAGGGGAGGTTTACATTAAGACCTGCTATAATGTATGATTTGGAGATAGAGGCACTAAAAACAGACAGGAAGCTGAGCTGGAGGTGGCATACCTGAAGATACTAAGATTGTTGTTGGGAGTGACCAGGAAGGACAGGATTCGAAATAAGTACATCAAAGGGACAGCTCAGGCTGAGCAGTTTGGAGACCAAGGTGGTGAGGCAAACTTGATACATGTGCAGAGGGCTAATAGATATATTGAGCGAAGGATGTTGAATATGGAGTGGCCAGCCAGGAGGTAAAGAAGATGACCATAGAGTATGGCTCTAGTGAAGGAGGACAAGCAAAGATTGGTGAGTCAATGGAGGATGCTAGGAATAGGGTGAGATGGAGGCATATGATCTGTTGTGGTGACCCCTGAAGGAAGTAACTGGAAGAAGAATTTAACATGGGAATTTTAAGGACATAGACAGAAGGAATGAGCAAAGGCTGTTTTTCCCTTAAGATACATTACAACGCAGTTGTAATTTAATCTGTCAGCTCACTGGTGATGATAATTTTGATGATAATGATGATAATTTTTCACGCAGGTTGAGATGGGGATGAAAAACCATGAGATTGTTCCAGTAAGTCTTCTGTCTTCCATTGCAAGCCTCAAGCACGGTGGCTGCAACAAGATCCTCAGAGAGCTTGTGAAACACAAGCTCGTGGTCTATGAGCGCACCAAGAGTAAGAAAACTTACAAAAACACTAGCTTTGTCTCACAAGTTATGATGTAAGTGATTAGCTTTCTAACATGATGGTGTGTGTTGATCTCAGCTGTCCAGGGTTACAAGTTGAATTATGGAGGATATGACTACTTGGCCTTAAAGACTTTGTGCGCCAGAGAAATAGTCATTTCTGTTGGCAACCAAATGGGTGTTGGCAAAGAGTCGGGTAAGTGTTTTGTTTTTTAATTTATAATCATAATGTGTTTTCTTTCAGGTTTTCAGGCTTTTACCGTGAATCCTTTATGTGCTCATGTTTATATAAATATTTCTTCTTTCTGTTCACCTTGCATGTAGATATATATATTGTGGCAAGTCCAAGCGGAGAGCAGTATGCTCTGAAGCTGCACAGGTTGGGGCGTACATCTTTCAGGAATCTGAAGAACAAGAGAGATTACCACAAACATAGGAAGAACATGTCCTGGCTCTATCTCTCCCGCCTCTCTGCCATGAGGGAGTTTGCCTACATGAAGGTAATGAACCAAATGAGTGAGAGTCTGTTCTAGACCACTTACAAGTGTGATAGAAAAAACTGTTTTGTTGGAGGATTTTAATGTCTGTCTCCTCTTTAATCCCAGGCATTGTACGATCGAGGCTTTCCAGTTCCCAAACCTGTGGATTATAACAGACATGCTGTAGTGATGGAGCTCATCAATGGATATCCGCTGTATGTTAACAAGCCATTGATTTCCTCTTTTTATTTGTATATTAAAATAGAAATAAAGTACTGTTCCTACTGGGGGGGGGGGGGGGGTTTTCTTCCATAATTTGTGTGCATTGTCTCACTCTACTAGGTGTCAGGTTCATGAATTACAGGATCCATCAGCCCTGTACAGTGAGTTCATGGACCTCATAGTCAAACTGGCCAATCATGGCCTGATTCACGGAGATTTTAACGAGTTCAACCTCATGTTGGATGACCAGGACCACATAACAATGATTGACTTCCCTCAGATGGTGTCTACATCACACCCCAATGCTGAATGGTGGGTTTATTTGCTCGAGTTTTAAAGTTGGCAATTAAAAATATTAAAGCATACAACTTATAATTGTCCACTTTTACGACTCCTTTTTGTAGGTACTTTGATCGAGACGTCAAATGTATCCGCGACTTCTTTGCAAAGCGATTCAATTATGAAAGCGAGCTCTTTCCAACTTTCAAAGACATCAGGTAACTGCTTGTACATTATTTTAGTCAAAACATAACAAACATGTATGAATACAGGGAACTGAATGACATTTTAAATGGTAAATGTGGAGGTCAGACTCTGAAATGAAAAGCAGTTCTAACATGATCTCCTGTTTCTTTCCAAAGGCGGTCATATTCTCTAGATGTTGAAGTCTCAGCCAGTGGCTTTACGAAAGACATGGAGCGAGATGGTGCATTGCTACACCCAGCTGGACCTGAGGATGATGATGAGGAGGAGGACGACGATGACAATGACGACGAGGATGCCAAAGAGGCAACAGATGAGGAAAGAGAGGAGGCTGTGGACATGGAGGAATATAAACATGCAATGCTGGAACTGGAGGGATTACGAATCAGCGAAACATCTGCAGAGACACAAGATCAGGACGGTGAAAAGAGTAAGAACAAGGTTCAAGAGGATCAAGAGACTGAGACTGCATCTTCGCCTCCAGGTGATGAAGAAACAGAGAAGCAGTTAGATGAAGAATTGGAGGAAGCAGAGGATGAGTTCCCAGAGCTGGCAGACCTTTCTACCTCCAACAAGGAGTTTAAACCTTTCAGGTAAAAGTAGTGGATAGCCAACACAATAAAACCCCCAAAATGAAGATTATTCTTTGATGATTATGTACCACTATTAGATAAATGGTACTGCAGGAAAACGGCATATGGGAAATATAAATATTTGTGTTTTGTAATGTTCAAATAAGTCTGCAGCTGGCTAATAAAGCCCCAATCATAGCAGTCTAAAGACCAGTCACAGACCTTCTGGCAACCACTGGTTTGTAAATTTTGTTGTACCTGACAGGTTGGCGAGTAGTTGTGGGGGTTGCTGGTAATCTAAAATCAGTTGCTAAACCCTATTGACTCAGGGCTAGAGACTTGTCTGTGATCCCCTGGCAGCTGCCACTTGCTAGGGAAAAGGGTGTTTTCTGCAATCGGTCGGCAAGTGTTTGCTGGCACTCACTAGTCTGAAATCGGTTGTAAAGAGGTATAGTACTGCACTGAAACCTTCTTGTTATTGCTTTGGTCACTGCTACATTTACAAGTACTTTAGACAAAAGATGCCAAGTTTTTAATTCAGTTTTTTTTTTTTCTGAATTGTTAGTGAATTATAGAGACAGTGAATCAAATTTTATGCTAATTTGTGTCAAATTAGGCTGGTTTAATGAAGTATGTACATTACATTACAGTACATTTATGTGCTTTGCTATGATGTAATTTTTATCTCCCTGCAGAGATGCAGATAGTCTTCTACAAATTGTAGAGCACAGGAGGAAAAGGACAGACAGTGAGGCCACGATGGGAAGCACAGGGAGCTGCTCTACCATACCACCAGTAAGTATAACATAGATTTACACTGTTGACATATATGGTTGGCAGGGACACTCTGCTATTCTACCCAGTAACCAGAAACATGGTGACAGATTTGATATCTTCATCATTTGGAAGTTTCAGCCAACGCTGCAGCAGACACATTATACAATTTTGGGGAAAATCTTAAAATGTCCCGTAGGTGTTGCTAAAGAGCTTCAGTTTGTAAGAAGGTGAATTAACACAGAAACAACATGCCAGCACAGTGTTGTGTCTGACTTTCAGAGACAGGAGGTGAGTATATTCATCTGTTATGACCTGTTGTTGTTATCGTGTGTCCTGCAGGAGGTAATCCGTCAGAAGGTGCGGAGGCAGCTCACCAAACAGCAGAAGGCGGCGCAGAGGAGACGTCTACAGAAGGGTGAGGCCAACTTGGTAACCAAATCCAGGAGGGAAAACCAAAATAACATCAAGTCTAGCATGGAGACCAGCGAATTCTGGGGATAAAGAGAACAGCATTGATGAAATTCATGTTAACACCCCTTTTTTTTTTTTTTGGCTTTTTTAATTTTTTGTCTGAAGTTGTAAACACAATTAATAAATACTGTGTATTTATTCAAAAACTCAGCTTATTTGAATCATCACACAGAAATCAAAGTGGAGGTCACATAAAGTGAAAACTGTTTTGGATGCTGTTCTCATAAAATCTCTTGGTTTTCTTTTTGAACTTAAGTAAAATTTTGTTGCTTGCATACACAAATATGGACTGCTTAATTTAGCAAAACAGTATGATTAAACTATGGAAGTGTTTTTCTTATTAAATAAAGGCACTTGTTTTCACAAAACGCTTGTTATTTATCATTGTGTTAGTGCTTCATTTTTTGTGTGTGTGCTGATACCTACATGAGCTCTACAACAGATTGAACAATGTTAATTAGCTTCCTGTTACAGAGTCAAAGGTTCATGCTCAGTCTGGATGTGCCGCTTACGAAGTCACTAACGTGGACAGGGATTTAAAATTCAAATAGTGCACATTCATTGAGAGCACACACCAACGCATTAATCATGAAAAGGTGACGGAAATGGATGGGCTACATATTGAGGCAGTCCGAAGGAAGAAAAACGAAACACGTTTTTCTTCAAATTCAGTTAATTTATGCGTAGGAGGCTTTCAGAGAGCGTCTGAATTCACACATGAACAATGGCCTTTCATAGTGAACAGAGTGAGTGAAGCTCAGTGGGCCTGAATTTGCGCGTGAAGTCAAAAATATCCCACCCCCCACATATCCAAAAAAGGCCTGGGTAAAAATTTTCCCTGTAATCCTGAGTACGGGCATTTTTTTTTTAAGCTGGACCTCTTCACATAATTTCCTCTTCCTTTTTTTTAATTATAAAAAATCGTGGTTTCAACTTGGCTGCTGGGTCGAATTTAAACCGTCCAACTGTGCTCAAGGATTAGGCAGCTGCACAGTCCCAGGGGAGGGGCTCAGCATTCCAGCTCTGCACCTCTGTGTGTGTGCATGTACAAGACGACCGAGGGGCCCTCTGAGCTAATTGGCAGAGAGGGTGACAAAGGTGGTCTGCTTCAAAAGAGAAGCCCTGGCGAGATGGTCAAACAGACGAGGAGGAGGGGGATTTGGGGAGGTGGAGAAAGGGGAGTGGAGGTTCCTTCTAATTTTGAGCCATGGTGACGGTGGTGGCTACTCAGTTACTACTCTACTTAGCTACTCAGAGTCAGACGTGCTGTTTTGGTGGATCATTTTAATAAGAGAATGGTCTGAACGTGTTTGAGGCAGCAGGAACTAAATGCTGAGAGAAGATGAGTGACGTGAAAGTGGAGGAGAGCATCATGTCGTACTTATCACAGACTGAGACTGGCGCCGGCCCCAAAGACTGTGAGTAGCCAAGAAACTTTGTGACAAACTTACAGGTTAGTTTCAACAGCAAAGAAGATATTAAAGCACAGCTACAAGTCTTACTGCTTAACAGTGGTTTTTACCACTAGCAAGGCAATAATGCATCACATTAAAAGAAAGTCAGGGGAGTGTTTCATTGTTTTACTTTGTAACATTTCCTCTAAAGCTCAAATAAATGCAAGTTAAGTTCTCCCTGTTGCCATAAATGGCCCTAAAGTGACTTTCCTGCCACGAAGTAAAGGACTCTGGGAACATTTAAACCCATTTCTGGGTCAGAGTGAGCTCAAAAGTGTTCGGAAATGCTGATATTGTTAAGTGGTGAGGTGCTTCCCTTCAGTTCCCGAGCCTACTCAAATATAAGCTGTCTGGGTATGGCAGATAAACACAGATGTCTGATTTCTATTTTTAAGTCAAAATTTCTGCTTAGCAAGTGTGATGACACAGGAGAGTTAGCAGAATGATATAAGGGAACCCCAGAAAGATGAATAACATCTCCTTGATACAAACACAAGAATTCCTAACAGTGGCCTTTCACAAACATTTTCAATCTTCGTGCTGACATGCATGTATGTGCAGTGAACGTGGTGGCCATTCTTCATAACTTCTGGGAGCAGAAGCAGCTGAATGGTTCCTCCAGTGACTCAGATGGTTTTGGTGGGAAAGGAGCTGGTCAGACAGAGAGCCTGCTGTTGTACGAATCTGCACCTTCTCCTGGTCCTCCGTACGTCTGCTATGTCACGCTTCCTGGAGGAAGCTGTTTTGGTAACTATAAGGTGTGTTTGACATCAACAGTGCTCTAACAACACTTTCATCTAATGTGCTCATATGAATAAACAGCTGTTATCCTTAAAGCCCTACAGGAAATATACCACTATATGCTAAAGGTTGAGTACATAAATAACAGAATTAGAGCAAGTAATAGTAATAACCAGTATTAACTTATGCTACATTATCACTTGTTTAACTTTTTAATAATATTACAAAATTGCTTTGCACCAGCACAATTCAACAAAATTACCAGCAAATAAAAGCCATAGCAAGCTTTTATACAAAATGTTATTCTTTTGGTTTTATAGAAGTGTTATAGAATCAAATTTCACATTGTCACACTGACTTTAAAAGTCGTTTTAAAATGATGTTGTTCAGTTTAAATCTCATGATGCTTCTCAATGGGCTCATTGTGATTCAGACAGCAGCCCCCAGCTCAGAGGCAGCATATGATTGGGTATCTGTGAATTCCTAATCTCAATAGTGATGTGAGTTCAGATCCCATGATTAGCTGCAGTCAAGTGTAAAATTATCAAAAAAAATACAAGACTGGGTGCCCACTTACAGACATGTGGACGCAGCCTGAGGCCCGTACACTCCTTTTGACGCACTTTGCTGGTTTTCTGCTCATACTCAGGTGTGTGAAACTCAAGCAGAAGCTCGGAGGGACGCGGCTCGCGTGGCTCTGATGAACTCACTTGTGAATGAGTTGCCATGTCGACGCATTGACCCTGAGTTCATCGCTCATAGTTTGCGTCAGGCGGCCAGAGACAGTGCTGTATGTGTAAGCTAGTTCAAACACACATCATTACAACTTGTATGTCTCAGTATTAACAGGCACTGTGATGCGTTTAAAGGTTTCTGTAGAAGAAGCATGTGATTCGGGTACCAGTATAGGAACCTACAGTTTGCTGCTTCACTCCTACATTGGAAGGAGCATGCTGGAGTTCCAGGTAAAGAACAAAGAAACATTTTTTTCTTTTGCTTTACATAAATATGGCTTCATGACTAGACAGATTGAAAGATCCCAAGCATTACACTTACAGTGTAAAGTGCCACTTTGCACTATAAATAGAGTGTTTATAATAACACCCACAATTTAAGTATCAACAGTTTATAAGGCAAACATAAAAAAAAAAAAATTGCCACCCCGTGGGTGGCAATTCTGCCCTTCCTTGGAATCGTTTACCCCTCTGGTCTGCTCTTACATATCTCTCAGACCCTGGCAGAGACATGTGTTATTAAACACCTAATATTTCTACCTTTTGTATAAATAAGCACATGCCTGCAGACAGAGGGGTTATTAGTAGAAGGAAATGGGGTCATTATCATTCCTGCTAAAACTCAACTCATAGAGATGGAGCGTGTCCAAGTAATACACACACTATCCACATGCGCATGGGCTGAAATGTAGTCACACTTGTGCACAGGTCTGCACGCAGCATTGAATATAAGCTTTGCAGCTGTCACTAGAATGTATAATTTATAATTGCAGTTAATGCAGGAGGTGTCAAATGGTTTCGTACTGCAGCAGAATTGTAAACAGAGCAGCAGGTACAACACGGACGTCAACCTGAAACAACTTGGGTGTATAATTTTCCATCTGCGTCTAATTATGTTGGTTTAAGTTAATGTATGGACTCTCTGTTTAACAGTAATGTCACTAGTTTCCCAACACATGGCAGCTGTTCACCCAGTTGGTGTTTTATAAATCGAGGTGAAACATACCTTGTGCTTGAGGATTTGTGATAGTTATGTCAAACCAACCACTTACATGTAATAAATATTCATATTTTTGTCTTTGTCAGACTTACAACACTAATCTGGTTTGTTAGGTTTAACTCATTACTCGTGGAGCTGCATTAAACTTTCCTTTCTGACTGTGTTTCTTTCTCAACCTCATCTTTCTGTAGGAGATGATGACAATTTTCCAGTTGTTGCACTGGAACGGGACTCTGAAAGCTCTGAGGGAAAGGCAGTGCTCTCGACAGGTATGGGTCCTGCTTGATTAAGTGTCAGCGTCTCCGTATCTATGAAGTGATGATGGCCTATTTTCTCTCCTCCATCTCAGAGTGTGATTAGATATTACTCTCAGCGAGGACTTGATGAGTACGTGCGCAGCAATATGGCTCTGGATTGGCTCGGACGGGAGCAGAGATCACCGGGTCTCATCAGAGCTGAGTTGCAGGTGGCACAGAGGGAGCTAGTGTTGGCCCGGCGTCGAGGCGTAGAGCTGCGCTTCTACAAGGAAAAGACAGAGATCCTTAGCTTGGCTCTCAGCCAAGCATACATTCACCACACACCTGAGGTCTTCAGCCATTCACTGAGTCGCAAATACAAGCAAGAGCACCTGCCTTTAGACACATTTTACAGCCAGGACACAGAAGCCCAGAGAGCCCAGCCCTTAAGCCATTTGCCACCGGTCCATAAAAACACACAGCAAACAGTCTGTGAAGCCTCTGGACTCTCTGATAGTCCTTCACCATGCTCAGAGCAAACATTTGAGCCTTTAGATGACTTTGAATAAACTGAATCACAAAGTAGAGGATGGGCGAAATATATTGCCATTTAACTCTATACCTCCTAAAGGCCCACTAGGATTAACCATGAAGCTCTTTTCTGAAGTGTTTTCTGTCATATTTGACACATGAGAAGTTAGTGAGGGTATTCTTTGTCTATGCAGCTACCTTTGGAAAAAATCTGCTACATCTACATTTGCTACACAGAAGGCAACTAGAATGTTTTTTGTCAGCATGACTGAGAGTTTAAAAAGAGTTTTTACAAAATTGGGTTGAGGTGTTATTATGATGCCCAACCATTATTAACATACTGTTTAGTTTGTGACTATAAAAGTATGGCTCACTGTAATGTATAAGCAGCTTTAACAACAATAAATATAGCATTCAAGTGATTTACATTAAATAGTAGAAAACCTAATTACATTTTTAACGTGGACCTCAGTTTTTTATTTGTTTTTGTTTTTTTATGAAGAGCACTCTGTCACTGTCCTACATTTTATTTATGCACATTCTTGTAGCAATGTAGCATGCACAGTCACAAAAAAGAGCATTTTCATAGCACTCTATGCAGTCCTACCTAAAGCACCTCTAGCAGCAGTAACTTGACTTTATCAGTCTTTTTTTTACAACTTTGTTTCAGTTCATTTAGGTTTGTTAGCATTTGTTATCCACAGCTCTCTTGAAGTCCCCCTGCAGTATTTCAATCAGGTTTAGGTCTGGACTTTGACTCGGCCACTAAACACATTGATTCTTTCCTTTTTCAGCTATTCTGTTGTAGATTTGCTGTTGTGCTTGGAATCATTGTCCTGGCACGTGACACAATTTGATCAAAGTTTTAGAGTTCATGGTGGACTCAGGGACTGCAAGGTGCCTAGGTCCTGTGACTGCAAAACAAGCTTAAACTATCACCCTTCCACCACTGTGGTGACAGTTGTGTTTATGCTGATATGTTGCGCTTGGGCTTTGCCAAATGTAGTGCTACGCATTATGAACAAATAGCTCCACCTTGGACTCATCTCTCAAGAAGATTTGATGCAACTTTGCAAACCTAAGCTGTGCTGTCATGTTCTTTTTAGACAGAATAGGCTTTCCCCTGGCAAACTTTCCAAACAACTTATACTCTTTCTGTCTTTCTTTAATTGTAACACTGAACATACTGAGGCCAGTGGAGTCTTTCTGTTTGTCAGTTAATCAAATGCATTTGATTAACAGCACCTGGCTGCCGCTCACCCTTTTAGTTCCTATGGAAGCAGTCAGGTGTCCTTAGTTTTTCACGGGAAATCATAGACTGCTTAGACACTCTTTTTCACATGACTGTATGTAAACTTGTTCTCCCTGCTTCACTCCTCCCTGCATGTCTAGGCTGCCATGTAATGTGTCAGGTTTTTTTTTTAAGAACAGTGAAAGATCCTGACCTCTTACATGTTATTTGATTGTTTTACATTGGTAAAGGACACATAGCAAATGCATAGTTCAGGGGAAACATTAATTTCGTCATTTTAAAAGTACATTTCAAAATGAATGTTTTTTTCTGCCCTCATAACCTGTGGCTTTTTTTGTTTGGTTGGTTTTTTTAAACATCCTATGTGTCATTTCAGACTGTGATAATTTGATTATGTCATAGTGCATTAGTCAAATTTTAGATTTTAAGTATGTTGATGGAGGAAATTATGCAGCGATTCCACTAACTTGCAGGTAAAGACATTTTTGACTTTCTAGTGAGTGAAAATAATTATCTAAGGCAGGAGTGTCACACGTACAGCCAGTGGACCACATCTGGCCCGCCAGAGAATTTCATATGTCTAATATCAATGGCCCGTCAGTATGCAGGAGCAGGCAGGGGTGAGACTTTACATTGATAGGCACACCATGGAAAGACAGACTGTCATCATACCATTATGCGAAACAAGGAATAGGGACTGATGTTCAGTCGTATAGGCCAGGTACACAAGGAGACCGAAGTTGGATTTAAATGCAAGGGTGTCGGGAAAAGGTGAAGAAACGAGCGAAGACCAGTGGTGTGCGATACTGTAAATTTAGGTATTGATGATACCAAATAAATAGAGGGCCAGTATTGCCAATACCAATACTGATACCGATACTTTTAACTTATAAAGGCAGCTTATGTAGGGAAGAGTGCCATGTAATGATTTATGAGATCAATCATGATGAATTTGCAAATTCTGATTTTAACTACAACTAAATCACTGTGAACAATTAGTTAACACAACAAAACACACCCCTCAGCTTTTCATATATTTTGAAACTGGGTTTATTGAGACCTGGAATGTAAATGTTTATGATTTATGATTAAGCTGATGATCAATAATGGGTCAATGACTCTCCTAGGGACACTCCCAATAAGGCTTAAAAATCTGGGACTCTTCACCAACTGCTCTTAGGATTAAAGAAGCTTCTTGGACAAGAGATGAAATATCTTCAAGAAACTTAAAGAAGTCCAGTCGCTTTTCTTTCCAAGTTCCTTAGATTATTTATAAAGCACTTTGGGTCCTCTTCTGTTGTTTAAATGTGTTATAGGATATAAATAAAATAGACATGACACTCACTTTCAGATATTTTTCATAGTGCATGTTTGAGGTATATTAATTTATTTCCTAAAAAATGATCTATTTAACACAATTAAGTGGGCTACATGCTGAACTTAAAGGATTGAAACAAAGTATCGATTCTATTACGATAATATAGATCTGATACCAATACCAGCATTGGTATCTTTTATCGATATCTGGATCGATCTGCCTATCTCTAGCAAAAACGTAAAATAATCAGCAACTGGCTGTATTTCAATGATATCGGAGACTGCAAAGCTGAGTGCAGAATTTTAAAAAATTCAGAGCTGGATACAATGATACCCGTTTTTATTTTTAGCCATTTTCCATTGTGGAGGGCTAAAGGTTTTACACTTGTCCATACCTTAAACCTCACGTGTTGTCCCTAGTAGTAAATGCATAAAAATAAGGCTTTTAGGAAAACACTTAATAAACATTTGCTGCCTTGAAAAAGACTCAATTTACATTGCAGTAGTATGAATATTACATAAAATAAACTATATACAAGGTGTCTTTGAACAGGAGCGATTCATGTCTGCATGTAGCTTAGAGCCATTTGGCGCAGTGTCTTACAGTTTCTTACAGTTGAAGTCTAAAGAGTCGTGCTGACACGATTCTTTGTTTGTCACAGCAGATTTTTCTTTATCGTGTAGAAAAACAGTTAAATATGTAACTTCTTTATACTGACAGAAAGGGGAGTTTCACTGGTCGGGCCGCGATGTAAAATGAGTTTGACACCCGTCACTAAAGTATGAACATTTGACAGAAAATCGTCTTTGCCTATTAGGTTTGGCCTATCTACTACTCCGTAGAGAGGTGGAGCAGTCACGTGATCAGAGATTTTGATCGAGGAGTTCCTGGAACAAACAAAACAAACTGCAGCCTGGCAGCGGACGTGGCTGTCACTGCGTCTCACTCTCTGGGACGAGTGGAAATTTGATTTCTTATTATGTGAGCAGCAGCACGGAAAACCGAGAGCCGCTGGTAAATAAACAACTCAATAGAAACACCGCCTAACGGGCGAGTGGCTCGGCGTTAGCGTAGCTTAGCCTTCGTACAGTGTCACCAACTGTACCTCCGTGGGGCTTCGTGGTTTCGTTTTCCCCAAAATGTGCTGTCTGAATATTTTGTTCACGCTAGGTGGCCTGCTAATCTTGATATTCTCCGCAGATGAATCCTGTCAACGGAATATAAAAGTGTGTTTTGTTTACAGTCAGTGACTGTGTTTATCTTGTCAGCACAACCAGCCACGGGGTGCTTATCACAGGAAATACCTCGCTGTCTGTTCCAGCTAATGGTCGCCTGTTGTTTTTGGTATATTTAGATCACCTATAATGACTGCTCAGCTGATCAGCGGTTTTCAGGTGATCGGCATCATTTCCACCAGGAAACTCCTCAGTCAGCTGTTTGTGAGAGTGATCTGAGCTGTAAAAACAGCTGATGCGGACACGAACAGACACTAAAAATGGAGGCTGTGAGACCAAAGAAGAACAAAGCAAAGGCCAGCGGGAAATCTCAGGTGATTAAACCAAGTACCTTACAGGTATTCTTTACCTTCTTCTCTTTTCATGAGGGAATGAAGGGCCTTCAACGTATAAACGTCCCAAACAGAGTGAACACCCCAGTAAAATACATTTCTCTTCACATGTAGGGACAGTTGCAGGTATCCACTTCGATACAGACAGGTGACAAGAATGAAAGTATTGAACCCGTGAACCATCTAGAGAGGGGATCTGCTGCTTTCCCTTGACAGTTTATAATCACTCATCATGGGCATGATTGTCATTGTAGTTTTGAGCTTTTGTTTGTTTTTTGTTTTTTCGAACTGTTCTTTTTCAGGTTTGATGATTGTACAGAATACATCTTAAATGAGTTTAGAAAAAATCAAGAATTAGGTACACACACTTGAATTTATTTTAGATTTTCACTAATCCACAGAATGTCGAAATTTTACATACAGGCTCTTACATATCCAAATAATATTAGCAAATTACACCTCTACCAGACACTTTTTGTGCCTGTCAACAAAGATTCTGGGATAATTCTGGTTGAATATTTGACCACTCTTCTTGGCAGAATTGGTAGAGTTCATTTAAGTTACCTAGTTTCCTGTTCTTTTAAGCTTAGTCCACACATTTTCAGTAAGGTCAAGTTTGGGGCTTTTGGGAGCCAATTCCAGAAGCTTAATATTAACCTGCTTTATCCATTCTAAAACAAATTTGGATGTGTATTTGGGATCATTGTCCATTTGGAACACCCAGCATTGTCCAAGTTTCAGCCATCTAGCTGTCGATTTGAGATGAAGTTGAAGTATATTGAAGTGGTCCTCCTTCATTATTCCATCCACTTTGTGCAATGTACCAGTACCACTGGCAGCAAAACAGCCCCAGAGCATGATGCTACCTCCACAAGACTTGACAGTTGATACAGTGTTCTTCAGGTCGAAAGCTTCACCTTGACTTCTCCAAACATACCTCTTGTCATGTTGTCCAAATAAGTCAATTTTGTCTCATCTTACTTTAAAACCAGAGAGCATTTGGCCTCTCCATGTAGGCAGCTACAAATTTCAGTTGATCTTGAAGGTGTCGATTTTAGAACAGGAGCTTCTTTCTTGGTCGGCACCCTCGCAATGACAATGTAAAACTCACTTCACTGTGGACAGTGACACTAGTGTTCTAACACTTTCCCATTCATGGCAGAGCCACGTGAGTTTTGGTGGTTCCTGGGTTGTTGCTGAACATGCAATTTCCTGCCATCTGAGGGTAAAACAAATCACAAAGCAAAGAGGAACTATCAGTTATAGTCAGTCATGATCACTAGCGAGAAGTTGAGAAGCCATGGCTTTGTCAAATTAAAAGACACTGTAGAATCTTCAGCACCAGTTGTTAAAAGATTTAAGTGAATGTATGCATGTAAATGGTAAATGGACTGATTCTTATATAGCGCTTTTCTACTCTCCCGGAGTACTCAAAGCGCTGCATACAACATGCCTCATTCACCCATTCACACCCACTCATGCAAGCACTTCTAAACGCAAGTGCAAACTATAACTACATTCACACTTACTGTCATTCCCAAATGACAGTAACCCCATCCATGGAACCAGAGAGGTTCAGTAAATTGGTTTGATTATTTTGTAAATGATGTGAGTCATATGCTGTGGTTTTTTGCAGTGGCCAGGTCTCATCCCTGTTAAACCTTGTTGGGAGATTTTAAACTGAAAACTGAAATATTAGACACTCTGCCCCAGTCACCAAAACACCACACGAGTAGCTATCCTATGAAAAAACAGTTTGATCCCTGCTTGATCCTCCCAGAGACTTGGAGCATGTACCAATGCAAGTTGAAGCTGTTGTGAAGGCACTTTGTTTTTCCTTTTTCTTTTTTTTTTCTTTCAGTCTGTGTACTTTTATTCTTTAGAGACTGATAATAAATCAAATGACTTGCAAAACACATAAATTTAACATACCACCATGATCCAAACAACAAAAATATCCATGATTACAAATGCAGATTATTTTTTGGCACATTCATAACAGTGTTTGTTCTGTACTCACATGACTATGGTCACATGTAAAAAGCTGTTACACAAACTTGGTTGTCCTCCAAGGAGAAATTGATGTGTCATTGTTGATTTTTTTTTTCTTTTTCTTTTTTTTTTTTTGCACACAGCTGGTCAGGAAGCAGAAGCAGGCAGAGGAAGACAAAAGAGCCCCAGCTCCCTCAGCTGTACCTGAGGCCTCCACTTCTGACTTCACTGAGATCCCCCTGAGTCTGCCCTATCAGGAAAAGGAGGAGGAGGAGGAGGAGAATAAGCTAGAAACTGTTCAGAGTCCTGAAGCCACAGCACAGTCATCAGACCTGCCCTCTGAGAAGCAACAGGCAGAAAACACAGCATCATTGCTGAGTAAGACTCTACAGCCAAGTCTGAACTCATCAACAGTGACATCACAGGTCACAGCGCAAGAGTCCAAAAAGGAGGAAGAGGAGGCTGATGTGCAGGAAGCTCAGGGGGCTGGGCTTAAAATTGTGCCACAAACCACTGAGCTTGAAAAGGATGAACAGTCATGGAATCAGCTGTGTGTTTTAACTCAGTTTGAAGCTTCAAATGTCCCAAGTGCCCCAGCACTGTATCCGTCTCTTCCTACACTAGAAGAAGGTTCAGTGATACAGTTCTGTGGGGAAGCTGTGGAAACATGTGGAAAGGAACCTGCAGTTTTGGCACTTCCTGAGCAGGAATCTTCTCCTCCAAGTTTGCGGCCTTTGGAGTCCGTGGCCGACCTTTCTCGGAGCAAACTCTACCCAGAATTACCCAAAACAGCTTTAGAGGTTCAGGTGATCTAATGTACCATGAGATCAAATTTATTGCTAATGCTGAGTTTTATTTACAATAAAATGGTCTGTATTACTGTATTATTTAATCTTTTTGCTCTGTAGCCGTTCTCACTGGAGCAGCTGAGTGTTTGGGAGCCAGGCGGAGGGTTGCGAACATGGCTGGAGGGGGTTGAGGTTTGTGCAGCACAGTTTTGTGCTCTGGCGCGGCAGGAGAAACACGAACTGACTGAACTGTTGCAGAACTACTGGCGCTGCCGCAGACAGCTGACCCAGTCGCACACACAGCTTCACACACAGTCATCTGAGTGCAAAAGCACACAGAATCGTCTGTGGAGCTTCAGAGATGAACAGCTCACACTTCAGGTGTGTTTTACAAAACATCTATAGTACAGAAAGATCAAATGTCCCACTATTGCATTCCCACTTATAATTTCTATCCTACAGGGTGTGTGTGCAGACCAGACAAAGGTATGTGGGTATCACCGCTTCCAGCAGGCAGAGTTTAGTGAGAGTGTGCAGGCTGAGCTGAGAAGACTGTTTGAAGCTTGCAGTGAGCTGCTCCATCAAAAGGTCGTGCTGCATGCGTACACCACTCTGCTGTCACGCCTGCAGGTGGAATCATACCTGTACAGTCTTATAAAAGGTGGGAAGAATTATTTTACCTGTACTTCTGATATTACTAGTGTAAAATGTATGTGTTACATCAGTTTTGTCTGTTGCTGTCTCAGATTTTCAGTTAGATGGCCAAACACAGCCGTGTTCTCTCCAACCTCTGAAAGAGGCCATCAGCGTCCTGTTTAGTTTCACACGAAGAGTCCTTGATGACACACAGTTCCAGTCAGACATCCATCACTGGCTTGAGAGATTGGTATACACACAAACCCCAGACCATTTTTCAAACTTACTGCCCCAGTGGTCAAGGCAATTTGTTGTTGCAATCCTTCATGTGTTCCTGGTCTATTCTCCAGGTCGCCGTCCTGCTGCATGTTGGAGGGTCAGGGGAGCACCTGTACCTCCTGTGCCATCTTCTGTGCTGTCCTGCTGGGGTGGGAAAGTGGGCTGCACACTTCCTTCAGGTTAGTTAGGAACACACGCCTGTCATTTATCATTTTATCACATCAATTGCTATACATACAGAGGAGTAGAGTTCTTCTTTATTATCTTACCCAGATCCAAGTTTGGGGGAACACCTCTGGAGTTCAGCAATTTATGCAAGCTCTGGCCATTCTAATGTCACCTGCCAGGTAAGAATGCAAGTCTCTACATGAGTTTCTTCTTTTCACCCACTGACTGTGGGCTATACACTGCAAATTATGCTTTTGGCTTTCATGAGAATCCAGGTCATCTTTTTAAGGGCCAACAGTCTAAGATCTCAGAATGTGTAGCTTTTTTTTTGCTTGTTTTGACTCAGACATCGTGCAGAGTTCCTGGGCCACATGAAGCCGTGTGAGAGCCAGAGCTCAGGTGCTTCTGGACAAGAATCTGGCAACTGGACCTTAGTGGATGAAGGTGGAGAGGAGGTAAGTTTATTAATGTAACAATTTCATTTTGAAGAAAGAGGCACAGTTCACACTTCTTTTTGCAATAAACAACAACAACAGTGAATCATTTAAAGTACGAGGTGCAAGTTAACCATTTCAGATGTACATTTGTACCATAGAAATTGTAAACATGGCATGGCAATAAAAAGAAAATAGTTTTTATATCAAAAAGTGATCCAAATGAGTGAATATAACAGGGAATGCTAGTGCTTTGTGAGCTAAATTGGTTTCCCTGTAAGAAAAACAAAAGGAAATTTATATTTTTTAATTTAACGTCTCATGCAGTATTGTTAGCTTATTTGTGAAAATAAAATGTAAAATTATTATATAAAATATCATTCAGAAGCAACTGTAAATAAATGTAGGTACATTAACTCCTCACTGACTATTGTCTGCCCCGTAGATGGTTCCTTGGTGCCCTCTAGGTGAAATGTGGCCAGTTTTGGTGCATACATGCTTAAAAAATAAGAGAAAGCACCTTCATCCTCTTTTATTTTTAAGGTTTTATGTATCAGAACACATAAAAAAAAATTACAGGAAGTCAGCAGGTCGTAAAATTAGCACTCTTGTTCAGATGTAGCTCTACAAACCTCAGCCATCCTGCTCTTTTTTTAGAGAGGAAACGCTTTCCTCCGTAAACACTCCATGCCTGTTCAGTCTTCTCGTTGTACTGTCATGAACTTTCTTACTGAATAATGATGGACTTCTTTTCCCAGGTTAATTAGTAGAAACAAGTCCTTTTTTCTTTTCTTTTTTTTTTTAATCAATGCTGACGTCTTTCCTCCTTGACATTGTGTTAACACACCTGAACGCTCCAGACCAGCAAACTGCCAGAACTTTTGTTTTTATGAAGGTGCTCATACTTGCCGATGATCAGTTAATCAAGTGCATTTGATTAGCAGGACCTGACTGCTACTTACCCTTTCAATTCCTGTGGAAGCAGTGAGGGTCTGCTTGATATTTTTAGACACTGCTTCTCCATTTTAGCTTTGGTTTTGTTAAATAAACAATGACATGGTGTAGTGGGTCATCTGAGGTTGTATTTATCTTATTTTAGGACCTGCTAAGCAACAGGTCTTAAAATCAGATACATTTTCTATTATGTCTTGATAGATAAAATGTTAGACGTTAAAGAGGGTGTGCTTTATTTGTACCAAGAGTAAACAGCATCTGTTTACACATTTATTGGAAATAACCAATATGTTTTTGAGGAGAAGCATCAAAATGTTGTAGTCTCTGAAAATAGGGTCTCTTTTTCTTGTTTTCTTTCACCAGTTATGATGCAGGCGGTAATAAATATTCAGTCTGCTTGTTTGTAAAGAAGAGCTGTCACAGATTGTAAATTTGTAGAGAGTGCTTTTTAAAACAAAATGTTCTGGTCTGTCTTCTGATCTTGAGTCACATTAATGATCTGCGGAGAAATTGTGCTAAATGAACACCTATGACCATTTAAATAGCAGTCTGCTGGCTTAAAACCACAACTGCTGCTAGTACTAATGTGTTGCCTAGGAACTGTGGTGTTTTCAAAGCTTTTAAGAGTCACATTATTTTAAAAAACACATTTGTGATTTTTTTCAACATGTTATTACTGTGTACTGTTAAAAAAAAAAGCAAGTAGCTTCTGCTTTATATTTTGCCAAAAAAACAAAAATTTAAAAATGCCAGTCGTAGCATATTGCAAATACACGCAACATTTAGTAAGTCGGCCCCTAACGACATTGTTGTCTTCTGTGTTTAGGATGAGGACCCAGAAACCAGCTGGTTGCTACTATGTGAGGAAGATCTGATTTTATTGATTACCCAGTTCCCCTTCCAGCAGCTCTACTCATACATGCTTGGGATGAGCAAGCAGGGTAAGAGAGTCAGTCTGACCCATCTGTCTGTTAGTTTGTTTGACTCACGGTGTGAACTAACAGGTGCGTCGGTCCCCAGGTGTGTATGAGCCCCAGGCCTGCTCCAGTCAGAAGATGATGCGGGTGTTTGCTTTCGCTTCCTCGCTCATTGAAATTCTCGCTCTCGGTCTACAAACCTATAACAGATCCCGATACAGACAGCTAGTCAAACGAATAGGGCACATCATACGGTCAGTTCGCCAAGCACATAAGCAGCTTCTATGTCCTGACACTTCTCAGGCCATATCACAAAGTCAGAGGATGCATTAATAAAATGTTATGTTTGGCTCTCCCCCAGAATGACAGTTTGCTATGTGAGTGATCACTGGGCCCAGTACGTGAGTGTGACTGATGCCGCTGGATCTAGCTCTCAAGTACACTCTCTGTCTTTGGAAAAACTGCAGTTAGAATATGATCATCTTTTCCTCCGAGCTGTTTTACATGTACTCAGAAACAAAAGGTGAGGAGTTAGCCTCAAGTTTCCATTTTAACTGGGAGCAATTTACTTTACAGACTTTGATATTTGATATTTATTTTGTGTGTTCATCCTCTACAGGTTGGGCATTTGGCTGTTTATGTCTGAGATGCCATATGGGACTTTGTCCAGCTCCATGCTCTGGAAGATCCTTTATGTTATGCAGAGTGCAGAGACTGCAGGGCTAGAAACACTCAGCACAGCTGGTGACACATACTCCTGCGTTCAGGCTCTCAGAGGTACAATTAAACACACATAAGGTACACAAAATTTTAGCTTTCACATCCTTAAAACTTGCCTGTTGAATATGTTAATGCTCAGAAGTGTCCACTCAGTTTCATCATCATATTAAAAAGGAACTTTTTAAAATATCCCAAAAACATTCAATTTGAGCTTTGAACAAACTTTTTAAACTCATTTTCTATTGTACTTCTTTCCTGGATCTAAAGTTACATCATGTCGGTCTTCTTAGTCTGGAGTTGTCATTGTGATTTTATTTTTTCTCTCGGATACAGACCCACAGCACCAGGAGAGTTTTGAACAGTGGCTGTGTGAGGTGAACAGCTCTGACGGCATCTCGCTCCTCACTGCATTAGCACAAATGGCGACACCCACTCAGCACTCTGACTCAAAATTCATCACCACTATAACTCTCCTGATTTACCAGGTAGGGGGGGGTAATTTTTCTGAAACTAGTATCAACTTTGTAACACAACACAATTCATCATCCCTGATTAGGATCTGTACTGTCTCTGCCTGACATCCATTTCCTCATTTTTGCTTCAGGTCTCTTATGTGAGTGTGTCCACCAGAGAAACCTACTCCAAGGTGGGGAGGGAGCTACTGGCCGCTATAGCAGCAGCCCACCCATATGTTATCTCGGTGCTCCTTGAGAAACTGAGGGACACCATACAGACTGTGGGAATGGTTGGTATTGTGATTCCATATTAAAGGTTTTAGCTGTACATAGTTTTTAGTCATCAAATGTTTAATTTGATCCATGTGACACTCGTGTGTTTTTATTTGCATGTTTCGTTTGTGTGTAGGTGGCTTTGTACTTGTGTAAAGAGCTGCCTCTGAGTCTTTGGCAGCCACGGCAAGAAGAAATATGCGTGATTGGAGCGTGGCTCCTTCAGCATCCTCTGTCAGCTGTAGAGAACCGGCTGGCCTGTGTCATCCTCGAGGGTCTGAACTGGGGGTTCAACACTCAGGTAGAGAGGATGTTTTAGACTCCTGACAGTGCATTTGTGAGTTTGTCACTACCAACCTTCACTAACCTTGTTTCCTTATGTAGGATGGCTCTTTGTTCCTGCCTTCAATTCTCCACAATGAGGTGGCACTGCTGGTGGCTGAAGCCTATCAGAAGTACCTTACAGACAAACCATACAGTGGGCTCATATCAGAGGGAATCAAACAGGTGACACATTTACACTTGCCTCACATCTGCTGATGTCTTTAATGCTTATTTCTGCATTACACATCATTCTCTCTCTTTCTATCTCATTTCAGGTCTCTTACCTTGCAAGTGTCCTTCGTTTGGGCGTATCTCCTGAAGCATCCTTTAGTCAGTGGGCATGGCAGCTGCTGCTGAGGCTGAAGCTTCATGGCAATTCTCAGAACCCTAAAGGAGCCTGGGTAGTCCCTGCTTTGGCATCCAACCCACCTCCAGAGCTTACACACTCTCCTAGCATGCACTCTGTTCTGAGGGCTGTAAAAGCAGGCATACCGATTGGATGCTACCTGTCCATTGCAATGACAACTGTGGGACATAGGTTTGTATTCACACACTAGGAGAACATTTACGGCTGACTTACACATTGTGGATGATTGAACTGGTTAGAGATGGGTGTAGTTTTTGGAAAACTCAGCCTTATTTTACCCAAGAAAGGCAAAAACAATTTGAAAATAATTGATTGATTGATCAATTGATTTATAATACTTTATTCATCCCGAGGGAAATTGGGTTAAGGCTGCCAGCCGTGCCAGCGCCATCTTACCCTTCCGACCATACTTACATTACACAAACATCACATGGGGAAGACAGGTCAGAGAGGTATAACAATGGAAAATGCACAACATGAGGAATACAAAGTAGGATGAAATAATTTAACACAATTTGACATACAAATATTCATCAATTAATGTTGCAAATAGAACTCTTGCTTTTCAGCAAAAGTGTATCAGAGGTTAATATAGCTACAGTATATTATGTAAGGTGTAGATGCGTGAGGTTTCTAACTAGTTGTATGGCAGTCTCATGTATAAGTTGAATAATCTTGTGTGGATTTTGCCTTTATTTTTTCAGCCTGGAACATTTCTGTACTGATGGAGTTGGCTTGTTGAAAAGTCTGATTCAGTCTCGCCATCTGAGAGCTGCTGTGCATCTGTTAGATAACATCCTACCCCCAACCTATCCTCTTAGCTACTACCTGCTCAACAATGCTCAGTAAGAAACAGGCATCCTTCGTAACATATGTAAAATCTGCAGCTATCTCGAGCACTGACTTTATTCCGACATCTCTTGTCTTTCTCTTTGTTAATGGCAGGTTTGTAAGCTGTATTCAGTTGTTCTTGCAGTATGACAGCGTGTGTCCTCAGGGCATGACGCAGCAGGTCACGCATCGAGTGGCGCCACTTCTCACTGGAACCACTTATGGAGACAACGTCCGTCTGCTGAACAGTGTCATTCAGGTGCATGGTGAAACTTTTGTGCATGTTGTGTGCAAGATTCCTGAATTTATATGAGAAACGATGAAAAAAAGTATGGAAAAGACATAGATTTTAATTATTAATTATTGTGTGTCTGGGAAAATGCAATAATGTGCATTTATTTTTTGTTGTTTAAATTACTATGAAACAGTAATTAAATTACCAAGTATTTTCCTCACCCTCAACATTGCTGCCCCTCTCTAAGCCTTTTCTGGAGGTTTCTTCCTGTTAAAAGGGAGTTTTTCCTTCCCACTGTCACCAAATATTGCTCATAGGGGGTCATCTGATTGTTAGGGTTTTCTCTCTATTATTATAGGGTCGACACCTTATAATATAAAGCACCTTGAGCTGACTGTGGTAGTGAATTGGCACTATATAAATAAAGTTTTATTTAATTTAATTATTCGGGGTAGTTGAACAAATTTTGAGCCAGCTAAACCATGTTAGAAGGGGTTTTGTTTTATTTTACTTTTTTTATTTATTTTTTATTTTTTTACATGTAAACACACTCAATAATTCAGTCCTCATTACTTTGGGACTCATTACTCATTTTCTAACTCATCTTTCAGAGTCATGTGGTAGAAAGTTCGAAACCAGGCCTTGTTGGAGCTGCAGCAGTTCTGGAGTTTTGGGTGGGAATTCTGACTCAACAGAACTTGTGGTACCGAGACAAAACAGTCCTGTTCCTCATGGATCAGATCTGCTGCGCTGCCTTCACCTACCACCAGGAGGAATGTGTCCAAAAACTCCTGTACCAGCAACATAAGGTATTTACAAAGTGGTGTTTGATTTGCATGATTTAGCAATCTCTGAACTTCACATTAATATTTAATGAGACACAAACCAAACAGAGCGGGAATAAGGTGAGGAAAGCTAATTAGCAGCAATGTTTGGGGGGTGTTCTGTTTTTTTTACTGTTTTTCATACTTTCTGCAGACTGCTTTGGGTTATCATGGAGACCGGGGTCTGCTCTCTTCTCTGGTTGGCTGGATTTCTGGAAATGCCACACCCTCCTTCATCGAGGGTCAATCCTTGAGTGCTGAGGTGAGAGACAACAAGGCAACAACAGCATGTGTAAACACAATTGATGACATTAGTAGAATTCTCCATCCTCACTGGCCTGTTAATATTTATGTTTTCTTTAGATCTGGTTTGCCTGGATGGTGCTGAATATGGAGGGTGTGTTTGAGGAAGATTCTCAGCTGAGGCGCTGTGTTGAGCATGAACTCCTGTCAGAGCCTAATATCTCCCCCGAACAAGCCTTAAAGGTAGACAGTTTATCAGTAATGGGTTCATTATCTCATTACATGATGTGACATTTTACATCCTTCTTCAGAGAAGATGTACTCTATGACCTTTGAATAAAAGTGAACAGACTATTTGCAAAACTAAAGAGCAGAAATATCATAGAAAGTACTTAGGATCCTGGTCTACTGCTGTTCAATGATTTGGAGTGTTGTGTTTAGATAATGTTAACAATATTTCTGTTTCTGAGCCAGAAGGCTCAACAGAGGCTTAAGTTGCCGGTAGCCCCGTCTCTGCAGAGGCTTCAGGTATATCGTTGGGCATATCAGGCCACAGCTACACCACCTGATCACCCCCTCCTACCCCTCATCTGGCAGAAATTCCTGCAGCTCTACCTTAGACAGCCTGGACCTGAGTACGGGTATGATAAACATGCTCATGAGTTATGATCCCCAGTCAAAGCAGAGAATAGGCAGAATCTGTATCTATCTGTCCATGTGTCTCTAACAGGCTGGCTGCAGGAGGATGTATCGGCAAGAGGTTTTTCCAGGCCTCTTCCCAGGCTGCTTTCCTCCGAGATCTGAGGCAGAGAATACAGGAAGTGTCTGACTTCCACCACGCTGCCAGTCAGGCCCTCCGGGTACTCCCACCGAACACACCCTCATCAGACCAGGGTGACGAAACCCCCAATAATCCCGGACCACCTTACCTCACTTCTCCTCAGCTACATACAGAACTGGTCAGGTAAGGTGCTGATCCTGACACAGAGCTTTTATAAAATCTTCCTTGTTTTTTGTTTAAAGATATTCCATATATTCCAGGCTATGGCAGACTCTAAATTCTCAGCTGCTTGTTTTTTTGTCTTCAGGTTGTTTGGAGTATTTGCTGTGTGGCTGGATGACGAGACTCTGCAGAAGCAAGAAGTGTATCTTCCCTCTCTTCCTCCAGAGTATGAACCACACAGACTGGCACAGGTCATGCAGCGGCATCAGGTGAGTATAATTTTTTTTAAATATATATATTATAATATAATATTCATTTATTAATTGTTTTTGTTTTGTGGTTTTTTTTTGTTGTTGTTTTTGTAGGAACTTTGGCTGGAATATGTGGACCAGGAGCGTCTACAATATGATCAGAGGGAAGTTTTGTCTCTTTGGAAGAAGGTGCAGAATGAGCCAACATTCCTCCAGACTCAAACCTCTGGTTTCACTGACTACACCAGCCTCAGCAATGGTACGGAGCCAACCTTTATAGCCAAACAATTAAGCAGGGGTTAATTAAAAAAAATATATATATACAGATACCAAAAATGCAATTCTGTAAGAAGTTTATATACTGTGTGTCAGCTTCAGAAGAATAAATAATATATTCTCTGTTCGAGATATTTTTCACAGGAGACATTTTCACTTTTTATTTGTTAGTGTTTTTCCTGCTATTACATGTCAGAAACTCTCCTGTAATAAAGAATTGTTCTCTTGTTGATTTAATTCCCTTTTCTCCTTTGTCCTTGAGACCAAAATTATGTAGACCAACTGTACACAAGTGTGTTTGTTTCACTTTTCATATGTGCCACAATCTACTTCTACTTCCAAATCTAAAAATGCTTGCATTTGATGTTGTCTTAATTCAGCAAGGGAGCGTATCCTGTCCAATCTGCAGAAACATCCAGTTCCCCGTTTAGCTCCTGAACTGCATAAGCTGAAGGCACCAGTACCTGAAGTGCCTACCGCCTGTCTCACTGACTGTAAAGCTGCTGCTAAACTGTTAGAGCAGGACCTCAGCATTTTGCAAGATCAAGCCAGGTATGTGTAAATCATAAAATAAAAGCTTTTATTCTGAATTATCTATAAACATAAACAAGCCGCATGCTGATTCCCAAATACTTTATCTTGGCACCAGGATTGCTGTAGCACGTGAAGCCCAGCAGGTGGCAATGGAGCAGGAGCTGCTGGAGAGCCTTCCTTTACTGTTTAAGAACCGACCAGAGCAAGTCACCATGGCCCTGGAGTGTAAAGGGAAGGGTGGACAGCCATGCCAAGGAGCTGCAAACATCACTGTCACAGTAAGACCTCTCACACTGCAGGCTAGCCACGTTTTAAGTTAGAGCTTTGGTATGTTTTATTAATCTGTGTGTGTGTGTGTGTGTGTGTGTGTGTGTGTGTGTGTGTGTGTGTGTGTGTGTGTGTGTGTGTGTGTGTGTACGGGTTCGTACTATCCTGGTGGGGACCAAAATCTGACTTTTACTATCCTGGTGGGGACTTTCTGCACCGTGGGGACCAAAATCCAGGTCCCCTCGGGGTTGAAAGCAATTTTCACACTCAAAATGCGGTTTTACTGTCAGGGTTACAATTAGGTTATGGTTAGGTTTAGGGTAAGGGTTAGGGTTAGGCATTCATTTTTAATGGTTAGGGTTAGGGTAAGGGGCTAGGGAAAGCATTATGTCAATGGGATGTCCCCACGAGGATAGCAAACCAGACATGCGTGTGTGTGTGTGTGTGTGTGTGTGTGTGTGTGTGTGTGTAAATTTGTAGTGTGAGCATGTGCAGAAGCAGGAGGCAGTGCAGACTCAGATAACATCACTGCGCAGGGACATCAAAAAGCTTCAAACCGATGCTATGGCTCCGCCACCTGAAATCCTGGCCCAGGCTGCTGTTCACACTGAAAACTTCATCACGTCAGTACAATCAGATTTTATATCATTCATATCAAGATGCATTATATAATGTATAGAATTTTCCATTTGACATATATGAAGGTAGATGGGGAATGTCTTGACTCACGTGCACCTTGTTTCATGGTCTTAGGGCTTTGGTGAATATGCACAAAGCACAAAAATCTCCTGCAGTCCAGAAAGTTGGTGTGTCTGCTTTTTACAAGGTGGTCTCCTTTGTATGTGAGGACACGCTCCGACATCCACCAACTCGTCAGTACCTGTCTTCATGTGTGGAGGTACTGGGACAGGTGTGTATATGCTCTAACAAATACATGCACATATTGCAGAGTAGCAGTGTTTTTATTTATTGTTGTGTGGAATATATAAGTACAAAAAATGGGTATTTGAGCCAGCTGGAGTACTAGAGAATAACCCTAACCACCTTGAATAGAGGGCATAAAGCATTATTGTGTACATAAAGAACACACATCATAGATATGTTGGATGGATTAGCTGCGATTAACTACTCAAATTAAAGTGTATTGAATTTTGTGTGTAGGTATTTATCCAGGGAAATGCGGAGGAGTGTGGCCGTGTCCTGAAGACTATCCTGGAGCAGCGGCGGCTTTGCCCTCTCATTTCCCCCTTCTTCACTCCCAACGCAGCGCCCAGTCAGCTGGTGTTTCTCTACCAAGACGTCGTGACATCGCTGTCCCTCGACAGCGCCGATGTCGTTTTCATGCTGCTCACTAAGGTTAGTCCACATGCAAGTGGAATGGAGAAATGGGATGTATACGCCGCAAACCACGTGCCAGTTACAATGTCCACTTCTGACTCTTTTCCCCTGCAGTTTGATTTGTCTCAGTGGCTGAATGAGGCCCATCCCGTGTTTTCGGAGAGGACACGTTTGCTGGAATTGGTCCATGGAGCTCTCTGCGTCTGCGGCCGAGACCCCGAGCCTGAGTTTCTCACGCCTTTTCACCTTTTCACCAAACACTGGACCTGGCTTTTACGCCATCATTTCCCCGACCATTACAGCGATTGCCTTCGCCTCCTCATGACCAGTGAGTTCATCTATTCTAAAGTGATAAATTGCGATTACCCTCGATTTTTTTTTTGTCATTTCTTTCTCTTCAGTGTAGTAAAGAATGAAAATTTCCTTAAGAGACATCTTTCTTGGACTCTTATATTAAACAGCCATTTTTCCCTTCTTGCACATCACGTTAGACCCTGACTGCTATTTATTTTAGAAAATAAATCTAAGAAAATGCATTAATCTTCCTGAAAGGATGCAAGTTATGATTAAACTGATTAATGAAAAATGAAGTCAGTTCATTTTGAACAACAGATGCAAATTTAGTGTCCGTGTCAGTGAGTGATTCATCATTGTTTGGTTTTTGTTTTTCTGGTTTTTGTTAAGAGATTATTCCAAATGGAGCCGCTGATCTCAGCTGTGATTACAGAACTAATCAAGAATAATCAGTTTGGGTGTTTTGTTGGGAACTTCTTCAACAGAAGGATTTTTTTTAACCTCCTCAGGCTCATCCAACCAGCTGCTCAGTCCAGAGTGCTGGAAAGTGACTCTGCGAGTGCTCGGCTGTTTACCTCCATCCCGCAGCACCAAGGGCAAAGCTGAAGCAGCTGTGTGCAGCACTGAAGTCCCCACCCGTGGTGTCGCACCCCCAGCCTCCCCCTACAGGTCCCCCATCACCCTCTCTCCTCAGCAGGTAGTCTTGGCGTTGTAAATATGTGATTCACATCTCTATTAAGAGTCAGCATGCTGCGCGTTAAGCCGAAGTTTCTTGCAAGATGCTAGTTTGTGTTTTTGTTCAGTTTTATGACACTTAAATCTTCGTTTTTGTATTTTATTTGTTGCTAACAGGTGGATGAGACAGTCGATTGGCTGAGTGACTACTTTTTACGAAGTCGTATCAGTAAGACGGACCTCCGCAGCTTCGGCCTCTATGCTTCCTGGACTCCCTACATCGAGGATGTCGTTTCCTTCTGGGACCATTTGATCAGTTGCCTCATCAATGTGCAGCTCAACAGCTGCGCCCGAGAGTCAGTAGGCAGCAGCAAAATAATGAAAGGTAGCTGCAGATTATTAGCTTACATTCATGTCAAACCTCTGATCATTTATAGAGTTTAACCTCTAGTTTTGTGCATATCGATTGTAATGCATCATTGTGAAAAAGAAATATGGCACTCTCACAGCTCTGCAGGACCTGCACAGTAAGACTGTGAAGTTATTTAAGCCATGGATCTTTCCTGTGTACGCTGGCGAGGGCGGGTAAGTGTCCCACATCTCAGACAGGAACAAAGATCTGCTATCAGTTAGCAAGAGTTAAAACAGATGTGAGCATAGACAGAGCAAATTTTAGACAGGGCAGTAGTTTTTTGTTTGTTTTGTTTTTTAAACTCGGTGTTATATAAGCTGATCTTTCTTAGTTTTCTTAGTTTCTTTTCACAGGGCAGTCATTAAAGGTTATAGTCATTACTTAACTGAATTGAATCTTTCAAATCTCTGAATCACACTACACATTACCCAGAATAAAGCACTGCTGTAGCATTATTCAGAAAGAAAAGAATGCATTAATTATTTATTGAATGGCACACAAGAACGTCAATAAAGTATGTCCTTTATATCTCATTGTCATTAACAGAAGGGACCTGATAGGTGAATTTGCAGTTTGATTCTAATTTTAGAGGACAAACCAAGAGTAACAGCAAATTATGGACAAATAATCTCAATAACTGCATCTTTATCTCAGTAACATCAAGTGTTACCCCTGGCTGGAGACGGATGCGAGTGCAGCAGGATGTATGGTTGGCCTCTACATTCAGATCACTGACCTGCTTCATCACAAGTTCAGAGGCAAGTATGCACAAGTAACAGTTTAAGCTGCAGTGATCTTTGTATTCTGTGCTGTAATAACACGGAGAAGCTAGAACCATAAAGGATGTGTTTACTTACACTCTGTGTGTGTGTTTATGTTGCAGATCGTCTGCTGCCTGGTCAGAGGGGTGCTCTGTGGCTGTGTATGATGCAGTACTGTGAGAGCTGTACCTCACCACGCACACCGGAGTACCTGCTCTACTTGTATCACACACACCTACGCAGCCTGCCCTGGAGACACCTGCACCCTGACACTAAGCTCATGGAGCAGCTCTTCAGTGTGAGATACTTTGCCCCTAGACCCCTAACACCTCACACTGATTTAGACATGTATGTCACAGGGAAGCTTGTTAACCTGAGACCATGATCCTTGGCCACAGCTTCTATTAGTAGCCTGCACTCACAGAAATACAGTCACAGCTCCTTGTTCCTGGAAAAAAGCTGTGTCTCAAGGCCCCTATCAATCAGTCTTTGAAGGCTATCCTGTGGAATCTATTAGCATAGATAGGATACTTGAATTCATAATAATAAAGGTCTGATTTAAAGATTGAAAATAATGCATGCTTATCTGTGAACACTGAAGAGTAGCAGAAATTGATATTGGAAGCATGAAGAAGGTTACCAAGCAACCTATTACATTATTCAAGCTAATATATTAAACTTTAAACACTTTTGATATGTGTGCATCATTATGGGGTTTAATACTCCTACTGAGATGTTTAATGATTTATCATAAATAAATGCATCAGTGTATCGATATTTACACTGTTATAGCTACTTTCACAGTAACAGGAGCCAAAAATGTGCATTTTACATTTACCTTGCATTAAGCAGATGTTGTAACTGATACTTTGAATACAGTCCAAAGCAAAAGGGTTTGATTTGTTTGTAGTGTTTGGTGCTTTTTCGATTACTTGCGCTTCTTGTGCCTACAGGTGGAGAGAGGAAGTCCCAAGAGCTGCTTCCTGTTTATGGGAGAAGTGTTATGTGAAGTTAACTGGGTCAGCGTCCTGAGTGACCACTTACAAACACCTCCCGGCTCCACAACATATCCAGCTGTGTCAGAAATGGCCACACAGAAAGAGTCGCACACCATGTTGGTCTACCTGCTCTACATGCTCGTTTTTCTGGCAAAGGAGGAACAACTCCTGAGTCAGCAGGTGAGTTCAGGCTAGTGTGGTATCACATCAGAATCAAGAATCAGACCCTTTTTCAGTCATTTTTCTTTTCTTTTTTTTCCTATTTAACCTCCAGGACTCACCTCTGTTCAGTCTGCTGGTTCAGTCCACATCTCTACCCTGGCACAAACTGGACCTGTCCTCGTACCAGAGCATTCTGGGATACGTTAGCACCCACTACCCTCCCTCTTTGCTTCTCAGTGCTGATTCTGCACCTCAGCTGCTGCTGAAATCACTCCGTAGTGCTGCTGGGCTCCACCCCTGTCCCGGTGAAGCTCCACACCAGGTGAGACGTTACAGTCCTGTTTGTTTTCTGCATCAGATTTGTTAAGGCGCCGTAAACCTCTTAAGGCAGGCTAAACCAGCAAATGGATTACTCTGAGAACATTTCAACTCTTGCTTTTGACTTGAACCAATGACAGAAAATTATAAAATATAATTATTAGAATAGTATTATGCTGTATAAAATATATGGCTCGTGTTGAAGAATATAGGAATTTTTGAACTACTTCTATTTCTGTCAGCATCTCGAGTTCACTAAACTGGCATGCCTGCTATAAAAGTGCAAGGTTTGGAACATACACATGAAGCTTAAACTTAAGCAGTTGCAGCTTTCAGGGAACTCAGGATGTAAGTCAGAGCCTTGGTCTGGGGCAGATTGACAGGAAAACTTGCGTGTTTCATGGCAGAGCTCCTTGACCCAGAATCCTACCACAGAGCCACTGTGCTGTCCATAACACTCAATCTGTGTAGTTGCTTTAGATGTATGTTTGCAGTACGACATTTTATACATCATCTGATATTTTTCCCAAAATATCCAATGTCCAAAAAAATATATTGGCAAGCTCTGTACAATCCTTCTAACTTTACATAGGACTGTTTCAGGATCTAGCAGAAATACGTGGCAAAAGCTGTGAAAAAAAGAATACATTTAACATAAAGCATGAAACTCACTGTAAATGTAAAACAGACATATTTTACTTATTATCTACAAGGTTTTCCTCTCACAGTAAGGAGCAATAAACAGTTCCTCACTAGTCTTAAAAAATAGTCCAATTTTGTTTGACAAAATGCGGTCGTTTACTTCCATTTATTGTGGGCTTGGTAATTTGGGGCTTTTAACAATTTTCTTTAAACAGTTATTTTCCAAGGGTGGAATTATTGTACAGCATCTTTAATAACTTTTTCAAAAAAAAAAACAAGAATAGGAGTTAATGATGTAAAATAATCACATCCATTTTCGGCCTGAATTCATTTATAGTGTTTCATCTGTTGTGGCAGTCAGGAACCTTTAGTTTACCGAAAACCGATATATATTTTATAGTCAACAGTATAACAACAAATAAAAAAAGACGAAAAAACCCTACAATTTCTTTCGGTTTTTGTTTTTTGTTTTGTTTTGTTTTTTCATATCAGGAAGAGACGCTAAAGGCTGGAGCCTACATTTGCTGGTGTGTGCAATCTCTGGTGACTCTGGAGCAAGGAGGCAGCATCACCCTCACCAGCCTGGAGGCTCAACTGGAAACACTTTTGGAGAGCATCATAACCTTCAACCCACCAGGTGAATTGTCCTCACCGTCTTGCTAATCAAAATCTTAAACCATCAGTAAAAACAGTCTTCTATAACAGAGATGTCAAACTCATTTTACATGGTGGTCCACATATACGGCCCACTTTGATCCTAAGTGGGCCACACCAGTGAAACTCTCCTTTCTGTCAGCGTAAGAAAGTTTAACTGAGCATTTAATCTCTCAAATATCTAAATATAAGAAAAAGAAGTGCAGTGAATGCAGTAAATGTAATTGTAAGAAAAAATGTGTAAAATTTCAGTAAAAGAAAGAAAGAGTCTGTTCGCTCGCAGAAAATATCCTTTTGCTTTTTACTGTGAAGCTTTTTTATAAAAACAGGACTTTCTATTGTAAAAAATTGTTAAAAAACAAACAAACAAAACAAAAAAACAGGAACCTTTATGTGATTTTAATTGGTTTTTTAAATTGGTGAATTGCTGAATTACTTTGGTGTAGTATGATTGGTCATGGGGCAGGTCTTTATCAGTAGGAGAAGCTGCTAAACTTATAAAAATACAGTTAAAAGTCCAAACTGCATGCCCTCCTTCTTTTTTTCAAAGCTGGGCCAAATTGGAGTCCTTGCCAGGCCAATTCTGGCCCTGGGCCTTATGTTTGACACTCTGTTTCTACAGCCTTATTTCTACTCCTCCCTGTTCCCTTTCAGAGGTGGATTTGGAGCAGAGGCACATGGCGTTCTGCAGTCTCTTCAGTGATGCTTTGGCTTTGCTCAACGGCGTGGGCGTCTCAACAGGCGAGGCACTCGCTGCCCATGTCATTACCTGGCTGGACAGGAAGGGGAGGGGCTTTCCAACTCTTCCCCTTCTCACAGCCTGCTCCCGTTGCCTTGCATCAGTGCGACACATGACACGCATCATGGAGGCATGCATTACAGGGTACTTCAACCATGGTAAGTAACAGTTTAGGGTATGCGGCCCTTTACTTCAGTGCTACCATTTCCCCTGAAAGTTGGTTTAGTCCTTTTCTTTTTAAAACATTTGAAGAGAACGAGAGGATGTCTGATAATTGACTAAATTTGTTTTCCACATCCGTGATTTCAATTCAGCCGAGGAAGAGTCTGTAGGGTGGGGACCTGTGTTGGCATCGCTGCAGGTGCCCGAGCTCACGGTAGATGACTTCCTTTCTGAGAGCCAATCAGGAGGCAGTTTCCTGACGCTCTACGCCTTTATTCTGCAGCGTCTCAACAGTGAATACACAGCAGCCAATGAGAGGAGGACTCTGGCTCTAATTAACACTTGGACCAATCAGGTCTTTCCTAGGTTTGTCCCTTTCGCTCGCTCTTGCGTAGCATGTAGCGTTTGTCCTCTGTGAGCTGTAAACATATGAACATGTTTCATTTGTCTCTAGCGGTCCGGCTGATGAAGCCAAGCTGTTTCTGTGGTGGCACAAATCCCTGAATCTTTCAGCGGAGCAGCTGCAGCCACAGGCAGGCCTGACTGAAGTATCAGGTGTCGTCTTGGGCCTGATGAGGTTTCAAACTAGGCTGCTTCAACTGGGAGAAGAAAGACTGAACTCTGGCCTGCTCGGAGCTATAGGCCTTGGAAAAAGGTCTCCTGTCTCTAATAGGTGAGCTGTCTTGCACATTATTAGTAAATCAAAACACCTGTAGCCCATAAAGAGTAAAAACTGTTTATGTATACAATGCTTTAGGTTCAGGGTGGTGGTACGCAGTCTGGCAGCTTTTCTGTCCATTCAAGTGCCATCAGAGAGCGAGCTTCGACTTCAACCCACCACTGACTTGCAGCTCTCTGCAAAAGCACAGCAAGTATGCAAAAACCTGAAGTGTTTCATTTTCTAGTTTGTAATTATCACCTAAAAATAACTTCTTTTTTTTTTCCTTTCCGATGGTTTCAGATGTTGGGGACGCTGGAAGCCATGCCCAGTAATAAGCAGTACGCCGAGTTAGAGGACTCTGTGAATAAGGCTGTCCAGTTCATTCGCTACCCAGGACATTGTCTCAAAGATGGACCCCGGCTGCTGGCCCTCCTAGCTAACCTCCTATACCCCGACCTCAGATACCTGCACATTATCCGCTGACTGTGAACTCACCTTCTACCTGAGAGTAAACAATTGTTCCCTAGAGTCAAAAATTCTGAAGGAGCACAAAAGTTTTAAGTGATGAAGACACTTGTTCTGAATTGCCTTTTTATTGTGTCAGCGGGGGACTTGTGTGACAGAAACTGACTCATTAAAGCTGACTGAACATTTGTGAGGAACAAACCTCTTGACTGCTAGAGTACAGTGAAGGAACACAGATCCGTCAGAAGTTTAAGCAATCATGTGTGCTAATCTTTGACATTTAGGCACTTTATTTTCTTCTGATGTTCATGCCTTGTTGCTTTTTGCATAAGTTGCCTGTTGATTTTCAGCTCCATCGGTTCTGTTCTTGATTTGAGAGGATGTTGCATGTATTTATTGAAGTAGAACTCATGAATCAGAATTCAGCAGCAGGCTCTGTGGGTGTGAGTTTCACACCTGTACATGGAATCTAACAGGAAAAAAAGATGAAGGGTCCACAGATTATTTAGAGGATGTTAAAGGACTCATTTAATAGACCTATAGGTTTCGTAGTACCTTCTTAAAATAGGGTGTGGGACATACCAGGAATGCTGGTAGTTGGGGTTCATTGCTTGACACAAGTCTTGTTTTTTGCTGCTGATGCTTGCATATCCATGATCCACAGTCTGAAATATTTCAATCCAAGGTACTGTATACAGTAGGAGGTGATCATGTCTAGTAACAGCACATTTGCCAGTATTATGTTCATTTCCAGCCAAAAGTGCTTTCCTTGTTCTGCCAAAGAGATGTTATTTTCATCTGCTCAGCTACTTAAACCTCCTTAACCGTGATCTCTGGTTGTGTCATCAGTGTCCGTTAAATCCAAAACTACAGTCTGGAAAAGCGAAGTACAACTTGTCTTCCTTGTAGAATTGTATGTGCAGTGTTATTCAAATTGCTAATGGTATAACGAGGTTTTAATGCTGTTGAAGCTAGAACAGAACTGGACAGCTTTCTCACTTTAATTACTCTTGTCAACTCACCACTTCTGTTGCTCTGTGCCATCTCAGTAATCATTGAGCTGCACTTCAGCAGCCTGCAGCTCGCCTTATTGCTGGTATTATGTGGTGACTGTTAATGTCAAAAGCATTTCTTTTTTATGAGTCAGTGATCAGGAATGGGTCTGTAAGGACTGCTGCAGGAGGTGTACTCCGTAGCCAAGCAGAACAAAAGAGACATGACTGCTCAATAAAGGGAACTGAACACCTCACAGCTGGTATTTATCAATATAACGCAGCAATCTGGGACCAGATGTTGCACATGGAGCCGCTGAAAGCACAAAAAGGACAGGTCCAGACAGCAGTTAGAGGTACAATGCATTGTTCAGCCTCTACAACAAAACAAAGTTGTCTTTATCTTCACTTTCCGCTCATAATGCTCCCGACGGATAGACTTAAACTGCATCTTCCTCGTCAAAGAAGGCAGTTATGACAGAACCTATTGTGGACTGATTTTCATGGACAGCCACATCCTCCTGTTCTCTTCATATGCACAAAGTAACAATACATGCCCACCACTAAAAAAATGTTTGAAAAAAGTACTCTTCCCCTATAAATAGAGCCTTTAAAAAGCAGGGGGTGTTGAAAATGAGCTTTTGTGTGCATGCATACATCCAGCATTTGACACCACCACTTCTGTCTCAGAGAAAAACCTCTCTTCGGGCAACTGTGGTCTCTATGGTTACTGGAAGGGTGGAAGTGAGAGAGGAGGTGGAGAGGACGGGAGAAAAGAAGGGGAGGTGGGAGATGCTTGCAGACACTCGCCGTCTCCTCTTGGCTCTCGAAAACGGCCTTCGGCGCGTTCTGTGAAGCCTTCGGTGTGTTTGTCTCTCACCGTCTAATTCGACCTTCTGTTCTCCCGTCTCTCAGCTCAGGTGGTGAAGTGCTGTGGAGTGCTCGGTACTTATGTGAGAGAGTTTGCTCTGGAAACATTAGCCTCATAAAATTTCTCCTCCCAAGCCCATCCAGCGTGTCCTCCATCCCATCCGGCCCGCATACACATGCACGTGCTCGGCGGGACCCGTTGCTGATATTCTTAGCAGACACATCACTGTCTGGCAGATCCCTGTGTCACCATGGAAACCCAGCATCACCCCGTTTCGGTGCACACTCAGCATCAGAGGAGCACGTGGATGAGCTCCCAGGCAGTCATCAATGGCTATTAGTTTGCAAACAAACACACACACGGTGCACGGCAGCAGAAATGTGACTCTGTTCTCTGAAAGCTCACCAGTTATGCAAGACCTCCTGCCTGTAATAAATAAGAATAGTCGATTGTGTAACCAGTTCAGTGATTTGGTACAGACAGATGCGGATCTTCACCTATCCGGATGTTGCATTGCAGTCAGTTTCAACATGTTTCAGTGGCAGTCACATTCCCAAGCACGAATAGCACTCCACCACTAACCAGTTGTTCTTGTGGGACAGCTGCACTGGCTCGAAGTCCCTCCCCGCTGCCAAAACACACACACACCTATCCAGACGCATAGGAATGTCTCCCCAGTGCCCTGCACAGCTATACGCCAGTTCTCTTCGTGCTTGCTTTATTTTGAATGTTAAGCGTGTGTGAGGACATGCATGCACGCGTGTGTCAGACAGACTCCTCCATTGAGACGCCCACTTTTCTCGCACCTCCTCGCCAGTCCAGTGGGGAGTGATGACTCAAACCTAAATGAGCCTTTATTTCTCTCTCATTTTCTCTCCCCGTCTCAATTCGACAAGAAGCGTTTCACCCTGCTGGGTGTACCTTCCTGTGCACTTAACGCTAAAAGTCATCAATAATGACTCAGACCTCCACATTACATGCAATTTTCTTCTACTTTTTTTAAAGCTAGGTAGGCTGCTCCTTGATCTGATCTGCACAAAGGAATATTTTTCCTTTGAGATGTGATGTGTGGAATGAAATCTCCCTGCAGTGAAAGACAGAAAAAAAAAATCTCCAAATAAGGCAAATTTTATTGAACACGATCTATTTAATGTATCTCTGGGGATTTTAAGCACATGGCCACCACTCTTCTCTACTGTTACCCACACTTTGTCTTTAGGTCCTACATCTGGTATGTGAGTTCATATTAATGTGAACTCAGATATTACAAGATGTGAAATCTTGTAATATCAGGTTCACTTGTACACAAGGACAGTCTAGGGGTCACTCTGAGCTTTAAGACCATTTGTCAACAGGTTTGGGTAAGTTTAACTATTTGTTTGGGAATCCTCACTAGTAAAGCACATAACCTGATGAAGGCCTAAATGTGGATGCTTATTGCTTACTGATTTGTTCAAATTAAGACTTATATACTTATTATAATAAGACATTATTTAGAAGCTGTGTATGTGTTGAATCTCTACCAAACATCAACCTTGATGGAGCCCTTTTTACTCTCCAACAATCTCCAAGCAGCTCTGGGTCAAGGTTTGGGGTCAGATGGATTATTTTGGAAATGGCTAAACTTGGATTTATAATAATAGGTGAAAGACTTAAAGGTTGGGAGGGGGAAAAAGGTAATCTATGTGTTGGGGGTGAGGTTAAGTGTAAAAGTGAAAACGTTAAAAATAAGATTTGGGTTGAGGATGTAATGGGTTTTTGAGGGATGAGAAAGCGTGAAAGTTGAGGTTTGGTGTTGAGAAAGTAGGATGTGACTGTGAATAGATGTTAACTTTTCACAAAGATAGAAGATGAAAATGCGTGTGTGTGAAAGAGGGGAGTCATCACATGACTCAGCAGTCAGTGTTTATACCGACTAAATCCAGGCACGACTGCAGGATCACACGCATTAACACACCGCTTTCTTTTTCCTTTAAAAAGAAAAAAAAATTAAAGCAATGTATCAGGACGACGCCTCTCCAAATATGTCCACCCAAGCCCCAAACCTGCCAGCTTGGACTGCCCATAAATCAAAAAGTTAAACCAGTGCCACTAATTTAACTTAATCCTAAATAGAAATCAGTCTGTGCTGTTTGTGTGTATGTGAGCAGACCCTGAACAAAGAGTGCTGCTGGCTGCTGGCTGACAGAGGGTTGGGTCTGCTCTCCCGGCTGCGATTTTCAGACACAGGACCAGAATCGGAAACAAGGCAGCAGCAGCAGGAGGAGCAGGCTCGGTAAGGAAATGTTTTGACGGTTTTTAAGGAAAAGCTTTCTATATTTGCGCAAATTTCAAAGTCCGGTGGACCAGAAAAGAGCACGACTGCGGACGAGAAGCGAGGCTAGGTTTATCAACCATCACCAGAGTGAAAGGAGTTATTAAGCCCCGTATCAAAGAAGTTACAATCACTTAATAACTTTTTCATAGATTCCTTGCGCACCCATGCTTTAATCCCTTTTTAGAGAACGGTACCCTGCTTTTAAAATATATATATTATTATTATTATTACCCACGGTGGATGTGGACTCGAAGGTTCATGGACATTTGTCCGAGATTTTTCAGAGAAACGTCAGGGGGATCTCGGTGTTTGGTCACCGGTTATTTCAGAGCCAGTGATCCTCCCGGCGTCCTGACGTCAATTTATAAGGACCCAGCAGCATCAGAGCAGCAGGCAGGCAGACAGCAGGGGCTGAAGGGAAGGAAGACAGAGAGAGACAGGGAGAAGCCGGGCCATGCTGTTCTGATTCTTCATTAATTGCAAAGCTTCCTGGTAGGATTTTGCTTGTATTTCTTCTCACTGTCCATTTATTCATTTTTTATTTTTTAGGCTTTTCCTTTCTGTCGGAATGTGAGTCAGATTAAACCCGCCGTTGGTTTTTACAGTGGCACAAATAAAGCTGAAATTGTCATGCTAAAGGATTTTTTTTCGTGGGGGTGGGCTTTACTGTAATAGCGAACGGTTTCTGTAGCAGCAGATAGTCAGGGTGTTTTAGTGTTACAGATGAAACCAGGCTTTCCCCCTGCCTTGTGCTCTCCCGCTGTGTCCACCGCAGTGCTTCGGCGAAGGGCTTCTGCCTGTCCATTTGGGTTTTATGCCCGGATGGTTAAACAAAACTGGGATGGAGGCAGATAATCATCACCATTATTATTAAAGTATTATCTATACCCTGCCTAACAGGCTGAGCCCTGTGATGAATTAGATGAAGGGGGATTCCTCGGCACTCTTGATTTTTCAGCAGTGAAAGCAGCACCTTCTATTTCCAGCTACAGCATCATTAAATAGTGTTCACAGTAAAACCCTAATGGATCCAGTCCACTCTGCACCTTTGCCAACTCAAATATAACCTCTCCTTCGGCGTAGTATCCATCTTAAGACTCTAAAATAGTCTTGTGTCTCACCAGTGACTGACAACAGCCTGAGCTGAAGAGGGGGTCCCATTCCTGAGAGTGCCACCATGGGGAAGGACTACTACAAGACCTTGGGCATCCCCAAGGGCTCCAACGAGGAGGAAATCAAGAAGGCCTACCGGCGCATGGCGCTCCGCTTTCACCCAGACAAGAACAAGGATCCTAGCGCAGAGGAGAAGTTCAAGGAGATCGCAGAAGCCTATGAGGTGCTGAGTGACCCCAAGAAGAGGGTGGTCTATGATCAGCTGGGAGAGGAAGGTAAGGAGAGGGCGTTCTGGGTCATTTGAGTGCAAGGGGTCAGAGAGTGCAGGCTTTGTTAGTGAAGCCTTATTAAGCCGGGGTTATGATGGATTAAGTTGTTATTGAAATAGCTCAGGAACCATCTCATATCGCAGCTTGGTGGGTTTCAGTCACTGAAGTAATAATGCCGTCTCTTTCATGTTTTCATGTTTATGTGCTGGCACATGTTTAATTTTCTGTTGTTGTCTTCGGTGTCAACAACACTTACCAGCTCTAATACCTTATAGTCTACCTCAGCTGCCCGTGGAGTGTGTATGTAACTCTGTGTGCGTGTCTGTGTGGTGTGCTAGATGACAGACAGATGGCATAAGACCATTACGTGGTTCAGATATGAATAGCAGCGACTGCTGTAGTTTGCATTTGTGGGTGTTCTGTGCATGTGTCTCTGCTGAAAACGTGTGCGTGTAAGTGTGTGTTTTTGTGCGAGTGTGTTGGATGGAGTGACCTGAGTTTCTCCAACAGCAGTGCTTTTGGAAGACCGGTGATGCTGTGGGATTTTTCCCACCTACGCGGGCACCACTCTTCTCTCTACTGTTACCCACACTTTGTGTTTAGGTCCTACGTCTGGTATCTGAATTCATATTATTGTGTGTTTTTTAGCTGGTGGGTGTTTGAGTGTGTGCATGTGAGGTCTCATGTTCTTGTTCTCTTTCTCTCTCTCTCTCTTTTTTAAATCTCTCAGGCTTAAAAACAGGAGGCAGCAGCTCTTCGGGTCCTCCCGGAAGTTCATCGTACCACTACACTTTTCATGGAGATCCCCATGCCACCTTTGCCTCCTTCTTCGGTGGCTCCAACCCCTTTGATATGTTTTTCGGCTCCAACCGTAGTCACAGTCGCTCCAACGGCTTTTCCTTCCACAACGACCACAGCAATGACACGGAGCAGGACGCGGAAATGGACGAGGATGATCCCTTTACCCATTTTGGGAGGCAGTTTGGCTTTCCGGGGGGGATGAACAATGGCTTCCCAGGGGAAGGCCGCAGGAGGAGAGGTGTACCATCAGAGCGCCTCGGGACCAACCGAAAGCAGCAGGATCCTCCGGTCGTCCACGAGCTGAAGGTCTCGCTGGAAGAGATCTTCCACGGCTGCACCAAGCGCATGAAGATCACGCGCCGCAGGTTGAACCCAGACGGACGGAGCATGAGGACGGAGGACAAGATCCTCAACATTGTCATCAAGAAAGGCTGGAAGGAGGGGACCAAGATTACTTTCCCAAAGGAAGGGGACGAGACCCCTGAGAACATTCCCGCCGACATAGCGTTTGTGCTTAAAGACAAAGGGCACGCCCACTTCAAAAGAGACGGTTCCAACATAATCTATAACTGCAAGATCAGCCTAAAAGAGGTGCGCCTGTCTCCTTTGATTTAACCTCCCTCTCTCTTCTGTCTTGTCTTCTGATTTTCCCTCTGTCACCAGTTGAACTCTCTTTGTTGCTGTTCTACATGTAGTTGGTAGATAATGCTGCCAAGCTTCTGATGTTGATTCCCAGTGGAGCAGTCCCAGGTTAATTTTTAATGAAGATGTGCAAAGTTTGAACTAAAAATACAAATTATTCATGTCGCTCAGCCCAGAGAGGTGTGTCTGTAATTTAACAGTGCTGGGTGGGTGGTCATATCAAACATACCAAGGTGGGAGAGTGTGTGCATCAGTCTCTGCCACTGCGCTGTGATAGAGGAAGCCAGAATGTGATGTATTTGTGTGACTGGCACAAAGCCATTATCCTCACTTGTTCTGCACACTGTATGAAAACATATGCATCAATACATAAATAGACACACAAGCACAAAGCTGCACACAAGCAAGTGTGTGTGCACACACTCTCCATCTTCAAGCGTATTTGCCAACACACTCCGTTAAAGACGGATTGCAGTGTGACATTGGTGATGATCCAGGCTGTTATTACTGTGACTGGCAGGACATTTAATTAGAGGGCAGCGAGTCCAGCACCAGCTCTGCTCTGGCTCTATATTAGACAAACTTTAATGTTTCTAATAGCGCTGCCACTCACTGGCCTGCTCTCCACGTGATCTGCTTAATGGCAGGTGTTCTCAAATAGCTGGAGATGTCAGGGGAGATGTTGTTTTTACTCAACTCGGGCCCGTTTTTTTTTTTTAGCAGGTTTCCTCTAAAGCAGCACTGACTCTCGCACCGTGCAGTTAATGCGCTGGAAAATAAGTGCGTCTGCACACGGAAAGACAATGAAGCCTAAGTTGACGAGACCACATTAGAGTTTGTTGAGTCACATTAAGCAGGGGATGGTACTTGATCAAACCAGCACAGTGATTAGGTTTGCACTGCAGAACTCCCACAGCTAAAACCCTCTGCTCCCACAGCAGCCAGATAAGAGACTTAATTTCTGACGCAGCTAAAGTTGAGACGAGGAAGCGAAGGGGAACTGTGGCTGGGATGTGTGTGTCGGGGGGGTATCTAGGGAATATTAGGGAAGTGGGTCAGATGATTCAGTATCCAAAGCAAATAAGAGCTCATATTCCACCGCTCTCCTGAAGATGTGATGCTAAATACTGCAGTAAAATCACAGCACCAGATGCATGCCGCATGCTAGAAAACCTACCACGCATAATGTGGCAAATGTTATCCAGTTCTTCAGTAGAGAATATAGCTTCACTAATGAGATGATTGAGTATATTAGCAAAAATCTCTGCAAGTGCTCATTACAAAGTAAAAAGCAAAAGGTGTGAGACTGAGGCATGCTGATATTTGCAATCGACTTTCTGAAGCAGGTATCTCTATTTAGTCATATTTTGGCTGCTGTATGAGTCTCCAGATATTTGGCTGTTCAGTTTTGCTTTCTGCCTGAAGCATGCCCTGATCAGCGGCTCAGTTTAGTGTCTCCAGGTTTGTTTGGCTATGCTATAAACTCCTGGGAGACATTAGCAGAGGTAACATTCAGCCCCGCTGTCTTTTCACTGTGACAGTCAGAAGCAATTTGAGAGTTTACCTCAAATATGACACACTGGCTTCCCTGAAACCAGTCTATATTAGGATCTATAGGGAGGCTCTATGGCAATAATGAAGCCTCTGAGTTGTCTAGCTCCTGTCATTGCTGCAAAATCCACATCCAGGACAACTGTGGCTGCTGGGCTCTAAAGGCAACGTGGACAGCTTTTTTGCAGCTCTCTGGCAAATAACTGCTGAATCTATGGGAGTAAGACAGCATTTGCATTTTGCAGCATCTGTTGTGTGTAGCATTAGCAACCAGTATTTCAGGACAGGCTCTGTGACAGGCGGCCCACAGACTTGTAAGGACACTTCGGACTATGAGCACGCCTTAAGCTGGCTCTGACAGCTAAATGTAACAAAACTGTTGTGTTTTAACAGTGAAAGTTAACATTAGCATATGGCCCTCAGTAATAAAAGTCTAGAAAATGTTCTTTCAAATATAGCAAAAAGTGACTGTGTGTCTGTGTCAGTTTCTAAAGCCTTGTTGTCTGTGCTGAGGCTTATGCAATCAGTGGGCCCTCGGATCAGCTGGCAGTGTGTGTTCAGCGTCATGGCAACCTGTCTGTGTGCGAGACGTGTGTTAGTCAATGGAGCTGTCCATAACTGAAGGATGAGCCACTGCTCTCCACTGCAGTCAAAGAAATCACCCTCTAATGTATGTGATGGGTTAAAGGATGATGATGATGTCATGGCTGGAAAACTTGGTCCTGTGAAGCAGCTGCTCTCCAGGCCACATTTACACCCCAGTTTCTTTTCAAAGAAAGAGGCACAGCCTGAAAATCTTCCAATTAGTACAATAGTGTCTAAGCGCATGGATTGGATCTTGGAGCTATTACTCCGGGCAAAAATCACAATTACATCAGAAGGGGATTGAATTTATACATCTCTAGCTATTGAGTATCTTAATCCTTCAGGGATTTGATATTTTATGATACCCAGGTGATATAAGTGATCTCCCTTTTTATATCTAGCACCACTACAGTTACCTGTACTAGATGCACACTCACTGCTTTATTAGGTAGGTATGTAGTACTGGATTGGACACGCTTTTGGTTTGCTATAAGTCTGCTGGAAACAGAGGTGCTGGAGATTTTAGTCCACATTGACATGACAGCATCAGACAGATACTGCAGATTTGTCAGCTGCACATCCATGATGTGAAATCCAGTTCCACAACATCCCAGAGCCACTATGTTGGATTGAGAAAGCAATTTGAGTGCAGTGTTTAAGAATCCTGTGTTATTTGAGCTTTGTGACATGGTGTGTTATCCTGCTGGAAGCAGCCATCAGAAGACGGGTACACTGTGGTCATAAAGGGATGGCTGTGGCTGTGGTTTAAGTGATGCTCAGCGGGTACTAACCTAAAGTGTGCCAAGAAAATATCTCCAACACCAGCAACATGAAAGCAAGGATGAATCCATGCTTTCATGTTGTTCATTCCAAATTTGGACCCTACCATGTGAATATCATGCCATAAATAGAGATTTATCAGACTGAATGTTTTTCCATCCTTCTATTGTTCAATTTTGGTGAGCCCTTGTAAATTGTAGCTTTAGTTTTTTGTTCTTAGCTGACATGAGTGTGGTGTTCCTGCTGCTGTAGCCCATCTGCTTCAAGGTACGACGCTTTGTGCATTCAGAGATGCTCTCTTGCATACCTTATTTGTAATGTGTGGTTATTTGAGTTGCTTTTTCTTTCTTATCAGATCAAAGCAGTCTGCCCATTCTTTGCTGATCTCTGGCATCGACAAGGCATTTTCGCCCAGAAAACTGACGCTCACTGGATATTTTCTCTTTTTTGGAACACGACCTGTAAACACTAGAGATGGTTGTGTGGGAAAATCCCAGTAGATCAGCAGTTTCTGAAATATTCAGACCAGCCTGTCTGACAGCAACAACCACGTGTCACGTTCAGAGTCATTTAAATCACATTTCTTCCTCATTCTGATGCTCTGTTTGAACTGCAAATGCATTTAGTTGCTGCCATATCTAATAAAGTGGCTGGTGAATGTATTTCATCAGTCTTAGCTGTAAATGCATTTAAAAGTAGCACAGTAACAATAGCAACATGCTGTTAAAATTGGTCTATACCTCATGAACGGTAAAATTTTTATCTCCTCGGCTAAAGGTTAATGGAGCCAGTAACAAATGGCATAAGAGACCCGACCCTTTAACAACTTTAAAATGTTTAATTTTAATTTCCATTTCTATATCTTTCTTTGTCTTAGAGTAGTTTCAGGAATCTCCAAATTAGGCTTCTGTTTCCCTGTCTTCATTACTTATTTAACCTAACCCTTTAGCTCACAGTGAATTATACTGCTGGTCATTCTCGCTGGGTTTCTCTCTCTTTTCCACACCTTTTTATAGTATTTATTTACTGTTTTATTTGTAGTGATGTATCTTTCAAGTGTTATATTTTTTTTTTAAAAAAGGGGAAGTCCATTCACACAGTTGTGGATTTAAATAGTTCTTTCCATTAAGTGCAAATCTGGTGAATGATGCTCACTGGAAAGCCTGTGAAGTCGTGATAACCGGAAAGTCTCTGTGTTTAGTTTAGCGCTCTCTGCACTGACTGGATGCATCAGGCACTGTGATAAGGAGGTGAGGCATGTGAGTGAGTGTGCGTCTGTGCATGTGTGTGTTTGTGTGCATGTGGGGATCTGACAGGCCCTCCAACTATTTACGAGCTCAGCCGATTCCTGCCTCACTTCATTAGTCCCAGCTATGAGACCGTTGCTAAAATTAGTCCCCTGTGCAATGTGGGGCCCTGCAACGCTGACACACTTACACACACTCCCTAACACACATGCACACACACAGACACACACACACACTCGCACACAAAGACTAGAAAACTTTCCCACTGCCAAGTCATGTTTTCCTAAATGTTCCTGTTCCAAATACTGCTCTTTCGACCCCCGCAGTGCTGTCAGTACAATTTCTTTTCTTCACATACTTTTACACACACCACACCGAAAGCACAACAAACACTGCCTCCCGATAGCGTACTGCGGGAAGATATGAAGACTGCAGACTTCAACAAAACATTACATCACCAAGATATTCATGGATTTGGCATTTTATTCCTATTAATGATATTAACCCTTTCAATCTCCTCTCTTCTCCAGGCGTTGTGTGGCTGCACAGTTAGCATTCCCACGCTGGAAAACCGCGTCATCTCCCTCCCTTGTCACGACATCATCAAGCCAGGGACGGTGAAACGACTCAGAGGCGAAGGCCTGCCTTTTCCAAAGAACCCCTCACAGCGTGGTGACCTCATCGTGGAGTTTTCGGTCCGTTTTCCCGACAGGATCCCCCCTCAGTCCAGAGAAATTATCAGACAGCACCTCCCCCAGTCCTAGAAAGACACATCTCTAACTCTCGTCCTCCTCCACCACAAACTCCAGATTAAACCTGAGGAAAAAAACTACACCCCTTCATCTACTCCTTCTTTGTTTGTAGTTACCCTCATGTCCCTGTGAATGAATACAGCTTTGAACGTGTGCTGTGATAATTTAGGGACTTCACAAAAGGAAGAATGGCAGTATCAGGATGTAAAGTACTCATATTTATTTTGTTTTTCAGCCCAAACGCGCGCGCACACAGACACAGACACACACAGACCCACAAATACACACACAAGCACCCTGAGCAGCGGAGCGGTGCTGAGGATGGGCTCAGCATGATTGTGGTTTTTAAGGGAACCTCTTTTCTTAACTGTTTTATACGGATTTATCAGTGGTTTTATATGCCGTCCGACTCTGATCCTCGTCTTTTTGTGATAGGATAAAGCGTGAAATATTTTATAAAGAGAAACAGGATTTTGTTTTCCAAACATGTCAAAATAGGATTGCTTAATTTTTACATTAAGTGTACCAGCAGCTTCAGTGTTTTTTAGTGGTTTTTAGCATAGCCCTTCCTTTGGCACATGCAGGTTTTTTTTCTTTTTTCTCCCCCATGCTTTCAATCTAATAAAGAATTGTGCTTGAAAATCTGTAGCCCATTAGTATGATCTGTCTCCCCTAAAATACCCCTACACGTGCAGTGCCACAGAGCTCTAAAAACTCCCGCATTACTCCAATAATATTAGCATAGTTTAGCTGCAATGGAAAAATCTGGGAATGACAATCACGTAACTGTAACAGCAGTGTAAGTTTAGATATCTGCACATAATATCGGTGCTTTCCCTTCTGAGCTGTGAACTGAATAGCCTGGCTCAATATCTGAGGGACATTTAGGTGCCTTAGCCCGGTGTCATACCACATATGTGAACACACATACAGGTCACACTATAATAAAGACAAATAGCCATGAACACAACACATGATGCCCTATGCTGTGTTAGGCGTTACCACCAGGACCTGGTAATTTTATAAAAAATGAATTAAAAAACGGTAAGCAAGCTATGTAAAGTCATTCACCTTACTGTACTGTATGTAAGAATGATCATTTATAGGAAGTGATTTGATACAAGACTAATGATTTTTGCCAATTCGTCTTTGTAAAGTGCCATACAAGTAATTGCTGGCTTTCCCAGAGGAATGCAAGCGTGACGTTAGACCGATTCCTGTGGGAAAGCCAGCTTTGTTGTGGGATATTCTGCTTTCTCTTGTGGCATTTGAAGGCCATGTCTCGGTGCTAATGTGAGCAATGCCAAAAAGTAGACCGCATTGTTGTCTACTTTTTTGGTTACATGGAGTCCTCAGTTTCCGATGTGATAAATGCCTCTGTTCTCTAACAGCTGTACATCAAACGTTACAAACTGTACGTAGTGCAAATAGAAAAACTGTTCTCTGTCTCAGCTGCAGGGGACGCCCTTGAGCTCTTCCTCGCTGTAATCTGCAGCAGTGGTGAGAATATGTGTGGGTTATGCTGACAGTCCTAGTAGGTCGTATAAATGAGGTGTACAGGAAAATATTTGAATGCTTCGTGTTTGATAAATTCTCTTTTATATTGTGAAAGACAAAACTATGAGATGATACTTTTTTTTTTCTTTTTGGGGAGAGACTTGAATGACTTGTGTGATGGTCCTGTGGCAACAACCAGGCTTAACAAGTGCTGCTGCTGCTAATCAAAGACTCACTTACACTGCTTATTGTGCATATGCCAATATCTATGAATTTTTCAAAATGAAAACAAATAAACCAAATGTGTGAAGTTAGCACTTTGCTTCATTTTCATTTATTGCTGCTTGAGAACAAGTACCAGTTCCTAATAACATTCACCTCAAAGTGCTTTACATTCTAAGAAAACCTCTGATAATCTCAGAACCCCTATGAGCAAGCACTTGGCGACAGTGGGAAAGAAGAAAACCTCAAGGAGGGGGGAGGAGAAAAGACCAACATGCAACATTATATAAGATTAAAACCCTTCTCAGCGCACAACAGCAACAACAAACATACCTTAACCTGGTAATTTTGCCTCTGTACACCACCACAGTGGAGTTTAAACCAGGCATAAAGATGTGTTTGAAGTGCAGATTCTCTGATTTCATTAAAGGGGTTTTACAAAACACCTCCATTCACTGCTTAACAATTATGGCCATTGGCTGACAACCAGTTTCATGGCCAACTGAGGCCTGTTTTCTCATTATTCCAGGATAAACCGTAATATGAGATCCAAGGATATATTGATGGAAATGCAGGAGGATGCCATAAGACTGAAAAACCAAATACGAGTAGTTTTCACTGTGTTGTAGACCTTCTGTATTTATTTTCATAATTGAATGTAGACGTTTGAAGGATAGGCCTACCAGAGAGTGTTCTTGACTTTGTTAGATGTCGTGACCGGAGTTTCTCTTAACATTGCACATAATTCTCTCTTTGAGCACCATATTTGTCTCCTGTGGTAGCAAAAGCAAGTTCAACACTTGGAGTCCATTCTAACTCCATATCTTCTATCTGCGTCGTTTATCATTAAATAACAAAGGAACAGATCTCACCTGGCCATGAAACTGCGTGTCAGACGATAATTTTTAAGTATCGGAAAATGGGAGACTATAAATGGCTGTAATTTCTAAAAAGTTAATACAATACTTTTGTAAAACGCCTTGAATTAAAGCTAAAAGTTTGCACTTCAGTCACACTGTTCGAGTTCTGTTTGATCTGAAATCTTCTGTGGTTGTGCACAGAGGCAAAAGTGGACAGCATAGAAAGACATTCACGGGTATGACCAATTTAGAATCGCTAATTAAGTTTCACGAATGTTATTCGGACCCTCAGGAGTACCATGCAGGCACAGGGAAAACATGCAAGCTCCACACAGAAAGGCCCCAGCCATCCAACATGAACCAGTAACTGTCTTGTTAACCACTTTACCACCATGACACCTGCCTGTCCTTACCTTGCTTGTAAAGTTAAAATTGTTGGATTTTCTGTATTTGTATTTTTGCTTTGCCCATGAAGGCCACTGTAATACATTTATCTGACAGTTTTTATTACAGTTGTAAGGTTAACAAGATCCATCAAGATTTATTCGTCTAATCTTCAGTCATGGTTTTGTTTAACTTCATGTTTGAAGACTAAATTATCCAACATTTCTTTAGAGAAAATAGTCAAAAGAATGTAAACAATTCTCTGTATCAAAACTTATTTTTTCATCTTCCCTGCTGCATTCATCTTCTCAGACATAGATACTTATGGATAGATTATTGATTTGATTGGGCATTTAAGGTTAGGAAGATCAAAACTGGAATAAGACTCCAAATTCCGATAGTAATATGCCAGTAAAAATTGAGCAGCCATCAGCTCCTCTAAACAAATAAATCTGCCTTGTGACCCTGGTCATGTATGTTTAACAGCGAGCATGGTGGAATTTGGACATTTTCCATCAGCCTTAGTTACAGATAAACATATGAAGACAGACTTTGACCTCAGTGTGCTAAAATTCTGATGGACTCAACCTTTGACTGATTGCCGGTTCATCTTCTGAAGCGATTCCAGGTACGAGAAGAAAGACTTTATATTCAAATGCTGGTTGTGTTTGATGGTTACTGGTTTAAATGTTTTCTCCTGCACCCGGGGCAGAGCGAAGTCAGGGAAGGTGATCTGTGCTGGGAGATCATGTTAAACAACTGCAGTGCCTGATGAGCAAAGTCTGTGTGTGCGCCCCACATGTTGAGGATAAAACAGGCAATTAGTGAACCGTGGAAAGGCTGTCTGAGATGTGCTCCAGTAACTCTGCACTGTGACGAATGGCATCTAGCTGCATCAGCCATTTCTTGCGACGAGGCTGAGTTCACAAAGAGTTTATATTTTCACCGAAACACAGTTTTAAGCTCAAATGGCAAAAGAACAGCTAATAACAGAAAAGTGGGTCAGCAAGCAAAACGATTGCTTTTTAAAGGCATTTGCATATGTAGAGTATATGATTCACACACATGACCCCAGCTGTAGTGCAGAGTTAATTAACTCATATGTGTTTTAATCAGTAACTCAGTGTTAGGACTTGGTCATGATGACTAGACAACTAAGCCTCATATGAGCTCGCGAGTGAAGACCTCACACACTCCTCTTTGTCTTTTCTCCGCCAGGTTCTCGGAGTTGGAGCATGAACACCTTTGTGACTCTCTCGACAGGGCAGAGGATGCCCGTGATTGGACTCGGCACATGGAAGAGTACCCCGGGACAGGCAGGGACATAAACACTCACACAGAGTTATCAGGTCCAACAAATGTTTTTGGACATGGTGCAATTTTAAAGAAAGCTTATGTCTGTCTCTGTGTGTTCTCAGGTAAAGCAGGCGGTGCTTACAGCTTTAGAGTGTGGATACAGGCACGTTGATTGTGCTGCTGCTTATGGGAATGAACAGGAGGTTGGAGAGGCTCTGGCTCTCCGGGTGGGTCCAGGAAAGGTGAGCTTTGGTGGTCTTTTAATCAGCTCCAGGTGCCTTTATTCTCTTCACGTCAGCCACATCAGTAGGCTGGTGTGGACACGTGCCATAAAAATACATATAAAAGTAAAAACTAAAAATATTTAGCGGAACTTTTCAAAGCAATTCACATGCTTTCTTGACTCTGAGCTTTAAAAGTGAGCTTTAGAATGATATTAAGAATTGTAGGAGCTATCTGCTGGACCATGTAATAGGGTCTGAGCCTCCAGAAAGTAATGTAGTCTTTTGTACTGAATTTAGGTCGTACAGTGAAAGCTACTTTCATTTGGGCACAATCACAATCGCTGACACAATCGCGAAGATCTTAAAGTGCTATTTAAACTGATCAGTTTAAACTATTTAAACTGATCCCTTCAACAGTTTCCCTGGAAACACCAAGCATATTATATATGAGTGAGTTTTTGAGACCTCTAGATCATTAGTGTGATTATTTCCCCCCTGAAAAACCTGATGTATATAATCAGACACATGCAGTGCTACTATGAGCAAATTAAATTTTTTTTTTTTTTTTTTTTACAATTAAATAGAATTTCCTGGCAGTTATTTCATGTTTCAGGCTTTACAGTGTTAACTGATAAATCTACTGACATTCAGCTAAAAAACGGATAAATATTTTCAGTTTAGTCACATAAACAAACAAGATATGTGCTCTTTATCTTACCTGTGAAGTGAAGTGTTTTTCTGTTGATTTTTGCTGTTGTTTATTGAACCTGAGGGCCACTGCAGGGTTAGAGATGTATGACAGCTTTAGTTATATTTCTGAGGTTAGGAAGCTCTGCCAAGATGTTTTTTCATCTATACTTCGCTCATGTTTTTTTTTTTTTTTTTTTTTCAAATAAATGTCAGAAACCCAAATAACATAATGTTTCTTTAAAGAAGAGTCCAAAGAGTGTATACAAATCACTGTGTCAGCAAATGGTTTCGAAGAAGTGGTTAATATTTGGTCTGTAAGCCAAAACATGTAGATGAAGATTGGTTTTAACATAGGTTCAAGTCTGCAGTTCACTACCATCAGGCTCAAGCTTGTCACTGTCTGTAATGTGCCCTGTTCAAGTGTTTCCCTGTATTCAGAGCAGTCATAGGTTTGTATTCGTGTCATACTTTCCGCTCCAGGCTCTGCAGCGTGAAGAAGTGTTTGTGACTTCCAAACTGTGGAACACCAAACACGACCCCCAGGATGTTGAAGAGGCATGCAGGACCAGTTTAGCACATCTGGGTCTCTCCTACCTGGACCTTTACCTCATGCACTGGCCCGTGGCATTTCAGTGAGTAACTACACACACTCAGTAATGTTAATACGTCTCCATCTGGCTGTAACTGAGCAGAGATTGAATTGTCACTTTACCTGAAGCAGCTATTCTGTGTGGGCGTTTCAGGAGGGGGAAGGAACTGATGCCTCGAAAGGAAGATGGAAGCATTTGTTACTCTGACACACACTACAGGGATACTTGGACTGCCATGGAGAGCCTCGTAGATAAAGGGCTAGTCAAGGCTATAGGTCTGTCCAACTTCAATGCCAGGCAGACTGATGACATCATAAGCATGGCCAGACACAAACCTGTAGTAAACCAGGTGTAGCTATGAAGACGCTACATTTTTTCAGCTCTGTTCAAACAACAAGTCAGTAAACTGTAACTAATAATTGTGTGTCTGTGTTACAGGTTGAGTCCCACCCTTATTTGTCTCAAGCAGATCTCCTCTCACACTGTCGGTCAGTTTAATGCTTGTTTAACATTCAAACTGGCAGTCCTCCTTTCTGAGATTAATATGTCAAAGTAACAGGTTTCATACCTCCATCTCAGCTCAGTGGGAGTTTGTGTGACAGCTTACAGTCCTCTGGGCAGTGGAGACAGACCCTGGGCCTCCGCTAATGAACCAAGTCTGCTAGCGGATCCTCGACTAGGAGCCATAGCCCAAAGATACGAGAAGACACCGGCCCAGGTTATACTCCGGTAAGGCAGGAAAACTCAAAATAACACAATCACCACTAATCCCTTTAACAGTTTCCCCCCTTTATTTGACTAATCACATGACTCATTTGCAGGTGGCACATTCAGAGGGGTGTTGTGTGTATTCCCAAAAGCGTGACGCCTTCCAGAATCCAGCAGAACTTGAACGTGTTTGACTTTTCCTTGTCAGAAGAGGACACGAAGCTCATTGAATCCTTCAACCACAACAAGCGTTTCATCGTTCCAACAGTCGAGGTAAGTCACCAAGTCTCCTTGGCACCTAAAAACAATTCTGAACTGCTTCTTCCCCCCAGAGCCTAAATGTTTAGATGTTTATATACCAAAACATCAACTATTGTAGTCTCCCTCTGGAGAAGGCTCACAGCTGGTGATTTCAGTATGTTTTGGATTTTAATCAGTTTCTCAGAAGTGTACTGAGGTGTTTGGAGTCAGTTGGGTACAGTAGTACATTAATAGGCAAATTGTTAAAATAAACCATTAACTACAATTTGCATTTGTTTCTACAGAGAGACGGCAAGAGAGTGTGGAGAGATGCTGAACATCCTCATTTCCCGTTCCATGATGCTTACTGAGTCTCCAGCAAAGTCGATGTATACTTTGTAAGAAGAGTTGTCACGCACAATCAAAACTGTAATTAGTAAATAATTTCATAGTAATTAATAGGTTTTGAACAATTTTCACACTTTTCCCCTCTCGTTACATTTTCAGTATGGGGGAAGAAAAACAAACAAACAAAAAAAACAAAACAAAACAAAAACATCCAAGCAGCAGTGTTTCTCTCACAGCTACAGTGACACTGTGTGGACAGAAACTGAACAGTATCTTAGCCCAGTGACAGCACTACTGATCACGTCTTTATACTTTCACTCAGCAAAGAACAGACAGAAATCATCAACTAGAAACTGCCCCGTAAAGAGTTTTAGTGTCTGGTAGAAGAAGTAGAGGGGAAAAACAAACAAACAAACAAACAAAAAGCACAACTTTGTTACATGCTGTCTTTTTGCAAGATTTACATCTCTGTCAAACAGGCAGATAAATGGCAAATAATACCAGGTACCATAAATGCAGATGATTTAACCTCACTCTGATGAATCAAGTATTTGTTTAACTTAATTTTGTAATGCCTAATATACAAGCAATAAAAAAGCTTAATAGAAACTGACAACAGTTCTGTTTCGTGAGATTTTATTTTCCAACAACATAACCTTGACAAATTTGTAATACATTATATGCTACTGTTTATTTAAAAAAACAAAACAAAAAAAGGAAGTCATTAGCAATATGTTTGTGTTTTTTTTCTCTTTTCTTTCTAGCATAGAATTCCATCACTATAGCCATTCATGTTGGTTGTGATATACTGAGAATGAGGCCACTCAAACATCACCCCCCACCCCAGGAAAAAAAGAAATCCGCAGTCAGTTTTTCACCTTCCAATTCCAACATCCCCTTACCCCACCCACATCAAAGCCAGGGCGCAAACCAAGCAGCTACATGCTTTCTCCAAGGGGGAAAAAAAAAGAAAGAAGAGGGAAAAAAAAAAAGAAGAGGGGGGAAAAAAAAACAAAAAAAAAAACCAAAAAACATACAAAAGAAAAAAAAAGGAACACATGAAAGAAGCACAAAGTCCTAAAAATGTGGAATCTGGTGAGATTTGTACAGGTGTGATCCCAGTACTGACCACTGTGGGGCAGTGTATGTTTATCCATACAGGTCATCATCATTATCTTCATTGAACACTGGACCGCTGCCAGTTCCACCAGAGCCATGGCTTGGACCACTGCCACCTGCAGCACTGGAGGGAAACCTGAAAGAAAACATTTTTATTTATTCTTTATTCTTACATTCAGAGGAAACTTCTCCAGATATCCTTTAAATACACAGCTGGTTTCAGCTTTTGAGTGTATTAAAGAATCTACTCTATTCAAAATAGTCATCATATTACAGTACAATCAATAAAAACTTAGAAGGAATAGCATCCACGTTAATGGTTCTTTTCTGCAAAATTTAGTATAAAATGAAAGTACCTGAAGCTGCCAAAGCCACGGCTCTGCTGCAGTGTCTGAGCGAACATCTCGTATTTGCGAATGTCATTGTCACTGACGGAGCGGCGAGCAAATCGCATTGCCTCTTCAAAGTGGTCCTTCCTGATCTCCGGTACAGGATCATCCTCTTCTACCTCCTATGAAATCAACATTTTATACATGAGAGATCAGAGGCAGCAGCATTGCAATAGTTTGAAGATGCTCATCCTTATATGAAAAAGTGAACAAGGAGATACAACAAGTGCTGACCATAGCTGATGGGTTGGTCTGCCTCTCCCTCTCTCTGCGGATCTCGTTTTCAATGCTCTCCCTGATGGCCAGTTTACACGCCCGCTGACAGATCTCTGTGAGATCAGCTCCAGAGAAGCCGTTGGTCATCTTAGCCAGGAAGTCCAAGTCCACATCCTATCAAACAGAGACAATGTCAAATTTAAAACTTCTATTCAGTTACAATTAGTCAATCACATTTTTTGTTAGCTACTTTTGGCTGCTCCCTTGTCACAAGGGGGCCATCATATTGGGCATCTCCTCTGAGGTTTCATTTGGCAGTTTTTACACCAGATGCCACTCCTGATGAAACCGCAAAGGGGACATTTCTATTAATGTTCTAAATTGTTTGTAAGACCATTTCTTAACATCTATCATTGTTCTAATAAACAACCCTGAAGTAATTAGAAGCAAATTTTCAATTTTTTGTTAACAGAATGACACATTTTACAGGAATTCAGCATTAACTGTTTGTATGCTACTTTATGCTACAGTAACTACACCAAGAAAAAAAACAAGAGCTAAGTGGGTGTGTCAGTGGTGTCAGCAAGTAGCAGCTTTGTCACCTTGCTGATGGGACTCTTGCGGAGGTTGGCCTTCAGGATGCTGACCCTGCTCTTCTCATCAGGCAGGGGGATGTAGATGAGCTGATCCAGACGGCCAGGTCTCAGGATGGCAGGGTCGATGATGTCTGGTCTGTTTGTGGCTCCAATGATAAAGACGTTTTTCTTGCTTGACATTCCATCCATCTCAGTCAGGATCTGGTTGATGACACGGTCTGCGGCTCCACCGCCATCTCCCACGTTGCCACCACGGGCCTTGGCTATGGAGTCCAGCTCATCAAAGAAGAGAACGCATGGGGCTGCTTGACGAGCCTACATGTAGAAGATGCACACACATCAAATATACAAAGAAATCTGTCCTATCCAGCACCAAACTGTTAACTGTGACAGCTCTGATTTAACAAACAATATTCAAATTCTCTGACATCCAAATGCAACGACAAACATCCTACAAGGTCTCACCTTGTCGAAGATCTCTCTGACATTAGCCTCAGACTCTCCAAACCACATAGTGAGCAGCTCAGGTCCTTTGATAGATATGAAGTTTGCCTGGCACTCGTTGGCAATGGCTTTGGCCAACAGAGTCTTACCACATCCAGGGGGACCATAGAATAGCACACCCTTGGATGGGGTCATGCCAAACTTGAGGAACTTGTCTGGGTGCTCCACTGGGTACTAAATTAAGTACAAGTAAGGGGGAAAACAGTTAGAGACAACACTAAGCCTTCAGTTTACGATGTATCAGATGTTTCAGACATTTCTAAATGAGGCTCATACCTGCACCAACTCCTGCAGCTCCCTCTTGACATCATCCAGACCACCAATATCCTCCCAGGTAATGTTGGGAACCTCAACAACAGTCTCTCTCAGGGCTGATGGGTTGCTCTGGCTCAGAGCCCACTGGAAAACAGAGTTGATTGTGTTAGTATTGACGCCAAAAGGCAACTACTGGCTATGTGAATACCATCTTAGGCCGGAACTGCTGAAGACATCAGACATGCACTTTCTTGAACACAGAACCTGGCATAGCCCCTAATGAAATTTGCATCAATCCAACTCCAGACTCAGATACATAGTACTGTCCCTACCAGGACAGCAACCCTGTATGTAACAGTAACCCCAGTTAACGAAGGAGTATCAGATTGCTTACCTTGAAGTCATCCATGGTGACAGCAAGAGAGTTCATGACTTCAGCATCAATAGTCTCATCCTCCAGGTCAATCAGGTCCATCTTCTTCCTAATGGCCTGCAGAGCAGCCTCAGAGCACAGAGCTGCCAGATCTGCACCCACATGCCCGTGAGTCTCATTGGCTACCTAAAATTGGAAACAGAGCTCAACACTTAGGAATTCTTCCCTAGGTTTCCAAGCAATGTGCCTTACATGTGACAAAGACCTACATCTGTAGCTTTATGTAACTCAGCTACTTGATAATGGATGACTGTCACAAGGAACAATTATAATACACTGAATGCCAGGCCAAGTACAGTCACTAAGGTTAGCTTGGGAACTGAGTAATGTGAAAGTAGCTCTTCATTAGATAGTATAACAGCAGATTAACAATAGTTACATATAATTACTCGAAACATGTAGTACAGTTTTACTTCTAAGTCTCAGGCAATAATAACCATATGGCTATACCCATCGTTCAAGGAATCCGTGTGTTGTATCTTTAAACCACACCAATTACAGGAAAGGAGTTATGTGTACAAACCTGTTCCAAGTCAACATCATCAGCCAGCTTCATGTTCTTGGTGTGAATCTGGAGAATCTCCAACCTTCCAGTAGCATCGGGGATACCAATGTCAACTTCCCTGTCAAAACGCCCTGAAAGTGACAAAGATTAAACCCAAGTATTCGTTTTAATGAGAAACCGTTACATGAAGAAGATTATTAAAGTCCAAGAGTAAACTCAACAGTAAAACTAGCTGTTTATTTAAATACAAACTAGAAAAATTGTTTTTTTGCATTGGTGCATACACCATGTTTCAGAGTGGGAATTCATGACTGATGTGTTTGCACAGTAACAACCCATCTTAACTTCCTGTTGAGCACATATTGCAACTGATGCATCCCCACATCATAGTTAACTGAACATTATTAAAAAAAAATAATAATAAAAAATTTACACCCCATGTTTAGCGCCTCGCTAAAAGAGAAGTACAACACTATCTGCTGATGTTACATAAGTATTTTAGTATTAAGACAAGCATAAATCATTCCATTTAACAGCATTCATATTTGAATGTTCAGAAAACATCCATGTCTAACTCTCTGAAAAGCCTTTGTTAGGATGTTTCTGACAGCTTTGACAAACTGAAGTGCAGAGTTGTGAGAAAGTGACCCACAATTAAACTGCAGACCCCACAAAAATCAACACACCAGCAGTTTTAAAACTGCAACGACATGGTTTTAGGAGGCATTCAAACAGAACTCTTCATGTTATATAAAAATGTAACAACTTCATGTGCACAAATCGGTTCAAGTAATGATTTAACTTGAAAATTATATTTGAATTTGCCGGAAGTGAAGCTGTAACGAATAAATTTTGACACTGCCGAATACTATGCAAAAATAAATACATAAATAAATGATTAAAGTCTTAAATTTAAGCCTAAATATTGTTTAAAATTACTCTTCACACAATTTTGTAGTGAAATGGTGAGATGTTATAAATTAAATTGCACTTCAGGGTGTGTTGCTGACTTAACATTTTATGACACACAGACACATACAAGGTGGATGTTTCTTTAGGTTTAGACCCTAAAGTACATTAAAGACATGCTTTAAATATAGTTTACCAAATCTCCTGAGAGCCGGATCAATGCTGTTGGGTCTGTTGGTGGCAGCCATGACAATGACATGAGCTCTCTGTTTCAGGCCATCCATAAGAGTCAGAAGCTGAGAAACAATGCGCCTCTCCACCTCTCCATGAGTCTATAAAAAACAGAGGACATTTTAAATCCCATGTAGAAATTAGAGTGCTGACTGAATTAGAGTACCTAATCAGGTAGTCATCGATACGACAGAGTTTTGGTCCAGGTCGCAGCTGCTAGATTTTTAACACAGTAAAAAAATAAACTTCAATAAATACATAAATAATTGCTAAACATTTTGTTTTCATTTCCAAGGTCCAGAAACTTTTGCATTTATTTCACAAGAGTCACATAATAAAACTGACTGTGTGTATTTATTTAGCCACCTATTCAGTTCCATGATCTTGCTTACCTTTTCTCTCTTTGGAGCAATTGCATCAAGCTCATCGATAAAGATGATGGCAGGAGCATTCTTTTCAGCTTCCTCAAAGGCCTTTCTCAGGTTACTCTCACTTTCTCCAGCCAGCTTACTCATGATCTCAGGGCCTAAGACACAGGCGAACAGTTTGAAAAGCAACCTCACCCATAGTATCAGCTACTGATAGGATTCTCATAAATACTCATTTAAATCAATCACAGACATTAAAAAACAAAAAACAAAAACAGCAAACCCTATCTAAATCCACTCCAGCATCAAACAGTCCTAACTAGGATTACGTAGGTATAGAAGAAATAAATTAACGTTCACACCATTAATCAGAAAGAAGAAAGCTCCCGTTTCATTGGCCACAGCTCTGGCAATCAAAGTTTTTCCAGTTCCAGGGGGTCCGTAAAGCAGAATTCCACGCGGTGGCTGTAAATAAGGGGGGTGAGGAAAGAAATAAAATTTAAGACAAGATTTTTTTTTTCTTAAATTGAAAGTATTTTATGACGGATATAAAGGCGGCAGACTGAATCTCTTTGAACTTTGAGCCTCTCGTCAACCATTACATGAAACAAACTGAAACTAAACAAAATATAGAAAGCACTCTTACTTTACTTTGATGAAATACTAGAAATGCATACCAGATATGATAAGCATAGCACAACAGCCCAAAAAAAAGAACAAAAAATAAAACAAAACAAAAAAAACCCAAAACAACAACACACATATGAAGAAGACTCCAAAAGTCAGTGTCATTAACAGTAGGTATTTTCCACAGGTCATTCCTGCTCAAGTATACTTTTACTGGAACAGATTAGGATCTCTAGGCTGTATAAATTGTTTAGCTAAGTGGGAAAATTGGCCTCATTCTTTTCAAAAATAAGGTTAAATTCTTACTTTACAATTCTAGAAGAAAGCTAAACCGGATTTTCAATGTACATTTTTTTAAGTTAATTTAAAAATAAAAATAAAAAACTAGCCCCAGCAGTCTCACCTTGACTCCTATGGCCTTAAACAGCGCTGGGTGCCTGAGTGGCAGTTCCACCATCTCTTTGATCTGAGCCAACTGCTTCCTTACTCCTCCAATGTCATCATAGCCCACTTCATTCAGGGACTCTTCCTCATCCTGCATGTTCAAACACAAGCTGTTCACATTTTTGTGCAGTTGATTTTTTCATGCAATTTCTTTTCGGTACAGGTTAAACCACGACACAGTTGCTGCTACCTACCTCTCTCCGAATTGGCTCTCCCTCACAGTGAATGACAGTATCAGGAGCAACGATGCAGTAAGGGGATGGGTCAGTCTCTACCACCTTGAACTCCACAGCACGCATTCCTCCTCTGACCAGGAAAATGTCACCTTTACAAGGTAAAAGTTGAAAATATACAGTTTCAATAGAGTGGTAAGCCGGTGTACCCTGAAAGAGATAAAATATGCAAATAAAACCTCTGGTCTGACAAAAGAAACTGGTACTCACCTTTGCGGATTGGCCTGTAAGCCTCCAAGAAATATGGCTTCAGGTAGACCTCAAACAGGTTGCCAGTAATTCCTTCTACTGTGTCATCTATTGGAAGAACATGAATCCTCTTTCCGTACTTCACATCAGGACATGGCTGAATGCTAAGGGAGATAATAGCCTTAAAAACACAAATTTTTCAAAAGTCTGTAAAAAAATTTTATAAAGTTGTGTGCTTTTACATACCTGATGACGTCACCCAGGCGGACCCTCAGATTGTTGCGGACCACCCTGTTCATGCGAACTTTTTCGTCAGAACAGGTGTCATCAGACAGCACAATACACACAGTCTCGCGCCTCTTCTTTCCTTTCATCAGCACTGTGTCTCCACGGAAGAGCTGCAGCTCATCCATTTTGGTCTTTAAACACATTAAACCATTATTTTGTGAATATCAGTGTTACTACCTTTCATGACAAATCAAAGTCTTGAACTTGTTAATAAAGCCATAAACCATTCCAACTATTTACCTGAGAGAGGGAGACCACGCTATTGTCTTCATTGATGGATTCATCAACAATCAGTCTGTTGGGTCTGTTCTTCTGTTTCAGAATTGCAGTTGCGAGATCATCATTTTTGGATCTATGAGGAGCGCAAAATAAGAAAGTCAAACACAATACTTTAGTATCTTTAAGGTCTCATGTGTAGTTTCCACCACTGAAGGAAAAGAAAAGTGCTGACCAAGTCAAAATTTGAGGTTACCATCTCAAAATCTTGATTTTTTTCTGAGATAATCAATTGAAATGTTAACGTCGCTCTGCCTGGCAATTTTTTTTTTCTTCTTTCAAGCGCGCGCATATTATATATATTACAATAAATAGAAAAGGAAAACTACTTGTAAATAAAAACACTCAAATGTTATCATTACCATGTCATAGAACAAGTCAACTTTAAGTGTAGTAACATCATTAATGAAGTTGACGAAACTGGCTCAAAAATTGCTGTGCACACTGTGAAACTTGTAACAGTTTCTGGCTTTGTCTTTGGGGAAATGCAAAGCACTTTTTCTACCCTGTTTTGAAAGAAACTTTAATAATGGAGTCAACTTTAATAAAGGAGTCAATAATGTGAACTCCTTCAAAAGACAATTGCTTATGCAACACAGTAAAAACAACACTGGGATGTCTAGTACTCAAATGGGAGTTCTTGTACAATAGTTTTGGTACCTTGTGTTGTTACTGCAAATGCTTAAGTTGTGTACGTCAGTGTATTGTTTGTAGACTTTTATAATGACCCACAGAAATAAGTATTATAAATGTAATTTACAGGATGTGGCAGAAACCCCAATTTTATATTCCATGCCCATGTTTCTACATTAACTCTTGTAATTAAGCACTTATGACCAACTTTGAGGTATTCAGTGCAAACAGGTCGTTTACACAACTCGCCGATTGTGATTCAGTGCTACATACGGACAATTCACGCCATCATTCGTACATTCAAAATATTAAAATAAAACATATGGGTATAATATCGCCAATATGATTCTGTAAAAGTCCGGGACAGTTCATATGGTTTCTCTTTCATGTTGTTAGCACGCTAACCGTAGCTTTTGCGCTAACCCACTGGCGAGTAAGCGAGCCCAGATGACACAGCAAAAGAATTAGAAAAACTTTGTTAGCTAGGTCCTCCCTAAGCACTCACGCTACAAATGTAGCGTGACTTTTCAGACGTTAGCTACCAACGTAATCGTGGGGTACATATTGCTCACATGTATTATTTCATTACTGTTCAGCTAACGGCAAATAGAATCCAACTAAACTGAGGGGCATTTGGAATGAGTGTCCAACACTGTTAGCCTGCTAGCTTGTTTGTACTGTGCACAGTGGCAGCTATAGCTATAAAGATAGCCATTTAGCTGCCTAGCGTTTTCTTTACTAAAGCCTTTAACAGGTAACATGGGTTTATGCCATTTACTGAGCTCATTTATATTCGCTGTAATGAAAATCTGATGACCAATCTAAAAACGGGCCATTCACCGGTGGGTAGGCCACTGTGTCGGTATGATGTGTGATGGTGGATGGCTGTGGCCTTGCCAGTGCTGCTAAGCTAATGTTAGCATTCAAACACGACAGCGATGACTGCGCTTTGTCACACAGCTGGCTAACGCTCAGCACCGTTAACCGGTCAACGACAACGGCCTGAATGACAACAGTTAGACAAATGTCAACAATCATAGGGAATTGTAGAATTGTGAGAACTACATTGTTACGTTAACCAACGGACAAAACTGCGGAGGATGAAGTGACTGACCCCATTAGCTACCCTGTTAGCAATGTATTAGCATTCCAGCTAACTTTAATAAACTAACGTATTTTAACTTACATTAGGTAATTAAAAGGGATTTGTTGGTTGGTCTTTTTTTCGAAATAAACATTGTCTGAATAGACTAAGATATTTATACTCACTCCCCTCCCGAAGCCATGGTCGTCCAACCTGGATTACAATTAATAAATAAATTCTAGCTAAATGTTTAAGCTTAACCGGTTCTCTGCTCAACCTTCTCTGTGATTTCACGCGAAAGAGCAGCGGTTTCCGTGCTTTCTTTACACTTATACCATGAACTGGATGCATCCTTCATTCTGATTGGCTAGCGGTTGTCTGTCAAACCTATCAACCAATCAGAAAATTGGAGTTTGTTGTTACCGAGTCTTTTGGACGAAGGTTTTTCTTCTTATTGGTCCTTCGACTGAATTCAGCCACCCAATTAACGTTCACCGCGTTGATATAGAATAATCACCAAAATATGAAATTGACTCTTTCTGTTGGTAACAGCAAGTGTGTAAGATTAAATTCATGGAAGACAGATAAACACATGTATACACAGACACTTTCAAGGTAAATAATGCATTTTTTCCAAGAAAAACAACATGATATACTTCATTTATTCAAATTTTAAAAAATTGAGACAAGATGTTGGATAGCAATACATTTTTGTAGCTTGAAATTTGATCAAAGACATCCTAAGTAAATTATGTTCCCTTAATGGATTGTCGGCTAACCCATCCACAACACTTCATTCCAAACTTTTTTAACACCAGCCATCACACAGTCTGATATATGGTATACATCTTTTATCAAGGCAGTCCATCATGTAATGAACAATGTCCAGTTTATCTTAATGGAGAAGCTGATGGAACAGTTGTCAGCTAGAGTGTGGTATGGTAACCAAGCTGAGTATTGTACTGGAGGAACTGGCATGACGGATACTTTTCCCTGTATGGTGTGTGGAGGGGGGACTGCAGTGTAGCTCATTGTTTTTTGTTTTTTTTGCTTCACCGTGTTTGAAAATTCAGCTGACAGTGCATGCACAGCATATTAAAGGTTTGCTGATGTAGAGAGAACTTTATTGGCTAGATCACCTCACCAGACTTTTCTTTCTTAAAGCCAGTTCAGCGACTCCAAACAATGCATCCCCTAATCTTCCATCATTTCATGCATATAATACACATACACTGTGCCCATCCTTAGTTTCAAATGCTTACAGTCAGCTTTATTTTATTGTCCCTGTAGGTCCATGTTTGTATGGCGTGTGAAATGAAACCCACAGCAAAGTCGATCCAGCTCATTAAGTCACAAGTAATTCTTCTTTTGTCTCCAGTCTGATTAGGTAAGGCCAAGTTCCTGTATTCTAAGGCGCAACTCCACAGAGTCCAACAAAGGGCCAGACTGAGGATCCTGTAGGTACAAAGGCAGTTTTCTGCAACACAGACAAAGATTAGAGTCATCATTGCATAGCTAATGTATCTGCATATAGAGAAGTGATTAAACTATCCATCCTAGGGAAAGAGGCAGGGAAGACCCAGGTCAGGTCAGACAACCTTCCATGTAGATTCATCACATATTAACATAACATATGTGTCTGTGGGAGGAAGCCAGAATACCCAGAGAGAGAGCCTGCAAACTGTCAGCTTGAATTTTGTGAGGTGACAGTGCTAACCTCTGATAACCACTGGAATAACATTCTAGTCGGGCCGAGTATGTTAAACTCCTGCTTGACAAATATTCAGATTAGGTCTAAATCCAATCCAGCTAAATCAAACTCCACTTTGTGTGTGTAATTAGAAAATATCTCAAATCCCTTTTGAGTGCTTGTTCTTGTTTACATCCAATTTCCAACAAAAAACAACAACAGCGAGAACAAACAAATTGTCACCTTGTGACTGACTGTCAACCAACAACAATGAAGTTGCTGTTTCATTCATGCTCTATTAAGCCATAAGATGTAATCACTTAATTTTAATTAATCTCCCTTTAGCTTTCTAAGCCACCTTATTTGTCTCCAACTTTTTTTAGCAATAAGCTACAGACCAATACCGGAAGGAGTGTCAATCCCTGTGCAATTTATTGAGAAACTGAACTGTGTAGTTACAGCACGAATTCCTGATTTATTCAGCTCATCCTTGACCCCAACTAAATGTTTGTGTCTAAGTTGAAGAAATCTCCTCAAGGCATTTGAGAGAAATTGCTTTCATGAGAATGGAAGGAATATACAAATTGACTGAACCACAGAGGACTAGCGATGGCAATATTAAGGCTAACACTTTAATACACATTTGACCTTATATTACCTGGTAACATTTTTTGTGTATACTAGCAACAAAAAACCGGCACAGCAGTATTTTGGACACATCTGAAACTGTGCTGTAGAGAAGGTTATTGAACAAACTGTGATCCACCACGGATAATCCTGACAACCCCTGCAGAATTTACAGGACATGCAGCTGAAAACCTTCTCCAAACAGGCTGATTTAGCTCCTCGCCATAAACACAGATAAAGGAAATCTTTAAAGCTCATCCAGTAACTCCAGATCACAATACATCTGACTAGCTGATCTAACCGTCCACCATATTTTACACTGTCTGACATTTGATGTGCTTACTACATTTATTACACCATTACTGGTTCATTTTATTTTATTGATTTTGAGCCATTTTATTATTGTGTGGTGCAATTGTGTGATGTTGTATTATTATTATTGTTATAATAAGCATTTTACATTTGTACTGTATTTAAATATTTAAATTTCTTTCAGTTATATTTTTACCTACCGAGTTTCTTTTTTTCTCTTTATCTTTATTTAACTTTCTATCATTTCTACCTTAATGCATTATTCAGATTTTCTTGAAATACTGAAGGCTGTTGTAACTCAGGAATTTCCCAACTTATGGGATATATAAAGCAGATCTAATGCTTTATAAATATTGCTGTGAATAGGAGTTAAAAGATGTCCACATCTATTGAAATTAATGTTGAAATGATTCTGCTATCAAGTTGTGCACTAGCCTGGAAATCTATGTGGTTACAGCAATCTGACAGCAGAAGGGTTATTAACATTATGAAAATTCACTGAATGCAAATTGCGGAAAAGCTTTGAATGTGACTTTATCAAAAGACTGAAACAGTGGCACTGGTATAGCTACATATTATACTGTGGTATTGAGAAACCTGCAAAATAAAAAATGCATGAATTGTATAAAACTTGCCAAATTCCAAGGTGTCAGTGACTGTCAGTAGATGCAGCTAAGATATCAGTATCAGAGGCCAGTGTGACATCCTTCCTGGATAAAAACATCACTGACCTAGTTTTAAGAAAAAAAAAATCCTAGGTGACATCCTTTTCGAGCTGTTGTATTCACAAGATATTCAGAAAACTTGACCTCTGACCTTGACCTTATCATGCTCCCCAACTGTGTCCCGGAGTTCCAGTCACCATAGGATCAAATATCTTCTACAGTATGACGTACAGCAGTTAACATTATAAACTTCAATTGTAGTGACGGCATTTAACAATACAAGAATGAAAGCCTTACTCCACTGAGGTCTGAGTCGTGAGGCTCCAGGTCTTTTCCCAGCAAGCTGCTGCCTCGTGCTTCCTGCCAAGCCTCCATAGCACCTCACCGCACCACAGCCCAGCTCCTGTATAATCTGAGACAACACATACAGCACAACGACGTGTTATAACACACTACCATGTAAATCAAATCCACACTCAATACAATCCTGTGGTCTACAGCGTTATGGCCCCTCCCCTTTTTGTCTCTGCAGGGTTTCCTCCTGCAGAGGACAGTGGTGGAGAGGGTCATTGGGATGATTGGTTTACACCTGTGTAGCATATTCCACATGGTTTAAGCAGGCCTGAGCTCCTAGGAATGACACTTCCAGATTTTTTTTTGTTCGTTTCCTCTTTCACACTGATGCCAACATCAGCACATACACGTAATGCTCATCCGTGCATCCATGTCATGACTGATACGTCTGACTCCTCATACCTCATGTTTATTAGTTTTCTTTATGGTAAATAAAACAATGATAAGCAATACAACCTGTCTTGTGTCCCCTGTTTGTCACTGAGTGTGGGCCAATAGTGAAGAACAGTGTGATAAATGTTACATATAAGAAAAAAAGTATTAAATACACTGATGTATAAGATTAGGAGTCTATGACTCAACTTATTTTCTCTTTGTATGACCAGCTAGCTACAATGACAGAGTACTGCTGATATATCAAATGTCAGAAATAGCTTCAACTTCTGCTATTCACAGGATTAAGTTACAGCTGTGGCATGTATACCTGGGAAGGCCTGCAGGCTGAGCTGGAGGTCCCTCAGCGCCTCTCTCAGCTGGTCCATCTGGGTGAAGCTGATACCCCTCCATGCTAGTGAAAGCCCCTTCATTCTTTGCAGGGCGCAGAGATCTTTCCCATGCTTAACATTCACATCTGCAGCAGGGATCTGTGGTTGGAAATCTGTAATCGACCATAAAATACAGAAAATAACAGAAAGACAGAAAAAAGGCAAAAGTCTCCCAAGTATTTATAAACTCATTAAGGTACTCACCTCGGTTTTTTAAGTGCACCTTCACCAGCAGGTTGATGCACCTGTAATACAGAATGCAGTGTTTTGTTTTAATAACCGAATTACACAGAAACAAATAAAACTACTTTCATCTCCCACACCTCGTGTAATGAGTCACAGCTTGTTTCCAGTCCTTCAAGTGAGCGTGGCAGTGACCCTGGAGGAGGTAGGCAGCTGCAGCCCAGAGGAGCATCGCCACCTTATCTTCACCCTCCACACTCAGACCCCTTGCGTCTCCTCCAATTCCTTCCTCTGGCTCTTCCAACACCACTTTCTCTGGTACCAGCTCCAGTGTTGTGCTGATGACTTCATTGCAGAGCGCCATACAATCCGCAGGACGCCGGGTAATGAGCAAGGCCGTGCCAGCCTCCAGGTAAAGCTCCGGCATCCTGGGAAGGACAGAAACCTCAGCATCAACCTGAGGCAAACAAATACATGTCAGTGAACCCATTAAGGAGAATTGAATTGTGATTTTGTTTGTTATTATTTTCACTCTTACTGCATGTTGATCCTCTGAGTGAAGAGCAGCCAGCAGATCCAGATAATGTTCAACACCCTCAGTAACCCTGCAGAAACATCAGCAACACTCCACTGTTATACAAGTATACTTTTTTCCTCCTCTCTATTGGCATTTTCTGTTTTGGAGTAGAGGTCAGCTAGCATCCCTGCTGCTCTTCTTACCTGCCACTGAGCACACACTTGAGGGCAAGGCTGTAAAGGACACTTAGGGCAGACGGGACTGAAAGCAGGCTGCTTAGTGAAAGGCTACTGAGGAGTAAGGATGGAGAGAGGGGATGGATACCTCCCAAAACGGGCTCTAGAGCAGGGGGCAACATCAAAGTCTGTGGGAAAAGATAGGTCTGATGTTTGATGCAGGCCTGAATTTAACTGAAAATATGTCAGTGATCAAAATAAACTTCTTTATCTTCATCTGTGAGGCTTCTAACTTAAAAATATATGTACATGTAGGGATTACCGGCATCCTTTCTCTCGTCTGCATGTATGGGCTGTATATGGAGAGTGTATGTGCATCACTCACTGAGTGCAGTAGGCGAAGAGCCTGTATCTCAGCCTGTGTGTTTCCCAGCTGTCTATAGATGAGCATGCTTCGGTACAGAGCACACACACAACGGGAGTCTGTCTCGAGTGCCTTCTTGTAACACTGCAGTGCCATCTGTGGGCGGTTCTAGAGACAATCGGAAAGACAAACACTAACTTCAGACAACTGCTTAAAGGCTGCTCTTTTGTTTATATGATTACAGTGCATGTGTATACCATATGAGCGAGGCAGGAGCCTGAAAGAAGGTGTGTATATGCCACTAGAGCCCTGGTAGCTGGCAGGGCAGAAGCCGCCTGTAGATCAGACAATGCTTCTGAACTCCGACCCTCATTCAGCTTTTCTGCACCTTTTTTAAACATGTGGAGTCACATAGAGGAAGTCTATGAATACATCACAGTCATATTTCACCATCATCAGTGTTAATAGCTGTCGCTAATGTAAAAAGAAACATTAGCAACACACAAACCTTTAAACATGTCACAAATACTGGTTTTGGAAGCATGTAATAATAGTTTGCTGACAAGGGATCACCAAGGTGAAATGTTAATTTGCAAAGCAGAGAGCAGAAATCTACACTATGACTTATTAAATATGGTAGCATGAGCAGAAACAACTATAACTGAGCCTCAAAAATACATTGCTAAAAAGCATGAATGTAGCCAACCTTGAGCAATGGAAGTGCAGATCTGTAATAATTCGGTAAGCCTTTTCAGTTCCATCACCAACAGAGGACTCTTTGACAACCTTCCTTTTGCCTCGCTTGGACTGCCATCCCCAACTCCATCACATACTATCTCACAAAGAGAAGACATCTGCTCCTGCATGACATAAAAAATACAATAACTGAATCATTTTAAACAAGAACAAAAACAAATCCAAGATCAAACTTCCATCTCCACTCGACAGATGGGGACTGCACACAGGTCTTTAAATGCTTATCCACTGTGCAGTACCATCAATGTAGTTTGTATTACATGCAGTAACAGAAAACACTGGGATAGCATGAATCCAACAAATAACTGTCGGAAAATAGTTTCTACCAACTCTGTGTCAGGTGACTTAATTTCTAACAAAGAACAGCCATGAAATTTGAGTCAAAATCAGCACAGTGATTTTTCCCATATGAATCAGTTAAACAGGCATCTCATGGGGCTAAAGGAATGGTTTTCAATGCATAGATCCTACAGTTTGTTTAAAACTAAAAAGAAAGTAGAAAGGCGTGGGCATAACCTAAAAATCATCTTACCTGTAATTCCCATATATTTTCTAGCTGGCATTTGGCCAGCCATAGTGCCCACTGCAGACAGAGGAGGTACAAAACATGAGGATGCAAAGCTGTGTTTCCCGCTGATTTAAGCCCTGCTCTCCACAGCACAAGCGGATCAGAAGCATCAGCGTTATTTCCTGTCATCTGTAACACTGTAAAGAACAATGGCAGGCTGTAAAATTCACACTTGAGAATCTCTGAACTTACAAAAATTTGGATTTGTGGCATTAGTTCCTGAATCATATCATATATGGCCATTTTTTCACATAGAGGCCTACCTCGCTCTGTGGCTTCTTTGAGGAGCAGCTCAGCTTCTGAAAATTGAGACTGAGCAGTAAAGCATGCACACGTATTGTACACCACTGCCAACTCCAGCTGCGAGTGATCTACATGAGGAGGGATACCTGCAAAGGAGAGACGCGTAGAAAGAAGCTGCATTAAGGTAAATTATACGGTGTCATGAAAAAGTATTTGCCCCCTTCCTGATTTCCTTTTTTAAATATATATTTGTCACACTTACATGTTTCAGATCATGAAACTAATTTCAATATTAGACAAGGATAAACTGAGTAAATCTGATTTTTTTTTAATTAAACCTTTAAAAAGTTCAACCTTTCATTTCATCAGCCTACAAAATATTCTCCTGTCTTGGGGATCGAGAAGTCTTTGTGTTTGAGCAGTGGTTTTCTCCTTGAACTCTCCTATGGATCCCATTGTTGCCCAGTCTCTTTCTTATTATTGAATCATCAACGCTGACCTTAACTGAGACATATGAAGTGTGCAGTTCTTTAATGTTGTTCTGGGGTATTTTCTGACCTCCTGGATGAGTCGTCGCTGCACTCTTGGAGTAATTTTGGCCTCCTGGTCACTCCTGAGAAGTTTCCCCACTGTTCCAAGTTTTTCTCCATTTGTGAATGATGGCTCTCACTGTGGTTCACTGGAATCCCAAAGCCTTAGGAAATTGCTTTGTAACCTTTTCCAGACTGATGGATGTCAGTGAATTTGTTTCTCGGGTGGTTCTTTGGGTCATGGCATGTGTTGCTTTTTGAGAACTTTTCACTTTGTCAGACCGTTTTAATTTAAGAGATTTCTTGATTCAGCCGGTCTGGCAGTAATCAGACCTGGGTGTGGCTAGTGAACCTGACCTCAGCTTTCTGAGGTGGGTAGGTTTGGATAGCTTTTTTTTAACGGATAGCTCTTAATAAATGAACTAATCATTTACATTTAAAAAAATGCTTTTTGTATTTACTCAAATTATCTGTGTCTAATATTAACATTTGTGATGATCTGAAAAATAAAATGTGACAAATATATCACATAGTACCTTGGATTTTCCTCAAAAGTTTGTGAAATTCAGAGGAACACCACCTCAGGCTGGACTGGCTGTGGTCTCGGCTCACAGCACCTCCACCTGCCTCCTGCTGCTGAAACAATCAAGTGAAAGCAAAATGACATCATGATCAAGATGTACCACAGTGTTGGATACATTTATGTCAGATACCTTCATGAGAGTATTTTTGAGCGCACTTCACATTACAAACTACCATCATGAGGGATACCCCTTACTCCTTTCTTATGTTTGGTATAAGTGGCTTTGTGTAGCTTTACGTTGTTCTACATCTACAATAATAATCCAAAACAATATCATAAAGAAGATTTTATGACTTTTTCTCCTGGTAGAGTATTTTACATAATTGTATAACATCTTAATACATACGCAAACCTCTTCTATTTCTGGCAACGTTACGGTAGGGAGGCTAATATACAATCATTAAAGAAAAAGATAACACAGAAGGACTTCAGTCTGTCAGGAGAAAAACTGGCTCTGTTTTACATTTTAGCACATGAATTAAACTATGAGGTTTTTAGTAATCTAATCTATTCGCAATTACAGTTTTATTTGATGTTAGTATTGCTAATTAATCGCAGAGCTGACATTAAACGTGCCGGCCTTACCCACCTTACACTTATTTACCAACTCGTTGTTCTCCTGAATCCACTTCTCGAGTAAAGAGGGCGTCTGATACATTTTAACCACACATCACATCGGTGTTTGGTGAAAAAGCTGGAGAGGTTTCATTTGAACTTTCCCTCGTTTGTCAAAGAGAAGCGAGCAACACAGGAAATAAAACGTTACAGGCTGAGTGGCAGCGGGGCTCTGCTGCCCCCTGTGGACACATGTTGGGACGACACCGGCATTCTGCTGACTGACCAGCAGGTGGTGCTGTGACGGAGTCAAGTTTAGATGCTTTTCTAGAAAGTTCAATCTCTGGGTCTGGCAGAGCCATGATCAAGCTGTGAGCTACTTCTCTATGGTCAGTAAATTTCCACAGTTACAAAGCTATTTTTATTATCTGCATGACTGCTGTGTAGTTCTGAAAAACAAAGCATCAGCCTCAGATGCATGCTGTCTCAGTTACATGCATAAACATGCATGCACACATACTCAAACACACAGAATGTAAGGAAACACTATCTAAAACCTTAATTGCATTACAGCTGATTCATCCGTCAGACTTCCGGACAACCATTTTTCTGGATGTCATTCCCAAGGTGACTCCCTGTTTTGTCCCCCAGTTCCAGTCACACTCTGTCATCCCTCCTTCAGTGCATCCACTTGTTCCCTGATGACTGTGTTCTTCGTTGTCTGAATTCCAACACAGCCTTGCAGCTCTTCTGTTCTCTTATAGTCTCAAATCACTGAAATGTCTAAATATACCCCTCTGAAACAAGGGAAACTCCACAGCCTAAACTCAGTGCACCTGCAGATGCAAGATATCATTCCTCTGGGACAGGTTTCACTTTTTTCTGACATTTTCCTCTGCATCGATTCTGCTATTTTCCATCTCTACATCTGTCTCACTCTGCTGCTGTCTGCCCATCCATCGCTTCAAGGACAAGGCCGCTACATGGCAACATCCTTTGTGCTCTTCTATCAAAAGCCTTTGCAGTGGCAGTCATCAAGCTTTCAGCTATATTGAAAAAATGTGACTGTGATTAATTCACCTATGACAGCACCGGAGAGAGGATTATGTTAATTCTGAGAAGCAAAAGCAGCAGACAGACTGCAGGTGACCTGTTATTTGGAGGTCATATTCCAAGCAGTATATCTTAGTTTGGCTGTTACGAGATTTTTGGTTTCAGGTAACAGATACTCGTGCTTTCGGGCCAGACTGTTTTGAGTTACTGCAATAACTGCTGATAAACCTCAGATCTGGCCTGCTGCTTATATTTCATGTGCACTTACATTTTGACATGTGCTACAGAAAGTGCCTTTCACAGCAGAATCCTGTCATCTCTGTTGCATTATCCTCATCTATAAAACATGCAGCCAGTGGATGGAGGGGCTGTGACGCATGTAATTCCTATGCTGCAGAACCCCCACCCCCACCACCCCCACCACCCCACCCCAAACATGTGAGACGTGATGCAAAGCACACAGTGACTTTGCGTGTTTCATTACAAATGTAACACATCTGCTATAGAGCACTTAAGTGTCACACATCCATGGGTGTCACTGAGCTGATGACATTAATGTTACAATAACAAAGAATGACTGAAAATTAGAAATCAGTGCTGTCTGCTAAATGGTGAATTCTTCCAAATATTTGTTCATATTAAAGGTGAGGCCTACAGTTCCCCTTTAAGGTAGAATAAACTCACTCACCCTGAGTGATCAATAGGTGCTGTATGTGCTCTTCAGAACTGCTCCTCTTCTCAGAGCAGACATCTCTTTAGATCAGCAGAGAAAGCTGTTTGGGGTTTCTGTGAATGCTGTATCAGTGTAACTCATGCTGCTGTTTTTGGTTTCTGTGTCATTTGTGTGCATCACACGCTCAACCTGCAATCAGATTCTGCACATCTTAAAATTGCTCTCTCAAAAAGAAGCAGAAACTAAGTGACGGGAAGCTGCTTTCTGAAAAGGGGAAAGAAGGAAATACTCTTTGTGTGTGTGCCTGTACTAAAAGAAGGAGTCTGTCAATGGCCCAGCAGTTGAGTTGAGTCCCAGGGGGTATGGCTGTGGATCTGCAAACTCACACTGCAGCAGTGAAGCTACAGAGAGCATCAGCAGAACACAGTGGACACCCACACAATCAGTCACAGATGGAAATGAGCAACTTTGCTAAAATCATTTACAGTTTGTTACATTTTAAAGTGGTATTTATTATTAAGGTGAGTTGTCCCTATTAAAGAAACAAATTAGAAAGAAAGTCCACCAGGACTTTAGCCACATGTATGCCCACAGTATTCCCATTTTTAAATATATATATTTTTTAAATTGTGTAAAGAAACACAGAAGCAGGCATTTGTGAATATGGTTAAAATTATTTATATTACAATCTTGTTTTGAAAGATCGCCTAGATATTTCCAGGTGCAGTTTTGGATGCTTAAAAAACATATCGCATGTTATAGTCCCAATATTTAGGATTGTTCCGTCAGTAAAGTATCCCCTCATCAACACCTCGAATGCCTTCAAAATACAACTTATCATCAGGATCCTACACTAACGGGAGCGAGTATCGTCTTGCCATTCCTGCGCAGCCGGTAGTTTTCTGAGGAAAAGGTATCTCTTTAAAAACGAGCGTGTCTTGGTGCTGACTACTGTCTTTTCCCTCCCTCCTATAAAAGCTGAACGCTCTCCCTCCTACTGCAGTCAGTTCTCACCGGCCCAGCCAACATGAGTTTCACGGTAGAGCATCACTTCATGGGCCCGAGCTCGTACCGCAAGGCTCGGCCCGCCTCCGTGTCCTCCAGCGGCTTTCACTCCCAACGCCGCCGCCTCACCTACAGCCAGCCATCCTCAATCGACAGCTTGGAGACCTTTAACGGCGACATGACTCGGAAGAGCGAGAAAGAGATCCTGCAAGCTCTGAACGACCGGTTCGCCGGCTACATCGACAAGGTGCGTAACCTGGAGATGCACAACCGCAACCTGGAGGCGGAAGCGGCGGCGCTGCGGCAGAGCCAAGCCGGGCGCGCCTCGGTCGGGGAGCACTACGAGCGGGAACTGGGTGACCTCAGGGGTCTCCTGCAGCAGCTGACCGGGGAGAAGGCCCGCGCGGCTGTGGAGCACGAGCACTTGGAAGAGGACATCCAGCACCTGCGGGTCAGGCTGGAGGATGAAGCGCGGAACCGGGAAGAGTTGGAGGCTGCCGCTCGCGCTATGAAAAAGTACGTCGAGGAGTGCCGGCTGGTACGCCTGGAGCTAGACAAGAAGCTCCGTGCGCTGGAAGAGGAGGCCGCTTTTCTTAAGAAGAACCACGAGGAAGAAGTGGCGGAGCTCTTGGCGCAGATCCAGAACGCGCAGGTGAGCTTCGACATGCGGGACACCCTGAAGGCGGACGTCACCACCGCACTGCGAGAGATCCGCTCGCAGCTGGACAGTCACGCATCCAAGACCTCGGTGCACGCCGAGGAGTGGTTCAAAGGTGAGTCCGATCAAAAAGGAGGAGGAAAGTTTATTGAAACGATCAAAAGTCTCCGTGCGTAAAGTCATGTTTGTCCGCTGTCCGTGGTGCTGAAGTGTGCCACATGGATCCACATCGGGGTTTATTTGAGGCGTCTCCGACTGTTATGTTGGAATGTTGGTTGATAACATTTATTAATCTATCACATCGAAAACTTTAGAGGTTAAATTACAAGTGACGAATTACGCGAAAGAAGCAAGATAACCAGTTTGGAAATGCGCAAATAAATACATAAAATAATAATAATCACTTAAATAATATCAATAATTTGCCCTTTGTCTTAGTTGGTGCCCTTTTCTATGACTGCGCAGTTGCGGCATAGTGACCTTTTTTTTTTTTTTAATTAAAGGCCAGCCCTGCAGAGGTGAGGTGGCACACAGAGAAGAGACTACGATTAATTTGCACTCTTGCCGGCTAACAGTGGGTGTGCACTGCCAGTTTCTCTTTTTGCTGTGCTGATGGATCTGACCCTGGACTTCCACGAATAAAAAAGTACCTTTCAAGGTCGTGGCGGGCTGATAATGTTTCATCAGTCAGTCGTGCTTTTTGCAGCCATCTTCTCCTGGCTGATGTGAATAATAAAAGCACCTGGACGTAGATCTGATGCATAGAATTACTAGCAAAGCAATAAGTGAGACATGATCCTACAGCCACTGTGAGCAGCACTTAGACACAGCGCTGCTGACTTTTATGGTGCTACATAAACACACTGCTGACAACTTTGAAGGCCCAGAAGGGTTTCCTGCGCATTGTAGTTTTGGGTATGTCAAAGGACATATTGGTCTATACCCAATCCCTCTCAGTAGGTGTACATTTTGACCTGGTACAGCTAGTAAAAGGTGCAAACAGAATGACCTTCTCTGAGTCCAGCTGACTGCAGCAGTGGTTTATTCATGCTTGGATGTGGGAGGGAGCTGAGTCAGACTATTGACTGGCAGCTGGACAGTGTCAAGGTTACAGAGGCTCTTTGTAGTGACTGTCTGTTCTCTAAAGCAGGACTGGTTAAATATTTTCAGTAAAAAAAAAAAAGGCCTACGTCTTTAGACTCAAAATGTTCCCCTTTCTTTTAAAAGTATGCATATGTGTCATGTTTCAGGCAAAGTATCTTAATTAAAAGTGATTTCTAAACATGTTATGTACTTTTTAAAATTCTTTTTTTTCCACAGTGCGCATGGAGCGTCTGTCCGAGGCTGCTCGGTCTAACCAGGATGCAATCCGTGGATCCCAGGAAGAGATTGCAGAATACCGCCGCCAGCTCCAGAGCCGCACCATTGAGCTGGAGACTCTTCGAGGAACCAAGGAGTCACTGGAGAGGCAGCGTATAGAGAGTGAAGACAGACACCAAGACGACCTCAGCTCACTACAGGCAAGGCATCAGCACAGACATGCAGAAAAAGCAGAAATGCACCAATACTACAAATCTCTTTTCAGACACTTGATGAATGATATGTGACCAGAGAGGATGTGTACGTTTGTTTTGCAGGAAACCATCAATCAGCTCGACAACGAGTTAAAAACTACGAAATGGGAGATGGCTAGCCAGCTAAAAGATTACCAGGAGCTTCTGAATGTGAAGATGGCTCTGGATATCGAAATTGCTGCTTACAGGTTAGTTGGGATCTAAAAAATGTAACTTTAAATTGGTTTCTTTATGCCAAAAGTGATTAACATTTTCATTCTCTGTGTTCTTGTCTTCCAAACAGGAAACTACTGGAGGGAGAGGAGAATCGCTTTGTGTCAGGTGGAGGCCCATACTCCTACCTGGAAAGCAGAATCTCTGCCCACTTGAAAGTAAAAGGAGAAGAGATCTCTGATACAGTCATTGTAGAGGAACAGACAGATGAAACACAGGTGACAGAGGTGACAGAGGAAGCAGATGAAGATGAGGAGGAAAAGAAAGAAGAAGAAGAAGCAGAGGAAGGAGAGGGTGAAGAAACCAAAGAAGAAGAGGGTGAAGAAGAAGGTGAGGAAGAAGGAGATGAGAAGCAGGAAGGAGAGGGAGAGGAAGAAAAAGAGGAGGAAAAGGAAGAAGAGGGAGAGGAAGAGGAGAAAGGAGAGGAAGAAAAGGCAGGTGAAGAAGAAGAAAAGTCCAAATCTCCAGAAAAAGCTGCTTCCCCTCCTTCAAAATCTCCTCAATCTAAATCTCCTACTGTCAAATCACCAGAATCTAAATCGCCACAAAAATCACCAGAAGCCAAATCCCCAATGCCCAAATCACCTGCCAAGTCTCCTGCAGGAGATGAGTCAAAGTCACCTGTGTCAAAATCCCCACCCAGCAAGTCTCCTGAGTCCAAATCTCCTCCTCCCAAGAGCCCTGAACCAAAGTCTCCAGAGAAGGAGAAGGCCAAACCAGTTTCTGCCAAAGACACCCCTAAAGAGGAGGAAAAAGAGGAGAAAAAAGAGAAGCCTCAGCCTGTCAAAGAGGAAAAGAAGGAGAAAGAGCAGCCTGTGAAGGAGGAGAAGAAGCAGGAACCCAAAGAGAAAGAGCCAGAGAAGGTGGACAAACCTGAAACAAAGAAAGAAAGCAAAGAAGAGGAAACACCAAAAAAGGAAGAGGCTTCAAAACCTGTAACTCCCAGCAAGCCTGCTGAGGACAAGCCAGCCCCCAAGTCTGAGGCTAAAGAGAGTACTCCCCCTGCCAAGGAGGAGGAGAAGCCCTCTGCTCCTAAATCAGAGAGGGCCGAGCCTGAGGCAAAGCCAGCTGCTAAAGCAGAGCCTGAGAAAACAGAGAGCAAGAAGGAGGAGAAGAAGCCAGAGGAGAAGAAACCAGAGGAGAAGAAGCTGGATGAGAAGAAGCCAGAGGAGAAGCCTAAAGCAGAGCCTGAGAAAAAAGATAGCAAGAAAGAGGAGAAGAAGCCAGAGGAGAAAAAGGAGGCTAGTAAAGAAGAGAGTAAAGAGGTGAAGGAAGGAGCAAAGATGGAGAAGGCTGAGAAATCTTCTGGCACTGAGTCAAAGGAAAGCAAGGAGGAGAAACCCAAGAAGTAAGACAAAAATGCTGCGTTTCAGGGCTAGAGGAGGAGATGCCAAAGATCTGTGATGGAGGGAGGTGAGGAAAGGGCAAAAAGTGACTGAAGAGAAAGAGAAGCTGGATGTACCCAGCAGTTCAGATGGGCAGTAAAATGCCCAAAGCCAAGCAGGTAACAGTATGTAAGCAATAGTGATTTCTGTAGCAAATACCCCCCCTGCTCCCTACGTATGGCCATTACATGCCCCTGATGCTTCTGATGTATGACTGTAGTGAATGCAGAATGCTCTTAAACTCTTTATCTGAATGTGACGACTGCCCTTAATCAATATCAAGTGCATTTAAACAGAATTCCCGCTGATGGGGGCAGGAGGACCCTGCTGCACCTACGCGAGCCTTCAAGGGTAGAGATGTCAAACCAATGTCTAGCTAAAGATTGTCACAGATATTGAATATGAAAACGTATATTTAGGGAAACACAAATGTTATATTTACAAATGAATCAATAAGAAAGACTTGAAATTTGCTTGTTGTGCACCTTAATGCAGCTTCTCCTTACAGGTGAACTGGAGTGTCTCACTCTTCTAGTCTGCAGTGTTAGGACAATGATGACTGTGCTCTGTATAAACTGCTGAGAATATGCAATATGAAACACAAAAATAAAGAATGAAAAATGAAGCACACGAGGCTTGGCGGGCTTTTCTTCATGTATGCAGAAATCTGCAGCTCATTAAAGTGAAGATTAATAAAGTGTCAAGAGAAATCCTCCGAGGTACGATGCCAAAAGGTAAACGCTGCGAGTTATTGCACTGCATTGCGGCTGTGGAGAGGGGGAGCTGTACCCACTCCCCACAGCCGCCGCACCCTTCCTCACGTCCCACAGACCGCGTTCATGTATAAATCAAGAGCAGTGTCGCCGGCTCGCACAGAGCAGACTCTCTCTCTCATTTCCCAGGCCTGTCTCATTACAAACAGGAGCAGAGGACGCACATTTATCTTAAGATTATTAATTAAAAATCACCAGAATGATCAAATTGTCCTACAGGTACAGCCGTAACGTTAAACAGAGCAGGCTTTTGCTTTGAAACGTATAAATTAATAAGAAATGCAAATCCTCCTCTGTCACTTGTGGGTTGGTAATATTTTTAAATATTCAGAGATTTCTTTTGTTTCACAGAAAAAAATGTGTGGTTACTTTTAATAGGACTTCCTAATGAGTGCTGGTGAAAAAGACATTCATTACCAGCCTACTGAAAAGCAGGTAACTGTTAGATTTGTGCCATCACCGAAAGCTTCTCTTTCTTGGTGAAACACTGACATTGGACACACTTTGGCTGACATTGTGAGGCTCTCTCTCCTGGCACGACTGCACCCCCCTGTAATCCAATTTCACCGCATCTAATAGATGGCTGTGTATTAATGAGATCAGCGACCGTGTCATTAAAAAACCAGAGTCAGAAGACGGAGATTACTTTGACTGCTGTCACTGTGCTGTGACTGCCATCTGTTGTTAAACAGATATTGACTGTTTTATTGATGATTGTGTACTCTGTAAAGTTATTTTTTTCCAAAACATTTACATCATTGCTAAATGTGACTGCTCTCGGTGGAAACTGAACAAAAGTGAACCAATATAAGATCCATCAATTTTAACTGCTCGTCCTCTTTGGGGTCGCAGAGCCTATCCCAGCTGTCACAAGGCGGGAGAGGTACATCCTGGATAGATTGCCAGTCTCTCACAGGGCGAACACAGAGATACACAATCACACCTACGGCCTATTTAGAATCACAAGTTAACCTAACGTGCATGTCTTTGGCCTGTTGGATGAAACTGGAGTATAGGGGGAACATGCACACTCCACACAGTGGCTGGGTGGTGCGTTCAAAGCCAGTGAGGTCACAGTGCAAACCAATTCACCATGACACACTGGAAAACACCTCAGTATTCACATTTCATCATGGACGATCACTCACAACTTTGTACTGGTTAGCGGTGACTCTTAACTCCAAATGAGAATAAGTTGGCTCAACAATATGCTTGTAAGATGCTCCAATGTCTTTGCACAGCCAACAGACACTCATCTGTTGGGCTTCATGTTTGTGCCACTGATAAGCTTTACAGTATTCTCAATCTATTGAATCATTTTGTACCATTTACCAATCTCATCTCAACCATTAGCATTTACTGCTCATTTTCCAATAAGTAATGCTTCCTTTCTCTTGTGATTACAGGCATCTATTTCCATGCATCTGTGCAGTATTGAATTCCTAGATTCGATTACCTGCTGCTGGATCTTTGCTGCAACACACAAGAGCAAAGGAGAGAGATTCTTCTATAAAGCTAAAGCTAGCTAATCATTAAATGACTGTTTTCCTTGACTTTAGTATCAAGTCAGAAATTGAGGATCAGTATCCTACATGAAAAACCTGTTGCACTTTACTGAAACTATGATGATAAATGAGAAGTCAAAGGCTAACAGGAGACAATAGACCAAATATTGTATTCAATGCGAGAGATCCTCTGTGGAAATGACTCAGCTATATCCAGCACTGAACCACAATGGCATAATAATAAGCAAGCTCAGACGACACCTATAAATAGAGCAGCACTCAGAGAGGTGAGGGTGGAGAGGAAGGTAAGGGGATAAAACAGAAACATTTTGTGTGCACAACAAAGCCTGAATGCAGCGAAGGAAGACAAAAAAAAGACACTCATTCCAGAAAATAGGATTTTCTTTTATTTTCAAACTGGTATGAAGTGTTTAAAAAGGATACTTGTGTGTCAAAGAGTCACAAAGGTAATCTTGAGGGAGTTAAGAGTGATAAACTACAGAAGGAGAATTATATACATACGCACACACACACAATTATGTGCACACAAATTTTAGCGATGACTGAAGAAACCCTGAGGATGGTTATACTTGAACGGCTTCAGACGATTAGGACCCCTGAATTGAAAGAGACAAACCGGTGGTCAGAGATAAATCTTTCACCAAATGTATCAAAAAGTTTCCCACTTCTTTCTCTAACTGTACCTGACAGTGCGTAGGCACATCTTCTCACGGGGGAACTCTCGCGGTCCTTCCACGCTGTCGTCTTGTCCTTCTGTCTCCAAATAAACATCCAGGCAGACGCACAGTCGTGCAAACTGATTGGTCAGGAGCTGGTGTCCAGGACGTGGTCCTTGTAGTTCGTTTTTGAACACGTTAACTTCGCTCTCCATGGCCTTAAAAGTGAAAAAGGGGAGTCAAAAAGTGAAAAATGACTTGTATTTATAAACAATCATATTGAGAGGTTTTGAAATGTTCATACTCGAAGGTTGTCCTCGGTGCGTCCGCTGCGCTCTCCCTTCCAACTCAGAGAGAGGGAGAAGAGGGGAGATATCTCTGGGTATCTGGGACTCAGCACCACTGCAGCATTAAGACGAGCTGAAAGGGACACAGATGAGTTTGCGTATAAAATCACATTCAAAGCAAACAAAAAAAACATCAGTAATATTCAGTTATGCTGTCAGCGACAGGATTTACCTGTGCCTCTTTCAACCACTCCCATAAAGTACAGATCAGTCTCCTTTGCCAGCCCAGCTTCAGTCACATGACGTGTATATGGAAATTCCTGCAAAAGAAAGGAAATATCAAAATTAGTCACACTTCTAACTAATGCTTTCTTTACATTTGAGTACAATTGTTTGACAATTTGTGTTCACTTACCAAGTACTCCTGGTAAGTGATTGTGGTCCAACGTGCCAAACGGGAAAGGATCTTGGCAGGAAAAAGGTGCTGACACTCGCTGGAGATGGGGATGATGCTGTGTTCTGATGACGGGAGCACAAACAAACTTAACAATCTCTTCATTAGGATGATTCAGTGTGCAAGGTTGTAAACAAATAACATACCTAAAGAGGCAAACTGTCTGTGCAAAGCCAAGCGGGACTGGACTCGTCCCCTCAGCAGCTTCATGGTGTTCTCCATGTGGCTCGCACTCAGTGAACTACCCACACGCACACCCTAAAAGAAAATTAGCAAAAGTTAACATTATACAGTTGTAACACATGGTGTATACTTGAGGTTAGCACACACGCACCTCCGAAGCGTCACTAGGAAAATGAAGTCCTCCGAGATTCTGAACCCACATGTAGGGATGGCCCAGCTCCTCCACATAATCGCCAAAGGAAATGATCCTAAAAATAACATAGGTTAATTCAGCCAGCTGTGATCCAGTACACACCACATCAACCATGAACATTACTTCCTTACCCGACTTTATCAAACTGGTAGCGATTAGCTGGATTGGGTGTTTCTCGTCCCTGGTCGCTGGTGTAGAGACAGCTGAGGAGAGTATCTGACTTCAGGAGCTCCCTGAAAAAAAAAAAGAAGTCATTGTTAGGCTTTTTATAAGGCTGTCATGGTCAGAGAGAGAGCCAAATCCTTACGTTTACACACATACCCTGCGCTGATGGCCGTGTTGAGATCAGTGGAGGTGGACACTTTGGTCTTGACAGTCATAATGTTCAGATTCATCAGGTAGTAGAAGTAAAGATGGAGTACACTGCCATCTGTAGACACAAGGAAGACAACACATGGTGTTACACTAATGGACTGCTATCTTAATCTTATATTCTCTCTACTCAATCTTTTTTATTAATCCTGCCACTAATAGCCCCTCTGGGTTTATACTACACTGCAGCGCATTACAGAGCAATAACAGGCCTTGGTCATGGCAGCAGCTAATGGCACCTATGGGATACCGGCTACACCGATGGTCATCATTCTCGCTCCACTCTCTGCAGTCACGGTGAACTCAGTGACACATTGTCACTCACTCACACCTACACCGCTCACTTTTTGCTTTTGCTGCACTAGACCGAATGCTGCAGCTGGCAGCAGTGAGGATAACTGAGGAAAGGAGGGGCTCCAGAAATAAAAGCAGAAGTCAGACAAAGAGCGGTGATGAGAAAAACTGCTTACAAGATGTTGTAGGTGCTGCAGAACTACAAGGCTGCAAGCATCTTTCTCACCTCCATCCCTCCGCCTCCCCCTCACTTCCTCCCTCCGCCCCCCCTTAGGTAGAGTTACGCCTGCAATGCAGATCTCCCTATAATCTGTCACTGTATTCCATATATCGCCAGCAGAGGGAACACGAGGGTCAAGTGGTGTCATGTCACAGCCACAGTTGCTTTGTTTCACATGCCATCTGATAGGTGTACAGCTGCACAGCACCACATATATATGGTCACTTTACAAGGGTTGGAGCACAAAGGGGTTGAAAATATTTGGGTTGAAGGATGCTGTGTGAATACAGAGAATGCTTTTGCCAACAAGGACATGAAGCACACAGAAAGAGTTACCTTTACACTTCAAGTCTATGCCTAGGGACAGAGGGTGCCTCTTCAGCATCTCTCGCCTTTTATCATCCAGCTGGCCACCTGCAGTTGGCCTTCTTCTCTTCTGTCAAATGGACAATAAAAAGCAATTGAATGAAAAGACAAAAAAATAAAAAAATAAATAAATAAAAGACGTAATTCCAGTGACATAGCATCTCTAAAATGTTAGCCCCCTGCAAGCACATTTAAAAAGAATACCGAAAGGAAGCCTGAAAAGCAAACAGTGCTCCAGATGAGCTCAAACATGGAGATAGAACAAAAGAAATAGACACTGTATTTGCAATCAAACACAAACCTAAGATCAGGTTACAGTCACCGAGCCATTCTCGGTAAATATTTCCCAGAACACCCCCACTGCCACTCCGATTGCAGGAATCGATCAATAGCTGCCACTCAATGCACGACAGCTATGGCTTCAGAGACAGTTCATGTGTCCAGAGCAGTGATTTGTATACTAACTAACAATAGACCTCAGTGTCCTGAGTGTGTGTGTTCGTTCATGAGTAAAGCAGTGCCTGATACTCACAGTTTTCTCTTGCTCCTCCTCTGCATCAGAATCACTCTCATCATCTGAATAAAACCAGAATACACAGTTTTAAGTTTGTTGATGAATCCCAAAATGAGTCGTCTGTGTGTTATACATAGATTAAATGTGTGCCTTTGTACCCTGGGAATCTTCTGGAGGTTTGGACAGAGCTTTGGCCTCATCTACATCACCACTAATTGAGACAATCAGGTTCTTGTCTGCAATAAAATCAAAGCGATCCAAACTTCAATCCTTTAAAGAAAAACTAATATTTTGTCTTGGAAAACATCATTGTCTCTCATCCTTACTCACCACACGCCTGGCCATAAGCATTTGCTTGAACAAACAGGACATAGAGAGGTGGAGGCAGATGGCGGGCAATCTCCGTCTGCTTCTGAGTCTGTTCAAAAGGCATAGACAGGTACTCCTGGACTGGGAGGGAGGCCTGTGAGCATACATAGGAGGCATACGTGGTGTAAACTGTTGGCACGGCAGTTAAAAATTCACCTCAACAAGTACAAAACACCACTGAGCTTTTCTTTAGACTACAAACTATAAATGAACACAACAATGATACCTGCATGATGGCATTAAGACCTGGCTGCAAGCTTCTCAGATGCTCCTTCTTCACCTCAATGCTCTTCTGAATTGTCTCCTTTGAGGCTAGTGATTCCTTGTATTTCTCTGCCAACCTGCATCCAACAATAGACTGTTAACAAGAGTTCAGTGTCCCTATTATCCATTAGCAAATTAGTTTTTAAACATAGCATGCTGTAAACGCTTTGTGCAGGCACAAATCCTTCACTCTGCCTTGTGGTTTGTTTGTTTGTTTTTTAAATACCTCTTCCGTTGTTCAAGCTCCCAGTCCAGTCGCGCCAGTGTGAGTTGGTGGGGGTCATTTTTTGTGAGTTGAGGCCTGGAAATTTCCGGCGGTGCCTCCTGGTAAAACTCTTCTTCACTCACTAAGTCAATTTCTTCATGCTTAGACCTGGAATGGGGAAACGAGTACTCATTACCACTGTCAGACATTTATATACATTTCTGAAAATCTAAGTATAAACTAAAAACAAGGGAACTAATAAGCAACTAACGCTATTCTAATTATTCTCTGTAAGTTCAAGTTAGGAAAACCAATGAGCAATTTTAAATGAAATCTTTTTTTTTTTTTTACTAACTTAAACTCCAGACACTTGCTGATCTCCTTCTGAAGATGCATGACTTCATACAGCAGATTTTGAAGCTGAAGGTGCAGCACATCGACTTTCTGTTTTGCCTGAGGAGAGACAGAGAGATTAAAGCTGACTTGCAAACTCTAAGTAAATATTTTTAGATGCATAATACAATACTGAAGTTTAATGTCTTTAGACTAACAAACTAAATCCAAAGGTATAAAAACCCTGATTGCTGACAGAGGCAGCTGCTACTGTTAGGTGCTACAAGGAAACCAAAGTGCTCAGTGGTCAGCTTTGGTTTCGAGGTCAGCACAAAGGAGACTTGAGGCAGCACTTTTTTTTAGTAAGCGAATGAAAGAAAGTGATCGTAACCTAAGCTGTTACTTGGTTTTACTTGAGAGTGCTTGAGACTTGCGTGGGAGTTACCTCGTGTGTCTGGTCTCTGCCTTTCTTTAGACGCATATGAGCAAGTCGATTGAGCTTTTTCAGATTCATGAAGTGGATGCAGCTCTGCATACGTTTCTTCTCAACCTCTGCACACTGAGGAGACATACAACCAGTCACCCTTCATTATTACTGAGAAAAGACACAATGAATGCTTTAGATATACTTATACTACAAACTCTATGTGTAAGGTTTCTGCTGTACATGAATTGTTTGCCATTAAATCAGAATATAATGACACATTGTGTCACATTCTTACCCCATCCTTAGCTCCGTTGGCCTTAAGCTCTTGGATCTCACTCATGAGATTAGCCAGACTCTCACATGTTTCTTTGTATTGGAGGTAGTCCTGCTGAGGGTCCCTGCCATCAAGCTCCACCTCCTCATGATACACACGCACATCCTGGCCAAAAAAGTATATAAATTAGTAAGTAAATATGTTACATAAATGTATATTGAGTACAAGGTTCAAGCGGGGGGTGGGGGCTGATAACACTAATCAGAAGAGGATGGATGTATAACTATAAGATATTAGTCATCATTTATTTAACTGCTCTGAGAGGTCTAAGTGTGACTAAGTTAAATATGACTTAAAGGTGATATATTTTGCATTTCATACTTTGGTCTATAATATGCTGTGAGATGAGTTGCAGTATAAAGGATGGCTAAACACATCATAGAGCACAACCAGTCTACGAAGGGATGTGAGGAGGAGATGCTAGCAGCTGGTGAGGTGAGGCCCAAAGATAAACGAGTGACTCAAACAAACAATGCTACCCTACACTTGTTAGTTGTGCTCTGTTTAACAGGAAGAGCAAACTGTGGAAAAAAATTACTAATTCGGGTACATGCTGGTAAAAGGAGCTTTTAGCAAGTGATTAAAAAGTTTGAACACCCCATGTAGAAAATATTTTTCAATTTCACTTTTATTATGCAACAACACTGTGCAGCTCCTGAAGAGTTACAAGGTTAAGATATTTTTGTTACTGTTAGACTAAAGTGTGAAGCAGGTATGTTATACTTTTACTTAAAATTTCTAGGGAAAACACGGGGGTGTCAAACTCATTTTACATGGTGGGCCACATAAAGCCCACTTTGATCTTATGTGGGCCGAATCAGTGAAACTCCCCATTGTATCAGTGTAAAGAAGCTACATTTATCTGTTTGTCTACATGATAAAAAAAAAAAAGTTGCTGTGAAAAGGGAAGAAATCTGTCAGCACAACACTTTGGACTTAAAATGTAAGAAATAAATGTTTAAGATTACAGAAAAAATCTGGTAGCTCTTTGCCCAGATGCTCCAGTTTTGTGTTGTTAACAAGTTAAGAATTATAAATGAGTTGAAGTGTACAATCAGGCCTGTGAGACTCCTTTAGACACTCAGACATATCATTGATATGTCAGCCAGATGCTGCTCATTTTACGTTTTCGCTCGTTTCTTCACATTTTCCCAACATGCTTCCATGTAAATCCAGCGTCCCCGTCTCTCTGTTGGTCTGTACCACTACACTAAGTAGTGTAAATACTTCAAAAGTATATGAGCTTTTCTTCCTTCTGTACTGAAAGAGTATTAAATCAGGATTTTGCGACAAAAGTGGAAACAACCTCATTAAAGTTAGAAGTTAGAAATCGTGGGTTTGGGGGAAAATGACCCAGGTTTATTTTAAACAAGAGTCTCGCTGTTTGATTCAATAGTCTCTATACCTTCCATTTGAAAATCTAATTCAGATAGAATATGTATTTGTGTAAAAGGACCACTTTAACTGTATCAACTTTAAAGGGCAGACACTGCTTAGCACATTAGGGTCTAAATACTTTAATTTTAAAATGTATACTAACGTCTTTGCATTACTGCCCAAAGCCACTTTGATAATGACACAGGTGATCGAGGAGTCGTGTATCTTCTCCTCAACTTTACCTGTTGGTCCCCATCTGCTCGACCCCGCTTCATCTCCGGGGTTCCTCCTTCATTACGGAGAACCTTGGACTTTCGTTTTTTCAGGGCGTCCGACGACATGAGTAGCTGGATAAAAATGGAAAATATGACCTTAAAAGCCGTGAATACCTTTCTGTTAGCAAGCTGGCTAATGTTAGCACTGTGCTACGGTAGTTCATTGGATAGCAATCGTTAGTTTTGCGGCTCATTAAACCACATTAAACATGTTAGACGTTAAATAAACGACAGGCTATGTTCGACTTTATATATATATAAATATTCACATACCTTCTTGGTGCAAAACCGTTAATCACGAACAAATGAACTAACTCGCAGCTCGCACCGCAAAGCGCCCACTTCCAACGGAAGCCCTGACGTACCAAAACACCTCAAACAGGAGGAAGCAGCAGCAACTGCAGTGCCACCTTCCTGTTATCGTTTGTATTGCATTGTTAATGTACACAAATAGGGTTTCAATCTGTTGAATAATGCTTAAAGCTACTCTAAAAACTTAACCTTAAAACTGCAAGCTAAGGGTTTGCTAACAATCATATCATGGACGAATATGCTGCAAGTTTATTTGTTCTTATGCACATAAATGAAAGCTAAAACTATTTTTTTTGCAAGTCTTATTTTTCAAGTCATTCCTTTTTCTATTAAAACCATTAAATGTTGAAAACTATGATCAGCTCAGCTGCTTTTCTGTCTGTTAAGGTTCAGCAGGGGTTTCTTTTAGGAGACACTTTTCTTGTGAGACTACCTCCACACAGACCAATACGCTGTCACAGACAAAAAGAAAAATGAACAACACCGAAAATGTACTCCAATTACTTAACTGTTGATGTTACAATAGAAACATTGAAGGTAAGCACTGTTTTTGTATGTGTATCAAGAGGACATTATAATGACCGTGGCCCTTAAACAGCTTTTGTATAAAAATGTGCAATATGTGAAAACATATGTACTTTTCACTGTACAAGTACAGCACTTATTTAAAATTCATTTTTGAGCAATAAAGAGAGTCAGCATGCATTCAAAAGTTATTTATTCACAATTCTGACCTCTTAAAACTTTAGAAAGAGACATATGATAGAGAAGTTACTTAAAAACAAAAAAAATATTTCCTGTTTTCCTTACACTTGTCAGACCTAAATATGTCAGTCCACGCTCACTTTGCCATATCAATCAGACTTTGCAGAGATGTGGGTACCCAAGTCTTCTCTCCTTGCACAAACACCACCCCTCGATCTATGTAGATAACAATACGCCCAAATGTGTACAGCTGTTTTCCCTCATGTCGTTTAGCCACTAAGGGCATGAAGACGATGTTGTTCTCCTCCGCCTTGGCCTGGATGAGATCCTTAAAGTTAGTCGGCACACCAGCACTGATCCCTCTGTGTGCCACGCTCTCGGCATCCCTGCGCTCCTGCATGGCTTCATACTGGAAGTCCTTGCGTCTCTCTGTCTGTGTGAGATATGCAATGTTCTCCCTCGCTCCAGGTTGCATATAACCGCCTGAAATTACACGGAAAAAAAGAAAGTTATACTTTAAGTAATAGTCATTTTTGTGTGTTTATTATACATCTTCAGACTGTGGAGTACGAACCTATGCCTGAAGAGACTGCACGGTTCATGATGTCCAAAGCCTCATTGAATTTCTCTTTAATGAGGGGCTGGGCCAACAAGACGTCACTAAACATGCTTTTCCAGCCGAGGTACCACTTTGTGATTTCCTCATAGTTGGGACTGTTGCTCAGCCATGAACACAGGACCTATAATCCACAAAAAGCAAAAAAAAAAAAATCCCAAAAGGTATAACATCCAAAAAGCAATTATATGAAACACCAAAATGCTCAGTTCAGAGTACATTTTAATTCACTGACCTGTAACCATTTCGTGAAAAAGTTTTTGTCAAGCAGTGACACGAGGCTGGAGGGGGACAGCATGCCCTCCCAGTCCATGACCCAGTGAAATGGCTCCATCTGCTGCTGGTGAGGGTTGATAACCAGCTCTTCCAGACACAAAGCTGCAGAGAGAAAGATCAGCAGTTGCATGAAGAGATATCAGTGGGGCTATTTGAGAATGGAAACGTGGAGGGGTTCATTTTCATTCATGTCTTTGGCACACTGGTGCAGTTTCCTGTCAATTTATAGCTTCTGTTCAGTTGTTTATCGTATTTACCAGGTCTAAACTGAGTGTATATGTTATAAATCCCCATCTTTTGAATGTCACAATTAAAACATCCACTCTAGTCAAATAAATAGGTAACTGTACTTCTGACTTCTTACACCTGTGCCTAAACGTAATTAATGAGGCAAGGCTTGACTTTAATAAGAGGTTGGCTCATTTCCTTCGATTTTCCTCCCAGCACACACATGACGTCATCACAGATGAAGACATACCTAGTTTAGGGATGATGTTTTTCACCATGAAGGCCTCCCATGCACCTGGTGTGAATACATCTTTCCACGGCTGTAGGATGAGGCGAGCTGAGGCGTCGCTGGGATGCCAGCGCTGCAAGGCGTTGGACAGTTTGCTCCTAATTGGCGGATAAAGAGGCTCTAGACGTGACTGGAGCAGAGGCAGCCAAGGGTGGATCCAGGAGTGGATAGGCACCGTGTCAGTTAAAGGGTTCCAGTTATCTACCTGTTAAACAGGGAACAAAGAGAGAGGTTTACATGTGACAAAACTGCCTTTGATACTGATGGAGGCATAAAGTCAGCATAGCATATAGTAAACAGTTTTTCACTCATAAATAATGGGAGCAAATCAAAAATATTTCTCTTTATCAGCGTGTGTGACTTGCCTCTCGCTGTAATCTGGGTAAGATCAGCTGCTCCAACAGGTGATCCAGTATCCACAGGGGCAGAAGAGGAGCCCACACTTCTACACAGTCCACCATCGGCCCGACCATACGAGGCTGCCAGCCTGACACGCAAGTCCGCATCACTGGGATCCACACTTCCCATAAGAGTCTGAAACACAAAGACCACACGCATTTTACAGACACATGTAGTTAAAAAAAGGCTGGATCACATATAACCAACATTTATTCACATAAATACACAAAGCACAACCTAATATATGTTTGTGTGTTCAAATTTACCTGTGATAAGGATCCATATTTGAATCTGGGCCACTGGAGTGCATATCCCGAGATTCAAGGATTGCTCTCCACTGACCAATATCTTCCAGACAGTAAGAGCTGTCCTGAAACAATAATTAAAATGTGGTAGAGAATTATTAACATGTAAAAAGGATGCAGTTATCTTAAAAGATATACTCGCAAAAGTATACCTTCAGGGGGTCCCAGAAATGAAGTTTCTCTTTAAGTAATGGATGAACAACAGCTACAGCAAGGTCTGCTAATCCCATCATCTTGTATTCTTCATAATAATCTGTTTGCAAGGTCTCAAAGATGCGAGCACACTCCTGAACAAAGAGAAGAACCAAAAATTACTAAAATGATCACATGAAAACTGAGCAAGCACTCAGTTTCCATCCTGTTCTCACTTTGTCTCTGTTTCACAATTTTTGCACATGTTTTTATGTTGTTTTATTCTCCAGTTTTTAAATTATTTTCTGGCAGAAGACTGCTTTGAAACTTTACACCTAATACAAAATTCTAAAAAGGTGTAGGTGGTCAGTCCATTCTCTTTTTATATGCACCTGCAGAGTAGGACCCTCCCCTGGTGGTGTCTCCCCAGATGGAAAACGCTCCACTAATGCCAGCACAGCTTCCATTCTCTGGATGGCATCTTGCTCCGTATCCAGTCTGTTCTGCAAGGCTCTTGACTCGTGGCTCAGAGAAACAACAACATCTTTTTCATGCTGCAGACGTCTGGCAGACTATACCGGGGTTATATGAAAAAAGAAGGAGATTAAAAAAATAAATAATAAAAATCTGCTAAATTATAAAGGAAGCCCCAGTTTGCTGATCTAATAAGGAGGCATTATCTTAGTTATAGCCAAATATATTTGGAAAAACAATTTTGGTATCCTCATACCTGTAATATGTCCTGTTCTGTAAGGTCTATCAACAGCTGAAGGTTATGTTCAAGCTCAGGGAGCGCAAAGCCTGATCCCTTCTGATCCCGAGTAGACATGCTTGGTGGACCTTCATCAGGAACACTGTGCTTGTTGGATATCTGACTGTAACTGTAGTACACCTTCTGCTCTCTTCCAGTCATGTCTATCACCTAGGCACCAGGGGCAGGTACGGGGTAAAAAAGGTTAAAAACAAAACAAACAATCATAGCAGAGTGCATGTGCTTACATAGATACACCAAACAACTTCACCCATAGAGTCTAATACTTACTACAATTAACTTTAGCTGCTAAAGTTTGTTGTCAAAATACAACCAAGCCACAGTGCCCTTATAACACACCTCTGAGAAAGGACAAAAAAGCACTAATACCTTGACCTGTGCCAGCTCCCCAGCAGATGCCGCTGTAGCCCGCCCCGCCACTTTGCCTTTAGCTCTGAGCTCATCTGCAGTTCTGTAGGAGTACTTTGGTTTCTTCTTTCCTGCCGAGCCTGCAGGATCCTTACGCCACTGGCCCAGCTCCTTCTGAAACTCCTACATCAGCACAAATTTAGATTAATGTAAAAAAATGACTCTACAATTCAACATCTGCTTACACATAGAAAAAGGAAAAGCGCATTTATGTGCACACTTTACCTTTTCCTCCTCTTCATCAGAGTCCACCACAGGAAAATCTTGGAGAGACTGCTGGGTTCGCTCATTTCCATAGGCTCCGACTGCCCCCTTTCCCTTACGAACCTTTGCTTCAATAGGGTTTACAATACCTGCAGCAATGAGAGTGTGGGAAAAACAAAGTAGATCAGCTCTTAAATACACACAATACTCTTAAATACTTCATTAATGTGGCCTTCTCAGCCTTTCCTACCTTGAGCATTCTTTCCCAGGCCTTTTCCTGGTTGGTAGCCCATTTTCTGCAGTAGTTTCTGCCCAATTCCCCTAGTGTGCTTCTCCCAGCTGCCAATGCCTTGTCCAGACTGTATGCCACCTGCAAACCTCTGTGACTGATTCCCACGGAAATTACCCTAGCAAAACAATTCAGCATATAATTGTTCCTATAAACTTCATTAAGATATTTATCTGCAATATACACAAACAAATCACACATTACCAAATTTACCATTTGGAGTTTTTTGGGTGCACGAGAAGGTGGAGGAGCTGCAGGACCATCATCATCAGAGTCATCAGAGTCTCCTTCCCCTTTCAGCTGTTTCTCCTCTGCTGCCGTCTTTCGCAGACCAGCACTCACAAAGTTCACTGGGGCAGTATAGTCTTTAGATCTAGCAATAAAAACACAGACAGCAAACTCAATCTCCTACTAATGGCAGACTTTAAAGCTGTGGGCAGCAGCAAAAACAAACCCACGCCTCACCTCTTGCCACCAAAGCTGGGCCTCTCATCTTCGTCTGAATCCCTGTCAGCCCAGATGCCGTAAGTGGCCTGTTCCTTGGTCTGCCTGTGTCTGTGGCGGTCTGGGTTGAACTCGTTGGCCAGGTCCCAGTCTGTCACCTCAAAGCTCTCAACCTCAACACCCTCCTCCTCCTCATCTCTCCGTCCATATAGGTGTGACATGGACATCTCTGGAGATCATAATGAACAAAATCACAATTTAAAGAAATGTAAAAACTCCTCCTAAGTAATTTCAAATAAATTTGCTCTACTTATGTAAAGGTTTAGGTAAAGCCCTTTGACATGGGATCAGAATAATAAAATACATCCATCTCCATAGCAACGGATCAAACTCAATCTACTGTTTAAAGCAATGAGTTGTAGCTCGGAGCACAGGGAAAAACAAAATCAAATACATTATAATAAAACATAACATTTTTCTTCTTCCAGCTGCTCGCTTTAGAGGTCGCCACAGCAGATCCTCTAACCCTGTCCCTAACATCCTCCTCTAGCACAGCAACACTCTGCATGTCCTCCTTCACTTCCTCTATGAACCTCTGTGGTCTTCCTCTTTTCCTCCTGCCTGGCAGCTCAATATCTTGGATTCCATATCAAACCACTCTCCCTCCTCGTCGTTACTTTTACACCCATCTCTCTCTCATTCTCTCACGTCCTCTGTTCTCCAGAGCATACCTCCAGCTCTCCAGGCTCTTTCACCTGCTCCCTACTCTAACTACAGACCGCAACGTTATCTGAGAACATCCTACCTGACCTCATCTGTCAGCCTGTCCACACTTTGAGGCTCTATTGCTGCAGATTCCAGATCAGCAAGTGTCGCAAAAATTAGATCAGTGTAAATTTAAAGTTAATTTTTATTTTATAGAGACACGTCTTAAACATACACATCACTATCTCAAATATTTGGTTCGTTAGTTGACACTAACGACACCGAACAAATTCATCTCTGTGGAGAAAACGCAATGTAAGCTAACAATAACTAGCTATAGCTAAGGTTAGTTACCTTCTACAGCATGAATGTCTTGCTATACGTAATAATCTCGAGTGTTGAGAGCAGTGTAAACACCATGTTCTCTAACGCACCTGAACAGTTATATAAAGGTCGACGTGGAGATCAATTGGACATGCTTTCTTTCAAAAACGATGAGAAGTAATCCACACTAACGCCAATAGCTCCTTCGTTTAGTGCACGAAAACACAAGTACTTCCGGTATAATGGTGTTACACCAAAATCTGTACCCCTCTAAAAAATTTCGTTGGTTCTTAGTAATGACTGTTGGCGTAGAAAGGGGAAAGATGCGTTTATCCCATTGACTTTGCGAAGTAATGTTCGTTTCAGTAGTAAATAATAATAATAATAATAATAATAATAATAATAATAATAATAATAATAATAATAATAATAATAATAAAAACACGGTATATAAAACTCAGTTTAGTTTTTTCCCCAGGTTAATAGAAATTCATATTACATCGTACTATTAGTTTAAAAAAGCTTCATATGTTAAATATATCAAATACATTTCAAAATGTTGTTATATTTGTAATATTTGTTTATTTATTTAGAAAAAATGTGTCTACCCACTTTCAGAATATTATTTTGTAGTAATTTGAGGCAATGTTTGAACATGAATACCTAAAAATGATAAGATAAAAAAAAGAGAAGATATAAGTCTCAGTGACTTCTATTACTATAAAAGTGAATCATGATCTGTAATTTGGGACACCCTGGTTAAATAAAATATTAAATAAGTACATACAAAAATACATAAAACCACCCTGCAAAGTCTTATATGAGAATGTATTAATAAACAAAATTAGCTAAAAACAACGGGGCAATTTCTAGTTTGCTTCACAATAATATACATAATTATGTATAGTAATAGTATATTTCTAAAGTAATTTAATGACCGCACACCACCACCAGGTGGATGTTATTTGATGGACTACAAATTTGGCGTAACGCCGGAAGAGGAAACGCGTGTTACACCCAAAATATTCCCACATGTTGGTCACTTGTCTACTGAAGAAAAAAAAATGCTTTTCGTCCTTTGATAATTGGACGATTATTATTATTTTTTTATGATATGCAGGGGTATTGGTGCTAAGTTAGCATAAATGTCGGACACCGGAGGGGAGTGGCAGGTGGCTCGGCGACGAAAAGGTGCGTCGAGGAGCTCAAAGTCTCTTCAGGTGTCTGCAGCATGCGGCCAGGAGTCGCTGGACGTCGGGAAAACTGTTAAACGCATCAGAGACACCGTGTATGAAATTCAAGTATAGCTCAGCAGCAACACCTCGGACGTCTCATCTTCACCACAGTCCCATAACTCTGCTTTTATTTTACCTCTGCAGGTCTGAACTAAGATGCGAAGAGTTTTGGCACGATTGGAAGGGTAGGTTTTGCTTTGAAAGTTGGGGTTACCACCAAACATCTGGCTTGCAGCTGTGTGTGTGATTGTCTTTCTGCCTTTAGAGCAGCTCTTGGTGGCGGCATCAGCATCTCTTTCAAAATCTCCAGCGGACAAGGACGCTGAGGACCAGCCGGAGCGGATCCCCAGGACATGCCAGCAGCTGGAGTGTGTGTGTTATGGCCTCGGTCCGTTTGCCTCCTGTGTCTCAGCCCGCTACCAGCTTGCCATGTTGCTTCTTCTACTGGAAGCAGGACAGGTCAGGGGAGGCTTCATCATCAGTTAGATGACAAACACTCACACCAGACCCTGCTTGTTATACATATTCTATGTCTCCCTGTTAATATCTCTTCAGATTCCTCTAAAGGACTGCTCTGTCTATGATCCAGTCTTCTCTTCTGGAGAGAGAGATGTTTTGAGAGACCTGGGTCTGACTGTACTCTCAGAAAATGAGGTCAGTTGTTGCTCCCTCATGTCCTGGTAATTAAGTGAAACACTGTTAATAGGCATATACTAAAGAGAACTGTGTCATATAGTACATAAAACTTTACAGTTCTTCCAAATTTCAACTATATTATTATTTATTATCCATTTTATATTGAAAATGGGGACTACAAAATTGTTTAGGGGAGTAGACTGTGCAACAGTGTGTGATCCTGTGTGTCTGTATTGTTCAGGAGGGGAAACGTTTGGTAGAAAAACCCACATTTTTTTACCTTATGCATTGTGGGAAAGCCCTCTACAACAACCTTCTGTGGAAGAACTGGAGTGCACGGGGTCTCCCTCTGATGATAATCATCGGAAACAGCTTCAGTGGGATGAGGGAGAGGTTTGTATGAGACGACACGTAGACGATGGAGTCAACGTTTAAGCAAGAGCAGTGGAGATGAAGTTGACATCTGTCTGTTTCCCCAACAGAACGATCGAGAAAGAGTTTAAGCGAGACTACAGCTACATCAGTAAGGCTGTGGATTTTAGTGTGGAGAGAAAGCTTGCATGTCCATCTCATCTGATAGACGTCTTCAATGACACGGCAGTCATCACATTTCCTTCCAACAGCCTTAATGGACTCCCACAGTCTACCTGGGCAGAGTCACCTGAACCACAGTACCCACACAGCCCTGATTTGGAGATTATACTGAAGGAAACTCGGAGCTGAGGCAGGAGATGGATATGGGACATTTTTTATTGACTGTTGTCATTCATATGACAAGTTTTTTTGTTTTGTTTTTTTAATGGACCTGTTGTACTTTTACTTAATTATATATGGTGACAATGATGGGTTTTCATATTAAACATCAACCAAGTTTCAGAGTTTTCCAGTGAGCTAAAACCTCAGGTATCAGACTGCCCTAAACTCGTTAAGACCATCAGAGAACCTTAATTTGGTCAGTTCCAGATGTATGGGACAGAAGCCCCTCCCACTTACTGTTCAAACCCTCTGTTTGTAAGCAGAAGCCAATCAAAAGAAAGCTGGCATAAAATGGAGGGGAGCTAAAACAGCTTCTTTACAAACAGTGACAAATTGAGGGGCTGGGCATGAAGGCCCACTATAAAACAAGGATTATTTTGAACTGTGGACCATGCAATCTATTCAAGAAAAGCACAAAAATTAAAAATTGTTGGAACAAGTCCTGCTAATGTCTGACTTTATTCAGCCGTAACCAATTCTTTAATAGAACTGTAACATTTTATGTATCTGGTCCTGAATTAGCCACGATACAACCAAAGTATGCAAAAGAGCATATCTGAACACACAATGTTGAAGCAGGTGAGATTCAGCAGCAGAAGACCACACCGGCTGTCACTCTCGTCAGCTAAGAACAGGAAACTGAGGCTACAATTCACATGGATGCGTTCTGCCTTATATCTACAATTCAGGCTTGTGTTGTTTGGGAGATTTTGACACTTATTTGGCTCTTTAGTGCAAACTAGGCATTATTTAAACACCACAGTGTGTGCCCATCTTCTGATGGCTGCTTCAAGCAAAATAACGTCTCACAAAGCTCAAATCAAACTGGTTTCCACACCCCACCAAGCAAACACGCATTAGCATGTTACAAAAATGTAACTTTATCAACTCCACAGATTTTATTTATAATCACATTAATGGAAATTCTCATAGGGTTGAACTGTTACATTGGTAATTTAAGTATATAAAGACAAAGTTGTATTTTTTCCTGTTTAAACCAATCAGATTCAGTTTTATATAGAATAGTAAGATATTATAAAAGCCTTTTTATTTTACAGTCTTCTACCTTCCAGTGCTTCAGCTCACCTGTGTACAAATAGAACTTTAAATTTGGTTGGTTCGTTGGAACAGATGCATCCTGATTTACAGATGAATAGAGTTTAGAGTTTTAAAATTCACATTATATAAAGTCATGTCATGCAAGTGCATTTAAAAAACAAAAAAATAAAAAAACCAAAAACAAACCTGAAGGCACACTTTTTAATACACCAAGGTAAAAAGTTTATTATTGAAAAAACAAAAACAAACAAAAGGTTAAACCCTCTCCGAGTCAGTACTAAGGTAAAATCTTCAGGATAAAGTAATAGTCATTCTGTCCTTCTTGTTCATTGGATCAAATTTCATCAGGAAATACTGGAAGAGTTTTTAATCTTACAGCAGTGACTTTGGAAAACTTTATTACAACTCTTTGTTTGCGTTGTGATCATTCTTCAGCTGTTTCATTGGCAGTGCTGCCATCTCCTTCTCCATTTACGGCTGTAGCTTTGCCTCTGGACTTTGAAACAACATCTGCCCAGCTCACGTCACTTCTCAGGGCCGATGGGCTTGCAGGGACGTCCATCCTTCCATTTATTTCGCCTGAGCTTGACTCCATCTCATCATTTACCGTTTTGACCTTATCAGAGGCCGCTTTGTCACCTTCTGCACTGGTTTTCTCCTTTTGCTGGTTTTGCTCAGCTGGCTCAATCACATGACCATTAGCTGAAACTTTTCCAGTGCTCTCCAGAGATCCTTCTTCTACTTGTTGGTCCTGCTGGCACTTGCTTGCATCCTCTGCTGGGTTTCCCCCACCCTCGGGTTCCTTCCCACATCCTTTTTCTCGGTCTGAACGTTTCCCTCCTCCATTCACAGCCACTGAGGCGACATTAGGTAGTTTTAGTCCCAGCTCTTTCACCACTGCAGCCTTTAGCTCGAGATGTTTCTGCTTATACTCCTGGAACCTATTACTGTGAAAACAGTCATGTCATAAGTGGGTTTATACATAAGAAATGCTAATACTGAAAAGAGCCACATACAGTCCAACTAGAATTTAAAACACTATTTCTAAAGTCCATTTTTGGGTCCATTCTTGAGACGTGCATTGTCACGTTGCTTTAACACTGGGTATGCCATCCCACTATGAATATTTACCTCTGTGTAATGTTCCTGATCCCTGTAACTAGAACCATCTGCTCCAGAATAATGTCGGATGTTGGACTGAGACACTGGGGGAAATGGAGAACAATGGGGTTTAGCATGCTTTACTTTTTCCTTTGAAAGAGAGAGTTGCGTATGCTTTCAGGCACCTACCTCCACAGTTGCCTCTGTGCACTCAGCTCCTGCCTGTCTGAGAGTGCGTTCAACCTTCACCGCTTGCTTGGTTATGGTGGACAGGAAGTCTTTGCTGCAGCGTGTTTGTGGGTGATCGTCTCCAAACTAAAGAGGGGGCAGAAAAAAAAAAAAAAAAAAAAAAAAGAGACATTTAAGTCCATGCAAATCCAGTCAGTCACCCACTTTACTTCCTCCCTCACACTTTTACTGACCAGAGAGGTAAAGGCAGTCAAGGCCTCTTTCTCATGTGTCATAGCACTTCTGTAGTCACCCTTACTGCACATCCACTGGGCCAACAAGTGCTGACTGCACAGACAAGGAATCAGGGAGAAACATGGTCATGTTTTGGGGAGAGACGATAATAGACAAAAGACATCTCACTGACTTTTTATTCAAAATATTATCAAGAGTATAAATCACATCTTACTTTAGAGCAGTCTGTAGACATGTGGGGCCAAAGAAGGAAGTGTTAAGTCTCAGAGCATTCTTTAGGAACTGGCCTGTCTGATCTTCTGCTAGCACCAGCCCAAGGCAGTTCTGCAAGAAGAAAATGTTAGCACTTTCATACAGTCATTTCACTTTTCATTATATTGTCAAAAGCTTTTCTTCTGAGCATTCCAGACTGAGGTGATAATCAAGTCCATCAAACCTACATCCAGTGTTGCTGTGTATGGATGGTCTTCTCCGTGCACTGTAAGCATTAACAGACGAGCTCTGAGGAAACACTTCTGTGCCAGGGCGGTCTCCCCTCCAGCATACACATACACACCTAAGAGGGCCTACATACAAAAACGATGGCAATTGTGACTTTGTGATGACTGGATAAAGTACATTCTCTAATATACAAATGTGTAGCTATACTCACGTATTGCTGAATCGTGTTTGGATGATCAAAGCCGAGCACCCTCTCACTGATGACAACTGCCTTCAGCTGGACACTGCGGGCCTTAAGTACAAAGAAAGTCAGATGAGAAATTGATAGTTTCATCTATATTAAAAGGAACAGTTTAGGGCGGGAGCAGTACATACATGTCTGCATACAAGTCTACATCCATCAACCAAAAGAAGCATGCAATGCAGACGAGACAAACCAAATGAACAAAAATACAGGATCACCTTCACCTTACACCTACAGTAGCTGCTCAGCCACACAAACCCGTGTCATGAAGCTCCTGATGCAGTTTGTGTGCAGATGTTAATGTTTTACAGAGGCCGATTGGTGAGTCAACAGAGCCTTTGTGACCCTGCTCTAACTTTGTGGTCTGACACACTGTGGCCAAGTTGCTGTGGTTCCTAAATGCTTCCACTTTGCAATAATGCCACTTACAGTTTATGGTGGAATATTTAGGAGGGAAGAAATTTCACAGACTGACTTGTGCAGCAGTGGCATCCTACTACAGCACCATGCTCAAATTCAGGAAGCTCTTTAGAATGACCCAAATGTTTGTAGAGGCAGACAGCATGAGTAGGTATTTGGTTTACACACCTGTGACAATGGGACTGAAAACATCTGAATTATAAGATTAAAAAGGTGTGGCCCAATAATTTGTATATATGGTGTAGCTAATGCTGTGGTGTTCTCTCAAACGTGGCATAAATTGTTTTTCAAAAATCCAGTAAAGCAGTCTTATTATTTTCGCCTCTATTATATGTTAATGTTTGTGGCTAACGGAAACAAATCGTTGATCAGTCAGCATACCTCAGCAGTTTTCCCCTGGAGGAAAGCCACCTTGGCCAGCAAGGTGTGGCAATAACCAGCCTCAGGGTGCAGATCGTCACACACTCTACCATACAGGTAAACCGCTTCTTTTAACTGCTCATGGGCCTGATCCAGCAGACCTGCAATCATAACACAAAGCTTATTTTTCAGTAAATTCACACTGCGGGGAAGAAAATAAATAAATAAATAAATAAATAGAGACAATAGTCTGCAGCAGTTGGACTTGTGACTTACCCTTCTGAATGGACAGCTGTGCAGCTTGATATACTTTAGAGGCATCCACAGTTGGCATGTGAATGTGCTTGACAACAGGGATCATGTTGATGATGTCCTCTGGACCAATAGGAGCTTTGTTTTGGTTGTCAAAGGAGTAGTCTCTCAGTCTCAACTAGTGTGGATACAGGATTAAAAAGTGCCTTTCCCTTTTAATATACAGAATTTGATTTTTAAAAGCTAATTTTGCAACTTAAATGTACATATTAATATCCATATCCTCCACTTGGACTGACAAATTTAAAACTGCATTCATATTTCAGATGTCTGTTACCTGTACACCAATCTTTAAACAGAACTCCCTGAGCAAGGAGAGCTTCTGCAGGCCGTAGTGCTCCACCAGGTAGTTTGGACTGGAGCTGTTCCACAAAAAACACAGGTTGTTCTCAAATTGATCCACTATTAGATAATAAATGCATGTGGAGAACAAAGGCCATGCCCTCACCCCAGGCTATCAGAGACATAGGTTTCAGCAGCATCCTGGCAGACCAGGTTCCATAGCTCAGCTCCCGTGAGTGTGCTCCAGGGTGTGCTTTCAGAGGCCCCGGCCCCTCGGCCACGCCGTCTTGACTTCTTCTTAGTATCCTCTCCTACAGAGGTGGGTGGGAAGTGGGGAACCAATAGGCAGCTAAGGAAGTGACTGACTGCTGCGGAGAGACTCGGCACATCCACGCCCTACAGAGACATGAATGGAGGCTTTAGTTCATTCCTTGGAAACCACACCTGCTGCCTTTTTAAAAACCCAAGGTGTGAAAACATGGGTGATTAATTGCAGTTCTCATCAAGGAACATTTAAAAAAAAAAAAAAAAAAAAAAAAAAAAAAGTACCTGGAGGAAACTGTTGAACACCCTTCTTGTTGAACGAATAAAAATTTCAGCTACGACAGTTCTCTGGTGAAAACAGGAAGGAGGATGTAAGAAAGCAGCATCACCATAAAGAGAGTTAAGCTTAGTTTTTAAAGTTAAACGAACCATTATATGCCTCAGGTGCTCCTTGTGTTCTGACTGGGCAATAGCCTTGACCACATGGCCCAGGTACCGGAGGTTGATGCCTCTCTGATGTAGAGCATTTTTTAGAGTAGCTCCGTCCATTGGAGCCTCACTGCTGTGTAAACAACCCTCCAACTGCAGACACAAACACGCATATAGTGAACATGTTTGTTTTCAAAAAAGACACCATTTGGAGCACATTAGCTCTGATTGGACTTACAAAAGCTGGTATCTGGTGTGTGATGATGAAAGCTGCTGCTTCCCTCAGTAACTGTTCCTGCAGCTTTGTTGATGTGCTTTCCCCCGGAGGAAATGCTACCCCTAAAATTTGTACAAGAAGCGTGTCATGATGCGTTCTAATAAGAGCTCTGCTATAGCAGACTTGTGTAGTTAGTCTGCATACCTGGAGAAAATACATTTGGATTAAAGCGCATCTCAAACAGGATCTCACTAACTGAGCCCACGTCTTTACACGCAGCTCGGACGGCAGCAGTGGCTCGAGAGTCACCTGTGAAAATAGAAGAAATAAATGACAACTTCACTTAAAATGTGCTGAAGTACAGCTATGATTTCAGTGTCCATTCAGTAAGAACTACTAACACTTCTTACCAGATGTGGCACATTCTTCAAATCCTCCATTTTCATCCAACAACTCTCTGACACGCTGAGTGAACTGGCAATGTCTTAAAAACAAAAAGAGAAACTTAAGCTTCATGAAAACTTAAAATAAATCTTCTCTGATTTACTACTCACTTGTGTTGAGTGAAAGCCTGCATCAGCTCTGGCCTCAGTCTGCAGAGGCCATGAGGAAAACTCCTTGGAAGGTCAGTATTTGCATGATAATCCTCTGGCCAACCTTCTTTTATACAGTCAGTCTTATTCTCATCCTCATTACAGCTTTTATTACTCTCTTCTTCTCCAGTCACTGTGCAGCTTTCCGTCTGTGCCTCTGGACAGAAGTTGGCATCAGCTGGGAAACTTCTGAAAACATCTAATAAGTAGAACCTCCCATCAGCTCCCAACAGCCCCTGTGCATCCACAGAGGTGAACAGGGGCACCTGGTGACCGTTGGGTGCCAGGACAACATGTCTCTGCAGCGAAAGGGACTTGGCTGCATGAGCCAACAGTTCTAGTAGCCGTCTACGATAGGGAGACTCTTGTGGTCCTGCATTTACACCATACAGCAAACCTCTGAAGATCAAATGAGACCGGCAGCATTAAAATCTGTGAAAATTTAATACCACTAAACATTCTTAAACAGCTTCAGAGGGCGTACCTTGAAGCAGGAGCAGTTCCCTGGTCCTGCTCCGAGCCCTCCAAGCCAGGGGCCAGACCCTGGGCAGACAGGCGAACCCCTCTGTAGTCAACAATGGCTGTGGGTATAGTGTGCAGCCCCTGCAACCCCTGCAGACCCTCCAAGTCACTGTAAGCCTGCACACCTTTAAGCTCCAGCCTCTGAGCAGCCCTGCAAATACGAGGATAAAAATAATCAGTGCCAATATAAAAGCACAACTACAATGCAAGAGTCATTTTATCATACAACATGGGATGGATTATATACGTACATCCCATTAGAAGCAAAGGGCATCAGGTCGTCTTGTCATTTTTAGGGAGTTTGCACTTACCTGCGACCCCTTTCACCACCAAACACTGCACTTGCTGCCCCCTGGCTCATGAAAAGGCCACCCCACAGGAAAGCTGGGTCCTCTGGGTTTCCATTAACTGGCTCAACAAAACCGTCTACCACAGTCTCGGCCCCTTGCATAACAGCACTCACAAATGCACTGTTCACCTGAGCAAAAAGGTAGGAATGAATGAAGAGTATATGAAAGTGAATGAAAAAAGACAAATACAAGCTATGACATCAAGCTAAATGACAGCTTCTATAAATACCTGAAGTACTGCTTTGTCTCTCTGCAGCCTCTCCTCCAGACTTCCTTGAGGAAGATCTCTGGCTGCTTGTAGCTCCTCATTCCAGTCTGGAGGCTGCGTATAAACAAAGGCATGCGTAATTAGGATCACTGCCAACAGCAAACTGCTGCCAGCAACCATCGGAAAACAACTGTCTTCTGCTATAAACAACCTGTGTTGCTGCCTGATCATCTACTCCCAGTCTGGTGAAGGTGTTTTTGTGAGTGCGTGTAGCGCATGGAGGACCGAGCCAACTCAGCGTGTGGTAGGGTGTAGGCATCACCTCTACTGGTGGTTGCAGGGGCCTAAAAAGAGGAAAAAGCTGCTTTACTCCAAATACGATTCAGTTGGTCATTTTCAAAGCAATATTAAACATTTCTTTGGCCAATAGAAAGGCTGGAAGGGATGCATATTCAAAGTACTGCAGTACTCACTCTATAAAGAACAATGTCTTTACCTGTTTTTGAGTGTGGTAAAAGTTTGTTTGAAGGCAGGACTAATGTGACAAAGCAAGTCTGTTAAACAGTGACAAACTGGAGAGGACTGTGCAGGACGAGGATCAAACACATCCTCTGTGGACCTGCAAAAGATGACAGAGAGAGAATATGATTAAACCAACTTGGATGTGATCGTTTCATTTTCTTTCTTTGTGTGCATTGGCCCTGCTTGGCCCAGAAAGCATACAAGTAGGTACATATCCAATTCTGAAAGAGTTGGGACAAAAAAAAGGTAGTACTAAGAACGAAATAGCTGGAGGAACATTTTGCAACCAGTTAGGTTAGCAACAGGTCAGCAACATGATTGGGTATAAAGAGAGTGTAAGTAAAGTTGACTAGAGTTTCACTAGTGTGGGGAACCCCCCCCCCCCCAAAAAAAAAAAAAACCCAACCCAAAACCCCTACATCTACAAACTGGAAAATTTCAGAATAATGTTCCTCAACATAAAAATTGTTAAGACTTTGATTATATCTCATGATCTACTCATCATCAAAAGCTGATCAGTAGCATGTTGCTACAACAACATGCCTTCAGAGTTTCAGAGTTCAGGTGCTGACGTGCTGCAGTTGAGATCTTTACAATACAATATTATTTATATAGCACATTTAAAAACCACAGGCATGCCAAAGTGCTTCACAAAATGAGTTAAGAGCAATAATAAATACAAATATAAAGCATAAAATACAAAATACACTTTCACCAACTGAAAACATTTGGAGCATCATGAAATTAAAATATACAAAGGTGACCCAGGACTGTTGAGCAGCTAAAATGGGACAACACTCCTCTCACAAATGTCCAGCAGCTGGCCTCAGTTTCCAGAGTTTAAAGAGAGGATGCTACAGAGTGGGAAACATGGTGTTGGCACACATTTTGAGTCTTGTTGCTGCCATCCAATTCTATCTTAAAACAAAAGAGGTACATTTTCTCAGATTCTTCCTAAATGCAGGCCAATGTACCATATTCCAGTCCTCCTCTTCTTATAGTGTGTCCACACAATCTTGCTCGCTTGTCATTCTTACATAGTGAGCTTTTGTCTTCTTTTTAAAACTTCAGCCGTTCTGTGTGCGATATTCTCGTCATCTGCATACCTCAGGTTATTAATAAAGGTACCCACCAACCACATTGCCTGTCATTCCATCAATCTCATGATGATGCACTCACAGTACAGAGAAAATTAGGTCAGGTGACAGCACACCCTTGCTGTACACCTTCAGATTTTTGATAAATTCTCCAATGTAATTGAAGTTTGTTCCCAGTAGAGGTTCTTTATAACTGAAGTCTTTCCTGTCAGTGTTCAGAGCTACTAATAACCAATGAAATATTCATCACTGCTTGTGTCAAAGGCCACAATAAAACAAAGTACAACATGAGTATAAGGATTGTGGGTTGTGTATTATTAGTTTGATTAAATAAAATGAATTTCTTTACCTATTTAGGAAAAAACCTTTTGGACAGGATGTGATGTCACAGCGTCGCCCCTCCATTGTAACCGCAGTGATGTACAGGAAGTCCCCCTGCAACTTCCTGTGTCCTGGAGGAGGGTTCCAGCAGCTGAGAGACAGGTCCTTCAGGTAACTGGGGGCCTGATGAGGATAAAGTGATGCAGAGTTAGTGAATGTGTTTAGGTGAAACAAATAAAAAGAGTCCAGTTATTTGTGCACCTCTGGTTGGGAGTTATGTGGGAGCAGGGCCATGAGCGGTCTTTCCGAGGAACCGGGGAGGAGGTACTCAGGCAGCACTCCATCCTGGCTGGTTGATTCAGTTTTTGTGTGGCTTAGAGAGCGCTTAAGGCTCTTTCCATTTTGTAAGCTAGATTCTACATTGGAAACAAAGAGATTCGACTGAGTTTAAGGCCATTTTTGGTGTACATGTTACAATTTGTCTAAATGCACAGTGTGTGTTTACCTGGTATTTGTGTATGTGTGAGTGCCTCCAGTACGCTAGGTGAGCGTCCTTCTCTCAGTGCATCCTGAGGTCCAGATGCTCTCAGCAGCTCAAGCACACGAGCCAGATGCACTCTGGCTGAGCGGAAAGTGTAAGGCTCTGAAAAGACATGCACTGGTTAACAGAAAATTTAGATCAACCAATTATAAAACTCTCAGCAATACGACAAAGATCTGATAACCACCTGAAAATGATCAGCCCCGTTTTCACAGAACAAGCCGTACGGAGATTGAGAAAGATACATAAGGAATGTGCTCGAGGGTACATTGTTTCAGCAGCTAGAGGGTGAGAGCGAAATACTTGAGTTTGCACTTATGGTTGCAAAGATTACAACTAAATCTCTGCATCTATAAACCCTTGTGTGATGACTCAGAAAAAGTGAGTCAGGTGTTTACATTGAGCCAAGATAGACTTAAGTGTCTGTGGAGGAGAAAGGGTGAGAGTGTGGTGAAAATATGGATAGGATTATTGTTAAAATTAACAAGCTATGAAAATAATTGTGCTCTGGAATGCTCTCCCTCCAACCTCGAGGTCTGCTAAAAACTCAAAAAAAAAAAAAAAAAAAAAAAAACCCACCTTTCCACTTGCGTTTGGTTAACTTTGTGACTTTTTCCTCAAAAAGTAAAATGTTACTAATGTGTAAATGGGTTCAATTACCAAAATAAAACAGGCAGTAATTGACTTAATAAGAAATTCGCCAATATGTAAGAATTGTTGAGTGGTTGCCAAAGACAGCTTATTAAAAACAGAAACATGATACCTTCCACAAGGCGAAGGATGGCACCTGCTTTAAGACCCTTGATGTTTTGCAGTTGAGCAAGGGGATCCAGAGTTGCCCCGGCTAGTGTGAGTGCGAGGTTGGAGCGTGGGCACACCTCATTCCTCGAAAGCAGAGTCATTACTGCATCTTGAACAAGCCAAAAGCCATGGACCTACAGAGATGAATTTTTAAACACACCAGTTAAATCCAATCTGCGAACACTCAAATATCTACTTGTGAGGAGAACTTCAGACATACAGAATTATCCACAGTGGCAAATATAACAAAGGATAAAAATTATAAACCATAAATACATAGTTCCAGCTAAATTTTAAATTTCAATATTATTTCTATATATAGTGCCAAATCACAGCGATTATTACCTCAAGGTGCTTTATATTGTAAGGTAAAGACCCTACAAGAATAGCCATCACCGCTTTAAAAACAATAAAAACAAAAAACAAAACAAGGAAAATAGGAACAGACAGTGAGAGTCAGTACCTGCAGCTCAAAGGGCTCTACTCCTGCTCCCTGGATCTTTACAGAAAACGATGTGACGTCATCTAGGCGAATACTGACAGCATCGCTTCCAACAGTCACGCTGTTTGCATCTGTTTGAAGGAGAAATCAGAGGAACAGATTCAACAGGATAATCAAGAGTTCTGCAAAAGGAGCAGAACATGTCAGTTTCCAGAACAGCTGAGCTTCTGTTGACATGCCTATAAAACAGAGTGAAACACCTGCTAATCATTTAATCATCATATCTGATTGCAAACATTTTGAAGGACAGCAAAAAGTAGCATCAGGTTTGGGTGATTTACATATCTGTGAAGGCACCATTTATGTTGAAGTATTTTATTCCCTTTTTCAGGGAAGGCCTTGCTTCCTTCAGTGAGACAAACAATATTTTTGCACCCATTTGAGCAGCATGTCAGAAAAAGCCTGCAGTCCGGACCTGCCACCCACTGAAACATCTGGCACATGATTAAAAGAAAAATATGACAAAGAAGGCCCTGAACTGTTGAGCAGTAAGAATGAAAAAACCTTTCAGCAGCAGATGGTCCCCTCAGTTCCCAAACACTTGCAGGGCTGTTAAGAAGAAGCGGACACATGCAGCACGGTGGGAAAGGAGCCCGACTTTTATGAAATGGTTTGCTCGAAGTATATACTAAAAAGAAAGATTACAGCTTCTCAGCTGTAACATTTGGCACGTTCTTGCTGTACTACTTGCAAATCATTGCCTTCCTTTTGTATTTTACCTACCGTGCTGAGGCAGGGACTCAATCTGGGCAACATTCACAATACTCTCTTGCTTAGTTGCCACTTTTAAAACCGAGTCAAACAACAAAGGAATAGTAATCATTTATCACGTTCTTCCCACTAATTTCCTCTAAAATAAGTATGAGCTAGGATGGAAAGTTGGTATGTAACAGAGTGCCTGAAGGAGAGTGTGAATTTATACAAGGAAGAGGGGAAAGGGAAAAGAGAGAAAGAAACATGGGGAGTGTCTAGCTTTTACACTCACTTGCAGGGAGAACAGGACTTGGCGTGTTCCACTAATGGAAGTGTGACTAAACCTGTTGCATTTGCATACCGGCCTACATGTCATCTCAGAGTGAAGGGACAGCCAACACCCAACGCTGCTATGTAGATAAAAGCAGCAAACTGTGACACAAAACTAAAACCTAGGTGATGGATCAGGCTTGCTTGCAATGATGCATTCACACAATCGCTACTAAAACATAACATGCACATTGCAGAGGCCAAAAATAACTTTGATCTTATCTCTGGCTACTGTCATTCATTCACTCTGCAGCACAGCCACAACTCTTGCTGTCAATCTGGGACTACTTTGCAACTGGAAAGCACCCAAAACAATAGCAGTTTGTGATTGGTTGTCAGAATGTCCCTCCTCCCCTCCACTTCTCTTTTGGAGCTTGTACAGAGTCTATATTGGCATTGATTCCTGAAGTTGGCTTGCACTATAATCGAGCTAGGAAGCAAAGAAATGTATATGCTACAGCGCATTCATGGTAACGATGCAAAACGGTAATTTGCATTCCTCTGTACTTTGAAATTACCTAAATTGTCAATCACAGTTCAAAGATTAATGACATTTTTGAAAGAAAAACGCCCTCGGGGCAATTTAATTGGTGACAGGCTAGCGCACATTCTACCTTAACTCAATCACCATGTTATGTGCGAGGGGAGTGGCAACACGTTAGGAGGTCCTCACAAGAGTGTGGCAACTGTTTTGGACAAAAATCAAGAAAGTGTGTAGAGTTTCACTTCTTAAAAAGGTTGTAAGTGGATATTTTATGGCCCCTTACACATCTGTGTACATATTCCTATTGATTTTATCTGCATCACAGCACGTGTGTATGCGTGTGTGGCACTCAAATGCGCAAAATACACAGCAGGAGATGCTTCAAGTGGTCAGGAAGTTGGTAAAAGCAGAAAAGTAGCACCGGCCATGTTCAGAGCAGCAGTACAGTGCTGGAATCTCTCACCCTCCACACATTCTCCTGCTACAGGAGACACCCCTTGCACAAGCACGAAAAGGAAGAAAGTGCCAAAGAGAGAGGAGCGCACACGTAAAACATATCCCACAGACTAGTTCTTACCAGCCTTGGCTTGATTTCTTCCTCCTCCTCTCCTCACTTTGTCCTTCATGGCTGCCTGCTGAAGTTTTTCCTGGAGCTGTCTTCTTGTGTTTTACTTCTTCTGTGGTGGAAGCTGCTACCACGCAGTCGTGTTTAAAAACTCCCGGAAAAAAAAGACCGAGAGAAGACAAGTGGAAACGCGCAGTCCGACTGACTGAAGGTAAAATGCCTGTTCAGGACTGCAACTCCTGCCCTGTCTACAAAGCAAACTTAGCTTATCTGCTCTCCCTCTGTAAAAAGCCACACCCTCCTTTTATTGCTCCACACAGGCTCATTACTCCGGCTGTCTCACACGCTTGTTGGACTGGGTGTGTCTCTGTTCACTCCTCCCTCCAGAAGCCCTGGAGTAGAAGTGAGAATTAAAGACTGCTTTGACACCAGTCCAACAAAAACTGCTTTTGAATATAAGTGTTTTATATTGCATTATGTGGAAGCTCGCTCAGCGCATTGGTCCACACATGTCCAGATGTTAACAAAAGGGAATGATGAGGCCGTGTTCTGTAATCTAACGCCAAGTGAGTGCTGCTGGGTGCAGCTTCTGGGCTTCTTCATTTGTGACAAGTTTACTCAGAGTATGCAGAAAATACAACCGTGAGAAAGCTACCCTTCCACAAATGGGTGTGCCCGTGTGTGACTTGGTTACTCATCTCTGTTGAAAAGCGTACACCTACTACAGTCACATTTTATGCATACCTGTGCAGATTTCAGTCCAAACACGCATTAAGATTTCTGGGTTCGGCTGCTACAGTCTCATAAAACTATGTTTTAGTCATCTACAGTGTGCTCGGTGGTGGTGTTATAAAACATCTCTCAGCTGAAAGTCAGGGAAGTTAAGCATGCATCTGGACAAAAGTCAGCTGCTTGTCACTTCTGCCATATTTGCCATATTATAAGATATCCCCACAGGATCGAAATATCCCAGGTTATGGTGGATGATGGCTTTTTGACACTCGTCACGTTTACGTTTTTGTATATAACTGGATGAATGCACAAGTATCAGAGTAGGGTACACCTCGTTTTCAGCACAGTGAAACACCCCGTACCACGTTAGGGACGTAAACGTAACGTTACCTTCAGGAGCCCCTTGTAGATTTAATTTTGATTACGAAAATGCAGCTCTTTAGTTCATGTTTTGTGATACTATTCCTTGGGTTTTAATGTAACTGCTCTTATAATAACCTATAAGAAATATATAAAAAATACTTTAATGATAAAGATGCGTTTATTTTATTTTGTAAAGACTAATACTAACACTAGACGCTATGGTTAAGTACTTCGCCTTCTAATGATCACACTTTGTAGTACAGGCATCAGAGAAACATCCAAATTGATGTAGTTATCCCGAGTCTGTGGTTTTGACCTACATTGTAGTCAGTCGTGAATGCTCACCCAGTAATGTTCATATTTCCGAGGTCACTGCAATCTAGCTTCGTTTCAGGAGGCTGTCCTTGGCTAACCGAGCTAGCCACGACAAGATAGAATAAACAAACAATTTAAATCCTCTGCATTAGGTCTTTGTGAAGTTGTCGGTGAGTTTAACTTAACAGCTGTCTGTTACTAATGCTGTGATGTCTAATAACAATGTTTGGAAACAAAAAGAACTGTAATAATAGCGTCCCGTCCAGCCATTGTAACTCAGTTAGCATAAACCTCAACCAGCGTTACAACTCTTGGCCTCAGCGATTGTGTTTTTGCATCCTTTAAAATACAACGTGGCAGTTAACCATGAACATTAAATTGTTTTAGTCAAGATAATGTACAGAGTTTCCCTGCCACGTACATCATCACAACTTATGATACAGCCGTTGTGTGAGTGAACTTTTAGCTTTTTGTATTTCCATTCTGTTCACCGTTGCTGACCAGCAGCTAAGGAGACAGCTGTCAGTTTATCCTTGGAGCTTAGCTGGCTCTTCTTTTCTCACCACCTGTGATTCTCTCTCTGCCACAATCTGATGCAACACTTTCACTCGTTTTTTGTTTTTACACGTTGTAACAGGTTATGTATGGGATGCCACTGACTGTCTGTGTCCTGTGACTGTGTGGCCTCCTGCCCGCTTCATGTAAGAGTTGATCATCGGGCTCATGTCAGTCAGTGAAGGTGAAGAGGGGGGTCTGTTTCGGGCTGCCCCAAGCGATAACTCACAAGACCTGCTCGACAACCCCACTAAGACAGTGGCCACAGGGAGCACACCTGAGGATCAGGTGAGGGTACATGCATAACCATGGGGGGATAAATGTTGCTGGATGCAGCAACACTAACCCTAATATGAATTTAGTCCTAACCTGTTTCACCAGACATAAAAAAGTGACAGAAGGGACTATACATAAAATGAAATGTAGCATAAATGACATCTTGATGCATGCTCAGTCATCCAGGTAAGTAAATCTCCAAAACGTTTCGTCACTCATCCAAGTGACGAAACGTTTCTCCCACAAAACGCTACGTCCAGATGAACAGAATCAACTTTTGGAGACATAAATGACATATTAGCTCTCACTAAAGTGCATCTGAGTTTGAAAAAGTGCTGTTGATTTGGAGTTTACCAGTTTACCTTTCCCCAAGCATCTGTTTGAAATCAGTTCTCAGTAAGTCTCAATAACAGGATGTAAAGTGTAATTGTTTGTAATCCTGTCTTCCCTGAAAAATGGCTTCAGTGTTCTCTAATTACTGACTGGCAGAAAGGTGAAAAGGAAATGGTGAGTGTGTGGCTAGTGAAATGATTAGGGCAGGGGTGCTCGGACTGTTTAATAACATGCCCAAAAAACAATTCATACTCTACATCCCATAAATTTTTTTTTATTAATAATTAAACCTAAAAAACAAAAACCCAAAGGCATGAAGGATAGGCTTGAGCAGTCAGATTTGGAGATTTTTATGCTTGATCTTCTTTCTGATGCAACCCCCAATGGATATCTGTCTGCCCCCAGAAAGGAACCAGGGATCTTTCCCTTGTTATCCGATTGTGTAAACCCTACTCTGTAGAGCCACTTAATAAAGGACAGCAGGATAATGGGAGTTTTTAAACTTCATATCCCAGAAGGTGATTATGTTTATCAGGATGCAGTGTTTTCAGTGGGAGTGACTTCTTTGCCTTTCTGGGACTTCCTTACCAAGATTATTAAGCATGCATCACAATATAAAAGCCATATTAATCTAAATTAAGATTTTGGGTTGCCAGCCAGTCACTGGCCTGTCTCTAGGCCTGTCTGACTGAGGCTTTAACTTCACCAATCTGCAGTTTGAGAGCCACTCTGGTAGTGTGTAGTAGTAATAGATGGACATTAAATAGTGTTTGTTTTTTGTGGTTTCACTCATTGTAAAGTTTTAAGTAAAGCAGGTAATGCAAAAGTGACAACAGTCTTGGTGTGATCATCTGGGCTACTGTCAGAATATCTCTGCCTGTGACTTTGGAGTTTTATCATTTACATTCCTGATGGTTTGTTGCTTTTTTCCCCTGCATGACATGTCATTAAATGTGTGGTACAGTTAGTTGTGTGCCTAACAAAGTCTCAGGGAGATATTTTACTTGCAAGATAACAGCAAGATTTAATTCCTAGGGAAGGTGCTTCGGTCACATTCCACTTTATTCTCAGTCATTATAAATCTGTCCAGATGCTTTATGCAGACTGATTTGGCTGCTGTCTGTAATGTGGGCGGGTGTTGTGTCAGGCACTGTTTGACACAATGAATTGCCAAAATTATTACTGGCAGCATTGTGTGTTAACACTGGATTTTCAGTGGAAGTAGATTGTTTACAAGCTATAGTTTTATCAGTTGTGGAAAGAAGAACAGACAAGAGGCAGCTTGTAAAGAAAAGCATAAAGTAGGGCTTTGTGTTTCTTACAAACACAAGGCCTAATCCTGTCTTTCCTGACTCCCCTTTGTTCTGTCTCATGGTTTGGGCTTGCTTCATAGGATTTTACAGAAAGGCACAGCCTGGTTCGGACTTCTGAATTTACTGGTTCTAATAATTGCTGAGTTGAACAGTGCACTGTTCCAAAGACAGTAAGCACAGGAAGAAATACTGATTTCAGATTTCGATCATGTCGCCATAATTTTTCTTCAGGCTTCACCTGTGGTGGACGAAGCTTCTCCTTCTTCAGCGTCCTCTTTCGAGATGCTTGACATGGAGTCAGCTCATGCTCCTTACCAAGAAGTGCAGCCTCACTGGTTCTTCTGTCGACGTGCTGATGACAACACCTCCTGGCTTCCTTTCAGCAGAGAAGACTCTGACAAACTAGAGAATGCCTTCACCAACAGTAAGAATGTATTTTACTTGTACATTATAAAAGATACTGTGTATTTAAATTATTACAAATGGATAGTCAGGGGTTATATCAGCAGGCATTTTTCTGGGCCTTTGTTGACAGTAGGGTGTGGTTGGAGGGTACGAACATGTGTTTGTCAGTTTGCTTAACAAAGGTCATAAAAATAGATTCTATACTGGGAACAAACAAACAAAATCCCATTTGAAAAGCTGGTTAAAAACTAAATTTTTATTAAAACTTGTGATTTTCCTTTAAGGATAATGCCAGGAAGTAAGACCTGATTTTATTGTATCCAGGAAAAACTGCATAATCCCTGTGTCATTATTACAAAAGTTGGAATGAGTTTTCCTGGAGCAACTGATGGAAAGATAAACTTTCAAAACAGTGTTGCTATCACTGGCTAAATGCCCAGTAGGCCATTTGACTGTTCTGTTAGGACATGCTCCCTGCTATTAACAATTTAACCAACCGAAGTTCAGTTTCAGGGTTGGTTTGGGTGTGTCTTAGTGTTCTTAACTCCCACTGACACACTAACGTTTTGAACATCCCCATCCAAAGGAAAAAAAACGCAATAATAAAACAGCAGTATAAGAATGTCATTTTAAAAGTATGACTCTTTGAACAAATAACATACTCCTCAAGGGTTCAGAAAGATGTACTTATCAGTAGATAATTTTACAATATTTAAACACCAAAGAAAGAGTCTAAATCTACGTTTAGGTGGGAGCATGTAGTTTTATTATTATTATTAATATTGATCTTGTGTGTGACAACAGCAATGAAAATATGAATGGTGTTGTACAAAATGTTGTCAATAAAGGTTAAGTTGACAAGTAAAAGAGTATGAGTCTCCATTAAACTAAAGACAGGGACGGTGTTTCTAACAGCAGGTACATGATTAAATTATTTCAGAAGAATAAACTTATTGTTGACTTGGTGATGCTGGTGAAGTCACAGATGAGTGACCAGCAATTGCTGCAAAGTAAAACGTTGTGTGATCAAATTTAACTTGTAAAGTAACTTCTTTATTCCTGTAAAAATAGCATACGCTGTAATTCAATCAAAGCTTTCTTTATTTATATCTGCGTTTGTATGTTTTTACCTCGCAGTCAGCGACGAGGGCGAGGAGGATACGGTGGTAGCTGTGGAAGGGCAACGGTATGATGTACATGTCAAGGAAAGGAAGCGTTACGCTGTGTATTGGGAGCAAGCTCCCTCTGAGGTCCGCAGATGCACCTGGTTTTACAAAGGAGATAAAGACACCAGATTCATGCCTTATCCTGAAGATTTCAGCAAGGATCTGGAGGTAGTCAGACACAAATAATGAGCTTTCACCAGCACTCCTTTCTTCTCTATAGCTGACTACTTTCTAACTTTATAGTCTTCTCAACTTTGTCTGGTCTTAAGTAACACTTTTAATATATGAATATTTTGCAGGAAGCCTATAGGAAATCAGTGACTTCAGATGAATGGAAGAAGAAATTGGATTTTCCCACTGGAGAGACTGTCATCTTACACAATCCGAAGGTAAAGCCTGCTGTTAAAATATCAGAGTAATTCTGTTCATGAGACTGCCACTCAAATAACTATTTGCAAACTTAAAATGTTTTTTATTTCACTGAATTAGAAACAAAATTAAAGCAAATTACATTTATTATATTAAAAAAACAACCAGGAAACAGACCTTATTTAGATAATAAAATATTAGAGATTTTCTCTACTGTGAACCTGCTGGGTAAAACTTTTAAAAAGCCACCCATTGCCAAAAACAATCTTCTTATGACTAATGTGATGTGAGCTTGGAGAGCACTCACAAAATTATTTAATAGCACTCTCCCTCTTTTATCATATAACAACACTGGCTGATAACCCAGAGCTCTTATCACAGGAAACTTATCAAATTTTACATTTTGGCAAAGAGCGGGTGCTGTTAGCCTCTTTAATCTTTTTGAGAATGGAAGACTTAAAACATTTGATTCACTGACAGTTCAGTTCAATACGTCAAATCTTATACAAATATTTAGAGATCAAACACTTTGAGTGTAAGCTCAGATGACTCAGAACCGTTAGATAGATTTTTTTTTTTTTTTTTTTTGATATCCAGATGCTGTTCTGAGGAGTTAACTTTGAGCCTGGGTAAACTTTCATGGCAGTTTGCAGCAGGCATAAAAAGTTACAGTATAATATTTTACCACACATCTGCCCATGTTCGTTCATCTGTTGTAAGTACACAACAGGAACCACTCCAGACTGTCTCAGTTCCAAATGTAAGCCTCGTTAACACCAGGTTGCATTGCAATCAAATGTGCCGGGCACCACTATGTTCAAGTGTTAATGCAGCAATAGGTCAACAAGTTTCAGCAGATCTGTGTCTGGTTTGGAAGTTCTCCGCCTCTTCTAAAGAAAAGAAAGATGCGATCCAGCCTTTTTTCATGTTAGCAAGGAAAGCTATAATGGTGATGTGGGTCAGAGATGAGATCCTTGATTGACACACTGCTCCCTTTTCCATGTGGAAATCACAGATCTAAGAGATGTGAATAAAAGAAAAACTTGGACACTTTATTTATGGAAGGACTTTACTTTTACAGCAGGAATGGGAGAGGCCACTGGAACTTGTTGGGGTTGATTATAATTTGTTTAAAAGTAGATGACATGGACAATTGCCACATTTTTTTGACTGGAATCAAATGACATGGATGACATTTGTTCATATATTACTCATTGTTGTACTTCACCAAACTATTGTGCAAGTGTATTGTTTTGGGTCACTATTATTAATGTCACAACTTCTCTTGCTTTATGTATTATTGTATCAGCATTGTTTTTTGTTTATCTTTAAAAAAAAGACATAATTAAAATTATTTGTCACCCATATAAGTCTCTACCCACTGTTTTTCTTCTCAGTTGATAATGCAGTATCAGCCAATAGGATTGCAGGATGACTGGGTATCCTCCCCCACAGAACATACCCGGCCAAGAACTGTCAAAAGGGGAGTAGACAACATCTCTGTAGAAATACCTGATGGTATGTATGATAATGTGGTGAAAGCTACTCGTCAGCAGTTTCAGAAAGTATCCCACACAGTTAGCACTTTAGGCTCATCATATTTGTACGTGTGTTTGCAGGTGAACCAGAAAAGGTGGACCATGTTGTCTTCATGGTGCACGGCATTGGCCCTGCGTGCGACTTACGTTTCCGATCCATCATACAGTGTGGTAAGTTTCTTTGTTTATATGTATATATGAATGTTTCCATGTGTGTTTATGACCTCTTTTAATATCTTTCCAGTGAATGACTTCAGGAGCGTTTCCCTATCCCTCCTGGCCTCTCATTATAAGCGTGCTCAGCAGGAAGGTCAGGTGGGCCGAGTAGAGTTCCTCCCAGTCAACTGGCACAGTGCTCTACACGGAGATGCCACTGGTGTTGATGAGTAAGTATGAACAGAAATTGGACATCGACAAAACAGGATTTCTCTGTTGCAGTCCAGCTCATGACCCTGTTAGACGCTTTTCTTGTTTTCTGATTTCTCTTGTCTTCCCCACTTCCCAGGGACATCCAGAGGATCACTCTCCCCAGCATCAGCAGGCTGAGACATTTCACCAATGACACTCTGCTGGACTTGTTTTTCTATAACAGCCCCACTTACTGCCAGACCATAGTGGACACAGTGGCCTCGGAGTTTAACAGGCTACATGTACTCTTTAAGCAGAGACACCCAGAGTTCAGTGGGACAGTTTCAGTAGTAGGCCATAGCCTGGGTTAGAGATGTGCAAACACAGAAACTCTCGCAATCACAAAGAAGTGGGACCTAAAATGCAGAGTTTTAACTTTTCTGCTTTGACTCTTGTTCTGCAGGTTCACTGATCCTGTTTGATCTGCTAACCAATCAGAGGGATGAATCACAAGCTAGACAAGGGGTACGACATGACATTCCCAGCAAAGAATAACGAAACTTTACTGATTAGGAAAGATTGTATATTTCTTCATGGCTTTTTCAGTTCTATTTCCTCTTCTACTTAAGATCTCTGGTGAGCCCTGTCATCTGAACTGCAACACACTGGAGCAGACTCTGAACAGACTGGGCCTACAGCAATATCTGGATGTGCTGCAGAACGAAAACCTGGATCTTGAATCTCTGGTAACACATAATGAATATACACACTGAGAGAACATTACATGTTGTATACTGTTCACATAATAACACCCACTGAGTCATTTGATCCGACTTAAAAACCCATTGATCTTCTTTTTTAGGCTCTTTGCCGTGACAGTGATCTTAAAGATTTGGGAATTCCTCTTGGACCTAGGAAGAAGATCCTGAATTATGTCAGAAGGAAATGGCTTCCAGAGGTCTGGCTCATTTCAATTATGTGGATTTTCTTTCTCCTTTTTTTTTTATTTTTTTATTTATTTATTTTTTTTTAGAATTTGTACTTGAATGAAATGCAATTGGAGAACATTGGTGAATTTTAGTGATTTACATGAATATGCTAATTTACTTTCCTTTTTTTGGTTTAACATGGTTTACGCCATGTTTGGAAAACCTGCTGATAATGTTTTATATTTCTTATTCATAACAGGACTGCAGGATGGGAGCAGTGTGTCAGGCACAAGGGCCACAACTTCAGCCTGAAGTGACAAGTACTCAGGATGGCAACGAGTCTTCAGGATTACCACCTCAGCAGTTCCACTTGCACAGGCCGCAGTCTGTCACTAGTGCTGTGGACTATGAGTACTTCGATGTGGGCATTGGACAGGTACAACACATGCAGACAAATACACCATCGTTATTTTTGCTCGGGGGGTGAAGCTTTGATGCATCACCTTCCTGCTTCTCTCCTCCCCTCCGCCCGCTTACCTGGACAGACCAATGGAGGCATAGCCAAGGGACAGGTGTGTCTCAATGGTGTCCACATACTCTTCGGCTTTGTCCTTTGCTGTCTTTGACCTAACTGTGTCTGGAGTTTCTGTTCATATATACTTCAGTCAGAACAGGGGGCTCTCAAGGGAGCTAAACTACAGCAGATCAATGATAAGAGAACTTTTGTGCCTAAGTCACATTGTGCCATTTTTAGGGTACCGTGTTTGTCCCATTGAAAGGTACATCCCAGTGCCATTGTCTGTCTGTCCTCACACACATGAGTCAGTCCTGCATGAGTGGCCATCTCCCTGGTGTCCTCTTCACCTGCTGGTGTACTTCTTGGATGTTGTAATATTTTCAGATGGCACAGCTAACCAAAGGAGAAATGTCTTATTTCTATCCTCTGCGTGTGTGTGTGTGTGTGTGTTTGTGTCCTTCAACAGAATCTGTTTAAATTATAACTCACTGTAACAAGCTAACCCCACCATTTTTCGACAGGTATCCATTGATTACCCGCAGCTTGAATTCCACCCTCAGACGTTTTTTGCATTCGGTTCTCCAATTGGTATGTTTCTGACTGTACGTGGGCTTAAACGCATCGATCCAAACTACACCTTCCCCACCTGCAAGAGCTTTTACAACATCTACCACCCAGTGAGTAACTCCTTACTTAACTCAAATGCCCACTCGGATTCTGCACTCATCTCTTAAAAGAACCTCACCTGCCAGTATGAGTTAAAAAAAAAAAAAAAAAAGGAGAAAATGAAGAATGTGAACCGCATTAGATTAAGGTAATTGGATTAAAGTAGACAGCTTCTTTGCACTTTACTACTTCTTTATTTAGTTGTTGAATTCAAGATTAAAAGATTTGCCAAAGAAATAGTTGGTATATAGACAAGCACCTGCTGGACTCTTTCTCTACTCACATGATGAAAGAGATCATCTTTTATGTCTTTTATCTGTGTTTAGTATGATCCTGTTGCCTATCGGATAGAGCCCATGATTGTTTCCGAGGTGGACCTGGAGCCCATGCTAATCCCTCACCATAAAGGCCGCAAGAGGATGCACCTGGGTATGATTATTTCTTTACTGTAATAAGCTGTACTATTGTAGGAACTCATTTCCGTTTCTCTTTGTTTTGTAGAACTAAAGGACAGCTTGACCCGAATGAGCATGGATTTGAAGAACAATGTTCTGGGATCATTACGGACTGCGTGGCAGTCCTTTGCCAGACTGCCGGTTGCTGCACTGCCTCCGGGGGAAGGAGGAGAAACTACAACAGCGAAAACCCTTGAGGAGACGCAGGGTAAATAACGCATGTTAATTTGCTTTATTTGTGGGTGTTGTGTGTGTTTGCGTGTGTGAGCGAATGTGCACACGTGTGTCTAACCCAGTCTCCTCGTACTCCTCTCACCCCTCTCTGCATGTTGCCCTCCTCTGTTCTGCTCTATCTGGTGTTTTCTTCTGCTTCCCTCACCCTTTACTACTTTACTGTGAACCTCAGCCTCAGCGGCAGTCACTGCTTCTACTAAGAGGGAAGACAAAGGGGCTAATTTTTGGACTAAAATACTGGCGTGGTCCAGTGCCATTCATAGGCATTACTTTCGAGGTAAGCTAGCATAGTCATCTGCGTGGGGTTGATTAACAAAACAAGTAATTAACTCATTGTAATTTATAGCTGCTGTAACATTGGTTTAATGACCTTTTAGTCCTCTCTTAGAAAGCTCTAAGCCTATGAATACATCATTACTCATCTTAACCTAGAAAACTAACATGTTTCCAGTATTCATACAAAAGAGGCAGAATTAATTATTTCTACTTTGCTGCTCAGTTACAGAGGTTTACATCGGCATTTACATTTGCTCATATACAAAGAGTGAATCTGATGTATTTTTCCTGTAGCTCATTACTGACTCAGGCTCCGTTAGGCTTCTGCCTCCCGCTCTTCCTTTTAGTTCTGGCTGGTGGATCCTCAGTATCATAAGCCGGTGTAACTAAAGCAGTGGACTGAACAGGCAGCACTAGCAATTTTAAAGCAGTCAAGTTTTCTTTTCTTTTCTTTTTTTAATTACATGAGAAATTAGCTGGAGGTGAATGTGATATTTATCTGTAGACCTCGTGCAGTAGCTCCATGTGGGTGCACGTCCTGCAATTAAGTGACAGGATACAGTTTTTTGTTTTTTATCTTAGGACTCACAGCTATTCATTTACAACCTTTTTCTAATGGAATGTTATTTGAGAGTTTTTGTGTTTTAATGTCAGGATTACAAGCCAGTACATGCAAAGATAGATCGAGAAGCTGACAGCCAACAGCAACAGGTTCATCAGAAGTGCATTGGGGTTTTGTGGGGAGCCTCGAGGGATTCATTGCAAGCTAACAAGCACATCAGTCAAAACTACCCCAACTTACTGACATTTACTCATGATTTGCCTATTATTATACGCATACCTGATACTGCATCAAATGAACTAAAATGTCATAGTAGACAAGTATTGACAAACCTCCTTCACTAATATAAACCCATAAAAACACGTTTTGTTTTGTTTTTTTTGTTTTTTTTTAAGTCTAAAATGTATATTAACTAATGCCATGGGGTAGCGTCCCAACCCCATCTGACAGGATCTATGATGGTAGTATATACTGATTGATGTTTGGAGTAGACTTCTCAGAGTAATGTTAGTAGTGTTTGCAGAAGTGGATTTAGCTGCACTGTTTGCATTTAACTTGTATTACTCTGTAAATTTAGTTTTGTGTTGCTCACTGCAAACAGCACATGCTTCCCTCTTTGCTCTCACTTAGTTATCTGTTATTATTTTACCACAGAGGGTATGTAAAAGCAAAGAGCCTCTGTTGGGTTTTGTCATGGTTTCGGTGTGTGCAGCCTCGTTTGTAATGATTTCTGTCCCTTCAGGAGGGTTTGATGAGGCAGAGTCCTCAGAGTCAGTGGAAGAAAGGGAGCACCGCGAGATTAAAATGGGGATGTTAAATGGAGGTCGACGCATCGACTATGTGCTTCAGGAGAAACCCATTGAGAGCTTCAACGAGTACCTGTTTGCCATCCAGTCTCATCTGTGTTACTGGTGAGTTTTTCATATCTGTGCAGGGTTTATGGGAATGATTTAAATATTTTTACTTCAAATAAAAGGTTTGTCTTTCTGTTTGTTAGGGAATCGGAGGATACAGCTCTACTGCTGCTGAAGGAGATTTACGACAACCTAGGTGTGGCTATCGAACAGCCACAACAGTAGGAAAGTTGTATAAATGAAGAAATGTTTGCCTGATTTTAGGAAAATGAAGGACAACTGATAAAGCCAGAGTTTGTACATTATTTTTCCAGAATGCCTTACTGTCGGGATGATACATGCCTGCCAGAATCTATCCAAACCCTTCAGTAGTGACAGTTTGACTCCAGTCAGGTGATCTAGGTTCACATATTTTGGTTAACCTTAATTTAGGATGGCAGCTGCTTCTTGCCACTACAGGAAGCACTGTCGTGCTTCTGGTTGCACTATTTTTAATCATTCTTTACTTTACTCTTCTTTTACTTCAAGTTGCTGAGTTACTGAAATATTGTGCTTACAACTACCAGAAAACGCACACAATACCTTTGTACTTGTTTGTCGTCGTATGTCGAACTAGAACTCATTTTCAGGTGGCACTTTCAACAAAAACATATTTACGATTTCATTCATAAAATCAAAATAGCACATATTCTTTTATATTTATTTATAGTCTGTAAAAAGATTATAGATTTCCCAACTCTGTGCACAGTCTGCAATCACACATGTAGAGTTGTTTTGTCTGACTTAATAGGATCTTTGCTTTATAAACAGGAAAATGAAAGTTTATGTTTTGTCTGTTACGTTTTTCTGGCAGCTCTATTCTCTCTGCCCACATCAGAGACACCTGAAACCCAAAGCTGCTTTCCCATACATTTGTGCAGTGTTTTGGTAATGTTGGTGTCACTCCTGTTACTTCACAAACATACTGCTGTTAATGTAAGTAATGTTTGTGTCTAACACATGTATCTGTATGAAGGAACCATGATGATGTTTGGAAATGCAGGTGTCTTTTTGTATGCACTCTAAGTGTGGGTTGGTATTCTATGTTTTAAGATTGTGTAAACTAATGGAAAGGTCACATTCACCCACTCTCCCTCAGTTTTGTACCATTTCCTCTTTACCACTTTGTTGCTTCTTTGCATTTGGCCCAGCAATGCATCGTCTGTCCTAAAATATAGTTGCTTCGGATTCAGACTACAGTCTTTGTGCACTTGTAACTTTGGCGTTATCCACGGGTCAGATTTTTCTTATTTCCTTCTTTGTACTGAAGTTTTGTAAATCACCCTTTCTGTTTGCACTGCATGCACTTCTTTTTTAAAATAGCACAGAGTTTTGCAACATATTCTGATCCTGTTTCAATTCTTACGCCCTAAAATGTTAATGAATATTATGCACACGGCAAAAGAATTTTGTTGTGAAATTCATAAGAATTTCATTTCAAGTACAAGATGTATTCAATGTATTTAAGATGTTTCATATGTATTTATTTTATATAAAAATATATATTTGTTGGGAAATATCAGTATTATAAGTAAGATAAATTTGCATATCAACCAACATAATGTCAAGACTAATGAGTTAGAAACTGTGTGTGTTAGATTAATTTACCTTTGTAAGACTCTTTTGTTATCACTATCAGGGTAGCACAGCCCTCTGCATGTGACATTTGCACAAATAATGAATTAACCTGCTCAGCTGGTTCTTTTTCTTCTTTTAGAAATGCACTAAATGGACCGTAACCATGACGATGTTCTGTGGAACCTAATGATTGTCTGTAAATTTCACTTTATAAACCACAGCCATGATAAACAGTAGAAAACAGGACTTAATATTACATGAGTCTTCTTCAAAACCATAACCATTGTTTTGGGCACTTTATACTGATATACTGTTATATACCAAATACAAAAAAAATCCTTTCTGATACCCTGTAAATGTGGTTACATGTTTTGTGTGCCATAATAAAATATTCCAAATGCGTTGTGCTTTTTCGGGTTTATTAAAGCATGATTGTTTTGAATTTGAAATAAATAAATAGCTTTTGTAGGTTTACTTCTACAGTCCATGGACTTCATCACATGTTGTTTCATTCCTTAAGACACTCCACTAGACCTTCACTGCAGCCACTGCTGCTTATTTGTGGGTCTCTCTGCTTTCAGTTTTGCCTTCAGTAACTGTAAAGCTTCTCTGTTCCATTTGCACTGTGAAGTGGTATCTGATCAGTATGTGTCCCTGTACACTCACATCATCAACAAATGCTGGTGGCCTAGTTCCACTGGTATCCATGTATGTCCATGCAATGACACTGTTGACTGATAAAATGCTAAAAATGCAGCCAAGGTGGGTTTTAAAAAAAAAAAAATATATATATATATATATATATATCAATTTCAAACTATTTACAGAACAATCAGGTTTTCTGCATCAAATAAGATGCCACACAAACTATTTGTGCCTCTCCAAAAATTAATTTCTGTCATCTATAAGATGAAGGAGAGCATCACAAGCCTGATAGCTGCAGGCCTGAAAGCAGGAGGTGTATCACTCCTGTTTTCTGCCTGGAGACAGTGTTTAAATTGCAATCTGCCTTTAGTGGCTTTTTGGCAGCAACTGTGACATTCAGCAGTCGCCTTGTTGTTCTGACCAATGACTGTGTGCTCCATGTTTTCTGCAGTCATAGATAAAAATATGTACCACAGCCTCATCAGGCAGGTTTCCATGACAAATTTTCTGTATATGTATATTAAATTTCATTTTGGTGATTTTATGAGCGTTTTCAAAAGTGTATATATTTTTTTAAGTTCATAGATTTTTTTAATTCTTTTACTTTATTTAGTTTTTAACTTTTGGTTAGAAGCAACACAACAAAAAAAACTTTCTCAGTCAATTCAGATTTGCAAAGTAATAAATCCTTCAAACAAAGACGAGGTGATGTTTTAAAGTAAGCAAGAGCAGCCAAAAAAAGTAAACCACACACGAAGGACGCAGCTCATAATTCTCAGATGTACGATCTCATTGTCGTTACTATAGCAAACCACTCGGGCATGCGCAGTTAAGTGATAAACACACTATCAGTCGCAGCGGTTGAGTTGGCCTGCAGATTTGGGCAAAAGCAATGAGGCAAGTCAAAGTCTTGAACTTGTTTTTACGGTTAGTCTTAAAGCTTTTTGTCAGAGGTGTTTGTCTTCGTTTTAATGCTCGTGTTTTCTTGAATGCATGTTGCAGGTCAAACGATAAAAAACGATAAAACAGTAGCTCCCAAACTGAGAGACCACAAAAGAGTTCATGCTTGTAGTAATAGCTGGTAAATTGTACTTTTATATTTTCAGCGCATTTCCGTAGTTGTCCCTGTTGGGTAAAAATATGTGTCATTCAGAAGCTGGGACCTCCATACTGAGCCTCGTGTGATTCACTTCAGTGGGAGGAAATTATGTGCTAAAGTTTTTGGGTGACTCCAGTGACTGACCCTGCAGCACTCTGAGGTTTTAAACCATTCTTCATTTAATCATTAGAGACAGACGTGGTCAGACTGACTTGAATCAAGAGCTGTGGTTTCTTTATTTATTCATTAATCGTCTCTGCTGCACTGTGACTCAGCATGAGGATTGGACCAACCCTATAAGTGCTTTCCTTCAAATTAATGGTTAAACAATAGCTTTTTTATTTTCATAACAGTGTTTAGTCTTTATCAGCCTTGATTAAGCCTCTTGTCATGTTAATCACACTGTATGACCTTATTCTGAAGTAAACTTAGAGGCTGATTAAGGGTTAAGAGGTCAAAATCTAACCAATCAACATAAGAAATGAAAGTGTACAAACAATACTCCCTTACAGTGAAAGGGCATGTTTGTTGTCATGTTAAATCTCTTTTGGGGGGGGGGGGGCTTTGGGTCACAGCAGGTAGCGGGAATGTGATATAACAAGTGGAGCTGTGTTTTATGCCACCAACTCTTTCCCTCCCCCTGGATGTCAGATCTGTTATTCAGCCCACGAACAATAGAAGAGGCTCTCTCTGTCTTAAACAGTTCTGTCAAGTCTGCCAGATACCCCCGTGACACACTGGCACACACACTGTATCTGCCTCCTGTCCAACTCTTTATGCTTGATCCTAATTTTCCCCCATCACACACACATTTAACTTCTCCGTCTTTCTCCAAAGGGCAGTGCTATCTGTCTGGGGTGTGTGTGTTTTGAAGGAGAGAGAGAGGGAGATGATGAAGCTTGGGAAGTAGAGCAAGGAGGCGGGACTTGTCACCATTCACGTGTAGTGCTGATGATGCTCCGTAGAGCATCAACAGAGTCTGTGAAAGAGGAAAGAGGAGAGGCCGCTTGGTTAAATAATAACTAGTCAGCCATGAGGAGCGGTGTGTCGTGCTGCTCGGAAGCTGAGCCAGACTGTCAGGAGAAGACACAGAGGTGAAACTCGGAAGTGGAAGAGGACATCTGGGGCGTACCTGTACCAAGCACAGACGCTGCTGTTGCCATGGGGGGCTCCCTCAGCCAGCACAGGAAGGGCTCTGTCAGCTCTCCTCGCAAGAAGAACAGCATGTAAGGCTAGATTCTTCATTTGTATGTTTGTCTGTGAGCGTGGGGAGATGCTCCAGCTCTTTGGTGTTTTGTCTAATGTGGATGCTTCTGTCAGTGAGGGGGAAGAGAAGTGGGAGATAAGGAATCAAAGTGCAGTGTTGGGACACTGAAGCAAACAGGACTTTCTGTGCTAGGCAAATTTACCCATCGTGGGAGTTTGAATACTAGTTAGGTATTCAAATCAGACTAAAGGCAGAAAGCAAGCGAACTCGACTGAGGAGTGGCACAGCTGATAACATGAGCTGAAGGTCTAAAGCAGTTCAGTTTTGACAGCTGCTGTAGTTACCACAGTATAAAACACAATGCTGCTGGCAGGTTTTGATTATGCCGCTGTGACCCTAATTCTAACCCTAATCTGCACTGCGTTAATCGTACAAATAGTGCAGTCCAATTCTTTCAGGTACTGCAGATTCCTGTTTCGTTCATGCATCGTGTTTGACATCCTTAAAGACCCGTGTGATGTGAAAACCGCAGCTGTCTGGAACACTTATATTGGAAAAAAAGGGCATTTAAATGTTTGAGCTGAGGCTAGAAAGCACCCAGTCACCGCTCATCCTCTTCTTTTTCTTAATCCTTTGTCACAAAGAGCGAGTCCTTTCACTTCGTCCTACTTAAAAGCTTTTCTAAGCTCCTTGTAGCGAAACAACAGTTTCGCATTGTGTGTTATTTTAGTGGTTCTTGTCAGTGGCTGTTAATATGAGAAGCACTGCCGCCATGTACTGAAACAGATATTATTTTGGAGATGGCAGCAGAACACAGAGAGCGACTGTAAGAAAAAGCTGCAGAGAACTCAAAGGGACAAACACTGAGACAAAGCCGTGTTTAAGAAATGCTCAGCTGGTTTAAAAAAAAATCTCACCGCTCAAGCATACTCCAGTCTTCTGTATCCATCTGTGTTTTTGTAAGGTCAGATGGGGGTTGGGGTCCTCTTTGAGAGAAAACTGGGAAACCAACCACTGCTGTGGGATTGGAGCTTTCAGCTTAGGATCTAAATTTAGTTGGCTTCATCATCCATTTTATATCCTAACTGGAGCAGTCTTAGATGTACACTGTTTTTTTTTTTTTGTGGTTTTTTTTTTTGCTCTCCAAAACCCCTGAACACGCAGAGAGTGTCTCACTTGGGAAAAATCTGCCCTGCATTTGGAGCTCATTTCCTGCTCCATGGTACAAATCAATCTAACGTGCAGTGAACTGTCACTGTCTTCATGTATTGTGAATACATGAAGATGTGACAAATCTGAGGATAAGCATTGATTTTATGCATAAGGCTTCGCTGTGGGGTATTACCAGCATAAAGATGAAAATCACGGCTAAATAATTGTGAAGTTAACGGGTAAAAACTTTGATTTTGCACCATACATTGCATATTAAAATGAAGTTAAGAATAAGCATAGCTATATTGGCTTTCTAATGGCAGTTAAACTTGTTTTGATTTAATTTGAAGATATGAATGTAAATACAAACATAAGTTGCAGTGGGGTGTGTCGACTCCCTCCCACACTATGGACATGAACTGTAGTGTGGGAATTGTGTGCTCTTTTGTTCCTGTTGTAGTCCGAAACAGTAGCTCAGCTGGTGCCTGTGCATCAGTCCTCCTCTCTTATTCTCTCATCGCCTCATTCTTTCTCTCTTTGTTTTATCATGTCGCTGTCAGTCGGGTTATTTTAGTGCATTGCAGCACTGCAAGGGCTTCGGCTCTGATGATTGTAACTGTGTTCACTCCGAGCTAGTTTTCCGCTCTGACGCAAATAATTGAATGTTCTCTATAAAATATTCAGGAACTCTTTCGCGATGTGCTTCCCAAAAGCATACCAAAGAATTTGGAGCATGAGTCTCTCTTTGTGTAAATTTATCTCTGTGTGTCTTTTATAACAGCCCTTCCCAAACTGAAGAATGCTACCGCCCAGTTTGAAATCTGAAAATCTTCTGCGGTCCCACCAAAATTTTAATCACAGCTCTGATCAGCACATCAGATTAAGATAAAATAGTTTACAGCTTTACAATTCTGAACTGCTAAAATCTCATAGACAAAAATGTTTTATTCACAACAGAACATAGAAAAGCTATTGAATGTTTAAACATAGACATTTTACAGTTTCATGAAAAATATTTGGTCATTTTAAATTTGATGGCAGCAAAAAACGTTGGGACGAGGTGACAAAAGACTGTTTAAAAAAAAAAGAAAAAAAGTAACGATAGACAGATTCACAAATCTGCAGGAAAACTGCATTTACAAACCCCACTGCATTGGCTCAGGAACTTTTCTGGAAAACCATTCACTCTGCCATCCACAAATGCAGATTAAAACTGTCATGCAAGGGAAAAAAGCCATATTGATTGTCTGTTTTAGTTCAGACGATTAATATGTGAATGGGATCCATAAACGCTGCTCACTTCTCTGGACCAAAGCTCATTTAAAATTGACAGACGCAAAGTGAAAAACTGTTCTGTGGTCAGATGAATCTGGAATTCCTTTGGGAAAAAATGGATGCAGCATCCTTTTTAGTAGGTGAGGTGAGCGACCATCCAGGCTTTTTTAGGGAAGGTCTTGCATATTTCAGCAAGACAATGCTAAACTACATGCCTCATCAGTGACAAGAGCATGTCTTCATAGTACAAGAACTGATCTGCCTGCAGTCCAGACATTTCACCAACTGAAAACACCCAGAGCATCATGACGTGGAAAATACAACAAAGGAGACCCAGGGCTGTTGAGCAGCTAGAATCCGATATTCCAGCGAGAATTAGAGAACATTCCTCTCCCCAGAGTCCAACAGCTGGTCTCTCAGTTCCCAGATGTTTACAGACTGTTGTTAAAAGAAGACGGGATGCTACAGTGTCGTAAACATAAAGCTGTCCTAACTTTTTTGAGATATGTTACTGCCAAATTCAAAATGACCTTATATTTTTCTTAACATGGTACATTTGTAAATCATTGAATTCTGTTTTTATTCACATTTCACACAGAATACCAACTTTTTTGGAAATGGGGTAGTAATTATTAACAATAGCATCAGGTTTCCACCTACCGACAGATGAAAAATTAAAGTACCATAAATTCTTTTAGTAAGTTGATGTGGCAACAAGTGCAGCAAGAACAACCTGATTCTAATTCTATGCTAATTCTATAAGTCTGTGTAACTTCACTGGAGGGATGAGGGCTATTATTTCTTCATCTTGGGGTTTGATGATGGTTTTGGAGAGAGAGCTGTTCAAAATCTCCCACGGGTGTTCAACTGGGTTAGTATTTGGTGATTTTGAAGGCCCTTGTGAATAACTGGCACCATTTTCATATAAATCTAATCATGCAGTGACCCCTTGTGCTCTATGGAGAACATTTAACATTTTTAAAGAGGACACTCCCATCCCATCAGGAGTGAAATATTTAGGCTCCCAAAGATGACACCTGATTTTTTTTTTTTTTTTTTTTTTTTGGCTGTGTCATGTCCACTCACTTCTTTTGCATCCATGTTTTGTATTATTGAATCACGGACTGAAGCTAGTGTTGGCCTTTGTGTCATTTCGTTTTTCTTACGTGAGGAATAGTTCCGAAAATGACCACTAGATGGAGCCATATCATTTAAGAAGCCAACATAGTTTTCTGTTTGGGTTATTTAATATTACAACAGACTGTCTATTGTGAGACATTAAACATGCTCTTATGTAAAAGTTATGGAAAAAGCGACTTATTTCAGGAATCCATGGCAACCGTCTTTAAAGGGTAATCCAGGCTCTGTTATGTTTGTATTTCACCAAGTGGAAGTTGAATCTGTTAAAAAAAAATAGAAAAAATGTTACTTTTTAATTTTAGCCATTTGAGGTTGGATTCAGTAGCACTGGTGTGTACGTCACATGACATGTTTGCCGTTTAGCATTTGTGCTGTGTGATTGTTGATCAAAGAAGAACCATTCAAGGATGACATTTTGCGCATTCACTCGAATGCAGCTTCTAATTGAAACACAGCTGGAGCTGAAATCTAACATTAAAAGAATGTAAGCTGCAATTACACTGGACACAAAACATGCTGATGACTCTGTTATTCTTAGCTGTACTGGGGATAGAAACATAAACTCAGTTTGGGATGACTGTTATAATCAAAGGCTTTGTAACCTTTTGGGGCTGACCAAAGTCATTTCAGCTACTGCTTAACTTTATTTTTTTCTGGTAGAATGTGTCATGCGGCCAGGAGAAAGGCAAAAAAGACAAATAATAACATAAAATACACAGAACAGACTAAAAGATGTAAAATAAAAATGTAAGACGTGAATAAGTGACAATAGTGTAGTATTCCTTGGGTATAAAGGCAACATTTCCAACAGTTTATCATAGCAATCTGCTCGTCTCGTGAGACACGGGGCCACTTTTTGTGAAAAGGTGAGCTTTTGTCCAGCTGATGAAGAGGGAAACACAAGAATGTCCAAATTAAAAAATACTCGATAAATGTCAAAGTGAAATCATGTCCAGTGTAACAAAAACTGTTATTAGTATTCATCTAAAGACAAAGAATATTCACAGGCAGTGTGTAAACTTTATACTGGCGCTAAAGTGAGCGTCGGGCGGCTAACCTTATATCATCATGCAATGGATTAGGTATAGAAATAAACAGTTTGTGATAGCTGGGATGCCTCACTAATTCCTTCTTAGTCTACACACACGCACTTATCTCATCCAGTATCACATCACCTCTGCTGCGGCTCACAAACATGTTTATCACGGCCGATTTATTCTTAGCTCGTAACCACACATGCTGCTTTCAGTCAACATCTATTCCATGATTAAGGATGTGCATTTTTGCTACATTAACTGACGGCGCACCCATATAATAGACGCGGTCAAGTGTGTAGGAGTGTGCCCTTTTAATGTGCCATAGTTGTTTCTTTTTGTTTGTGTGTGTGTGTGTGTGTTACTACGAGAGCCGATGACCACTTATAGGAGAACGTGTATGTGTGGGCTTTGCCACTGTTACTTGTGTGTGCTATTTGTGGTTTCAAGGTATTACATAAGAGTTGATTTTTTTCCCTTGTATTTTCCTCCTGCTTCTGTCTGCGGTCTGTGACTCTGCCAGCGAGAGAGTGAGGGATATTTCCACTCACAGACAGTATACTGTTTTACTTACTGTTTTCCTCGTATGGCCAGTTCACATCTCCAGGTGTTGCAGGGTGAAGAGTTTGTGCAGCACATAGTGTATATCACATATGGCTACTTTATTATGATTATGTAATGATCATGATTATTTGAACTTTGAATAAACTTGTATTTCTCATTCTCCACTGGACTTTTTGAGACTAAAATGTTTCCAAACAGCTGGCTTGGTTTTAATATCTAAAGCCATTGTTGTAACTGAAATTGAATAAATAATCTTGCATGGCCTTTTCACTTCACCTTTGTGTGCTGCTTGAAGGGCTTTGTTAGCTGCAGGCAGACCGTCCTCTCTAGGACAGACAGGTTTGTCTTCTCATCTGTCCCGATAAGGGAACAAAGGCGACTAAAAGCAAACACAAACAAATGTTTGAGATTCTTCTCCCGCCCCAAACTTTCTTTTTCTTTTCTCTTTCATATCCCAGATCTTTTCATTTCTATTATCTCCCTCTTTCTCCCTCTCTCCTTTCTAACACTTTCCCCGTCTCTGTGCGCTTAATTAAATCAGTCTTTTCCGGTTGCCATGGCTCTCATTTGCTCTGTTTTCGCTGTCGACTCATCATAGGCTGAACAGAGCCTCTTTTTATGTGTTCGCCAGTGTGTAAAAAATATGTGTGAGTGCACTGGTTAATCTTTCCCTCTCTCGCTGCCTGCGTGTCTCTGTGGATCAGCTCAGTGTGATAATAGCGCTCCTGTCTTTCCTTCCACGTGTTTTGTGGGAGCAGTAAATGGCAGGACGGGCACCTTCGAGTGCAAATAAAAAGCATGAGCAATAAAATGCTTTCGTTCTCATTCCCAGTTCACCTTTTTCACAGTAGTTGGAGCTTCTTCCTGTTATTAGATTATTCATGGTTCATGTTTTTTTTGTTGTCAGAGAATACATCTCATCTGGCCTAGATACCGTGTGTGTGTGTGTGTGTGTGTGTGTGTGTGTGTGTGTGTGTGTGTGTGTGTGTGTGTGTGTGAGAAAGGGAGAGAGGTATAAATGTGAAAGCCTGGACTTACATAAGCCACCCATGAGCAACCTCAGAGGCATTTGTGTGAGCAACGATGAAGCTTTCAGCGAAATACTTTATTCTGCCGGTGTCGTGCTGAGCTGCATCGTTACTGCTGAATTTAGGTTTGCTGTATTGATTTGTCCTCAGGCTGGCTTGGATCGTTTAAGTGAATAGTAGCTCTGTTAGTTGGTGACATATTACTGTATCAGCAGCTTTATTCTCAGCTCAGATTTTACTTGCCTGCATTATTATAAATGTAAAGAGACTATTGTTAGTCCTCGTTAGAAATATTTGATCTCGAATCCTCTTTTTCATGCGGGCCTCTGTGTTGCCAAGTCAAACTGTTACAGCAAATTACAGCTAAAGTACCTTTCAGTCTCACTAAGCAAATTAAGTGACTGAGCAACATCTCAGTCATTTAATTTGTGAGAAACATCCTTCAATCCATGATAATAAAAAGCCAGGACGTCTGTTTTAAAGCAGCCAAAGTTGTAAAGATTTTATAGCATCTGGAAAGCTCTCAGAGTACATACACCACCCACTTTGTGAGATGTGCCTCGGCCTTGACCTCTTTTTGCCTTCAGAATTGCCTTAATTTTTTGTGGCACAGATTCAACTGGAAATATTTCTCAGAAATTTTGGTCCATGTTGACATGATAGAATCACACAATTGCTGCAGATTTGTCAAATGTACATCCAAGATGTGAGTCTCCCGTTCCACCACATCCCAGATGTGCTCTGTTGGGTTGAGTTTTGGTGGCTGTGGAGGCCATTTGTTTACTGTGAACTAAGTGTCATGTTCAAAAGTTGACTTTTGTGACATATTCCGTTATCCATGGTCCTGGAAGCAGCCGTTAGAAGACGGATACACTGTGGTCATAAAGAGATAGATGTGGTCAGCAACAATACTCTGAGGCTCTGAGGTTTAAACGATGCTCATATGCCAAGAAATATTCCCCACACCGTTACGCCAACATCACCAGCCTGAACCGTTGACACAAGGCAGGATGGATCGATGCTTTCATGATTTCTGATCAGCCAAAATTTTTGCCAATGTGAGTTGAGCCTGTTTCCTGTTTTAAGCTGACAAGAGTAGGACTGTGTAGTCCTCTGCTGTTATAGCTTCAAGGTTCGATTCAGAGATGTTCTTCTGCTTATCTTGACTGTAATTATTTGAGTTACTGTTGCCTTTCTATCAGCTCAAAGCAGTCTGGTCATTCTCCTCTGGCTCTTTGAATTAAAAAGGTATTTTTCTTGAGAGAGCTGAGGCTGACTGGATAGTTTCACAAGTCTAGAGGTTTTGTGTGACAAGCATAGTAGTTAGTAGTTTGTGAAATGCTCAGAGATGCTCGTGTCTAGATGTATAAATGAGTGCTTTAAGGTTTATAGTTGTGGGGGGAGGGGGTGATGTTGAGTAAATGGGCTTTACAGCAGGGAATAATTTCCGGATAACATTTACACCAGTCTTTTCAGAATACTTCATATACTTACAGCTTTTAAAATGTATATATGCCCTATTAATTCTTCTCCCTTAGCCTGATCACCTCATCCACTTTCTCTGTAGTAGTCTGTCTGTCCCAGAGAAAACAGACCCTTCTTGCCTCTTTAAACAGGAAGCTTTGGCTCTCCTTTCCGCCCCTCTCCTCGCTTAACCCTGAAAGGATCAGAGCGGGGAAAGGCAACCTCCTGAGGACAAACAAGAGAGTTAGCAAACATTTGGGAGCAGGGCGAGCCGATGTCTGTTAACCAGCTGATCGTCCACCCAGACAGAGCGGAGAGTGAAAAAAGGAGGGGAGCAGAGGGAGGCGTGACTACTGATGCTCCAGTAATCTGTGCCGTGTGAGTCAGTGCTGTTTAGAGCAGAGCGGCAACAGAAGCAGCTGCAGCAGTGTGAGGCACGTTTCTCTCTCACGAACGTCAACAAAGCAGAAGAGCAGGATGGGAAATCTAAGCGGCTAAGCAAGAGGAGGAAGTGAGACAGCAAACAGACAAGGCAAAAGAAGAGGAAGAGAATCAAAAACACAGATCGTGCACTCGTGTTTGCCTTTCTTTTCTTTTCTTTTCTTGCGGCACTCCAAGATAAACTGCCAGTTTCGTTGACAGCAGTAGTAATCGAAACAGAGGAAGAGGAAGGTCACTATTAATTCTTAGAAGTGTCGTCACGCTCGGGACTGAACGTGTCGCAAGGATGTCCTGGTTGTCGCCGGTCCAGTGGGCGAAATGGACGTGGTCAGCAGTGACTGGAGGTTCAGCTGATGATGGGCAGCCCGCAGCGAAGAATAACAGAGAAGACATGTAAGAGTGCATGAAGTGAATAGAGAAACATAGCTGCTGCAGTATAATAAATACACTCTGACAGAGAAGATTTGATGCCACGGACTCTCGCAGGTTGATTGTGTGATGACTTCCCTGAGTCATGCTGACAGGTGGTGGTTGTATACAAAGAGACAGAGCATCACTTACAGCAGACAAACTGCCCAGAGCTGTGATAATCTCTGATGCTTTCCTGTGCTGAGGATTGATGATGCTGTCATTTGCTAAAAACAGATTCTTGTTTAAAACACAGGCGCTCAGGTTGCTGTTTCACGAGTGTCTGTTTTATGTGCACCGTCGTGTTTCTTTGAGAAACCAAGGGTACGACTGCCTAGGCCTGTTTTTATGTGTGTTTGGGTGTTTGTGAGGGCTCTGTGGTAGTTGGAGAACAGTTGCTGAAAACTGTGGGCAGGAGAAAAAAAGCCACAGTTTCCAAAGCTTTAGATTTTTTTCTTGTCCATTTCTAGTCTCTAAGTAACCTTCCAAGATTGCAGCCGTTGGGGCCGTCACTGGGATGTGACTCAGAGTGTGTGTGTGTGTACACAGTGAGGGGGTGAGTGGGTATGTATATTAGGATTAGCTGCTGATGGTGGGGTTGTATGGAGCCCCAGAGTGTCAGTGTGTTTGTGTGAGCTGGTTATCAGAGGTGAAGTGTGGCTGGGTATTGGCACTGTGAGCTTTGTTGCTTGTTGTGCTGTCTTTCATTAGAGTGCAGACATTTTGATGTGCTTTCAAGTGGCTGACACACACACACACACACACACACACACACACACAAACCCTTGCTGTTGATGTCCCTCCTTTTTTTTAGTCTCTCCACAGTTTGGAAATAAATTTTGGCTGGTTGCCGTGGCAGCTGACACAGCAGACCCAAAGACTGCGTGTTTGTGTCTGTGTGTGTCTGTGTTTGTGTGTTGCGGGACACAGTGTGTCGTTACTAAAGAGCAAAGGATGCAGGTGGCCTTGTAGTGCTTCACTTCCTCTCCTCTCCCTTCCTCTAACTTCCTTTAAAATAAAAGCACTTTATGTTTGGTCACTTTGAACTTTCAGATCTATTGTGCTTGGGTCACTTAAAAAAAACATGAATTCCATACTGAAAACCTGTTCTGTGTTTGTTAGCAGGAACAAGACGATCCAACGCCCCAAAACAGCATTCAAAGTTTTATAAACATAATTTAGTAGCTGTTTGTAGGATATATGTGCAGCTTATGAAGCTTTTCAGTGCCTCTCTGTTCTCACAGACAGCACACCGTTGTCTGAAACGCTTTCTTTAAACCAGGCAATGTGATGTTTATTTTTATCCCATCTTCTAAAGATTTTTGCAAATACAATCTTGTATATTGTGTTTTCTCATTTTCAGCACATTTTATTTTCAAAAGGCAACATTTGACTTTTAGTTCCAGATAATATCATGAATAGTTGAGCTCAGTTGTTGCTCAGTTTCATGAATCTATTCATTCCTCTGTCTCACAGTTCGGACTCCGAGGGGACCTTCGAGACTCCAGAGGCCGAGTCTCCGAGTGTTGTGAAGCTGCTGGGCCAACTGGACAACTCCAACCACTCAGGTGAGATTGCTCAGCTGCATAGCTAGTTCGTATACTTGTCAGAATCCACCCTACCTGCAGGATGAGCGTGATTGGTGGTACAGAAAAGGCAATGAGTCTGTGTCCTCTTATTTAACGGACATGAATGGATTTCTCATCATTTCATAAACAAAATAAGCTTTATGCTTGAGAAAATGAAAGCCTGATTAACAAAATTGGTAAACCACATTTATTCTATTAGCTACACATATTCAGTTATTTAATCAGCCAATCGTATGGCAGTATTTAGGCACACAGACATGGTTAATATGAGCAAACTGAGATTAAGGAAGGGTAAGAAAGATGATGAGTGAGTTAAACAGCATGAAAACATGTATACATTCTGCTGTATGGTGTAAGGGTGTGTAACTGTTGACCATGTCCATCCCTTTATGACCACACTGTGCCTGTGTGTCTTCTGATAGACATGGACACAATTAATCTCACGCTGGGGAAATTCAGTTATTACAACAAGGGTCAGGAAGAAAAAGTTAATTAAAGACGTGGTAAAAAAAATAAAAATAACAATATCACCCCGATTTGTATGGACAAATGGTTACCAAATGCAGTAAATTACACAGAGATTTTTTTATATGTACTTACAGTGCAGTGGGAATGATAATGTTTACAGATGGGTTTTTTAGCTGGTATTTATCCTGTGTGGTTACTGTACAGTCTGACTGCTGTTGGGATGAAGCACCTACAGTAGCGCCCTGTCCTACACTGTGGCTGCAACAGTCTACTCCTGAATCTCTGCTTACATCAGGATAATGGACCATGCCACATATTTCCAATCATTTGTGATTTTGTTTTAGCTCTGAGAGGGATGTTAAAAGCACCTCTGCGCATGAAGCCTTATCGGACTGACTGCTGACATTAGACACTCACAGGTGGGGCTGGGTAACAAGCCGGTTTTTCTTGTGTCACACAATGCTGAAAATTAGTCTTCCATACTTTCTATAACATGTATTTGTATTGGTACGGAAGCACGGATAATCCATAAGCGTTTCAAACAATACCTGGCCTAATTCTCAGGTTGCTGCTAAGATTTCCAGTGTGAAAGGTTTCCCTCATAAGATGTCGGATCTAAATCTGCACTGAGAGTCAGTTTAGACAGGCGGACATAAAGAAAGATGTCACAGTTATTGTTATTACTTCAGAATAATAGCTTGTTGAAGACTATTACTTTCATAATTATGCCTTCTTTTTCGGGTTGGATTTGTTTTTGCTTTGTTTTGTAATTTGGAGAAAAGTGATACTTTTGTTGTAACAGTAGTATTTACGCTAGTGTGCATTTAAAATGTTCAGACAATGCAAAGTTGCTTTGTGTAACTTCATACTGGGAATATTATGTTGCTCATTATGCGGTTTTAGCGTGCCAGAATCTGGTCTCGGATCAGCGTACTGTGATCTGCCCAAAGTGTGCATATGAAAGGTAATCAGACATGTAAATGAGCTCACTTCAGTGAGGCACAGACTTGCAAATGACGTGGGTTGAGTCCTCTCTTTTTGAACCTGCCAGCAAGGCCTACTGGGGTGCTTCTCGCCCCCTCTTTCTCAGCTGTCCTGCTTTCAGGCACGCACAGACACAAGTACCACACATTACCATGGCGATGGCGTTTCTGTGTGGAAGCAAATGTGATTGTCACAAATGTTTCTCCATGTCCTTTATTGATGATTAAAAAGTGATTGATTTCGTCTGTGTGTGTGGATATGTTGTGTCCATTCTGCACGGATGTGTTTTGTAACCACAGTATATGTGAAGCTGTGCCACACAGTAATAGAGATTACCGTATTTGTTATTGAAAGTAGTTTGCAGACAATAGCATTCTCCTTTTTGGGCTGAAACAGTCACGTTAAGTTAAAAAATCTGGGTTAGTTTCATAAATAAAAGATCAACTGTGGAGAAACTGATACTCGGGTTCCCTATAATTAGAAGACTTGTGGTTCTGGGAAATTACTGCCTTTTCTTGGGAACATCCACACGCCACAATCTAACTAGATGTATTATTTAAACAATAATGAAGATGAAACCTTAGGCAGTTGTGTGTATGCTTGTATTTGTTTCTCTGTTCCCCATCAGTCTTCTGTTCCTTTCTTTTTCAGTGAGTTGTGAATCTGTAATTCAGCTTGATGTTGTTTTTGTTGCTAAGCCACGTGGTGGTGGTGCATACGTCCTTTGCATGACTGGGTGTGGTTCCTCTACATCTGTTCCTTGTCTCCAAAGGGCGTTTCTGTTGTGTGCCTGAAAGTACCCTTAGCTGAACTTATTCTGTGATTCAGTGAGCCTCACGTTAGCATTCGATCAGAGCAAACTGTGTGAGAAAGAGCTGAAACCACAAAGCCTCGATTCATGTTTTGCGCGTACGGAGAGGTCCCTGTTGCGTTATTAACGGGCATAGTATTGTAAGTTTAACAGTATGTGGATGGGTGAGGGGGTCTGACTTGTTATAGAGATTCCTGTGTTTCAGCAGCAGTGTGATTCAGCTGCTGCTGTGGTTGTTAGCTAGCTCTTAAAGAGATGTATAAGGACACAGGAAATGAAGTGTTCTGTGAGGAAGCCAGCAGCCATTTTAAGTGCTCTAACAGGAGAAGGAAAAGTTTCATGAATCACTACAAGGTTAAATCCTCCAGAGACAGATGCAGTCTTAACATAGACACAGGATGGGGATGTGAGGTTTCATGGTTTACAATCAGAGAGTCTGGAGGAACTGGAGGAGTGGATTTATAGATAGCAATGCTTTGCACAAGTTATTAAATTTAACATGTTGGTTAACACCCCTATTGTATTCTTTCATTAGCAGCAAATTATGATGCGAAAATGTTAGTGTCAAAGTTACAGTTTATTATGTGCCTTCTAATCCATCCACCTATGGATGCATCAGGGGCAACTCAGGGTTCAGTGTCTTGCCCAGGGGAACTGTGACAAGCAGCCATGGGGAGCAGAGTTATTATAGTTTTTGTATTTTCTAAGTAGTTTTTTATTTTAATTTCATTTTGAAATTTTGTTTAATTTAGTTTCAGTTAGTTTCCGCAGTGGATTTTCTTGCGTCGGTTTAGCTTTTATTGTTTGAAAGTGTTTAGTTTAAGTTTAGTCCTTGTTACTGAATGGAGTACATATGTCAGAGCAAAATGCAGGGAAACCAGTACAGTGTCACAAAGTCTTGTAGGCATCCAAAGTCTTAATAAACACATCCATCGAAGCCTCATCAGGCAAGTTGTAATGAAATTGTTACTAAACTAAAACTCAGAACATTTGCTGAGTTTTCCAAGCTCACTAAATAGTTTCAGGTCATTTCTTTGTCAAAAATCTAGGTTTTATCTTTATTAGAGTTAACCCTTTTTTGTAGTTTTAGTCAGGTCAAGTCAGCTTTATTTGTATAGCACATTTAAAAGACATCAAGCGTCAGCCAAAGTGCTGAACAGACGGACAATGTAATCAAACAAAAGAAAGAATTGAGTTAAATGAGGTTAAAAAAAAGCTTTTAATTTTGTTGTAGTTAAATTGTAATACCCTTGATGGGAAGCCGGGTAGTAAACCTTCTGATTGCCAGCTGTCCCGCTCTACCTCACGATATACTATATGGACAAAAGTATTGTGCCACACCTCTCAACCTTTGAATCCAGGTGTTTTCCGTCCCTAAACTCGGCACACAAGCTGTGCACCAGGAGCTTCGTGTCATTTAGTGCATCTGTGCAACAGAATAATATTAAAATCCCATAAAATGGGGGGTAAAGCTGCAGTTAGGTATTAAATATCTGCACTAAGTTTACATTTTATCAATGTCAGCTCTATTAAATACTGCTTTTACTTGCTTTCCCTCTTAGCTCGCCCTTTTCCCTCATTTAATTTATTTTTTTTCACAGTACAAAGGTTAACTAGTTAACTTATATGACAAACTAGCTAAGTAGTGACATTTAAATAGAAGATTCTTTTTGTTTCTAGATTTTCAGTTCTGAAGTCTGTATGGAGCAGTTCATTGACTCTTTGTCAGCATGTTAAGTGTTTCAACTATTAGATTTTTCCAGCTGCAAATCTCAGATGAGATTGGCTCCCTGTTCACCTGCCTCACCAAAACATAACTGGATCCTTTGCAAGTGATCCTGTACAGAAGCTTGTTTGACACAGATCCTGATTTTATTACAGTTGTTTTCAGAATTCAGTTCAAGACTCTTTCGATCACTTTTGATACAGCTCTTCAGGATCAGTCACATACATACATTAAAGATATCCTTGCAGCCCTGTGGCAAAAGTAGATCGATAAAGGCTGTCAGCGACATATGAGTCTGTTTTTAGGGTTTTGCATCCTAAATGTTGAAACTCTTACTGTAGAGAGTTGAAAACAGCTTCCGTAAACCTACATTAGTGCGCATTTTAGTCTCCACATGTGTTTAAATCAGCATATCCAAATTGTAAATAAACTGACTTCTATTTTTCTTTTTTTCCACAGTTTTTTCTGATGTTACAAACCACATTCTGAATACAGTCTCCAGCCAGGATCTTGGTACCGCTCCCTCCCAAGAGGTCGATTCTCTTAACAACCTTACCAGCTCCTCGCCTGACAACAGCGGCTTCAGTTTGGATCAGAACCTTAATTTGACCCTCAGTAACAAACCGGGTCCCGAAGTGGTCATTTCCCCATCAAAGACTCTTCCACAGGCTGCCCGGCCTCCGACGCTGTCTGTCGTCTCTCCGCTGAACAAACCCGATCCATCCGAGGTGGATGACGAGGCTCCGGTGACGTCCGACTCAAGCCCGGATTCAAACTTGACTCTCAGTCATGACATTAGTGTGGATTCGGATTTGCTCAATGGCAACATGGACTCTGACATTTCGCTGTCAAGCACAAAACTGACCTGCGAGCCCAAAGGGTCAATTATCACGTGAGTATGTTACAGACTTATATACGAAGCCCTGTCCTTTCCAGTCATCAGCCATAATCATCCCTGTTCCAGTCGGTGACTGCAGTTACACAAATGCTGAATCTGAGCCAGGGTGACTCACACATTTTCAAGCTGAACAAGTGCTTTTCTCTTTTAGTGGCTGTAGGGAACAGTACTGAATGCTCACTATTGTCCTCAATGAACCTAGGAGATCAAAGTGTTCCCATTTTAATCAGCCGTGGTCGCCTGTTGTGTGTCTTGAAAAAGTCCTGTGAGCTGTTTTTTCTTCTTCTCCTCTTTCTAATGAAAGTAATATTCAGCATTATCATGTTGAATAATTTTTTTTTTTTTTGCAGTAGTGTTGGTTTTATTTTAAGAAGTTTTAAAATTCAGTCAGAAAAGAATTTATTTGAAATGCCTGCTTTTAACCCATGGATGCTCATGAAAGGCTGGATATTGTAGTCCTGTCTTCATACCTGGATTAAGTATTTTTAAGAAAAGCTTTGTTTTTGCAGAAAGATTTCTTTCTCTTCAAAGGTATTAACCTCCTTATCGTTTCTGTAACCCCCTCGTGGTACGATGTTAAGATGTCAAGCATCGCCCTCTGGTGGTTTTTAACCAGAACTCCATATTCACCACTAATTCGGGCTTTTAAAAAAGATTCGGCACAGGCATGGTTATTTTTTTCCTGTTTTTTAACTAATGGATGGTTAAAAAAGCAATTTAACTGTTGTTTATGAGGGTAAAAATAGCACCGGCAGGTAGATGTTTAGGACATGTTTGGATGATCTTTTTATCTGCCGTCTAGTTTTGCCTCAGTTTTCAGTTTACTAAAGAACAATAATCCTGCACTCACCTTGTGTTTACCCTGACCCCTATCCCGTCCTCTCCTGTGTCTTTCCTTCCTTTTCCTTCAAACCCTGTCATGCTGTGTCCTTTTCTCTGTGTGGCATCAGGACTGCTGAGCAAGTCCATTTCCTCTGTGTTCTGTTGTAAGTACTTTGTAACTGTAGGTGCAGAAATGTTTGTGTGGTGTAACTCCTCCAGCTCTTTTTTTTTTTGTCTTGCATACATTCATTAATTCTCCTTTGATCACAAAGCGAAGGTGGAAGAAATTGTGGAATTCATTTTATTAAGTAGATGAGAGAAATGGTTAGTGGTAACCCTATAAATCCCTCTAATGCTCTGTGCAAATGTTATTTAAATTTGGCAAACAGCTTCTTCATTAATCTGCTTTTTTTTTGCTGTGTGTAATTCAGCACTTTTAGCAGAGCATGCGAGCTCAGCACACACAAAGCAAAGCTATGTGGCCCAGCTGTAAGGCTTCCTCTGTCTCCTAATTTCTCTTCTCATCATCACACTTGTCCACATGTATGCACACACGGATGTGATCTGTTTGTGTTAGTGCTGATGTTGTCGTTTGCCTTCATATTCAGGAACTCCTGCAAAGTAAAGCAGAACCAGCCGATCCAGAACGACTTTAACGGACAGGTAAGCACTAATAGGTTTTCTGCTGTTGGGCAGCTTCAGACTAGCTGATTAGCACTGCAAACTACATGCAATGGCTATGGATGATTGAGTTTGCTGCTGTTGAAGGATGACCATCATGGAGACCACGCCACAGATGAGGAGAAACTGGCGAGCAGCGTCGGGGTCAAACCAGAAAAGGACCAGAACAGTGAGTCAAATGATTAATTTAGGTTTATTTATACTTAAAATATCTACTTTTCTCATGGCCACTTCACCACAATACACACAGTACACAGGGCACACACTATCCCGATATCAGATAACTGTTAATAATTGTCAGCCTGCATCAGCTTTCCACTTGGATCAAACAATCAGCCAGGGTTAATCAATACTGCACATCAACTAGGTCATCTTTGCCATACCGTCCCACACACAGTAATCATTAACTTCACATGTAATTTTGCATCACATTGAACCCTGTTACTTTGTGAGTTATGAGCATGAAAAGTGAAAGAAAATCATTATGAAAATGTGCTAGGGGGTCTAGAAGCATTGAAATACAGCTCACATTCACAATAATACAAATATATGTACAGTGAGTGAAATACTTACATCATAATTTAAAAAAAAAGTTAACTAATTTCTTTCCAAATCCAGTGCAATTAGATTTTACACAACAAAATGTTGTTTAGAAGAATGCTTTTATATTTTGTGTACTGTAACCTAGTCTGTTACATTATATGGCACTAAATATGACCCAGTGACTGCTGTTTCCTTCTAGTCCAAGATTGCCAGTTGACATCCAAACCTGAGGCATCAGACTGCTGCTCTGTGGTGAGATACCGTCACATTTCACCACCCAGTCATTTCCCTACATCTGCTGCATGTACACTCATTTAAAGACAGCAAAAGTCTTACTATATAGAGCAATTTCACTGTTAGACCAATGCTTTTTGGCTTGAGGCTTTCATGTTGGTCAATGTGCTGTTGGAGCTTTGACCTTTTTTTCTCCTCCATGCATCTCCATGGAAGTAGGTGAAGTTGTGCCAGAAACCTGTGCTCTGCTCTCTGGTCTATTTATACATCACCAAACTAGAAGCTGTCATGCATATGCTTTGTTTGTTTGCACCTTCCATGATAATACCATCTAGTGAACACTAGGTGGGGCTAAAGCAATCTTTTATGTCTCAAGCAAAGCTTTTAACATTCACTAGTCAAGTGTTTGACTCACAGTCTGTTTCTCATTTGTTCTAGTTTGCTTAGCGTCTGTGCTAAAAATAAAAACGTTATAAGAAAAAATAAAGAATAATTGCAATGAGCACTTAATTGTAAGCTTCCCATGTAACATATATAGCTCCAATAATTATGACACTTTATGTGAAATAGTAAATGCCATTTGTGGACTACATTTTGGCTATAAATTAGACTTTGGAGAAATACCAACGCACTGATACCTACTGCCCCTCCTTAAATTCACAACTGGACAAATTATTTGGAGTTTTATGGGACTTTGATGTTGCGACCAACTTTTAGCTGGATGAAAAGAGGGCAAAATGCAGCCTTGATGTTCAGACCGAATTTATTGTTAAATAGACTGTAAGAAAGAAATTACCTCTTTTGCAAGTATCTTTATGACTCTGCATTATTGTACCTACATTATAAGGAATCCATTTCTTTTTGGCCACTTAAAACATTTTTGTGGAACTGTTATATTATAACTGTTGCAATTTCTGCTGCCATCTTGACCAGATCTGTCTTGAAAAACACTTTTTTTTTATGTCAGTGACACTTTTTAGCTGGATAAACGGAGGATATATAAAAGTCACTTTGCCAAAAAAATGATTGGAACTTCTGCCTTGTGACAGGAATGTTGTTTGTGGCTCTAAATGTAGTCTAGTATAAAACACTCACTTTAAAAAAAAATGGCTTTGACATGTCCTGGCATGTTCCAGCACTATGTGTAAAAGTAACAGTGGTACTTTGCCACTTCATAATAAATGAATTGACACTTCTGCACAGTAAAAATAGAAAGATTGTCTGGCTGAATGCTCAGTGTGCAGTTTAGAGCTCAAAACTAGTACAGTACTGATACGATGACTTCACTGTGCTGCAGGAGGTATTTAGTGTCTGCCACTGTGCTCATGTGCTCAGGTGACAGATGGATTATGATTATCATTCAGCAGATTAGAATATGACAGCCATAATCCAGGGAAGGACAAAACAACAGAGGAGAGAGAGACGGAGAGAAGGAGGAGGATTGAGGTCTGTAAGAACGTTGATCGAAAGCCAATGGCTGGTATGAGGTGAAAGATGAACAGTTTGAGAGAAAACTAAAAGGAAAACAAAGAGAAGGAAAGGAGTTGGTGTGTGGAATATCTTCATATAACAGAAAAATTACACAAAAACAAGAAAACAGCACAGTTTACATGGAATATATGGTGTAAATATAAAACGGCACTGAACGCTAAACCAGTACAGAGAAAAACTTTGTTAAAGTGTGCAGTTTGTTGAGTTTTATGGGAGTTTTGTTGAATCCTGTTTCCCAAAATAGTGAAAACTGTTTGTGGCCTAGATAACTTTAAATTCTCGACGGTTTAGTGGGTAAACCGCTTATTAGCCCCGTACAAAAGAAAAAGACACAGGAGAGCATGACTGATTTCCTTCTGCTCTCAGCAGTATGAAGACACGTGCAAATTGAAGAACAAGTTGGGGGGAAGTGAGATGCAGAAAACGGGAAGTCAGGTCCTGGATTCCATCTGCATCAGTGAGGCAGAAAAACAGGCTGTTCTCACCCTTATCAGAGAGGAGGTACACTCTTCTATCACACTGATTCATAAGTGTTGCATGTCATCAGTGTACTTATTTATTTATTTGTATTTTTTTAATTTGACAAGGTTTCATTCATGCACACAGTTCATGCTCACAGCAAACGTCTTCTTTCAGATCATCACTAAGGAGGCTGAAGTCAGTGACTGGAAGAAAAAGTATGAAGACTGCAGGAAAGAAGTGGATGAGATGAGGTTAGAAATATGAGAAACCACTACCATGAGAGTGGTCGTGTAAGGTTTTGATAAACTATGATAGGTTAAGTTATCTCGCCTCTATCACCTTTAAAAGCAGTTTGGGGTTTAAGCTGTCATGAATATGTAGCCCTTAGAAACCATTCTGTGTCTTATTACAGAAAGATTGTTGCGGAATATGAGAAGACAATCGCTCAGATGATTGGTGAGTGGAAATACTAAGAGATATATTTGAACAGTTTCTAACCCTGACATAACAGACTGTTATTTTCCATCAAATCAAAATTTTCCATTAAATCAAACATTTCAAAGAATGTGTGTTATCTCTTATTGAGCCTGCAGTTATGATTTCTGATGTCACATCAGTGAAAAACCAAATTCATCCCTGCTTGTGATTAAAAATGCAATATTTCATGCAGTTGAGTCTGAGAAAAAGTTGTGTACCAGTCCTTAACAATAGCTGCTTCTTCTTCTATCAGAGGACGAGCAGCGCAACACTGTGAGTGCCCAGAAGGCTTTGCACACAGTGACAATGGAGAAAGATGCTGCTCTGGCAGACCTGAACTCAGTGGAGCGCTCGCTTTCTGACGTCTTTCGCCGTTACGAAAATATGAAGAGCACCCTGGAGGGCTTTAAGAAAGTAAGGGGTATATGCCTGTCAAGTCCAAGTGCTGTGATGATGAGCTGATAGTAGCGCAAATTGGAGGATTGTAAGAGGATTAAGGTCAGAATAAGGTCGAGTGGTATCCTGTGATTAAGGGCAGTGGTCTTAAGAGCAGTAACACAGGTTTAGATCAATATTTCATGGTTCCCATCTTCGTCAGATGCCACATAAAAACAAAGTGTATGCTGAAATCTTTACCTCAGTTTGATCCAGGACTTAAATAGAGTCCTCACTTTATGTGGTTGTATTGGAAAGACTTCTAGGTGTAAACGTGTTAAATTACAGTGCAGGGCATTACTCTAGTTAAAGACTCGAGTTAAGGGAAGAATTAGAATAACAAAAGCATTCACTGTAAAGATGACTTCTAAGGTGCACTGTGTTTGTTTCCTCATGGAGAATGAAGAGGTGTTGAAGAAGTGTGCACAAGAGTATCTGGCCAGAGTCAAGCAGGAGGAGCAGAGATACCAAACACTAAAGCTGCATGCAGAGGAGAAACTGGACAAGTATGTAGAGAGCAAATATAAAACTACCATAAGAAACTAAACACTCGACAGATTCAGTTTCTGTTAATTATCTCATTTCATGCATCTCTTAGAGCTAATGAGGAGATCGCTCAGGTGCGTGCAAAGGCGAGCGCAGAAAACATGGCGATGACCGCCAGCCTGAGGAAGGAACAGATGAAGAATGAGTCTCTGGAACAAGCCTTGCAGCAGAAGGTGAATTGCATCATGGATACAAAATCTGCTCTGAGACCCTTTTTGTGTGTAGTAGCGATGGACGGGCTGACAGAGGAGGTCAGGCAGAAGGCTCTTTGGACTATTATGTTTAGAGAAGACATTGTCATTTATAGCGAGAGTAGGGAGCAAGTGCAAGAGAGTCTGGAGAGGTGGAGGTATGCACTTGAGATAAGAGCAACAAGACAGGTGTGAAGCTGCAAGGAGCAGAGATAGTGAAGGTGGATGAGTTTAACCTGGGGTCAGCGATCCAAACAATAGACAATGCAATTCAATTCACTTTTATTTATACAACGCCAAATCACAACAACAGTTGCCTCAAGGTGCTTTATATTGTAAGGTACACCCTACAATAATACATGACCCCACAATAATACAATAATAAGACTGAAGTAGAGAGGTGAAGAAGAGAGTGCAGGCAGGGTGGACATGCAGAAGGGTGGTGTGACAGAGGTGCATAGTAGGGATGAGGTGAGAAGGATGCAGATGATCCGCTGTGGCGACCGCCAAGGGGAAAAGCCAAAAAAGTAGTTGAATACAATAAATAGTCTGGACTTGGACTGGATCATTTCCAAATAAGCGTACTTAAAGAAACAATCCGATTAATATTTACATATGATTTGCACTTGTATTTGTTAAACTAAAGGGATCATGCAGCTGGCTAGCGCTGCAACTCAGCTGAGGTGCACACCATGAAAGTTTAGTTACAGCTTGTCACACTTGAACGATCACGAGCCACTTCCTTCTACAGTGAAGTTTGCTAAATAGAAATTTGTTCCTACATGAAACTGCTTACAAGAAAACTTTTGTTGTGTTTTTTTTTTTCTTCTGGGTATCTAGGTCATGATTTCTGACAAATGACAGTGCTGCTGAGTTTTTAAAAAAGCATTTTTGGTGGTTAGATGGTATTTACTTAATTTCCTCTATTCTGTTTTTTTACAGAATCAAGAGATCGAAGAACTGACAAAAATCTGTGACGAGCTGATTGCCAAAATGGGAAAAACAGACTGAGGATTTCTTTATGGGAATCAACCATGATTGTCCGTTCCTCTGGCCCCATGCATGCATTCAGCCCTGAAGCAGTTCTTATACCCTGTGCCTGCCCTGCATCTCAGAGCCTGCTTATGTACAGACGTCTAAAGTAACTTCTTGTATACTACGATTGCACTACATGTGACAGGAACCGAGAACGCTCTATACATGTTAATTACGTGTGATTATCTTAGTTTGTTTTGACTTCGTGCCCATTTTGAGGCCATCTGGGGCCCTTGTGCTTTTGTCAATCATTCCAGCAAACAACAGCTCACTTGTGACTCAACTTAATTTTCCCAGCAGCTTAACCGCTAAATTCCCAGCAACTCCTCATGCAGGGTGACATCAGATTTAATCTAGGTCGAGATTTATTTTAAAGTTACATTTCAGCTCGGTTTTGTAGAAGGAATATTTTCTATAAAAGAAGCAGTCTATAAAATGTATTTTTCTACGACGCAAACGTGAGTTTTATGCTCACCGAGGAAGGCTCAGGGGTATTTCGTCAGGGTTGAATGAGGTCAAGGTTAAAGTCAAGCTGCACAAAACGGGAAGAAAGGGGTTTAGGATCATTTGAGGAAGTACAGCAGCCCACAGAGGCTTTTGTTTGTTTGTTCAGTTATGATATTGAAAGCAAGCTGCACATAATTAATATCATTTGTTTAAACTGGTTCAGACGGCGGCACATTTGGGATGCTCGACAATTCAAAAAGCCACAGAATATTAATCAGTCACTTTATATGTAAAAAAAAAAAATTAACCTGACAATCACATAAACATTCACGGCTTCATCCTATGTGCATAAACACAAATTTGACTAACTAACTGGTGTTAATGATCGCAAACAGCTGGAAAAGAGAAAAACAGTCACTCTGTATGTCAGCTGAAGGCTAAAGGCTATTATATTATTTTAAGTGCTGCTGTACTGTGTGTCAACAGTTTTTGTTTAACTGTCAGTATGTCACAGATTGCTCACTAAATCACATTTATCTCTCAGACTTTGACACCTTTGTATTTTTTTCCATTGCTTATGTGCGATGATGAACATGTGAGCCTTATTGCTTGTGTTTACAGCAGTACACTAGTAATGCAACAGAAAAATATCAATTTATTGCATGTTTACTTTCACATCTTTGCATTTTTCAGAATGCACAGTTTTTTCTTAGCGCGCCAATAAAAACTAGATCGGCACAGTGCCGCAACAACAGTAAAATTAGAGCTGGTTCCCATATTATACAGGAAAAAAAGTTTTCTCTTTTAGAAAAACAAAAGAAATGTGTGAAAAGATCAAAGCTCATTCAGGTTTTATCATAAACTAAAAATATAAGCCTTTCATTTTAGTGTTGGTACTTTTTGGTCAGTCACTACTGTAACTTTCTTAATGTCGGATAACTTAATTGGCTTTGTAACTTCAGCCCCTGTAATTATTTAAATATATATTTGTGAATTAGAAATGACGATCTCACTCCTGTGTGGAAGCGACTTGAGCGTTTGTACATCCTTCCTGAATAAACCTAAATATAATTTGTTCTGCTATGTTTGATTTTTGTTTTCCTGTCTGAGTTCTCTGTTTGTGTCAGTGTGCACGTGATGGCCACATCTTTGGACTCGCTGCTGATTACGATCCATAGCGCTTACATTTTGCACATACATTACATTTTATATGCACACTGTAAAAAGCTTTAGTAGTTAGAAAAACAAACAAATTACCTCATAATTCTGTTAATAACACCAAACTCTAACCGTGTGTCTCTCCCTGGTAAAGCTTGCTTTAAGTCAATTACAGCAGTGTGCTGGCTGTGCATCATAGATGGAGATTACAACGATAAGACTTTAATGCCCTCAGACACCTTCCCCTCCAGCTCCACCTCAACCTACGGTGTCTCCTCCATCAGACGCTCATCTCGGCTCATCCACTCTTTCTCTGGACTCTTGAAAAGACACAGTGACCCATCGCCCTGCTGCCATGAAGACTGCTCTGGCTGTGCTGCTGCTCATCTCTCTGGCCTGCCACAGTAAGTTTTTAGGAGAAGGTTACATACTAATTACATACTAATTGGAGACATTGTGGTGGAAAGAATCCATTTTTGGGGGAGAATTTACTCTGCAGCAAATGTATAGTATAAGTGAGGTTAGTCACTATATTTCAAATTAAGCCTGTCTGTTGGACATACTTAAATAGCTTTGAGTGTGTGCAGATGTTCCCCAGTCTGGATATTCTGCTCAGTGTGTGTGTGTGTGTGTGTGTGTGTGTGTGTGTGTGTGTGTTTACATCTGTGTGTACGGGTGAATGGACTAATAAGAAGGTGGTTGCATATCTGCATGCTTGCAGCCACCTTTTGAATATGCATGCTTAGTCTCAAGCCAGGCACTCTCTCCTGTTCTGTCTGTGAAGGCCATGCTCTCAAATGTCACACATGCGTGGCGTCCAATGAGGAAGACTGCAACCGTCAGGGCTCCACCCCCTGTCCTCAGTACGCTGATGCCTGCTCCACCATCACAGGGCCCAGTGAGTAAACACTCACACATATACATGTACAAACACACACAGAAAAACAAGCAGAACCAGTATGATGTGGCTGGATACAATAGTGCCTCACTAGAGGTCAGCACAACACTGACAACCCACTGCTTGATTGTGTCACAGATTCAGGAAACCAGCGGTCCTTAAAATAGTGCTCAAACAGTTTCCATTTCCATAAAAAGAGTTTTTAAAGTCAATATTAAAATCCATAAACCACAAACTAATAAAACTCACTTAGCTGCTTCTCTTTTCTCATGCATTTAGCTGAAGGGGCTGTGGCAAGACCTTTTTCTGTTGGTAACAAAAATCTGAGATTGTTATTTCACAGAGTGAATTTGTAACAGATCAGATGCATCTGATGATATTCTAAGCACTAAAATGACCTAAAGGTTTTTTTCACATATTGGTCACATGACATCTTTTATGTGTGTCCATTTGCGTGCTTGGAAAATCTTCAGTTACTTCAACACAACTTACCCGTCACCCTCTCTGACCCAATCTCTTTCAGACACAGTTATGAAGTCGTGCACATACAAGGCCTTCTGTGAGAAGGCTAACAGCGGCACTTCCGGAGCCAAGATGCATTGCTGCTTTGGCGATGACTGTAACGGGCCCCACAAGAGTCACAGCCACGGTGGTCATCACAACAGCACAGGGGCAATTTCTTCCAGCCCAGTCCTGCTGATCACAGCCCTGCTTCTGCGTATGGCCTTGAGTCAGCTGTAAATTCCTCCACCCCCTCCTCCCTTTTTTTGTTTTGTTTTCCTTCCAGTGATTCATCACCTCCTCTTTATCTGTTTTATTTTTAAGTTCAAAAAAGGGATTTGAGTTGCAGAGAGTTTCATGTGGTTTGAGACAAATATCGTGTTTCAACGAGGGTTTTTGACGGCTGTGGTGGAAGGGAGTGTGGTCTGTTCTGCAGGTACAAGCTGCTTTAAAGCAGCTTCCTTTGTCTAAGTTATCATCCTCTCAAACAGTAACCTTGTTCTCTGTAGCAGCTTGTTGAATTTAAGAGGATTTGAACCTGGGGAGTGTTTGTGGTGAATAAATGTGTACAAAGTTAAGAACAGCTCACAGCTCTGATGCACCCAGGGGGGGACTCGGGTGTGGTTTTGGTAACTAAGTGCTGGGGTGCCTCACTAGTTTAGTGCACAGCTAGCTTGCTTCACACCATAGAACCACAAAACGAATCTCTTCCGCACGGTAATCTGAAACTGATTTAAAAGGTTTAAAATTGTCTGTGATGATGCTTTGTTATTTTATCTGTATGCAAGCTTGTCTGAATAAAGACCTAATCACACCCTCGTTTCGTGTGTGGGTGCAGTGCATGGTAAACTGTGGCTAAGGTACCCTTGGTGTGGCATTTGACACACTGCTCCTCACTAAATTTGTGTTTATGTTAATGTCTCTGATGTAAAAGCACACCTCGGGTGTCTTCTGTACAGTAAAGGAAACATTCAGTCTGTGATTTTCAGCAGCAACAGAAGGGTCTGCTGAAACTTCAAAGCTTCCTTTTGCAACAGTGTAAGTTAATTTCTGTGCAGTCGCCACAGGATATGAAATCAGTGAGGTAGGTCTCCGTCCTGAGGCAGGTCATATGACGTGCAACCACTTCCTCTTAACAGGAGGACACAATTTTGCCGAAAGCAAGAAAAGTGAACACAGAATCCCTCCTGTGAATGTAGATATTTGTTATTTCAGCACTTACAAAGGTGTTGTGCTCAGATCCAGTAGAGACTTTACATGTGTGAAAACTTTAAAACCAGATTCTTGACTAAACTTGGGGTGAGATGTTGAAACTGAGAGGTCAGGTCAGTTCACCTTTTAAGCCCTCTTTTTTTTTTAATCACTCAAGAGTTTCATCACAGACCTCAATTGTGGTCACTTTTGTGTAAAGGTGGAATAAAGCAGGCTTTAAGCATTTTATTAGAATACGGTGAGCTTCTTTACATCCTGTGGCAATGTCAGATGGATGACTTATTATTTTACACAACATTTAACACTGAAGTTGCTGTTTTGCAAGTTAGACATATTTCAGATACTTGCTAAAGTTTTATCTATGAGCTCTTCAACTTAAGTACCCATAGAAACTGCCAATAAGGTAATGTGTTAAGTTTAAAGTCTGAATTTCCATGAACACCTTTGACTGACAGCCTTAAACTCCTCCACACTTGCATATATTTGCTTTTGATGTGTCTGCTTTAACTTTGGATGTTTGTCTCTGATAGCACTGGGCTACACTAGTGCTTTGTCGTTGTGCTTCAACGGTCGTGCTTCGGGATATAAGGTTAGTAAATTATAAGTCTGATAACCACAAATGCTTTTTCATGGAATATGTTTTGCATATTTTTGTTGCACGGGATCACATGCAGCTACAACACTCAACTCTTCCAATAGCACGCACTAATCAGCATAACCGACCGTTTTCTCTTTATCTAAATAATGCAGGACTTTCATGCAGGCGTGCGGCTGCTATTGATGACACTGTGTCATGTGACACGAGAATTTATGGGGTTAAAGGTCTGCAGAGGAGATCTATCAACAAATACACTTACAACTACACGACGAAATTGATTTTTTTTTCCCTTTTTAATGTGTGAAAGCGTTTGAAACAGCATTTTAAAGGGTTCCCGTGAGGCAGTTATCTTTAAATTTGAACAACAGCCCCGCTTTTGGTGGAGAACCTTTAACTTTAGGCTTACTTTATATATATTTTAAAGCACCAACTGTTTTTGGCATAACATCTCGCACCTGCCAGCCTCACCTACCAGCGGTAATGACACTATGAGTCTTGTATTCCTGTTTATCCAGGTTTACACTCCCTTCCCTTTCAGCTGTTCTGTGTGAACTACCGGGTTCATCTGAGCGTGTGCGTCTCGTGTTTGTCCCAGCTCTCAAAATTGCCACACTTTTTTTTTTTTTGCAACTTAAAACTGAAGATAAAAGTAGAGTGTGTGTGTGTGTGTGTGTGTGTGTGTGTGTGTGTGTGTGTGTGTGTGTGTGTGTGTGTGTGTGTGAGAGAGAGAGAGAGAGAGAGAGAGAGAAAAAAAGACCTGTTCAGATTAAAGCAGCAGCAGACAGGAGGAGGAGGAGGAGGAGGAGAGCCCTGCTTGTGCTCAGGGGACGCATAGATCACATCCGGGGCTGGTTTATTCTAATAACGAAACGTCCAACCCGGAAAAAAAGGACAAGTCTTCTGTAATCGGATCACACAAACAAATTGAAGAGGGTGTCGGAGTTTCACGCACGCCGGTCTTGCGAACATCCACGGCTTATTTTAGGTTTTAAAAACTTTATTTAGCATGCTTCTGTTCACCAAACTCGCGTCTCTCTCCGCTGCTTCGTAGCCCTGCGGGGCGCTGGCTTTGGCGCACGCCGACTCTCCATAGCGGGTAAGTTAAGTCGACAGGGGTACTTTGTGTGTGTGTGTGTGTGTGTGTGTGTGTGTGTGTGTGTGTGTGTGTGCGCGTGCGGTACAGTAGGTGTGGCTGGCCGTTGAGTCGTTGGATCTGGTGAGTCAGTGCAGGTCATCTGAGCTGAACAAATGTAATGTCTGTCAGGTGTTGCTGAGTAATTGCGCCTGATCACATTTTGACACTTTTCATTGCATGCTCATAATCACGTTGGACATGCACGCGCATGGCAGTCAAGCTTGGTATCCAGGGGCGTGCTGCACGCAGCTGCTTTTACTGTCAGTTAAACGATTTGCTCGATTAACTGGTCCACAAAATGCCAAACATCTTAAAATAGCGCTCCAGACTAGACGAAAACCCCCCAATTGTGTTCCGGATTTCAAGATCCGGATTTCTGCTTTTGTATAATCCTTTAAGATCATTTTATTTATTTATTAAATTTTACATAAAAGTGATTGTAGGGAGTGTTGAAACTACTTGGGTGAAGATTGTTTGATGAAACAACGAACTGTATTTTTATTTTTTTTTATTAAGGAGCTATTCACCGTTTTCACACCTCAAAGTTAACTCAAATGCCAGAGGAAGAACTACCGAGCCTGTCTTTAGCAGCTCTGGGGTGAACTTTGATAAATCTGAGAACAAAGTAAAGCATTTACCAGGCAGAACAAAAGATGCTGCAGTGCTGTAATAAGTCTGTAACAAGTTCCCCCAACGATTAAGAAGAACATGACTAAACCTCTCAGACATGCCACACATTGGTCTAAGAGATTTACTATCAGTTTCTGCCAGACTGTGTTGTGCTTGCACACAGATGAAGCAGATATGTAAAGGTGCTGTAGGTGGGTTTCACTTCATTACCTTGGATGTGGTATAAGTCAACTAATATCGCTGCTGTGATCTGTACATTCTGTTTTCCTGCACACAAACTGATGATTGCTCTGTTTATATTATCCTGCCACGTTTCAAAGCTAAGGTACTTGATAGAAATGTAAAGACAGTTGAAATGACATTTGTCAATGTAGTTTTGCCAAAGATGCCACAGCTTCGCCGCTGCTTGTCTTTATAATGGCTAAGCCAGATGTTTTCTGATGCCCAAAATGGTTTATTGTGCACATGGGTGCATGTGTGGGGAGTGTGCTACTGTCAGAGCTGACCTCTGTGGCATCGTTTTCATTTTTCCATTACACCAAGACTTTCTGCAGAGCGCCTCTGTATCTTTGACCTATTTAAATAGCAGCAGACTAACACATCAGAAGCACAACCCACTAATTTTTTCAAAGCAGTTTCAAAATGAAACATTTTCTTACCCATGAACTCAAAAATAGATTCACTGGAGATTCATCGGCACGGTGAAGACATAGTCTGTGTTTGTCTTCTGTTCCTCTGAGCGGGTTGTCTGAATATTTTCATGGAAATGTTGATAATTTCCATCTCCTGAAGGCTTCCGAGCCAGGACGAGCCCGTAAAAAAGTACTGGCAGGGCGCACGGCCATTCAGTCTTGATTATGTATTTTATATGACTGTCACGTTATAATTTTTGGTCTTGTATAAAAAGATCAGTCACAGATGTGGCCTAGTTTGCCATCATATTACCTTTGTGGCCTCATTACATTCAAGTTTTTCCATAGATTCAAATCTGGTAAAGTAAGGATCTTCCAAATGGATCTATTAATTTATTTGATTATTTATTTTACTGGGTGCATCCAACTTTGGAGTTTGTCTTTGTGATTACTTCACATTTAGTCGACAGAGATGCAAAAGAGGCTCCGTCAACAGTGAAAGTTCCTTTGGCAACTTAAGGAGGACAAGAATATAAATGAAGCCATAAGCCTTGTGGTTACCCATTAGAAAAATAAATACTATGAGATGTTTGCCAATTGATAAAATGTAATTGAAAGTCTATAGAGCTGAGGCTCTCTGAGCTGAATGAGCCTCAACTGTGTTGAGGAATCAGTCAGCAGCTTGGTGATTCACACGCATGGCATCGTTTCAATGAACACATCTCACCATCTTTCTCCCCCTCCTCTCATCTTCTTTCTTCCCTCCCTCGCTCCCTGCCTTTCCTCCCTCTCCTCTCTCCTTGCTCCTCTCTCTTCTCTGGCCAATGGAAATGTGCGTGTGTGCAGATCATGAGTGCAGTCTGTAATTTTTGGCTGTGGTGGAGGGCCTCAGCTCAGCCTCGGGCTTCAGGGTTTGCTGCACAGCCTCAATCACGTCACATGAAAAACTGCTGAGTGCGAGTGGTCTATTTCTTCCTGCGTGTGTGCGCGGATGCATGCTTGTGTGCGCTTGAACACTAAATGAAAGATGATTTATCTTCCACATCTGCCTGTCTTTGCCTCCTGTTGCTCCCTTCACATGTTGTCTCTCTTTGTCCATCCCACTCGAATCTTTCTCTTCCTAACTGTCCGTCTGTCCTCAGTGATATGTGATATCGACAGCATGCCGTACGTGGACCGGTTGAACCGTGTGTGCGGCTTCCTGGACATCGAAGAGAAGGAGAACAGCTGCCGCTTCCAGAGACGATACTTCATCCTTGACACGCAGGGAAATGCACTGCTGTGGTATATGGACAACCCTCAGGTGCTCCACATGCGCATGCACGACCCACACTTTCACAAATAGCAAGAGGAAATGAAATTGAACCAATAGTGGCCATATAACCTTGGACTCTGAGCCAACGACGAGTCTGTGTATTTGTGTTTGTATGCAGAACCTGCCCAGTGGAGCCAGCTCTGTTGGCAGCCTGAAATTAACCTACATCTCTAAGGTAAACCACTTTCATGACTGACTCCGCAGTGTGGTTGCATACAGTAAAGTCCAGCGCACCAACTTAGATATCTAAAATGCGAGCACACAAGAATTCACAGAATACACACAAATAGCATGCAAATTCGTGCAAGAGTTCATAGATACACAAAGAGGTCAGAGTTATCTCTAGTTAACGGTCACATGCAGCGCAGAGCTGAGGCAGACGCTGTGAAGTTTTCCAGATGTCAGCGCGCTCACTGAGGTAACCACAGATAATGACATCTGGCTCCTCTGCACTGCAGCGCTGACGGCTTCTCCCTGGACACTCAGTCAGATCTATGTCAAAAATGTGAATCTTCTATTCCTCTGTTTTTTTTTCACTCCTTTCAGTTTATATTCACATTTCTTTTCTCTTCTTCTGTCCTCAGGTGAGTGAAGCTACAACGAAGCAAAAGCCCAAGACAGAGTTCTGTTTTGGTGAGTTTTTTAGGGAGGAACAGAGTGACGCTGATGAAATGGTTCACAATCACATAATCTCCCATATGTGATAGTATTGTCCATTGCATTTAATGTGGTTATTTACGGAACTGATTTCTTCTCCGGCAGTCATCAATGCACTTTCGCGACGGTACTTCCTGCAAGCCAATGATGTGACTGACATGAGAGACTGGGTGGCTGCTCTCAACAAGGCCAGCAAGATAACAGTAAGTGCCGTTACATGAGAAAATGCTTGATCTAGCAGTTATTGGTGGTGTTGGGGTGGGGGAGTGGGAGTTGTTTCCACCTGAGTGCAGGAAGCTGCAATTTTGCTGCGGTGGGACTGAAACCAGTTCGACCCAGGTGGCTGCAAATGCCAGCCCGTTGCCCACAGATACCCCTTCTCACACACACGCGCACACACACACACACACACACATTGCTGAATGAGGAAACTGTGAATGTGCAAGAAGACGACTGATAACACAAACGTCACTGCGGTGAAGGTGTCAAAACTTGTTCATATGTATTTGCATAATATTTGTGTGAGCTCAATGAAATGTCCGGGAGCCTCGTTGATCAGTGATATTCAGATGTCTCCTGATGGACGGTAACAGAGAAGAGTGTTTCTCTGCCTCTCTCACCTGCTCACTGACACAGGAAGCGGCACTGTTCACTCCTTTTCACTTCCCCATCGAGGGCAGGGCTGCTCTGCCGCCTTTTTTTTTCTTTCATCTTTTCTTTTTCTTTTTCTGAGCGAGTGTAAAAAAGGAAATCATGATGTAATTGCAGGAATAAAAGTAGCACATGGGGGGGGAGTAAAGTTATTAAAATACATCTCTTAATATTTGTCTGTTTGAGCTAGATGTGTTGCAGTTTATTAGGAAATTATACATTTAGCTGAATGATTCAGCTGTATGACCAGTTTTGGGAAACTGTAGGCTAGATAACAGCTCTAAAAACAGAAAATGCAGCACAGCATCACACAGCCCTACTATTGTTTTTACTGTATGACCAGCATGCACCTGCAAATCTGTTGTTTTTCTTCTTTTCCTGCTCCCTACTTGATATACACCCCACGCTAACATTTGCGTGTCTAGTGGGCTTTATTTGCTTGGATACACTTGGTTGCGCTTTCGTGCATCAGTGGACTTTGAGAAAGCTTGCAATCTTTCATAGCAGATCACATTCGAGGTGTTTTTCAGTTATCTCTGCAGTAAAACAGTCACGGTGTTGTGGCGAGCGTATGACTAAGAAAGTATTCCCAGAGTGAGGAAGAGCGGCTGTGGAAATTAAACAATTAAGTCCTTTTATTTGCTCTCAGAGGTGTCCCGTCTGTTCACAGGTGCCTAAGTCTTGCCCTGCACCTGTGAGGCCTGATGTGACCACAGTGATCAGTGACGCTCAAGGAGGGAAGAGACAACAGGCCTACAAGGCTGAGATTATTGGCGGCGTGGTAGTGCACACTCCTATTCAGGTAAAATGAATAGGACACACACACACACACTTTTTTTTTAGCATTATAAGAATCAAAACTGTGGCAAAAGCACACAAAAATGCGGTGTGCTAAGCTAGTCTGAGTTATCGACAGTGGTGGTTTCCGTGACCATGATATCTAAAGTGATAATAAAGATGGTTTTCATGAAATGTTTCAGAACGACAATGAAGAGACGGAAGGGAGAGAGAGGAAGGGCAACAGGCCGGGTTTGCTGAGATGTGGTTACTGTGTTAAACAGGGAAATGTGGTGAGTCTCATAACAGGTTCAGACTGAGACTGAGTCTGAGTAAAAAACAGCATGAGTGTGGAAATGGTAATGTGGTATGTGTTTCAGAGGAAGAGCTGGAAGAGGCGGTTTTTCACCCTGGATGACAACGCAGTCAATTACTACAAGACTGAGTCGGTGAGAAACCAGGGTTTTCATGTTTTTGCCCCTTTTTCTACATGCTTAAGAGTAACTGTTATCTTTGTCTGAATATTTTTGTCCCAAAATTTTGAAAACTACAGTGTTATAGCAGCCAAAACATTAAAAAATAACTCACAATAATACAAAAACAAAAAATCTGTCCTAGGAGAAAGATTTTATCCGATCTATTCCACTGAGGGACATTCAGAAGGTGCATGAATGCCTCGTCAAGTCAGGGTGAGTAAAACATGAAAGTTGTCTGAGTCTGCCAGCATTTTTGCTTTCCCTCTGTCTGGTTATCTCTATACTATGTAAACAATTGTGAATACTTGCATGTGAGCAGATGATGCACTCTTAACCGGTTTTAAAGTGTTGCATTGCATGTATGGACAAGTTTATCCTTATCATCTTTACATGAGTTTCACAGGTTTTAAAAGGGGCCCTTAAATATAAGTTATAAATGGTGTGAACAAAGGTAGTGAAAGTTTGAAATAATGAGGTCAACATGTGATCGTTATGAGCCAAACGTGTAGGCTTCAGTCGGATCTAAACCCACAGTTTTTTTTCTACTCATAACTCTGTGAGCCTTCCAGAGAAACTCCTCTCACCTGCTGCCCAAACCTGCTGTTTGCCAGAGGCAGCTAATCAGAAGACAGCTGGCTCAAAGGGAGCAAAAACAAATAGCTTTAGACAGATGATAAACTGAGGAACTGCACCATTGCTCAGTATTAGGAAATTAGGTTACACTTTATAATACGCCCCATGACTAAAAGTGTAATTCCTCTGTAATTAAATTGTAATTTCAAATAAAAAAGTTCAATCTAATTATAATTCCCTACAAATGCTTAAAGGTAGGTAGACCACCAAAAGGTGCTAACAAGTCAGGATTTTACAGGAAACACTGAAATAATTGCACTGTGTAAGTAATTTTATGCCATACAGTAATTTTAAGTATTGCATAACTGAAATGCACTCCATAATATGGCCCGTGTCCCAAAAAGTACAGCATACTTACAGTTTAAGACAGGGAAATATTGTATTTTTGTCCATAAAATGACCAAGAAATTGCAAAATATCTAAAATTACTTACAGTATCATTTCTGTCTTTATGCACTACTTAGATTTATTTACAATATAATATTTTTTTGTTTCCTCTAGAAACCTGTCTTGTTACCCCCTTTTTATTCTAGTGTACCATATTTTTCGGACCATAAGGCGCATTAAGCGAAACAAGCATTAGCATTCATCCTCCAGCTTCACTGTTTATATTATGCTAGCGATCACGTAGCACATCATTATATACCAGCTAGTCCAATTTCAGTAACCCTACAAACGTCACTGCTGTTTTGTTTTCTGACTTCATTTATTTTGGAAGTTATAGCAGAGCTGTACGTTTTAATTTTTCCAGAAATCTCTCAGTCAGAACATGGTACATCATGTTTCGGTGGAAACTAGCGAGCTAACATCCTGCTAACTTCTAACTCTGTTAAATTTAATAAATTCTGTTTTCATGGATGCCTGGATGTTAAACTTAATTGTTACACCTGGTAAAGCATTGTACGTTTGACTTTGGGACCTGAAGCGGACGGAGTTTTGGACCCAGATTACTCCGAGGCTCCTGACTACGGTAGCCGTAATGCTCCGACAATCCATCAAGCGGTGCGGCTTCGTTGCTTACCAAAGTCGTACTAAGACATTTTTTGACATTGACATTTTTCTCCCTTAATAATTAGTCACTTTAGGCTTGAAGTTGAGCTTCAGTTGCGAACCTATTAGATTCATATTTATATACTTGCTGAACTTGAATGTATAAGTATTGTAAATGACACTGTAAGACACACTCTAGCTTTTGTCCCTTTCTTTAGCTGCTTTAAGTTTTAACTTTTGCATCCATCAGGGAGCTCCTGCTTAGAGACAACCTCTTTGAGATCATCACCAGTAACCGAACGTTCTACATTCAGGTAAAACCTTGTTCTCCTTTTGTATACAACACTCATTAAAAAAAGGCCTGCATTCATGAAATGAAGGGAATGTCCCTGTTGTATTTTTAGATATTTGAATAAGAACAGAGAAGCTCTGTATTCCCTGGTGACACCGTCCTGATCTGTCGACATGTTTTCTCTAAATGGTCTGCTGCTGAAGTGTGGCGCAGTCGCTTTTTTAAGGAGCATGCGAAGTTTGTTTTTGTGAAAGGGGCACAGCCATCTGTTACCATAACAACAATAATATCCGTTCCCCCTCCTCTCCCCCGGGAGAACAGCTGACGGAGGCGTTGGGGGCTGGATCAGATAGGAAGTGCGGGGATAGAGACAGACTGCAGGCATGAGCGCTTTTGTTTGTTTGTGCAAGGAAAAAAAAGGAAGTGTGAAAAACAAATAATAAACTGAAGTAAATAAGAACAGGATAACCACAACTTCTCATTCCGTGTGTGGACACTGTAATAAAAAGTGATCTAAACTAAAATAAAGATGAATATTGGAGTCCTTACACACCTTTAATAGCTTGAGGGCGGATAGTGATCTCCTGTCGTGCATTCTTTCCAAACATAAACGCATGACAATAAGTACAGTTACCACCGAGGATAATTTTTGAGTACTGTTCTAGCTTTTTTTCTGATAACATCAGGCAATTCCCATGTAGTGCCAAACCACAATAACAGTTGCCTTAAGGCGCTTTATATTATAAGATGAAGATACTACAATAATAGAAAACCCAAACAATCAGACGACCCCCTATAAGCAGGCAGCTGACGACAGTGGGAAGGGAAAACTCGCTTTTAACAGGAAGACACCTCTGGCAGAATCAGGCTAAGGGGTGGCGATCTGCCAAGACCGGTTATGGTTGGGAAAGGGGGACAGGAGGAAAGACAGCCAGAGATTATTAATGACTAATGATTAAGTGCAAAGTGGTGTATAAACACATAGAGAGTGAAGAAGAAGTGCTCAGTCCACACCAGCAGCCTAGACGTATTGTAGTGTAACTCAGGAAGGGTACGGGGTCATGTGAGCCAATCCTAAGTTTAAGCTTTATCAAAAAGGGACAAGAGTGTCCACGGTTGCCAGTTTGGAATTTGTCTGTGGAGCTTGCTCCAAAGACGAGGGAAGCTGAAAGCTCTGTCTCCCATTCTATTTTTATGATTAATATTTGTGTTGCTGTCAAACACCAGCAATATCTTTGCTGATGCCTCACTACCTGCTGAAGCGAGTTCTGGTGCTCTGCCTTTGGCAGATGGGTAATTTGAGCCTGGTTCTGTTGGAGGTTTCTTCCTGTTAAAAAGGAGTTTTTCCTTCCCGCCATTGCCAGGTGGTTGCTCATAGGGCATTGTTTGATTTTTGGGTCTTTACCTTACAGTACACAGCACCGTGTGATGACTGCTGTTGCTGCGTTTTGCCCTTATTAAAAGGCAGGTAACAGGCACAAAAGCTACCGCGAAACATAACATGGGCCCTTTCTCTCTATAGACAGACTCGCCAGAGGAAATGCATGGTTGGATCAGGGACATTCAGATGAAGATCCAGGATTTCAGGGGTCCCTCTAAGGTAACTCTGTCTTCAGAAATGGATAATTCTTTACTTCTAGCTGTAAGTTATTGGGAGAAAAGTGTAAATCCTTGCTTACAATTGACAGCGGGGATGCTTTTGTCTCTTTAATTGCAGGGTTTTTCTTTTAAACGTGCTTCTTCGTGCTATCGGAGTTACAATCCTTCCTCTACATCTCGTGGTTCGCAGAGTGAAGCAGATAAGAGACCTCAGCTGGTGAAGTCCTGCTCTGTGGCGCCAGGATGGCAGCCCTGGACACCCGTTCCATCGTGTGAACCGTCTATCATGGATAACGAGGATGAGGACAGCGCCTTCAGCTCTGTGCCACTCTCCTCTTCGTCCACCTCCTCATCTGCTTCCTCCTCCTCAAACTCCCTCTCTACCCAAAATCCTTGCCCCATCACACATCCGGCACCTTCGGCCAGTGGACTGGGGATGCTCACAGCATCTGCAGATGCGGCGAGCGGGCGTCGAAGGCACCGCTCGCAGCCTCAGCCTCAAACCGGCTGCAGCTTTCCCTTCAGCCTGGATGACGACAGCATCCGCACCACAGACGTGTAATCCAGAGATGTTTGAGGAGACTCCTGCGTGGGCTGTGCTGACACCTGTTTTTAAATGAATGTGACTCCTATTGAAGGGCCACTGTGACCATCTGCCTCAATGCCAGGCCATGAGCTTGGTGCCCCCTACTGGTGAAGTAGCACTTATACAGATGAAGGATGCACCCGGCTGCAGGAAGGCTAAGAGGCATAGTGTTTGTTGTACACAGGACTGTGAACAGATAAGACGGAGTGTTTTCTTTTTCCTTTTTTTGTAAGTGTAACTTCCTCTGAAAACTTGAATGATTTTGTTGATTATTGCCGACTGTAAAATGATGGCACACACTTTTCACTCTGTTGCTTTGCTTCTATCAGCAGGACCCCATTATCACCCCAGTTACAAGTGTTCACATTCACAATATATTTTTATGTCCAAGCTTGTTTTTGTGTTTAAATGTATCAGACGGTTGTGTTTCTTTTTTTTTTTTCTTTTTCTTTTCGGGCCAACAGTGTTTTCCTTCTTTGCTCTTGAGGGGCATCACGTGTGGAAAAACTTCACATAATAATTAACAAGCATTTTATACCTGTTGTCTTTCATGTGTTTCGCCATGAAAACCCTCAGAGGCAAGTAAAGGGGGAAAAAAATCTGGTGATCCATTTCTAAACCTGCTCTATGTTGTTTCTGCTCTTGTTTGTATGAATTAAGAATGGCTAACATTTTTTTACATTTCATTCACTTTTTGCTAAATGTCATCTATTTGCTCTGTCTTTCTGAAAGGCAGAGCAATAGTCATTTTAGCCACATTACGCCAACACTCCATTTTTAAAGCAGACAAAGCCAGACATGTTTTCCCTTTAGTTGGATTATTGTGTCTTAAAGGGAGCACACAAGTTCACCCATAGCTCGACACGCCTTCCACAACAGCAACTCTAAGGTACTAGGAAGATTGTACAGTTGATGCGAAGAAGAGTAACACTAATGACTGTGTGCACGATAACATCTGTATCAACACAATTTACTTCAGCTTGTGTCCGCTGGCATGTTTTTTTGCAGCATGCTGGGAAAACCCAACCCACCTACGTACGTCAAAAGAAAAGCAAGATGGGAACTTTAGATAAGTTCTTAAGACATAATATATGTGCTTTGTCTTTAAGAGTGGATTAAGAAATTAACATCAATGCTTTTAGCTTAGAACATGGCACAGTGGGACCTGTCACCCTCTCATGGCCAATATAAGTATTACAGAAATGGCAAAGGGCAGGATTTTTATTTTTTTTTTACTTGTTTTCAGTGAAAAAAACCCCATAGAAAAGCATGTTTTTCTCACAAAAGGTTTTTCTTCCAGCTGTTTTCCAACATGAGAAGAAAGTGAGTTGGAAAAATGGTTCTGACACTGGCAGCCTTTGCCTCTTTTTTTTAAATGTGCCAGAGCATTTTAGGGGGAAAATTTAATTTAGAAAATTAACCTTGCCAAACCAGCCCTTGTTTTTCATAAACCCGGGATGGAGAACAAGTTAGAGTTTGCAAATGGATCTCCGCAATTTTTTGTTCTTGCTTGCCTCTCAGGGCTTTCGTATCCACCACTATTAATATTAATACTTGGCTTAAAGATCAATTTTCAGTAAGCTGTGACTCTTCCGTTTGGTTTGAACACGGTACCATACTAATGCTGCAGTGTTTTCATGGTACTAATTTAGCTCAGTTGTTGGTAAAGCAGTTTTCTTTTTGCAGAATTATGTGGGAAGATTTGCGACTGCCTTGGGTAATGTTATCTGCACTTTGTTTCTTATTTTTACTTGTGTTTTTTTTCTTGTTTTGTCACAGCTTTCACACCATGTACTACAGTTTCCTCTTAGATTATGCCTTTTGTTTTTTTACACCCTTATTAGGTTCACCTTGAGATTTCATTGATGTGGTACCAGGTTTATTCCTGTTTCCGTTTTCTGAAGCTATGTGCACTCATCTGCCTGCAATTAAGCTTAATTTTCTTTCTTGTGAATAAAACAAGGCTTTTTATTTGTCTAGTTTAGGCTGTTTTTGATTTTTAAGGTTTACGATTTTCCCACTTTCTGCCATGTAATGCCTTGTATGCCCATACAGAGTTTAAACCTAAATACATTGTAACGTTAAGGTTATCTTTTGATCGAAGTGATGCTGGTGAGTCTTAAAAACTTTTTATGTGTTTTCTCTGTAAAGGGCGAAAATCCCCAACTTCCAAATATTCAAAGGGTCAGTGCCAGCACACTTGCCCTTTAACACTGTCACCTTAAAACACATGCATGACATATAGACACAAACACGAGTGTGCATGCACACGCCAATTGAGTGGCCAGAGGCTGAGTTAAGTGAAGTGTTTCACACATCCAGTGCAAAGTCCATTAGATAAATTGCCCTAAAACTCTGTCCTGACCTCTGTCCACTTCCCTCTGTACCTCCTAGGGCAGCTGTGCGACTGGTGAGGGTGAAATGTCTCCAACTGAACAGCTTAAATTGTGTCAGTATAGGTAAAAAGGCCCTCAGTGCTCGTGAAATGTCAGCTGTGTTGAAATGAGTTTTCAGTCTGTTAAAGACAAAGCTCCTGGAGGTAATGAGAGAAATCCAAGCAGAAACACGTGGCAGGAAAAGTGGAGATGAAGCCAGTGACTAAATTTTTACGAGGTTTAGGAAAGAAAGAAAAAATATAATGAAGTGAATAGGGGGTGACATTCTGGGGAACGTGTACCTGTGTACGACCTCCAGGTTTAAAAACCTCCTTAACTGTGGGGCTTGGCTTGGATCTGAAACTTGAAAGCAACATAGAAAGCTCAGAAGTAATCTGAGGAGTTTCTTGCCTCTCTGAGTTTGTTCATAGTTTGAGAAACAAAGAGATAAATGTCTGGAAATACAGCGTCATGGTGGAAGCCTTTGAGGTTGAACTTCTTTTTCCTGTCTGCACAAACATAACTTAAAGGTCACACAGCACTTCGGTCTGATGCCTGTGAGTGACAGGCAGCTATGAGGGCAGGCAGACACACTGCTCCCCTAAATGTTAATGTTCCCACATGAATGACTCTGTAGCAGACTGCACTCTCTCTCTCTCTCTGCCTCCTGCTCACATTGGTTACACTCTGGTGATTTTAAATGTTACAAAATAAAATTATTTCTCTCAGCAGAAATGATTTTAAGATTAAAGCTTGTTGTTGCTTGTACGCCGATTTGAGGAGTCTGTAAGTGATGGAGTTAAATACAGCGTGTTTTATTTGTTTCTTATGACATCTTATGATAATTATCTCTTATGCTACCAGTTATTAGTTCCCCGTTTGCAGAAGTTTACCACTAGAGGGAGCTGTGATACACTGCACTTCATTCAACATACTATGTGGCTGTCAAAACACTCAATGAGCAGCATGCTTGTAGTTCAGTGAGATTACATTGACTTGCTGTAAACCCCTTAAAAAGTCTGACAAGAAGCTGTAAAGCCTTTCAGCATTAAAGCACTGAAATAGTATTATAAATCTGAACAGTTGCAGCATTTTCCCATTGATTTTCACACTAATCGCCTGCAAAATATAAGCACAATAATAAAACCAAGGAGGGCAAATCATATCAAAGACTTGTTTAGAAAAGAAGTGTATTATCAGTAATCACAGACTGGCTGTATTATATAAAAATAAACACATTAAAACTAGAAAGACTCGGTCAAGTTTTGTTCTAGAGAAAAAATCATTTGCATATAAATTTGATTCTCCGGGGGTTTAAAAGTTACTTTGTGTTTTGTATAGCTTATAGGCCCTGAATATAATCCAGTGCAAAAATATAGACACTGTGGCATGAATATCCAAGTGGGACTTGAAGTTTATGTGTCAAGCTCTATTTCACACCCTTAAAATCTCAGAGAAGCTGAGCATCAAGACCTTTGATGGTGAGTGAGTTACCCACATAGAGTTTTGCCCACAGGTCAATAAACTGAGAGTGTTCATTCATTCATGGGTAACAGTGTTGCTCTGGAAGAGTGTGTCTGTGACACTACTTCTAATTGCAAGACTTTCTCGGGTTCCTATAGTTCAGATTAATAATAGCTAATAATCTGGATTAAACTAGTTAATGTGTAAAGAATAGATGTTTGTGTGTGTGTGTGTGTGTGTGTGTGTGTGTGTGTGTGTGTGTGTGTGTGTGTGTGTGTGTGTGTGTGTGTGTGTGTGTGTGTGTGTGGAGTCCTTTAGAGAATGGTTTAGGTAAAAGAAAAAAAAAGTCTTTTTAGTGTGATGTCATATTACTCTGTTATTACTATCCGTAATAACACTATCCATTAATTCTCTGATATTACAGATGAGCAAAGCATTAAATTAGTGCCCTGCAGAAAGCAGAGGCTTTCCAACATGTGTAATATGAAGTCATATTAATGTGGAACAGGTTTTCCTTCATCTGGACTCAGAGGCCCCCTCTGGACCACTGCCAAACCTCCACCCTCCGCTGTTCCCACATCAGACCACCTTACAAACTGGAGGCAGGGGGGGTTTGGAATGTATTTTGCCCTGTGTGATGTGATTGTTTGCAGAGAAATGGGTTGACCTTGCCCTCCAATGCCACACACACATGCACACACTCACTCTGGCCGAGCTGGAGGTGTGTGAGACAGACCTGCTGAGTGCAGGAGGTCTGGGACCCCTTCACCACTTCCTCCAGACAGAGAACAGAGGATCCAGTCAGCTGAAGCCAGGATGGGACAATAATGAGCCTTCCAGCAACCACCACCACCTCATTTATTCAAACTGTTGCCTCTAGCTTTTCTTCTCCTGGACCAACTACAGGATCATACCAAATGAAGAGTTATACCCTAAAAAGCCGATTTAATAATGAGATTAAGCACTCAAAACTAAAGATTAAAATATTAGACGGAGGACTGTTTTAAATAGCAAGTACACAAAAGTATTCAGTCAAACATGAACTTTATGAAAGCTGCGTATTGCTCAAAATGGCATGTGTGTGCAAGTGTGTGCCCTGTAAAAATGTGGTTTCCAATAGTAAATGTTTCATTTTCAAAGAAATGTGCCTACATTTTAAGAGGAATCGGATAGTTAGACATTTGTTCTTAAAAACAAGTTTCAAATTCATAATTTCAACTATAAATTAACGCTCTTTGTTAAGTAAGATTTTTTTTTAAAAGAATTAGTAGTTTTGTCAGTATTTGGTTATTAATCCGAAATATTTCTCCAAAGTTTTTATTTCGACGTATCTAATTATCACAAATATTTATAGGCCGGCTATAGAAAAATGATAAAAAAAAATTATCGTGTTTTAACGCTTATAAAGAAGCGCTAAACTGCGTGTATTTTAAGCGGCAATTAGGCAGATTTCGATTTAGCTTACAGGCCCATATTAATAATTAATTGACTTTTAGCAAATATTTCTGGAAAACTATATTTAAACTTAAAAAAAAACGTGTGTTTTGAGGAATAGAGAAAATACTTGTAATTTTCTAAATAAATAAACGGATTGCAACAACCTTCCAATAGCCTGAAAACCAAAATACATTAATAATATGTTTCTTTTACGTAGGAAGCCCACTGAAATATATATATTTTAAAATCTTGTATGTTTGTATTTGGGTTTGCTGTTTCAGATAGATTAAAAAGCAGATGAGGTGAGTAATTAAACCAAAGTTAATTGCGAAAAAGTTTATTGTGGGAATTGTCCAGCCTATTTCTTTCTGCAGGATTGTTGTTCCAGCGGTGTCATCACACAAATACAGTTTTAAAGAAATGCAAAAGAGTCTTTGTTGTGCAAAAATATTTAAGTTGACGTTTTGACTTATCACTTAAGCTGAAAAGCAAAATCTTTGAGCAGTGGACTATAAAATGACGCACGAAGAGCTCCAACAAACAAAAACCTTCTGTAAACAAACATAATAAATGTGACGAACATTTTTCAGGCCAATCTTTCTGGCAGTGAAACGCTAATCTGCCCAGACTGTATAGGCTCGGCTACATCAACAAAATAATCTACTGCAGCTTCTCTTGAATTTTCATTTTCCACCTCCCAAAAATGATTGTTTAGAAATGACTTTAGAAACTAGGCTGGTACTAAAAATGTGTAACAGGTGGCCTATGGAGGCTTTTCATTCTAAACTTCACATCAGCGTGGCAATCAGTGGGAAAACAGTGAATAACTTATCAGATCAAAATCCACGCTGCGTGTAACCTAATCGTCACCGCCAGGTTAAAACGCACAGATGTGGCGTGCGTCTGAGCGTATATACTGATAGGCTTATTGGCATTGTGTCCGAGCAGCTCGGAAACATGATGGATCTGCATTTACACACATGAACGCACACTAGCACACACACAATTACACACAGAGGGTACGGACCCTGTCTCTCCCAGTGGCAGCGCGCTCGCTGCAGTACCCGCTTGCCGCGTTATGCAGGAGAGGCTGTGGACCAAACTGCGGTAACCAGAGGTCTACACCTGGGATTTGGATAATTCAAAACGGTAAGAGCTGCAATTATGACTGCGTATTTGAACCAAAACATAGTCACGTGCAGGTACTAAACCTGAGACTTTCTCGTGCGTAAAAGAGCGCTATTTATGCGCAAGAATTGCCTGCAGGAGATAAAATTTTTACATTAGTTTGATGTAGTAATCTTAGCGTATCGAATAACTGCTGTGTTATGTTATGTTATGTCCTAAACCAGTATGTCAGTACATGTAAGCTCTAATATTTTCTGGTAAGCTATTTTAGACCTTGTCCACCTGTCATGTCTAAGATGGTTATGTCGTGAATATCTCGTACATTTTGCTTAAATTATTAATCTGAAAATCTGGTTGATGCTTAAATTAATACAAAAAAGATGAATGGAGAGACTGCAGTTAAGCTGAATGGTGCAAATGTGTAATGCTGACCTCCCGGTGACCTCTTCAACTTTCAACTCTGGATGCCTCCGGTTATCAAGATCTACAGTAATCCAGTCAAAGTGATGCGCGCTCGCGTCAACTCGATGCTGTTGCTGCTATAGGCCCCTCCGTGCCCGAATAATCTCCTATAAAAAGATCTCTGTATCTAGCCTCGTGTGAGATTATATTTGGGGGTTTATCTTGAAACAACCCAAATCCACGTCACATTTTCTTGGTATGTAGTAGCCTAACATATATGTAGATATATATAAAATTGTGCTTTAATCACCAATATGGCACAGACACGAATCAATAACCTATTAGTACGTAAATAAATCTGCCAGCCGTTATCAGCTAATATGTCTTCTTTTCGTGTGAGGGGAATGCTCACACACGAATGAAAATTTGTCTAAAAATCAGACCACGTCTCTCTTATTTTCATTTTACTCTAGCTTTGCCGACAGTCTCCTTCCACTCACCCATCACGAGTCTAATGTTTATTTAATTCAAGCGTAAAATATCTCCCCTCTGTCCTAAAACAGGAAGTAACACGTTTCTCTGATCAAGCAGGACATTTTCATGAATAATACAGATTTTTTTTCAGGTAGGAAATGAACCAGCGATCATTTTGTCAACTTGAAGTCTGTGTGACATAAGACCAAGTGAGAAGGCTGTAAAATACATGATTGATGCTGTGGGGAAAATAGACGCTGTGAGAAAAAAATATCTATAAATATATATTTTCATATAAATGTATATAAATAAATAATTCCCCATCGAGTGTGCGTGCGTGCGTCTGGGTCTGTGTGTGTGTGTTTCTGCGCGCGTGATTGGCCAGTGTCACAGCCATGATTTGGGCTGCAGATACCGATGCACCGTGCAGACCTATGAGAGCGCTGGGATGGCAAAAGGGGGAGGGCAGAGTACGTGAGGCGGACTTGACTCCATTTGTTGTGAAGGATCTGATGAGCTGGGTTCAGATCAAGGCTACCGCTGGGTCCGCGAGGACAATGGGGAGTGAGCGAGACAAATGAGGAAGGAATTACAGGCTCTGTGAGCAGATCTCAGACTTCACCACAGCCGTGGACGGGAAGCAGCGAGGCGGACGCGCCTCTCCGTGTGCGCGCAGGGAGACGGACAGCGAAACGAAGAAGAAAAAAAAAAATAGACCAAAACAAAAAAACTACAATATGACAAAGCTGCAGAGGAGACGTGGATTTTTTAAGAACCACCTTGGAAATATTTAAAATTTATATATTTTTTTAAATTAAAAAAAAACCGTATATATACTCGCTCTACAGCCTGCAGAGCGCGCAGGAAGAGGATGAGAGTGTTTTCTGCAGGGGGAGCAGGGCAGTGCATTTGAGGTAAAGGCCCTCAGAGAGAGCACACAAAATAAACATGCCAGACAAACACTGTCGTTATATTTGATGTGCACTTTCAAAACTGCAGGCTGTGATTGTGGTAGCTGTACAGTTCTGTACACTGTTAACACTGGAATGTAAAGCTTCAGATATCATGTACTGTAAACCATGAACTCAGTGCATTTATTACGGCATCTGCAAGTGCAGTCCAGTTTGGTAGCTGGGATGTTTAGATCTCATAAAACTGGTAGTGAATCTGAGCCTTCTTCGAAAACAATGCTCAAGATCAAGCTGCACGTTTAATCTCATTTCAAGTGTAAGTCTGTAATTAGGTGATTGGATGAGTTAGTCTATAGTGTAACTCTATGTGAGCTATTGTAATCTATTGTGAGTGATTGGTCTTTTTAGGGAAACAAGGCCAGGAGTTCTTTGTGGGGGGGTTTCACCACAAACTCAAATTGTGGCCTCTTTGCGCTCCCTCTAACAAAAGACCGTTTTGTCCCCATATATAATTTATTATTATTTAGAAATATTATTCGTATAGGTGCTGACTTTGAGGTTACCCAATTGGCATCCAGAGTGTCAAACAGCGCATAGAATTTGATCAGATAAACCAGTAAAATGGGCGAATGTCTGGTGTGTGTGTGTGTGTGTGTGTGTGTGTGTGTGTGTGTGTGTGTGTGTGTGTGTGTGTGCATCAGTGGGACATGGCAAACGGAGGGGACCAGTACGGCCTTGCAGAGCCCCCTGACTCGGACTGTATGGATTCCCCAAAAGAGACCAAACAGGAAAATCCCAGCTTCACCCTGAACTCACCAGCTTCACCGCAGAGCGCGTCCAGTCAGCAGGTACCAACCTGTAGCTTACTCTGGATTTTAATTTAAATTTACTCAAAAAAATTAATTCAATGTTGTTGTTTTTTTTTACCAAACAAATAATAGCTGCTCGTCCAGTCATATTTTTTTCATAGAAATAAAAACAATAATTTCTGGATGCAGAAAAAAGTAAACAAATTTATCTTTGTCATTGCTGTTGGTTTAATTTGCCACGGATTTGGCTTATAATGCCTATTAATTACTATATAATTATTTAAATATAACTAGAGTTTAAACTTTAACTCGTGCACTCATTATATTTTTGTACAGGGGATGGAGGGAATCAAAGTTTTCCTTCATGATAGGGAACTTTGGACCAAGTTTGATGAAGTAGGAACGGAAATGATCATCACCAAGGCTGGAAGGTAAAACTGTCGAATGACTTTAACACAAAGTAATTTTTATTGGTGGATCGTGTTTTTCTGATTTAAGTCCCGCTTGAAAACAATGCAAATTATTTTTAATGTCACACTTTTGATCAAAACATAAACCTAACGGGACAAAATACAGTACGCGGGTGCCACCGGGCCTCAGCAGGGAAATTTTCTAAAGGAAACCAAATCCCCTAAAGGAATCATTTTATTTTTTATTTTATTCATTTAAAAAATAAATAAATCAATATTTAATCATATATGTCGCTGTTTTTATTTGTTTTTTTCTGGATGTGCTCCCTACAGGAGGATGTTCCCCAGTTATAAAGTGAAGGTCACAGGACTCAACCCGAAAACCAAGTACATTCTCCTGATGGACATCATTCCCGGAGATGACCATCGCTACAAATTCGCAGACAACAAATGGTTCGTAGGAACATGTCTAAAACACGGTATACACACTTACAGGACATTCAAAGTCATGTTAGTAAGGTAGTGATGTAGTATGGCAGTGTGTTCGGGGTATAGGTCAGCTTCCCCACCAAAAAAATATCTGAATATATAATTGTTTTAAGTGTATGGTAAAACAGAAAGAGAATGATAACAAATATACAGCTATTTAAAATAAATGAATAAATACAATAATAGCTTTCCGAAAAAAAAAAAATCAAAATTTCCAGATCTCAGATTCCGCCATCTCCTTCCCCCTCTTTGCTTATGAACCTTATATCAAGAAACCTCTGAACTTAACTCTGGGTAAACCTTGTTGTTGTGGGTTTATACCCTCCACTCCACCCACGCTTGTGCACTCTGTAAAGGTCGGGTCCTTCTTGCAGACTGGGATGGCCTAGTTCCCCGTGTTTCCCCCCCGTTTCTGCCCGCCGGTTAAATCAGAATATGACGGGTTCACGGGGCGGACAGACGGCGCAGACCGGATTAAAATCTCCCATTCAGCTGTTTGTGTGTGCGTGTGTGTGTGTGTGTGCGTGTGTGTGTGTGTGTGTGTGTGTGTGTGTGTGTGTGTGTGTGTGTGTGTGTGCGCGCTGCTGAAGGGAAATTCGACGGACAACCGACTCTGCAGCGATATATCTGCCCCTTCAGAGCATCATTTGGTTATTACAAAGACACGAGGGGTCTGTGGATTACCTGACACAAAGTCCCAGCTCAGAGAGTAAAGTTACTGGAGGAGCTCGGTGTTTACACGGTAGCCTGTAAGTCGGTGCTGGTCCGTAGGGCTTTGTTTCACCTTGTCCTGGGAGTTTGTAGAAATATTTTTGCCTTCCGGTGTAGGAGAATGCACAATACTTTCCACAAATGATGAAAAGTTCACACATCACAGACTCCCAGGCTAAACAGAAGCCTAAATCACTTCTGACACCGCGGAATCAATTCTTAATTCTTTCGGAGCTGAATGTCCATGGCACTATTAGTAGTTTCCACGCACATGCGCCCTAGTTGTTTGGGAAAATGCATATCGACTCGTTTATGCTGTGCAAAGTATCCAAAGTATGTGGGGGAAAAACTCACCTGTACAAGTGTAACACATTATAAAATGTGCAGATGTTTTCTCTGTCTGTTTCTCAGTGACTACAAGGAAATTAGGAAAATAATGAATAATAAAGATGGTAGACCTTTATTGTTATTTTTCTTAATTATTAAAAAATACAGGTTATGCTAACGATTTCAGACTTTTGCCTGGAAATAGACAAAAACGGGATACGCGCTAGAGCAGTTTAGGAGGAAACGGTTCATTTGGGTTAACCGAGTTAAGGTCCAGATGTGGGTGTCTGCGTAAGCTCGAGCAAAACATAGTTTGTCTAATTAAAGAACCAACCAGGCCTTCTGCAGCCGGCGGCAGCGCTGGCCTGCTACACCACGAAAACCACTGGGACCGTGTGTGTGCGTGTGTGTGTCAGTGTCAGAGCATTTTCCGATCCACCGCGTTTCCTTGGTCATAAAGGTCGATAACGGGGAAGGCAGAGCCCGCGATGCCCGGTAGGCTCTACGTCCATCCGGACTCTCCCGCCACAGGGGCGCACTGGAGCCGCCAGCTCGTCTCTTTCCAGAAGCTCAAACTCACCAACAACCACCTGGACCCCTTTGGACACGTGAGTCTGTCTGCTTAACAGTATTTTTTGCTTGTTTGCTTTGTTTCTGTGTCTGTCACAGACAGAACAAGAACACACGCTCTTCTCTGTTTGATACAATAAAAAAAGTTTGCCCTTTGAATTTAGTTCCATTATTTTTACTCATAATAAGCATACAAACCATCAGCTGTCCTAATGAAGGTGGCCTGCGGGCCAAACTAAATAGCTTTTATACGCATTTTAAATAATTAAACCTGAGAGGTGTTTTCAGTGTAAGAAAAATGACTATACAAAGTACAGCTCAGGTCCGGTCAGCCAACACGGTCTCGGTCAGCAGGCAGGCAAAACCCGAGGAGCCCGTGAAGCTCACTCCTCGGGGTATAACTCACCCGACATCACAACACAACACAAATCACCGCGAGAGCCGCACAGCTCACACTGCACACTTGAGATGAGACACATACGGTTACAGGCGCGTGAGAGCAGATGATAGGCTATTGTTCTGCGCGCGCCTCTTGGTTCCAGTGCATGCGCACGCAGAAAAAGGGGGAAAAAGACGAAAGAAAGGACACAACTGTAATATTTTTATACTTGTTAATTTAGAGATAATCTGCAACTTTGCAGTTAAACCGAGAGCCCCCTGCGTAAACAAACGTGGTCTCGCCCAAACGCGCGCAGAGAGGGCCGCCATCCAGCCAAGAACCACTTGTGGAGTTGTCAGTGTCGTGGGAAATAGTTTAGACCGTGCGCAGAATTCACAGTTTTTAATAGTTTAAAGTTACCAGTATGTCCAAACTAAAGCTTAAAGTCTTTAACAATATCAAACGGGAATGAATCAGAAAGTCTAATTAGACATTCGCGGAAATAGTTTGTTGATGATCAGTGAGTGCTGAACACATTTTTTAAATTCTGCATTATACCAGATGGTTGCTCGGGTGCGTACAATTTATTCAAAAGGCTTTAAATGTCATACCAGATTAATAAACAAAGATTAATATGTTGATTTAAAATGGGGTTTTTTATGTATATTTATTTCCTTTTTTTCTTTACTTTATAGGACAACGTGACCTTCATCAATAATTTTTGCGATTTTTCTAACCAGTGCAGATGAAAAAAACAAAACACTTGCAGGGTTCACATTACTGTGAGAAAATTAGTCTCGGATTGTAACTGTATAAACAAAGATCCTTTATTGTTTTTACTGCTGACATTCACTTTGATCCTACTCACAGGTAATCTCTACATAACATTTATGTCAGCCAAGGATTCTGGAAATCAAAGTACCTTTACATGGGATTAATCGCCACCTGGATTCTAAAGTCTAGATCCAAGCATCTGCTAGTGATTTTCTGGAAACATGACAGGCCTGTCAGTCTCACCTACATAATATCTCCCCCATGCAGATAATACTCAACTCTATGCACAAATACCAGCCTCGTCTCCATATTGTCAAGGCAGATGAGAACAATGGCTTTGGTTCCAAAAACACAGCTTTCTGCACTCACATCTTCCCCGAGACTGCCTTCATCGCTGTGACGTCCTATCAGAACCACAAGGTAAGCCTAATGCAGAGCACACTATGAAGCACTGTTAAACATGGGGAGCCACCTGCAAATGCTGTAGCAAGTACTGGAAGTTTCACAATGTTTATGAATACAGTAGGGGTACTCTAAGTAATACAGATGCATTAGAAGTCCTTATAATGGTATAAGAACCCTTTAATGATGTTTATACAGTTTAACAATTGTTGATGTGAATATAAAGTGTAGAGTGATTTCACTGGCTGAGCTACAGTATGTTACAGTTATTCAAACAATAATGGAAATGGATTTCATAGTCTAACATTTGCACGTAAGAGCTGCTCTACTGTCACATCAGTGACAGATGCATGCATATTTTTTGGCCTTTTGGTCAGTAGTTATAGTCAAATTTCTTTCTCACACACACACAGGCGCGCGCGCGCACACACACACACACACACACACACACACACACACACACACACACACACACACACACACACACACACACACTGTTTGTATTATTGTCTTTATTTTGTATCCAAAAAGCCAATTAGCATGCTCTTTGTTTATGCGTCATAGCTTAGTATTTGTAAACATGTAAACATTAAGTTTCTCCCTTTCTCTCTCTCTCTCTCTGTGTGTGTGTGTGTGTGCGTTTGTATGTGTGCTCGAGCTTGTGTGAGTGTCAGCCTCTAATGACCTGTTTCTTTCCTTTAATCTGAGCTGAGCTAGTTTCCTCGGCATCTATTAGAAACACAGATTGCTGAAGCTTTGAGCCTCGTTGCTGAATATGTTCACATGCGATGGCTTCATTTTCATCACGTTTAATTTTCATAACAAATAACTGTAACTTAAATAGTCACAACTAAGAAAGTTTTCCGTCACAATTTATATTTCTATAGTTTGTCTTTTGATTTTCTTTTAGAAATTATAAATTGTAAGCAAAATGTTTTGGTAGACAAAACAGAAGCAAAAATGTTTGTAGCTTTAATGTGGCATTCTTCATTTTATTTATTATATAATTAAAGTTGATAAAAATAAGGTTTAAAAAACCCCCCCAATAATAATGATTTAATCCATCAGAAGGCATTTTGAGCTTATAACCAATTTGCATTGCATTGTTTTCTGTACATAGATATACTGCAATGTATTTCAACTTACATTAGCTATCATTATTATCATTATAGTGTCAAGTTTGCATAAAATACTATAGGTAATACATGTACTTCATAATAATAAAATGGTAATAATTGTTAAATTATTATATTTCATAACTTATAAATATTTATCACTCTTATGTAATTATAAGTACAATATACTTCTTGCTTACAATACATTTTATCACAAAGTCTATGTATAAGTTCATATATAAATAAATATATTTCTCAAATTTATATATAAATATATATATATATATATATATATATATATATATATATATATATATATATATATATATATATATATTAAGTATATAGTAAGTAAGACTTTGTATTTGTATGAGTTTTACACTTACACTTTTACACTTACAGTGCTACAATAATAATAATAATATGATATATTACAGTGATAAAAATGTCCAGAAGAATTATTACAGCTCTTTTTCTTCTTCTTCTTCTTCTTCTTCTTCTTCTTCTTCTTCTTCTTATTATTATTATTATTATTATTATTATTATTATTATTATTATTATTATTAGAGATTGTATTCATTTTTTCAATTCTTTTGGTGAAACATATGATTACTAAAAAGCTTTATAGTTACATGGTAGCTATAGTTAACACAAGCAGTATAAATAAAAGTAATATGTAAGACACTAATGTGGTGCTAAATAGAAATCAGAGCTCTTTAGCCAGCAGTTTGGTGTGGGTTATCAGTATTTTCAGCACTTCAAAGTTTGTTTGGACCTGAGCTCGTGTCAGATCTTCAGCCGGCTCGCCTCTTGTGTGATGGTCTTGGACTTTGACCAAATGAAATCCCTCAAAAACCGCAAAGATTTACCTCCATGACATCACTGGGAGAAGTTTGAAGCTTTAACATCAAAGCTCGAAGCTTTGGACCTCTAAAAGCTTTGGCCTGAAATCCTTAAACCTGGCGACTGTTTGGGTAAACAGTTTATTCTGTGTCAGCTGGCGAGAACACTGTTCACTCCGTTAGAAACGTAAGCGGCTGAGGAATGTTGGCCATGCAGAGCTCCAGCAGTCCTCCTTTTAACACTTGCAGGGCCTCCGAATAATAGTAAACCATTGATTTAGTCAATGGAAAAAAAAATTAAAAACAGAGCGTGCCTTTGGGCCTGCAGACCTGTGCAAGTAAAATATTGCTCTGCTTTGTCCTCAGATTACACAGCTGAAGATAGAGAATAATCCTTTTGCTAAGGGATTCAGAGGCAGCGACGACAATGAGCTGCATCGCATGGCCAAGTTACAAGGGTGAGTACAGCTTCGTTGATGTGTGTGTGCTTGTGAGCTTTTATAAGAAACAATTGCTATTCTTCTCTCTCGACCTCCGTCAGCTGGGAGGTGGAGGTTGTTATGATGGGGTACATATGGTCTAAGACACAAGTGTGTCTGTGAGTGGAGCCAAGTGGTATAAAGAGATGTCAGCCATTGTCACCTGAAGGTTGATCTTAGCCTGAAACCCCGCCCTGAACATGCAGCACAAACACAAACGCACACCCAGCATCATTTTCTTTGCTGCATTGATAAGTCCATGATATCATGTTGCTGCTGGTCTATTTAGGCTGTCACCACTGATCAGCTGACAGGCCTATATTGTGTCGGGTTGCGTGCTGAACTAATCTCCATTTGAGTGGTGTTGTGGCAGGCAGTTTAGAGGTTTTTGCAAGCCAATGGGATAGGCTGTCACTGAAGGGAGGTTGAGGAAAGACAAGGGGGGAGACAGAGGGTGGGAGAGCAGCATTAAATACAGAACCCCTGCTTTATTGGAGAGGAGAGGAGAGGAGAGGAGAGGAGAGGAGAGGAGAGGAGAGGAGAGGAGAGGAGAGGAGATTCTATGTGAAGTGACAGGGATGAATGTTTATTTTTAGAACGTTGAATTATCTCACAACAGCACTGTGTATATGTGTGTGTATGTGTATGCGTGCACGAGTGTGTTACTATCTCAGTGGGAGTCAGGGCGATGTGGCCCGCTGTCTCCCGCACATCACTGAGTTCACCAAGAGGGCAGTGTGCACAGAAAGAGATCAGAGCTGAAAGGATGGAGAATATCTAAATAGACTTGAAGGAAAAGGGGCAAAAAACAAGAATTCAAGAATTCAACCAAGCAGAATTTAATAATAAGAATATAATAATATATGCACAGATTTGCAGATTTGAGAACAGAAGGCTTGTGCTGCTTTCCTGTGCTTGTTACAACATCTGAGATAAACTGTTACCCCATGGTGTAATCTTGTTTTCCCCTCTGTTACAGCAAGGATTACCCAGTGGTCCCTCGTAGTACTGTCCGTCAGAGAGCCTGTTCTTCTGGGAGTCCCTTCAGTGGGGAGGGTCGCGGTGTGCGGGGCTCCCCCGAGGCTGTTGGGTCTCCTTATAGCTGTGAGAACGGCTTGAATGGTAGCAGCCCTCAGGAGCTACTGAGTGCTCCACCCACGCATTACACCCTGCCTCATCCACACCTGCAGTCTGGCCAACAGCAGCAGGTGTACCACTGCACCAAGAGAAAAGGTAGGAGGAAACCGTGTGTTCACACCAGGTTTAAGTAATCATATAACAATGAAGACAAAGGGAATACAGAGTTTTATTTAATATAAAGTTTTGTCTTTTTGAATGAGCATTCAAGGATGCACCATCATCCTTCCAGTTTCCAGCTTGTTTTCAAAAGCATTCATGAGAATATATATATGTATATATATATACATATATATATATATATATAAATAAATAGATAGATAATTACTAACTAATTAGTAATTAGTTAGTAAATTAGTACATTTAACTAACCAACAACAAAGATGTTCATCTACCAGTGGGTGATGTAGTGAAGTTTATATTAAACTATTATTCTACACTCTGCTTGACAAGGAGAGTGTTATTATTATTATTATTATTATTATTATTATTATTATTATTATATAATTTGCCTATATTTAATTGAAAAATGTTGAAACTGCGAAACCTCGAGTGATTTTGAAAAACAATGTGCTCATTGGCAAGTGATGGCAACCACTTGTTTCAGAAAAGACATGTTTATTATGTTATACTGCCCTGCATTGTTGTATTTTCTATTCCATAATGCACCAAAGTCTTGGAGTAGGTGATAGGTCTGGTCTGGACGCAGGCCAGTTTACCAGCTGACTCTTACTTGGCAACATTTGACATTGTTTGCTATTGTACTGCTGAAATAAGCCAGTACTTCCCTGAATGGCAGCATATGTTGCTCAATAACTTGTATTTATTGTTCGGCATTAATGGAGTCTTTACAGATGTTACACATGTCACATTTACTAATACCTCCTCATACCATCAAAGATGTTGACCTTTGGACTGTGTGCTAATAGCAAGTCATATGGCCCCTTTCCTTTTAAGTCAGGAAGTGGTGTCCATAATTTCTAAAAAACAATTTCAGATATTGGAGGGCCTGAGTATAAATGTCTATGAACTGTAAGTGTTCTTCTTTTATTCATGGGAAAGTTTTAAATTGCGACATTAGTGGTGAAATGTGTTCACTGGTGATGGCTTCCTGAGCCCACGGAGTCCTTTCTACAGCAGAATGTTGTCTATTTTAGGGCACCAAAGCTCAGTATTGGTCTTTGGCTTTGTTTTTCATTTACAGAGATTTCTCTGAATTCTCTGAACCTTTTATTACCTTTATTTGTACAGTGTATGATGAATTAGCTAAATAGTTTGCAGTTTTTCTTAATTAAGAAACAGAAGTCTTATTTTGTAATTAAAGTCTTATTCATAATGGGGTACCCCTCTTCATATTTACTTTTAAAAACTTCAAGTCTTACAGCCTTAAAATGGGATCAAATCCAAAAACGTGCATTAAAAACTGAATGAAATAAAATTTCTTAGTTTCAGCATTTGACATGTTGGCATTGTGTTATTTGTAATTAAATATAATGATTAAACGATTCACAAATGATGGCATTCTGTTATCTTTAACATTTTACATAGATCCCCCATTGATCTGGGTGCAGTTCTGGTGCTTTGATGTTTATTTCAAGGGTTGTTTTTTTTTCAACAAACAGTATTGGCAAAATTTGAAAGTATTGAAAAGAGTTATAGACAGGCCTACTTTGAAATTTGAAACTTCATGTGTACATTTTTTTTGTATCTCAGCTACTTAAACTGCAGTAAATGGGAAGTTATAAATTGAAAGCTGGAACTCTCGCAGCTCTCATTTATCTTCAACTTCAAATGGAAAACCAATATTTTTTTCTCTGTCTTTCTGTAGTGGAGGAAAACTGCTCCTCGGAAAACCACCAGCTTTCATACAAGAAACCCTTCATTGGTAGTTCACCAAGTGAAGGGGAATCGTACTATCACCCCTCCTCCTATCCCCCTCCTCCACCCGGTCTATCCAACAACCCAGCCCTGGGGCTCACTGACTCTCCTTACAGCTCTGACATGGGACAGCGTCAGGCCTGCATGTTTGCCGGATCGGAGCCCAGAATGGATGAACTCAGCTGTACATCCTGGTCATACCCCTGCCCCATCCCGACTGCCATGACCCCAATGGAGCCCTACCCGCCTTACACCCCTCATCCACCCTACAGCTCCAGTCCTCAGGGCTCTCGACTCAGCGCTATAGCCCACCAGACCTCTCCGCCACTCGGAGAACACATCACCCACGATCCCTACCAGAGACAGAACTCCGCACCTCCATCTCAGAGCTCCCAAAACATTCACAGTAGGCAGCTCGGCTCTCCTCTCAGAGAATATCCCCGATACACGCCCAATCTGTCTCCTCCTCTCTACCACACACTAGAGACGCACACACACATCCGCTGTGGAGTGCCAGAATGGAGTGCAGCCTCCTAACTAAACCAGAGGATATATCTAAAGACTGATGAGTGGACAGAGATTCCTACTCCCAAATTTAAAGAGTCTTCTTTTTGCTCTTCTGAAAGAAGCTGCACTATATATGGACTAAATATGATATTAATTTTGTGATATAATTGTGAAAAGTGTGATCTTGTGCTGTGTGAAGCGGTCTCGTCTGTTAGTCATGTTTCTCCCCTCTGCTGGAAGGAGTCGTAGATTGTTGAGGACAGGACCTGGACAACAATGATGCTCCAGATGTTCACAAAAGAAAAGCTCCTTCTAACTGCAAAGTGAAAATCAAAGTTTGTGTTTTGTTGTCTTTGCGTAACTCAAAGACTGGTGTGATTCAAATGTTTGCGCTGTGAGCACTAGGCTTGTTCTCCTCTCAGTGACTCCCACTTTTTATTTGGTATTGTGAAGGATTTAAATTGTGACCCACTGTCAGACAGGCAGTAACATTTACTGACCAAAATAATCTGAGCTCTCACAGCAGAGCCTAAGGGAGACATTTTTCCTCTTTAGTGTTCAAAGCGCAGCTCTATGCTCAGTCTCGGTGAAGGAGAAAAGGCATGAGTTGTCCGGGTGAGTGTGTGTGCGCGTGAGCCTGTGTATATGTAAAGCCTATGTCAGCTCAGCTCAAGAATGCTATGAGTTCATTTCCAATGAGACAGGCAGTGGTAGCTGCAGGCACTGCACCATCGAGATAAACAGTTTGTTTAGACCGCGCTACAGGCCCAAAGACCTGTAAACACTGTTTCCACTGCATTCTGGGTAAATGCACAACTCAGCGTCACACAGCTGTCACCGCTGTCCTCTCAGTCACCCTAGCCTGACCAATCAGCTTGCTCTGCTCACTCGGAACACGCCAATGAGCGCGTGGCTTTCTTTTATCCCTAGCTGACCAGTCGGATCAGGAGTGCAGTGCGTGTTATATGTGCGTGCGTTGGGCCCATTTTTGTTTGTTTATGAATTATTCATGAGTCCAGTGGTGATCCTTGACACGTGAGGATTGCTCAGCAATCACAAAGAAACACAGAGCTGTAAATGTTGATACACCAACTCCTGTTGTCTTTTCATTTTAAATCTGAATTAGTCCCTGTCATACATACAGCCTTACTTCATTGCTTGCTAGATTTGGTTAGGTACGCACATTTCCCACGCAGTCCTTGGGACACTTTCATCCTTGTAGCTAAATGTGAAAAAACAAACAAACAAAAGAAACAAACAAGAAGTGTGGCCCCTTTTTGTGAAGAATAGATACAGGCCTCTGGTTTATGTGTTAACAGTCTGTTTTTTTATATCTCTGCCCAGGTGTTTTAACATGCAGTAACTTGTGATATGGTGCTCTAACATTGCAAATTATTCATCCAGAGAGAAGATCCTCATCATTCCTTGATATCTATTTGATTTGTGTGTGTGTGAGAATGTGTGTGTGTGACGTTGAAATAAGAATTGATTGTTCTTTTTCGTTTGTTTGTTTTTTAGCCCTGTTCCTGCCAATAGTATTTATTACTCTAGATTTGTAAAGAATAGTTTGTTGTTTGTGAAATAAGATGGTATTGTTCGGAGATCATTGTTTCTCTTTGAGGGTTTGTTTCCAGTTTTGCCCTCCATCTCCAAGTGGTGATAAATATTTGTGATAAACAAACTTTTCTGTTCTATGAAATTACAAAAAAAGGGATTTATAAACAGAAATTGAATAAATTTTAGAGAGAAAGTCCTTTGGTTGTAGCATTCTTCTTTGTGATTAGGCAGCAAACACAGCAAGGACAAACGATTAACATTCCCGGCAGGTTATTTAAAGTATGTTCGGCACCTCTGGAGTGGAAACTCTTTTAAGTGGAGGGCAGTTTATCTGTTTTGAGGCATGTATGAATTTGAAAGATCTGATAACAAGTGTAAGCTCATTCAACAGTGTTGGAGAGAATTGTTTAAAGTGCAAGAGTGTTTACTATGCTGTCTTATCAAGCATAATGGACCCCAGTGTCTGTTACTCTTCTTCTCAGCAGCCAAACCTCCAGAGTAGTCTGGGAGCTGCACATACCTTGTCCACCTCTTCTTATCTCTGACAGGTTGTTTGGCATCTCTAGTCTCCACCAGCTGGACCGCCTCACTGACAACCTGCTGCCCAGAAAAGGGAGGGGTCTGTTGGGATCGAGGACAAAGGAAGGTGGGGGTGTGTTGGTGGTCCCCACACTTCTCTTAGACTCCTTTCCAAATTGCCGTTTGCCATCCTACTGTCTCATGCTCCTGTGTCTCCACAAGAAAAACCTCGTATATTGCTACACCTGACACTCAGAACTGATTTTTTTCTTTTATTGCAAAAGTGTTTAAATAGCCTTTAACCATTGTATTTTAATTGAATTACATACTTTATGTTTGTTAGAAGTTTTCAAACTTTCCTTTCCCTTTTGTTCCTTTTGTGCCTTCCTCTGTCTCTCATACACCATGAGGTCAAAGGCTAAGCAGGCAGCTCTTTAGAGGGTCTGTTCCTCGTTAACCCTTTCGTCTCCAGAGACAAAGGATCTCTGGGGCCTCCAATGCTACAAGGAGAATCAGAGAGTTTCATGCCTGCTTATAGTGTGAGGGGGGCTCTGTGATGTCTCTTTACGGCTGGGAAGTTAAGAGTAAAGCGCTGGGTTAAGTGTTGAGGTAATATTAAACACAGCAAGCGCAGGTTGTGTGTGTGTGGTGTGTGTAAAGGACCTTAATTAATCAGTGGAGGACTTTCTCAGACCAGCTGGTTAGACAGTAGATTGATGAACCTTTGTGATCAAAGAGCCTAAGTGGTGCTTATCATTATCTCCCCATCACCCCCCCTCCAGCACACGCACACACACACACACACACACACACACACACACACACACACACACACACACACACACACACACACACGCAGGCACTCAGAGCTATAACCCTCTCCTCTACATATACTAATTTTCTTCTTCATATCCAAATCTGCTCATCCAACAGTCGTTTCTAACAGTCATAGAGTGTAAACAACACACACACACAGACACATCAAGATACCACATGTTAAAAGACTGACATTTTTAAATGTCACCCATTTGGCCTACAGAGCTACATTTTTGTATAGCAACTAAACCGTGAGAGTTACTGACTGCTGGGTCGCATGTTAAAGCTGCTGCCCAGCTGTGCACGGCGATTTCTGTTGCAATGCTTTTTTAAAAGACATCAAAGACTTATTTGAAGCTTTTTTCATTACAGTCTGCACTATTTGTTTGAAAATATAAATGTGCACTGGAGTTGCTCGCGGAGCTCCGAGAGGCATTTATGTGATGTCCAGCATTCGTGATGTCATTTTGTGTGGAATAAGTGGTCTGAGATGGAGCATAATTGGTAAAGCTGATTATGGCTCGTCTCTGTGAGCCTGACGGTGCTCCGTCTCTGTGGCAGTAAAGGGCGACAAGGCTTAGTCCGTCCTGACTAGCGTGGCACTAGTCAAAACAACTGCTACTCTGGAATCCCAAGCTTAGATCAGCCCATTTTCCACGTTTTGAAAGTTTGGGCGTATCTAAGCCTGCAGGATTTTTCCTAAGTGGCTTTCAAGAAACTCCAACATCATTACCAAACCCTGTTCAGCTCCCTCTGGTATTCACAAATTGAAAAGACATCACTGTAAAATAGGTTGACGGACGCATTAAACCATTTTTTCCACATATGTCAGTGTCACTAATTAGAGTCAGTAAGCTCTGTGTGGCACTAAGAGGACAGCACAATGGCAATACAATAATGTAAAACAATGAATGCCTGGCCATTACATGTAGTGTAACAAAGTAGGATGGCGGAGGTTTATTTGAATGGTCCTATCCATCCTTGTTGTTATTTAAAAGCCACAAGAATGGCGTAATGCTGTTAAGGACGGTATAGTAACAAGACTCAAAGCCAAGCTAATTTCCCCCTAAATGAGAGTTTATGGCTGAAACAGCCCTGAAATCACTGAAGTAGATCTTAATATGAGCGTAAGGGCTGTCAAGGATAAGAGGCCAAGTCGGAGTGTGTGTGTGTGTGTGTGTGTGTGTGTGTGTGTGTGTGTGTGTGTGTGTGTGTGTGTGTGTGTGTGTGTGTGTGTGTGTGTGTGTGTGTGCGCGTGCGCGCGTGGGTAAGTGAGTGTGCTTGAGGTTGTCCTGCATGTTGAGTCTGAAAGACAAAGGGAGAGGTTATGGGTCAAACTAACAGCAGACAGGCCCGTTCAGGGTCAGAGGACTCAGACTAACCTGATCAGCGATGGCTGTTTATCTATAGACTTCAGAACCATCACCCTGATGGAGCCTGATGGAGCTTTCCCCTTCAGTGCCGGACTCTCACTTTTAGACCACTTCAGCAACTCAGCGCCACTTTTGAAGAATAGCTGATTCCTCTGAAAAAAACATACACACGCAGCATGGTATGTAGGGTCAGGTCCAACAGCTGAGGCCAACGTCTCTAATTCTCCGTCACTCTCACTGGTGGTAGGTAAATTTGTTTAAATAAAGGGACTCTCTGATGTGAGCAGAATTCATTGTTTTAAATCCTAATATGCAACCAAAGTCTTGAGACCAGTAGCCAAACACATATGACAGACTGAAAAGGGATAGAGGTACTCTCCCAGTGGGCGACGGGCCGTCGTGGAGCCAGTGTCCCGTCTCATTACAGCCAGAGGACTGGAGAGGCACGCTAATCCTCCACACCCACCCACCCACACACACACACACACACACACACACACACACACACACACACACACACACACACACACACACACACAGACAAATGGAGATGTACACATACACTGTCTTGAACACAAAGACACCCAAACAAGCGTGACAGACAGACACACACCAACCTATTCAAGAAATTACACCCTACACTCCCCTGACCTCACTCCGAGCTCTTCATCCAGTGAGGATAGGAAGCACTATGATATCACTTTCAGCAGGACTTCACTTCATGTTGCCACTCTGTTTGTACACTAGTGCAGACTAACTGTGGCCTCATATCTTCCCAGTTCTTAATAACGAAATATTGTGTTTGCTCACAGCGAAGGTTCATGCTGTGTCAGTTGTTCAATTTGGTTTGATTCTGGAGTGGAAACACTGATTCCCCTTCTCTTTATTTATTTTTTAATGATTTTAGAGCTTAAAATCATTAAGCTCAAACAACAACGTGGAAATAATGCGGTTTTCTCCCTCCAGATCTGGCAGGTTCAATAAACTAGTAAAATCAGAAACGACTTAGCACCATGTGACAGAAATTTCTGGCTGATTGCTTCTTATTTGATCATATTAATTAGATCAAATAATACATAAGCTACAATTAAAGGGAGGTTGTGGTTCAACTCTTCAAAACAAGTAAAAAAAAAGCCACATACCATTGTATTCAGAGATCATCAGGAGCACTCTTAAACTTTGCTCTAGTCTAGAGGTACCATTTGCCTCAGCATCTCTTGGCAGGCATCCCCCTCTCGCTGCATTTCTATTACCCACTCATTCCTGCAGGCTTGTTGCCGCTCGTGTACAAACATGTTTGCAAACAGGCCAGACAAGACCACTGCTGTGAGACAAACACAAAACACAAACATCAATAAACAAATAAATCCACTCACACACATCACTTCCTCCGAAGAATGCATGCTCACTGAGGCCGATTCCAAAGCACTCACTCAAGCCTGCTGGCAGATCTCAGGAGCAGCATTGTTTGGTTCATACGCAGTGCATTTCTGCAGTCTTGTCTCATTATTAATAGATGGTGTCAGAGAGTCGCCGGCCTCTCTGTCTGACAAGGCATTAGCATAAACACAAACTCCCTCTCAATATCTATTTGTAACGCACTGTTGACCTTCAATTATGGATGTATAAATGTTTGTTACCCGTCCACTTAAGTGTGTGTGTGTGTGCATGTGTGGGCTACAGAAAAAGTAACATTTTTCACTGGTTATGAGATAGATGATTCTTTTTTTTTTTTTTAAGTTTTGCACTAATCTAAGTCAGACACTCGAGAACAATCGCAGAATTAAACTTAATGTCTGACATCACATTTTTTAAAGAGCTTTAACCTCAAGATCTGCAAAACAAAAGCTAAACTGGGGAAAACTGCACTTCCTCGGATGGCCTTTTCTAGGGTGACTCCAGGAAGCGAGTCCGTGCCCACAGGCTCCAAGGCTACAAGTTTGTAGCCTATGGATTTTAGTTATTTAGTTATTTATTCATAACTCACCTGTTTAAATCTTGTTAGTACTTAAAGTTATTCACAACTGAGGATACGACTAATGCACAGGTATCGACTCCTGGAGGAATTATGGTCCAGTGGCAGTAGCACATGGGCAGTCTCTCTGCAGAGTGTCTGTATTCAGATGTGGGGCAGTGCCAAAAACAACGGGTCTGTGGGGCACTCTTGTGCTGTCGCTGGTCCTTCAGCCAGCCATGGTGAAGAGCCAAGTCATAACATACAAAGAGCTGAAGTGAAGCTGAGTGTTAAAAACAGTGAAAGTTTCCATCGCAGTCACCATCGATGCTTTTCATGCTGTATTTTTTTATTTTTTCATCTTTGATGTCTTTTGTGGTTCTCCCATTCTTGATGAACACTGGCCTACTTGTCAACCAGCCACCATTCAAGCATCATGCAGTTGGGATTTTTGAGGACTGCATGGGAGCCTGTCTGCAATGGCTGAAAACCCCTTTCCAAAGTTAAATGCCTGTGCAAACAGACACAGTATAAATTAAACATTAGTTGGCCCTAGCCAGCAGCTGTCTGCTAGGCTTTATCTCCACTAATTCAATCCACTCAACTGGACCTCTCCACCATGTTTCTGGTGATGGTGCCTTTTGATAAATAATATAGCTTTCTGCGTGGCTTAATAACATTAACGGCTTGTAGACGATGTCTGTGCTCCAGCTATAGCGAGTGACCCTACTGTCTGAATGTTACAGCAGAAAAGAAACTTGTCAGACCAGGCAACTTTTTCCAGTCTGCTATTGTCAAATTTTTGGTGAACCCATGTGAATTGTAGCCACAATTTCCTGTTCTTGGTTAATAGGAGAGATACTCACTGTGCTCTTCCTCTGCTGTAGCCCATCTGCTCCAAGGTTTGATATGTTGTGCCTTAACTCGAAGCAGTCTGGGCATTCTCTGATGAATTTGTTGTCAACAAGGCATTTTCTTGAAGAGAACTCCCTCACTGAATATTTTCTCTCGTTTGGACCTTTCTTTGTGTTGGAAAATCCAGTAGATCAGCAGTTTCTCAAATGCCCAAACCAGCCAGTCTAGCACCAATAATCTTTACTTGTATAGCACTTTTCAAAAAACAGACCTACAAAGTGTTTCACACTTTGAATAAAAGGCACACATTAAAGGTGAGCGTGCATGTTCGAACATATAGACACTTAAACAGACAAATAATTAACCACATGGTCAGCCATTCATACCAACATACAGACATGTAGTTGCAAACTATGGCTTAAAATAAAGGGGAAAGGTTAAGGAAAAGCTAACCTATTAAAATGTGTTTTCAACAGTCACTTAAAACAAATAACAGACTCAACAGAATCCTAATAGACTGAGAAAGACTGTTCCACAGTTTGGGCACAAAACAACCTCAAAAGTATGATTACCTCCGGTTTTAAAATCAGAGCAAGGGACTTTATGGAGTGCCTGGTTTAGATGATCGGAGAGGCCAGCTGGAGTGATAAGGTCTCAGAAGATCTGCTATATAAGCTGGTTCATGTCTATGTAGAGCCTTATATGTTAATAAAAGGATTTAAAAGTGTATTTGGAATTTCTCTTCAAGCCAGTGAAGAGATGCAGGAATAGTGCAATTATTACCCCAGCTTTTACCTGCTGGTTGTAACCAGTAGTTATTTGAGTTACTATTGCCTTCCTATCAGCTCAGAATAGCTTGGCTACTCTCCTCTGACCTCTGACATGTGACATCAACAAGGCATTTTCACTGAGAGAAATGCTGTTCACTTAATATTTTCTGTTTGGCACCAGTTAAAATGCCACTTTCAGTCACTTAAATCACCTTTCTTCCACATTCTAAAGCTCAACATCAGACATAACAGATTACTTTTTTTATGACAGTAATCTACTTTTAAACGTTGTGTTATGTAACACTGTTCACAACTTTGTATGCATGCAAAGCAGGAGTGACTTACACTAAGGAGTTACAAATCTTTGTTTGTACATACAGTGCTTAACAAATGCATTAGACCATAAAATATAGATCATAAAAACTAGAAAACACAAATATTTTAAACATTCCTCAAAAACTTGTTTAAAACAGAATTATGTTATTATTTGTTTGGTAGTTAAAAAACTGCATTTACATTTTTCAACCGACACTGGACTTCTCTAAGAAGTCAGAAATTAGTCAAGCATAACATTCATCCACGTGAACTTTTTTTTTTCCTGTTCAGCACTTCATGTGACTGTGATGATATTAAGTGTAAGTGGACATCTTTAAAAAAAATAAAATTTGATTTTCTTTTTTTTAAATTGTTTTTTGCAAGACAGTAAATTTAAAAATTCATGGATAATAAACAATATATATTTTTTATAATTAAAAATATTACTTTAATTGAAGAGCTTGTGCAAACTGGTGGGTTAACCATTAGCCATTAGCCTTGATTTGGGTAATTACCAGTATTAATTCAGGGCAGCTGTGGCATAAGCCCTAACACTGGGTGGTAGTCTAATAAATTTGTTAAGCACTTTACATATGCATGCAGAATTAAAACGTGTATATCCATGACACTGCAGCAAATAGTCTGCTTCAAGTGCATTTACACCGAAATTGTTCCATGTGATTTAGGAGTGGGAGGTTGCTGGGCACTGGAGGAAAGACACATGATCACCTGTGAGACAAATATAACCTGAGTAAGTGCAATTTTGAAATGATGAAGCTATCCAAACCTATGTGGCCCCATATGCCACGATCTAGAGAAACAGCTGAGAAACAAAGTAATTGACATCCATCAGTCTGGAAATGGTTACAAAGCCATTTGAAATACTTTGGAACTCCAGTGAATCACGGTGAGAGCCATTATCCACAAATGGAGAAAACTGATGACTCATCCAGGAGGTCACAAAAGAGGCCAGAACAGCATCTAAAGAACTTCAGGCCTCACTTGCCTCAGTTAAGGTCACAGTTCATGATTCTAAAATAAAAAGAGAGCGGGCAAAAATGGCAGCCATGGGAGAGTTCCAGGGAGAAAACCATTGCTGACCAAAAAGAACACAACAGCTTGTCTCATATTTGCCCCAAAACATCTTGATGTTCCCCAAGACAAGAAAACATTCTGTGGAAAAGCTTGACCCTTTTTCCCGTTACATCTGGCATAAGACTAACGTAGCATTTCACAGATAGACCATCACACCAACAGTCAAGCATGGTGGTGGTAGTGTGATGGTCTGGGGCAGCTTTGGTAGTTCAGGGCCTGGAAGACTTGCTGTAATTGTTGAAACAATGAATTCTGCTCTCTAACAGCAAATCCTAAAGAAGAACGCCCAGACACCAGTTCATCCCTTTAAGCTCAAGAGCACTAAGTTATGCAGCAGGACAAAGATCCGAAACACACCAGCGAGTCAGCCTCTGAATGACCAAAAATAAAACAATAAATCAAGGTTTTTGAGAGTCCTAGTTAAAGTCCAGAATTAAAACATCACCTTAAACAGGTTGTGCTCAAAAATCCTCCACTGTGGCTAAATTAAAACAATTCTACAAAGAAAAGAGTCAAAATTTTTCCACAGTAGTGTGAAAGACTCACAAATGGTAATTGCAACCCTTGGTGACAAGGGCGGTACAACCAGTCATTAGGTTTAGGAGGCATCTACTTTTTTACACAGAGCCAGGTATGTTTGGATAGTTTATTTACCTTAATAAATGAAATCATCTTTTAAAAATTGCATATTGTATTTACTGTCTAATATTAAACTGTGTTTAAAAAAATAATTAAAGAATTTTTACATTTTAAATCACCATCATTATGATAAAGATTTGCTCATTGCGTCATGGTTCAGGTGAGTCCACAGAGTCATAGTTTCCACCCCTGGGTGGAGTCGCGGCATCCCTGCGTGTCTCCACACCTGCTGGCAATTGAGCTGCCAGTATATAGGACCAGAGCTCACCGCTACTCTTCGCCGAGTCTTCAGCTAACCGTATCATCCTGTTGTCTGCCATTTCACCCTCTGGCAATACTCACCTTCATCTCGGCGTTGGTTGGTACTCGGCACCTCTTTACGTCACAGCTCAAGTTGGCTTCACTCACCTGCCTGCCCTCCTGCTACAGTACTCTATGGATCACCCTCGCCTGGAAACCACGCTGCCTCGTGCAGACCACTTACCCGTCCCTTGCCAAATCCTCCACCTGCTAAATGTTCAGAGATTCCCGGTTGATTCCCACTCCCCTTGTCACAGAATCAAAGTGCATGATGTTAATCTACTACTTCACGTTATTTATAGCCATTCAAGCTTCTACTGTTTGTTAGAGCCACAGATTATCCTACATAGTTCACAGTTCACAGTCTAAGTTGCTATTTTCCTTATTCTTGTGAATAAAGGTTTTGCGTTAATCACGCTCACCAGTGCCCCTGTGTGTCATCTGCATATTGAGTCTTTTGCCCGGTTCAGCCTCAGCCGTGGCACACTGGGGGGCTCACTTACATAAGCATTGTGCACAATTGAACAAAAATCTCCAAAATAACAGTGAAACACAGAGATTTATTTTAAAAAACATAACCCATATGGAAAAGATATATATAAATCTTATAAATTTTGTATCTGTCTTGTGTGAAACTTGTATGAAAAGCATACAAGAGTGAAAACAGATATAAGATCCCTTGAATTATTATGTAAATGAAACTTGTATGTTTTGGATACTTCCTAAAACAATATATGAAAGTAATGAGAAAGTGGCCACTTTCATGAGTAAATCATATAAGCCTTATATGATTCATTATATGAAGCAAGCCAAATCTTATGCAAGTCCTTTATAAGTTTTTTCTATTTCTTTTCCATATGGGAACACACAATAGTTGCCTTTATTTTATGACTTTTTAATGCTTACTGCTTAGTCAACTTCTACAGGCCTATTCTGAGCTGGAAAAAGCCTGAGTCAGTCCATCACTGAATCCTAACTTTGAGGAGAAAAGTGTTGATGTTGGGAAAGCTTTGTTTAAAGATGACCCCTAAACCTACTGGTTTAAAAATAACCCCAATATAAACACCAAACCAGAGCGGTGCATCAATCTAAAAAATATTTTGGATTTCGATAGATTAAAACTTGATGTAGTGAAACAACAGCATTGTACTGTTTATCTGCAAATTAATAGAAAATTGTACAAATTATAAGGGCAATAGAAATGGACAGTGATATCACTACTTTCTAACTTCTTCATGTGTTTTATGCCTAACAGACTCTGACCTGTTCGTCTTCTTCTCCTCATCCTCCTGAGCTGTTAAAAGGTCTGCTGGTGTTTACATGGGTGTGATACCTCAATCTCCACAGCCTCACACTTCACACATCACCTAACACAACATGCTTTTATTAAAATAAGATCTTTCCATTAGTACTAATAAAGTACTTTGTGTTAGTGTGTGCAGAAAGCCAGCCATTCATTAAAAATGAATAGAGCAGCATCTCAGCCTGCAGCTATCTGTGTTGTTGTTTTTCCCCTTCACTGCCTTTGTGTCATGTATTTCTTTGCTTTCTCCTCCATATTTCTCAACTGATTGAACCAGATGTGTTTCTCTGGTTCTGCTGCTGTCACTGTCCACATCCCTATCTTCACCACACCTGGCAATTATTATGCAAAAATAACAGCACACACAGCATTTCCATTAAGTGTTAATGCCGCCTTCCTCATTCATCATGTGGCACTATGCCCCCAGTATGTTCGTGCACTGTAAAATGACCATTTATTCAGTTCTGAATGGGTCTTGCTTTAAGGTGATGACAAGTCTTTGAATATATTATACACATGATCTCAGTCAGGATGTTCAAGAAAGAGAAATATTTCTCACCAAATGACCATGAAAAAGCTGATTTGGACCTTTCAGTCATGACTATCAAAGAAGCCATAGTTTCCAGTGCCAAAATTAATCGTTATTTCTCCAGATCAATCCTCAATGGAGGTTTATCTTTAGTTATACAACACAAATATCTAATCAGCCAATCACATGGCAGCAACTCACTGCATTTACAACTGTAGACATAGTCAAGATGACCTGCTGGTTCGAACTGAACATCAGAATGGGGAAGAAAGGCGATTTAATAGACTTTGAACGTGGCATGGTTGTTGGTGCTATGCGCACTGGTCTGAGTATTTCAGAAATCTGTGGGGATTTTCCCACACAACCGTCTCAAAGGTTTACGGAGAATGGTCTGGAAAACAAAAAAATTCCAGTGAGGGGCAGTTCTCTGATAATGTTTTGTTGATGTTAGAGGTCAGCATAGAATGGTCAGACTGCTCTGGGCTGATAGGAAGACGACAGTAACTTAAATAACCAGTCGTAACAACCAAAGTATGCAGAAGAGCATCTTTGAATGGAGAACAGGTCAAATGTTGCTACATCAACAGAAAACCACTAGGTGCAAGTCCTGTCAGCTAAGAACAGGAAACTGAGGATGCAATTCACACAAACACATTAAAATTAGACAATAAAAGTGTTGCCTGATCTGATCAGTCTCAGTTTCTTGTAGGATCAAACTTTGGTCTAAACAGCATAATAGCATAGACCCATCAGCCTTGTATCAACTGTTCAGGCTGCTGGTGTTGGTGGTGTAATAGTGTATGATTAGGGCGTATCTTTTTGTCACACACAGATGCTCCTTAGTATCAGCTTAAACCCCACAGTCTGCCTGAATATTGTTGCTGACATTCTTCATCCCTTTGTGACCACAGTGTACCCATCATCTGATGGCTGCTTCGAGCAGGATAACACATCATCTCATAATGATAAGAACATTTTAGCATGTTTTTTGGAACATGATGAGTTCCACAGTCAACAGATCTCCATCCAATAGCGCACCTTTGAGCTGTGGTGGAATAGGAGATTCACATCTGGAGCATCTGTGTAATGATATCATGTCAATATGGACCAGAATCTTTAATGAATGTCTCCAGCAAATTGTTCAATCTGTTCAATCACAACGAATTAAAGCGGTTCTAAAAACAAAAGTGGGTCCAACCCAGTACCAACAAGGTGTACCTAATGAAGTGGCTGGTGAGTGTGTATGAATTCCATTCGCTTAGAAAACAAAATGTCAAAGAAATTGCCATTTATCTTAAAGAAAGCATACAAGTACAGTTACCGAGCAACGATTTCTACAAAAAAAAAGACGGTTAATGGGGTCTTAATGAAAAAAAAGATTGGTATAGTGCTCAAAATGAAGACAAAAAAGTACTTGGGCACCCATTAGTGCCTTTACTATTGATCATATTACAGCATTTAAGTATTTAGATCAGGCAACCTTAACCTTGCAAAGTTGCAAATCAATCAATCAATAAATCTATCTATCTATCTATCTATCTATCTATCTATCTATCTATATATATATATATATATATATATATATATATGAACAGGAATGGATTACAGTGCATACTATGTATAGAATCCTTGGTTCAGTTAAGGCTGTTTCTGGTTTTGATTATTATGCACACATTTATTGTGCCTTGTCCTAAGAAAAATATAGTTAAAAAACACAATAAAACATACACTTAAGCTGTATAGAATGATTTTGCTTTGAGTCATTGAAGTAGTTGCAACAGCTTCCAAAAAACTTGCCAGTCTCCAATGAATCCTTGCACTAATTAGACTCATTAGACTCAATCCAACGTAGGCCAAACAGTTTCATAAACCTGATCTTGTTTTTGACAGGCTGCAGCAAAGTGTCATCGTGTGTGCCTGTGTCAGCCAGTCGAGTGTATGGTAAGAAGCATAGTGTGTTACCACGTGCTTGCGTGCACTGCTCAGTGCTGTCAGAGAGTCCACAGTGAAAGGTGTGATCTTAAGTGTGATTTTTGTGCTCAGAGTGAAATAATCACACTTTTCCCAGTGGTCACACTTGTCAATCAGATGTCTTAAACTTACATTTCAGGGGTCACTTCACTGATGTCAATGCTATAAAAACATTTTTAGTTGTTTTTAATCATATGGATGGACAAATTATAAGGCAAAAGGTGCATGAAAAACGAAAGTCAGAGGCCCCCTGTGGACAGAGCCAGGCTTCTCTTAGTACTTTTACAGTTTTTCTCAGTCGCTTTGGTGCGTTTCTCAGATCAGAATTGAAATTCTCATAACTATTAGTTCAACCTCCACAACACTCAGTCATTTGTGCACATCATAGTAGCAATTTCTCCCCTCTCTGAACAAACTGCAAATGATCTTGGACATGAATCAGTTGCTTCCATACATTTCCCTGCTGCTTCCTGACATTTCCATTTGCTTATGTCATGTCAGTCAAAAGTAATCATACCTATGGATGCTGAATAGTCGTTCCCAATAAAACTAATAGTCATACATCCATTGCTTGAGTCATCACACACAAAATTGTTGAACTAGTTATCACATGCTGTAGGAGCCATAATTAAATATATAGAATTTTGATGATCACTGGGTTTTTTCATTTGTTTGGTTGTTATGGGAGTCACGTGGGTGCTGGCGGTGACATAAATGGGCGTTGTCAGTCTGTCATTCACTGGGTTTGATTTTGACAGAGAGGAGGGCTGGGTAGCCGTAATTTTTGTTGACCGCTGCACAACATGTTTGCTTTGTTATATTAGAGCCTGTGAAGTTGTAAGAGTACAAACCGTAAGATCATCGCATTACTCTGTAAACTCTCAAAGCACTTTAATAAATAAGCAAACAATTCCACCTTTCGCCTTATTGCATAAGTTGACAGCGCGTCAGGCAAAGAGGCGAGCTTCATCCCCGGCCTCTAGCGACTGTGGAAGTCGCTACATTTTTAGTCAACAAAAAAACGGCATTCTGGAGAAGCAAGCCGCAAGCAGGATCAAAGAAATCAGATCAAGGAACCTGAAAGACGCCAAGTAAGTGCAGCGCATCTGAATGAGTGAGCCAGCAGCACCGACACACCTGACGCAATTCTGAGCAGCGCAGGTAAGAATACCTGTGCATGTCTGGTTGTGGAAAAGGAAGCCACATTGCATTAGCGCTAAGATGTTTCAAGAGGAGACACTGAATGGAATGAATGGTGGTTAAATGTGCAACGCTTTTGCTTCGTTCTTGGATTGATGTCTGCGCTGCGTCTTATTAATTATGCTGCTTGGATGACGTTCAAATGGACAATTAAAGTGCCGTTACGTTGAAAGGATTTTATGGTCAAAGTTTATTGTGGCTTCCAGTGGATATATGTTTTATGGATGATCACTGAAGATTAAATTAAATAAAAAAAATCGAACAAACAAACGGGAAAATCATGAGTCAAACAGGTGGTGATGATTGTTCCTCTAATGATTTGGGGGGAAAGAGAGAAAGCAAACTGACTGGAAAAGCATTGTTGAATAAAATTGAAAAATTACAAAATGAATGCAAAAGATATGTCAATAAAATGAAAGGACTAATACAAAAAATGAAAGAGCTTATGCAACACAATGAAAATCTTTCTCAAATTAAGCAGTATGTTGTGGATTTAAAAGCATTGTGTGAAAAGGCTTCAAGTTCACATGTTGAGGTGTTGCCTTTGGTGCCAGAGGAAGAAGTAATAAAACAAGAGGAATGGTTTTCAAGTATCATGAAATACACCAATGTGTTTTTAAATGAAATTCAAAACTGGATAAATCAAAGAGAGCAAAACCCTGCTGTGTGTCCAAAGCAAGTCAATTTATTGGAAAACAAAGTTGCATCAAATACTGAGACTGAAGTGGAGGATGATATCAAACCAAGTGACAGCGTTTCAAATGTTGAAAGCCATAAAACTTCATCAAGATCTTCAACTTCATCTGTTCGTATGAAAGCTGAGGCAGAGTTGGCAGCTTTAATGATAAAGCAGAAATTATTGGATGAAAAACATGTACTGGAAGAAGAGGAGGAACGTCTTCGTAAAAGAAAGGAAAGGCTAAAGTTGAACACTGAAATTGCTGAAAAAATGGCAACAATAAATGTCCTTAAAGTTCAAAGCATAACAAGTAAAAAAGGATCTTCAAAAGTTTCAGATGGAATGAATTCATACATTTCCAATGAAATATCTAAACAAACCCTTAATGTTGATGCATTGGAATTTATACCTCACATCTCTGCAAAACAAAATTCATTGACTAATGCTGAAACTCAAAACAGGAGAAAAGAAAAAACCCAGGAATGTGTCATGCAACAAGCAGTGTTGACTGAATCTTCTCAAAATAATCATCCTCAACAATATTCAGTTATTCCTTCAAACCCATCTGATGCAAATGGACAAAATGACTGTCATACAAATGGTATGGTGGAACTGGAACCCCAAAATGATGTTATTGGAATAATGACTAAACAAAATGAAATAACAACACTTTTAATTCAACAGCAAAGCCTCTTTTCCTTACCAAAGAGAGAAATACCTCATTTTGATGGAGATCCACTTCAATATTATTCATTTATTAAAGCATTTGAGAATGCAGTTGAGTGCAATACAAAAAATAACAGTGATCGTTTATATTTTTTGGAACAGTACACAAGAGGCCATGCAAAGGAATTGGTGAGAAGCTGTCAACAAATGAACTCCGATCGTGGTTATTGGAAGGCAAAATCACTGTTAAAGGAGCACTATGGCGATGAACAGAAGGTCGCAGCTGCATATCTGGACAAGGCACTTTCATGGCCTTCGATTAAAACAGAGGAAGTAAAAGCTCTTCAGAACTACAGTTTGTTCCTCAGGGGATGCTGTAATGCAATGGAGGAGGTGCAGCATCTGAGTGATTTGGACATGCCTTCTAATATGGTGAACATTATTAAAAAATTGCCGTATAAATTTAGGGACAGATGGAGAAGCCATGTTTGTGACCTGCAAGAAAAGCATAAGAGAAGAGCCAAATTTATGGATATTGCAGACTTTTTGGAGAAGCAAATAAGAATATTAACTGATCCTGTATTCGGTAATATTCAAGATTCTCTGCTTTCTTTACCAACTAAAGGAATGAGTAAACCCAAGTATCAAGGCAGACCTGGAAATAAAGGAACAAGCTTTGCCACCACCATGCAAGTTGTGGAGAGTACACCTAAGCCTGTGGAAATGGAAATGAAAAATAATCAGGTTGGAAGGAACGTCTGTATTTGTTGTGGCGGAAGACACATGTTGGACGTATGTGCACAGTTGGGAAAAATGGCTCATGAGAAGAAGATAACCTTCTTAAAGGAAAATGGCATCTGTTTTGGCTGCTTGTGTATAGGACACATCAGTAAAGATTGCCGTAAGAGGATTTCCTGTTCCAAATGCAGCCGGAAACATCCCACCATCCTGCACAAAGAAAGTACACCCTCTGAAAAGACCGACAGGAACATGCAGCCGCATGTGAGCACATTGGTGTCAAGTGGTCTTACAGGGGCTGGAGATCAGGAATGTAAACTGCCCATTGTACCTGTCCAAGTAAAGTCAAAGAAAGGAAGCAATATTGTTACAACATATGCTTTTTTGGACCAAGGGAGCACAGCAGTTTTCTGCACTGAGAGTCTGATGCGCAGACTACACCTTGAGGGAAGGAAAGGAAACATCCTCCTCAGAACCATGGGCCAGGAAAGAATTGTGAGCAGCAACACTTTATCAGGACTGGAGGTTGCCGCTCTTTGTGGTGACGAATTTCTGGAGCTGCCAAAAGTGTACACACAGGAGTCCATGCCTGTACATAAAGGAAATATTACAACACCAGGAGATATTGAAGGATGGCCACATTTAAAACACATAAACTTGCCTCAAATAAATGCAGGAATCGAACTTCTGATTGGAACAAACATTCCCAAAGCCTTGGAACCTCTGGAAGTGGTGTGTAGTGTTGATGGAGGACCGTATGCTGTAAGGACAAGGCTTGGCTGGACCATTAATGGGCCACTTTCAGGAAACTGTGAAGCTACAGGTGATCAGAAGCATCCACAAGTTACAGTCAACAGAATTTCTGTTGTCACGCTGGAGGAGCTTTGGCAGCAACAGTTTAAAATTGACTTTCCTGAGAGCAAAGTTGATGAACAGGTTGGATTGTCAAGAGAGGATCAGAGATTTCTGGAAATAGTGACTAACTCTGCCAAATATGTGGGTGGTCATATCCAAATAGCATTACCTTTGCGGAATGCCAGTATCAGTATGCCAAACAATAAGAAAGTTGTTCAACAACGTCTGTACTTTCTAAAAAAGAGATTTGAGAAAGACACAGTGTTTCATACTGAGTACAAAGTCTTCATGAATGAGCTCCTGGCTAAAGGTTATGCTGAAAAGGTCCCGGAAGAGGAGATCGATCGCAATGATGGCAAGCTGTGGTATATACCACACCATGGTGTTTACCATCCGACCAAGAAGAAACTCAGAGTTGTGTTTGACTGTGGAGTGAGTTATCATGGAACATCTTTAAACTCCCAACTCTTACAAGGACCTGATCTTACAAGCTCTTTAATAGGAGTGATCACAAGATTCAGGAAAGAGCCAGTTGTAATTATGGGAGATATTGAATCCATGTTCCATCAAGTCATGGTTCCAGCTGAAGTTAAAGATCTATTGAGATTTCTCTGGTGGCCTAAAGGTGATCTGGAACAACCAACATCTGAATACAGGATGAATGTACATCTCTTCGGGGCAACTTCATCACCAAGTTGCGCCAATTTTGCACTCAGAAAGTGTGCGGATGACTTTGGACATCTCTACAGTGAGGAAGCTGTGAAGAAGTTGTTGCACTGTTTTTATGTGGACGATTGTCTTGTGTCCGTTGGAACTGATGAGGAAGCAGTGTTAATGTACCAAGAGTTGGTTTCTTTGTGTGCCAAAGGAGGATTTCTGCTCAAAAAGTGGATTACCAACAAGCCTGGAGTGCTGGAGGCCATTCCTGAAAGTCACAGAGCAACAGGCATGAAAGAGTTGAACATGGAATTGGATTCCTCAATGATTGAGCGAGTTTTGGGTGTGGAGTGGTGCATAAAATCAGACTCCTTTAAGTTCAAGATTGTGCTCAAGGACAGACCACTCACCAGAAGAGGAATCCTTTCAATTGTCAGTTCTATCTATGATCCTCTTGGAATGCTAAGTCCTGTGGTCTTAACTGCTAAGAAAATCCTAAGAGATCTATGCAAGGAAGGAATCGGCTGGGACGATAATGTACCAGAGCTGTTTTCCAAAAGATGGTTAACATGGCTCCAGCAGCTCCAGCTATTGAGCAAGTTTGAAGTGAGTCGATGTCTGAAACCTGATGGATTTGGAGAAATCACGAGTGCTCAGTTGCACCATTACTGTGATGCCAGTGAGGATGGGTATGGAACAGTGACCTATCTGCTGATTGAAAACATCTGTTCAGAACAACACTGTGCTTTTGTTATGGGAAAGGCTCGTGTTGCTCCTCTTAAATCCTTTACCATCCCGAGGATGGAGCTCATTGCAGCAACCATGGCTAGTCGATTAGATGTACTCTGGAGGAAAGAGCTGCAGATGGAACTTCTGGATTCTGTGTTTTGGACAGACAGTGCTTCTGTTCTTAAATACATCAGGAGTGAGACTTCAAGATTCAAGGTTTTCGTGGCCAACAGAGTTTCACAAATCTTAAAAGTTTCATCTTCCTCGCAATGGAGATATGTTGACACAGCCAGTAATCCAGCAGATATGGCCTCAAGAGGAGTGAAAGTCGATGTTTTTATGAAGAATACAAAATGGTTGTCTGGGCCTCAGTATCTTCTACAATCTAGGAGTGAATGGCCTGTCTACTCAGATGACATCAGTCTGGTTTCATCTGATGATCCTGAGGTAAAAACAGTTGCCACAGTGAGTGTTGAGCAAGCTGGAGAAAATTCTGTTACTCGCTTGTTTAAACGTTTTTCCACCTGGACACGTCTTAAGAAGTCAGTGGCATGGCTGCTGAAATTTAAGGACTTGCTTCTGTCCTTAGTGACGAAAAGGAGAGAATTGTGTTCAAGCTTACCACAGTCAGAGGTCAGTAAAGAGCAACAGAAATCATTTGTGGAAGAAAAGCTGAGGAATTTTAAGAGGACATCTGTGATTAAGAATCTTACAGTGGAAGATCTGGACAAAGCTGAGGTTGCCATCATCAAGTTCTGTCAGAGGATGAGATTTTCCTTGGAGCTTGTGAGTCTGGAGAAGGGACAACCCATTATGAAATCAAGTCCTCTTCGAAGACTCTGCCCACAGCTGCAAGATGGAATTCTCAGAGTGGGTGGGAGACTCAGTAGATCATCGATGCCAGTTGAGGTGAAACATCCCATAATACTAGCAAAGGATCAACACATCTCCGAGCTCTTGCTTAGACACATACATCAGGAAGTTGGACATGGTGGTCGTAACCACATGCTGTCTAAGCTAAGAGAAAAGTACTGGTTGATTGGAGCTAGTACAGCAATAAGAAAAGTGTTAACTAAATGTGTCATCTGTCGACGTCTTAATGCTCCACCAGTGAATCAACAGATGGCGGATTTGCCCAATGAAAGAATCATTCCAGATGAACCTCCATTCACGCGGGTAGGAGTGGATTACTTCGGACCCTTCAGTGTGAAAAGTAGGAGGAGCGTGGTGAAGAGATATGGTGTTATATTCACCTGCCTTGCTATCCGTGCTGTTCACATTGAGGTTTCTCCATCACTGGATACTGACTCTTTCATTAATGCGTTCAGACGTTTCAATGCAAGAAGAGGTCAGGGTCGAGAACTGCGTTCTGACAACGGAACCAACTTTGTAGGTGCTGAACGTGAACTTAGAACTGCCATCGAAACTCTTGGCCAATGGGACGTCTGATAAAGACTTTTCCGGACCGAAGAGGATTTGTTCGTCAAGTTCGGATTAAGACTCAGACTAGTTGCCTGGATCGACCTATTACCAAACTGTGTCTACTGCTGGAGGCAGATCACAGTTAAAGACTTCTAGATCCAATTATCAGACTTTGATTGTATTTGGACATGAAATGTCTCTCATTTTTCTTTAAAGATAGACTTTAAGACTACCTATGGGATTCCTGTGGGTAATATTAAAATACAGTAAATGATTGACTTTTCTCTGCATGTTTTATGTCTCCTACTTGGTTAATTCTGGGTAATTATTAGAAGGGGTGCTAATAATTAGGGGCTGGTGTGTAGGAGCCATAATTAAATATATAGAATATTGATGATCACTGGGTTTTTTCATTTGTTTGGTTGTTATGGGAGTCACGTGGGTGCTGGCGGTGACATAAATGGGCGTTGTCAGTCTGTCATTCACTGGGTTTGATTTTGACAGAGAGGAGGGCTGGGTAGCCGTAATTTTTGTTGACCGCTGCACAACATGTTTGCTTTGTTATATTAGAGCCTGTGAAGTTGTAAGAGTACAAACCGTAAGATCATCGCATTACTCTGTAAACTCTCAAAGCACTTTAATAAATAAGCAAACAATTCCACCTTTCGCCTTATTGCATAAGTTGACAGCGCGTCAGGCAAAGAGGCGAGCTTCATCCCCGGCCTCTAGCGACTGTGGAAGTCGCTACACATGCCAAATATTGGCCATCTGTCAAGCAAATCCTATACCTTTCTGTATCATTTTTCCTGGAAATGGCTCCAAAATTGAACAATTGATCTCAGGTGAATTACAGCTGTCACTCATGAGGAGGCGTGTGAAAGTTCAGTTGTAACCAATGACAAACAACTTGTTCACTGCCAATTATGGATGAATCCTGTGAATCCCCAATTGGCAAGCATATATAAACTGCGCAGGAGCTAGTGTGTACCATTTCTACACTTCTGTGACACAAAATGGAAGGTCAGCACCGTGGAAGAGGGGTGAGGATGCGGGGAGGAAGGGGAAGGGGAAGAGGGAGAAGAGGCAGATATAGGCGGATTCCTAATGAAATAAGGGCTACAATTGTGGACCATGTTGTCAATCATGGCCTCACCATGGAGGAGGCTGGTCGAAGGGTGCAACCCAATATTGGAAGAACTACTGTCAGTTCAATCATTCAAACATTCCGTAGGGAAAACAGGTATGCAAACAGTAATTCACTGTACTGTACTGTGCCATCTCAGACACATCACATGTTACTGTACTGTATTTGCAAATTCACAAAAAGTCCACTCTGCACCACATAGGATTGTCAGACAACCTCGCGGAGGCGGAAGAGGGCCCCTTTTTACCCCACAGCAAGAAGAAGCCATTTGTGCAATGGTCATTGCAAACAATGCAATAAAGCTGAGAGAAATACAAAGCGCTGTCATAGAGAACTACACGGTATTTGGCAATATTGAATCTGTTTCAATTTCAACAATTGACAGAGTACTCAAGAAGAATGAAATCCACATGAAGCAATTGTATAAAGTGCCATTTGAACGAAACAGTGACAGGGTGAAGGAGATCCGTCACCAGTATGTGCAGGTAAAGCTGGTCTTCTATGTTCTGCACTGCAAACTGTTTTACAGTACTTCGTAGTTTCATGCAGTACACTTGCAATTCCACAGCACATACTCTACAATGTGTTTTACCAAATGCATGCATTACTGTTTGTTACTGTACACAGGCATATTGTGACATTGCATTTCTGTCTCTCTCTAAAGCGTGTACTGGAGCTGGAAGCCAGGGAAACACTGCACACATTCATATATGTTGATGAGGCAGGTTTCAATCTGGCCAAAGGCAGAAGGCGTGGAAGAAATCGCATTGGACAGAGGGCAACCACTGAAGTCCCTGGTCAGCGCGGAGGGAATATTACCATGTGTGCAGCCATCTCAGACAACGGCGTCCTCACCCATATCCCCCTTCTTGGTCCATACAATACCCAACATCTCCTGACATTTTTAGACACTCTTTACAGGGACCTAGTCCCTGAGAATGAGAGAGGTGGAGGCCAACTCAGCAAGTATGTTGTTGTCTGGGATAATGTCCGTTTTCACCACTCCCATCAGGTCAGAGAGTGGTTTGCAGCACATGACAGAATTCTGGTTGAATATCTCCCTCCATATTCCCCATTCCTTAATCCAATAGAGGAGTTTTTCTCTGCCTGGAGGTGGAAAGTTTATGACCGGCATCCACATGAGCAAATGGCCCTGCTAGCAGCCATGGATGCAGCATGTGACGACATCACAGCAGGGTCCTGCAGAGGATGGATTCGCCACTCCAGGAGATACTTTCCTCGCTGCATTGCGAGGGATAACATCTGTTGTGATGTAGATGAAAATATGTGGCCAGACAGACAGGAACGTCTGGATGTGCCAGAATGATTTACTGTACTGTTACATGTGCTGTTTATTGTTCACATTAGTGCACAGCTCTACCAAATGGGTGATTTTATGTTTACATGTATTCTACAGTGAACAAGTGACTGTAGCATATTTTTCTTTTGCACAATTCTGTAGGATTACAAACACTTCTACACAATGGAAATGTGAAACGTACGTATTCAGTGTCTCAGTTACTCCCAAGACTCCCATAACATCTACAGTGACTTCACTGCACATTTCAGATGGCTGTACAGGTAGGCCATAGTGCTGTCGTCAGCATTTTCAGGTGTCACCAATTGTTTTTGCAATGGGAAACACTGAAATTATAAACTGTCATAGTGGAAACATGACAATGCCATTTGACTATCTTGTTCATACAGATGGTGTCAAGACTTTTCATTTTGATGGCACTGGCAGTTTCATTGACATGGATACTTGCTTTTGCGGTATGGATAATCAATTCTGTGCATGTGACGTGCTTTTGCAGGCTATCCACTAGGTTTTGCAGTTTGCACTAATTGTTTTGGGAAATGCACTAACTGCTGTGCAAATGTTGATGGTGTTCTGAGAAACGCACCAAAGCGACTGAGAAAAACTGTAAGAGGGTTTCTAACTTAGTCAATAACCACACATGGTCTACACTAATATACATTCAAAATTGTCACCACAGAGAACCTTTTGACAGGCTGCTTTATCACCTGGTTATTGGAAAAGACTGTGAGACCCCAGAGAGTGTGGCTCACAGTGCATTGGTGGATGGAAGCTGCCCAGCGTGCAACAATGGTGCACCCAGTGGTACCTTAGGAATCCTCCAGCATGTCAAGCAGTACCCAGCTCAGTCACACAGCAATCTGTTTTACCTGATGCCCTGTAGTAGGAGATATGAGACTGAGGAACATTTTTTTCCCTATAAGACAGAAAACTGTTTAATAAATAACACACACACACACAAAAACAACAAACGCACAAATCAATACATGTTAAATTTAAGTGTAACCCCAGTGTAGTGGATTTTGTATATATTCCACTATTTTCTGTTCCCTTTTAATACGTTTTATTATTTCTTAATTTATTTACTTAATGTGCATATGTATTGTTTTTTTAATACATTTCAATGGATCCTTCCGCCTTAAGTTTTTTACAGGATTGTACTTGTATAACACTATACAACAAAATATTCTATTTTTCTTGTTTGTGGGCAGTATTATACACAGTAACCAGAGTATTTATTTTTTCTAGTTGTCGATCAGTCTTCTCTAAACCTACTAGCTGACTCATTGCCTGAGCTGCTGTAACACTGTGGTCTTACAGATTAAGTGTTTTGAAAATTATTAGTGGGTTTCTAAGTGGAAAAGCAGGGATGTGCCTTCAAAATTCCTGTTATGTGTTGCCATTTAACGAGTGGGCACAGACTTGTGCACGCTATTAGGCAGTCTAATAACTAAGCGTACGATGGAAGAACATGTGCTGTTAACTCCAAATGTTCAAAGACAACACAGAGTCGTGAGTGGTCCTGCCCATTTGAGCGTGTGAAGCTTAGCCAGAATCAATCTGAGCAATCAATGCTAATAACTTACTAGTATGCCTGCGTGCAAACAGCTTGTTAACTGGTGAGATAAGAGTGGAGATGTCAGGAGACATGATGGGATCTGCGTCCTCATTACCAACAGAAGTTTATTAAATTTAAGCCTCATCAGTTATGTTTTGTTCCTAGCTCGAAGGAGAAAGTACAACCACAGGTCCTGCATCTGAGCCTACCTTTCTGTGTGGAACTTGTAAGTTTCCTTGTGTTTATGTGGGTTCCCTGGCTACTCCAGCTTCCTTCCTCAGTTCAAAAACATGCATGTTAGGATTCTGCATTTATTTTTAAAGTGTGTGCCTGTACATCTTTCTGTTGATTTGCTCGAGGTGTACCTCACCTCACGCCCTGTGATAGCTAGCTCTTAAAAATGTCAAACATCCAGTGAGTGGCATTTCTTCACATGGATAAGTGATGTCGATGAGAGGTTAGAGGAGACTGGACCAGGGTAGATATCTGCAGTGGGCACATGCTCTGAAAAACTGAACTGCTAAAGAGTGGAAAAAGCTTGGATTAAAAAATCTGTCTTTGGCCCGAGGCGTGCAGATGGTGAGCTCAGAGAAGAACATCATGGACCCAACCTGCCATGAGTCAACAGTCCAGGCAGCTGCTGCTGGTGTAATGATATGAGGAGTGTTTTCATGGTAGTTAGTGTTTGAAAGTTAGCGTAGGTGCTTTTATTGCCACAGTTTACCATCTTGTAATAGTTACTTCCAGCATTAGAAAGCCCATTAAAAAAAGCCATCTCCAACTGGTTTCATGAACATGACAGAGGCCATTTTGCTTAATTTGCCTTTTCAGTAGACTTGTAGTCAAGACCGCCTAAACCAAGACCAAGACAGACCAAGTCAAGACCAAGACAAAGTCGAGACGAGACCAAGACAAAAAAGTCTTTAAACTGCAGCCAGATGCTGCTTCGTTTACGGGTGTCAGGCATATTTATGTGTTTTTGCGATGCACTCGCACAGCCCTCCTCACCGCTGTCTACTGTCTCCCTCACTTACTGAGAGGACAGACGCACTTGACTGTCGCGTCTCTCACCCTCTCTGTTTTTCACATAATGATATTATCCTATATCCTCGCATGTGATTGGCCACAATATGGAGGGATTGGAGCATAGCTGAGCCACTGTGTGAGAGCTGAGCAGCGAAAGAAAATTAAGTGAGGAGCCGGCTCTCGCTCAATGGGAGTCGACTCTTCTGATTCACTACAAAGCACTCTCTAAGCACGGCTCTTAGAGCTGGTGCTTTTGCGCATGACACATTATCAAATGTTACGTTGTGTGTCGATCTGAGACAGCAAGACTGAGACAGCGAGACCAAGACAAGACTAAGACCAAAGTCCGTTGAGACCAAGACAAGACCAAGACCACATAAAAATGGTCTCGAGATCGGTCTCGAGACCAAGACAGGTCTCGAGACATCCAACTCTACTTTTCAGTCATTTGATCTGAATCCATAAGACACTTTTTGAGTGTGGTACAACTGCATATTACTGGTACGAGAGTGCAGATGATGAATGAACAGAAATGATGGGATGTAATATGACAACAGGAAACAGAAACTCATGAATCCATGCCTATGAGAACTGAGGCTGTTTAAGAGCTCAACAAGTAACAGGACACTGTGCCTAATAAAGTTTATATGATCCTAAATTACAAGCACCAATTTGTTAATGTTCACTCACAGCCACTTCATTAGGCACATTACATAATTAGGTGCAATCACATGACAGCAATTCACTACTCATAGGCATGTAGACATTTTCAAGATGATCTGTTGAAGTTCAAGCATCAGAATTGAGAAGAAAGGTGACTTAAGTGACTTTGAATGTAGTATAGTTGTTGTTTCCAAACAGAAAATATGCAGTGAGCAGCAGTTCTCTTAGAAAAATAAATCCTCTTTTATGCCAGAGCTCAGATGAGAACTAGACTGCTTTGAGCTGATAGGGCGGAAACAGTACTAACTCCTATAAGTACTGGTAACAACCAAGGTATGCAGAAAATCATCTTAGCACAGTGAATGGAACCAGGCTTGAGAGACTTGAGATAAGACTACACTGGGTGCCACTCTAGTCAGTAAGAACTGGAAACAGGGGCTATAATGCACACAGTCTCACAAAAATTGGACAATATATAGAAGACTGGAAAAACACAGACTTGTCTGGTGAGACTCATCAGAATTTGGCATAAACTTGAAAAGAAAAGAGGAATCCATCTTCCTTATGTCAACAGATCAGGGTGTGTAGGTTGTGTAATGGTTTGGGGGAAAACTTTGTTCCCATTAGTAGCAGCTGACCATCTTTTTAAAGCGTTATAAGTTTAAAAAAAATCTTAAACTGGTTTCTTGGACATGAAAATGAATTTACTGTATGCAAATAGCCTCCGCAGTCATCAGATCTCAATCCAATAGAGCACCTTTGGGATGTGATACAACAGGAGATAGGCCTCATGTAATAATAATAATAATAAGAAGAAGAAGAAGAGAAGAAGAAGAAGAAGAAGAAGAAAAAGAATACATGGGATATTTTTCCAAGACACTTGGATAATTATTAGCTTAAATCATTCATTTGTTTTGACTAAGTAACTCAACTTGGTGCATAATTTAACACAAAGGTTTCTGTAAGTACCTTATATGTTCTGAATGTAACAAACTACATGTTACTATGCAACTCAATTCTAAATCTTTCACATGCTGTGACTGTGTGGAAGTCAAAGATGTTTCCTAAAAACCAAGCAAAGTGTCTGTCATAAAAATATTTTTCTAATTACTAATCTGTTGTTTTCCAAACATGCCATTTCCAAAGCTCCCAAACGTTTACACTATTAAAAAGGCTCCAAAACTCCTGAACATTGTTTGGTTGTTATGGCTGGCTGCTCTAAATCTTGACTCATCTCTCAAACATGGCCTAAACAGTAGAAACACTACTTTATATACATACTGTTGTCTAAAATAGATTATCTTACTGCTTCTTCCTATTTTCTTTTTAATCAAAAAAAGTTACAATAATCATACTAACAGGGATGGCATTTGTTTCCGATGAGTTGCCTCTGACAAAAGCAAAAAAAACCTTTTAATGTGATTTGAGCAGATGGCGACATTTGTTTTTGGGGATACACCCTAATGTGTGTTACAGTATGAAGACATGCAGATGCTCTATCAGAGAAACAACGCACAGGTGTAAGATGTTCAGAGTAAACCAAAGCTGAGTCTGGAGGACTCTAAGATCAATCAGCTGTCCTGGTTTCACAGCTGGAGAAAACTTACTCTGAACTAACCAGGTACAATCCTGGATCAAACTTTAATCAGTGACCATTGGGTACACCACATGTCTAGTCTGCTTCTTGAATCAGATCACCTGTATAATGAACAAGAAAAAGTAGAACTACATTCATCATACAGCAGAGAAAATACTTGGATTGAGACAGATCAGGATGGTGACCTTAAACGTCTGTGGAATGAGGTGTAAGATGTGAAGATACTGTGAAATGAGAGGGAGGTGTAGCTATGAATGACAGAGAAACAGGAAACTATCTTGAAAAGGATGCAGACAAAAAACATGTCACACTTGATATAAAAAGAAGAAATCCTGGACACAGCTGAATGTAAAACAAACAAACAAACAAAACCCATTTAAGTAAATTTCCTTTCTTTACCTATAAATCCACATAATTATCATTGAATAGTTCATTTAAAGTTAGTCCTGAGTTCACTGAACTTTTGAGTTAAAGGCAGTGAACTTGTATTAAGATTCTTGTGACTTATCTTACACTGTGAAACCTAAATATTGGCGAGTACTCTAATAACCTCACAGTGTACCTTAATACACTTACTGACTTCAGTGAGTAACCAATAGAACATTAACACCTTGTTCTAATGATCAGAGCTTGACTAATAATTCTGATGTGAATCTAGTGGGAAGTGTAACAGCTTTTTAGATTTTAAGCACTGTTACCTCACAGTGAGTGAAGCTGGGGCATTTCTGTGTGGAGTTTGCATGTTTTCCCCATGTTTGCGTGGGTTCTCTCATAGGTGTGAATGTGAGTGTGAATGGATGCCTATCTCTCTGTGTTAGCCCTGTGTCAGATTGGCAACCCGTCCAGCGTTTACTGAGGATAAGGATAATTAGGAAGAGAAAGGCTAGATTGATGGGTTAAACAATAAATATGCAATACCAGGGGTTCACTCCCTGCTTTCTGTTTATGACTACCAAATAACAACAATGTAATGTACATCATTCAGCACACAGGGGTCTGCACTGCCCCCCTATGGCCTTTAGATTCAACAGCAGCTCTTATACTGAGTGGATCGGTCCCCCTTTGAACTGATTTGGCTGATTTCACCTGTTTCCAGTGAAAAGTGGAGTTTACATGTGGTGGACATTTGCTGCAAAAGAACTACAGATGTGTTAACAGAAGTCAATCAAACACACCCATGCAGAGCTGAATTCACATCCAAACTGCCAAACTCTTTTTTGTTGACACTGACAAATAAAAATGCTACTCTATCTGGTGTTTTTTCAGTCTAATGACTCTAATGATGTTGACAACATCAACTCAGAATGTAAATATTAACTTTTGTTTTTAAAAGTAACACAGAGCCACAGAAACTACTCAACACACAAAACAGGAAATACTTGCTGGAAACATAAATACTTCATTTAAAAACAAAACAACATTCACACTCTACAAGAGGAGTGTGTCTTGGCAAAGAAACACTGATGCAATAAGGCATGGTTTATTTGGTCTTCTTGCCTTTGCCCTTTCCTTTGCCCCTTTTGGCCTTTTTGTTTTTGGCCTTATTCTTTAAGGCCTTGCGAACGCTGTAGCCTCTCCACCAGGCCTGGATCAAAACGGCAGCTTTGGTCTTCAACTCCAGCTCTCTGATCTCCTCCTGTCTCTTCTCTTCAGCCAGCCGCCTCCTCTCCTGGATCTGATTGTACTCCATCTCCAAGGTAGAAAAGGGTTTCTCAAACTTCTTCCGCTCATTGTCCTCCATTTCATAAGCATTTTCATTCACCTCCAGTTTGGCCTGAGAAAGGTGATGGTGGCATTGGGGGTGTGTTGTGTCAAAAGTGGAGAAGAGGGAGATGGCAGTGGATATGGTTGTGGAGAGAAGAAAAAACAGAAAAGTGGTGAAAATATAAGAAATGCTTTCACTGACACTGAGCATCCTTAATTTACTAAGGACATAAAAAGGTAACAATGACCTAAAAGAAAACCCAGGACACGCCATACACCTTTATTTCCATATGTTATACATAGATTTTAAAGCATAGAAACTTGGATGTTATTTTATATGCTGGGATAGAGCAGATCATCTGCTAATACAAGGTTGGTGCTTCAATCCCTGGCTGTTTCAGCCTGTATGCCACAGTATCCTTGGGCAAGATTATGAACCTAAATTGTTTTGAGTGCTCAAGTAGAAAAGTTCTATATAAGAACCAGCTGATTTACCAATTACAATGAGCTCATAAATATAAGTTTTATGTGTAAAATTGAAAATTAAATGTGTAAACACTTTCCCCATTTGATGCTTACTAGGGGTAACCATTGTTTTTCTTTTCTGAACTGAGTGGTTTCAGGCCTGCTTCCTGAACAAACTGACTGGGATTGTTCTCTATACAGGAACCTATTCTAATGGTCATCAAACTACATCTTTATTGATATAACCTTAGGTGTCAAAACTTGTCATCAAGTGTACAGGGCTGTCATGTGTTAATATTGAGCTGGTACTTTACTGTAAATACAGTAAATGTCACAACTTTGCATGGCAGGATTAGCCAGGATACTGTGGCATACAGTTTACCCAGTTTATTGTGAGGTGTCACATACTGTGCAACTGTGATAACCTTAACATAATATTTTAGGGACATATTCTGAATATAGTAATGAATAATAAGTTTGTAGATAGACCCCATGTTAATATTTTACAGACTATTTCTGGTACTTTGCAGTACTTTGCAGTGGAAAGTTTGTACCTGGATTTCTCCTATTTCGTTGTCAAACTTTTGGATTAAGGAGTCAATTTTCCCTTGCATCTTTTCATTTTTCTGCCAAAAAACAATAACAATGAACATGAGTTTTAATGAAAACCAAATACACTACCACAAGTAAAACATGAAACCTTATTGTTACACTAAACGTACCTCTTGGAGTAATCTCTCAGCCTGTCTGTTCTCAAGCATAACATTTTTGAGCTGAATATTCAGTTGATCAATTTCCTGCTGTAAACGGTCCTGCTTCAGCTTTGACACCTGAATGTGTGCCTGCACCTGTTTGTCTTCAAAAGGTGACATGTTATCATCTGACACATCACCTTCTTGAGGGCTGCACTCCTGCAGCAAACTTTCCAAGTGTTTGATTGTGTTCTCTTTCTGGGAAATCTGTGATATCAAAAGCAATGGATAGGAGGTGAGAAGATGGAAGAAAGGAAGATTCTGCTTCTCTAGCTGCTAATGAAAAAGCCTTGATACCTTACCTCAGCATCTACTTGCTGTATAGCTTTAGCTACTTCTTCTTCCTCCAGTGAAATATTTTTCTCCAGATCTTTTGCAGAGGATGAAAACTCTTTCTGGTTTGTGATGAGCTGTAGCTCCTCGTCCGGGCTGATCAGAAACTTTTCTACCATGTGGCTATGAAGCACCTTTAAACCTTTAATTAATTTGTACTCATTTTCCTCTATTTTTATATCTAGTTCTGCCATCAAGCCAATAATGCCATCTGAATGGGCTCGGCAATAACGGAGAATATCCCTGACAGAGTTCTTGAGATCATTCCCAAGCTGAGCTCTCTCCTTCTCTCCTCCCTTCCTGGCATCTCTTATTTGTTCTCCAACGGACTCCTGCTTGAGACTTTCTAGTTTCTCCAGTCTTTCCACTAAAATCCAATGCTTTTCAAGTGCCTTGCTCAAGTCCTTGTCAGCAATCTCAGACTTACTGTTAAGGTGGAGGAGAGCAGGCAGAGCTGCTGCAGTCTCAATTTTACTGATGCAGTTTTCAAGTATGCTTAAAATATTTTGAGCCTCACTAGAGAGGTGCTTGCTCTGTACCAAGCAACCATCTTCTGACTGGCTGTTTGGCAGCAATGACACCCAATCTGCAGACATGTCGAAACTCAGTGGCTTCGACTGGGGAAAAAATTAAAAGTCTGGTTTTGTCTACAGTGTCTTAGCTTTTGATAAAGGCAGTGTGTTCTATGAAAAAATATTTCACTTTACTCTGTATGTCACACTTACTTGTTTTAAATCATAAAACTATTTTTAATATTAGACAAAGACAACCAGAGTAAATAAAAAAATGCAATTGTTAAATGATGACTTAATTTATTAAGGGACAAAAAGTATTTAATCATGTGATAAACCACATTTTTGGAAAGCTCAGTTTAATTTCACTATTACTGTCAGACCTGCTGAATCAAGAAATCGCTTAAACAAAACCTGTCTGACAATGTATTTTACACATAAGAGAAGTTACTTTTCTATCTCAGTTTTAGTCTAAAGTCACGGGCTCTTTGTGAAGTACTGTATTGGTTTTATTTTATACCTGGTAAATTAATTTTCTTATTCGCAAGCCAGTTAAGTATCTATAGTACTGTGAGTAGTAAACGTTCTAAACATCGTAAATTTAAAAAATGAAAAGGTTGTTCTCAGTTTTTGTTTGCTTGTGGCACATAAGCAGCTTTTACTTTAGTTGTGTAATATACAAAGTTAGCTAAGCTACATACCTGTAGACGTCCCTCAGTAAGTGTATGGGTTTTATTTGTTTTCCTGTTGCTAGGATACCAAATAGCCATTTACCGCTTCAGCATTGGATCATATTACAGATTGCTTATGTTGACAAAATATACACACACATATGAATACTTTACCATATTTCAAACAAATTCATACACGTATTAGCTTTAAATTAATATACTATAATGTGTTAAAATTGCCGACTTTTACTTTGGAAATATGCATGGTAACTTACTTAGCCTGCCGTTAACTGCTGCTAGTGTCGTAAAAGTTTGTTTATCCAGTTCTGCCCATAAGTTGTAGGTATCTCTAGAGATTTTGCGGCGTCGTTCTTGTACATAATGTTGCTCTCAAAAAGATAAAGCTAGACGTCAATTAGCTGTGAGTGGTTATCCGTTCTATGTGTAATCAAATTAGTTGTGTAGCTGTGCAGAGATGGTGCTGCCGCGATGGACCCAGACGGACAGCTTGTTAGCCTGCGTGACAGCGAGCCAGTTAAATCGGAGATAGATATTTGTGACAAGGAAGACACCAAATCTGTAAGCTCCCCAACCCCATGTCTGTTTAGCATACTGTAAAAGGCGCTAGAGCCTGTTTTTGACTATTCTACTATCGATATTTGAACTTGCATTTAACACAGGATAGAAACTGTTCGGTTTGTCTGCTAATATCTAACCCTGCCGTCCGTCCTCAACAAGATGTGCAGTTCTACTGCTGTTTGCGGAGAAAACCTTACACTTATTTAGCTGTTAGGTAGCTTATATTAAGTCTGACAAAAAGGTGGAATTCAAAGCAGGTTGCAGTCTGTTTATCTGCTAGCTAGCATGGAGACTGACGACGATGTGCCTCTCATCTTAACCTGGGACGAAGCAAATAGTGGTCTGCTCAGCGAGGAGCCTGAAAGAGGAGACGAACGTAAGTCTATACAGTGATATCATCACATACCTCTGTAGTCAAGCAATGCAAACAATGTACATATACACCAAGGAAAGGAACATGATCGGGGGAAGTGGTTTGGTGTCTCTACTGTAATGCTGTCGCAGTAGACATACAAGTAATACACAGATCCCATTGAGAAAGCACACCCGGCCAAAACTAATGCACTCCTGCGTAACACCTGTGTAATAATCCCCACCTTTAAGAAGGCTGTGGTGTTGGGGGTTCATTCACCCCCAACATTTTAAATACATTATTAGGGTCAAAATTACAACAGACCCAAGTTTCTAAGATTCAAGAAGTTAAATCACTACTTCTGTACAGGTTCAGTTTGCTTCTTCTTCTTTTGGCTGCTCACTTCATAGGTCACCACAGCAGATTATCTCCCTCCATCTCACCCTATTCCTACATCCTCCTTTGTCCTGGCAACCCTCTCTTTTTGTCTACACCCTTGAATCTTCTCTGTGCTCTTCCTCCTTTTCACCTGCCTGGCAGCTCCATGTTCAGGATCCTTTGTTAAATACATCCACTATCTCTCCACTGTACCTTGCCCCTTGAAGTTTGTCTCCTAAGCCCACTGCCTGATCTGTCCCTCTGATATACTCATCTCTAATCCTGTCCATTCTGGTGACTCCTAATCAAAACTCTGCCACCTCCAGCTCTGCCTTCTGTTTTTTTGTCACAGCCACCATTTCCAAACTGTACATAGTAGCAGGTCTCACTATCATTTTGTAAACCTTCAATTTCACTCTTGCTGCTGTCCTTCTGTCACAAACCACCCCTGGCACTTGTCTCCAACCACCGCCTTGCCTGCACTCTCTTCTTCATCTCTCTTGTGCCGCTGTTTGTCGCTTTGGATGGTTGACACCAGGTATTTAAACAAAAACAGTTCAATCAATACTTTTCTAAAGGTACTCCAGATAAAGTGTCAGCTGAGTATTGAACTCTGATGGTTGTTTTTACTGTACACTACAGTATTCAGAGAGGAGCGTTTGCATAAACTGTTTATTTTATTATAGCTGTATATAGATGGAGTTAATGTTTTTTTTTAACTTACCATAATGCACTGGTGCAGTCAGAAGCAGTGTAATGTTGACAGTCAGCTGCATATATGTTGCACATCCAGGCTCTGCTGTTTGAATGGAGAAAACAGATTGTCCACCAGGCTCTGGGATCACGTGTGGGTGGAGCATGTATGAGTATCTGTGCATCTGCTTGACATAGTAATCCTGCTGCCTTTGTTTTCCTCACATATAAGCTACAAAATGACCCATCTGAAAAACTGCTGGCTCAGCTTAGAACTGTGTGCCCCTCAGCCCCTCCCCGGTGCATATGGGTAGCGTGTGTTTGTGTGTGTGTGTGCATGTGTGTGTGTGAGTATCATTTTCTCTAGCTCTGGCATGAACAGGAAGAGGAGAGGAGTGTTTTTTCTGTCATATATGGGAGTGGTGTACAAGTGGGGCAAGTCGTGCTGTTCTTGCCTGCTTGCTGCCAAAACCTTCTGGAAATAGAGGGAGTATGAACCTGGACTCCATGAAATAAAGCTGCCTCTTATCACTTGAGTGACAAATCACATGCTTGGATAGAAGTGAGGAATTTAGTTTTTATTGCCCATGTTCCAGACCCTTTATTTTTCTGGGACAAGTAGACATGACTGCTGGATCTTTTTATGTGAGCCTGACGTCACTGTGTTATTGACTGGGAGCTTCAAACGTATTATTGTTCTCAAACAAATGAGTGGTCGGAGTGGCACACAGCAGACGATGGGTGTACTTCTGTCAGAGTAACGGGTAGGCTGCCACTGGATTGGAACTTAAGCTTCTCGTTTCAGCTCAGTCTGCTGCTGTCATGGTGGATAGAAAACATCTGTGACCTGCAGCACGTTGGATTCTAAGGAGTCGTGCCCGAAGAGAAAATATGTGATGTACAGTGTGTGGGAAGAGTACCTCAACAGACTTGCGCCAGAGTAAAGTATGCAGCTGCAGAAAGCCGCATGGAGGGACAGCTTTGTTTGAGGAAGAACCTGGGACCAGGCTTGAGTTTGAATACTGACTTTGTCTGGATTTTATCTTGGTCACTTGACTTAATTTATACGATATTATGTTTATTTGTTTTAAGTCCTAACATAGGAGTTTCGTGTCTTCCGAAGTTAGTCACTCACTGTCGTCTGGTATTGCAAAATCAGTTCCTTTTGTGGTTTTTCTGTCTCGTGTCTGCATCCTGTTTGTGGTACGACAGAGGCTTAATAGCAAATGTGATGTGATTGAAAGCACACTTTATTACTGACTGGCAGCACTGGGATCAAGGTTCACATTGTGCCACAGAGTCAGGAGGAGGTAATTTTTCAGTCTGGCAAAAAAATGTAATATCTCTCTTCTGTGTGACTTTTGTTCCAAAACAAGCAACTGATTCTCAAAGAACTACAAGTGCGAAACCTCAAGAGCATCTGTGATCATTTTAAAAGGGGTCCGGTCTCCAGAGTCCTTCTGATCTCCGGGATATTTCCGGATCTGTAAGGATTTCATCCGGATCCACTTGTGACTTGGTTTCTGTTGTTTGCATCAGGTCTGCGTGGAATGTCTGGCCATCTGTATCTCCAGATGTGTATTGATGCTGGAACGAGACCAGCATACTGTGACTGTGACACACATGTGCACTTGGTCCTTGGAAGTGAGGGATGTTAATACCGTCACACAGCTGATGAATCCAGACTGACAAATGGAGAGTTCGCACACACAGGCAGCTGGTTTCCGTGAAGATCAGTCGCATATCGAGAGCCCTGTAGTGACTTCATCCTTTGCCTTACAGTTAGAACTAGAATGCATTGGTAGGCGGATACCCCTTTGTGTGACTCACATAAATAAGGGGTGTATGAGAACACTCACAATTAAGTTTTGTCTTCCAGATGGAGGAGGCAGTTATGACATAGTTAACAACGCTGTGATCTCAACGCCTGGCCCACAAAACTACAGATCCCAAAATGTGTCCTTGCGACAAAGCTGGGAGATGAACTACCAAGAGGCAGCCATCTACCTGCAGGTATTTACAACCAGAGCATTGCTGCATTTATTAGTGTATGCACTCATTCACATGATCACATTATAGTTTTATTATACCTTCTACACTGTATTACTTGTAGATGGTTAAACCTTGTCCTCTCCCTGTGAGCTATATTTACATCCTGAAAAGCTGCAGGATGTTATAAATCTATAAACATGAAAAACTGTGCAAAATAAAATACAAAGGCAGTGTTGATGTACATTAAATGAACTTTTTGCCAAAAATGGGATTTTTGTCTTGTTGCTGATACAAAAACATAACCTCATAAGGTTTTGTAACTGTATTGTAATTGAAAACTATTAAAAAAAAAAAAGAATTAAAGCTGTTTAAAAAATTAGAAACGTTCATATCCATACATACATTCATCACTTTTGCCAACTTGTATGCACAAATGTGTAACTTTTAAATTTTCTGTGTAGGAAGGAGAGAACAATGATAAGTTCTTCACTCACCCTCGAAACCCAAAGGCGCTCGCAGCGTACCTGTTTGCGCACAACCACCTGTTCTACATGATGGAGCTGCTGACAGGCCTGCTGCTGCTGATGCTCTCACTGTGCGAGGCTCCTGCTGTACCCTCACTGCGCCTGGATGTCTATGTGAGTGAATCTCTACTCGCTAACATACTAATATGAACTAAAAACACAACTTTACCTTACAGTCCCAGGCCACTTTATAATTTACATCTTGATAACACTGGGTTGGACCCCTTTTCCTCTTCAGAACTGTACTAATTCTGCAGATTCATCAAGGTGCAGGAAACATTGCTCATAGACAGGGGTGCACATAAGTGGTCCGCAGGTGCGCATTCGCTGTCAAAATAAAAGACGCGCACCAGATAAGAAGTTGCAACGTGCATTTGCGTACATATAAAAGGCACTGTTTTTGTCCGCTAGAGTGGGATTTTCACGGCATATTCTGCACCACATCTCTGTGCGTTCATCATTTGTTTGAAGCCAGCTCACCTCCTGCAACCACTTTTCCGAGAATACGCGCTTCTTTTGCGGTTCGGACTCCTTCTGACATTTCTTTGGAGGTGGAGGAACACCAAAGTAATTGCTTAAAGGAGCTTGCTTCTTCGACATCTTTAAGAGTTCTAGACAAATGTTTGTCCTCCTCCAGAAAATCTTATGTACACAAACACGTGTTGCAACTTCTTATCTGGTGCGCGTCTTTTATTTTGACAGCGAATGCGCACCTGCAGACCACTTATGTGCACCCCTGCTCATAGACATGATAGAATCACATGGTTGCTGCAGATTTGTTGGCTGCACATCCGTGATGAGAATCTCCAGTTCATCCCAAAGGGACTCTGATTGAAATCTGGTGACTATGGAGGCCATTTGAGGACAGTGAACTCTCTGTCTCAGTTTGAGATTAGTTTTGTGACATGGTGTGTTGTCCTGCTAGAAGCAGCCATCAGAAGATGGTCACACTGTGGTCATAAAGCGATCCACATGATTAGCAACACTACTCAGGTAGGCTGTGGTGTTTAAAGGATGCTCAGTTGGTACTAAGGGGCCCAAAGTGTGCCTAGAAAATATCTCTCATTACACCACTAGCATCATGAATCATAACCCCAAAACGAGGGATCCATGCTTTCATGTTGTGTACACCAGTTCTACCAGCAGGTTCCCTTGACATGCCTAAACACCATGTGATATGTCATGTGATTGGCTCATTAAAGACTTGTGTTGATGTGCAGTTTAATAGGTGTACCTAACAAAATGACTAATGAGTGGCTAGTTTCCTTTATAACTTGTGTATTTGATGTCATTCAGGTCCATGCCACGCTGGAGCTGCTGGCTTTGGTTATGGTGGCATTTGAGCTATGCATGAAACTCCGCTGGTTAGGCTTCCACACCTTCATACGGCACAAGAGGACAATGGTTAAGGTAACTGTTACATGTTAATAATTTCATAATTGCAGGACACTGTAAAAATTATTGTGTGTGTGCGTGTGTGTGTGTGTGTGTGTGGCAGTCGGGTTGCTGTCACATTGTGTGGATCTCAGTTACGGTCAGAGGTCACGTTTTCTAAAAAATCTTGTGAATTTGATAACTCAAGAAGAAAGTCAACTAGGTTTTTCAAATTCATACCATAGTTGTATCTACTAACAATCTCAGATGACTTTAAATGAGGGAATGTACAAAAAATGGGAAAACAGAGGGACAAATATGTTTGCTTCTGGGGAAAAGACACACACACACACACACAAACTGAGCACAACAAAAAGCGAGGACCCAAGAGGGAAAAACATTTGCAGCACTTAATTTTTTTCTATCAGTTACCATCACGTATAAAACATCGGGACATGACCACACGCTAATTAACATGTAACACACCACACACACACAAGCATAAATGTGAGCAATGACGTCGACCACTTACGTAGGTGATACAAAGATTCCCAGCAGACGTCTAAATTAGGGATTAGACTGAAGAAAGGCGATTAAACTTTGCTATCTGCAGATCTGATGTTATAGTTGGGGATTCAGCTTTCATTATCCTACACTGTACATGTTGTCTTCTCTCTTTGCACAGACATGTGTGTTACTGGTACAGTTTGTGGAGGCCATAGTGGTTCTGATCCGACAAACTTCTCACATGCGAGTGACCAGAGCGCTCAGACCAATATTCCTGGTGGACTGTAGATATTGTGGTGCTGTGCGCAGGTAAATAATGACCTACACACTCACACACACACACACAGATTCAGTCTGGCCCAAGTCATTGCCACAAAGTAGACATTACATTTTTGATTGAGCACAAATTTGACTTGCATAATGGAAAATACTAGCGGGAACAGAGAGACTAGTCATCCCCGCCTGGGCTCCAAGCAAAAGTCTTGTCATATGAAAGAAAACGGTGACTCAACTCTGTAGGTTTGTAAAGCCAGACAAAATTAAACAAACTCAGTGAGATTTCAGCTCCATCTATCTTGCTAACAAATGTTTCTGAGAAGTTCTTTTGTTTTCTATTGTGGCCACCCACAAGGCAGTTGTCACTGACGAGGTTTCTTTCATCCAATCAGAAACTTGCGTCAGATCTTCCAGTCTCTCCCGCCTTTTATTGACATCCTCCTGCTGCTGCTTTTCTTCATGGTTATATTTGCTATTCTTGGTAAGAGTGCATAAAGAAACACTTTGATTATTTTCTGTCCTCTATTTGTTAAACTTGTTTAATCAAGCAGAGGAAACGCCTTATGAAGAAAGCTGTTTTTGTTAATGTTTGTATTTGATTAGCTCTTTGTGTCCTCCAGGCTTCTGTCTCTTCTCCACGAACACCTCTGATCCGGTATGTTGAGTCTTCCATCTGACTTACAAGAGTTTGTTTGAGTTATGTCATTTCGGGGATTTGGGTGGTTCTTCTCTTTGTGCCAGTTTTGTGTCTGGTCATATTTCCTGTCTTGAACCCTATCCTCTCACCACAGTACTTCAACACTCTGGAGAACAGCCTTGTCAGCCTGTTTGTGCTGCTGACCACAGCAAAGTAAGCACGGCAATACACGTACTACTGCCGCTTGGTTATCTTTACACATGCGGCATGTAAGCAGTACTCACCACGTTTAGAGCTTCTCATAAATCCTTTTACCACTTTTGCTTAATCTGCTTCCACATTTTTTTAATTTTTTGCATCTTATGACTCGGTCTGCATCTGATGACATCTCTCTTTCACTTTTGTAGTTTCCCTGATGTGATGATGCCAGCATACTCCAAGAACCGCTGGTCCTGTGTTTTCTTCATTGTATACCTCTCTATCGAGCTCTACTTTATCATGAACCTGGTAGAAGAAGCTTGTTTTTTTCACAATTTCTGAGATGTCTTTGAGTCCTATTGAAAATACACATGGCTTGAAGTTTTCCCAGTTACTCATCATCGCTGTCTGTGCCCCCCTCTCCAGCTCCTGGCGGTCGTGTTTGATACATTTAATGATGTTGAGAAAATGAAGTTTAAATCTCTCTTGCTTCACAAACGCTCTGCTATCGACCACGCCTTTCAGCTGTTAGTTAGCCGTCAGGTATGCCTGTTTTTTTGGGGGGGGGGTTTTATTATTATTTGTAACATGTCTTTCCTTTTTCTTTAACAGTGTCAGGTGTTTTCTTAAGCTTTTCTTACGTTTCTCTGTGATACACAGAGACCGATGGGTGTGTCTCTGAAGCAGTTCGATGGTCTGATGCGTTTTTACAGACCACGCATGTCTGCAAGAGACCGCTTCCTCACCTACAAAGCTCTTAACACATCAGGGGCTCCCATGCTCAGGTAACTGTCTCCCTTCCACTTCTCAGAATGAAAATCCTTTTACATTGATTTGCTTTGTCACTAATTTAATGGTGGTGTGTTCTGTTGCAGCCTGCAGGACTTTTATAAGTTCTATGAGGTCACTGGCCTTAAATGGAAGGTAATTAGCCTGACATTTCTGCTGTGTAGCTGCTCTATTTTTGTGCTCCTCTGGTTGATTCAAATATACATTTACTGTCAATCTGTGTGTTGTTTAGGCACGCCGCAGTGGAGAACACTGGTTTGATGATCTTCCACACACAGCCTTCCTCATTTTCAAAGGAAAGTTCTCTTTCTCTCTTTTCTTCTGTTGTCAGGCAAAATAAGATTGGCTCTTGATCCCTTATTGTGGATACTTTCCTCTCTACTTTATTAGGTATCCATTTGCTTGTGAAGTCAAAGGCCTTTCAGTATGCTATGTGTAAGTGTAATCATTGACCTTCTCCCAGCTGCTATCAGTGATACTGATCAAAGTCTCTTATCAAAGTTTTTTTGTGACTGTAGATGTGGTGGTGGCCATCAACGGTGTTTGGATCCTTGTGGAGACGTACCAGCTGAATAGTAAGATCTTTAACCGTAATCTGCAGTACTGTGCAAAAGTCACGAACCCCTCATATCTTGATATTTTGCCTTTAAGGAGCCAGACTTTCTTGTCATTTTAAATTGGTTTTGAGCAATAGTTCTCCAGGCTTTCTGGAGGTCTTTAAAAGTTTTTCTTTCGACATTGGCTGCTTTTTTACTTAGGCCAGTCCTCATCCCTGACCGTTTTCAGTGGAATGTTTTTGTTATTTGCTAAACCGCTTAACTCTGACCTATGACTCATTCAATGATAAAAAAGGCCCCTAACTCAAGGGATGAACCAGTGTTGTGTCTACACATAAAAGACAACTAAGCAAAAAAATAATAATTATTAATATTCTATCTTTAGGCATATTATTACTAGCAACCTGATGTAGAAAGGGATAACTTGTTTCCATTTCTATAGTTGAATCTATGAAAAACAGCACAAATGAACAACATCTGAAAGTCATGTCCTTAAGAAATGGAAAGAAATTCAGCAAAGACCTGATGCAGGACCCCGAGAGATGCATCTGGCCGTTCAGTCGATCCATCTACTGTTCACTGAAGCCTCATCAGAAAAGGTCTCAGTGGAAGGGTGGCTGTCAAGAAGCCATTCTTGAGGAAGGGAAACGGGAAGAAAACGCTGAGGTTTGCCAAATTACACAAGAACTGGACTGAATCAGTGGAAAATGTGTCTGATAGATTGAAGAACACAAATTTGACATTTTTACAACAGTACAACAGTGAGTGTCTACAGCCATTTGTAAAACATGTTGGAGACTCTCTCATTGTTTGGGGCTCCATTTCAGCCAGTGGTGTTGGGGCTGTTGACAGGATTGTGAATGCAGAAAAGTACTGTCAGATTTGGATTCACCATGCAGTATATTCTGCAAAACGTCTAACTGACAACAGCTTAATTATTTAGCATGACAATGAACTCAAACACATTGGCAATGTGTTTAATCTGCCTAGGTAGATTAGCTTCCCCAGAACCTGGACCTCAACATTATTGAAGCAGTGTGGGATCATCTAGATGGAGAACAGAACTAAAAGGGAGCCAACATCCAAAGAAGAGCTTTGAATGTCCTTGAAGTAGTCTTCAGTATTCCTGAAGACCTATGCCTATGAGAGTTCAGGCTGTGCTGAAGAATAAAGGTGGTCGTACCAAATATTGAATTTCAAGCTCTTTATAATTGCACGAACTCGGTTTTTGCCTTATACACGTATGTTTGCATGTGTTCCAGTGAATAACTGCACTCAATTTCCTGGCAATATATTAAAAAATGCCCCAAGACTTTTGCACAGTACTTGCACAGTACTAAGGCATGTGTTCCAATACTCCAGGTGTTTCACCTTCCTCCCCTCTTGCAGGTGGATTTTCCTGGTCCAAATTGGTTCCCTGGAGTTACATTGTTTTTCTGACCAGTAAGTAGGCTGCATGGCACCCTCCTCACCCAAACCCTGCACCCCATATAGACAGCCCAGATAGTATTAAAATGTCAAAAGGTGTCAAGGATTGATTACAGTCGTTTACTCTAACTCTGTGTCTGTCCTCCCACTTTCAGTTTATGGTGTAGAAGTGTTATTGAAAATATCAGGTTTGGGGCCAGTTGCCTATTTCAGCTCTGGGTGGAATCTGTGAGTAACACTGATTTTATTTTTAATGAATTGAAAACACAAATCTGTGCTGCATCCAAAACCTCAGACTCAAACTGTGCACTCTGTTAAACACAAACAATGTCTAAATCAACAGACTCCATTTGAGTGTGGAAATTTTAGGAATCTTTAATAATTAAATGTGACATGTTGTTTTTCACTAGGCCTACTTCTATTTAAAAGAAAATCACAGAAATGCCTCTGAGCTGATATGAAACCCTGTTTCTCTGCTTTTGCTGGTTATCCTTACTATGCTCTTCCGTCCAGGTTTGACTTCTCTGTGACGGTGTTTGCCTTCTTGGGCCTCATCGCTCTCGCCTTCGATAAGGAGCCGTTCTACTTTATCGTAATTCTCAGACCGCTTCAGCTGCTAAGGTATGATTTTCAATCTCTTTTAACGTGACAGCATATATGCACATAATGGCAATAGTCATTTATTTTACATTCAAATTTCTGTGTGTTGCCTTTTGCAGGTTATTTAAGATAAAGCAGAGGTATCGTAATGTTTTAGACACCATGTTTGAGCTCTTCCCCAGGATGGCCAGTCTGGGGTTGACATTAATCATCTTCTACTATTCCTTTGCTATTGTGGGAATGGAGTTCTTTGCAGATGTGGTTTACCCCAACTGCTGCAAGTGAGTCGTGGTGTCATGAGACACAAATGGAAAAAGTGGGTCTCTCCATTGGCGATTCATTACTTCATTAATTTATTCTTCCTTTTTTCTCTCCCTCTCAGTACGAGCACAGTGGCCGATTCCTACAGACTGATCAACAACACACAAGGCAACAAAACAGTGCTGGAAGAGGGCTACTATTATCTCAATAACTTCAACAACATCCTCAGTAGCTTTGGTAATAATCCCTTTTTCCTTTTTGTCAAAATTCTGTATTTGTATACATACATCTGTTGTGTGTTCATGTGCTTTATTATTCTGGCTGCACCAGTTTTCTAGAATTTTAAAAACATTTACTCATTTTTTGTTTATCTCCAGTGACTCTGTTTGAACTGACCGTGGTCAACAACTGGTACATCACTATGGTGAGATTGAGTTTATCTGTGGTTCAAAATCTGTCGCCACTCGGCAGCCTGAGGACAGATCGTTGGGCGTCTGACTCCTTTTTGCTCTTTCACAGGAAGGAGTGACGTCTATGACGAGCCACTGGAGCCGTCTGTACTTCATGACTTTTTATATAGTTACAATGGTGAGTAGGAATGCGAACAGAGGAACAAAACAAAACTCAGAGGTTTTGCATATCTGAGACAAATTGAAGCCTTTTTTTCTTTTTCAATGTTTCTATCCTGTCCTGAGGAGCCTGTGTAGTCTTACTTTAATGTTGTCCTCTGCATTCGTTCTCTGCATAATCTACTGAAGAATCAGTGTGTGGGAATGTAACCATACCGCATGTATACAATGTTTTGTCTGTGCACTGTGCAGGTGGTGATGACTATCATCGTGGCGTTCATTTTAGATGCATTTGTGTTCCGCATGAACTACAGTCGCAAGAACCGGGAACCGCTAGAAAATCCAGAGGGTGGGTTTGAGTGTGTGTGAGATTGTATGCAGGTTAAGGGTTGTCATCCAGGATCTAAATTAAATGTGTTTGTACATGCTGTAGATGAGAATGGGATCGTGTTTGAAGTAGAGGTAAGTCGTGATGACGTTCTCGCCGCTCTCGAGCTGTACAAACAGATGTGCCCAGGATCGTCTTCCCTCAGCTCTCTGCAGGGAGTCTTACAGACTATGGACAAAAGTGGGGTAAGAACACACGCAAACAGTAAGAAGTCGTCTTCTTCTGCTCTTTAAGTCCCTCTAATTTTCACTCCTGATTTGTTGTGCGCAGCACTCGTCTTTAGTGTACCTAGGTCGCAGGTCTAGGACGAAGAGCGACCTCAGCATGAAAATGTACGAGGAGGAGATACAGGTAAGAAACTAAAGATGTAATCCTGAATACCATGTCAGGACTTGGACTATTATGATGTGTTGGTCTTTTCTGTGTTGTTTCTTAAGGAGTGGTATGCAGAATATTCGAGGGAAGCCCTGCCTGAACCAGACCAAAGCCTGGAGCGGGATCCAGACAGTCCCATGCCTGACTTGTCTCCCTTCCCAGAGCCTCAGCTCAACTCACAGACTGGACCTCACAGCATCAATTAATGCAAAGTTTGCTAGGGAAACATGCACATCGTCATTCCAACGTTTTCCTTTAAAGGCAAAAGCTGCAGTAATCAGGAAGCCTGGACTCCCACATTATGTGTGCATATACTGCTGTTGGCCTTTTGTGCCCTATTGTAAATCATGACGCATCTAAACCTGATGCCTTAGTTTAACGGCTCCTCTGATCAGTATTAACACACCCACTAAGTTTTCCAAAGACCAAAATATATAAACACTTAACACTCCTTTTAGCTCAACTGAACAAATTATGAAATTTTCCCTCAACTAATGTCTCAGCAGACTTAGAATATTTTACTTTTATATAACTTCTTATTCTGTAATGTATTTGAGTTTATTTGAATAAACTGTTAGAACTTGTCAAACTGTGACGTTCATTGATGTTGCTGGATTATAACACTGCTGGCTGTAAAAATTACCCATTTACTCAAAATCTATTGAGAGAAGTTAGAGGAAAAAAATTAAAGCACATACACTCCAAAAAAATTAAACCAAAATCATTTAATTACCCCAAAGCAGCATGCACAAGTCATTAACATTTAGATCAATAATTAATGGAGACAATTCAGTGTTTCAAATTACAAAAGGCACAGTGTGAGTCGTTTCAGTCCTCCCTGAGCAGACTTTGCTCGCTTGATTTCATTATCCAACCGCAGGAACTCTGTGGGTAGTAGTCAAGTGGAACAAAGGTTACAGCTGATTCTTGTAAAAAAAATAGTGCATAAATAGTTGTAGTTGTCATTTTTCAGACCGGCCGCAGCATCAGGTCTACGTAACACGAATCTTGCCAAACTCCGTAAGAAGTGCAATGATAAGGAAGATGACATAGAAGATGAGGAGAAAGATGCCATAGGCCCGACCCAAGTGGAAGCGGCACAGTGGAACGATGACAAAGGACAGGACCAAAGACAAACCCAGAGATCCTGCAAGAATCCATGTCAGCAAACCTTCTGGTTCAACCTGAGAAGGAACAAGAACAAAGGCTTATTGTCTTCATAGTGTCTGAAACAGGCTTGTGTAGCTTGGGTTAGATTACACTGCATCTTAGAGGAGATTACCTGCACGTCGGCATGCGTTTGGAACATTTGCACCAGACATCCTAAACCCACTCCAAACAGCATGTCTGAAGGAAGTAAGAGTCAAGGATACTAAAAGCCTCTTTTATACATGCATGATAGGTTTTGTTTTACAGAGTCACAAAAACAAGGATACTGAAAATGATGCCTCCAAAGCAGGCAGATATAGCCATCCGTGGGTAACCCTGCCGAGCGATGGTGATGTCAGAAAAGCAGTCTGAAAATAAGAGACAAATATTTTTTTTAAACAACTAAAGTTACATACCATATGTTTTTGGAGAAAAATACTGAATCAGGTTTTTAAGCATTACCTCCAATGCTGTTTCCCCAGGCCAACAGAGTCAATCCCAGCACAGTGTTGCTCAGACGCAGCACAACCCCGAGCATGTGCAGAAGACTGACCACTTCAGAGGCCGCCGCACTGATCAACACTGCACTCACCACAAACCCCAAAAGAGCAAAGAACTGGGGGGGGGGGGGGGGGGGGGGTAAGGACAAGAAATTTACAAACAAGTATCATCATAGCATAAATGTAAAAACTTTAAAAAAAAGAAAAGTAAGACCTGTGATGTAGCTTTAGTCTTGAATCAATATGAGAAATGCAAATATTTTAAGCCACCTTAGAAGCTTGATGGCAGTGTTGCTAAAACTAAAACAGCAATTACCGGATATCCATCAGCCTCAGCTGTACTTAATTTGTGTTTTGTGTTAATTAGCAAATGTCAACTAAACCAGTGTAGTCAACATGCTAAACCATTATACCTGCAGTCAAACTCATAGCATCACTGTGCATCAGAAGAGCTAGACACATAAGGGACACAGCACTCAGAGAATAATGAATAAACAGCAATAGGAGAGTTAAATAATGCCAAACATGGCAGGTGACTTGCCTCTGCCCCAGTAAAGCACATCAGTAATCAACAAGGAAACATAAGCTGTAGATAAATATGCAAAAACAACTGGCTCATGAGGTCCATGAGTTTGTATTGTGTGGTAGCAGCTATATTTACTAGGTGTAATAAAGATGCATGTGAGTGTACTGTATTGTGTTGTTCTTGGGGGTTTTTTTTGCAGTGCATGAAGCAACAACAGATACAGAAAACACAGAAGAGTAACTGAAGCCTGAATGTGGAGTAATTTTGCACATGTGCAGTAAAAGAATAGAGATAAATGCTTTTTACATTTATTTGGCCAGTGAATTCAAAGTTTTGTTTTTAGCCATTTTTAAAAGACTTGACAGTTAAAGTTAAATTAATACAAGCACCTTTTTCTATACCAAAGCACTTTTTTACCCAACAGTCACACACTTGCACTCTGATGATTGCATCAGGGGAAAATAAGGATACTTCGACATCAGTCTTTTGATTAGCAGACCACCCGCTCTACTTCCTGAGCCACAAATGGCCTTGACGTTAACAGCACCCAGTATTCCCCAACAGACTCCTCTTTTAAGTACTAATCAGACAGGATACTGCCCAGCTTTGAAAATCAAACAGTGCTCAGTTATGGCTGCAAGCCATTCTCAGATGTGGAGTTCAAGGGGGGGCAACAGTGCCAACTACTACACCACTGTCCCACTTGGCTACAGTATTACAAAAAGGAGTAATCATCATCATCATCATCATCACCACCATCATCGTACTTATTCTCCACACACTTACTGAGTGATATCTGGGAGGACAGTCATTGCTGGTTGAGCAGAAGACAATAGCAGAAACGAAAAGTCCCAGCAGGAGAAACAGCAGCCAGAGGGGAAACTGCCCTTGGATCATATAATTTCCATCTGATAGATTAAAAAGAAAATAATTTAATCATATGCTTATTTTGATTAAGACTAGGACTTCAAGTTGCTTCTGTTAAGCACTTACACGCTCCAGACTGGAAGACGAGCACACACACCAGAGGAGCAGTGATCAGGTGGAGGCAGTTTAGGGGGCGTCTCCAGTTTCTGTCTTCTTTGTCAGGGTCGACCACAGGGATACAGAGCAGCAGCAGCACTTCCAGAGGTGTCTGATGGGTGCAGACCAAGAACCACAGAATAATTTATATTAATTTACATTGTAAGACAAGTTTTGACTGGATTTCACTTAAGTCTGTGAACCAGTACCTTGAGTACTTTAAGGACTTTCCACTTCCATGATTTCCTCCTCCACTTACGGTTGTCGACTGGATTCAAAGAGCTCAGCAGGATCTGACTTGTTGACTCAGAGTAGGGCAGAAGTGGTCGATACTCTGACTCTGCAACACAAAGGTGTAAATTATGATCTGATCACTCAGGAATGTGCTGCAGTAAATTTACTTTTGGTTTTTTGTTTGTTTTTTTTGTTTGTTTTTTTAAAAGGAGGCTACTGCATTCCTACCATACTCCTGATGAAGACTCCTGCCTGTCAGACAGGGAACGTCATCATCTGATGAGTCAGACGAATGAAAGTCTGCTGCAAAGAAAAAAAAAAAAAAAAAAACAACATCACTGGGAACTGTGTGGTTTTTATTTGTCTGTGTGTGTAAGAGCGTGTGTGTTTATATATCTAACCTGGAACATGTGTAACATTCTGGACACTCGTGTTGTCAGAATACTTTTGCCGGTTGTAAATGAACGCACTGATGATAACAATCACGACGTACAGGACGTAGAGGCCAAGGTACCCTAGTTAAAAAAAAATTAAATAAAATAAAAATTTTAATAGTAAAGACATGTAGGGATGATGACCACACACCCACACCCCATTTTAATTAACCTCTTTTTTTTGGCCCTGTGGGTTTCACACCTAAGCTGTAAAAACCAGACCAACGACATAGCAGCTGATCTGGCTCACGATCAATCACATTTCACAGGATATTGCAATTTGTGGAGAGCAGAAAGAAGGTGTAAAGTTTACTTGTCATTAGTGGTAAAAACTAATGAGAACTAAAGGCTCACACACAGTCGTATTCAGGACAAATTAATCAAATTTGCCACCATATGAACATTTAAATTCAGGAGTATTATGACTACATGGTTAAAACTAACCACGGCCATTTAAAAAAGAAAAAGAAAAAAAAAGACGCATGAATACATGTAAATGCAGCAGCTTATCAAAGCATTCACCATGTTACTGATCACTCCCTCCCATGATGGTTACAAGTGATATTTAAAGCCATCACATCATCTGGTATTTCATAAAGTTCTTGCTTTGTCATTATGTGCATTGAGAATCTTATTTTAAGGACTTAGCTAAATGGCTTGAATGTTCTTTGGTACATCAGAAAAAAAACTAAGTAATGTGCATGCAGTTTATGCTGTGAAAATGGAAGCGTGACAGTAAAATGATAAATTGGACCATAGCCTCGAGCACAGACTTATTAGACGATCACTATGTGCAAGTTTCTCTACAATTTAACCAATACTCTAAGAGAAGGAATGATTCTTGTGAAGTGTAAATAGATGGAAGGACAGTCGGAGGCTTTGCCATGGCATGAGCTGAAAAGTTATCGCAGAAAAATTTACTCAAAGAAGAAAACAAAGTTAATACTTCAGTTTACTGCCTATAAATCACCAGAAGCATAAGTAATTGAATGTTTTAATATTAATATAGAGAAAACATCATCACTTCATGTCCAGAGTGACTTCAAATGTCATATTTTGTGTTACCGCAGTGTGAGGCGATTCTTTGAAAGTATGGCTGGGACTCTTTAAGCTCTACTCTGAGACAACCTTAAACTGTCTTGAAGTGAGCACTGCAGTAAAAGAGAAGTTAGCCTCCACTGCAGCAGCAAGTTCATTCCTGGACCTTTGCCCAAACCTAACATAACTTCCTTGTAACCTGGCACCATATTATACCACTAGCTTCTTACGGTCAAAGCAATGTGTCAGATGACTAATGATCACATGTTTAATTATCCTAAGATGTGTGTGTGGTTCTCGTAAGAAACAAAAATCTTTTTTGGTCTTTCAAACAGCCCACTGACTGACACTCAGACAAAAGTCAGAAGCAGAATAACAAAAGTGAAAATGAATGAGCTGTTGAGTCTAGTCAGGATTCACTGATGGCGAATTAGAACAAATGTAAATATATTTAAAATTACACTATTTATTCAAAATTCAATAAAAAGCTTTCTAAAACCGGTCCAACAAAGAAAAATCGAGAGGTCAAATAGGATACATAAATAATGCTAGACCATGTGTGCGTGTGTCGCTGTATACCCAGTGTTTCTCCCAGCGTCGTAGTTCCTCTGTACAATATGAGGAAAGTCCAAAACACTGCAACCATGTAGAAGATGACATCACGCAGAAACGGACGAGAAGCTACAGCAAAAGGCTTGACCAGCGCCACGCTGCCAGCAACTACTGTAGTAACAAATATCCCGGCTCCTGGAAAGGCAAACAGGCTGTCACATCTCAAGGCGTTTTTAAATTTATTTACATATCGGTGTGAGCGTGTGTGAGTCTGTGCCTACCAAATAAGGCTCCGACAGCCAACCCCGCTGTGTGCGGGTGGGAAAATGCTGCAATGGCACTGAAGATGTCAGGAGCTCCATTACCAAGAGCCAGAAATGTCACACCCTGATCACAGGCAGCAGTCAAGGAAAATATTCTTCTCAGAAACTATAATATAAACAGTAGTGTGCAAAAGTTTTGAGCCTCCCCTTATTTCTTTATTTTTTGGCTTCCAAGGAGCCAGACTTTCTCGTAATCTGGTTTTGAGCAATAGCTCTCCAGACTTTTTGAAGGCATTTCAAAGTATTTCTTTGAACATTTGCTGCTTTTACACTCATTTTCAGTCCAGTTCTTGTACTGATACTTTTCAGTGGAATGGGTGTTTTTTGTGATATTGATAGAAAGAAAAAAAATAATAATAATTGGTTTTCCACTGTGTGGAAAAATATTCATGGCGTCAAAATTATTAGAGCAGTGTGGGATCATCCTGACAGAGAACCAAATGAAAGGCAGCCAACATCCAAAGAGGAGCTTTGAATGTCTTTGAAGAAGCCCGAGGAACTATTTCTGACGATTACTTCAAGAAACTACACACAAAAAAAACGTGGTCATACCAAATATAGACTTTCAAATGTATTAGAATTGCACAAACTCAGTTATTTCTCATCTTCTATCCTGTATTTCCACACATTTCAATAAATAGCTGCACACTTCCCACTTTCCTAATAAAATACAAAGAAACACAAAGGTAGATCAATAATTTTACACAGTACTGTATATTCTAATATTTAACAGTCTAAGAGGTCAAACAGAAACTCCAGACTGCAGCCCATGGGTAGTGTTCAGGCGATGGAGAGAAAGGATACAGCCACATTGTGGGTGAGGCGCAGACTGGAGGAGATGGCAGACAGGTTGGGACAGAAGCTGGAAAGAGGGGGGAAAAAAATAAATACAATCCAATAATCTTGTTGAGAAAACAAAATAATTTAAATACCTCAATTTACAAAAAAAAGCTATTTCTCAATAGATACTTTTCATTGAACACACAACAGCTTCTTTGCAGTAGTGTGTAAAGTGAAGTGGGTAGGTTTAAAAAAAAATATAAACAAAAAACAGAAGCAACAGTGCTTCCTTTGAGGAAATCTCACAATCTTGCAACAAAAGTGAAAAAGTAGTGAAAACTCTCCACTCATGTGACTTTTATTTGCATGACCATTTTGCTGAAACCATGGATGTGTGTGTGTGTGTGTGTGTGTGTGTGTGTGTGTGTGTGTTGAATAACACCAGCGACACTTACAACTTAGAGGCAGCAAGTCCCAGAATAATAAACAAAAAGAAGAGCCATATAATCTGTGGAGAAGCAGAAAAAAAAGACACCAGTTGTTGGTTTGTGAGGTAAAAACTTTTTTTTTTTTAAACAATAAAGTATGAATGCCTTTACATTTGTGACACTGACTACATTGGTCATATTGTTCCTGAGCACAGATTTCTCTTTTAGGTTTCATTTGCAGATTCTCACTTACACTGTTTTTAACCAAACACTTCAGTTAATCCCATTTAAGACTTTGGGTATCTTGCAAACAGGGGAACTGGAAAATATCCACCATTATGAAAACACATTTAGCTAAAACAAAAAGGGGATAGTTCTCCTAGTTCTGTTGAAGCAAAGTTTACTTCCTCATGTGAGTTTTATGTTGATTCACAAACAGTAACCAAGCCCAAAAACAGAAGCACCTAACGCCTCTCACCCACATTAAAAAAAAAAAAAAGAAAAAAGAAAAACCCCGGTTTAGCTCACAAGGTAAAAAGGTGACCAATATGCTATAAGGATAATGCCACCTGGTCTTTCTCCCAGCTTTTTCCCCAATTGTTATAGAAATAATATAGAAATAACTCAGAGTCTTACACAGAGAAAGATGGTGAGTGGTGTGAGGTTGGGAGGCAGCAGACAGAAGGCCACTTCAAGGTAATTGATGAAGCCATCTTCCATTGAACAGTCTGGTGTTTTCTTCACGAATGCACAGCGGTCTGCAACGCTGTAGTTCATCACCAAGTCGCACTGCACACACACACGCACACACAGTTATCTAAATGGCTCAACATTTTCATGCAATCATTTGTGGCTTAAACAGTAGAACAACAACATGTGCATCTCTTTCGTAATGACTGATGAAGGTGAGTGTAACATAAATTTATTTTTGTGTTTAGGCTTTATATATTTGAATATGCATGAAAACACTACAAATCCATCTGAATATAAGTGTAGGTGATAGCTGAAACATAGGCGCTACATTTTGATATAACAACATCATCATCTAACAGCACTGAGATGCATGCAATCATGATATAAGGTGATAAATAACAAATCACCAGAAAGCTCTTTAATTTTGGATCACTGCTTACAATGGGCCTGCATACCAAGAGACCACATTAACTAATTTATCTTATCACACACACACACACACACACACACACACACACACACACACACACACACACACACACACCTCTAACAGAGGTGTAACTTTGATGCAATCCAATTCTACTCATCACCTTTACAGAGATAAATTGTGATAAACTGATATTGTCCAGATGATTATTTGCACATTTCGTTAAAATTCAGTCTAGTACAACGCCAACCACTACCACCTTAGCAATAAACAGACACCTGAATTCACCTTTACTGGAAAGCAAACGTAAAAACAAGACTTGCCATACAAGTTTCCTTAAGGCAACATATATGGCATACCTTTTCAGCGTAACTGCTTGTGACGAGTGAAACTGCTAAACTGTAACAAATAAAATGACGAAGGGGGTCAAGAACTGAGTGAAATAATATAGTTTTTAAAAAGCACACAGAGGATGAGGCTCACTCAATTCAGATCCCGACTTAACCATTTCAGCTTGTGACAGCTTATGGCCCTGGGTATTTCGTATTTTCACAAAAACAGTGGACCGATGGGAGTCCTGAGTATGGGATGCTTTACCTGAGCTAAACCTGTCTTGATGAGGAGTGGTAAACTGCAGTGTGTATTGTGTTTGGCATGAAGACTCGATTTACTTGATTTAAATCAGACACCTACATTCCTTAATCAGAATGAGATGTCAGATCAAATTTTGTGTATGTTTTTCATCCACTGCAAAACAAGCAAGACACCCACTCACCCACCCATGCAGAGGTCCTTCTGTATACCACACACATTCAGTGCTCTATTCAGCTTTGCACCGAGGGTCTATAGCTTACTGACGGATGTGAACCAAGCCGATCAAACTTGACTCACGCCCTTAGCTTTCGCTAATCATGTGACAGGTGAAAAAAAAAACCTTGCTGACCTGAACCAGAAAACAAGCAGCTGACGAACACCTGATAATAAAATACAGCACTCACAGATAACACGTTCATTTCCAAGCAAAAACAAAGAAAAACATTTCACTGACCTCATCGTTGTTGTTGTTTTCAGCCATCACCGGTGAGGACCAACGTCCAGCCATTCCAACCCGGACACCAGACTCGTTCCGTAAAAGCTCTGAGCCCGAGGTGAGCTGCCAGCCACACGACAGCACCACGAAAAGTGGCAAGAAAATACCGCAAAACATGATTCACTTTATCCCGGAGCCGGTTCCATTCTGCTGGGAAGCTAACAGGCTGGTTTACTCCTGTAATTCCCGGGCGGTCAGCCTAAAAATTAAGTCGAAGACCTCAAAAACATGTCCCGGTTGCCGTATTTGTTACTGGTCTTAAATAACTTGTTTTCAAGCGTTCACACAGTCTAAGCTCAGATTCATTCCCGTTGAACATTTTGTACACCTTACTCTAGAACTCCTCCCACTGCTTTCCCAATCAGACATGTGCCACGTTCACGGACTCCTCGTAAACCCAGAAGAAGCAAAGGAACGAGTGCTGGAATGCAGACAGCAAAAGGTAAACGGCAAATACGAGGCTGTTAGAATACGTTAATATGTGTATTTAAAAGCTTAGTTTATTAGAGGTATATACGCCAGAGAACCAGCCTGTTCATGTATTGCCTCTATAATGGACATTTGTTTATGGTCTATATCTTTTGACTCATTTGAGCTACCCTACAAAGTCCTGATGTACTAAACAGAGGACATCTCGTGTATTTCATGACGTATCTCATGGATGGCCTCTTTTAGCTCCAAAGAGGCAGGAAATCACAAAAAAAACCCGATCGGTTTTCTACCCAGTCTTATTGTTTCAGGTTGCCTTGCAGTGTTCGAATGTCTGATATAACTTTCTGTTTGCAAAAATCATATTGAACATCTAAATTTGCAAAAAATGTACAGAAAAAAAGTGCAACAATAAGTTTTCTGAGTAAAAAGTATTTATCGCCATTAGAAAAAAAAAACCCATTTCGCACCTACTCCCACCTCGATATATATCAACATATTTTAAAAAAGGGGTGTTGGATATTGTTTAGGTGTTTATTTTATGTTTTTGCTGTGTATCACATGGGAGCAATGTTCATTTTTGAAAATATAAAACACAGTGACTCAGTAAACTCACAGTTAAAGTCACTACAGTTTAATGAATATCAAAAAAATTGCGTTAAAACTGCCAAGTTTTTACTGTTTTAAAGTTTATACATCAATATGTATGTGCAGGTTTTCCAGCAGTACCGTAAGGCAGTGTGTATGAACCTGGTCAGTCAGGGCCTGTTTTGCTTATGACCTATGTGAAGTTAATCTCTGGGCTGCTGATCATTTGCCTTTATTTAAAAAAACTTCATTTAACTGTGGGAATTCACATTTCAATTTACTGTCCAGTATTTACTCTGATACTGAAGACACAACCCATTCTCCATTTTATTTACATGCTTATGCAAGACCGAATTTCATTTTTAATGAAACATGATTTCAGTCATCCACAAAAACACAAACAACAATATAGCAGACAATAAATCTGTTTGTCACGAAGACAGACCGCAGGGCTCAGCAGTGACTCAGTGATTCTTCAGCCTTGTATCGACTGGTCAAAGACTAAAGCAGCATCAAGTGAAGTGTTGGAATCATAGTGACCTCTTCTCTGGTTCCGTGCCACGGGACACAAGTCCTGTTCGCACCACCTGGGAAATAAAAAAAATAGTGATAAAAAAAATAATGATAAATAGTAACAAAATTATAGTGCATTTTTAAAAAATATTTTAGACAACTGCAAATTTACATTTTTCTTTTTTTTACCTGAGAGCTGCATAGGTGTCAGATGGAGAAGCTCCGTTCCAACATGCATGATCAATAAGAAGGGCTCCTGATAACAGAGTTGGGAATGATAACAAGGTGCATAGAGGTAAATGTGTTTATTGTTTGAATGTTTGGCCACGATAACAGTACAGCGGACTGATTACATTACTGACTTAGAGGTTTGTTAGACTGAAAGATGTCAGCTTAAGCTTATGTTTTCAAAATGCTGATTTAGTTAATAACTTAATTACAAACTCAAAAAGCTGAAAAAAAAAGCAGAAAACACTCGAAGAGCAAACATTTTAGTGAATATTTGACTTATGCTTAAAATTATTTATAATTATTTTTATGTTGATCAGCTAACCTGTAAATTAACTCATAGTTGCAGCTCTGGTGTGTGTGTGTGTGTGTGTGTGTGGTATACACCTGTGTAGATGTGAGCCAGGCTGTATGCCAGGTCTCTTGCTGATAGCTCCAGGTAGCTGGGTGCTCTGGTTGCTGCTACCTGAACAAACTCTTCCAGCTCGCAAAGAGCTCCGCCCACTGCTTTCACAGCTGGGGCCAATAAGGAAACGCTGGAGGCGCCCGCCAGCAGAGACTATAAAACGAAGAAAACAAGTGCACTTCACATTTTTGTTCTGCTCAGTCACAGAGAAGATTTTTTCATTGAACTTGCTTTGACCTTGGTATGGCTGAAGTAGGCATGAAGAACCATCCCTGAGCTACGAGCGACACACCGCAGCACATCCAGAGACAAAACATTTGTGGTACCTTCCCATATGCTCAAAACCTGGAAGAGGAAGAGATAAGTTAGTCTTTCACTCTTTTTGTAAATCTCAAGCTATCACACCTCTGGTATCGAACTCACCTGTGCATCACGGAGTATTCCAGGCAAGCCGGTATCCTCGATGTATCCCTGGCCACCAAAGCTTTCCAAACCCTCTGACACCACAGCCACAGCCTGAGACAAACACAACACTGAAACAATCAGACAATCAAAACAGGCAAATAACAGCTAATGCTAGCATTCACACAAACTGTTCACCTGCTTCCCAGTGTACAGTTTGACGACCGGAGTGAGCAACCGGAGAAGGTGAGCATCGTGCTCGGTTGCCACTCCACTTTCTTCTCGGCCCAACAGACGACACACATCCATCACCAGAAGAAAGGCCCCTCGAGACTCTACCTGTAGTGTGAGAAGCATGTGTCCTGAAGCATGACAGAAAACACTGTGTGGAGTTTGTTCACCCCCTGCCAGCTTACCTCCATTCTAGCAAGAGTCTGCATGTGCAGTGGGTGGTCTTTAAGAAGCTTTCCAAAGGCATTGCGCCGAGTGGCATAGTCACGAGCTAACTGGAGCACCCTGTGAAGACACACAGTTACACAAATGTTTAACCAGCTTACTCATGCTGTGCTTTAAGAAATCAGCACAGATTCAAGTGTGGTAGTATGAGCGGTGTCCTGCCTTCTCATAGCAGCTGCTGCAGAGACGCTGTTGTGGATCCTGGTTATGGTCAGCATATTAGCTATGGAGGACACACCTCTCCCCTCCTCTGAGAGCTGTTGTGGAAAACAAGTTGTCAAAGATTTGGACACATTATAGAAAAAAAAAATACAAGGAACTTGGCTTGTCTTGTTTCTCTAACAGTGAAGGTTGGTGGAGTGGACCATAAACTGCCTGAAAATGTCCATACCTTTAAAAAAAAAATGTTGGATGATTTCCCTCACAGTGATTAATTACACTTTTGCCATATAACCATGTGATAGCAAAAGCGTAATTAATGCTCACACTGTGACAAATTTCCGTAAAAATTCTCCCCCAGCAAGGTAATGCAGGATTTGTGGTACCACACTCGTGTCCCCCGTGCTTAAGTGTTCTGTGTATGCACCCTACACAGCTGTGCTTGTGTTGCAGTCCAAAAAGGCCAAGACTATGAGCTTGACACAGATAGCGCTATGAGTGAGTCCAATTCTGAGCTGTTAAACAGTGGGCCTGAACAGGAAAGGGAGCAAACATTATTGAAAAGTCAACCAAAAGAAAACAGCAGTTTGCAGTGGACACCTTTCCTTATTTTTAACACTCAGTTTCACTTCAGCTTTCTTTATGTTGTAACTTTGGTCTTCCCTGCAGCTAGCTGAAGGACCAACAACAGTAAGAACAGGCCAGCTGTTCCACATATTGGTCACACTGCCTCCTGCTGACAGTAAACAACTGCAACATGTAAGTGACTGAACGCAAAGCTCTGTGTAGGACAGACACGCAACCATGCTTGTTCCTTAATGCCCCCCACCACACTGCGTGTAGTCAGAAACCTACACGAGAAGCACAACAAAGAATCCGAGAGACTGACACAACCTCAAAAGTCCCCACACTCCAAACTAAATTGGTATCCACAGGTTGCACAGGAGCAAGCCTGATCCAAAGAGGCTTACATGAATCGAAGAATTTACAGCCAACATCCTGGTGGCTGGAGAGGAGCCAGAGACAAGTCAATGCTACTTTAGAGGCAAAGTAGTAAAAGGAAAAAATTAATCTGTTCTTACCAACAACTAATGCAGATCTCTACTTCTTGTTTTGGTTTGCTGTTTTTTCTGAGCTTGTTTTGCTTTAAGTGATTCCCTCATATTAATTTAGTTGCAGCCATTCACAGCTCATTATCTCATGCTGACTGAATGCTACCTGCCCGAGTGCTGCCGCTGGAGCTGCAAGCAGCTGGCACTCTCATGAGTTGCACATCTCAACAAGTTTCTGAGGATTCGGTGGGTTAAGTCAGAAGTGCTACAAAAGTTGATTTGTGTTTTTACAAAGCACAGTGTGTACTTCTTTGTTATGGAGGAGTGGCAAATAAAATCACTGTGAATTTTTCCACCTAGCACACGAATGCAGGAATGGTTCTGCTTATCATTGCTGCACATAACTTGTTTTTTGTGTGTGTGTGTGTGTGTGTGTGTGTGTGTGTGTGTGTGTGTGTGTGTGTGTAAGCAATTGCTCATATCTGCACAGGTAGGAGACAAAGCCTATAGTTTGTCAATAAATTCATATATCCAATGACCCTGCATGTGTAACTGACCCTGTGCGCTGGCAGGCCGTCCAGCAGCAGCTCAGCAGTCGGCATTTGGCGTGTCCCCAGCTTGTCCTTCAGTCGCTGAACCTCAATACCCCTCAATCGGCCATCCTCATCTCGACTCACCTCCGCATAGAAGAGAGACAAACCTTTGCTACCCTGTGGGACAGAGAACAGCAGTCAATTATATCACTCTGTGAGTCATTGACAATGCTTTGTGACTGATGTCAGCAGTACTGGTATGGTTGCTCCCGTTTTGTCCTGCACTCTGGCCAGCGTAAGAGTCATGTCTGCGTCCGTAGCAGACGTGAACCACTTGAAACCATGGAGCTTGTAGGAACCATCTGTTTGTGGAACAGCCACCGTCTCAGTGCCGCTGGCTGAGGACAATGAAAACAACTCATGAAGCATTACAACAGTTACTCTTGTTCTGCATGACAAAGCGAAAACAAAAAGTATGCAAACAAAGAATCTCCTCCACAGATATCTCATCCTTTGAAAAGCACAATTACAACACTGTTGTACTGCAGCTCTTAATTTACAGATTGAAGCTGGGACTGATAAATGCAGAAAACAGTGTGTCACTACTTACCCACATCAGAGCCTCCCTGTCTCTCTGTCATCCACTGTCCGGATGTCCAGAAGCGTTCTGGATGGCGGGTGGTCAAACGACTGTAGGCGTCTTCTACTGGCCACGAAACACCTAAGGACTTCTCATACACAAATCCAAACAATCATTCACTGTGCTTACAAGGAAAAACAGAACTGGGGTCAAGCAAGTCAAAAATATGTGTACATTCACTACTATAAAGCCATTACTGCAAAATATAGAGTTGTATTCAGTTGCTCAGCAATCTAATATACAGTTCCTTCAAGTACATGCTGCTGTTTTAAACAAAAGCTGGAATATTTTACATTTTTTTATTAATATTATCAACGTACACTGTGCCAACTGATTGGAAGGCAAATTCTCCTTAACACAAACAGGAAAATAAACAGCAAAAACATAATCTTGCTATAAAAGAGATAAATAACACAATAAAAGATAATACAAATATACAATATAAAAGGAAATAGGGTGCAAAATGCATATAGTGCAAACTGTTCCAGATATGGCTATGATTATGTGGTTCCTCAGCCAGTTAAAACAATTTTACTGGGGTGACTTGATTGACTGATTAAATGCATTATATAACTTTTGAGATGAAACTGTCTCTGAGTCTTTAGTCTCAGCATGAAATTGTCTGTAGCGTTTGACGGATGGGAGGACGATGAATTTATATTCTTAAAATGCCAATGTTTTAAACTACATTGGCTACAATATTCTTCACTTAATTTAGTTTTAAATGATTAGACTACTGTAATCACTTCTTTGGAGGTAAATCCCATTTCTAGTTCTGTTGTTCTAATCAGTTTGGCTTACAGGACGCTGTATTAGTCATGTTATTCACTTCTTTAGAACACACCTGGATAACTTTTGCAGCTCCGTCGGTCATAGCAAGAGGACAGGTGTAGAGGCCAGATGAGGGAGAGAAAAGGTACAGCTTGCTCATCTGGTACACACGACTAGGAAACACATACATACACTTTTTGGAAGATGACAAAAACACATTACTGAAGTGAAATAAGACACATGAGCTAAACCGAAAAAAGGAAGTGCAACGGCCTTCTAACCTCCACTCGCCAAATGACCTCTCATAGCCAATGGCAACGAGTCCTTCCTGTGCTGACAGGTCTTTCATACGTTTCCAAGCATGGGAGGTCACAATGTGGTCCACTCGGCGACCCCAGGGATCAAAGTGCACCAACCGTGGAGGATTGACCTCACACTCTCTACCCCAGCCATCCACCTCCTTTGCCACGTGTTCTCCAAATGCACACAAGTCTGAGAGAATCGCCTGTGGACAAATTACATACACATACTATTCACACACACACACACACACATATAAATATATATATATATATATATATATATAAATTTTGTACTAATGTATGGTGACCTTGAGGGTCTTTAAAGGTGCTTATTATTACACACAATATATCGCAGACCTTATGAAACAGATCTCAGCCTGTTTACCTGATAGGACAGCTCCTTGCTGGCTTTTTAATAGTAACAAAGACCAAAGTCAAACTCTTATTGCTTTTTAGAAAATGAATTCTTGCTGGTGCAACAAAACTTAAGGAAAAAATTGCATTACATATGTAACACTGTGCATATACTCAACACTTCTTTCAAAAAGAAAACAAGTTATGAGCACACTAAAAAACAAAACAAAAAAAACCACATTATAATATAGTAATATACACCTAATATGGACATTGTTATTTAATGGGCCTGTTGCTCTTGCTCTAAAACTGGTAGTATGACACCCTTTCTTGGGTAAAACATGTAATCCCTGCTCACCTCCTGGGGTATGTGTCTCTTCAGATATCCTCTGAGCAAGGCATCTTCTACAAATGGGTTCTTCAGCACTGGGTTTTCCTGAAAGAAAGGTCCTATCCTGGCTCGGGTGAATGGCAGGTAGCCTGCTGCCTCCCACAGCTGTTCTTCATTGGATCTTCTTCTGCCTGGCTCAGCTACAGTGGCTGATCTGATGTGGATCAGTGGTCGAGGTGAAGGAATGACACACCACAACCTGCAGGAGCCTCCGGCTACACGTCGGCTCAGGAGGGCTGAGGACACTGACATGGCCCAATACCTTCAGTCTGAGGTCTGACTAGGGAGTCAACACAATGCCATTAGAGCAGGGACAGGTGACATTTAGATAAAGGCAGGAATGTTTCAGTTTTTTTAAATGGGGTGGCACGGGGCTGGTGAGTGGCGTCCAAGAACTAGTTGGGATCAGGGAAAAAAAAAGTGAGTTATAATAATTTTAATTTGCACAGACCTCCTTCTCCATAGACATCTATCTGGAAGTACAGTAATAACAAAATGCCAGCCACATTGAAGCACAAGCAGTAAGGTAACAAGCTAATAAAAATGAATCTGGATAAAACTGTTAATGGGTGTTATTTTTAGATATAAATAAGGGGGTCTCACACATCCTTTGTTTAGAGTTTGCAAAGTAAGCGACAGTAGTGGATCAAACCAATGTGAGGTACAAGAGGGGAAGTCCATCTTTCAAATTAAATCATTATTTTCCATTAATATGTAAACCAGTAGCATTCACGGGATGTAATAATAGTTAAGATCAAATATTTGCTTTGAAGCAATAAACTAATGGCAAGGACAAGTTGTATTGAAGTATTAAAGAGGACAACGGCACCCTCTGGGCAGTGCCACCCCAGTGCTCTTTAGCACCACCCCTGGTCCTCCCGGGGGTGCATTGAGCTGAAAGCAACTTCAGTATATTTGGTTTTTATTTATTACTCAGAAAACAGGTGCATTTTACTGATTTACTGATTCCGGATAGGATTAGCTTCTTTGTTTCCCCATTGCTGATACTTATTTCTTTATGTAAAGTTATCTAGCTGGCTTGCAGACCATGGGGAAGACTGACAAAAAAATGGGTCAAAGTTCATCTGGTTGCGTTGTTGTCTTTGTGCAGATATTATCTTACCGCTTGTATTCGAGGGTTTCCTTTATATTATTTAAATATATTCAAATATTAAACAGAGTCATATACTTGCTATCCTCTTCTTGAAACCCTTTATCATAAGGCGTACTCTTCACACTCCAACCCGACAACAACACAGCAGTTAGCAATGACATTCAACTAAGCTGTGAGCGCTTTATTCACGGGCAAGCTTACACAGACAACGCTGAATTAGTTTTAAATGAAACTTAAAAGCTTCCCAAATATCAAAGATATAGCTGCTAGCAGTCATCTTACCAAATGTTTTCCCAGCTGCGTTCACTTTCACGGCGGCAACTTAAGTTTCGCCTTCAAAATAAAAGTCTCTCCTCGTTTAAAGGTTCAAGTAGCACCTCCTGCTGCTGCAGCAGCGACAAAAACAGCACGCAAACACACAGGTGACAAACACTTCTATCAAGGATCTATAGTGTATACAAAGGATAAAATATCAGGTATGATATAATGTTTATATTAGTAAATATAAAACATTCCTTTTAGTTATGTTTTTTTTGTAACTGCGTTGACGAGATGACTCAAAACAAACAAAAAAAGTGTTTACGTTCATTGTTAATTTTTTTTTTTTTTTAAAGCCAATGAACCTGTTATAGTTCATGAACGCTAGCTTCTGCACCTCCTAGCAGATGGCAGGAAAGATTTTAGTAGGAAGTGTTCTTATGAATCATCTGAGCCTTCAATAAAAGTCGACGGTAGAAACTGGTGGATACCTGGACTCTGTTGTGTGTACTATTAGCTAAGCAGCTTCCACAACATACTAAGAGATTGTGCATCCAGTCCGGTTACCCTCCACTGTGGAGCTGGACAGACTTGTAAGAATCCCCTTGTGTTCGTTCTGCCGTTTAAACCTTGTTTCATGTCTCATTTATATAAAATAGATCCAAGAGTAGAAAAAACGGATTGAAAATGGATTGTTTGTAAAGATAATCCACAGAACACAGGGCTCTAAGCACCACCAACAAAACGAAATTCAACAATATTTACTGTCATGGCGACAGAAATCCCTTCCTGTGACACTATAATTTACTTAAGCCCAAATGTAAAATTTCCCAGAACGAATACTTTATTATACACCACATACTGACCAACATAATGTGTTGCTGAACCAGTTTTATTGTTCCAAGTAAAGGTTTGTCAAAAATACAGTATCCTTTGTTCCAACGAGAACATAAAGACTGAAAGCATGCACCGTTTAATAAAACATTTCCATGATGGGTTAAAAATCTGTTCAAAAAGAAGGACACAGGCACTGAATAATTATTAAACAATTCAGCAGTTAACCATTTTTTTTCTTTCCCAAAATGAACACAGAACAGTCAAAGGTTAAATGAAGAAGGAATTTAAAGGAATAATAAATGTACTGATATAACCCAGTATGTAGCTCCTGTTTATGGATGGGGCACATCTCCCAAACATAAAAGATGAACCTGGTTTTCTGTCCAGGTTGGAGAACACTGATGTGTTTTTAGTGTACAAAAATAAAAATAACTGTTTAACTACAGGCTGCAGTACAGAACAGAGACGAGTTAAGCCCAAGTCTTTAGTGTGAAAATGTCACCTGACAATGGACCAAAATGAAGAAATGTAGTTTGTCACAACAACAGTTGACTATATAAAAGAGCATATGCCGCAATAAACATACAAATTATTTAACAGCTCAACCAGGATAGCATGTTTTAAACATAGATTAACAGATGTAAGAGGGTAATAAAAAGGGACAAAATAAAACCACAGGCCCAGAGGCAATCGACAGTGAGAACCTAAAAATACAAACCGGTTACAAACTGATTCAACACATGGAGGGATTAATGAAAACAAACCCCAAATATTCACACATGAGAGTGGGTCCGTGGAGACTTGAAATGATGACCAGTCTGTTAATGTTCACATCTTTCATTTGATTTTGATTTTCTTTAATCACCCTTTGTAAGGAGGTCTTCTATGTAAGCATCAAGTTCATCATCTGTGTTTATGTCAATATCCTGTGGGAGGAAAAAAGGCACGATAATCACTCACTTTCTGCAAAGGTGGGGTTTATCAACAATGTGCACATGATTGAGGAGCACAGATTAAGAAAGAAGTGTTACCTCTTGTACTTTCTGCAGAAGGGCCACAATGTTTGTTCGGAGTTTCTGTAATTTCTCGTCTGCCTCCTTTAGTTTGAGCTCAGTGTTGTTGTTTTTCTCCTCCACAGCTTTGGCCCTGGCATCAGCTCTGCTCTGGTATGAATTACACAATGACTGCAGGCCCGATTCATACTGCTGGAAATACTCTTTCTATATGCAGGAGGAAAAAAAACAAAAACAAATCAGTGGGAGAATTCAACAGAATTGGCAAGAAAACACAGCAGTTAACATCTTCACTTATAATTTCAATGTTAATTTATGCACTATTGCCATTGTTAAATAACTAGATAGTTATTTAACAAGTTTTTTTTTTTTCCATGTAGTTTCATCTCACACTAAAAGATCAAACTATTATCCATCTAGTTTCTGGCACTTATCCAGCAAACTAAGCAGAGATGACCAGCCCTAACTCCCTGGCCAACTCCTCCAGCTGGTCTTGTGAAACACAGAGGCATTCCCAAGCTGCAGCGGAACCCTGCACACTGCAGCAGAAGATCATTTTCACTACAATCTAATTTTTCCATCAGACTTGTGGACACTGATGTGGTGTCAGTGTCTTTTTCACTGGTGTGAAAAAGTCTGGCTCAAGTGTCAAAGACGGTGGTAGGTAAGTAGACTGAGCAGACATTTTGGGTTCCCAAAGATGGTCAATTCATTTACAGTGACCTCCATCAATTTGAAACTTGGTGGGAACAGATCAACCAGTAAATTCAGTTCTACTTTCACCCTTTCTTCATCACGCAAGACTGATACAACAAGCACATGATCCCAGCTGCCATAGGGCGAGAGGTATGGTGAATACAGAAACAGACAACATTCACATTCATATTTCTTTTTGCTGTGTTATTTAAGCTTCTTTTTCTTGCATCTTTCTGCTTAAATTTAGCATTCTGCTTTTGCTTATCTGTCACAAGATAGAAGAAGTTGCTCTATAAATAAAGCTTTTATTATCTCACCAAAGGAAAGGCAACCAGCTCCTCGGCTGTCATGCTATTAACATCGTCCTTTGGGATCCGAAAAGCAGGAGGAAAGAAGTAACGCAGCATTGTTCTAGAAACATCAAGAGCACAGTAAACACACAGCAGTTACGAGAGTTACAAGACTTCAATAAAGAGTGATAACAACATTGTAACCATTGTAACCAGCTCACCTCAACATGGTGACCAGGCTGTCAGTCACCTCTCGGCTGGTTCCTGGCTGAGTAGTGTCTGGCTCCATGGGTGCCGGACCCTTCTCGGTCTCCTGCTGGGTGTCAGGTGTCTGAGAGATTGGAGATGGTGGTCGCATCAGCCGGACTTCATCGCTACCCTTAAATACCCTTTACAGAGAGATACATACATGTATAAGATTTGAATCACCTGCCATGTCATCAAAACATCTTCAGAAGGCAACATTCACACAGACTGCATCTTACCATCGATCTTTAGGGGTGGACCGAGGTACATAGTCAAATTTAACTTTCCAGCGAACACTTTGTTTATTCGCCTCAACAGCGATGACTTTGCCCGTATACCACTCCTTATTCACACGTACTTCGACCAGCAGACCCTTATCTGGAGAAGAAAATGCAAAATATAGAAAATACTAATTTTCCAGTTCTGTATTTGATTCACATCAGTAGAGAGTGGACCATCATCTCACCTTTCTGAGCATTTTTAGTGTCGTTTTCTGGTTCCTGTTGTAGAGCTTTATCAGGTGCCTGTAAAAATACAAACAAAATATGACCACAACAGTTTGAGAAATCACTGAAAAGGCAGTCGGGTTAGATACAATCTTCAACAACTTAGTTAGAGGTTGAAATGAATGGCATGCTTGGTTATAAAGAAACTGTTATATATTAATAAAATGATTGGTTTTGTTTTGAAAGAACCGTTAATCTATCACTACACTATATATATGAGCTGAAAAAGTAAGTGTTGATTGTTAGAAGTTGTGAGAGCAGCAGGCAGCCCAGCTTGATTCGACAGTAGAAGAGAGAGGGACCCAATAAAGCTACCTTTTCTTTAGCCCCGTGTGTAGAAATGGATTTAGGGGCAGAGGATGGTGTTGTTGGTGCCTGCCGTGTAGAGGCAGACACTCCTTTCTTCTCAAGTTGAGAGTGTGTTTTAACCTGCAAGGTCAATAGCAAAGGGGTTCTGATCGGAGGTTCAGCAACCTGATGGACCACCCAGGTATGTCCATATTCCCTTAGTGTCTTAAGCAGAAGTCTAAGATACTTTAATTGCAGCTACGTTGTGTTCAGACACCATAAAGTAAGCGAGCAGTATGAGCAAAGCTTTGCTCCAATAAGCAGCTAATTAATTTAAAACTGACAGACTTTACCTGAATTAATGCCGATATTATAATAATGTTGAGCATACAATCACTTCCTAGTCCATTCATTACCTTATCCACATCCTGAAATTTATTTCTCATAAAGCAAAAGCGGGAAAATGCGAGCAAAAGCAAAAGTCCTTTGAGCAAGCTGCACGCTGAACACGCAGGATTAAGGTTTCTGCAGAATTACTACTGCTCTCATTTCCCAGCCCAGGTTAATCATCTTGTTTTGATGTGCAGTTGTTTTTCAGAGCTGTAATACATTTTCAGCAGAGTTACAAATCTGCACTATAGTTTTTGCCTCTGTTCTTTACCTCATCCAACTTTCCACGTTTGGGAGGTGGGGCCTTCTCTACGACTTTGCCACGGTTAGTGGCAGCTGCAGCCATCTTGGATTTTTTTGTCTGTGGTTCTTCTTCACTCTCCTCGCTGCCTTCTTCTTCTTCCTCCTCCTCCTCTTCTTCTTCTTCTTCCTCACTCTCCTCCTGCTCTATTATTCTCTTGCGCTGTCCAGCAGCTGCTGGTTTGGCAGGTGAAGCTTTGGCGGATGCCTATATGAGGAGACAGCTTTCAGTATTTTACACTGCTTTATGGTAGGATTTGTACATGAAGCCATATGAAATACTTTTCCAAAAAACCTTTTCTTGAATCAAACCTGTAACGTACCCGTGAGCTGCGGCTGGGTGGAGGTGTTTTGGCAGTAGCTTTGGGAACAGGTTTTGCTGCAGATGGAGGAGGTTTTGCTGCAGCTCTGGACCTGGATGGCTCAACCTTTGGTGGAGTTGGTGTTATGGCTGATGTTCGGGTGGGCCGCTGAGAAGCACTACGTCCTGGTGGGGCACTTGGGGCATTTTTGAGGTGAGCTGGGAGTGGTGGGGAGCGTGGGCGTGCAACAGACCTTTCAGAAGACCTGGTTGCCTGAATTGTTAACGTGAAAGGACACAAAACTAGTATTTGAGTATGATAATGAATACATTTAAACAAAGAGAAAAAAAAGAAGGAAAAAAAGGATCACCATCAACAGCAGTGTTTGTCTTTAGTGTGACCCCTTTACAGTGGAATTAAACTGTATAAGACTGAACATACAAAACTCCTTTTTTACATTTTCAGTTCATAATTACATAGAAAAAAAACATACAGTTCAACACAGAAACAAAATTCAAAAATAAATCTGTACCAAGGATTGAACTCTTTGGTCTGAATGCCAAGTGTCATGTCAGGAGGAAACCAGGAACTGCTGTATGGATGGCCAGTACCATCCCTACAGTACCATCCCTACAGTGAATCGTGGTGATGGCAGCATCATGCTGTGTGGATATTTTTTGGCAGGAGAAAATCGGAGATGAGTCAGAGTCTTGGGAATGCAGTGACATAAAAGAAATCCTTGAGGATAACCTGCCCCAGAGAGCTCTGGACCTCGGACTGGGGCGAAGGTTCATCTTCCAACAGGACAACGGCTCTAAGCACACAACTAAGCTAACAAAGCAGAGGCTCCATGACCACTCTGTGAATGTCCTTGAGTGGCCCAGCCAGAGCTCAGATTTAAACTATATTGAACATCTCTGAAAGGATCTGAAAATACCTGTGTACTGATGCTCCCCATCCAACCTGATGGAGCTTGAGAGGTTATACAAAGAAAAATGGAAAAAAACTCCCTAAAGATAGAAGTGCCAAGCTTGAAGCATCAAACTCAAAAAGTCTTATGGCTGTAATTACTGCCAAAGGTGCTTCAACAAGACAATAACTAAAGTCTGTAAATATTTACTTTTTTCACGTTGTATTTATGGGTTATTGTGAGTAGAATTTTGAGGTAAAATATAATTGAATCCATTTTGGAATAAGTCTATAGCACGACAAAATGTGGAATACGTGAGGTGCTATGAATACTTTCTGGATATAATGTACCTGTGATGTTAAAAAAATAAAATATATCTACAGATAGATATAGATATATATCTATAGATAGATAGATAGATAGATAGATAATAGAATAGAAGTTTCTTCTTTTATCATTTTCTAATGATTAAGTTTTTTCTTTAATAGCAAATCTCATTCAACTACTTTGGTAGTTTTCCTGTTATTCCTCATACGTGCAGTGATATTAAAATCAGAAATACATATAGGATATGCCGAGAGTTAACTAGTAGAAAAAGACAAGAAGAACGGTACAGGGAGTTTTTTGTTTGTTTTTACCTGAGAGGAACTCTCTGTTGGTTTCATGCTAACCTCCAATGGGAGCTTTCTTACATCTGCCGCAGATTTGATGGTGCTGGTTTTCTGGCAGGGAACAAACAGAATATACTTATACTGTGGTGATAGACACAAAACAGAGAGATTTAAAAAAACAAAAAACAAACCAAACACAGACACAGAAACACAGACAGCAAGAGTTGGACAGGATACCTGCAAGGCCTCCAGCTTCTCCTGCTGCTGTTTGATTTTCTCTGCTATCTCTTTTTGTTTGTCTTCAGCTGTTGGCTTATCTTTCTTCAAAACACCAGATGGGAGATTCTGTTTCTGTTCAGGAGCGTCACATCTGAAAACAATTTCCAAACAATATATAACAATATATGAACAATTTATATAGAACATACAAAATATATTACCACACTAGTAGGTACTTTCTCATGGCATAAGCACTTCAGCTAATACATTATTCAAAGTTCTTTTGTTGTTGTTTTTTTGTGTATTGCTGCAGAATCTCCAACTTCCGGTTGGATTTGAACTCCTCTTAAGCACTATCAGTGCATAGGGTTTTTCTTATCACTAGAGAAACTGAGAGAGAAAAAAAAGTGGTATGCTAAATATACCCTGACATTTTGGTCACATTCGTGATTGCACAACAACCTCATCTGTAGGCACAAGAGGCACCTGTGGCAAAGGTGAAGCCACTGAAGATTTGCTATATTTACACTTATAACTGAAGTGTCATTTATAACATCGGCTATTTGGAGGATACCATCAGACACCATAAAATCCGTCTGAACATTTTGTGTGTTTAAAATATTTTTCACTGGACGAATTTGTGGCATTTTTTTTTTCGAACCAAGCTCGATTTTTCTAATCCGAATGAATAGATCTCACCAATCAGATCACTGCATTTGGTATCAAGCGCACTCATAGCTGAAATTGCGCACTGGTACTGAATCTACAATGATATGTAAATAATAATTACAATAATAATTTCACCTCGGAGAGCAAGATGCTGCTCTGGGGGTCAATCAGCTCTCTGAATTTATTTCTTTACCTCCTCAGATGTGGTCTGCTAACATAAGGTCAAATTGCCCCACTGACATCCTTTTACACATGTATGAAAGCCACAATATAGCTTCTACTCCTAGATCAAACCATTATATTCTTCCTGCTGCTGCTTTGTCATGAGAACTGAATGAACCCAGAATCTCTATTTAGGAACATCAGGACCAGCTCACCATTGCTTCATAACTACTTAATTTTTTTTCTTTCTTTCTCCAAATTCCTTTTCTTAGGGCAAATTTTCCACAAAAATGCAACACATTCAGTGTGTATATACGTTCAGATCCGTAAAATTAGGAATTTGTGTTGCTTTTTCGCAACGCGTTTAGTGTGTAACGGACTTTAGTTGTATTTGCCAAGTATCATCAATTTCTGTTAAGACCACGGCCCTCTCCTAAGTGGAGAACAAGATGATCTTTATAACATCCACTCAGTAGTTTAATGTCAGCTTTATTTATTTTAGTTGCTAAGATCATATCATCTCTGTGCTGCTGTAAATATTTCTGCTGCTCCTGAATAAAGTAACAATTCAGTTGTATAATTTCATTATAACTCTGTTCTAAATTATACTAAAAACAGTTTTTTAGCAATCAAAAATAACCAACAAGTTTAATTAGAAACTTGATAATCGTTTTGCTTAGTGAGATAAGATAAGAAAATGAAGTTATCTGAAAAAGCTCATTGTGTCAGTACCTGTCCTGAGTGCTGTCAGGGTTCATGAGACACACCCAACTGTCTGGGTAGCGTTTGTCCACTGCATCCATCTGGAAAGGCAGCGTTCTCCACTTTAAACATTTATCTTAAAAAAAAAAGAAGAAAAAGCATAATCAGAGAGTGAGTTTTCTGCAGGAAGCTGAGATACTGCATGTCCTCTAAATGTGTGTGCTCAATTTACCACACTGAATAGTAAGTGGTATCTCCATGGCACGGCGTCTCTTGTATCTCAACTCTGATGATGGAGGTGCAGACCAGCTGGCAGACAGATATCCAAACTCATCCCAGAACTTCACTATGCCTTTCTGTGCTGTATGACAAACACAGATGCAGATGTGAGATCAGTTGATACAGTTGCAAGTCATTTGCTATAATTAAAATAAGTTAAACCAAAGCTGTATTTTTATTTAGGGAAGGAACCCTTAATACAGCTAAAATGAAACTTATACTTCACCTCTGACTCAAACATTTCTCGATCCAATATCACAGGCAATATCACCTTAAAGCTCCAGCAGCTGGTAGATCAATAATAGTGATTACAACTGTATCTGAATTGTCTAACTTTCTAGCAGGATAATCTATTAATCATGGAACATGCTTAAAACTCCCAGGAGTATTGGTGGTATTTTTACTTGGAATTTGAGGTGCAGCAATAAACAGAACTCCAGCAACTTCAGGGAAGCTTACCGATGTTTGTGTCCTTCCAGTACTGAGCCAGATGCTCCCCCATGGATTTTAGTAAATGTCGATACTCTTTAGCATCCGCAAAGTCTTGCTTGTTGTGAGTAGGCTCTAGAACTAAATATGGGACATCCACTACTCCAACTACACCACCACATGCCCTAAGACACATGAACCAAATAGTTTAAAATTACAACTTAATCACTTGCTCATTTCCTGCCATTTTTCACTTTTAGTGCATTTTACTTACATGCCTCCCTCCAGTTGAGGACCAGTCTTTTCATACATCTTAATGAGACGAGAGCAGTTGTACACAAACATCCCATCCAGGTCCCTCTGTTCAATGTTCACTCCAAATATAAAATTCAGCTCCTTGGGCTCCTTTAATGCTCTGAAGAACAAGGAAAAAACGTAGATTGGTAAGAAATACATTCACATAAAATTTAGATGCCAAATAATTTGGTCGGCAAACAAAATTAATGTACAAATCTTATTTTGAGGCATTTTTTAATATACATTTCCAGCCAAACAAAGGATCAGAATTTTAACAGCCTACTATCTATAAGGTTTGCCATTTTTGTTAATCATACTTTTGTTTGGCTTCAAGAATCCTTTTTTTCATGTCAGCATCCCTTCGCAGCATCATGGCTGTATCTTGAACTTTTCTCAAAATTGCCTGATGGAGAAAAAGGAGGGAGACAAAGAAGAAATTTAATGTCATCATTTTTTGGTTGTGAATCAACCACTGAATCATGTCAAAGTACACCTTTTCTCAAATTTCCCTGTTTCTTTAATAATTTGACATATGTAAAACACTTTGATGTGTTTGTCATTAACTGTTGCTATATAACTAAACTTGCTTTGCCCAAAACCCGTTTTACATAAACTCTACACATCTGCACTTGACAATTAACCAAAGGTTTTCCTTAGCTTACCCGGGAGTCTTTTGATAGGTCCTCTCCTAATCTGGCCTCCAAAGCCATGCGTTTACTCTCCGCCTCTCTGGCCTTCTCCTCCGCTGAAATATACACCACATATTATTCTCAAGTGAACTAAAGCTAAAGCAAACTTAAATTAGCAGGATTAATAACCCACTATCTCACCAATCTTTGCAAGATGATCAGCTTTCTTAACTTCTTGCTCAGCACGGGTCTTGAACCGAGTTGATGAGTATTTATAACACCTTTAAATAAATCAGAAAGTCCAATCAAAGAGTGAACACTGGAATAAACAAGTTACAGATAGTCCATATGTGCGTTACTGTATTACCTTGGTTTATAAAGACAACACGAAAGTCTCTTAGTCCTGACTTTATGACCCTGGATAAAAATCCTCATGCGTGGGTCAATGTACAAAACAGCAGCGTACGCCCTGAACGATCTTCTCTCTGGCTTCCTGTGAACAAGAAGTGGTGCATTAGACATGCTGTCATCAAACTATTTTTACTGCTTTATGGTTTTCTGCCTCCTCCAACTAGTCAACTTGCAGTTGCATCCATATCTGTGCAAACTTCAGGGCTCTACCCTTAAACAATGATAAGTGGGATTGCTCACAATAAGCTGAATCACTAATAGCTTGCCAATAAAGATACCCAACTCAACTTAATATTTTAAATTAATATTATAAATTCATATGCTAATGCCATAGAGATCCCTTGCTATCCCCTGTGGATAAACAACACCCCCCAGCACAATCAGCAATTATTCGTGAAAAGAAGTCACTACAAACATTTTGATTTCGAAATTTGATCACCATTAAGTTTGAGTTCATCCTTGAGTCCAGCTGGACATTTAATGAAATTTTAAACTGGTTTGTGATACTGAAGTCAAAAAAAACATGAGATCAGTGTTTGGTCACATTAACCACCAAAATCATATCAGTTTATCTGTGAGCCACAATAATAATGACATCATAACTAACAGTAACAACTATACTTACACTCCTTCAGCAGGTGTCCCAGCCATCAGTATGTCCTGGTGGTCTGTCTCTACATCCAGCTCTGGTTCTCCATTGTCCATCAGCTTCAAATTATAGATTATCACTAGCGTTCCTATGGATAATATAAAATACCACACCAAAAGTAAGTAACAACATGTCAATTTGTCAGCTCTTCACATAGTGATGCACATTTAAATGCTTACCGCTGTTGCCTTCTATTTTGTTGAACTGCTCCATCAGCTGCTTTTCATTTTTAAAAGGTGAGTATTTGAAGATCAGTTCGGTCTCTATGGCGTACTTTTCTGGATCAGACGTCAGCGGCTCCTTGGTCTTCAGATCCCAGGAAGGAAGAGGCACTATCACCTGTAGAGGGAGGGGGATGAAAACCCTAAGTAACCCAGAGCAGTTAGCTTTCCACATGTTTTGGAATCTGACAAATGTGACCTTAAATCAGTTTGCTGGAGAGCCACATGGTTTACATTCCACAACATGCTGGGTAAATAAATCCCCAAATGACAAACTACACACATATTATGACATATTACACCATGCCCTTATTTGTTTAACAAAAACTAAGGCAAAATGCAGAAGCACTGTCTACTCCGATTTTAGAGCCAACTTTCAGCATTTCAATCAGGCTGAGGTCTGAACTTTGACTGGACCCTTCCAACACTTTGATTTGTTTCCTTTTTTTTTTGTCATCTGATTGTAGATTTGCTGCCATGCTTGGGATCAATATCGTGTTAAACGACCCAGTTTCAACCAAGCTTTATTTTTTGGAAAGATGACCCTAGAATACTTTGGTACACAGAGGTCACCTCAATGAGCCCGAGGCACTCAGGTTCTGTTGCTAGAAGACAAGCCCAAATCATCACCCCTCCACCACTGTGCTACGAAGTTATGAGATCTTTGTGCTGATATGCTGCATTTGGTTTTCATTTGGTACTGTGTATTATGGTCCAACATCTCCACTTTGCTCTTGTCTATCCCAATGATATTGTTTTGTAAGACTCGTGGTTTCAGATGTAAATGTGCAAATCTAATCTGAGCTGCAATGTTTATTTGTTTTGTTTTGTTTTAAGAGAAAGGAAGCTTTGTCCTGGTATCTCTTTCAAACGGGTCATACTTATTTTGTCTTCGTCTAATTGTCTGGTCATGAACTTTAACATACTCAGAATCTGAGATGCCCCTCCCTTCTTTTCCTCCCCATCCCCGGCTGCCTCCCTCTTCCCGCTCCACCACACCCACCCACACAGGTAGGGCCTTGGGGTGCGGGTGTGTCACCAGGGTGCAGGGGAGGCATTCCCCCCCCTCTGTCCCCTTCTGGCCACCTGTGCCCAATTTTATTCCACAACTTAGACATCCACATTATTCACACTCTCATAACACACACACATATATATAGGGCCTTGAGGGTGACCACGTTAACGGCGTCCAGTGGACGGTCTGTGTATTCAACCCTACCTCTGGCGCCGGTGCCCACCTCTCAATTTTAAATCCATGTAGACATTGAGGGTTCTCGGGAGGGGCCGTGCTAACACCTGCTGCTCTCTGGCAGCAGCACCATGCCCTCCCTTGTTTTAAATGCACTTTAGAACAACACGCAGCAACACTACACATGAGAGGGAGGAGGGAGGTATGGGGTCTTCACACACCCCCGTTCTCTGCTAGCCATCAGGGCGGGGGACTGGGAGGTGGTGTTGGCTGTCCGATTGGCCTCCCTGCTGCTGCGGAGCCTGGGGCGGTCTGCTTGCCTCCACCCCGGGGGAAAGGGTCACATCTCTTGGGTCTGGGTGCCGTTTCCCCCTCTGGGGGTGAGGGTACCTGGACCCGGGGTATAGAGTATGTTTGGGGAGTATGATTGTGTGTACATGTCCATGTATGTCTATCCCTACGTTGGGTGAGTGCTGAGTGTTTGTATATGTGTGCATGAGGGTGGGAAAGCATGTTTGTGTCTGTGTGTGCCTGTTTGTCTGTGTCTATATGTCAGGTCGGGTCTTAGACTCCACCTCCCTTGGAACTCCCAGGCCCTCCAAAGTGTGGAGGCCTATCTCCCCTCACCGCACTCCCTGCCGGTAACTGATGCCCTCAGGGGTTGGTGCATTGGTGGTTCTTGGTGTCCGGGGCTGGGCGCTCAGGTATGCACCAGCTCACTCCCGGTGGCTACTTGGCGGGGCCTGGTGCCTGTCGCTCGGTCAGGCCTCTTCCGGGGCAAAGGGGGCCCTCGGGCCTCTGGCCTCGGGGCCTGCAACTCGGTTCACTCTGGCACAGCTGGTTGCCGGCAGAGCCGGCGGGCACGCCGGTGCAGCCCCCTCTGGCTTCTGCTCCGTGGCTACTGGGTGACCCCTCGTCTGGGGATCTCCTCAGCCCTTCCCAGGAGGGTGGCACGGATGCCCCTCCGGTGGTACTCCTTGGGCTCTCGCACTCTGGGGCCTCTGGATGTCTGGAGCCTGGATCTCCTCCATGCCTGCTTCATGCCCTGGGGGACGGGGCTATGGCCCTCCACACCCTCTAGCAGACCATTACATGGAGAAACCTTTTGTATACAAGCGCGCTGATCCACACAGGTGTTCATTGTTCGTAGACATAAACTACACCTTTCTTAGCTGCTACTTCAAAGCACATTGTGCGCTGTCTGTCCTGCGTGCTGCACAACAACATTCAATATTTAGTATTTACTGCTGTTCACACTTAGCTAGATTAACGTGATGGTGTTGTGTTTAGTATGTTGCTTTGTTTTGGGTTTTTTTGCTTGTTTTCTCTTCTTTTTCTCTCAACAGGTGATCCAGGAGATTTTTTTTTCTCTTTGTCTTTGTAAGTGCCCTTTCTCACTGTCCCTTTTCCCTTCTGTTTTTCTTTTCCTTCCTCTCTTTCTTTCTCCCTTTCCTATCCCCCAGTCATGTCTGTCCCATCTGTAACAACTGAAAATAAAATAAATAATAACAACAAAGTTTGATCAAATGGACCAATACGGCAATGCCATGATGATCCATTTGGCAAAATAAATCCATTTGGTATCCTTGTTGGTCTTCAGACAACAATTCTGACGGCTAAAGAACCAAATGGGACAGACATAAAAAAAAATTAAAAAAAAGAATCTGAGATGTAGCTCTTGGTTTGGTTTTTGTTTTGCAATTTCTGAGGATTTCATAGTCTGACCTTGGTTGCAGTGTAGTTAGTTTCTCACACACTGCTTCTGCATTTTTGCTTAGTTTTTTTTTTGTTTGTTTTTTTTAAACAGTGTAATGTAACATGTGTTCAATGTCATATCATATAAGTGCCTTGAGGCGACTTTTGTTGTGATTTGGTGCTGTGTAAATAAAATTTAATTGAATATCAGATGAACATGTTTTGCCCATCTGAGGTTTTATTTAGCTAATTTTACGACCGATTGATTTTTTTATTATGTCCTGATGCACAAAACTTTACAAATGAAAGAGTGTATCCTTTCTTTTTCACATAAATGTAGATCACATTTTTACATCCAAATCAATTATATACAAAAATGTATCACTGAGCCACAATTAGTAATCATTTCATCCGTTGTTCCAATCTTCCATTAGGCCTTGATTTATTCTATAAGATACAAGATTGTTGATATGACTGTGATAACCTTTGGTGTTTTAAATTTATTTAGAAGTTATCTAAATTTTAATATTACACAATTTGCATTTTGCAGTGCTGTCAGTTTTTGTTCCATTCTTTGTATTTGTCCAGGGATTTACAGCATTATTCAAGTAGGCTGCTGTAAAATTTCAACATGTTTCTGAACTGAGCAGAGAGCACAGAGTACTGTTCATACGGACTGAAAGCATCTAATGATGGAGGACATCACCAACACACACACACAAGCATGAACACACAGGTGTGAGTATCTAAACACATATTCAAAGTACACTTTGAAATGAATGTGTGGTGAGTGGCTAAAGCATATCTAACAAAACTCGTCTCTAAGCGTTTCATGACTGCCACTGACCTCATCCAGACCCTCCTCTTCATGGAAAGTCCTCGACAGGAAGAGGCAAGTCAGTGTGTCGTTCTTTTTTGTGAACAAGATAAAGTCTTTTCCGATGCGCATAGAGCCCCTGTGGAAACACACAAACTTCGTAAATATGGAAATGCTGGTGTACCAACTTCGTGATCAATACCAGACAGGAACTGGAAAAACAACTCACGATTTCAGTCCGTTTCCATACTGGCCAATCTGAGTGGACTCAGGAGACCGTTTGTTTGACTTTCCAAACTGAATCACATGGGTTGTCTCACCTAAGAAAAAAGCAGTTTAAGGACACAAATTATACACTGTATGTAACCATGGGCCTACAAAAACAACAATAACCTTGCTTTAAATTTGCTCTTTGATCATTTAGTCACACTTACTTGGGTCCATCCCAGTACCATCATCCAGAAAACAAAGCATGTAGCCACCCCTCAGCTCTGTTTTTTTTTCTGTCACACAAGCAGGAAGTCAAAAGACAGATATCAAAAACAATGACTCACTGGATAAGTTTCAGTATATGAAATTGGATATTTTACTCTGAGGTCTACCTGTGTAGATGTCTATACGTGTGGCATTAGCATCTCTGTGAAAGAAATAAAATATATGAGATTTTCTAGATAACAGATATCAGGTTAATGCAAGTTTTCCCATACTCGATAATTTATTTAAAAATTGTGCTGTGAATCATAACAGGTACCTTGAATTGTCCACAAGTTCTGCCAAGGCTCCAAATAAGAACTCATGTGTTGTCCTAAGAGTTAGACCAAATATTCCATTAATAGAGTAAAAACTGACACGGGAAGCTCATTAGAGAACAAGGACACATGGGAGATGCTTGGTGACAGCATCTGAACTCCACAGATAGTCAACATATGATTATTATTCTGTTATAAAAACTGTCATTTCTCAAGTCTGCTGACACGTGTCAGCATGAAATGAAGAACTATCAGTTAAGCATGCATTTCCTGGTTAACTGTAAAACTATCTGCTCAGCTTCAATGACTGACTATCCACAGTAAACCTGACAGCTAACCACTTAAAATGAATTATCATTATAACAAAAAGAACAACAAAAGGGTGCTGCGACCTACTTTGAATATAAGCCACATATACGTTGAACATTACATACCACAGGAGCATATACCAAACTTGTCTTTTTTTTTCCTGAGTCATTACTGATCAAACTGAGTGATAAATGTCTGCAAGCAGCCAATATCACATGATTTTTTTGACAAGTAACTGAAGCAAGCACATTTAGCTTCATTGCAACATTTGTGATGTGTCTATACTCTGTTCTGAGCCTACACTGACAATTTCCCATATTATACACAAAGGCACTATCAAGTTCAGAAAATAAAAATAGCTGATTATATCTAACAAATTTGTTATAACGTTGATGTGGCAAACTGGCAAACAATTTTTTCCCCTTGTGACAATAAAGAAAATGCATAACAACAAAGAGCAAAAACAAAAAGAGTAAAAGAATGGTAGCATCAGCTATTAAAATAAACACCAGCATAGGTTTTGAATTGCGAATGCATACAGACAGAATGGAAAGTATTACTCATGGAAGGTAAAGTTGTTTTAAATATAAAATGACATGTAACAAAATGAGGGAAACGTGCTCTACTCGTCTTTCTGGACTATATCTTATTTTCTATTCAAAAAGCTATCGGGTTGTCGGAAGCATCAATAGAAACATTGCTGGGCATCTTGCAAAAATAAGTAGGTGATGTGAAGTGGTGCAGTGTATTGTGTGTAGGTGGTTGCTAAAGTTCTATCTTCAAGGCTAACTAGTTGTAACTCTGTGTATCGTGAAGTTCTTACGGACAAATTAATTCCAAAAAAGTTGGTACTTACGAATTTGTGTGCAGGTATTCAAAGGTGAGCTGAGCCCTGCTCAGGTTGCTGTAGCTAGAGTAGGCCATGGTCACTCACGATTGTTAACTAGGTACTTCCTGGTGACCTCCACGTCTTCTTGCTGACCGACCAAGCCCTAGTTCAGAGCTTTCATTCTAAAAAAGGAAAGAAAAGATCAAAAATACTGTTGATTTGCCTGCGTGTATCTTCAATCAATTCACTGACATAACGGAAATGACATGACATTAGCTAATGTTTATACCTTAGAACAAGTCAGAGGAGACACTCCTGCGTAATTACAAGTCACTCCGCAGGTGAAGGTACCAGCAAGTAACACGTGGGAGGCCTGCTGAGGAACAACAAAATGTTATGATTAGGCGAAAAGAGCGTCTTTAGGCACGGCTTGAGCAACGAAGACATTAACGTGCATTCGTTTGAGCAGAAGTCAGACCCTTGCCTCGCTGGGTTACTGTAAAATATGACTAAGTCATGTTTGGTTAAGAACATGACATCAACAGTTCAGACGTTTTGCTGCAACTGTTATTAACGGCATGCTAACATTAGCAGCTAGCCGACATTAGCGCAGGAATGTTTATGAGGAAACGGCAGCTAGCTAGCTTTACTGTGGGAAGATGAAGCTAACGTTAGCCGTATCAATTCCTTTCTGCCAGACGTTTTCAGATGACCTCGACTTTGCACGCTAATATAGTTAGTCCAAATACTTCATAACGTTACGTTTTGTTTTCCTTGACATAAAGCAATCCCCGAGGCCGCGAAGAATCCAACTACCATCAACGTCGATGGTTGGTTCTCTAGTTTCCCCTGATCTGCACTAATCCCGCCTCTATTTTTCGATAATCACCCAATAGCTGTGGACAATAGGAAGGCACCGCGTTATGATTCTAAACCATGATTGGAGGACATCTCGTTACGTAACAAAATAACATACCGGTGCACCAGTCTGCTGGCGCCTAGAGAGATCTTCAGAAGTTCATTGCGTTAAGCTCATAATCTATACTTTTGGGGCCATAAAATCAAAAGTATGCTCACAGTTAAAATAAAAACACACTGACAATTCACCTTAACCGTAACCCAGCAGTTGCAATGCTGATGAAACATTATTATGATTATTTGATAATAATTCTTCTACAGACATGTACAATATTGAATTACTATCCATCCATCCATCCATCCATCCATTCGCTTCCGCTTATCCTTTTCAGGGTCGAGGGGGGGTGCTGGAGCCTATCCCAGCTGTCACAGGGCGAGAGGCGGGGTACACCCTGGACAGGTCGCCAGTCTGTCACAGGGCTCCAGTCTGTCACAATTGAATTACTAATTTTACAAAATCCTTATACGTCCTTTCTTTCAGACACTTAAGGAAACATTGAATGAAATTAAAGGAAAAAATTTCCTCTTCGATTTCTGTTTTAAGAGGCCTTATATCAGAGAGAAATATGGCACTCACATAAACCTAAAATTAAACCTTGGTGGTGGAGATCCAAAACCTTCAGGTGGATAGAAAGATATTTAAATGATGCTTAAAAATAATTGCACAAGCAAAATGTATTTGAAGTTTTAAATGTCACTCACCTTCACATTCCCCTTAGCCTGGCTTTAGCCTTTATTGACATTACAGTTACAGTACAATACAGTGCTTACTGTAATACCTGTGTTTGACACTGACAAATGAATCACATTAGTCAACAAAACAGCCCAAGTAAAGCTATTCCTTCTACAGCAAAGAAAAATGTTTGAAACAGCATGACTGCAGTCATTTGTTGCTGAGAAGCGTAAAATCCTGTAGAAAAACAGTTCATAGCACTGCTAATTTCTATACACACACTCTTTACAGTGCCCAATGATCTGTTAATACTTTGTTATTAAACAAATAGAAGGCAAATATATTAGCAATTTTAACCCACATTTCATCCATTTTCTTCAGTCTTGAGCAATGTCTTCATCACCGCCTTATCATAACATTTTTGTCTTTTATTTTGAAAAGCACACCATAAATAATAAATTATAACTCATTTTCTACCATGGCCATGTTTCTCAAAATGATTTTACATATTACACATTCGTAATGTAGCAAAACTTGTGAGAGACAGGTAAATGGGTTCAAACTGTTCCAAGAGAGGTTGCTGTACCCTGACTTTAGTCCCAAGTATGAATTTAGGAGAGCTTTCTCCAAAGCAGCATTATACAAATATTTTCACAGTTAGTAGTACTCCAACAACAAACCAGCTTCTTCTGTAGGCTGTAGTTAGGCGTAGCCCTCTCTTTCCAACCATCAACCGATTTAATCGCTCAGCTGTCTATTAAGGGTTCCTGTAAATAAAGTAAAGTAGCAAAGTTAGGTTAAATAATCTGTATGGATTTCTCAGTAAAAAGGTTCTAAAAACCGAACGATCAAGACTTACACTTTGTTGGTTCAGTCCATTCCATTGGTTGCGGCGTTTTAGTGCATGTGGTTGACAAGCAGCTATACAGAGCATCAAACAAACTCCAAGGAGACACACACTGACTTCCAACAGATGTTGCACTGCCACACTCTGTTCCTCCTTTAGAAGTAGGAAATAAATGAGGGTACAAAACAAATCTCTGAATTGTGGCTAAATTAGCTATGCTGTTCATGTGCAACACACCCTACCTGTGTTAACATGACTGTAAGAGTGGGATCATCCTTGAAGTTCAGACTGTAGCAGGTTGGTGATGCTGTAGGTAGCTGGTTACTTGCCTCCACATAGAAGGATGAAATATTTTTCTCTGACTCAGGGCACTCTGGAGGACGACTTTATTAAAGTACATAACATTTATGAGTTTTCTGACTTTTTAGGTCACTGAGGAAAAGTCGTAGTTACACTGTAATTAAGTTAAGAAACATGTTCTTTACAGAACATGATAAACTTACACACTTGTTGGCAGGAGGTCACTTGGGGCACTTATAGTGAGGCAGGTGTAGCTACCATTGTCAGATAGAAACTCTAGTGTCAAATTAACATTTTCATTGCCTGGGGAGTAAAAAAAAAAATTACAATCAGAATGTAAGGTGATAAAAACTTTCACATAATTTCACACCCATAGCACTCCATGGCAAAACTAACCTCCAATAAGCAGCTGACTGGCTCTCAAGGTTGTATGTAGACTGAGATCTCTCAGCGAGACACTCGGAGAGCTGGAAGTCACAAGAGCAAGAGGAACCTTGAGATGTAAATGGGTGACAGAAGGAGGACTCTTTGCTGAGTTAACTGAGGTCTTTCTGTCCTCTTCCTGCTTGATTAGAGGTGATTGGACTGAGGAATTAAGCTCATTTGCTTTCACACATAGGCGGAATGTTGATAAGGAGGACAACACACGGTTCCAGTCCTATGAGAATAATAAAGTGCACAAATTACACACAGATACAATCAGGGCACAGAATGTGTGGGTATATTCAGTCACAGCCTGCACAGCATAATATTTCCTATGCACACCAGCACCAATTATCTATTTAGAGAAGGCATGGAGGAAAATTAGCTCAGTTTACTAAGGAAACCTACTATACTCATTCGCAGCTCCACGTTGTTATCTTCGGACTGATCTAAAGTTTCTTTGCACGAGTCACTGCTGTAAAAAAAAAAAATCCATATTTGTCTGACATCAGGCCTTGATTCATTCTCAATCTGAAACCAGTCATTTTAATTCCCCCATCTTCAAGGTACATTTCTTCTGAATTAATTGCCCCTCTGTATAGAATATTTGAGCCTCAAAAAGAACTAAGAGTAGAAAAAAATTGATACAGAGAGCTTAGAGCAGTCTGCAACCTAGGTTTTGACACAGGTTGATTGCACGTAAATATATGAAACTTCAGCCATGTTTATTGTGCATCCACTACTCTAATATATAGATGACAGAAAAGAGCAAAAACCCAAAATTGCTCCAGTTTAAATCACTCCTCACCTTTGTTATGTCAGGGTTAGGCAGAGTGTGAGTGTTGCTGTAAGAACTAAGGCAGAGAAATGAAATAGCCAGAGTTAGCAAACACAGGAAAAACGTAGTCCCTGGAGGATTCTGTGACACATAATCTCTAAGATTAGTCAGCGGCTGCCAGAAACCCATCATCAGGCTCCACAAACAGCGGAGATGTGGCGAGCTGTAAACAGAAGAGAAAATTTTCACATTACTTAAGTAATGGACCTTTTCATTATTATTAGGCAAGTTCAATACATCTGTTCTTCATAGAGGAAGACAATTTCAGTAGGAAACAAATGGAAGAGAGCCTGGAGAAGTAGAAGTATGCAGAGGAATGAAAGTCAGTAGAAGAAGAGAGAGTACGTGTGTGAATGAGAAGTAGACAGGTGGAGTGAAAGTGAAGCTGCAAGGAGCAGGGGTAGTGAAGGTGGACCTGTGTAAATAGATGGGGTCAACCATTCTAAACAACAAACATTGCATAAGAAGGGTGAAGAAGAGAGAACATAGAGACGGCAGGATGGAGACAAGTTTTAGGGGTGATTTGTAACAGTAGGATAGCAGCAAAAGCAGAAAGAGAAGGTTTACAAGATGCTAATGAGAACTGCTATAACTTTGGTTTGGAGACAGTGCCACTAACAAAAAGACAGCATTGTAGGGGGCAGAGTTAAAGATGTTAAGATTTTTACTGAGAGTGACCACAGAGACGATTCATGGATTCATATATACATGCAGGGGCAGGGGTGTGACAGAGGAGGATGCTCGGGTCAGAGTAATATGAGGCAGATTGGAAGTCCTAAAAAGAGAAAGAAGTCTGTTCAAACCCACTCCAAAAATGCTTTTAGCAGAGGTGGGTGCCTGTGTCCCACATTTTAGCCAGTGTTGCCCTCTTGGCTGTTTGACCTTTACTCTCCAGAATAATGCCTGTTCAGACTTTGGCACTGGGAGACCAGAAAGTTTATCTCCACTCACCTAACATCTAACTGTAATCTTCCTTGTTGGAAACAGAAAGCCAATCTTGGTCCAACAGACAGGCACCCTGTAGTGCAGTGCTACAGATAGTGTACATAAATATATATAATCATAAATATATACACAACAACTTTGGCATTGACACACATGCACATACATGGAGACATCATGTTTGAAGCAGTTAAACTTTTCTAATGAAAAGTCTTTGCATGGATCACCTAGTTATGTTCAGAGTGAGCATTAAGCTGTAGAAAATCTGTAACTTTTATTGTGGAAATACTATATAGCTACTGCTTAACAAAACAGGATATTTGGCATGTCTTTTCTCGAGCGGACCTCGTTTTCAACATAATCACATTTAGTTTGAGCAAAGCTGAAAACACGTACTCTCTGTCACGTGACTGTAGACAGTTAAATGCTTACTTATAAAAAAGAAGACGTCTATGTAGTAATTACATTAAATCAATGCTCTACGCAACAGGAAACGTACAACTAGTCTAACAACCAGCTTTACTGGCAAAGATTAACGCTCTTATGACGCTAACTAGCTAGCTTTCTGAAATATAACGTCATACCTCGAGCTCGTATGCTTGTTCACGTCTCCAGGCTTGGTAAAATACACCGGAATAGTTTCTTAAAGACAAGTAAACAAAAGTTTAAGGAAGTTCAGCAGTTAAATAGTGACACGACACCGCTGTCACTTTACGACAATACACTGCTATGACGACAACAAGGACTAGATCACATGACTTTAAATGGCTTGAATTTGTTTTTTTAAACGGGGGAAAAGCAAGCACACAGCAACAGCAGATATCATTATTGCTATCTTTATTCTTATTTTGAGCATTGGAAGGCAGGATAACACTGGCACTAAATGTTTATTAATGTGCATGTGGTGTTACGTTACCGACTATTTAAATATTCACATTTAGCTTGGAGAGTTTGCCACTGCTCAGAGTTCAGGTCATCGAAATAAAGTGCTGTTTACAGGAAGCATAGTTATAAGAAACCTTTTTGAGGGGGGGCAGAGAAAGATACAATTAATTTATTCTGATTGTTAATAGGGTTTTGAATGTTTCAAGTAAAAACATTTTTAAGGCATCTGCGTAATTCACCCAAACAGGTGTTTTCTTTTATTTACACAGCAAGAGTTTTTAACATGGATAGTCTAGAGTTTGCAGACATCTTTGTCACTGTTCCGCTGGCATTTTTTCATAATTCTATTTGATGAGTTAGAGATCAAATAAAGCTAAGTGACTGAAATAATAAGAAAGTGCCTGGCTTTTAAATAATGTAACGCTCACTCACTCACTCTCACACACGCATTTGGAGCAGCCTTCGTCGCGTTGCTATGACGTAATCGGCCTGTGACTGTGTATGTGTAGGAGTGGCTGTAGTGACAGTGGCATTGCATTACTACAGCGCAGTGCTGTGCACAAAAGCAGACCGACCAGGCGGGAGAATTTCTGAGAACGCACATCAGGATGGCCTCCGTATCACTGCCACGCAGGAAGAACCTCTCCACGCAACAGGCTTTGGCCTTGCTTCAGGAAATGGACGAAGCAGACTCTGATGGAGGAGAGGTTTCATTTGTCCAGCAGGCCACTGATACCTCCTCAGAAGAATCTGAAAAGGAGACGGAACAAGAACCCAACATGCCTCCAAGGAAGAGGCCCCGTGGTACTGGAAAGCCCAGCCAGAGCCACACGGCAAAAGACGGCACTGTGTGGGCAGAGGAGGACATTGGAATGCCCAGTGCAGTAGCAAATCGCTCGTGCTTCACTTCGCAAGCTGGACCCACAGAGTCTGCTAAGGTTTATCATTGCCATATTACATATGATATTTATATAAACCCATTTAGAGTGAGGTTCATGTAAATTTACTATTCTCTATTTGTTTATCTTCCAACAGCGTAAGATTACAAGTGTGCTCCAAAGCTGCCTTTGCCTGTTAGACATGGAAATGCTGCAGACCATCAGGGAGTGTACGGTCCATCAAGCCCGCAGAACAGAGCCGGACTGGAATTTGTCAGTTCATGAACTGATGGCATTCATTTCAATTCTGTTTGTAAGACCAATCATGTGTCCCGTTGGTGCCATTGTGGATTGCTGGTCAGAAAGATTTCTGGTGCCAGTAATCAAAGAGACAATGCCCCGAGATAGATTCATTTCAATTATGCAACACCTTCGATTTGATGACAAGGACACGCGGGCAGAACGGGTGAAAACCGACAAATTTGCAGCAATCTCCGACATCTGGACACGCTTCAACGAGAACTGTGCTAAGAGTTTCACTCCAGGAGAACACATGACCATAGATGAACAGCTGTTCCCTACCAAGGTTCGTTGTCCATTCACACAGTATATCGCAACCAAGCCAGACAAATATGGGATCAAGTTCTGGATGGCCACGGATTTGGACACCAAATATGTCTGCAGTGCATCTCCTTACTTGGGAAAGGACCCCAGTCATCAGAAGGGAGAGAGGCTGGCAGAGAACATGGTCATGAAACTGATGGAGCCGTTTTTGGATGATGGGAGAAATGTCACAACGCACAATTTCTTTACTTCACTGTCACTGTCGCACAGACTGCTGCAGCGCAAAACAACGTTACTGGGCACAGTGAATAAAGTCCGGCATGAACTTCCTCAACTTGCGCGGATGTATTCCGTAAGAGCAGCAACACGCAGGTGGCCAGTAGCGGTTTTCTACAATATGCTGGACCTGGCGGCGGTGAATGCCTACATTTTGTACAAGGCATGTACAGGGTGGACAGGCAAAAGAAGATTGTTTCTGAGTCTTCTAGCTCAGGAACTTCGTTGCCGATTCATGCAGCACAAGGAAAAATTAGCACAGAGGCAGGCTGCTGCAGCTGCTGTGCCAGGGACTGTAAAGACAACGCAGTGCCAGGTGCAAGAGAGCTGCAACAGGAATCGCAGCAGGTTTACCTGTGCAACATGTCAGAAATTCACCTGTGCCAAATGCAGGGATGATGGACACTGGGTCTGCAAACGCTGTAAAGTTTGAAACACTTTGAAATAAAACACACTTGTGTACCCATATATTGTGAATGTGTGTCTTTTGTATCGATATGGCAGGAATTTCTGAAGGTTGTAACACAGAGGTTTGGCCTGCCTTGGATCTGAGTAAACAAATGCCAATGTTGCGCACACACACACACACACACACACACACACACACACACAGCAAATCTGCATTTATTAGTCCCACAAGTGGAAAATCTGCATTGTCATTGCAGAAAAGTGGACAGTGCAAGACAAAAGCAGCAAAAATAAAAATTGCAAAGAGTACAGTATAGAAAGTGCACTATACAAACAATCTGGAAACATAAATATGGACACGTGTATTGAAAAATATTGGTGTGTCACACACACAAATATATATGTATGTGTGTGTGTGTATAACTAGACTTTATGCATATTATGTAAGGTGTGGCTATATAAATATATGTACAACTCTGTGTATATATGTTTATGGACAGGCATGCAATGTAGTGACAAGGATTGACAAGAACTAATATTGCATATGAGAAATATTGCACATAGAAAGTACCATGGTGTATTGTAGGCTGCAGGTAAGGAAAGACCTGAATCTCTCCTGGTTGGGGGTTGGGGGAGGGTGTGTTTGCACAACAAAAGCAGGAGAACAATGTAGCTGAAGGCCTGTGAAAATCTCAGCGGGGTGCTAGGAGGTGTTAGGTTCAGGGGAATTTACGCAAATTTGCGCAGGGCTAGTAAATCTAGTAGTAGGGACTTGCACCAGGAAAAAAAAAAGGCTCAGTAATTCTAGTGTTAATTGAGACAGCTTTAGTTCACCTGTGGCTTTTTTTGCCCATCTGTGCTGCATCTTCCTAATTACCTCATGTGTGTATTAACCTAACATTTTAGAGTCTCAAACTGTTAATATATCCAGAATATTCAGTGGTAGCAATACCAAATTTGTTTCAGCAGAAAGTCTGAGGCAGCTTCTGCCAAATGTTGAATCAAATTCATTCTGCTGGAGTTGTATTGTGTCACGGTCTGTGGGAGCAGACTGTGTGAAGTGTGAATTTGGAGTTCTATTTGCATGGTCTCTTATATATGAACATAACTTTACACCCCATACGTATTGGACTAATAGGAACATAGTGCATAAAAATAAATCATAATTTTTCTCTAGTTGGGTTGAGAAACGGATTGTTTTAGTGAATCAGTTGTTTAATCCTAATGGGCAGCTTATGTCTTATTCAGAATTCTTAAACACTTATAAATTTCTTGCCACACCCAAAGAATATGGCATATGCTTTGATTTGATTGATTATAATTTGGGTATTATAATGCTATTTAAAGAAATTCAACCTTGTATATCACCTGTTTCTCTCCCCAATCCTGTGGATTCACACATAGGAAGAATCTGTCTAACAAACCATAGTAAAGGTAATAAGAATCTTCGTGCTTTGTTCCAGAGAGAATCTCTGTCTGTTCCATACGTGATTTCTTATTGGAATTCCTTTGTCAGTGACATTACTTGAAAAAGAGTATGGACAATTCCTAACAAGCATCTTGTAAGCAATAAAGTAAAAGAAGTTTCATTCAAAATACTTCATAAATATTATCCTGCTAATCATTATATGACAAAGTTCAAAAGGGACATAAATCTGAACTGTGGATTTTGTGGAAGCCAACCTGAGACCGTGCAGCACCTCTTCCGGATCTGTTGACATACTAGAACGTCTTGGAAAGACTTCAGTAAATTCATTACTGGACAGCTCTACAAGGACTTTACTCTGAAATTGGAAAATGTTGTATTTTGTTTCTTTTGAAGGCAAAAAAGATGTATACTTTATAATAAACTTGTTAGTTACCTTAGCTAAATTTTATTTCCACAAATGCAAATACAGTAGCCAAAAGCCTAATTTTAAACACTACTATAATGATACTCTATCTTACATGAAATTGATTAGTGGATCACTTAATAAAAAGGCTATAAAAACAATTACTATTTGTACTAAAACTACAAATTATTTGAATGTATGTAACTGTTTATATTACACCCCTGGCATATGTTAATTGTATTCTAATTTGTATATATTCTCTGTATACTGTTGCTTAATAAAGCTCTGGGGGAAAAAAAGAAGCATGAATTGTGGACCCAAATGCAGACACAAAGGGATGCAGAACTTGACTTGAATGTTAAACAGAAGACGAGCCTTTATTATGGCTGATTGCAAGAAAACACAATCAAGGCAACATGGGCTGTGGTGAAAACTAAAATAGAACCAAAACTGGAAACACTAGGAAAGACTATGAACATGACTTTGCACTGGGACATGAGAGGAACTATGACACTAAAAAACATGAACCAGAAACGTGAACGTGCCCCAAACAAAAATCATGAAAACCTTCACGCGACGTGTGGTAACACAGACAATCTGACGAAGACTGAAAGGAAACACAAAGACTAAATACACACAGGAGGTGATCAGGGAAGTGAAAATGTGAGGAAACAGCCAACTAGATGAACATATTGATGCCACAGGGAAGTGTAAACTAAGCACATAGAATATGGAAACAAGACTTTCAAAAATAAACAGGAAACATGACAGGATGCAGACATGACACAACTTAACAACCTGAACCATACAGACATGAAACAAGACAGGTTAGACACATTAACCAACAAGGGAGACTTAACAGAGGTGATGACACCAAGGAATCTAAATAAACAATGGACTATAACTAGGCAACCTAGGAGACTATAACTAGATGGACTTAACCATAAACAATGAATAACAATATACAAGGAAACTCAGATCCAAACTAATAACAGGCACAACAAGAACTTAACATACCTTCAATATACCTAAGAAAAGAAATATAAGAATAAACTTGAAGTGCTGGGTCACAGAACCAGCCACTGACATATTGGTAACTCATTGAAGTGTTATTGGGTATTCATAACCAGCCACTTTGCGCATACAGTGAGTGAAAGCATTGGGTGAACTGTTGTGTGTCCTGTTGCTTCTTCTCTTGAAGCAACTGTTGATTTCTGTGCAGTGTTTCATTAAGAGTTGTTTGGAGCATTTTGTATTTTTCCTCCATGTCTTCAAGTTTCCAAACCATTTCTTCCTCTTTTATGTTCTGCTGTTCTTTCTCGTGAAGAAACTCTTTATTTCTGTGCAGCGTTTTATTGAGCTTTATTTGCAGCATTCTGCATTTTTCCTCCGTGTTTTCAAGCTTGCAGTTCATTTCTTTCTGTTTTACGTCCAATTGCTTGTACTCTTGAAGCAACTGTTGATTTTTGTGCAGTGTTTTATTGTGCTTTATCTGCAGCGCTCTGTATTTTTCCTCCTTGCCTTGGAGTTTGCACTGCATGTCTCTCTGCTCTATGTCCTGCTGTTCTTTCTCTTGGAGGATTTCTTTAAGTTTTTTCCATAGCTTGATCAAGTCTTTCTTGCAAGTCTTCGTTGTGTTCCTTGATGTTATGGAGCTTGCAATTCATTTTTTTTCTGTTGTGTGTCCTGTTGCTCCTTTTCTTGAAGCAACTGTTGATTTCTGTGCAGTGTTTCATTAAGAGTTGTTTGGAGCATTTTGTATTTTTCCTCCATGTCTGCAAGTTTGCAAACCATTTCTTCCTCTTTTATGTCCTGCTGTTCTTTCTCGTGAAGAAACTCTTTATTTGTCTGCGGTGTTTTATCGAGCCTTATTTGCAGGACACTGCATTTTTCTTCCATGTCTTTAAGCTTGCAGTCCATTTCTTTCTGTTTTGTGTCATGCTGCTTGTTCTCTTGAAGCAACTGTTGATTTTTGTGCAGTGTTTTATTATGCTTTACATGCAGCGCTCTGTATTTTTCCTCCATGCCTTGGAGTTTGCACTGCATGTCTCTTGGCTCTATGTCCTGCTGTTCTTTCTCTTGGAGGATGTCTTTATTTTTTCCAGAGCTTCATCAAGCTTTACTTTGAGCTCCTGATTCTCTTTGACCATTTTTCCTGTTTTGTTTTATTTCACACACACACACACACACACACACACACACACACACACACACACACACACACACACACACACACGTCTTTTAAAAAGAAGTGATCGCTCTGTTTTTTATTTAAAAAGTTATTTACAAAAAATCTAAACTTCAGAAAATACTGAATAACTCAAAAATGATTTATCCCAGGATTAAAACATTTGCAACAACGGTTACAGAAAATGTTCATCAGCATAAATGTAAGTAATAATACTTGGTGATTTCTCCACAGAAAGGTGCATACTTATTGGGTTTATTATATTGGTTTTCACATATTTTGCATGAGAAAGAGAAATGCAAAAAAAAAAAAAAAAAAAAAAATCTAATTTTGTGTCTTCTTATTCAAATAGAGGTACATTATTAATCTCTGTACCACTTAAAGATTTCTGTGAGAAGCAGTGATGACTGTTTTTCTGCCATTTCCCTTTGTCCAACAGAGCTGGAACTACTGATGCCAGTTAAGGAGTCCAGGTGACTTTTATAGGCTTGAAACGCCATACATCAGGCTGACCCATGTGTAGCAGGTCTTTGTAGGGGGAAGAGCTCCACTGGAAGGGTGGCACTTGGTCCCAGGTTGGACCGCTCACTGCCACCATGCCGTACTCTCGGAACATCTCGTAGGAGGTCAGCTGCAAAGAATCACACACAATGGATCAAACTCAGTGAACATCTCTTTTAAACTCATTTTTACTTATGGCAAACCAAAAAAAATCTTCAGGGTGCATGATGGGTAAAAGGGTTAGGGCAAAGGGAGATGTGAAAATGAAAACCTTCATGTCTGTTCCTCCGTGTGGTCTCTGCTTTAAGGCGCCAAATGGATATGTTCCATTAGCTGGGTTCAGGTCTGACCGCGCTGAGATCGCATTCTCTCCGTTCTCAGGTGGATCACAGCCGTCACACTTTGAGAGTGGATCTTCCTTAAAGTTATTATACCTGAGGAGGAACAGTGCATCTCATAAATTAAGAGACCTTTTTTGCCCTAACTTTCAAAAACTACAACATCTATTAGAGATCGTTTGTTTTGGGAATACAAATCTCCAAACATGTGCAACACACAGATCGTACCTCATGAGGCGGACCATTGAGTCCACATCTGTAACATCTGTCTGGTTTCTCCGGAAAATCTGAGCCCGAGGATTCTGGTCCAGAGAGAACCACGGGCCAAACTTCTCAACCAACTCATTGCAGCCACTCTTATTAAATATCTCCACATAGTACCTTCATAAAGATATTTGGAAGTATGGACAAAAGAAAAGACATATGCATAATCTGAAGTACAGATTAACATTCACCTTAATGTTTGCATACCAAATACTTACGGTATGTTGTAACTAGCCCAGTATCCTTTCTTCAGCAGTTCCTGAGTTTTATCAGCGTAAATGATGAGTCCTCTGCAGCATTGGAAAAAATAAAATGCTTGTTTTAAGGTCAGATCTGATAGGGTTATATATTGTCAATAGAAACACTGAATAAATGATCTATTTTGATCAAAGTTCGGGTGCTGTAACTTACGGAATCTGCTCCAACACGACAAAGAGCCCTTCTGTGATGTCAGTCTTCCCTGGAGTGAAGAGGTTGTAGTTGACAATCATCCACTGGTTGTTGTAACTGCAAAGCACAGTTAAAAGTGGCCTTCTTTTCACTAATACGCACGACACGGACAAAACAAAATGTTACATAATCTGGTCTTCAGTGAGGATTATCAACACAAGCTAAAAAGCAGAACAGTCTGGAGCTTTGTCAGCAGATCAAACAGTTTCTTTTTGATGATTAAAACTAACTCACGTTCCACTGTTGTACTTCGTGAAAATGTCTGCCCAGTCCTTGCCAGTAGCAGCGAGTCGATTTGCAACAATGTTCCTCAGCCACTCCATGACTGTTCCAGTGGGCTGAACATATTTCCAGAGAGCAGGGTTGCTGTTGCCAATGGTGGTTTCCAAAGTAACCTACAGACAGAAAAAGAAAGAAAAAAAATAAAAGCAGTAAGATCCATCTTCTCTGGGGATGACAGCTTTCCCTTTTAAAAAAAAAAATCATATTCTGTTATATAATGTCAAATATAAAGAGATCTTACCAAGCCGCTGCTTAGGATATAAAAGTCATCCCCAGAGAAGATGGATCCAGGGTAGGATGAGAACGCCTGAGTTCTTCCAGGAAGAACATAGTTGTCTGAAAAACATGAGAGCACGTGCTGAAGTCACACTATCAACTAGTCCCTAAAATAATTACATCAAAAATGGTGCTAGGGTACTTTTGGGGTTTTAAACGTGCATTAAAGAACTAAAAAGTCAAGCATTTAAGGACATATCTAATTGTTTTGCCATTATATAAAAAAATTGGGACCATTGTTTTTGTATTGTAAATCTGAAAAGTAGAGTGAGCGGGTATCTAGAAACAGCAACAGCTAAACTGGAAAAATGAACCAGCACCTAAAACCCCCCAAAGCAAAGCAAAACAAAACAAAAAAACGCTCACAATGAACACTTTATATATGGGCTTAAAAAAGTTTTGTGGCTTTCCCTCAGACCCCGAGGGAATCATTAAGTAAGTAAGTTATTTATATGACGCCTTTCAGCTCCATATTAAACATCCTTTCTCCAGTATATCCACTATCCCTCCTCTGCACATGTCCAAATCATCCAACCTTTGCCTCTCTAACTTTGTTGTCACTCAACCTGATCTGTCCCTCTGATGTGCTCATTTCTAATCTCGTCTCTCCTGATCAATCTCAATGAATCTTATCATCAATCAGGAGGCAGACTTGCGTCAATTAATTACCTAGAGAAGAAACTTTAAAGGCAAAAATGTATTTCTTCATTATGCGCAGCATGGCCTGGTAGGTGTTCCAGGTGTCATGTGACACCAGCAGTTCCTTATTGTTAGGCAGAAGCTTAATCAGTGCAGAGCAGGAGCCAGAGCCAATGGGTCGGGTTTGACTGGATTTATTCAGAGCCGATTCCAGGTCCTCAAGGTCTCCGCCCATTTGGAAAAGTCTGTTTGGGCAACAGCAAGTGAAAGTTTAAAATCTCAGCAAAAGAGGGTAAAACATGTTTGAATGATACAGAAGAGGAGATAACTACTTACAGGAAGCCAAATGGGTTGAGGGAGAATGACCCTATTGGCAAAGACAGCTGATCATTGTAGCTGTCCTCCAAACCTTTGAGCTGCAGCAATGCCAGACGCACCTGATGAAGAAACAGATAGCACAAAGTCTGATTTCTGGCCTTTAAAAAAGCTTGTCATGTAAGGGATTTTTTTTCAGTCCTGCTCATTGTACCTGGTACCAGTAGGGTGAGTTTGGATTTTTCTCTATTTGGTCCTGAATCCACTGCATGTTGGTTATGATGAAAGACTTAAGGCGCTCGCAGTAGGCAGATTCATACATCAAGGGTTCACAGTAACCCATTAGAGTGTTCATCCAGTGTTTATAGATCAGCTAAAAAACACCAGCATACCTACTCATTAGAATAATTAAACCAAAAATATTTTAACTTCTGACCAAATGAGGGTTAGACTGACCTGAGACGTTACTGCAGCCTCAACTGCACCTGCAGCGTAAGCCTGGATGCTGTCGTTGTACCGACTGCTGGTAGTCACCTCCAAGAAAGACCAGCTGAAAGAGAGAGCATAAAAATGTAAAACGATCTCCAGAAAACAAAAATAGATTTATGAAGTTTACAGCACTGTGCAAAAACCTTGAGCCACCCCCCATTTGTTTACATTTTGCTAGGAAAATAGGTGGTTCAGCGCTCCCGATGCACGCGCGCACACAAATTGCAATGGAACAGCCCAATACAACCATCGTGACAGTCTGGTTGTATATTCAAAAATTCATTAAAAATCATTGTTAATAGTTGATGTCCAACTTTCAACACATCCCTCCTCTGGGACACCTACTGTACCTCTGTGCCAACTGCCAAGTTTCGGCCAGATTTACTGTAGAATTCCTCAGATATTAAAGCAAACTTGTATTCAATGCAATACAGTCATATAACCTTGTTTGCACATAAGGCGCTACCGTAAAGACTGGTGTAAAAGCGCAAGGAAATTTATGCGGCGGAGAAGAAGCGGCTGGCTTGACCGCGGCTCACAAATGACTGCTCACTTGACCGCGGTTAAACCAGTGGTGGGGAACTCCAGGCCTCAAGGGCCGTGTCCTGCAGGTTTTAGACGTGTCCTTTAGCCAACACCGATGATTTAAATGGCTAAATGACCTACTCAACATGTCTTGAGGTTCTCCAGAGGCCTGGTAATGAACTAATCATTTGATTCAGGCGTGCTGACCCAAGGTGATATCTAAAACATGCAGGACACCGGACCTTGAGTTCTTCACCCTTGCATTAAACGATTAACCGAATAATTGAAACAACAACAGGAGCCAACGCTGCAACACGCTTTTCCTTACTTTCTGTAAGAAACTGCAGCACTGACCCAGCTTGACCATTCACCAAAGACCTATTTCAAGCACAAACCGCACAGACAAACCGAGCCTTTAGAGGCAAATACTTTACATTTTAGACCAAGAACAGCCTCTAAACACTCACCCTGACGTTTCAATATCATCAGTGAAATTCGCCCAAGCCACAAAATCCTCCTGATATCCCTCTATGACAGACAGCTGTCCGGTTTGCTTGTCGATCACAGCCGTTCGTATTTCTGCTCGAACGGCCGCAAACAAACAAAACAAAAGCAGAAACATCTTTAAAAGATCTAAAACCTCTGTAAAACTTCTAACACGATCAGCTCCGTTCCGCCTGCACGCCATGTTTACATGAACAAATCATGTGACTTCACTGGGCCAAGTCACCTGACTACCGCTGGGACTTTCAAAATAAAAGACACCGCCCGACATCCTGCATCATAAGTTCATCAGTAGTTTAGTCACTGTCACAAACGAGACATGAGACAAAAAGTAACATGTACGCAATTTTTATACATATATAAAAACCAGTCGTCAGGTACATCAGATCTCTTGAACATTTCATTCTGTACAAAATACTAGTTAATCCAGAGAAAACTGGACCAGCTTTTAAATTCATTATAAACTTCTGCAGATATTCGGGTCCATGTTTTATTCAGTCCATTTTACACAGAGCGTTGGGGGGTCAGGATTTGTGCAGAGGCTGCAGATGTCAGTCTTCCACACCACCTTCAGTTTCCATTGTCTCCAAAATTCCTTCCATAACCTCTGCTTTTCGCTGCTTTTTGGCAGTGACTGAGGAGGAATAAAACAAACAAAAAAAATGAATAAACAGCAAACCTACTTTTTATTCAATTGTGTCCTGTTAACAAGGATTTGGTGGATTTACCATGAAAATGTTCAGCTGTTTTTCGCCTCAATGCCTCCACAGTTTCCTCGGCGTCAGCCCACTCCAGCACAAGACGTCTCCCGTACAGATGGGTGCTGTGGCATAGCGCGGCAAACGCTTTCTACATAGAAATCAGAGGAACACAACTGCTAATCAGTGTGACAGCCAAAATCCCTCTAAAATAAATATTGCTGCACTTTACTAATTTGAGTCACTTGAGCTAAGACTGATGCTTAAAAATGTTGGCTGGATCTCCTTTTTAACAATATGCTACAAGATCAGTTTTAAGGCCAATAATTGGTAATGAAAACCAGAAATGAGTTAAATACATGTTTATCCCTGAATGTTGGTGAAAATGGTTGAAAGCATGGTAGGTGCTAATATTCAGATGGCCGCTCTTCTCAAAACACTCTTTCGATTACTTCTTTTGATTAAATTTGTTCAAACTGTGATCATAAAATTAGATTTTTGAATTTGAAATTATATTATCTCTCTTGGACATGTCAGCTTCCGCCTTGAAATTGTTTCTAAACTTCCTATTAGCAGAAAATCTGTAACACAAAAATCTATTTTAATATTTTTAAAGCACATTAAAATATCCCACCTTGAGTATTTAAAAAAAGTTTTTTTATATGCTGTTGAAAGTACTGTAAGTCACAGACCTTGGATCATTTCCTCTATTGTTGCCTTACAATGTTAAATAATAAAATAGATTTGGCGATGGAGACACCCACAGACCGACAGGCATGTAGCCAAATGATGAGACCTACAAATCTACATGCTATAATATTCTGAGTAGCTGATGAAATGTATATTTTCTTTGTTTCATGAATCACACACAAACCTTAGCATCTTGTTTGGTGAGGAAATCAACAAAGCCAAAACCTCGATGACTTCCTGAACCAGCCGCTTTCTTTGGAAGACGGACAGTCTTTAGCTCCCCAAATGTACTGAGAAGATGAAATACAAGGAGGAAATGTGAGTATTAATTTAGCTCTTCCAACAGCGTAAATAATAATAAAAAACGATAGTTGAGTACGTGTTACCAGAAAAGCTCCCTGATTTCCCTGACAGAGGCTTGGAAAGGAACATTGCGCACAAGGATCTTGGATCCCGTCTGCTTCTTGTCAGCTTGTTTCTTCTTCCGTGTCACCACAGCTGTCCTGCACATGGGAAAAAAATGAATGAGTGGTGACAAGAAGAGCGATGTCTTCATACTACCATAAATTCTAACCACAAACATGTCAGCTGAAATGTTTAGGAGCATATTCTTGTAAGTAAATAGACATAAGTGGGGAAAAAGAAAACCTTTCTGATTCACATCTCACCTTGTGGCTCTCTCTGAAACCTTCAGCTCTAACTGGTGATCATCCACCTTATAGTGCTGAAGGAGGGTTTAAGGAGAGAGAAGACATTAGCCAAAAACCTGCTTGTGGAGAAAAGCTGTGAGAGTGTTGCTGAGGAGGTGAGGATGGTACCTGTAGCTGCCTCAGGGCCTTCTGAGCTGCTTCTGCCGTCTGATACTGGACAAAACCGTAACCCATTGACAACAGTTTGCCTAGAAGACAGAACAATAAGCATGAGAGCAGTGATTACGCAGAGAAAATCAGAAGATGTTTAGCACAATATTAACAGCGTGTTTTTCTGTGATTAAACTTCAGATGGTTCTGAAGTCTCGTCCTCCCAGATCTGGACCAGGGCATCACTGAGCTCCTGGAAAGTCTAAGGTGCAACCTGCCATCTTCAGATGGACTGAAAAGTGTCCCAGAGGTTTTCTATTGGATTTAATTCAGGCAAGCATGGGGGCCATCAATGATATCAATTCCTTCATTCTCCAGGAACTGCCTGCATACTATTGCCACATGAGGTTGGTCATTATCGTGCACCAGGAGGAACCCAGGACCCCCTGCACCGGTGTAGGGTCTGACAGCAGGTCCAAGCATTTCATAATGTTACCTATGGCAGTGATCTGTGCCTCCCTCCATGGATCTGCCTCACCAGACCATCACTGACCCATCAACAAAGTGGTTACGCTGAACAATCTTACAGCAGCATAACTTACCACTGAGTCTACAAAAATACTTTTCTTAACCAAAACATAATTTGTGGTTGAATAGTGAGCACTCCATTTGTATTATCAGTTAGTAAGCACATGCCGGCACTTGTTCTGAAAGGAAATATTTGAAACCCTTCTCAGTACCTGTTTTATCTTTTTTCTTGGATATCGTGCAGGATTTGACTTTGCCACATTTGGAGAATGTCTGAAATGAACAAATAAAAACCATGACCATCAGCCAGTGATTAAACAGTTAATAATAATAGTATTTATTAATGTACCTACCTCCAATAGCTTCTCCTCTGTCGTGTTGAAATTAAGATTCTTAATGAAAAGCGTAGAACCTGGAAGAGCTTCCTCCTCCTCTTCATCATCATCTTCTTCCTCCTTCTCCTCTTTCTCAGCTGCCTTCTTCTCTAATACTTAGTTAGACAGAGCAATGGTGGATTCTGATTATACATATCATACCCTTCAAGTCCGGAAAATACTGCTCTCTCTTAAAGAGACTGCCTGGCTGTGTTTTGAGAGAGTTTACCTGGTTCTGGTTTGGCCACAAACACCCCGACAGGCGCCCACTCCAAATACAGCGGGACATGATGGAACTGGATTAGGAATGAATTTGATCCAATAATAAGTCTTCAGTATCCAGCAGTCAAAACATACTATATGCAGGTGAAACGTTGCACACACCTTACTGTAAGCCAGCCTTGTGAAGGCTCGTTTCGCTTCAGTCGGCTCCAGAAACTCAACGATTGCAGTGAGTCCTGAAGGTGGCAGCAGCACGCGGCCCAAAGAACCATAAGGTGAGAAGAGCTCCTCAAGCTCTGACGTCTGCACTCCAGCTGGAAGGTTCTTCACCAGGATCACTGTGTTACTCCTTGCTGCTGCTGCCTGTAGACGAAGGGACGCAAGCCGTGGACTTTTCATTCAAATTTTCATTCACGCATTTGGATCAAGAGCACTGAGAAGTACATCAAGCATACCTGACTGAAGGAATCCAGGCTGACGCTGTTATCCAGCAGAAACTGCCGCGTCTCCTGGACAATTTGTGTTTCCCCCAAAGCCATCCTCACTGCAACACTTCCCTTTGACTCCTGCAGGGGAGAGCAAGGACCATAGATACATGCAATAAATAAATAAATAAATAAATAAATAAATAAATGAATGAATGAATGAATGAAAAACACAGTCTGTAAAAAGAGGATATTTTTTTTTAGATTGAGATGATGTTATTACTGTGCCATTAGCCTAAAGCATTTGAAAATGTGGTTACCAAACTACAAAAGTCATAATAAACCAAGTTGGTTTCAGTGAGAAACTGACCTGAGCAGCGGGCTATTGCTGTAGTATAGACTGTGTGGGACAAATCCATCATTCCAAAAAGAACATCCTATTATCACCAACACTAGGTCAGTATGCTATACGTTACACAGAGCAGGTTGTTGGGACTTTTTCAAATCCTTAGGAATCTCTATGGAATAATAAACTGATCATAAACAAATCAGTTAACCAGGTTATGTGTCAGAGAGCTGGAATTACTTCTGTTTTTCATGTATTTGGTATCCAGACAAACATTTTTCAAAGTTTTAGTCAATTAACAGATATTTATAAATAACCATACAGTCAATTGTGGAGGTAAAAAGTGGTCTGTCTAAATGGTTTGGATGTACTCTTACCTACCCTACAGGTAGTTCAACCTAGCAGCTACTAAAAAAAGTGAGACCCTTTGCTCAACTGAGTGGTCTTGTCTCTGCCTAGTCTGTGAAATCTACTGCGAGCTGACTTTTCCTGCAGGGGTGGGGTTACAAGGGTCTTTAATTCTCCATGTACATCGGACTTTTGCAGGACTCAAAGTTTGATGGAATAATATTCAAGAGGTTAACTTTTCTCTAAGAGAAAATATTTCAAATCTCTGTAAAACTGTCTATCTTAGGTTCAGCAACTTCAAGACTCTGACTTCTGTTCCTTTAAAGAAAGATGGATTTTTCTGACTCCTGCTAAGACCCCACCTCCATATAGAGAATGGATAACAATGATGACACAGCTGGCTGCCTGTGAGACTAATAAAAATTCATGAACACATTCTTAAATGGGACCCGTTTATTAGGTGGCCGTCTGCAGTTTAAATAACTTTGTGGTTACCAAGTAAATGTAATATAAGGTTGAAAGAGGCATTTAATAATTAGTCATTCTAAACTCCCTTTTCCCTTATATATTATTTTTTCTCTTGCATTATATTTTATAATTTGTTAAAAATTTTAATAAATTCTTCAATAAAAAAAGAAGAAGGAAGGATGCAGACAGGTGCATAAATGCAGGTGAACTAGATGTAAAGTCACTCACGTGGTCCAGGACTTGGCTTTTGGTGGTGTTGTATTTTTCAGCAATAGCATCTGCCACCGCACTTGTACCCAGAAACAAGGTGTTCCAGTTGTGTGAACTAGAAAGAAGCCAAAAATTCACATGTAAGCTTAAAAAAATATCAGCATCAGCAACAGAGAAACAGATCCCAGTCACTTTGATCCCAATTACCTGGAACTTAAAGCTTTAGTTTTAGCATCTTTTTGCCGTTTGTAAGATGAGGAGCCAGGACCGCCAGCATCAGAGTCACTCTTTTCTTTCTTCACATTGGAGGGAAGCAGGTGAAGCATTCTGCCCTAGAGGTGTAACAAAGTTTTCAAACAGCTGAATTTAATGAACTGCACTTTGAATCCAGCCATGAGGTGTAGAGTGATGAAGAAGTTCTGACATAAATACCTGAAATATGTGTCCATCCAGCTGAGCGAGCGCTGTCACGGCGTTCTCTGGTATCATGTAGGTTACAAAGGCAAACCCTTTAGGTCTCTTGGTTAGCGTGTCAATTGGGAACAGCACATCAGATAAAGGACCTGCAGAGATTTTATAACCATGAAACACTTGGGACAACAGCACTTTTTAAAAAATTATTATTTTTTTTTTTAACAGATGTGTATAGGTCTTATAGGTGTTCTTAACTCACCATGTTTGCTAAACAGCTCTTTGATGTCCTCCTCTGTGCAGGTATAAGGAAGGTTTCTGATGAAGAGTCGGCCTGACTCTGAAACATCTTCCTCCTCCTCGTCCTCCTTTAGCTTCCTGCTAAAGTTTCTGTCAGTTTCTTTCTCTTTTCCATCTCTCTTGTTCTTTCCCACAAAAGCATCCACGCGAAAGACTTCAATGTAACGCCCTCCTGAAAACACAAGCATGAGGTCTAGGCTTCATAAGCTGGCAGAGAATGAGAAATACATCTATAAATGTCTTTGTGCCATTGTTTCCCCAACTGAATGGTGGCTTCAAATGTTTTCGCTCACATTTTGTGCAGAGTTTTTACACCCTGTAACATCTCATTCATAGTAACACAGCCAAATATTATTAACAGAAATAAGGATTCACCTATATAATCCTTGTTTTTCTTCAAGGCCTTTTCCACCTCTTCCTCAGAGTGCAAGTCCACGTATACGTAACCTAAAAAACAACAGCACACTGTTAAGATGCATCTGCCTGTATACAGTTCATACAGAAATGTAGTGCTGTGAAAAAGTAATTGCCCTCATCCTGAATTATTGTTTTTGCATATTTGTCACACTCGAGATCATCAAAATATGTGCAATTTTACAGAAAGATAAGCAAATACACAAAAGTGGGAAAAGGTTATTCAAACCTACCTGAATGTCTCCCAAACCTAATAACCGTTTGTGCCACCATTGGCAGCAAGAACTGCAATCAGTGATATCTGACATGAGTCTTTCATAGCAGTCATATTCAGTCACACTTTTTTTTTGAGCCATTTAGAGGTAGACCAGTGTGTTTTGGATCATTGTCCTGCTGCATAACCCAAGTCCACTGGAGCTTCAGGGCATGAACTGTTGGCCAGATGTTCTCCTTTAGGATTTTCTGGTAGAGTGCAGAATTCATGGCTCTATCAACTACAGCAGGTTGTCCTGAAGCAGCAAAGCCGCTCTAGACCATCACACTACCACCACCGTGTTTGATGATTGGTATGATGTTCTTTTTATGAAATGCTGTGTTAGTTTTATGCTAGATGTAACGAGACTCAAACCTTCCAAAAATTTCATCTTTTGCGTCGTCATTCCACAGACTATTTTCCCAAAGGTCTTGGGGATCATCAAGAAATATTTTGGCAGATGTGAGACGAGCCTTTGTGTTCTTTTTGGTCAGCAGTGGTTTTATCCTTGGACTCTACTATGTATGCCATTTTCTTCGTCTTGAATCATGAACTTTGACCTTAACTGAGACAAGTCAGGCCTGCAGTTCTGTAGATGTTGTTCTAGGATCTTTTGTGACCTCCTGGATGACTAATCAATGTGCTCTTGGAAGTCATTTAGGAAGGCCGGCCACTCCCAGGAAGTTTCTCACTGTTGCATGTTTTCTCCATTTGTGGATAATGGCTCTCACTGGGGTTCGCTGGAGTCCCACAGTATTAGAAATGGCTTGGTAACCCTTTGCAGACTGATCGATGTCAGTGACTGTGTTTTTTATCTCTTTCTTTAGATTCAGTAATCAGGTCTGTGTGTGACTAGTAAAACTGCTGTCAGCTTTTTAAAAAAGGTGAATAATTCATGATTGAAGAAGGGGAGAATAAAATTTTCACTTAGGACCAGGAAGGTTTGTATGGGCTTTTTCCCTTAAAAAAATTAAATCATTATTTAAAAACTGCATTTTGTATTTATTTGGATTCGCTTTAGCTAATATTAAAATGAATTTGATGATTTGAAACATGCAAATGTGACAAATATGCAAAAAGAAAAAAAAAAGAAATCATGAAGTGGGCAATTATATTTTCTCAAGCCACTGAATACAGCATATGTGGGTGACTGTTGCAAAATGAGAAACTTTAAATACTTTTACTATCACACCTGTTCTATTTCCGCTTTCGTTCTTCCCAATCCGGACTGCTGCAGGCTTCAGTGGAGTCATAAATTCTCTAATTTGTTTCTAGTGGTGTTACAGAAAAAAAATGTTAGCGTCACAGATTCAGAGCATATAGTGAACATTTCAGTGCTGACACTGAGAAGTTTCTTGTTCGCTCACCTCTTTAACATTGAACGGGACTCCTCTCAGCTTCACTGTGAACTCTGTTGTTGGCTCCGTCTGTAGTAAATACACAGGGGTTGGTGTGAATCACTACAAACTAGTATCAATGACTGCACTGCATTGAATTCTAAAATTTAAAACAGCTTCTGACAGAAGAGTCACCTCCTGCTTGGCAGGTTTCTTCACTTTGCTCTGGTCCTTTTCCTCAGAGGTCACTGAAGATTTGACCTTTGAGATGTTTTCCCTGTCTCCACTCTCGTAGTCACTGTCTGTGTGCTGTAAAGGACCATCATCATCCTCTTCTTCCTCCTCCTCATCTTTGTTCTCCTCCTCCTCCGTGTCTGCTGTTTGTGCCACCTTTGACCGCAGGTAGTCCATATCTGATAAGCCAGACTTCAGTGCTTCTTTAGTGGCATCTGGAATCAACGGCATAGCAAACAATTAATAATAATTCACTGAACCTGGATGAATATTTTCCTATATAGTTTAATCTGATTTTCTGTGACTGTGTGTGTGTGTACTTTAGATCAATATTTCTCTGAAAATTAAATTTCAGTATTTTATGTTGATGTAACCCCAAAATTAAAACACAACCACTACCAACCTTCATCTTCATCCTCACTCTCATCATTTTCTTCTTCCTCATCCTCTTTGTCGTCTTCTGACTGCTCTGAGTCAAAGTTGAGATAATCATCTGAAGCAGGTTTCTTCTTGCTTTGAGTCGTCTTCTTCTTATCGGGATCGGGTGCTTCCTGTGCAGTGTCGTTTGCCCAGGTCTGAGCTTGGCTTCGATTCTGATGCACTGACAGAAACTCCTTGAATTCTGGTTCCTCTTCTAGCTGAAATGAGAAATAAACCAATATCCAAATATTAAGTGTTACATCATACAAAAACTGATGAGGTAGGCAAAAAAATGTATTAATTAAACAAAAAATTGTACTCTCACAGGCCACTTCATGGGTACACCTGTTCAACTGCTAATTTACCCACATATCTAATCAGCAAATCAGTGAAGCACTGGTCAGTGTACTGGTAATCTTAACCATAACCTGCTGAACGTCAGACTGAGCATCTTAATAAAGAGGAACGGTGATTTAAGTGATTTTGAACATGACATGGCTGTTCGTGCCAGATGGGCTGGTCTGAGTATTTTTCCCAAAGCTTGCACCCATCTCCCGACCAACATCTTAATTTAAGAGCAGATAAATTTTAAAGTTTATAATTTACTTACATCTCCCAGAATACTGCTGGATTCCTTTTTCTGCTTCTTCTTCTAAAATTCAAACACACACACTATTGTATTAATAACACAAATTATATGAAATCCTACTTATATTATTCTCTGGTAAGGCAGCAAAAAATGATGATATACAGAGGGAATAATGAATTATAAAGATATATGGTAAGTTTTATATACAAGTACGACCTCTGTAATTACAGAGTGTCAGTTTACAAATACTGTTATTTCCCGTCCACAGTTGTTTCCTACCTTTTTGGCATCAGTGTCGGCCGGAGCAGAGGGTTTGCCCTGCCCTGAGCTCTGAGTGTGTTTACTCCAGGCTCTTGCCTTACTGGGGTCTCCAAACGCTTTACACATCTCCACCTAGAATAAAGGACAGGTAAACCATCAAGCATGCGCGTGGTCCCTCTCGAGGCACAGACTGTGTGCGGCCGAGGCCATACCGTCACTCTGGATGTGTCCACGAAGCTCTTATTGAAATGCTTCAGGGCCTTGTTTGCATCCTCCTCGGATTTAAAACCCACAAAGCCGAACTTCCGGAACTTGCCGTCTTTGGTAAATTTCAGAGAGCAGTCTGTCAAAGTGCCAAAGGCAGCAAACATCGACCTGAACCTGTCCTCCTTCATCTGCACAGAGAACAGTGAAATTTAGCTGGGCTCAAATTAAAGGCTGCTCTCGCTTTGTGTTTACATGCGAGCGGGCTGTTTACTTACCCCATTAGGGAGGTTTTTAACGATGAGTCTCGACATCACGGCAGAAGGTGTAATTCCACTGTTAACGCGTAAAACTGCTTTATATAACTTGTCAACAAAAACAGCGTGGACAAGAACCTCTAGCTCGCCATCTTAAGTGGGAGGGTCTTCTTCTTCTTCGGCCGATAGTAACCGTATCAGTGAATAAACGCCACCCTGTGGTCGGGAATGGTTACTGCGTATATAATCAAACAATATTAAACTGGGTGTTCTAATAATCATATCAAAAACACATAAAAAAACTGATATTATATATGATATGAAAACATGTAACTATAACAGATGTTCAGGTATTACTAAAATATGACAAGTTAACATCTGGAAAACGAATAAATTGTGACTGAAAGGTAGAGCTGGGCGATATAAGATTTTTTCATATCACGATATGTTTTTTTCATTTCAGGCGATAACGATATATATCACGATATAAGCCAAATAACTATATTTGTAAGATTTAAATGTGCCGTTGCTCACAAGTAAAATGTGAAATAATCACCAGCTTGTCTTGATTTTAATATTTATTTCCCATAATAAGTTCAACAGGGTAGATGTACTTAAGGAACATGAGACTTTTTCAGATAAATAAAGGCAAATATTGCAAACTACACAAAAGGCAGCCACTAAAGCGTTTAAGTTTCAAAATAGAACAAACTAAACAGACTACTAAATTGTCAATTCCACTTAGAAACAAAATATTCTTCCCAGCGCAAAGCACAAGTCGCATGCGGAGTGAAGCGGAAAAAAAGTGCGAGAGAGAGGGTGAGAGAAAGAAAGAAAAAAAACCCACGGCTCGCGACGTTCACGTCAAAGATTCGGCTCTAGAGCCATTTCGGTCGTGACCCACACGGCGCTGGCTGCTTCCCAAACAACTACACATGTGTGGCTTGGCACTTGTGCTGTACGCAACAAGTCACGTGACGTGACGCTGCGGCTGTGATTGGTTCGGCTCTGCGCTACTTAATTTGGATTGGCTGTTCTTCTTTTCTTTTCTTTTTTTAAGAGAGCAAGAGAGAGACGAGGTCTATCGCAATAGTTTAATTTTTCTATCGAGAAAAAGTTATTTCGCATTACATATCGTTATCGTTCTATCGCCCAGCTCTACTGAAAGGTGTGACGCGACCAATCACTGTAGAAAACAGTCATTGGTCGCTAACTGCAAGTTTCTCTTCTGGCTTTCTTGAAGTGTACACTGCAGGTCTTCATGTGTTTTCTGTTGTTGTTGCTTTTGCAAAACCTTTTATTGATGCTACTCTGCATCTCTGAGCATTTTTTTCTTTTCGGCTTCCAGTTCAGTTATTTGGTACTTCATTTCATTATACAATTCTTGGAGTTTTTTATTTTTCCTCTGGAGAATAAGTTTTTCTTCTTTCTGTTGTATGTCTAATTGCTCCTTCTCTTGAAGCAACTCTTGATTTTGGAGCAGTGTTTCATTAAGAGTTATTTGGAGCATTTTGTATTTTTCGTCCATGTCTTCAAGTTTGCATTGCATTTCTTTCTCTTTTATGGCCTGCTGATCTTTCTCTTGAACAAACTCTTTATTTCTCTGCAGTGTTTTATCGAGCCTTATTTGCAGCACTCTGCATTTTTCTTCCATGTCTTCAAGCTTGCAGTCCATTTCTTTCTGTTTTATGTCCAGTTGTTGTTCTCTTGAAGCAACTGTTGATTTTTGTGCAGTTTTTTATTATGCTTTACATGCAGCGCTCTGTATTTTTCTTCCATGCCTTGGAGTTTGCACTGCATGTCTCTTGGCTCGATGTCCTGCTGTTCTTTCTCTTGGAGGATGTCTTTATTTTTTTCCAGAGCTTCATCAAGCCTTACTTGCAAGTCTTCGTTGTGTTCCTTGATGTTATGAAGCTTGCAAACCATTTCTTTATGTTGTATGTTGCTCTTTCTTACATTGTACTGTGAGTTGCAGTCATGCATACTGCAGCCCAACTGTGGTGTTCCTGCAGCTAGAAAAACTACCTTAAGCTCCAAACACAGTCTATTAACTGAATTTGAAGCTGGCTTAAAGGCAGCAGGGTGGAGAGTGTGTGGAGAACAGAAAGAAGGGAGGTTCAACCATCGCCTGCAGCTTACACATGCCTTGCAGGTTAATCTGGCTGTGTATGGTCTTTGCTTCCTGCTGAGATGACGGCTTGCTGTTTAAAATCAGTAGCTTACTGTTTAAAACAAAAGAAAAAAAACTTGGCTGCCTACATTTTTCTGCTAAGCGAAGCGTATCATCTAAATCAGGAGTTAGTTGGATTGCTAAGCAGCTGGAGCTGGTTGGATCTTTGGGGCTGAATTTTCATGCTCTTCGCACACATTATATTTCCTTCAACTTCAAGAGACTCAGTGGTTTTTTCAGGTGTTTTTTTACATTATAGGCTTTGATTATATTTTCATTTTACACTTCTAATGAAGATGTTATGACAGCTGGAACAAAGAAAAAGGAAAAGGAGCTGTTGTTCTTGGTTCTGGGTTTAAGGTATCTGTAGGAATGAGAATCAGAACTAACATGAGTACTCAGTGACATAACTGTGGTTAAAAAGCAAGCCATTGCCATTTCCCTGTACATCTGACCACATTTAAATTTAATTATCCTTCTCCTCAATGATACAGAATTATACCACAGACTACTACTGACTTTAAGCAGTGTCATTGGTTTATGTGGTTGGTACCATTACTAAGCAACCACGTAACTTGCTGTAACTAACAAACATGTAACTAACTAATCAATGACGGCGTCTCTTCTTATACATATTTCTTTTTTATATATTTAATATATTTTCTCTCTGAGTAATACTATAAACAAATATTAATACTTCTAATTCTTTTTCACTCTTTTTCACTCTAATACTCTTTTTTATTCATGTGATGCATGACAAACTGTAGAGTGAACTCTTTGTTCCCCTGATCACATGTCGTGCTGAAAGATTGGAAACTGAAATATTAAGCAGCTGAAATGCCAAGCAAAGTTCACAAATGATGAAACTTTTTTATTTAAACTGGTCTTTATTGAAAATTCTCAGAGGAGCACCTTTTATTTTATTTATTTTTTGTTTTTAATTTAATCTTTATTTTATTGAAATTATTAATTTCAATCAAATTTATTATTCCCATTGAAATTAAAGATCTCTTTTACAAGGGAGACCTGACCTTAAAAGTTACACAAACCAGCCTTTATTATACCAACATATTATATACAAAGATTACTTCATCAGTATTAGTTGGGCTAAAGAGACACAATCACAACTGCCTAGAAGATCTAAAAAGGAACTATAGCTTACAGTACAATTCATTATTGAGCAACATACACCCACCAGAAACTTTTAGGTACACTTTGATTCCACTGGGCAGGACCACCTTTAGCAGATGGATACACTGTGGTCACGAAAGGAAGGAAATGGTCAGCAACAGCTGTCAGGTAGGCTGTGGGGTTTAAACAATGTGTGCCAAGAAAATATCCCCACATCGCCAACAGCCCGAACCCTTAATATAACCCTTAAAATTCTGATCCTATCGTCTGAATATTGCCACAGAAACTCAGACTCATCAGACCAGAGAACATTTTTCCATTCTTCTGTTGTCCAATTTTGGTGAACCATATGAATTTGTGGCATCAGGTTCCCGTTCTCAGCTGACAGTAGTGGTACCTGGTGTGGTTTTCTGGATGTAATGGTTCAACATGTCATCCTTTTCTGTGCCTTGTTGTAACGACTGGTTATTTAAGTTACTGTTTCCTTCCTATCGGCTCAAAGCAGTCTGCCCATTCTCTTTTGACCTCTGGCATCAGAAGTTTTTCTCAGACCATTCTCTGTGAAGAGATGGTTGTTTGAGACCATCCCAGTAGATCAGCAGTTTGTAAAATATTCTGACCAGCTTGTCTAGCACCAATAACGATGCCACTTTTAAAGTCACTTAAATGTTCATTCTGATGCTCAGATTGAACTTCAGCAGGTCATCTTGTTCATGTCTGCATGTTTAAATGAGTTGCTGTTACATGATTGGCTGATTAGAGGTAGTAGGTGTACCTAACAAAGTGGCTGGTGAGAGTGTTAACCTGAGACCCTGCATCATCATATTTGCGTATTTCATTTTGCTGTTCTGCACCTTATACTTCATTCTGCTCAGCTGTGTTTTATACGTTGTTAAGCCGTGTTGACTTTATTGTATTGTGCTGTAAAATGACCCGATTATCCCAATATTAGGACTTGATAAAAAAACAAAAGTATGTAACAGCTTTGTAATAAAGTAACAACTCCCTGCTCAAAGAGAAAACTTAGTTTATGTCTAACTAATCAAAAATAACAAGGCAAAATTACAAATTGCATCCCAAACATGAACCTGGGTCTCAGGAGGTTATCTCATGTGTTTGCTATAAATATTTCAGATTTGTGTGATAAATATTGTGTGACATAAAGAATCACTGATTAAATAACCCTGTTTAACGAGGCACATTTCATATTGAAGTTGACAACAGTATCGTCCCTGCTCCGTCCGAACAGCCGATCTGCCTCTTTTTGGACGACTGGAACTCATTCTGGATTTCCAGAAAGGTTTTGTCCTTGGTTTCAGGGACAACAAGGAAGATGTATATTATCACCAAGCAGCAGATAACCAAGAACACCAGGAAACAGTACTGCTTCAGTCCGAGCTGTAAAAAATAAAACAAGTGAGTGGAACATATCCAAGTACAACATCGAGGTTTAAATGTTCATTTTAAATGCAAGAAATGGTGATAAAATATTCCAAAATGATCATAGATCCTCAACCATTTTGAACACCTACCACAATGAAGGGGAAGACCAGGCCAATAAAGAAGAAACTGGACCAGTTCACTGACCCTGCAAGCATGTACGCTGCAGGGCGCGAGTTTTGCGTGAACAGCTCAGTGGTTAAGATGTTAGTCACGCCACCTTCATGGGGGAAGACACAGAAGAAATCCCTGTTACAGCTGATGTGCAGATGCAGCTGATGATGCACATGCTTTGGTGAAAGAAAGAAAATTTTTACCTGGTCCCAAGCCAAAACTTAAGATGAAAGCAAAAACACAGACCATGCTGAGGTATGGAACAACTGGGCTGGCCTCCTGAGAACAAGGAAGTTGTGCAAAAGAAACGTTACAACACAGGCAGGGACATGCCTTAACCTGTGCGTGGCGTTCGGGTCTATTGGACCCGTTTTCAGTGTTTACCAAAAGAAAAAATACGTAATTTTGTAATTGTTTCTTCAGACTTTTTGCCTCTGGCTCATTTTCTGCAAAGAATACATACAATAAAACTTCATAGAGCAACCCTACACATTTATATTAAGCATGTGTGTTCAGGTGTGCTTTTAGTGTGTATGCGTTTGTGCTCCTGCTTTTCCTGCACAAGGTTCCAACATTGTCATATTTTAACACCTACACCTGTCTGCTCCCACATTCCTGCACATTTTAACCTCTGGGTTGTGGGAACCATGATGTAGTTTCTCACGCTCCATCCCAGCTGCATATCGAGGGTGGGCCACAACAAATACAAATAGCTTGACCTGTGTGGCTGCTTATTGATCATGAACTCATTCTCTGCTTAGCGCTTTTAGATGAGACAGTTTTGGAAGATGATGCAGAGAAACAGTTGAGTTTTGTCTTTATCAGATGTGATGGTGCAGAGAGGAAGGAACGACGGGACAGACTCAAACTCTGCAGTGACAACTCTAGCCTTTAGCACACAGGTCACTCGCTAAACCAGACTCTGTCAGGTGAGCACTGTCAGAGTGCTCACCTGACAGAGTCTGACAGTAAGCATGAGGCTGACCATCAGTCATCTCCAAATTAAGCTTACCAGCGGCCAACACAGGGAGAAATATGGATGCCAAAAATGGTTAAATTGCATAGTTTTCTTGTCCAAGGACTGAAACACCCCCATATGTGATGCAACCAGGGTAACGAAAGCATGAACACCACACAGGGCTTAAACCCTTAAATATCTCTTTTTAAAAATATTTCTTGGCTTGAGGATAATTACCTGAAAAGTTAGGGTCAGCGTGAATAAAACGCAGCAGATAGCCATCAGTGTGTATCCTCCCATGATGAGTACTTTCCTTCCCAGACAGTCAATGAGCATACCCTGTGAGACACACAGCATGTCACAAGACCAGAAAGACTCCAGGCAAACATCTCTTTTGAGGATTACTCTGATCCATTTCATGTTCTATTTCCAGCCATCTTACACAAACGTCTTGAAATTCTTTTCTATTTTTCTTCCTGATGGTTTATTTTTTATAATCTGACCGCCTCTGACAGTTCATCGCTTGGAAGCGATATTTGAAAGGTCTCATCTCGTGATTTTAAGATTGCTGTAAGTGTCATAGAGGATCATTATTTCTCTGTTTGCTGAAACAAAAAGAAAAATTTGAAACTAAAGTTCAAGTATTTTCCAGTTAAGATAGATTATAAACACAAGTATGCACAACTAAAGCCATTTTCACACATAAACTCTGGACAGTGTCAGGAGCTGGACTTGGTCACATGAGACACATGACACCCGGGAGAAGATAGTTCACTTCAGATGTGCTGTCTCACCTGGCAAAACTCAGCTTGCTTCAGGAGATCGTGCCTCCTCGGTAGAGTAAGCCGAAGTTATTGCACTGCAAAGCTGAGGTCTGTTGTGACTTATGTTTTAACAAATGATAGTCCTGAGTGGGCTCGCATGAAATCTTATAGTCTAAAACTCCCTTATATTCATAATCTGACACAGTAAAAAATAACTGTAAAAGTATATTAATATTCAGACCATTGCACACATTATATTTCTGTTTACCAGTTGGATTCTTTGTCACATATTAGTCCAGTACTGGGTAAGCAGTCTTTCACCCCAGGGAAAGCAAAAGCTACTTCTAAAGGCTTTGGGCTTGAAATGTTTAAGATCTGTATCTTCTAACCTCTGATGTCATCATGCATTATGAATAAGTGAGGCATAAATTTAGTCTAAATAGAAAACTTGTCTGTAAACATGTAAAGCTGAGAAGTTTTATAATAGTAAATTTCACTTCACAGACCACAACAAGCACCCCAAGCAATAGCAAAGAAAAAAATGTCACATTAGATTTTTATGATATTTGTATATCCTGAGTTCAGCTGGAAGCTGAGATCTCGTATAAAGGACTATAAATCAGCTTATGCTTTGAGTCATACTTATTAGGTGAATACACTCAGATTAACACACAGTAACTGTGTAGAGCAGGAATGACAAACTCATTTTACACTGCGGGCTGCATACAGCTCACTTTGATCTTAAATGGATCAGACCAGTGAAACTACACAATAAATGTGTAAAATTACAGTAAAAGCTCTGGTGGTTCATGTCATGTAATTAAAACATATACAGTTTTCGTTTTTGTGAACTCACTGTAAAAACAAAACAAAAAAAAAACCCAACAAAGCGGGCATTTCTATATAGTAGGTAGTGAAAAAACAGGAACTTTTTTGTCATTTGTAGATGAAACACAGAGGCAACTGATGGGAAGAGAAAAGCATGGCGAAGGAGAAAATCTTGTGATCTGAAGCATGAATGACTATCTGTCAGACATGGTGGAGGCCTAATGCATAGGCATGTATGGCTGAACAGCATTACAATGTTTACTGATCATGTGACTGCTGATAGAAGTAGCAGGATGACATCAGTAGTGTGCACAGCTATAATTTCTGTTAAAATGGATAATGAACCAAAGCATACTGCAAAGAGTTTGTCTGAGGCAAATAAATGGGATATCCTTCAATGACCAAGCCAGTCACCTGATTTCAATCCACCAGAGCATGTTTTTTTTTAGTTCTTAAATAAAAAACTGAATGCAGGAAGACCCACAAACTAGCAGCAACTGAAGATGGCTGCAGTAAAAGCCAGGGGAACATCTCAAGGGAGGAGATCTGGGTTCTAGACTTCAAGCAGTTGCAGTGGATTTTCATCCAAATACTAATAACAGTACTTGAAAATACATGACGAGAAACTCATACTTACACATGTTAAAGCGGTGATGCATTCACAGGCACCAGTGCCGACAGTGGCGTATGGTATCTTATCACTGGGAATACCAGACTGTTTGAACACGTAACCTGCGTAGAAGTAAATCTAAAGGGAGTGTAGAAAACAAATAAAGAAACAAACACAAATTTGGAAACTCCTTTTCATCTTTGCCTAAAGTTTCTAAAATGTTCAGTGTGTGTGTGTGTGTGTGGGGGGGGGCATTGTGTACTTACAGCATTAATGCCGTTCAGCTGTTGTGCAGCGTTGAGCAATATGATGGTGAGAACCTGCCAGCGTAAAGAGCGATCAGCAAAGAGCTCCCAGGGTTTCTTGGCCTGTAAACCTGATAAGTTATTCCTCTCCTTCTCAATATCCTCTCGTTCACCATCACAATCAGCTATACCGTGCAGCTGTTTCAGGGCTGCAGACACATAAGACACACAGAACTTCAAGTTATTGCGCTTCCTTCATATCTGATTAATCTGCAGGGGCTGTTTGGGGGGATGGGGGTGGGGGTGTCCTGTCAGAAGGTTTCCATCGTCAGAAATTCATCACATGCTTGAAATGAAAAGATAAATGTCTCTGCCTCTGGTCATTTCTACCAAAGGGTAGTCTTTATACATTTTTTTTACGCTGTCACATGCACTAAGTCGTCTTTCCTGGGAGAACACAATTCCCAGTGATCTGAAATGGAAGGAATGGTGCAGCTGTGTTACCTTTCTTACAACCCTCTTCATCCCCTTTGTCGATGAGAAGATAGCGTGGGCTCTCAGGGAACCAGGGCAGGATCAGGAGCTGCAGGAAAGCGGGGATACAGGTGGTGGAGAGCAGGATGGGCCAGTACTCCTCTTTCCCCAGGAGCTCTCTGTATAATCGTACAAGGACTTCAGCTTGATATTTTTCTTTGAAGGGATGTAGCATTGGAACGGTATGAAAAGTTATTCTTCTTAATGTGTTTATTAATCACCTGAGGCCAATCACTTGTCCAGTAAAGATCCCCCCAGTGATGAAAATTGAGGTTCCCATTCCCATAGCACCACGCAGTGAAGTCGGAGCTATTTCTCCCAAATATAGAGGTTGAACACAAATGGAAATGCCTATAAAAATATTTAAAAGACATTTCAGAAGGTTTTCATACAGCATCATTATTAGCCATTATTAACTGGACATTTAATTCATGTATCTGTGTTTCTCCAAGATTTAGAAATGAAACATTTAAGTGTTCCTGATGTACTCACCTGCATTTAATCCAGAGATGAAACGTCCGATGATGAGTAATTCAAATAACCCTGTAGGATAGCTCAGACCCATCAGCAAAGCAGCCAGGAATGCAAATGTGTTATTGGTCAGCAGTGTCCCTTTTCTGGAAAGAAAAAATGAATCCCATTATTTACAAAAGAGAAGACAATTTTCCATTAAAAAAAAAATGTCCATACCTTCCAACCCTCACAGACAATGTTCCACCAATCATTGCCCCTATAAGTCCTCCTAAAGTGAATATGGACACGATAGTGGACCAGAGGAGGGTGAGACCATCATCTGATATTTGAGTTTGGTAACGCTTGCTCCAGGTTTGGTTGATGAAATCTTGCACATACTGGAGAGAAAAGAAGAAAATTGAACACAAACACTGTTTTTTATCAACACGAGTGCAAAGCAATGTCTAAATACTGCCACTACTCTTATTGTCAGTCTAATTTTTTGTCACTGATTAACATCACTATACTTGGCGATCATTAGACCGCCTGTGCTTGTTAGAAAGAATTATTTGAGGAGTTACATTAGGCTTTCCTGTGTGTGTGTGTGTGTGTGTGTGTGTGTGTGTGTGTGTGTGCGTGTTCTCTAATATCAGAATAACAAACACAGTGACTGTAGTCCACGTGTTACTAAGTTTGCCCTCAGACCATGTTTTGAACATTTAGATCAATAGTTATGGAAAAAGTCCAGTGAGAGGCAGCAGAATTATTACCGCTGTGGGTGCATTGATGACAGATATATTATATCCATACTGAAAGGTCCCCCCGATGCCAGCAGCACACACAGCCAGCAGAAGTGATTTGTTTGGAAGCTGCAAACAGAAAAACAGACCCACAAACAAAAGCGTTTCAGTATCATCTTGGACAGAAAGCTGCGTCCCACCATGCTGCCAAACGTACTTTTGTTTTTCAAAACTCTTAATCCATTACAATCCACTTACCTTTGGCCGCCTTCTATCTTTGGTTGCTTTAGCTAGAAGAGGCTGATATTCATTCTTGTATTCTTTTGGCATGTTTTATATTTTGCTTAAAGTCCTGGATTCTTTGAGGGAGAGCAGAATATCAGAGTATCCTTCTCGCAGGAGCTTGCATCCAACAGGAAACTTAAAGTGGATGGGGGGATGAGTTTATGCCGGGGATAATACAATTGATCTGTTGTCAGAAAGTGCCCTTAGGATGTGGGGAATTGGCTAAATTGTTCCATGTTTATTCGGAGTTCATGGCGCACTAACTGAATCCAAACACAGCATGCAGTGTAGTTTAATTACTTTAACATAAAAGAAGAAAAGTATATCAGGATCCACACATAGGGGAGTTACATAGCATTATGATTTTGGTCTATTGAAAACATGTTTCACAAAGAGTAGGACAATGTGCACCTATTTTAATATATTTTGGTTTCTTTTCTTTTTTCTGTTTTTAAAGACTTGCATAGCTCACAGGTTTGATGCCATAGAAGTGTGATGCATGCCTACAGGCAGTATGCAGTACCACATTCACATTTTAAAAGGCTGAGAAAAAAAATCCATAATTATGCCATAACATGTGTCATAGGCTATACACTCAGCAGTAAAGATGCTATGTGTGGACTCCCCCTATAGTTCAAGTACAGAAAAGCAGTTGGTGAAGTTTTGTGAATAACTGCAGCCGCTGGATGGATTAACTGTGGAGAGAAATCTGGGCCGGTGTTGTGCCAAAAAGTGATTGCCTGCCAAAAACTGATTTCCAATGTTTCCGTGTGTTTTTTATGTGTAATATCGTTACGTATGCTGCTAAATAGACTTTGGTGAATAGGTATTACAAAGGGGTTATATATAAAATTAAAAAAATTACCTGTTTCTCAAGTATCTTTGTAACTGTGTTATTGTACTTACATTATAATCAATCAGCTCCCTATTGTCCACTTAAAATATGTTTACAGAACTATTTTTGCATTTGTTGCAATTTAAGCTGTCCTTTTGGCCAGATTACTCTTAAAAGAGACATTTTTAAAGTCAACAATATTTTTTTTTAACTGCATAAATAAAGGATACATAAAAGTCACTGCCAAAAACTGATTGCAGCTTCTACCTTGTTACAGGAATGTTGTTTGTTGCTCAAGATGACGTGATATCATTCATGAGGGATACATTTGACATATGTTTCACATATTATAGACCAACAAGTTATTTATAGCAGTTTAAATACAAGCAATCAGTTTTTGGCAAATACCGGAAATCAGTTTTTGGCAGACAATCACTTTTTGGCACAACCGGCCATGGTGCAAAGTTTTTGTGGCTGCTGTCTTTTCCATCATAAGGACTCCAGTCTCCGTCAGAGGAGGGATGCACGGAAATGTTTATAAAGAGCAATTCATTAGCAGTTTAATAAAGCTGATCATAAATATTCATAATTTAAGACATTCTGTATGCAATAATCCAAACTGCAGTTATAATAGATATCAATACCAAGTACTTTAAACGGATTTTTGTCAATCTGGCAACCCAAAACCACGCGCTTTTAGCGGGATTTAAACTATAAATTACATTTATTTAGGATTAAAATGATTAAACTACGGATTACAGCTCACATCCTCCACAGACACTAGCTACGTTTTATTTCATGTGAAATTAACGTTTCTCTTCATGACTTTGGCTCGTGACTGGCTCTCTTTAGTCATTTGAGGAAAGACGTCTGTACCCAGGAATTATTAAAAAAAACAAAACAAAAACAAAACGAACAAAAAACAAGAAAAACAAAAATAAACAAAAAACCCTGCAAATATTCAAAATTTCTTTCTTTCTTTTCTTTTCTTTACTTTCTTTCTTTTTTTATGCTAATTGGTTCCAAACCCGTGTATGACTCACCTCTTTCTTTGATTCCGCACGTCCCTCATCCGCGTTCATTTTGAAAGCTGCCGTAAAATTACGCTCGCAGAAACCATTTACAAAGACTAAATTTTGCACTTGAATCCAAGTGCTGACAAAGTAGCAGCCTACTGTAAGGTGCAGCACATGACCTCGGCTCAGCGTAGAGGGCTGATTAAGAGGTTGAGGCACATTCCTGCTGCATGCTGAAGCTTGCTCTCGGGTAAAAGAGGGATTGTTAACCCAAATATTAAAATAATATTCACTTTGTATTACACACTTCACACTTACAGCTTGTTTCAACTGTCATGTGACTTTTTTTTTTTAGTTTGGTTCATGTATTGTGGTCACGAGAAAAAAAAAAACTAGTACAATAAGTTCTCACTATATTCAAAGATGATAACACAAATTTATTGTTTAGGTAGTAGAAGATGTCATCTGCTAATTTGTAATTCCATAAAATTGGAATACACTGTTCTATTTTCCATGGATGACTGCCTCCTTGGTAAGTACATATTTGGGTTTGAATTACTTTGGATAAAAGTGATAAAACAAATAATTTCTAAAACTTTGACACTGATTTTATTTCCAAGGTCGCTGCGCTCTTAAATTTGTAAATCATTCAAAGAGTTCTGTAGCTTACCAGAAAAAACAAAAAACAAAAACGTTTTAATTCCGTGAGAACTTCTGAGACTCTTAAAATGGAAATCTCAAATAGGGTTAACAGTGGATATTTTTTTCAAAATGTACAGCTCAGCTTTAGTTTCAGCCTGTAGTGATGATTTATTGATCAACGTTAAAACAGAGACAGAAAAAAAGGAATACTCTCATGTGACACAGCTTAAAGCTTATTCAAATAAAACCCACTGAAGTTATTTGTAGTACAAAACAAATAAAAAAAAAAGTTTGACCTTTGATAAATATGGTCATTAAGCTGACCACATTTATGAAACAATAACTCAAAAGATCATTCATTCTGCTGATGCTGTGATAGCGCTGTTTCCACAAAGTTTTTACAATTTCGTTGTACATGTACAATGACAATAAAGGGCTATTCTATTCTATCTATTCAATGGACATTCTATCGCATCAGCTCCACTCTATACTACAGAGGCAGCAGAGAACATTCTCCCTCAGGCTGATCTATTCAGGACACAAAAAACTTGTGTAATGTCACTGTTTATGAAAAATTTATGAAAAATTGTAAAACTTGTATGATGCTTAACAAGGAGGTGCAGCAGGTAGAGTTACAAACTAAAAGGTCAGTGTTTGATCCCTGGGTCCTTCAGTCAGCTTGCTGAAGTATCCTACTGAACCCCAAATTGCCCCCTCATTGGAGTGTGAATGTGTGCAAGGCATGGAATAAAGTGGTGTATGAATGTGAGCACTCTATCTGAGTGCTCAGTTAGGGTAGAAAAGTGTGATATAAGTACCAGTCCATTAAAAATGTAATTAGCAGCAGAAACAAGCTGGTAACATGACTGGATATAAAAAGGTCATCCTTTGGAGCTCCGGTCCTTCGGGAACCTTTCACCAATCTTTCACGGCTAACACAAAGAAACAGAAAAACATTTGCACTCATAAACTTACAGACAATTCACTACTTGACCTAACGTGTCTTTGGACTGGTGTAGGACACTGGAGAACCCGGAGAGAACCAATGCAGGCACAGGGAGAAAACTGTGAAGACTTTCCCAACAGCAAAGATGATGGTAAAAGTATAACTTCTAAGAATGTTTTAAAACATGAATTCAAGACAAAGTCAGCAAAGGGTGCAGTTTTTATTACATATGACTGGTGAGTCCACACGTGCGGCTTTAATTTAGATAATGGCTCAAAAATACCACTTCAAATAAGAGGATTACATTTCACATTTCTACATTATTACTGTAGATAACATCAGATTAATCCAATAAGGTGGTTGATACATCATGAGCCTTCAAAGACTTCTTTAGACCGCAGATGGCAAACAATTTAAACCTAATGCATTGAATCTGATTGGACACATCACTGAAACACCACTGGGAATCATCAGGCCAAGAAAGTCTTTAGTGAGGTTTTCTAACAGAGAAGAAGCATAAACAGCCATATAGTGCTGCAGAGAGGGTTTCTCATATGCATCTGTGCAGCAGAGGCCATCAGCCTCTGTGTCTTTGAAGATGAAAACAGACAAAAGGAAAACAATCATTTAGGGGCATTGGTCATTATCCTCTTCAATTATGCAGCACTTATTTCCAAACAGCTGATGCATTACACTTATAGAATAATATGTCTCTGTCAAAAGTGGAGACAATATCTTCTTCTCTCTCGTAAAAGGGAATGCTGCATGAATTTTTAAAGCCATCATTTCATAATTTCAGTACACCATCTGAGTGGATGGAGAGGTACTGATATCTCTGGTCATGCCTGGGATCTTTCTACTTCTTGGAAATAGTCTTTGGGCTTCTGCCATCCTCAAACAGATGCTGTATGTTTGGCAATTAGTTTGTTACCCACAGGTATGACTCTGGATAGAAACTTGCTTTTATAATCCATATTTTTCTGCTTTGACATTTAGTGAGAAAGTCTAACAGCTCACATTGAGGTTGATTTTCCAGCTTTATTTCCGGTACCTGATGATCAGCTACTGCTTTGTTTCAATTCGTCCTCTGCTGGCGAAATACAAGACCAGTTCAGCATCGTAAATGGGTCAGACAATGAAGATTAAAATACTTTTTTAAACCTCATGGTTTGTTGCTTCTCTTTAATGAGTTTCTCCTCACATACAAAGTCTTGAATAACCAGACCCTGTCACACCATTATCATTTTATTCTATCAGACTACAGGCTTACTTGTGGTTCCTAGAGTTTCACAATATAGAACTGGAAGGCAAATCCTTCACCTCTTGTTATCACTTGACTTAAACTTTTTGATAAAGGTAGGGGTGAATCAGGTGACCCTTAACCATTCCTTAGTTATTCTGCTATAAGGTCAGACTGCTACTACCTATGATACACTGAGCATTTCTTCTTCACTTTTCATTCCCCAAGTGTTCATACACTACTGCATGCCATCAAATTGTGTCTTTTATCCCCCATAATCTGTGTTTTGTCCTGTCTCCCTGTGCCCTCCTTTGTTTTTTCTCTTTACCCTCACTCTGACTTGGGTGCATCAGCAACTGAACTGGTTCTGCAGGAGTTTTCTTCCTGCTAAAAGTGTGTTTTTTCTTTTTCATTCCGGCCAAGTGCTTCCTCATCAGGGGTTATCTGATTGTTGCTGTTTCCTCTCTAACCTTACATTTAAAGCATCTTGAGGGAATTATTGTTGTAATTTGAAGTAACATGTATAAAACTCATTTGAACTGAAATAGCTTTTAATAATAGTTTATATTTTAGACTATTTTTAATGATTGACTTCTTAATGTCCACTTGCAGTACCATTCGGGGCCCACCAGGGGTCCGTGGCCCACATTTTGGGAACAGTTGGGAAGGGGCGAGAGTTAATTGTAGACATTCAACATGGCAGCAATTTTGTCATATTTCTATGGACAAAGGTCAGTAATACAAACTATTCATTAAATAATATTTAAAGCCACGCAGGGCATACTAACACCTGTGTGTTTTGATGTCATGATGACGTCTGGCCGCAAGGGGAGCGCTTCTTCCGCACAGAACGATGTTTGTGCAACCCTGAAACCCTTCCCCGTGTGGTGTAGGAAAGGGCAGAGAAGCGGGTTCCCCTGGCGTCGTTAACCATGTCAGGTAGAAAGCCCCGGTCTGTGGCAAACCCTCTGGAGTCTGCGATCACCACACCGAGTGAGAGGATACTGAAGGAGTGCCACAATCTGTATGTGGACAGCGAAAACGGTAAACAGTCGATAATCTGGATTAAGGCTAAAGCAAAGTTAGGACCGCAAAGTAGAAACCAGCCCGCCCTGGCTGTGATTTTATGGTAACCGAGCTGTGCCACTGCTGAAGCCCCCGACTGAAGTTTATGTGGACTTAAAGGTGTAATGCTGCTTATTTAGTGTGTGTGTGTGTGTGTCAGCCTGCAGCAGCTGCTAGTGTGTGTCAAACACGTGACGTTGAACATCTCAGAGGCTTCTCTGCAGCCTCGCAGGGCAGTGCCCCGTCTGACTGTATGCATTGATGCAAAATCACATACACATAGATACATAGAAACTTCATTGATCCCAGAAAGAGGAATTATTGTGTTACAGAAGCAGGATCAAGAATAAAAATAGTGTAGTCCACAATAAATAAACAACATAATTAAAGTGCCGCAGTCGCATAGTGACGGCCTTATACTGTAAGATATTACAGTAAAAAAATCAACAATTTAATAAGGGAGCCTCCCGTAGTGTGCTTTTTATTAATGGGAGATTATTATACCCTTCTGGGGTGCATGAAAAGCAGAGAGAATATCAGCTTGTTTTCTAGAAGGTAAACATTTGGAAAGGTGTGGTGTCACGAATAATCCTGTAACTCATTTTAGTTACCTTGATCACCATGTGTCCTTTTTTTAAAAAAACAAACAAAAAACTTATTATAGTGTAATAGCTAAATAAAAACACAGGCTTGTATAATTTGTTATATGTCAACCTTTGCCCTCTCTTCCCCTTCCTTAAGAATAACTTAGACAAATGACCTAAACAAATGAGAGATGCCTCTAGACCTTTGTATTGTATGTCAAAATCAAGAAGATATATTGGAATTACATTTCTAAAAGAAATTTTTGCTCCAAAGAGGAAAAAACCTTAGAATTTATGTTCATTCTTGGGAGGCTGATTTATAAAACAAACATACACATTGTGACCGCATAGGGTTAGGTTTCAGCTAACTTAGACTTCAGAGGTTTAACATAGTAGAATTGTACTTTAAGCATAACTGTCTTGGAGGTCATGACAGGCAAAAGGCATCAGTTTATTTTGCTTTTACTGTGATAATTGTCACTACTGAGAAGAGTTGTGAGGGAGGACAAGTGGTAGTCATTTCATCTGCCACTTTGTAAAATTTTCCTCTACCTACTCTTTAACCATGTAACGATTGATCTGTGCAGGCTTACTATTTACTCACAACTACATTATTTTATTTTAAAACCAGTCTAGAGCATCACAGTACAAAGGTACCACTTTAGTCATTGCATGTCATGATTGTGTTGTGTGTGTTTTTCAGGCTTGGTAAAAATCGCCAGCAGCCTGGGAGTCCGTCTTCTGCCTCCCAGAAAGAAGATCATCGTGATGATAATGGGTAACCACTCTGCAGGAAAGAGCTCCTTCATTAACTGGTATTACTGATACTTCTTATTGTTGTTGTGATCTAATAACACTGCCTGACCATCACATGCTCTGCTCTATGTTTGAAAGAGAGACTGGTGTCGAGAACATCCTGTTCACACATGACTTTTTGAAAGCGCTTTGTGGTTTGAATGCAGCCCAGTTTTGCCCCAGGAAGTATGGATTTACAAAAGAAAATGGGGAAAAACAGGTGTAATTTGTTATTTTGTATGTCAGATTAGTGACCTTTAGGCTACTCCCTTATTCAAGGGCGTCACCACATTGGGTGGATCTGCATATTTGAAATGCAGATCAAGGCATACAATGACACTGTAGTACTGTCCCACAGCCGTGCTAAAAGAAAGAGCAGCAAATCACCATTAATAAATACCATATGCACTGAGTCAAATATAAACAATATGTGCAGACATAAGAAAGAGGGTCTTTTCTGACACAAGCCTTCCTGGGATTTGTGTCTCCTCCTGTCCTTGAACTGGGGACCTTTCACAATCTGGGAAAAACTTCCTCTTCTCCTCCTCCTCCTCCTTCTTCTTCTTAAGCTTCTTATTTTCCTCCTCTCCTCCTTTTCTTCCTTCTCCTCCTGACCCTTCAGGGGTCGCCAAAGCAGATTATCTCCCTTCATCCGACCCTATCCCTAGCATCCCCCTCTGTCACACCAGCCTTCACCACAACCATGTACATCTTCTGTGGTCTTCCTTGTTTCCTTTACAGACAGTTTAGAATAATTAGTAACCCAACATGCATGTCTGTGGTCTAATTTGTTAAATCTTTTAAGATTCTTATATACTCATCTTCGCTAATGTTGAAGATGCTCTTAAGGTCATCACTTTGATTGGTTCGAGGAGTGTTTTTCTACCTGACATTTGTTCTCTAGTCTCTTGAGGTCCAAATTCTGTAATATCCCACTGATCACACATTCACATCCTTTTAAACAAGCAACAAGCTATATTATTACAGATGGATGGATGGGTTGGTGGGTAGGTAGGTAAATTATTCTCATTCAACATGTTAAAAACATGAAAGAATGAAATTAGTTTCTTGTGGATAAATCAAATTTACCAAGCATTGTTTGAGCTTCTTAAAATGTTAGGATTTGTTTATTTTCCCTTTGATTGTAAACGGAATCATTTTTCTCACATGTAGCTTTCCGCAAGAATTGAGGCGTTGTTGCTTTAGCTCTTTCTCACTTTTGATGGCGTTGTTATCTTTCTAGGTATGTTGAAGAGCACATACAGAAAACAGGGGTGGCCATCGAAACGCAGGGGTTCACCTTCATCACAAGTGGACGCAAAAGAGAATCTCTGACGGTAAGATCAGCGCCGACACGGCCGGCATGTGCAGCTGTGCCACGAAAAGATTTCCCAGCCAGAGCTTAAAAAGGAAAATTGTGACAGTTAACTCTTTTACTTCAGTGCAATGCTTTTATTTTGTTCTCAGTATTTGTTAAGAAGCTTGTTTTTATATTTAGCTATCACCTTTTAGTTTTGTACTCAAGGAGATGTTGCGATTTTTTAACTTCAGTAACAGGAACTGAAGCTGCAGTCAGTCATAAAGGCTGATGAAGCAGGGTGTTTGATGTTGGCATTTATGTAAGGCACTCCCTCAGCCAGTGGTGATTTCTCATTCTATATGCTGCTCCACTGAGGGGCTTTGTTGTGTATGCACACACACACACACACACACACACGCACAGAAACATCTTTGCAGCATGAGAACAGGCTTGGGAGACACCTGCCTCTCGGTCCTCTCTGATATCCCTTCCCTCTACCTCTCTGTTCATATCCTGATGTGGTGAAGGGTAGGAGTATGAATAATACATTCGGAGTGTAGGACTGCAGAGTAGAAGGATTATCTCCAATGTGCAGGAAGAGCTAAGGCGTGCACGCTGAGCCGCAGCACACCAGCTCGTGTAAAGCACTAAGATGAGAGAGGACTCTGTTGTAGAGGGGCGGGAAAGACTGCAGGGAAAAAAATGCAGGTTTGTCTCATCGGGTTGTTTCTAACACTGTCCTGTTAACCCTTTCGCAGGGGAATGCAACGCTGCATCTCTATCCTCACTTTCGACCGCTCCTGGAGTTCAAAGGTAAGACTTTACTTCTTCAACTCTCTACTATACTACATTTTCATGCTCTCTCAGTGAATGTGCAGATAGTTCCTTCTGTGAAACATTAGATTTGATATATATTCCATGTGCGGGTAAACAGTGAATACTTGGGGCTTTGCATCTCTATGCCTTTGATTATATTTCTATGCTCATTGATGAAAATCATCACCAATCAGTCTCTACAATTAGCAAATTATTGGAATTGAGAGTTAAAACTGCAGGAGATGAATGTAATCACAAACTGCAGAAAGGTAGCTGTACCTTTGAGGTTTAAGATAAGGCTCTGCTGGTGGCTAATGAATATTTACCTCTGGATGTTGCTGATCAAAGTCGGTTTTAAAGACGCGTTGCTCCATCTGTAACATCACAAGAATGTCTGCCTGTTTAATGCTCGGTTACTCGTGGGCTGTTATTAATCCTTATCACAGGCTTCTGTGATTTAAGGTTGGGTTTAGGTCCTTCACCTTGATGACTCAATAGTGAGTCATAAGCTTGATGATAAATCAGTCCAGACTCCTGTTTTCTTCTTCTCAGACACGTGCAGCGCTCTGATATTGTTTTAAGACAGTTTTGCTCAGATCTGTGCGTCAGCAGCGCTCTGGATACGCCACCGGACGGCCGCTGTGAACCTGGTGATCGTCTACAGAGTCTGGGTGTTGCCTGCTGGCTGAGTGGGGGTGTGTAGCGGAGGGTGGGGGAGTGTGTTTGTGTGTTGACAGGCAGTGTGTAGAGAGTGAGGGTTCACTGGGTGCGGACCAGAGCGAACACTGTATGGCGTATGAGTCACACGCCCCATCGGCAGCAGTGCAGTTTAGTCAGAAGGAGCTGCTGAGAAATGTCACAGCTATTAGAGACGGCACAGCCCAGACTCCAGCAGCAACAGCTTCGCTCCGCAGGCCCGAGCCTTGCAACAATCTGCTGCTGGAATACAAGCAGGATTTTTTTTTTCAATTCATTTCAACTTTATCGTCATCGCCGCCGCTGCCTGTGGAAACCAGCTGTATGAGACATTTGTTTACCTGTCACAGCAGCCGAGGATGACTCATCAGAAAAGCTCCATATATCCATACATGTGGGAGCAGCTGCTGGCTGCACAGTTTGGTCTCCTTTGGGATGTGCTTCTTAATTTAGCTTCATACTTAGATCTTTATGTGTCTGTCTTATCAACCTGTTGTCATGGGTTTAGCCTGTATGCTTTGTGGGAACTGACTGACTGCTTTTGCTGCACATTAAAAAATAATCATATCCGCTGGTTAATCAAGGTCTTTGGCTTCTCAGATTCCTGTAGAAGTATTTGCACCATGTCTGCTTTCACCTGTTCAGCTCAACAATTTCTTTTTTAGTCTTGGTCGATGCAGCGTTATTGCAGCCTTTGCCCTTTTCCTTGTGCACATGATCTCCTGCACGGTCTTCTCAGTTACAGTCAGTTCAGGAACTTAGCGCACATCGGCGAGTATAACTCTCATTTTCAGCTGGCAGAACTTTTTTGCTTTCCCACACGGATCGATGTGTCTGTCCCCGTTTGTGCCTGTTTATTTAGGATTATATGGAATAGCTGAAGTGCGGTCTAGCAGCGCTCTAAATTAAAGCTACTTTATGAAATCTGCACACACCTAAACACAAACATACATATTTTTAATATTTCTTTTGCACAGCAGGGATATCTCGGTACTCAGAGACTTTTCTTAGGCGTGTGATAAGAGGCAGATCTATTGATATTGTGGCCATGCTGATGTGGGAGAAACATGAGGGAATGCTAATGTGCCAGAGGAGCAGTGGCTCTGCTCACTGCAGCACAAGGATGCGATTTGTGCTGGCTGTTGACACCTGCCTCTTTGCATGAAACAGCCTCAGTGTCATCCCAGGCCTCCCTGGTGTGTGTGTGAGTGTGGGTTGGCGCGGGAGGGGTTACTTTGTCACTAGTAGGGATGCATCTCAATAGTGATCCTGTTCTATTTAAGGGGAGGGGGGGTGTTCAGGCTTATGTGTGATGGTTGTGGTGGATTACCGTAACCTCTCAGTGCGTTGCCTCACAGTCGTTCTTCACTGGCTAGCTTTATGTCCCACGCCCCACACTAAAGCTGCCAGTTGAAGAGCTGTTGTGTGTAACCATGACAACAAAGCTCTCTGCAGAGGGCAGTGTGGAAACAGAGGCCTCGTAAATATTTTCATGATTAGAAAAACAGAAATAAAGTTTCATGTGCGAGGGTGCGGCTGCTGCCGCTGTTTTCATCGTCACAGGAGGTGAACGTGTCTTCTCACACGTGCACAGCTGTGTCTGTGAAGAATACGACCGTTTTGGAGGTAAATTATAGCTGCCGTCCTGAAAATGCAAAGCTCTTAGCATAAAAGTTGCCTTGAGATCTTGTTGCTGATCTCCCTCAGGCTTCCAAGTATTGACCGCACTGCGGCTTCCAGTAGCACACAATATTATAGCCATTAGAGGCGACATTTTCCTGCATGGACTGAACTCGTTACCTTAGTTACTGTGTCTTTATCTTTTTGCACATGCACGCCATCTCTATTTTCCAGGTGTTACTGACTACCTGTCTGCTGAGATCTCCACCTCCAAGCAGAAGAAATTCAGCCTGGTGACTTTCGTGGACACTCCGGGTTTGGTGGACGGGGACATGATCTACCCTTTTGATGTGAATAGCGCCATCACTTGGTTGGGTGTGTCCTTTAGCTTAAACTTGTCTCTTCAGTGGTGATCTGTCTTCTTCTTCTCCTCCTTTGTGTCTACTGTACAGCTTATGTACAGATGCAGGAATGTAATAAATGCTTTTTTTCTCTGAGCAGGAGAACAGGCAGACCTGATATTTGTGTTCTTTGACCCAATGGGCCAAGCGCTTTGCAAACGCACGCTCAACATCGTGGAGAAGCTGAGCGAAAAATGCGCAGACAAGCTGTTGTTCTACCTCAGCAAGGCAGATGAAGCCGGGAAGGAGACAGACAGACAGGTCAGTTTACCTGATTTGTAGAATTTATTTTTGTTTCAAAGAAAGTTGAACCTGTGAGATGAACTTTTTTTTTCTCATCAGAGAGTGATGATGCAGATAGTCCAAGAACTGTGCCGCCGTCCAGGTCTTAACAAATGTGGCTTTGAGATGCCAACAATATACATCCCGAATCCACAGAAGGTAAAATGAACTGTGCGTTTCTGTGTTGGTTACTTTAAACTGCTGTGTTTGTATAAAAATTAGTTCTGGTTGTGCAAATATTATAAACCACGGCAGTGCAGTTATCGCTGCACCATCTTGTGATCTACAACCACGAAGTGTGCGTGGTAGATTTGTGCATCCCTCAAGACCTCCGCTTCATTTCTGCTGAGCGAGTGCAGCTTCACTTTCTGCCAAGTCCACAAGGCTGTCAGTCAGAATGCCCTCAGGATTTGTCATGGAACTTTCCAGACCATCCTTTATTGAGATGTGCAGAGTGTTTTTCATGTTCAGTCCAAATCTGACGTGTTTACGAGCTGTTTGTCTCATGTAGCCGAGCAGGTGTGTGAACCAGATCGATGGCGTTTGTCAGACCATCGAGAAGACCATTAACCAGGCTGTTCAGAAGACACTGAATCAGCTGGAGAAAGATTCTGACCTTATTTGTTCCACTATCAGCAGCAAACTAGAGCAGGACAGGTATGACCTCTTGCAGCCTTGATAAAACATATTATGTGTACACTGAGCAGATAAGCATCACCAGATACTATCAGTTGTGGAAAATGTATGATAACACATTATTGTTATGGTTGTGTACACAGGGCTGATGTGGCTTGCAACAAAAGCGTCCGTCTTCATTCATTCCTGTGCGGTGCTTTGGGTGTTTTCCTGCCTTTACTCTTCATCCTCAGTTTTATTGTGAGCACCTTATCCAAAGAGCAGCTGGATGAGCTGTTGGGTGAAGGTGCAACTCGAACCATCACTATCTTCACAGTAAGTGCTCTGAATGAATATCAGTTTCATAATATTTCATTAATTACTTCATTAGTGACTTAACATAGTGTCCTGAGCTCTCTGACTGTCTATTACTGTGTGTCTGAAAGGGAATAGTGATGTATTTATGGGACTGGATACCTGAAGATGGGCAAGTAGTCTTTGTCATCATTTTTGGGGCTTTTTGCTACCTCCTGCTTTTCCTGGCAAAGTATTTTGCAGGGTAAGTGTGGCAAAAATGCAATTTAACTCGTAGAGATTAATTAAATAGATCGATTTTGTTCATATTGACATGACAGCATCACACTGTTGCTGCAGATTCGTCAGCTGCACGTTAATGATGCAAATCTCCCGTTCCGCCACATCCCAAACAGATAGTGATCTGATCAGTAGTGATCATTTTCACACCCTGAATTGCAGCGTCAGTTTTTGGTTCTTAGCCAACAAGAATGGTACCTGGTGTGGTCTTCTGCTCCTGTAATGTTAAAAGCAGATGGGTTAGAGAGCATTTAGAGATGCTCTTTTGCTTACCTTGGTTGTAATGACTGGTCATTTGAGTCACTGTTACCTTCCTTTCTGGTCATTCTCCTCTGATTTATGGCATCAACGAGGCATATTCACCCACTGGATATTTCCCCCTTTTCTGACCATTCTCTGTAAACCTTAGATATGGTTTTGTGGGAAAATCCCAGTAGATTAGCAGTTTGAAATATTCAGACCAGCCTGACTGGCACCAACCACAGTTCATGTGTCCGTTCAATGTCACCTGATCAAGCAGTAAACTAAACAGGGACTGGTTCATTCAAATTTTCAATTTCTTTGTAGTTTTCTGCAAACGGTTTTTCTATTTTTCTGTCCTTTTGAATGCTCTTGATGGTTGAATAAGATCATTATAAGATCGCAAGGGCCTTATGTCGTATCAAGACATTAAAATGGCTCCTTTAACCCTTTAAAGAACCAGGCCTGAGAACCGGCCTGTATGATACACTCAAACATATAAATCACATTTCTTCCCCCTTCTGATGCTTGGTTTGAACTTATTCATTTCAATATCAACTTGACCTTGTCTACATGCCTAAATGCATTAAGTTCCTGCCATTTAATTGGCTGGTTAGATTTGTGTAATGAGCAGTTGAACAGGTGTAGACTGTACATGCAATTACAAACATGAGTATTTTAATGCTGTGATGTTCTTCATTCTCAGCCGAAGGAATAAGACTCTGACGAAGAAGGAGAAGAGGACGATGGCAGAGTACAATGATTACATCCAAGATATCGTCAAGACTAAGAAGGTTAGATGTACATTTTGTGTCCGTATGCTCTCTTAACTAAGTTGTTTTTTCATTTGGATTGTGCAAATCTAAATGCCACATTAATTAAGTATTTTATTGATTTGTTATTGGTATAAAGGAAATTACTGCCAACTCTGCTGCTTCCCTTCATTTTATGGAGCTTTTTAGTGTTGATCAGGTTGTTTTTTTTAAGTGAGCTGACTGCTAACTAAAAGCAAGAATGCTTCATAAGGTAGTAAACTTTATGTCAGTGTTGTGTTTTCAGCTAGTTTAGCTTCCCTCGCTCGGCCCAAAAAGAAAAGAAAATCAGTTCATACGTGTTGTCAATTTATCAAACATCAGGACTGTGAGTCTCACACAGGTAACTTTTCTCCACAGAGTAAATTGTATGAATGGTATCTCCAGCAGTGTGCAGCAGAATATGACCTCTGACCCTGGGTAAGCTGAAGACACTTTGCACCAGTACCTGTGAGCTCGCAGGTGTAAGCTCTAAATCAGCCGAGATCACTGCCAGCAATTATCATCTCAGCAGCTGATTTGAAAAGTGCCTTTATTACTAATTATTGGAGAAGCTATGATTGTAGTCGTTTAATGAAAGTCAGACTGTGACTGGATTTTTTTTTTTTTTTATAGTCTATGGGTAATTATTGCGAGAAAAATATGAAATGTTTACAAATTACAAATTTTGAACTTGAGGCTGCCTTTACCAGCAAACACATTTTCATGGTGTCCTCTATAAAGTTAGTTCTCATTGTTGTCATGTGATCAGTCTTTATATCTCACTACACTGTCCTGAGCGCAGTGTTACCAGAATGTGTTTTAAGCAATAGCTACAATAACCAATGCTGTGATTAAAACCTGGGCATTATAGTTGGACATCTGATAAAAACATGTTTATTGCGTTGAATCCTTCTCTTGCCTCCAAAGAGCCAATCACTTATTTTTATATATAAATCGTTGTCGTGTAATCATTGTTAGATGTTCCACAGACTTTCAGTACAGCACAGTACGGTGGCCTAAAGGTGCCACACACAACAGCAAAAAGAAGCATTTGACGGGAAAGTTGGTGACAACATTTCTTGTTTGTGACCGGATAAAATTCAAGTTCCTGGGAACAGGTTGAGGTCAGTTTTTCTATTTCTGTACTACTCTCAGCAGTTTTTTTGGGCAATTTGATGTGATTATATTTACCTACAAATACTTGGCATTAGATGCACTAAAATAAGGTGCTAATAATTAAAATTCATTATACAGTAAATAGTTTTTAAGTAGTATTTAAGTAATTTTAAATACTTAAGTCTGACTTGACTCCATCATTATACGAGCATGTTTGCCCTACCCCCTGTAGATTTCAAACACATTATTCTCATTGTTCAAACCAACAGAGGATATTGTATGTTTTGGCCTTGTGTCACCATTGTAATGATTTACATGATCCAGTCAAAAGGCTGGATTGGCCCTTTGTTCCTGCCTTACGTTCCTGTCCGCTCTCTACTCTTCTATCAAATAGAGGCTATAAAAATGCCACCTAGAAATCCTTGCTGAAGATCTGCTTTAGCTGCGAATGGTCCCATGGTGGGGATTGTAGCTCTCAGCATAACACAACCTCATCTCTTTGACCATATTTCTTTTAAGTGGGCCTCAGGGCTTTCAAGTAAGATTTTTATATAAGAGTAGCATAGAAGCTGGAAATCCCTCCCGACTGTAGCCGGCGAGTTTGATTCTGTCCAGTCACAATAAAAAATGTTGCCCCAACGCTTCTGAGAAAAGTGAGTTTTATTTTTTTTTGTAATGTTTTTTTGTTTGTTTGCTTGAAGTTTCATTTAGTTTTTGTTGTGTTTTGCACCTCAGGGACACCGTAGTACAGTGCGCTGTCAGGTACCTCTTACTTGTGTTAATAAGCACTGAACCCTGCCAGTCTGTTATTGATAGACTTAACTAGTGACACCATATACTGCCTTCACCACACTGTTTGTAGATGTATTTATTAGTGTTGACAGATGCCAACATGTGAGGTGCTTTTTCCTAGAGATGCACTGATCCAATGCTCTACATTACCATTAGAGCTGCTTTTGAGGTTTTCTTTTTTTTTTTTTATTGCTGTGACTGATATAAATAAACCTCTAACATTAGCAAGCAGGTTAATCGGTCACATGAAGATGGTTATCAGCTCGATAAGTTAACTCACAATTTTTCTACATGGCTACGAATGTGTTTACATGAACTGCATCTGATCAATCTGTAACAGCAGATCTGTCCGTTTTATAGGCTGATTTTACAATGGGAGGTAAAACTATAATATTAGAACAATATGAAGCAGTCAAACACACACAATACTGGCTGAAAGCAGAGTGTGTGTACGTAATAGAAAGATTATATTATTAAAAGGCACTTTATGAAGAATTTTGGTCAGTAAGACTGGAAAAGCACTACTACATTAATAAAGCCTAGCCGATTGAAAGCCAGAAAGGAAAGCTGGTATAAATGCTGACTGTGTAAGTCAACAGACATACTAGCATTACAGCTCTATGACGAATAAACAGCAGGATCTGCCACAGTAAATTGAGGACGAGATGTGTGTAAGGCAATTGTTGCCTTACTCTTTCAGCTGCAGAAGAAACATGAAAAACAGATCAAATATAGATCTAACTTAGGTGCAAATGAGGTCCACATGTACAAACATGTGCCCTGTTTTAGCATCCTATATGAAGGAGTCTATATCTATATTCCTTATTGATGCTAATGACAGAAAAACTTCAGACTTAAGTGTCTGTGCACAGAGGCCTGAGAGCTCTTACAGGAATGGTGATACTATTTTTGGGAGAACTGATTGGTCATGGGATACCTGCTGATCTCTCTTCTCAAACATAACCTGCTCCAGAGCAGATTAGCTGTCCGGCATAAGTTTCTATGGTCATATATCCCAGAAAGATGTGAACTGCCTTCGTAATCCAGAAAACCCAGGCCTAAACTTGAAGTTACCTGGCTAAGATGAAATATTGCTTCATAATACACGTCTCTTTGGTGCACTGAAAGAGTTGGTGGCAAAAGCACTGAGTTGACATTTCAGAATTTTTATCAGAATAGAGAAGTTGGATCGGTGCATCCTTACTTTTATCCAAGCCTCCAGGCTATTTGCAATATAGTTGTGAACACTCCCAGTTTGTTTGTTTTTTAATGTTAGATGGCTCACAATTCAGATTTTTATATATATATATATATATATAGTTGTGAAACTTCATTTATAAATTCTGTGAAATGTTTGTGCTACTGCATGAAATCTAGACTCAAGTGATTTCATCTATATTTTTAATAACCATGAATCAAAGAATGAAATCTGTCAAGAAAAACATGCAAAAACTACGCTCTGTCACCTCTTTGGAAATCATTAAACATTTTTTTAAACCTGTTACACTTTTTTTCCAGTTAATACAGTCAAGAACAGACATACAAATAACAAGTAGAATAACATGAAAAATAAAATGTAACATAAAGCAGTTATTGTTGGAAGACTTTTATTTCAAAGTTTAGTTATAAAAATGCCATTCCAGACATCTCTGCAGGGAGAACAATGCCTTTTTAATAGCTTTGTTGACGTGTGTGTCAGAGCTCAAGTGTTTCGGGATCTGCGGCACTCCAGGATGTAATCAAATATCTGCTTTCTATCATGAAGCGCATTGCAAGCTCTGAACCACTAAAACTGCAGTAACTGTGAGGAAATATTTAAGCAACAAATTCAATTTTTCTGCTTGCAGAGGGACCGGCAAACCCAGGCCACAATCCTCAGTTCCCTGAGTTAGTAACAAACAACGTCTCTACGGGGGTGACGGCTATCCAAAATAACCTTAAGCTACTATTGCTCACTATTCATTTTCGAGGCGTTATACCTACTTGTTAGAAAACACACGAATCTACAGTGCAAGCACTAGTATGTGATCAAATAATAAGAATTCCATTTGTGCACTCTACTAGCAAGGCAACCATAACAGAGAGGTAAGCTGTGAGTCTAACCATTATAATAAATCACAAATTAACGCTGCGAGTGAGAGTTGGTAAGTAGGTTAAAAGCTGCATTCAGGCTTGTGCTGAAGTGGTAACACAGTTTGTTTTTGTTGCAGATTTAAGCTTTGCTCATGTGTCTACATTAATCTTTTTTTTTTTTTTACTAGTTTGGGGCTTAATTTAACTCCTGTTATAGCAAGTTATACCATGCAGATCTACGGCCTGTATGCAAGCATACGACCACATCTGTCATTCACTGGAAAATGTATGCTCTTATTTTGTTATAGTGCATTCAGGATTATAACTATTTACAATATTATCTGTACAAAAAAACTCATTGCCCTTCCCTGGCTTCTTATAAACAAAGTGTACAGGTAGATACATCTTGCAGCAGCACGGAGGCTGACACCGGTATTGCTTCGTTGTGAAACAAGACAACATCGATAATAAAAGACCTGCCAACACAGTCGCTCAGTGTTTTCAGGTCGTGCGTGGCTCCTTTTGTTATTTTAAAGTGTCTCTTAGGAGAAAAAGCAAGTTTGAGTAATGTCCTCAGGTAAGCATGTCCCAAACAGACAGTCATATCAGCAAGTTTGTGTGTGTTGTGAATAGACTGTGATAGCTGCTCAGTGTCTCAGCACCATGAGTGTCCATATGGAGGTGTCCAAAGGGACTGGGAACTTCAGATGGGAAGTCATTGAGAGCCTTTGTCAATCAACCAAGAAATGTCTCCAGTCCTAAAACACACACGCACACACACACATAAAATCCCATTACATACAAACAGAAACATGCCAACAAAATCACAAGTTAGTTGATAAATTACAGCTCCCTGTGAGCGGCTGTTAATGCGTGAAGCAGAAAGGAGAAAAAGCAGATATTTTTCCATACTTGCCAAGTCGTGTTAACATCCTTCAGGTTTTTTGCAAGCATTATTAGAAACAGAAGACACAAGAACAGTATAGTCACAAAAACAAGGAAAAAGTGGACACAAAGGATTCCAGCAACATCATTACGGTACGGTTCTGCTGCATTTAACAGATCCAGCAGTTCCTAATAATAGTCAAGAAACTGATTTGTAAACCCTCTCACAGAGGCTCCTTAACCACTGTGTGTGATTTCATATTATTAATTGTGATTAAAGCTTTGTGTTACCATCACAGTTTTTAATCCTATAGCTGCACAGTCATGAAAAAAAAGTAACTTGAAGTAATCATTGTCTGTATGACTATCTGATTTTTTCATCACCCCTCCAAAACTGTGCAAATAGTTGTTATGATGTGTTTGTGCTTATGTGCATTGTTTGGTTTTCACCAAACATGCTGCTATGCTTTATAACCAAACATCCCCACTTTAATGTGCTGCCTTGTTCTTTATTGAGAGAAGGGTTTTTTTTTCTAGCAGCCCTTTTAAACAAATTATAGTTGTTTGGTCTTTTTCTAGTTTTACTGCCTTGAACGTTAATATTTAATGTGTTAACTGAGGCCTGTAGAGTCTGAAGCTCTGGAGTATACACTCTTGGTAAGATTGTAGCACTATATTAGTACATTCCTGAATACTGAAGACTAACAAACTGGAAGGTCTGCTTTATGTAGGTGTCCACACATGGTGATGATTGATTAACAGCACCTGGCTGCTACTTACCCTCTTAATTTCTGTGGAAGTCACAGGACTTTATAAAGTCCAGTAAAAAACTTTTTCACATATATACAGATGCCTGATAGAAGTAATAACCGACAAATATTTTAATATTATATTACTGTTAATGTTTACTCATAACAAAAATAGAGAGCATCACAAGCAATTAATTCTTTTTAGAATTTATATACAGTTAAAGACATAATAGTAGTATAATATTATATATCAATAATATTATTGGTGGTTAAAGTGAAACATTAAACGTGGAGTTTACTTGGAAATTACAACTGCTTAAACTATTTAAATACTTCATAACTATGTTGGTTCTTTCTTAAAATGCAAATGTACTCAGTGTATTTGCTATACAGTCAATGAATATTTTGTTAGGTACACCTGTTCAACTGCTTGTTACACAAATCCCTAAACAGCCAATCACATCTCAACAACATAATGTATTTAGGCATGAAGACAAGATAACCTGTTTAAGTTCAAACTCTGCATCAGAACGAGGAATTAAAGTGATTTTGAGTGACTTTAAACGTGGCATGTTGCTGGTACCAGATGGGCTGGTGTATTTCAGAAACTGCTGATCTGCTGGGATTTTCCCAAACAACCATCTCTAGAGTTTACACAAAAAACAACCAGACTGCTTCGAGCTGACAGAGAGGGAACAGTGACTCAAATAACCCCTTATTTCAACCAAGGTATGCAGTAGAGCATCTATGAATGCACAACACTTTAAACCTTGGAGCAGATGGCCTACAGTAGCAGAAGACCACATACGGTGCCACTCCTGTCAGCTAAGAACAGGAAATTGAGACTACAATTCATGCTCACCTGAGACGGACACAATATTCACCAAAATTGAGCAATAGAAGAATGAAAGAACTTCGCCTGGTCTGATGAGTCTCAATTTCTGCTGCAACATTAAAATGGCAGGGCCAGAATTTGGCATAAAGAACATGAACACATGGATGCATCCTGCCTTGTATCAACGGTCCAGGCTGGTAGGGGTGCTGTAATGGTGTGGGGGATATTTTCTTGGCACACTTTGAGCTCCTTACTACCAACTGGGTACCAGTGGGATGTGGTGGAACGAGAGATTCAACCTGGTGCCAGCATGGTTTAACTAATTGTCAAAAGAGTGTATATAGTTAGTGGGGAAAATTTGTAATCCTTAAAATACAGTTTTAAAATATTAATAAATCATGTAAAATATCTAAATATATTATTGCGCTGTAGTGTGTTAAAATAAGACAATTTATTTGTCTCACAGAAAACTCCATGTCTCACTGTGGTTTCTGTCAGATTGATAACATTTGTCAGGTATTTCTTTAACATAAACCTTAGACACCAAAATTATTATTGTAACCACGACCAGCTTGTGGTCCGGAAGGACACTTACTCTACATCTCGCTTCTTAATCGTCTTTCCGGATCCTAGGACCTCTGCCACTCGGGATACAATGGGATCATAGTTCATGCTGGCGACAGAAACCACCTCCTCACTCCTATAGATGGACCAGAGGAGGAAACAATGAGAAGGTACCTTCACAATAAAAGATAAATATTAGTTCACAATAGTTAAAAAAAACAACACACAAACGAACTAAGATATCAGAAAAATTCTAGAAATCTTACCTTGTATAAAATGCTACAAAGCGCAGTTCATCCAGATCTCCTTGTATAATGACATCATCAAATCCGTCACCATAACCTCCACAAACAGAAAAAAATAATCCGACTCAGGCCTAATTCTTGGTCACGGGCTTCATTTTTGTTCAGCTAGATGGCAGTGTAGTACCAACATTTCAGGGCACACTCATTTCCTCTCTGATCTTTTTTTCACAGTCAGTCTTCCTCTTAACACAAACTTTCAGGCTAAAGCAAACACTAAAGATGGTTGGAAGGCCCGCCTACCTGCATAGCGTATGGTCTTCCCAAACATGGCTGACCAGAAGTAAGGCACGGTTTTGATCTCAGTGGCTCTGCCCATCATGCTAAGAGCTGCTACCTTTCCTGTTAGTGCCAATGGAAACCAAAAACATTGACATAGTTGAGTTATAAAAGCCTTAGTTATGGAGTATGAATGCAGTCAAGAACATGCTACAACAAACTCACCGTGTACATGAGCCATTTGCCAGTGAGGGATGTTCACCTTCTTGTTGTTGCGTGGTGGGAAAGGAAACATCACCACATCTCCTCCAGCAAAGACCCCATCAACATTTGTCTGCATATTCTGGAAGAAAGATGTAAGAATTTAACGAAATGGGAGTCAAACAGTTTAAGTGAGGCTCCAGGCTCTGCACAGCACCTTGTTTACAGTAATGAAGCCCTTGGAGTCTAAGTGGATGCCGCTCTGTTTCAGGAACCCTGTTGCAGGAACGCTTCCTGCAGGAGAGCAGAGCAAGAGTGCAAAAACACACTTTTAATGTCACCAAAGTAATTTTTAGATAATTAATGACAGACAATAAGGACATATTCTGTATTATGTTTCATATCACCTGCTCCAATGACACACACATCTGCCCGCAGGACTTTTCCACTCTTCAGTACAACCTCTTTCAACTGTAAAAGGGAAAAAACAGCTTGCAGTTATGTGCTAGTGTATCTATTGATACATTAACAACTCTCACGCAAAATAAATGTTAATATAAAAACTGGTCTTTTTATTCAGTTAGTTTTTTTTTACTGAGAAATGGGATTATACATGTAAGGTCACGGCGTCTCTCAAAGTTATTTAGATCATTTCCCCCAAGAGATGGATGCAATCTTCAATATCCCAAGTTCAGTGGACACAATGTCTACCTCCTTATCTGAGTTTTGCCACGTTATCAAACAAGAGACAATAGTGCGTCCGAGCATTGTGCTGTTTCTCTCACTTTCTGAATACCTGTCCATGATGGCCAACCATCTCTGACACCTCGTTCAGCATGTAGAATTTCACCCTGTTTGCCTCAAACAGCTGCAAAGACAAAAGGGTTCTAGTGAATACTCGAAAACAGAGAGAGAAAAAATTCACCGCTGAATTTTCATGTGTCTGCATGATCAATCGCGGCTAATGAGAAGATTTACACTCCCATTTGTGGCGCAGTATTGACCTGCGAAACATGATTTGCATTTTAACTAATAGTTTCCTCTCAGGGAGAATGCTGATGATAGAATTGTGAAAGTGCTTCATGTTCTGAAAAGCTTGATTTCCCAGGAGGGCGTCTCTACCTTCATTATGGCTTTCCCTACTTTCTCCCCGAGAGCTTTTTTAAAAGGGACCGACTCGATCCCGATGACAGAGACTGAGTGGGCCTTGTCAGTCAGAGCTGCAGCCACCTCCATACCTGCCATCATAATGAATAAACAGCACTTAACATACACACTAGTTAATGCAGGATGACACAAAACAGTAATACATTAAGAGTTAACACCTTTGGAAATGAGTAGACAATTTTTTATATGCAAAGCTGTACTGTGAAAAAAACATGAGCAATGAATAGTAGTTAATATATATAGAAATATATAATGTAATTAATATATAAATAAAACAATAAATGAAAGAATATAATATAATGTTTAAAAACTGTACAGTGTATCAATATATTAGTTTTATCTATTAAATAAAAGATAAAGTAAAGAACAGTCTTTTTTTTTTGCGAATTTAAATGTTATGAAACAATATGTTTATAAATGTGTTTTTGTCTCACCCACAAATGACGTTCCCACAATCACTGCATTCTTGTTGTTGGCTAGCCTCGCTATGCTGTTAGCATCCTCGGGCGTCCTGAGGTGAAACACATTCCTGACATCTTTGCCCTTGTAGTTCATTGGTTTTGGTCTTTCAAGCAGGAACAGGAGCACAATCGGGTGTCAGTTTACTCATTTACATTCTCAGCTCTTTGGCATCATGAGAAAAGAATATTTCTTGCTTACTTGCTTCCTGTAGCAATAAAGAGTTTCCTGTACTCCATCCTCAGGCCATCTTCAAATATCACAGATTGTGTTTTCACATCTATTGCCACCACCTAAAAAAACACACAAAAAAACCAATGACGGTGTAAATTGAAGTTTTTCTTCAGTTTCTTTTTTTAAAAACAGTCCTAATAAAAAATAGATATATACATATCATTTTAAACATTAATCATTAATTAACGATTAATTAAACATTTAAATATCAATCACCTCTTTCTCTGTGAGAAGTTCAATGTCATGATCTTGCAAGAAGTCCATGGAGCGCAGTCTCAGCTGCTCTGCCGTGCTCTCTAAGGACTGAGGGGTAGCAAGTTAGCACTGAGCAAAGGAAACAGTTGGAACAAAGTCTAGAAATGTCATTTAACCCTTTCACTCCCATGCTATTGCTCGAAACTGCAAAGTCACAATTAATCATATTCAACCTGTTGTAAAAACACAACAGATCCTGCAGTCATTCTAGTCACAGTAGTAATAGACAGTCTCTTTAGTGACTTGGCAGCCTTTAAAGTGTGTTTTTATACCAGATATGACTCAAAATCTTAGTCATATTTGGAATTATGAATTATTTATATATATTTTTTATGTACAAGCCATTTTCCTTTGCTTTGTTGGTTGTTCTGAAGTGTGTAGCTTTTCCTCAAAGAACTGTTTTAGCAGCGCTGACCACAGCAGCACCTCTGCGGTCTGCTATGTAACTTTGGTGGCTAAGTGAGGTCTATCTCATTGTATGTGTTCAGGGTCTGTGTACAAACCTTACTCAGTTTAGGCCTGTCATATGGAGGATGTTTGTCCATAGTGCACATGACAATGCGATCCGTGAAGCCCTCTTGCCTCAGTGTTTCTGCACACACCAAACTGGCTGGACCTGCCAGTAAGTTAACCAAAACAGATGCACATAACATTGCAAGGAAGAAACTCAAAGAAAGATGGAGTTATTTAGGGTCAGCTGTGAGACATAAAACAATAAAGAGGATACACACACACACACACTAACCTGAGCCAATAATGAGAACATGGCTGAATCCTGTGTTGGAGTTAATGACTGCTGAACATCGGGCCACGGGCTTTGACCTTTTCTGTGACTGAAGAGCCTGGAAATCATTAAAGAAAGATCCTAGGTCAATCAGGGGGTCAGCTGACTTTCCTGCATAAACTCTTCATCTTCTTCTTCGTGTTACCTGCTTGTTTGCCCGAATGATCACCTTGTCCTTTTCAACTCTGACCTGCAAACAGAATTATGTGATGTGTACACTTTTTGATGATCATTAAAAAGATGATTAGGCAGGAAATGTGTTAAGAGCTAGCACCAGTGTGGAAGGTCACCTGAAAGATGGGCAGGCTGTCCAGTCCAGGGAAGTCCTCAATGTCTCCTGTTGCAATGTTGAAACATGCACCGTGCCAGGGACAGCGTACATGTCCTTTGGACAGCACACCTGAAATAACAGCATATGGCCCATCCATACATTTTGTTTAGCAGTCTAAGCAGCGACACCCAGACATCTCTCTCCCCAGCCATCTTCTCCAGCTCATCCAGGGGGGACATCAAGGCATTCCCAAGCAAGAAAAGAGACGCAATCTCTCCTGGTAGTATATGCCTTAAATCTCATTCTTTTGTTCATTTCCCAGAGATTGTGGCCATTGCTGAGAATATTAACCAGTAAATTGGCAACTTTGCTTTCATACTAAGCTCCATCTTTACCACAACAGACCAGTACAGCATATGTATTATTGCAGATCCCATGCCAATCCATCTGTCAGTCTTCTGCACCAAGACCCCGAGATACTAAAACGTCTTCCCTTGGGCAGCAACTCATCTCTGACCTGGAGTGAGCACTCTACCCTATTTCAGTTAAGGACAATGGTAATGTTTCTCATCCACTTCACACTCAACTGTCACTGCCTGATGAGGACAGAGGAATCATAATATCTGCAAGGACCAGAGATTTCATCCTGAGGCCCCTTAATCAGAAACCCTCCATCACTAGTCTACACCTAGAAAATCCATAAAAGTCATGAACAGAATCACTTACAAAGAACAGTCCTGGTCTTTGCTGTGGTTATACAGGGACTGAATGGCCCTTAGTTACTCCCTACTCTCAAAGCATTGCCCACAGGAAAAAACACATAGACTGGTTGAGCAAACAATCACGAAATCTATCATCATACAGTGTGCTGGGGTTCATTATACTTACTGACATTCTCATGCTCAAACATTGTGTTTGTTATGGACAAACTGTGGTTAGCACATAAGTTTAGTAACACAGCACCACTCAGGTTCAGATCTGTCAGGCTGCCCCTTCCAGTCATACCCCTCCTGGTCACACTGTCGTTGCCAATATGAGTATTAAAGTCCTTCAGCAGAACACTTTAACCACCGCGCCAAGTAACTCCAAGACAAATCAGTACACTTGATTGTCATTCAGCACAAACGATGGTCAGGACCTATTCCCCCACCAGAGGGTGCAGGGAAACAGCCTTCTCATCCACTGTGGAACACTATGTGCAGACATTGAACTCTAAAAATATATACCTCACCTTTAACCAGAGGTGCTCCATAGTGTGGACACTTGTGGCCCATGGCTGTGAACTCCCCATGTTCTTTAATCAACAGAGCCCTGCCGCTTCCCAAATCAACCTCTCGCATTCTGTCAACCACACAAAATAAAATGATAGTCAGATCCAGAGTAACTGGACAATGACACGGTTTCTGTAATTTTGCCTCCCTACACCACTGCAGTGGATTTCAACTCAAACAGCTAAGATGTGATTGATGATGTGAACTTTACTTTGAAATTATTTTACAACCTCAATTCCAAAAACATTGGGACACTGTATAAAATGTAAACATAGAAATAAAGCACAATAATTTGCAATTCACATAAATTGATATTTTATGAGATTTTATTCACAGTAGAATATAGAAGCTGTGATGGAAGAAACAAAAGGCTAGAAAAGTAAGGGGTACTTAATAGATACAGCTGGAGGAACATTTTGTAGGTAACTAGGTTAACTGGTAACAGGTCAGTAACATGATTGAGTATAAAAAGATCATCTTTTAGAGACAGAGTGACATCTCTTTGGACTTCATATAGTCAGTCCTGGTGAACTATCACCAAATACAAGTTCTTGGAATCAAGTCCAGATCTTTCATCTGCTCAGTTTGTCATTAAATTACGTGGGAACTGGCCTCACCTAGTTATTAAACTGCTTGTCACTCAAGTGTCCAACCTTTTTTTGAGCTTCTGAAAATGAGAGACTATGTATAATAAATGTCTTTAATTCCTAAACAGTTAATACAGTACTTCTGTTAAAGTTTGAGTTAAAGCAGAAAGTCTGCACTTCAGCCACATTTTGATTAATTGATTTAAAACTCATTGTTTTATGTACAAAACTGCAACAACTGTATCACTATCCCAGTGTGTATGGCTATAACTACATGTGTTTGGTCATGGATGCTTCTAACAAACAATTTCTGCACTTTAAACAGGAGGATGTATCTGTGCTACATCTATGCAGGTCACCTAAAAACACTAAAATCAAAGAATTAATTAATTCTGGGTGACCTCCAAACGTCCTCACAATTTAGTTCTTAACTACCATTAAAGCTCGGAAATGAAATTTTGCCTTATCTTAATGGAAAAGGAAACACAATCCTGATCTCACAATTTAAGACAGCCTTACTTAATTCAATACTTCCCAAGCTTTACTTTCCTTCAGTATTTTATCATCTTATGTGCATCAACAGGTGAGAGAATAAAAAAAGCTGCATGATCACGTTCTTACTGTCCATTTTCCAGATCTTTAACGTGGCACACAGAGGCCTCCACATAATCCCGGGGTTTGTGGTAGAGAGGGAGCAGGGTGGAGTCATCATCAGAGCCGTGAGCCAGGGCCCCGTTAGGTCTGCATTCAGCAAAGGGGCTCGCTTTGCCATTAGGCGACAACCCGTCCACCTCTTTTTCTTTATCCAGGAGAGAGAGTTCCACTTTTACTTCAACTGCACAGCAGAGACATGGCCCAATCAGAAAATGTGCGAAAACGCACAGCTGAATAAATGCAGTGGAGGCAGAATCATGGTGTGAAGGTTTAAAATGAAAATGATTTCAGGGGATATTGATGCTAATGATCACCAGTGGACTATCTTTATTATTCCATAAACCTGTTCTGTGTTATTTCATTTCTATCCTTCTCTAGAGTTTTATAGCAGCAATTTGCCTTACAGCCTAGAGAGATGTCTACAACCTTAGGACAAATTGACTCCGACATCCACAAAGCTCAAACAAATGAAAGCAGGAAGCAGGTGCAACCCTGTCTTCTTTTTTTCTCTCCCTTCTAGTGCATACCTCTTATTCAGTTGTTTCTTTGGTGATGTGGTATAAAAATCCCCAAAATAGGGAGATAGTTTGACAATTTGCTTTTAAAAAAAAAAAAAAATCATACACTGAATCATCAGTTCATTCTCAAAAATACAATTTAACCAGGTTGAAGAGGCTTTTTTTTTTTTTTGCTCGTTAAATAATGCGATATTCATGGGAGTGGTGGAGATTTAAGTGCAGCTTCAGCTCTCCCAAGATGACAGCAAAAAATACAGACTGCAGCAGCACGGAGCACATTAATCTATGTATTTTGGAGCCACTCAGTTTTCTCTGATGCGCTGCTGTTTGCTTTGTATTTGCGAACATTAAGAAGCGGTTGTGTAACTCCTTTTTCACTGCAGCAGGCTTTATCTGTTCGGCTGGAAAAATGTGCTGATCATCCGGTTCTTACACAGTAATCTGGCTGGAATTTTCTCCTGCTGAGCAAGTCTTAATTAAAATCAATGGAAAATCATAGTAGTGAGTGCATTTGCAGGAGAAAAGAAAGAGAAAGCTTTCCACGGCTGAAGAGAATCTCCAGAAGCAGCTGTAATATCTGAGGCTAAATAAGACGTCGTCACACTGATGCTTCATTTGATCAGACTAAGTAGTTATCAGGGTTATAACATACATAAATATATTTGATCTAATTCTTGTAAGTTGCCCAACACAGACTTTACATTTACTCAGTAGCAAGCATGGCATAGATAATTATGTAAAATGTTCAGATTTTATATTTATTTTTTGTATTTCTTCACATTTTTAGGCAAATGAAGATGGTACAGTTTGTCTTTAAAGGCCTCCCTCCATCATAGACTTTCTAATGGTGCAAATTTACTCCCACTTTTTACTCACTTCTATATAAGTGGGGATAAATTATCCTCTACAGTATTTACTGTATATTTAGAGTGGGAGTCATCCTTATTTATAAATGATAGTATAAAGTATCCGAATAAGCTACTTTATAGGTTTCATGTTAATAATGTTCATTTCCATCTCATGCTTTAACACGTCTGCCTGGGTAGAAGATGCTCTAAATCTCATTGTACATGTGTATAGTGACAGAAAAATACATTCTTTTCTATTCTTCTTATTCTATTTGAACTTGAAAGTGACTTCAGCCTTTGACCTGAGACATTTTTCCAGTGTAGATAGTAAATCTTTGTTGTGCATTGAGTGTGCATTAGTAGCTGGAGGTTACACTGTTATCAACACTTATTACTGTTCAGCTGCCTGACAGTCATCATTTACATACAACTAGAGACTTTGAACAGATGATGAAATCTTATTCAGTGCACCTGAATGTGAAGTCGAGTATGTTATTAGAGTACCTCTTAGCAATGCCAACACTGAGGTGATGCATAAACAGATCTCACACGTACTGTACATATGTCAGTTTTAGATATTTGTGTCTCAGTATGTACTCCTTAATAACCAAAGACAGTAGGGAGAGCATTTAAATTCCTCCCACACACACACACACACACACACACACACACACACACACACACACACACACACACACACACACACACACACACACACACACACACACACACACACACACAAAATAAACTGCAAACAGAGGAGGCTGAGGGGAAGTGTATAACAGGATTTGGAAGCAACGGCTCTGAAAATGACAAACAAAGACACCAAACGGTCCCGATTTACATTGAAAAGCTTCATAATTTTAACTTTGTATAGAATAAAAACTAAAATAGTGTGATTTTGTATAATTATTGTGTTATATTTTCTTCACTATCCTTACAACTACTACAAGGACTGCAGTATTTCTTTAAAAAACATTCTGCATTCATAATGCCATCAGTTTTGACAAGATTCCCAACATCACTGAGTGAAACAGCCCCACACCACAACAGAGATTTCATCATGTTTTACAGATGGCTGTAGACACTCACTATTGCACCTCTCTCCTGCCCTGACGTACATATTAACAATTTGAATGAAAAATTTGGCTTCTTGACAGCCACCCTTCAATTGAGAGCATTGCTGATGAGGCTTTGGTGAACAACTGAAGGGTTAAATGCATCACTCAGGTCGTGTCCCAAGTCTTGTTAGATTTTTTCCTATTTCTTAAGGACGTTACTTTCACATACTATTCATGTGCTGCAGATAGTTTATAGGAAGGCTTCTTCTTCTGTCTGGCACTTGTCCAGTTTCTTCACATTTTTTAAGGACACACTGCGCACCATGCTGTGATATGGCATGGTTTTTTTACTAAAAGCTTTTTGGGAATCACCTTGTTAGTGCAAAAATACAATTTTATATCCGTCAGTCTTTGTTACCTTTGGCATTTTTCATATATTCAGCTAAAGAAATTGGAACAGATTTTGTGTTTTTGGATGGTAATGACAAAGTGCCTATTTAAAATAGGTTTTTGTTCTAATGAACACTGGTTTATCATTGAGTTAGGTCCCTTGTTGAACAGTGTTAAACAAAAAGCATTATTTTGAAAATAGTAAGGTACAAGGACTGGAGTGAAATGAGAGAAAAAGCAGCCAATAAATCCAATACATTTGTGAAAGACCTTCAGAAAACCCGGAGAACCATTTCTTAAGACCACTTTAAAAGAATTAAAAGCCTGGCTCCTTGGAAGCAAAATATAATGAAATGAGGGGTGACTCAAGACTTATAAAGATGTATATAAAGACAAAACATTTTCCAAAAAAGTAAAAGACATCATACAGCAGTTGTGGATTTTACTAATTTACTAATGCTTGAATTGGGCAAACATGCTGTTTACCTGGTTTGGGTTTGGAGAAGCATCCTCCCATGGTGGGCCCAGGATTGAGGGACACCCAGGGAGAGGGAGGGAGAGGGGGAGAGGAGAGGAGGGGAGGTACAGTCAGATCGTGGAGCTGGGCTGCTTGTTTTGGAGGTAACGGTAATGCAGAGCTGGAGGTCTGAGAACCTGCAGGTCCAAGCTGGCCATCGCACACGTCAGCTCCTCCACATAATCTGAATGCACAGAGCGAGTGAAATTGTAAACAACACACACACCGTCACACTGTGATGACTTGCTGTTAAAACTACAAGAATTAGAAAATGTACTTGTGTTGCTTTTATCATTACCAAACTGATATTTGTCTTTATGTCTGTGTTACTAATGTGCAGCTGATGTCGCTCTGAAATGTGTGAAGGACGCATGAGTCAGACCCCGAGGAGAGCTAACCCAGCCACTGTTTATCTTTGTCAATGTAACATGTTAGTGCTTGTAAAAAGGAAGCAATTGTGTTAATTAGGAACATGTCCACACACACTGTTGCCTTTGTTCATGCATATTGCATGGGAAACTGTTAAATATTAACAGCACTCCGACACCTATTAGCTTTCTCGTCACACTGCGCTTTAAAGGGAAGCAGGGGCCCCTTGAGTTTTACAATCCCCCTTGTTTTGTTTCCACATTGCCCTCACACATTTCTGCCAGCTCTGGTATTTCACCCACACATACTGTAGCTAGTTACTCACTGGCTGCTATGAATCTCAGCATACACAGGATGGCAGGTGTATCACTCAACGTGGTGCAATCCATCACCAAATTATCCTATTGAGGTACAACCAAAAGGACTGCTTGATATTCTGAGCACATCTTAATGTCCTTGAACTTTAGAAAAAAAAACTTTGCAGTACTGAATGGAGTGCTGCTTAGAGAAAGTTCCTGAAGACTAATGAGAAATGGAAAGATCTCCTCTAATTGGACAGAAATCTGCAGCTAACAGTGTGTTGGTATTGCATATGTACACTGTATTTGTTTGCTCTGGATGAAAGTACATTTACTCAAGTACTTATGATACTTAGGATGGTCTTTAGGTTCTGAGGTTTGGATTCTTAGTTATGCAATTGAGTTTAAGGGCTCTGTTTGAGTTTTATTGTTTTTCTAGTGATGAGATTCAGTTTTGTAATCCTTGGTTTTGAGATTTTCTCTTTTTTTTTTTTTAGGATTTTTAGTTCCCTCTGGTTCCCCTGTCTTGTATCTGTGTTTGATATTTCATTGTTCTGTTATTTTCTATTTTCCTTTAAAGGTTAACCTTAGTTTAATGGTCTGTTTTTCCCTTAGCCCCGCCCTAACTGTATTCACCTGTGCTGATTATGTTCAGTTGTGGCTCATCCCCACCTATCTCCTGTTGCCTCTCAGGCCTCTCTGTGTGTATGTGTAGACCCGCCTTCCCATTAATTAAAGCATCTGTTTATGTTCCTCTCTATTGCAGCTCAGTTTGTTCCCATATATTTTGGATTATTTCCCGGCTCTGTTTATTTTGGACATATCAACTGTGATAAAATCTCTCTTTTATTTTCCTCCTTTTGGTCTCGCATGCTGGATTCAGGCTCTGTCTATACCACCAAACTTGACAACTTAAGTATATATTTGAGCTACTAGTGCTGCACACAAAAATATTCATTTTATGCTCTGCTTTTCTTCATTTCCAGAAAAAGTTTAAATTAAAATATTTTTAAAAAAATAAATAAATGGATGTTAAGTGCTCTGTCCAAAATTTACTCATTTCAGGTGGGAGGCGCAGTAGTACCGTGGTTAACGCTGTCACCTCATAGAAAGAAGTTACTGGGTTTGCACCTCCTGGGCCCCTCTCTGTATGGTTTCCCTGGCTCTGTGAGTGCTCCAGGTTGTCCCCAAAACGTATGTGTTGGGTTGACTGGTGACTCTAAACTGGCTAGAGATATTGATGTAATGTGAGGTGTTATATCCAGGGTGTATCTTGCCTTTTGTCCTGTCAGCTCAGATAACCAGGCTGGATAAGCTGATGGATGATTTGACCTTTCAGACCTGCAATCTCTTACAAAGGGCAATTTGTAAAGACCTTTTGCCAGTGTCTTAGCTCTTAGTCTAAAGTTGCTTTCATAAGGCGCTATAGACTGAGCGTGAAGTTGCATCTGATAATGGAAATATCTTAGCAGGTTAATTGTACATTAAGCAGTTTTTAACCTGCCAGCTCTGTTTCTTACCATGTAACAACAGCACAGGTAATTGTCCAGTGAAATCACAGCATATTTCACTCCTGCCTGCTGTATGCTCTACCTAGACAACACTCTTCCCTAAACCTTCTGAAGTGTTGCCAGTAGTGAGAACGCATGTGAAGTGTATCATCTCCTGCTGTGTGCCACATATGAAAAGGACAACTGCAGATTCTACAAACATTATTTGGAATTCAAACACTTTATGAGTTGTAAGTGTTTCAACAAGAGACAGAATCCCCAATAAACTTTTTAAATGGTTTGCTAATCCAAAGAGGTAAAACTATCCCAATACTTCACCAAAAGGCAAAGATGACCTTTTTGTGAAATATTGGCTAGATCTCACTTCATTAATCATCTCAGGACTCTTCAAATGTATGTCATGGCCCTTTAAGTAAACCCTATATTGGAAACGACTACTAAAATACACTTGTGCACATTTTTTTGCTAATCATTAAGTAGGGTGTATTTTTCACGTTGTTGTTTTAGGACTTTTACATTAATAAGGAGAATACTTTCATAGTTGTTTCTTTGAGATGTCACTGAACAAGGTGTTACTTGACTTGTTAAGCCAAAAATCTAGTGAAAATCTAGTGAAAATCTAGTGATCTCGCTTGGCTCTGGCCTCTTTTTAATCTGTATTTTTGCGCTGTTCCTTCAAATATCTATGCCAAGCACATTTCCTTGCATTTAGTTAACATCCATGCCAGCACTGCTAAGTGCTTTCTGTGTAAGCCACTAACTAGAGAAAGCAAAAAAAAAAAAAAAAAATCAAGTCCCTTTCTGAAGACTGAAGACATGTAGGAAAACTTGCCCCTTGCATGTTGTCCCTTAAATAATTCGTCACCACTGAAAATTTGATGAACAACAAATTGGATCACAAATAGCTACCATACTGGAGCTCCAGTAAACCCAAGATATTTTGTGCAATACTAAAGTAGGTTAAGCAGATTTGGTCCTCACAACATATGACGCAGATCCCTCACTCTTTCTCACTGTTGGGCCTGTCCCCAAGCAGTGCTAATAATCCTGCCTGCAAACAAGCTGTCAGTTTCACTCACTTCCCTACAAATGCAAAACCTGTTACTGGAATGTCAGAGGGGAGAATTAGCAAAATGCCAACTCCTGGTTGGTGGAAAAGAGGCTGATCTATAAAGTGAACGTGAGTGAAACAAATGCCAGCCCTTTGATGGACACACCCACTGAAATTACCACGCAAACTGTGATAGCATGTGTAACGAAGAAGAAGAGAAACATGCTGCAATCTCCATATGTACTAAGAGAAGATCAGCTGTTTATTGGCTCATTCACTTCATAACACCTCGACTATTTTAAAACACCTGCTTGGCAGGTATCCTGACAGGTTAGCCTGTAGTTAGAGTTCTCTGATCCTTGGCTGATAAAAGGCCTCATGCTGCTTAATATTTGACCACGCTTCTTTCTTTCCCTCACTGTCAGCTCTTCTGGTTTGTGAAATGCAAGATAAGCCTGAGGAGTCATCCTGCAATTGCGTAAACCTGCTGCTGAGCTGACAGGCTCTTACTGACCATTTATTTTATTTACTAGCAGTTTAATGAAGTCTTCAGTGCCCCTGACAAATGTATAAAAATGAAAGCATTTTAATCCTTGATCTTTTTTTGTTGGTGTCTTTTTGCTGTTCATGTGTTAATTGTTTGCAGTGAAAGGAGACAGGAGGGACAGGGAAGGGCAGCAAGTGTCCCAAGCCATGTCTGAAGTTAAAGGTGTTCCCTGAAATGCCGCCAAGCTTCTGATTGACTTCTGTTTACTCCAGTGCCTACGTGTCACAGACTATGAAAGAAAAAAGTGTGGATTACAGTTACCACAATCCCCATTAGGAGGCTCCAGCGTGTGTGTGTGTGTGTGTGTGTGTGTGTGTGTGTGTGTGTGTGTGTGTGTGTGTGTGTGTGTTGAATTTCATTCAGATTATTCAGATCAATGTTTGTGTATAGTCTTGCTTTTGTTTCCTTTGATTTGAAGAAATAAATTCAGCTCCATGTGACGCCAACAGAAACGGGAATATAATGTGTGATAAATAAACTATACATTTACCTGATTACAGAGTCAGGTACAGTCATAATTAAGCTTTTAAGGGGAATTCAAAAAACATTGCTGCTTCACATGATACAGCAGCTGCCACGTGGTTCAAGAAAACAAAGACCAAATAAGCATTCAGCGTTATTTACTGTTCAATAGCACAGAGTTCATGAAGTAGACAAGTTCCTGTGGCTTTATGTTGACTCAGATGCCAATATGTTTTGTATGTATTTATCTGTAAAGCTTAAGTTGGTTAACAATGGCACTACATGGCTCTATCAGGTAATTTTGCTGCTACTTTGAGCGATAACCTCTCCATGATGTCATGGAAAACTGGAACTGAGTTCTTCAGAGGGGTGTACACCCCTACAGGGCAGCTGTACTTCCTTAGAGCAGTTCTGCAATTGACCAGTTTCTCAGCACACACACGCAGACGCATACAGAGATACACACGGCTGCTGTCAAATTATGATTGGAGATGTGCTGTGATATATTTGATCTGTTTTCATTTGTGTAAAAGTTACTGGTGTATATGGACTGGAAAACATTATCTGATATGGCTGAAGCTGGAGAGATCAGAATTTCTCCAAGATTTTCATCTATTCCACTCATGAGTGTGTTTTTATGAACAAACTGATTTGTAGAGAAAGAGTGAATGTTTCTCTACAGAAGAGCCCCCAGAGCAAGCAACTTCCTTATAGAAGTACTCTATGTGACCACAGTGCGCCAATGCAGGCAAAACCCACTTGAAGAAATAAGTGGGATCTCTCTCTCTCTCTCTCTCACGCACGCACACACACACACACACACACACACACACACACACACACACACACACACACACACACACACACACACACACACACGCAGCATCACATAAACACATATAAAGTAATTACCTCTAACTCTGAGTCCCTGGTGTAAAATGAATGTGAAAGGTCTTACCCGCGTGCATGGAGCAGGTGCACTGAGATCCTGTCAAAGTCCCTGGTGCTCAGCCGTCCCTGCGGAGCACGGCAGCATATTAGCACGGGTCTCCTCGCAGTCTTCTCCCTCTCCGGATTGGCTCTCTCCGCTAGAGTATTCCCAGTCTGCGTGTCCCTCCGTACCCTCCTCCGCACTCCTCTTCTTCCTCTTGATGCAGCAGAGGCTCCAGTGAGTGAGTGAGTGTGTGGGTGAGTGTACGTGTGTGTGCGCTCTGCCCCTCTCAGAGTCCCCCTCAGCAGCAGCAGGAGCAGCAGGAGCAGCACACTGAGCCGACCGGTCGTGGGAGTTGCTCTCTTTCGCAGTCCGAGCCTGAAAACGCAGCACGGAGGACCTTTGCCAGTTTCTCAGCTGTATGCGGTATTGATGGAGTTGCTGAGGGGATGCTAACACAGCATGAATTCTCACCGTTCCCTGCTCTCCTCCACCCAACCCTCCTCTCTCTTTCCTAAAAACACACACACGCTCTCTCTCTCTCGCTCTCTCTCTCTCTCTCTCTCTGTGCGTGTGTGTGAGTGCGCGCGCGCCAGGCTTGCTTTTCTGTTCAGACCCTTTCAGCCTCGCCTTCAAATGTCAAAGACCTGACTTGCCAGCTAAACCTGATCAAAGACTTAACTACCCTCCCCAAAGCACTGCCCCAATGACTGCCCACCTATTACACTGGCTGCTCCCTGTAAATGCTGCTTCCATGAGCATCATCTGCTGTTAAAACTTACCAGTGTTTGGATTTATTGTAGTTACACTGACCACCAGGGAACATAAAATAAACACCGAAGGCGCACTTACTGTGTGTGTGTGTGTGTGTGTGTGTGTGTGTGTGTGTGTGTGTGTGTGTGTGTGTGTGTGTGTGTGTGTGTGTGTGTGTGTGTGTGTGAATGCTGCACTTCTATCAGTGTGTGCAGCAGAGGGAGAAAGCCTGAAAGTGCAGTTGTTGCAGTAAATGCTGGGTTCAGTGAGGGGGTAGGGTGGAGCAGGATTACAAAGGTATAGCCTACTAAGTCTTATAGAAATGAGCTCTTGAGTTATTTCCATTCCTTATGCTCCCACCGTGGGAGAGACGGGTCAAGGTCATTCACCTGATAATCACACATTCATTTCTATGGAAATGATGATGACAGCAGTGACACGGGTGATGATCAGCATGCAGCACCAAAACCTTTAAGTGTTTTCAGAATGCTAATGCTTTCATTTTAAAAAACACAAAACAAAACAAAACATATTATAACATAATAGAGATCAAATTAGATCATTTCCACTCTCCACATGGACTAATTTGATGTTTGACAGCTGACAGGTGCACACGCACTGCTCTTGTTTGATGGAAAAAGCATATTTGAGTGAAAGCCAGGGTGGGGCGTGTGGATATGCACGACAAGATGAACTATCAGATTCGCCCAGTGTGCAGGGAAGGCCATCTGACATCACTGACACATCACTCAGTTTAATTGAATTGCCAGGGGTCACAGAGAGCTGCAGCATCCAAAAAGCCAGATCAAGAGAGCAGGGAGAAGTGAATGAATCATTCATGGCTTATAAAACAAATGCTCTGCCAAAATAATAATGCCAGCAGTTATCAGGGGTAGATTTAACCTGTTAATTAGATTTTAATCAATCAGTAAGTAAATGCTAATAACGTATATCGCCCAGCCAAAGAAACATCAGTACTTGATCCCTTTTTTGGTGAAATGAAGAAACTGAAAAGAATAAAACAAAACAGTCTACATCAGTTCTGACAAAAACAGTGAGCAACAGAGTACATTAAGCTCTAAAAGGAGCTGATGGCACCAAGCCCCCTCCCCATGAAATGAAATTCAACACAGAGGAGCTGCAGCTCAAGAATGCAACCCCTGCTCATTTTTTCACTCCTGCACAGCAGTGAGCACTCAGACTCTGCTCACAACTAATGTGGGACATTTTCATTACCAACCCGAGTGCTGTTTACTTATTGTTCATCATGGAGCGCCCTTTAGTGTGCTGATTTTAGGTTTCTTTAAGTTTCTTCATCTTTCAGTTCAGCTAATAAATCGGTTTTATGGTGATAGTAGGTTCCTTTCTGGTGTTTTGAAACTTTATGACATACTTTTGTGCGCTTATTGCACACATCACTCAACATTATAACTAATGCATGAGTAATTAAACCAAAAAGTTATTTTGACTAGCTATTACCATACCATTAAGTGAGGTTCCAATGGTGTGTATGTTCTACTAAATAAATTGTCCTCCAATGCTTTAACAAGATTAAAAACTACAGCAGTCATCTACTGTCTCGCATTGTTTTAATAAAATATGTCGTACACAGTTGCTTCAGATTTTTTTCTTCTAAACAGAGATCACAAAAAAAAAAGTTTGATTTCCAGTTTGAAATCCAGTAAAAAAAACAAAAGGGCCCCAAAAACACTTCTGTGCTTTTCGGTAGAACTACTGTAATCTTTCACAGGCTGTCACGCTTTCATATAACGTACATGAACACGCAGATATTACACATATGGGAATATGCAAGTTATAAAACCTCCGTCTTTAGGTAGTGCTGTGTCTTTTGCTTCACCTGTGGGCTGTTTGGTACACTCAATGTCTGCCGGTCGTAGTCGCCCATGCACACAGCTACAAAGAACAAAGTCCCTCCGATGACCAGTGCCAGGCCTCCAAACCATCCGGAGAACATCGCCTCCCCATACTCCCATCGTGGCATCACATCAGGAAAACCCTCGTCCCAGAAGTCCACCACAGTTGTATAGGCCACAACAGACACAGGAGCCAGAGTAGTGAGCCCAGACACCCAGGACAGCACCCCACTAAAGATGAGGAGCCTTCTCTTCACACCAGGCGGCTCCATACACATCTCAACCCCCTCTAGACCCGGGAAAGCAGCCAGTACAGCTGAAGCACCAGTACCAATAGACACTGACATGAGCACCCTGGAGATCTGTAGGTCCATCGGCAGTCCCATGATGGAATCGTAGGCCTTACACTGAATTCCCACTTCCTCGGTGTAGAGGCAGGTGTGCCACAGCCCAGAGAACCAGTTCTCCACTTCATTGAGATCAGAGTTCATTGTTTTCCAATGTGGAAGGAAGGTGGTGATCAGAGATGTCACCAAGCCTCCAACCGTCACAAAGAGCGCGGTCCTTTGCATCATTTTAGCTGTTAGAAAAACCATCTTCTGCCTTTGTGCAGTGAAGTCTGTGCTGTGATTTGTGTCCAAATCTAAGTAAAGCTAGGTAAGCCATCCAAGTGACTCTGTAGCTCGTCCCACCTGCTGGACAGACCTGGACAGCCCACTTCTTACTTCTTTAAGAAAGTGCACCTGATAAGTAGGAGATAATCTGGTACCACTGCATAACAACGGTCATACTGTTTGGTTTCAGTGTTCAATGTCATCCCAGCGAACAATGAACTCTGTATTTAAATTGAAACCAGATATGAGCAGAGGGATTCTGGGCCGTGTGTGTGCACAAGTCAACTTGAATGAAACATGAGCAACCTGTGCATGAGGGGCGCATAAAAAAGAAAGACATAAAAGTTACTGTTTCACGTGACTGTGAACTTCAGTACAACTTTAAACGTTTCAGCAAAATTAGGTGAGGTATGGTCTTTCGTTTTTGATTATATATTATTTGTTTAAGATATTTATTTTGATTTGCAAAATTTCTCAAGTATCTCTACTATGAATAGCACTTTGTGCTCACTGCAGCAATACAAAAGTCCAAAAGAGTCCAGTACTTTGGGAATTCCTCTGTGGGTTGTTACAGATCCTGCAGTACAACTGCCAGCTTGTAGAAAACCAATATAATGCCTCTGCATTTAGGACAAACATTTTGTCTTAGTCCCATGAACAAAATTTACTATAAACGTTCAGAAAATACTTTTTGTCTTTTAGTTTTATTGAACTCATACTGGGATTATTAAGGGTGACCTCAGTACATATATAAAAACCCATAACACATCTCAAATTAATAATTAAAATTAAACCACTGAATTTAATTTAGATCACGTGAGTGAACCAAAATCGCTGCAGTGCAAAACCTTGCAGATTCAAAAGGAATTCATCCGCTCAAACCAGGGAGTGTTGGCTGAACTTATCATGCATAGATCAGTGGAAAATGAGACCCCTGACGGACATGCTAATTTAATGAAAGGTCAAGGGCTGACCTTCAGCTTTTTCACACTGTTTAAGTTGCACTGGCTTTAGTTTGTAACAATAGTCTGAATTTTAGATTAGCACCAGTATTCAAGGCCAACAAAAGTGTCTTTGAATATTTCACTTTAAACATCAGCTGTTTAAAATTAAAAATTATACTGCTGGACTGGATGAGGACTGCTCTCTGAATCAACCCACTTTAACCCCAAACACTAAAAACAGCAAAACAACCTTCCCGCTGATCCAGTCTAGTATGGTCCCTGCATAAAGCCAGTGAGGAAGGCCAATGCCTTCCTCACTAGTTTTAGGCAAAGCTGACATAATGGAGTTATCGGCTCTTTGCACAGATGGCTGTAGGATTTAAAAGCAGTTTAAAAGTTAGGTTTGGGCTCAAGAATAAAGTCATCTGTTAGTCTCTAACAGATGACTTTATTCTTTTTGTCTTTTTGTGTAGTGTTATCACGAATCTTCTGGGCTCTCTTAGAGAGTCCAGAAGATTCGTGATAACACAACGTGACAATAGCTTCTAAAGAGAGGTTAAATCAATCAATTCTGTGGTTTCAGAAAAACTTCCGTTTTTTGACACATTCCTTTGTGTTTATTGATTAACTGACAAAACGGTTGCGCACAAACTTCAATCACGTTGGTATACTGGTGAATCAGAGCACAGACACAGAACACATGACTCATTCTGTAAGAGATTTATTAAGGCTTCGAGTGTATGATAACAGAATAATATCACTAAATACTAAGTTCAGTATTGTAGGATACACAGATTTTGTTAATGGTAAGAATTATCACAAAGACGTGCCAGCAACAGTACTTAACACAGAGATATATTATAATTATTTTCATATGATTTGGATTCTTTACTTTACCACAAAAGACACATGTAAATAATACAAACTTAAATGAATAGAGATTTAGATAAATAACCCATTTGACTTTAATAGATGTGATGTTTTATTGAGATGATACATCTGATGAAATTTAATCCATTTCTATTTTCACAATTATGAAATGTTACAGTAACCTGTATATTTATCAAAAAAAAAATGCAAAAGCAACAGTGAGCAGAATAATTTCTTTGCAAAAAAGGTCTGTCTGTACAAAATAAATAAAAGCAGAGTTACACATGAAAAGATAATTTTACACTATTTAACAATTCTAGGTACAATCTGGTTCCTTCACTGATTTCATTCCTCGCTGAGATGCAGAGGGACAAACAACAACAACAGCAACTCGATACAGTGTGGATAAAAGGCATCAGTTGAATGGGGTATGACACATGCAAGGAATGATTAGGTGGAGCAGGGATGTATGGCTTCTGCAAGAGTAGAAAAGAGCCGTCCTAAATATCGGAGCACATCTCGGCACACTGTTTGTCTGATATGTGTGTGGCTAGCGACTCAATGATGTCCAACAACAGCAGCTGGCTGAGAGACCTCAGGTTGGGGAGCTTGGATACCTTTGGGAGGGGAGGAGAACAAAAAAAATGAAAAAAAGAACAGCAAATTAAGATAAGACAATGAGTCAAAAATGGGGAATAAGCAGCACTTGATTGCTCATGCACAACAAAATGAAGATAAAAGATAAAAAGAAGATAAAAGCTTAACAGAAATACAGCAGAGCTAACACTCCAGTGAAGTAAAGTGAAAACTGAGTGCTTCTTTGTTTCTTTGGATAACAAACAATAATCAGAGCGACACCTCATCGCAATGTGATGAGGTGCTTGTACAGCCGGCCAGCCTGTAAACAGTCTCCTCTTCACGCAGAAGATGGAGGGTGATCCACTAAGAGGCCAAAGGTGTCAGTCTCCCGCAAAGAAGAGGGGACTAGAGGGTTAGCTCAGCTGCAGTGAGTGGGCAGCAAACCCCTAGGGCTTCGGATACAAGCCCACCCACCTTGATGAACTGGTGGACAATAATGTGGAGACAGTGCTTCTTCATGTCCAGAGCCTGGGTCTTATCAGCTGCCTCAAGAATCTGAGGGAGGATAGCGAGAGAGAAGTGAGTGAAGAAATGATTTATTTTGTACAAAAGTGAGGGACTGCATTGTCCAATTAGGTCACTGCTCCCCCTGGGCGAAAGCACAATACCTGCAAGACATTCTCCACAGTGACGTTCATCTCGAGATTCTGCTTGCAGTAAGCCTGCAGCCTGTTGTTAGAAAACCCATAGTAATATGGTGCAGCAAATAGATAGCTGTTAATCCAGGGTCAAGGATGTAAACCAAGTTTACCGCAATGAAACTACTAACCAAAAAGAAAGGCCAGGTGCTTCGACAACCCATGTGGTTTAATTTTCGAAAAAGCTTCAGTGTGATTTAGAAACTCACTATATGAAACTGCAAATTTAACAACTCCATAACAGAAACATTTAAGGCCTTATTTTGTTTCTGGCATTGACACATTTATGAATTATTTCATTGTGTCCCTGATCTTATCTACTTATAAACCATTTATAAACATTAACCAACACTAATTCTTAACTTAAACATCATCATTTTCTAACTTACAGATAAAAGTTCACACCTTTTTTTTATGTTAAATATTGAGTTCTTTTGTGACGAGCCAGCAGTTTTACTGTTAGTGATACAAACTGTACTCGATACAAATGTCTCTGTAGGAATATGTTGTTTTTTTTAAGGATCTGAACAGAAGAAAAGTATTGAGGTCTGTTTTTAGACAGAAATTAATTAATTTATTATTATTATTATTATTATTTCACAAGCTATCTTTGCCTTCAATTAAGTTACTCATTTCATTTTTATTTATATTTGCAGAAATGTTAAAGTTAAAAAAAAAAAAAAAAAACCCAAAAAACTCTGCAATTGAAAAGGATACAGGGAATCCTCTGGAGGCATGTTCACGTCACCATAGTAGATATAACGCAGCATCGACTCAAAGGCCTGCTTACTCGGGACCATCTCACCAATGGATATATTTACTTGACCGTCCACGGGCATGAAGGAGCGGAACATTGCCTCAAAGTAACTGAGGAGTAACAGTATCAAAAGGATAAGTCACATCATTAAGCTGAAATGGACCATGACCAACTGTGATACAACATCAAGCCATTACAGAAAGCAATCAAATCTACTCTAGAGTAGATCTAGTAGTAGTAGTAGTAGACCTAGAGTCAACTATCGGCACAGGAGCATAAAATCCACATTAAATCAAATTCAGCTTAAGTAAGGTACCAAAAATACAAAACAAAAACAAAACAACCCATCCATAAAATCTACCTGGACCGAGCTGCTAGTATGGCTTTGTGTGCAGGCCGTGGGTGACCATCTAACAGCAGAATAATGTCACAAAACTCAAAGCCGCTTCCCTCCAGGTAGGCCTTCATGTCCTGCACCAGGGAGGTCCCGATGTCCACAGGCTGGTCAGAGTACACCCTAGGAGGAGGCTGCTGCTTTCGTCGCACAATCTCCACTATCAGGGGAGTGGAGAGATGCTCGAACTCTTTCGTCATGATAACCTGGTTAAAGTGTGACTCCTTAACCACAAAATTAAGGCAATGTTCCTGAAGAAAGAAAAAAGATGTTGGTATTAGTGTCATAATAACTAGTACTGTCAAAATTAAAGCGTTAACGCAGATCAAGCCGTCATCATGACTAATGCGATAAAAAAAATTTAACGCATCTGGAGCGCAGAATGACTCAAAATCCCTGAAATGTTTCTGTCAACGCATTTCGGGCAGTTTGTCCAAGTAGAGTTACCTTCGCACATGCGCAAATGGGCAGTAGATCTGGTAGTGACGGGCAGCTGAACCAATCAACTCAATTTGGAAGATATATAAGTTTTAAACAATCTCAATTTTTTTGAGTTTTAATGAACAAAATGTTAGCAGGACAGCATCCGTAAACTCTTGTTTGTTTATTTTCCAAACTAAAGTCATATTCATTTAACTTGGCCTCACTCCATGTTTTTACCATGGTCGTCCATGTTCCAGCCCAACAGTTTGAAAATCAGTGAAATTAAGAAACTTTAACCACTAGAGGTCAGTATAAGACGCTTTTCAGCTGTTAACATTTAATCTGGACGTACCTTGAGCTGGTCGAGCTGCAGTTTGTTGGCATTTTCACAGACACTGAGAACATTCTGCAGGTCGACTGATGCTTCAATGTACTGCACACAGAGCTGCTCCAGCCGGGAAAGCTTAAAGCTAAGGGCCAGTTTGTACACATCCATAATCAGGAGAACATCCTGCACATGACCTGTGTAGACAGATACACACAAGAATAAACATTTTCCCTCTCTTTTGCAGCAAGACTGGTAACAACCAAACGTGAGAAGCATGAGCAGAGTGGTACCTCTGCGAGGGTACTGGATCTTGTCTGTGTAGAGAAACTGCATTAAGACTTCAAAAGGCTGAGCCTCCGCTTCTCTGATGGATACCTCCAGCAGCGGCTGTGTGCCCGATGGCCTGTTGCCTGCTGGCATATCCTTTGGGCCTCCAGCTGCTCCTTCATCCTCACTGCTCTCCTGTTTTGTCTTCTGTAAGACAGTAAAGTATGCAATTATCATTCTGGCTCAGTGAATACACCAGTGACCCATTACTCTTACAAATGCTTATATTATATATCTTGATGCCTCAGACCTACAAGCTTAGATAAATATGTTCATTAAAGCATTAAATGCGCAATATTTATGCTGCCGCACCTTTTCTGTAGTGAAAGCCTCACTGACTTTTCATAAAACTGAAATTTAGAGAATGTAGCTCATCATCCAGCTCACAGTCCATTACATTTCACGGGTTACTGCCCATAAAATGGTAACTGGGACCTTGACTTTGCGCACAATTTGGGTGAAGACCCAATTAGGTCAACCTTTAAATTTGATTCAGTTCTGACTAATACTGTAGGAGTAGATATTCTTGTGAACTGTGGACCGACGACAGACGCCTCGCCACGGCGGATGAGCTGAAAATGAACTAAAATGATTACATTTGCAGCTTCACTTTGTGCATTAAGTCTGAACTGAGTTCATTTTCTATAAATACGAGTGTCTGAAAAAATACGAGCAATAACTCCTTGATTTTCCCTTTCAACACTATTGTTGGACAAATACCAAACACTAGCCTTTTATTACAGATAATTACCAAATCATTACTCTTTCTTTATGACAATATCTCCACTCTAACCTATTTCAGTGGGGATGGAAACCAACCAATCATGATGTGATCACGACTAATTGTTTCCCCTCCTGCGGTGTTCATTGTTTAAAAAATTTTCTTTTTTAAAAAAGGTGTTTCATTTCATGATGCTGCACAGCTTGAAGAGTGCAGGTTGGAAGATGTGGATTCAATTCTAAACCTTTCAGCTTTTTGTGCAGTTTTGAGCCATTTAATATTTGAATTGTGACACAGGTGCTCGAAGTTGTGTCACCATTTCACCGTGTTTCTGATTTCCAAGATGTGGGATAGGTTACAGAGTTACATAATCAGCCTGATTTTTCATATGTATAAATATCTTCTGAGATCACTGACAGTCTTGTATGTGTCAGAGGAGATGTACTTGGTACATTGTCCTAACCTGTCGCTGCCTATCTCGAGCCTGCAGGATTTTCTTCCGCAACCACTGACATCTTGCAGTCACTATGGCGATATGCCCCAAGACTCTCTCTTCACTCTGCAAACAAGACAACAATGAGTCAGACAAGTGGAAAACAACAACAACAACAAAAAAAAACAAGTTTGGCAGATCATGTGCGAGTCACCATGAATTTCCTTTGGGTTTTTGAGCCTTTATTACAAGAAGACAGTTGAGAAAGCTGGGGGAGAGGGCAGGGGGAAGCCATGCAGCAAAGGTGCCTGGGACAGATTTGAACCTAGGCCCATGCAACCTCAGAGCATATTGATCACCTACTCAACCCATGTAGTTAAACCGGCACCCTACCTTGAAATTTTAATCAGCAGTTTAGAGGCTTGGCTTCCAGTTTTACAGCAATGAAAACTCACCTCGCCCAGAATAAACTCCACATCACAGAACTGACGGTTCTCCCATAGTTTGCCATAATCCTCATGGAGGGTACACTTTGGGTAGCATGAAAACTACAAAAGTGAAAGTTTTAGCAATCAATCTTAAGGCAGGACAGACTTTTTAACTATGGAGGTATATCTCAGCAATGAGGTGATCTGACACCAACCTGGAATCTGTACATCTCCCCACTGCGGACATTGTTGTCCACAGTCCCGCCAAAGATGTACATGGCATCCAGAATCACAGCAGCAGCATGGAAGAGCCTCCCACTGGGCATCTGAGAAAAAACAAAAACAAAAAAAGATAAGAGTTTAATTACATATCCGTAAAATTCACCTACACGTGTTTTATATTCCTATCTGGGGTGACACAAAAGGAACACCATACCACTATGATTTACAATAATATAAATTGTCTTGCACAAATTTCAGCAACAAAATGCAGACTGTCTACAGCAACGAAGAATGTAAAGTAAGTAAACTCAAAATGGCTCATCACTCAACAGCCTTTCCAAACATATTGTGTTTGCATTACATAAAGAAATAGTACAATAGATAGGAATGGAGCGTACAGGAACAAAGTGTTCTCGTTTAATAATTTGTTGTCCTAATAAATAATATTTGTGATATCATTCATGCACCTCCATATCTACTAACATAGTTCTTTGTGTCAACAAATGAATGATATCACAAACACAACGAAAATTTTCCAAATTTTTTCATACCTCACTGTCATGGCTGGGTTGGATCACCTCCCAAGTCTGAGAGTCAACATCATAGCAGTGCAGCTCATTGGGCAGGGTGTTGTCAGCAGCACCTCCAAATACATACAGGTGCCGGTCAAAGGCGACCATAGTGTGTCCATAGCGCCTCTGCGGAGGTGGAGGGGAGCCCCGCAGCAAATGTTCGGTTGGTATACGTGTCCACCTGAGAACATGGGAGTTATGAGTGTCAGGTAATGCTGGTAATATACTATAAGTAGCTGAATGATATAAAAAAAGGGTGCTGCTTACATGTGGCCTTGGAACTCAAACTGAAAGAGGTTGTTAGTAATTTTGGCTCCACTCTGTCCAGAAAACACAAACATCTTGTCCCTGCATACGGCGACAGGGAAGTTGCAGCAAGACGGGGGAATTTCACCACTCTGATCGATCTGATGGACACAAAGACAGACGTGAACACTGACCAAGAGTTTCTGAGTCTTTAACTTTACATGTTGTTCTCTTTTATTGTGAAAATGAATTAAACATGCCTCTTCCCAGCACGCGTGCTCTCGGTCCTGCAGACTGATGGTCCACATGTCATTCAACCTATACGTGGGCGAAATAGTCACCAAGGTTATGCACAAAAACAAATACATCTGCAGAAAATGAAATAAAATAGTCATACATACCTGGCATTTCCATCATAACCGGCAAATATCCAGAGTTTATCACTGTAGACTGTGGCCCCATGTGCAGATCTGGCCACTGGCAAGCTGGAACAGAGATGCAGGATTTTTAGGACTAGTTTCACAGACAACACTTAAGTGTAGTCCCAGACTAAATTTGTATTTGCCTCTGTACCTCAAAGGGCCTTGCAAAGACTTAAAACAGTCGTAGATTTTGCTTGTCCTGGATTAAACTAAGCAGACTGCAAGACTGAGGATTAGAGATACTATGGGATTAATTTGAACCTTAAATTAATTTTTGAAGGAGGTGGGCTTAACTTTTATCAGCAATTTTGCGATGAATCACAGACTACTTGGAATATCTAAAAAAAAAAAAAAAAAACCCACCAACCATCTATTACATCATGTTGATGACATACGTTTGCAGGGCCATTTTCGAGCTGATGAGGGTTTAAGCCTTTAAAGCAGGGGTGGGGAATGCCAAGGCTCAAGGGCCGGTGTTTTCAGTATCACCCTGCAGGACACCGACCATTGAGGCCTGGAGTTCCCCACCTCTGCTTTAAAATGACCGACCAAAAGAACCCTGTCTTGGCCAACTTGAAGATACTGATGTAATGTAGCATCAACTACAGCTAAACGCAGAACTGTAATGCTTATTCATGTACTGTAAAATTATTTTGTGTAATTAATTTTTTGATTGCCGAGTTAAGAAGCCACAAAAAGAATACATTTTTTTTAAAAAGCTGATGCAGAGACAGACTGATATGTACTTGTGCCTGGATCATTAACTTTGGTGTGAGTGCAGGCAAGTAGAGGATTAGGGAGTTGGGGGGGCTGTCATGCTAGGACATAGTAGAAGGCAACTGTGCACAGTGTGAGGTCCTCCAAAGTTTTAGTTTAGCCAGTAAACATAAAGGCACATGCGAAACCAGCCCACAGTTTTTCCAACATATTTTATCCTCCAGACAACCTAAAGCAAGGGTGTTGAACTCCAGGCCTCGAGGGTCGGTGTCCTGGAAGTTTTAGATGTGTCCTTGATCCAACACAGCTGATTTAAATGGCTAAATGACCTCCTCAACATGTCTTGAAGTCTCCAGAGGCCTGGTAATGAACTAATCATTTGATTCAGATGTGTTGACCCAGGGTGAGATCTAAAACCTGCAGGACACCGGCCCTCGAGGCCTGGAGTTCGACACCCCTGACCTAAAGTATTAAGGGTGGGAACCACGGAGGCAAGATACAATAATATCATGGCACACAATAACAATGACAATGTTTGGTCATTACTAAAAAGACATTACCTTCCCTCCACTTTCCATTCAGTCCACTGTCCTGTAGCAAACTTGTACTCAAAAAGGTCATTTTTATTTTTCAGGTTTGAATTTGAGTAAATGTCTCCAGTGTAGCCCCCTAGAAAATATCAAAGTTGAACATTACAGAAATGCCACCAGAGTTTAAAATGGATAAAGGATTTTTAAAGATAATGAAGGATTTACCAAATACAAACATGCTGCTGCCATAGACCACAGCTGAGTGGTGGTATCTGGGGGCAGGTGGCGTTCCAGTGGTGAAAGCTCTGTGAATTATAGACATGTGTCAACTTTTATTTTATTATATGGTTAAGATTGTGTATGTTTTATATATACTCTGGCTGATTTGGTGTCTTGTATTGTAATACTTTCAAAAAGTGTCCACTGTGGAAATAAGCTGATCTTTATGATTACTTTTTAGTGCTCCTTGTTCTGATACTCACTGCATGCACACTATGATGGTCTTAAAATGTAAATATGTGTTAATATGGGTTATTCCGTGGATTGTGATATGTATTGCAACAAAGTAAAATCAAATCATCTGTGGCTGTGAGGCTATAGCCTTACCGACACCAGGAACAGTCCTTCACATCAAAGCGAAGCAGATCATTCAGCATGTTTTTGCTGTTGGGTGACACAGAATTCTCACATACATATAATAACTAATACATATATCTGAAAAATGTCTGCAAAAGTCTTGTAGCCTTACCCATTATCTCCCCCGAACACATATATTGCATCTCTGTAAGCCACCACAGTGTGCTTGCTGCGCCTGCATGAAGCCGCATGAAGTTCAGTAAGACCACATGTATTCAGTTTGAGTGAAGATGCTGCTGCTGCTCATCTGTCCACACCTTACCTTGCACCAACAAACTCATCGCACGGAGGGAGTCTTCTCCAGCGATGAACAGTCTCAAATGGGCCGAAATTAAGTGTCAAATATTCCACGCTGTCAGAGCAGCTGTGGTCGAAATCAACACTCGGAGCCACTTTAGTTGACTTACAGGACATGTTTTTGCTAACTCCCCGGCTCAATCAGATGTCAGGGCCACTCATCTGCAGGGACGTGAACGGTTAACGACGCTGTTAATGCCCCAGGATAAGTGCTAATACTTCTGTCACTACATGTAAATCTGGAGTGACATTGGTACTACTCTTACTCAAGTCTTCTTTGTTAAAGATTAAGGCTGTTGTCCTCCAGATAACTGTTAGCTACAAAAAAGCTCAGCTAAACCTGGCTAGCTAGCTAGCCTCTAGCTAGTGCTACGCCCCAAAACTAGCAACATGAAGAAGAAAACGACAAGTTAACGAACAACGCTAACGTTGCGCTAAAACATCTGGCCAACCGGTTCGATACCTACGAAGTCATGATATTAGACAGACAAAAAACAACACCAAGAAATCAAAAGCAGTGGTAAATCCACGCCCCCCACAACCCTGTATGCTGCGGGTACTTCACTTCCTGTAATGTTAAAAAGGCGGAGTCAAAATGCTTTCAGTCCTGTAATCTTGAGTAGTATGTGCACATTTGAAGTTGACATGAAACACTATAGGTATTAACGTTAATTTACACTTTGGAGTCCTACTCTAAAAACCTGTCATAGATTTAGCACCGTCTTCAAAGCTGGAATTTGTTAAAGAGTCTTTGAAATTAAAGATTTTAAAGCACGTTAAGCAAAGAAAGGAAATAAGGAAACTAAAACTAAAACTAAAAAAGCAGCAGTCACTCATTGCTGCCCCTGGTAGCAGCAATGAGTTTTATGTTAAAAACAAGGATATAGTGTCCACTTTCACTCTTTATCTCTGAAGCAGTAAGTGGTTCTCTGTTGTTAGCTAGCTGCACTGAAACAGGGGTTAGATAATTTTATAAATGAGGGTTTTGTGGAGGATGGCCTGTTTGAGTCAGGTGCCCCAGTGGCTCACCAAACTGACAAGCAGGAGTCAGACAAAATCCCCTCTGTGTTTGATTTTTCCTTGTCTGTTCGGTTGGACACACCGAGCAGATATCAACAGGCAAAACAGATGTCTACAAGATGTGATCAGTAGTATTATATGCATTAAAATTATCTCTTTTCCCAAGCATATCATGTTTGAATTTACAACATACAGGGTTACCACATGCGCATCACACCACAAACTTAAATAAGTGTCTTACCAAAGCATGATCGGGAATCCTGACATCCATAAGCATGTCTGTATGAGATTGATGTATGCAACAGACAAAAGAAAAAATATTGTTTTGGCCTGGAAATTATTATTTTACAAAAGAAGAAGACTAACGTCGATTTTTTCCATACACCGAACTTAAACAGGCTCTCCTTCAAGGACACTAAAACTTTAGTAAGTTATTGGTTCCCACTTGATCACGAGTTAGCTAACATAAACTAACAATCTATTAACAGCAACCAACCAAACAACGCAGTGACAGTCTTTACTGGGATAAAATAAAACAAACATTCTCTAAAAAAGCCTATTTCTTAGTCACAGCTTTACAGTTTTAGAATCTATGGTACATTTTTAGAGCAGGGCTCCATGGTGTAAATTTGTGTCAACAAATAGTGTTTCATGCCCGCTTTATCGCTCTTGCCTAAAACATGTTTGTCCTATAGCAGCCACCGTAGCTAGCGAATATGCAGTTTAGCTGGTAAGGTTAATGCTTTAGCTGGAAATCTACATTGTAACTTACAATGTAACCGGAAACTCCTTTTAATCTGTGCTGTAACCTTCCACATAACCTGATTTGCGAGTCCCGAGAAATATAACTACAGTTCAGGGCAACACAGTCTGCAGTGACTTGAAAGGCGTGGAAAGTTGGGGTGTAGGGTTAAGATGGGTTTTGGGTTACATTGTAAGTTAGGATTTAGATTTCCCACAGAAGTCTAAATCAAGCTCAAGAAAAAGGCCTCAGTTGAGTGCAATCTGTAGTCTACTAAGTTACATAATGTAACTTTAAGCATACTTTATTCTCCCGCCAATATGTCGGTCAGCATATTCGGACAGGGAGAGAGGTTTTCACCCTCCGCAGACGCACTCCTGCTTTTATGTCAGTTAATCAAGATCCAATTAATCAAGTGGGTTTGATTAGCAGCACTGCTGCTAATAAACATCTCAATTCCAATGAAGTCAGAAATGAAAGTTGTAGTCTTTTAATTATCAATAATGGCACAGTGTAATATGTCAAGTGTCGTTGTTCATTTCAGGTTTTATTTGTCAAATTTTAATTCCTGTCAAGGGTTACATATTTTTTTCCATTACAGTACATCCTGATATGTAAAACCGTAGATTTAACAGTGTTTGTAAGTCTATAACTGTCTTAACACAAATGTTAAGGACATCTCCAAGCAATTAAAAAATTATTGTGATCATGCAGTTTTTGTTAAAAACATAACCATCCTCATTGAACTTTTCATGTTTTTTTATTTTATTTTACAACAGCAAATCGCACTGGATTTAATTACAATTTTCTAACACTGCTATTCAAAATAAATGCTTTATTAGGTTCTTTTGGAACCTCTACAATTTTGAGGCATTATCTGCACTAAATGCTCATTTTAACAGGAAACTTGTGAAATGTTATTCACCCATCCATAGGCTGATACAATATGGTCATTTATCTTAACCCACCATTTTTAGGAACAGATATTTCTCATTTATTTTCAGAGATGTTGAGACATCGTGTATAATCCCAGGGCTGTCATTCAACAAAATTAAATGGTTGTTTTAAATAACCAATATTACATTTCATTTTATTCTGAGACTTAGCTTATCATATATTGCTAGTAACAATGGATTTTTGTATGTAGGACAAAATCAGGAAATTGCACATTAGTTAAAATCAAACCATTAATAATACAAAACACTAAGAATAAGCAATACTGAATGGAAAGAAATACTGACTAAATATTATAGGTGAATTTACAAAACTAAAGAGTTAAACAAATGATGAAGAGCATTAACAAAACATAAATTAATTAAATGAAATTGCATTTCTTATGAGTGGTTCTGATAATAAGGCTGTGTAGACATGCGAGTGGTGTTTAACACTCTTGGTCATTGTACATTTAGGTAGGACCTTACTTGACAGACATATGTTTTAGGTTATTTGCCTGCTCTCTACACAAGTCACATCACATTGTCACTTTACCTCCCAAAACAACTCGCAAGAGCAACACATTATTGTTGATTATCACTGAGATATAAGCAGCAAACAAAAACGGAACAGTAAAGTTCTCACGTGAAGAAAATGCAAAATTTATCCTATAAAATTAAGGTATTTTTACTGCGAATTACATCATTTTTAATGGCTCTTTCATTTATTGATTCCTCTGTTGTTATTTATTAAACATATTACATGACAGACATGGAGAAGCACGTTTATAGTTGATAACATTAATGATGATTTGATTTAGAATTTGTAGTGATAGGACTCTCAAGTTGACTGATAGCTAATGCCATTTGTTTAAAAAATATATACACACACACACACACATATATATATATATATATATATATATATATATATATTAGGGGTGCAACGATACACAAAATTCACGGTTCGGTTCGATACTTTGGTGTCACGGTTCGATATTTTTTCGATACAAAAAATGTTCATGCTTTTTTAATTTGTCATTTATTAAAATTATAAATATATATTTTAACTCAAAAGTACAGTTTTTAAATTTAATGTTGCTGAAACGACAAAGTAATAAAAACATAAATATCTCATGGAGAAATCCCTCATCTTTGGAAAAGAGAGTTTATTACAGAGAAATGGCTCTTTCCAAAATAAAAGCTATACTATACGCTTCTTCTGGACTATATTCTCAGCAGCATATTAAACGTATCAGGTCCCCATAAGGAGAATCATGTGCTAACGGCTGTCTAAATGACTCGGGTAAAGTTTGTAGCATGCGTGCTTGTTGTTTTTGTCTGCTTCCACTTGTCTTTGCACTAGGATGATGTCGGAGTAAATGTGCAGTCATATTCGTTGTGTTCCCACTTGTGCTGCCAGCGTTAATCTGAAATGACATTAATGCCACAACACGGCAAATCTCCGTTAACGAGCTACCGCGGATCGCCCCGTGCGTGGGGCTGGACAGCGTCAACACGTTAACGAGCAAACTGCGCTAAGCACTAGTTCCCACCCATGTAATTGAGCATTGCGTGGCACATCCGACATACTGTTTTACTTTTGTCCATGATGCGCTTACCTTCAGGGTCATACTTCACATGAAGACCAAAACAGTTCCAAAGGCCAGATCTGAATGAGGGTGGGGGAGGTTCAATTTGCCATGTTGCAACGAGCTAAGCTTCTGTCTTGCTAGCTTGCGCTGCGCTCAGTGGATCTGCGCTCGACAGTGCAGCCTAGGCGGAGTAGTCGAACGCAGATCCACTGAGCTCTCAACACAGACAGCATCGTCAGAAGAAAAGTTGATAAAATAAATTAAAAATTTTGTATTGTTCGATACACATGCGTACCGAACCGAAAGCACTGTATCGAACGGTTCAATATCGATACGAGTATCGTTGCACCCCTAATATATATATGTGTGTGTGTGTGTGTGTGTGTGTGTGTGTGTGTGTATATATATATACATATATATATATATATATATATATATATAGAGAGAGAGAGAGAGAGAGAGATGGAGAGAGAGAGAGATACTCACATACTTTTTAAAATCATGACTGATTTTGTCCTCCACAGATAGTAAAGTAGTTCCATATTTTCACATATATTTCAGTCCTTAGTGGGGAATCAGTCACTTAGGAGTGAAATGTTTTGACTTTTTCAGATGAACATCAAAGACTTCATTTACTTCAAACCAACTGATACTCCTTCCATGTTTTCAAAATGCTCAGAAGTTTCTCAGGGATGGAAATAAATATTTCTTATCAAAGTGCTTTAGAACGTCATTGTGAACTTCATAGTTACGTCAAGTACTCCATTAGAAAAAGCTGACATCTGAGAGTAAGAACAATTAAACGGACTCATAGTGGAGAATACTAAGCCTCGGCTGCATGTAGTAAACTGATTCAGTATTTGTAGAGCATAACTTTTTTTTTCTCAAGCTCTCATGATGTACATCACAGTGCACAATCATGTACAATTCAAACAGGCAAAGAGACAGGAAATATGATACGTCATTAACCTCTCATTTTGTCAGCCATGCAGTACTTCTTAATACAGTGTTTCAGATTTAAATTGGCCCCTGGTGCTCACACACTGAGTTACCAGTTAATTATATCTCGGACATGGCCCCACAACTTGGTAATCCAAAGGTTCACCCCAAGCTCTGTTAAGTACTGAATCTCAGGCATTAACATCTTGCGACACAGCTTCCGATGTGCTTTGTCTATATTCTTTTTTAAATTATAGCCCATGATAGACTTCTCTCCGATTGGCTGCCAGGGCTGCATGTCTGTCTCTTGGATGCTGCCAGCTTCTACAGCATGGCCACCCTCAATGCAGATAGATGTCATCTCTTTGTTCCTCTTCTTGAGCTCTGCCACATCCTCAGCCATACGCTGCCGCCCGTACGCATCTACTTTCTTCCAGAAAGTTTGATTAAAATGCTGGTATATCTTCCAATCAATAGCATTCCACTCAAGGGCCCTAGCTCTCAGCTCAGGAGTAAATTTAGACACAGTGGATCCCTTACGGATATTGAGCTTAAAGAAGAGCAAATCATCCATCTCCCAGCAGAGGGCATCCTTTAGCAGGATGAGTGATTCCTCAAAGTGTTCCACTAACATGACCAGCTGAAAACGGTCACTGATGAATTTGATTCCTTCTTCCACTCGCGGATCATTCATATCCAGAGAGTTGTCCAGTCCAAAGTCAAAAAACAGCAGATTCTTGAGGTAGTAAGAGTTGAAACTCCCTGGATCAAAGTATTTGTGGGGATCACGTAGGAACTCAGTCAGCTTGTTGTCACCTGGTATCTTCCAAGTAAAAGGCACCAGGCGGCCAAAGTAGTGGAAGGAGGATTCAAAAAGCTCTGCAGGGTCTCGCAGAATAGTGATGTAGGATGTGTCCACAGGCAGCAACTTGGACACTTCAGGTGCATTGAAGCGCATGTGATTACAGATAATATTGAAACACATTCCCGGTGTGTAGTCTTTAACCTGGGAGCGCTGGAAAAGAGATGGGTAGAAGAAGTCATTTCTGCTGTCAGGAAAAGCAAATTTGAGCTGGTGTTTCTCTCCAAACCGGAAAAGGATGTTAAGGAAGGTGCTGCTGGCTGTTTTGTGGGTCTTCATGAACATGATATCAACTTTAGGAGCACAGGTGTAGGCAGTGTCTGAATTGTTGATGGTTGGTTTGGGGTGGGACTGTGTTGGATGGTGGGCGCAGGAATAAGGCACCGGAACCCTACATAGAGGAAAATGAGAACAAACTATAAAGACATATGGGGTTTTGTGGAAATTATCTCTAAATATGCTGTGACACAAAATAAACAAAAGCACCAACCCATTGCACTTGAGAAACTAGAAAAAAAAAATTTGTTTTTAAAAACAACTTCAGTTTTGCATTTTTTAAATACTTAAATAATTGAATGTGAAATATATTCCTTGCAGACAAATGCAAATTTTACATGAGGGTTTCTACAGAACACACCCACACCATCTTACTCAGGCAGACTGAAGTGGACCTGTGGGGTGGAGAGGCAGTAAACAAGGATCATGCAGCTTGTCAGGAATGTACCCAGGACCAGGCTTTTGCACATGGACCTCCATTGGATTCTTTGCTTGCCAGTCATGGTCCAGCAGAAGAAGAGCTCACCTGAAATGCAGAACAAATCTCTTCTTCATCCTCATTTTCATTTATCATTGCTATGGTATGTATTTCCTTTCTGAATGCTGCCCAGACATTTTTGTTGTTATTTTCATGTTACAAGAAAATGATTCCTGAAATTGTATCTGCTTTTAAGAGAAAATTCAACTCAATTCAGTTAAGTTCGTTTCATATAGCACCAAATAATAACAACAGTTTCCTCAAGGCACTTAATATTTTAAGATGAAGACCAGGGGTCCCCAATCCCAGTCCACGAGGGCCGGTGTCCCTGCAGGTTTTAGATCTCACCCTGGGTCAACACACCTGAATCACATGATTAGTTCATTACCAGGCCTCTGGAGAACGTCAAGACATGTTGAGAAGGTAATTTATCCATTTAAATCAGCTGTGATGGATCAAGGACACATCTAAAACCTGCAGGACACCGGCCCTCATGGACTGGGATTGGGGACCCCTGGTAAAGACTCTGCAATAATATAGAGAAACTCCAACAGTCAGATGACCCCGTATGAGCAAGGACTTTGGTGACAGTGGGAAAGAAAAACTCCCTTTTAACAGGAAGTATTAAATAATATTAACTAATGATTAAATGCAGAGTGGAAAATTTAGGGTTAACTGATTTGGCCCTAACTATATGCTTTTTCAAGCAGGGAAGTTTTAAGTCTAATCTTAAAAACAGAGAGGGTGTCTGTCTCCCAAAACCAAGCTGGGAGGTAATTCCACAGCAGAGGGGCCTGGAAGCTGAAGGCTATGAAGCACAAGTAAGCCTGCAGTCTGAGAACAAAGTGCTCTATTGAGGTGATACGGTAATATGAGGTCTTTAAGATGAACTGGGGCCTGATTATTCAAAATCTTGTAGGATTATTTGATTCTGGATTTGACAAGGAGCCAATCAAGAGAATCCAGTAAAGGAGAAATATGCTCTCTCTTTCTAATCCCGGTCAATACTCCTGCTGCAGCATTTTGGATCAACTGAAGGCTTTTCAGGGAGTTTTTAAGACACCCTGATAATAATTAATTACAATTAAAATTGTAATTAAAATAATGACAGTAGTCTATAGTAATAATCAACTTTTTTCTCATCACCACTCTGAGACAGGATATTTCTAATTTGAGAAATATTGTGCAAATGGGAGAAAGGGTCTACATATTTGTTTAATATGCACATTGAGGGACATATTCTGTTCAAAAACAACTCCAAGATTCCTCACAGCATTACTGGAGACCAAGGTAATGCCATCCAGAGTAAGCATCTAGTTAGACACCGTCTAACCATTTATATAAGATTTTTTGGGCATAGGTACAATAACCTGTAGTCATTCCTGTAGTTTAACTACTTGGTGTGTGTAGCATCATGGATAGATAAAGTTGGGTATCATCTGCATACACTGAAAAAAAAATTCATCCAACACAACTGTTTTGCTTTGGCAGAAACTTAAACAACTGAGTTAAATCAACGCAACTTATTCATATTCAATAAACCTGTGCATTTTGTGTTGATAAAACACGATTGAAACATGTTTAGATGAAGTAAGGTGAGCTCTTGGAATATTAAAATATTCCAACTAATCCTTCGCAATTTTGTCATTTTATCTCAACACTATTCAATAACTTTTAGCCCAGTACTACTTGGTCACTTAAATACTACAAGTTGTCTTCATATTACATAATGTTCTGAGTCTAACCATGAGTCTGGTTAACATAAGAATTGAATGGATCTATTGAACGACTACCATCCTCCTATCTTTATCAGGGTTGTGGGTGGGGCTGGGCCGTAACCCAGAAGTGATAGGGTAAGAGGCGGAGTACACCCTGGACAGCTCACCAGTCTATCACATAGAGACATAAAACCATTTGCACTCACATTCACAGATAATTTAGAATCACCAAATAACCTAACAACTGCATGACTTATAACTGTGGGAGGAAACCAGAATACCCAGAGAGAAACCAGTGCAAACTAGCCAGATTGTGGATTTGAACCCAGGCCCTACTTGCTGCGAGGCAGCAGCGCTAACCACCATGCCACCTGCTGCTTTAAAAAAAAAAAAAAAAAGCAGGAAAGCTATGATTTTGAGGCTTGATGCAGAATTTTCTGTACATTTTTGTCCTTGACAGGTTAAACCACAATAAATAGCAATAGCATACACGTGGTGTGTGTGTAGTTGTCTGCCTCTTATAACTCCAGTGATTTTCCTGCAGTTTGAAATTTCGTGCGATCTTGTGAATTTCATGAGTCCAGCAACTAACCACTCTTACTAGATTATATCATGTCATCTCGACAAGAACAAATTAAGTTGTTGAATTTCATACAGATCCTACATGATTTAATTACGTTCAAGATAGAAACATGAAATTTTTGTGTTCAAATTACAAGGTAGACTTTTTTAATGTAACAACCACCCAATTTACTTTTTTCGGTATACCGAAAAAAGTAGAGGTGGCTGCTCGACTTGACTGAGATGGATGCCTTCCTCAAACCACGATCTTTGGATCGTGGTTTGAGGTGAGACTGAAATCCCATGCGGTGTCGTGAGATTTAACATTGCTATATTATTGACTTACTTCACTCGAACATGATATGAACAATTTCATCCACCCTCTACCCTATCATGTAGTTTCTACACTATATAGTTACACTTAACTTTAAAGCATGAAGCAATTGTGTTAAATACACGCAAGATGCTTACATAAATCCAAGAGACGGCCAATCCCTTTTTTCAGTGTAGCAGTGAAAATGTATGCTATGTCTTCTATTGATACTGCCTAAGGGAAGCATGCATAAACAGAACTGGTACTAACACAAAACCCTCTGGAACTCCATAATTAGCCTTAGTGTGTGAAGAGGACTCTAAATTTACGTGAACAAATTGGAGTCTGTTAGCTAGATATGATTCAAACCACTGCAGTGCAGGGCCTTTAATGCCTATGGCATGCTCTAATCACTGTAATAAAAAATTTTGGTCAACAGTAATGATTGCTGTAATAAAATATTATGATCAACAGTATCTAATGTTGCTCTGAGATCCAGCATGATAAGTCCACTATCAGAGGCCATAAGAAGATCATTTGGAACTTTCACTAATGCTGTTTCAGTACTGTGATGAGCTGGAGTTGACTCAGAAAGATCAATTGGAGAAAAAGACTCTAGATAAATATCAATGATTTTGAAAGAAGCTGTACACAATGTTATGTCTGTAAAATGGTCATGAGTAATTTTTTCTCTAACGGATAAAATTTTTAGGCAGCACAATAGCAGGGTGGTTAGCCCTGTTGCCTCACGGTGAGAAGGTCCTGGGTTCCACCATCTTCTGCTGGGGTCTTTCTGTGTGGAGTTTGCATGTTCTCCCTGTGTCTGTGTGAGTTACCTCAGGGTACTCTCCAATACTTGCCCATAGATTTGAATGTGAGTGAGTTGTCTAAGGAGCTTGGAAAGAAAAGCGTCTGGACTTCTTTAAGTTGCTTGAAGACGTTTCACCTCTCATCCGAGAAGCTTCTTCAGTTCTAAGGTCAAATGGTCGAGAGTCCCAGATTTAAACCCAGTGGGAGTATCCCCCCAAAGAGGGACAAAGGACCCCCTGGAGATCCTCTAATCACATGAGCCAAGGTGTGAAAGCGGGTGTGGGACCTAATCAGCCAGGGTTTCGGGTGAGCTCATTGTTAAACCTGGCCCGACCCTATCATGTGAATTCCTGAGGTCAGATGGCCCAGAATGTGAGTGAGCGTTAAGGCGTCTGGGAAGGGATCTCAAAACTGGATTATAGATGGCAGACAATTGGTGTCGTAAACCACCGCCTCTGTTCAAAGATGGTCGCTCACAGTGGACATAGATGGCCTCTTTCACTCCTCTTTCAAACCATCTGTCCTCTCTGTCCAAAATGTGAACATTGGCATCCTCGAAAGAGTGTCCTTTATCCTTAAGATGCAGATGGACTGCTGAGTCTTGTCCTGTGGAGGTGGCTCTTCTTCTTCAGGAATTCACATGATAGGGTGGGGCCAGGTTTAACAATGAGCTCACCCGAAACCCTGGCTGATTAGGTCCCACACCCGCTTTCACACCTTGGCTCATGTGATTAGAGGATCGCCAGGGGGTCCTTTGTCCCTCTTTGGGGGGATACTCCCACTGGGTTTAAATCTGGGACTCTCGACCATTTGACCTTAGAACTGAAGAAGCTTCTCGGATGAGAGGTGAAACGTCTTCAAGCAACTTAAAGAAGTCCAGACGCTTTTCTTTCCAAGCTCCTTAGACTACGATGACCTGGATGACTGAGAACCTTCACAGACAATGTGAGTGAGTTATTTGTAAAGAAATTCATGAAGTCATTAGTAGTTAAGATTAAAGGAATGCTTGACTCAACAGAGCTCTGACTTATTGTTAGCCTGGCCACAATGATGAAGAGAAACCTAGAGTTCTTATTTTTCTTCTATCAATGATGACTAGTAAGATGTTCTAGCTTTGTGGAGGCCTTTTGAGCAACAAACTACTTTCCAGGCTAAATCATGATCTTCTAAATTAGCGAGACAACATTTCCTCTCCAGCTTACAAGTTATCTGTTTTAAGGTGTGCATTTGAGAGTTATACGAGGGAGTCAAGTATTTCTAATTTGAGATTCTCTTTTCAGAGGTTCTACAGTACCCAGATTCATACGCATTGAAGATGTAAAATTATTAACAAGATAATCAATTCTGTGGGATTAAAGTTCAGGTACCTGCTCTGCACTCTGCTGGCACAAGGCACTGAAGAAGATAACACTGAGGCAGGGCTGGACTGGCCATCGGGCATACCGGGCATTTGCCCGGTGGGCCGCTTGTGATTTTTCGTTTGTATCGGTCGACGGGGCTTTATTTCTTTTCTTTTTTTTTTCACGATATAAATGAATGGTGGTGGATTGGCCAGTTGGTCATGATCGACTCTGGGCTGGACCTATTACAGCCGAGGAGGTCGAACTTTAAAGCTGAGGTGAAAAGGAACGCGTTTTGTCCTGTTCCTCTTCAGCTTGAAAGTTGCTAATTCAATTATGAAACTGATCATTGATCAGCTGATCGGCTTTTCTCTCTGCGCCAGAAAGAGGAAACCAGCAGAGGTCGCGCTAAACAACAGCAGCACGTTTAAGCTTGATCAGCTGTTGTTAGAATTTATTTAATATTGCTTTCTAGTATCAGCTGATGTTTGCTGGAGCCACAGCTGTAAAAGCTGCTGGTCCTGATATCGGTTTGGATATGTGGTGAGAGGGAAACATGAAGATGAAACCAGGAGATGTCCTTACTGAATCATCAGAGCTGAACAGGTGATGGAGAAACAGGTTTACCTTTTAGGTGACATGAATGAGTTGAAGGGAAGTTATGAACTGTTTCTGAGAGACAAATAACACCAGGATCCTTTTCTACGTAGCTGACGGCTACGTGGGCAGGGGCGGGTCTAGGAAAGTTTTGCCAGGGGGGCAGGTAGGGCATTAACAGGGAAAGGGGGGCACAAAGAAATACTTTTCTTTCTTATTCTTATTCTTATTTAAAATGTCTAGCTTTTAATAAATAATTATCTGAATCTTACAACAAACGTTTTCATATGATCTAAAATGTATAGAAATCTATTATTGTATTCAGTAAATATCAAGTCTAGTATATACCCTAGTAAGTTATAGTATTCTTTCCTTTGGGAAGGTACCATCTGTGCAGTCTGCAATTCTGTTGAAGAAAGATGTTGAATCTATTTTATTACTGGAGAAAAATAATAGATTTCTGTGCATTTGTTTCATACGTGCATTAAATTAAAATCGGTTTTGTCAATTAAGCATCTTGAGGCAGAGGGTACAGGAATGGTTCCCTATTTTTTTTCTTTTCTGGTTGGTTGGGAGTTGGCAACTCTATTAGTTAGGTATATGTAATTATAAATTAGGTTGTTTTATATTTTTGCTAAGTACTGTTTAGAATACCAGAATAGAGAATGGTGTAGGTTTAAGTTTATTATAAAGGCTTTATAGCTTTTCCTATAATACCATGGTGGGCCGGTCACTAGTCAAAATGCCCGGGCTGATTTTTTGTCCCAGTCCAGCCCAGTGACTGGGGGAATTATATCTTTAAATTTAGTTACAGCACCTTCACATCTACTGTAATGAAATGTATTCCCCAATTCTGTGTAATCCTTTATTGTAAATTTAAATGTTGGAAACGGTCCGACAATAGAGGGTTTTGGGGAAATATTGTTAAATGTTCAGTTTCTGTAGAATAAGTTAGAAGAAGACCTAGAGTGTGGTTAAAGTGGTGGATGGGTTTTTTTACATTTTGAGAGAAGGTAGTCAGAGGTTAAGTTTAAAAATGCCATCCAGAGGCTTTCGTTTTCAGTATCTACATGTATGTTAAAAATCACCTACAATAAATATTTTATTTGAGCACTAAATCAGATAAAAAGTCTGAGTAATCAGATGGAAACTCTGAGTAAGGCTCAGGTGGATGATAGATAACAACAAATAAAAATTTGGTATACAGTTAGTGCAACTCAGGGGTGTTGATTCATTTAAACTAACATAATCATCCTGCTGTAACCAGGTTTCTGTAGGGCATGGTGAATCAGTTTGTTGACAAATGATTAATGCATGTACTAACAGGGACTTAGAAGAGAGAGACCTAATGGTTATTAACCCACATCTCACTGCTTTACTCTTTGGTACAGTTGTATGTGATAGATTGTTCCTCCTTTGTGATTTTTTTTTAATGTTTAAATTGTTTTTTGCTGACTTACCATTTGTTTGTTTTTTGTTTTTGTTTTTTTGGTGGTCTGGGAGCAGACACAGGCTCTAAGGGGATGGGGTTTTGGGGGTATAGCAGGAAGAAAGAAGCTGCAGAGAGAAATGTAAGCCTGCAACTTTGCTTCCTGGTCCCAACTCTGGTTATGGTCATGTTTTGGGGAGTTTAATAAATTTGGCCAGATTTATAAAAATGAGAGCTGGTTTATCCAAAGTGGGATGGGTGCCATCTATCTTAACAAGACCAGGTTTGCCCTAGAAAGTTTCCCAATTATCTATAAAACATACATCATTTTTTGGACACCACTCAGTCAGCAAATCAAGAAAAACATGCAGCTAAACACGTCACTACTGGTGCGACTGGGGACCAAAGAAAACTACAGAGTTTGATATTCTTTTGGCAAAGTTACACACTGATTTAACATTTATTTTAGTGACCTTCGATTGACTTAACCAAGTGTCTTTACTGTTGATGTAAATTATAATTTTACAAATTTACTTTAACTTTAGCCAGGAGTTTTAGGATTCCCTCAATGTTGCCTGCCTAACGCTGTTTTTGGTACCTGTATGGCTCAATGGGAACACTCTGACAGAGGGCAGGAAGAACAGCTATTTTGGTAAAAAATAAATAAATAATAATAATAATTAAAGAAGCTCACTAATAGCAGGTTTACAAACCAGTAATTTTACATGGACAGCAGTGCTATAGTGTGGCCTATAATTTAAGGTGCTCAAGAATATGAACCCACAGGGAAAGGTTACACATACATAGTTAACCTTGGCTGTCTAGTTTATTGTTTTTGTTATTAAATCCTTTATTTAGACAGAGTTTCACTGAGATCAAGATCTCTTTTTCAACAGAGACCTGTCAAAGAGCAGGTAGGTACAGATCAATAAATACAATCTTTCAAAGTGCTCCAATGAGGTCAGTGAATGTAGTTTCACAATTTCTTCTATCTTGTTCAAATACATAAGCAGCAAAGCATTTCCACCTTTTCCAAGTTGAGTGTGAATAAGAGGTAACATACGAATTACAAAACAACATATTTGAGATTTGAAATGTATGACCCTGGCTTTCTCAGCTTCCTGTACAATAAATAATGCATCAACACGGAAAGTGATATTACATTCCCTCCTGCAGACTGCGGTAAGGCGAGCCACCTGCTCACTCAGCTACATAAGTAACAAGTTGAAACTCACCACCTGGAATTTGTGACATTATCTGAACCAGTGTGAACCCAATGCATATACATTATTTTAATTAAAAATTAACTACAGGTTAGCAAAATGTAATATTCTTTGTTATCAACTTGTCAACCACTAGTGGAATAAGCACTAAGATCGCTTAGAGAGAAATTTACCAAATTAAACTACCCCTTCCCACCCCTCATGCTCAAAAGGTTTAAATACAGTTTTGTAGTTTAGTCAAATGGTTCCTAATCTGGGGTGGGGCCTCTGCAAAGTGTCTCAAGATATGTGAGTGAGCACAAAATGAATAAAAAGTGGGGCGGGGGCTTTCAGACTTATAGTGAAAGACAGCACGAGAAGAATTAGAAATATAGAAGTACAAGGACTTACAAGAAGTACATGTACTTTTGGTAACAGTTGTACATATGCATTATACAGAGCTGACCTCCTTACGGACAGAAGCATTCCAGAATGTTTGGAGATCTCCGACTGGAGAGATTCTCGAATGTTTCAGACTTGTGGAAGTGTTCCAGTCAGTGACACAGGCAGGCATGTTGCCAGCATAGGACAGCTCTGTGTTGTGACAGAACTAAATTGCCTGTTATGTGCTGCTGCTGCTTCATAAACATGTCATCACTGTGTAACTCTGTTTGAGTTGCTGTTTATATTCTTGGATTACTGGTTCCTCTACCGTCACCGTGTGAATTAGACACCATCCCACACAATAATTTAATGTCTTCATGAAGCAACAGCATACACAAAAGTTGTTAAAAATTATACTTTTTATGCATATCATAATGTAGAAAGATAAACCTATTACAGTGACCATTCTAATAACAGCTTTAAATTAGGTTACCATTAGAAAATGATCATCTGCGTCCCCTCCTTTTCTGATCAAAGCATAACAGCTTAAATATCTTTTCTTTTAGTCATGATTGTAAGTCACACATGGCAGTGTTCGTTGTCTGTGCTGAACTGAATCTGACAGTGTTTTTGCTCCTTTAGAGAATCCTGACTGTGAAGTACGTCATTGTTTCTTGGTATCCGCTATGTCAAGTATTCATCTCTTTTTTTGGACTGAGGCCAGCTTTCGAATGAGGTTTAGAGCAGATCTAGTAAAAAGTCCATGAACAGAAAAGTAACTGTGTTTGAAATTGGGAATAGATTGTTTGCCTGCAAAGGTGCAGTGAAAACATTTCCCACAATAATATCAAAACACCAGACTGTACTGGATAAATAAAAACTCATTTGTGAGGCTAATGTTTAGATTTTCACAAAAGCTTGATTTATCAAAAATGCACGCCTGGGTAGGATCAATATTGGCATTACTTCACTTACTTTCTCATCTATCATGGATCTTAAGCTTTGCATAGCTGAACTACAAAGTTTGTTTTTTTTCTCTCCCCCATTTATATGAGAAGGAATTGAAAAGACAGAACACAACATTGTTTTAAGAGTAAACATTAAGGGTAACAATGACTAGATTTAGTTGAATCGCTGCATTTCGTGCAAAAACACTGGAGAAAAGGTGTTGGAAAAGTACAACATGCTTAGGATTGAGATTTACTAAAAGATTATTGTGAAAAGACTGGAGAAGAAATTCTTACCCTTATGCGCAAGTCCAAAGACAAACTAGTGGTAATGGTAATTTATTGACAGCATCATTTAGTCCGCCCAGTTCCCAAAAAATGAATACAAGTTCATCTCCCTCTAACGGCTGTCCCTATATCTTGATCGCGACAAAAACATGCCGCTATTGACCCAGCACGGTCCTGCTGTCCTATCACATGTCCTGTGCTGCGCAGCTCATTCATCTGATTGCTGTTCCTCTTCTTTCTTCCCCTGCCTCTGTACGCACACCTGATGCCAGCTGCCTCCCCCCCTCAACGTTTGATTCCAAAACTGATCACGCTGAACAAAGCACTGCAGGGAAGCTCATCAAGCCACCTGTGACGTCAGTAATTGTGTCAAGGGACAAGCACTTGCTAGGAAGCGTAAAAGAGGAGGGGTGAGAGGGAGGGAGGGAGGTTGAACTGGTGAGGGAGGAGTGAGACTGTACAGTGCCTATTCAGTGTCTACATACAAAAGACCATTGAGTGTAGACACTGGAGTCTGAGCTGCAAGCTGATAGGAGGGGTAGAAAACAGCATAAAAGAAACAAATGTAGAAATCCAGAGCACAAAGACCGAGTGTACTAGTTGATCAAGGCTGCCGAGTATGTGTTGTTAAATTTTACACCACAGATCAGATATTTGATATTTATTTCACAACAAACCTGCACACAAGTTTTTCCAGCTTGTATTTACAAAGGATTGATCTTTTAAATCTCCCTTAACTTTATCTGCAATTCATTAACTAAAGGCTATCAATATTTTAACTCTACATACAAGTTATACCACACGGTACCTTCTGATGTGAAACTGCCATCCCAGGCAACCATTTTAGCAGAAAGTGAACATTACTGGAACGACAAGTCTATCTGGCTTTGTGTACAGATGTTGCAATACGTTGATACCGGCCCCATTTAAAAAAAAAAAAATAACACTACACATGAGCTCCATCTTCCTCTAAACTGATTTCTCGGTTCTTGGAAGGCAGACTTGATCTGTGCTGGTCAACCCACATTCATCAAGCTCAGGCACAACACCGTTTTTGTTCAGCGGGGAGTGGTTCTGCCTGTAGGCAAACAGAGTGCCAGGCTGAGACTTGAACTGGGTGGGCTTGTGAGGAATGTAGATTTGGGTCCTAGGCGAGGGATGAGAGGCTGCAGCGAGTGTCAAACTGTGTGAGGAAACCAAGGAGCGGAGGGGTATGATGGGTGTAGCCTTTGCCCTCTGAGATGGTGCTTTGGTCTTGTGGTTCTTCGTCATTACCACCCACTACTTAAGTGTTAACCAATCAGCAAAGAGGTTCAACCGACAGCAGCAGCGTGACCTGAGCCTCTGCAGATGTGAAATCTTAAGCCTTGTGTTCCAGATTATATTCCGACCTTTTGCCATCTTGTCTGATCCATGCACAGCTTTGAAAAGAGACAGCTGCCCTAAAGCTACAGCCTCAAGCATAAATAATCAAGTTTCAATATGGCGCCAAGACTAAGAGAATCATTTCTTCTTAGAGATGCAATATCACAAGTAACAGGTTTAATTCAGTCCGTTTAACTGTAAAATGTTTCGGTTACAGATTTTAAAATAAAGAGGAAGTTGTATTGTACAATACAGAAAAGTGGAGCACAGATCAAACAAACAGTTACTTTTACAATAATAATTACACAACTAGCATTTGTGACACCCTGCGCTGTTTGAAGTTTTGCAGAGGTCATTAGAGTGCATGTAGCACGTAGAGCTCTCTACTACACTTTCAGGTTTTATGGTATGTAAACCTGCAATGCAGTAAGCCTAAGTTAGTGCATTGCAACTAAGTTAAAAACAAAGTCAGTCTGAAGAAGGCACCAGTTATTTTCGGGCCTTTTTCTTTTTTGCTTTTTCCGCATCATCGTGAGCCTTCCTCTTGGCAGCAAGCTTGTTAGCCTGTAAAAAGAGAAGGAGCCCAGTTAATGGAAGATACTCAACACCAGTTACGCAACCATTTTTAAGCTCAGTGAACTCGGCGGGGGTCAGCGCTGGGCTGCACCGTTCTCTCCACAGCGGCTACATAATACTGGTAAACACTGTGGCCTGAGATAAAATGCTCAGTATCAACACTAAAATATTCAATGTTAAAGCTTTTAGGTTGAACAAATATTCTTAGCAAAGCGGCAATGTACGCACCTCACGGACTTTTCTTTTCTTTCCAAACATGATTTTGTCATAGAGGTACTTTTCCTTTTTCTTCATCATCATGATGGCCAGACGCTTCTCCTCTGCTTTCTCCTCCTGCTCCAAGCGTGCTTTACTTTCTACCTTCAGCTTTCCAGGTGTCACTTTGACATGTAGAGACTAAAAGGGAACGAGACGAGTCAATAAAGATTCCAAAAGATTACTAAAAAATAAAATCACAATGACAAAGAAAACAGGATTTGACATATCACCTTGCCCTGGGATCTTTGTTCTTCCATTTTCTTAAGGTTTTTCTCTTCTGCTACTTCCTCTTCATCATCCTCTTCATCACCATTGTCATCCTCTTCCTGTTCTTCTTCCTCTTCTTGTTCTCCTTCCTCCTCCTCCTCTTCTTCCTCCTCCTCTTGTTTATTGCCTACAAAAGGAAGAAAAAGGAATCATTTAAAATTAGTGCTGCTGACATTTGAATCCTGTGTGCCTATATTAAATATTCACGCTGTGAATATTCATCTTTTATTTTCATTACTGTATGATGCCAAAGTGGCTTTTTAGGACTCTGATCAGATAAACTATAACCTCCACATGCTGTCTCGCTTACAGTTCTTTTAGTAAATCACAACATTTCGATCCAGCCACCAGGAAAAATTTAATCATCCAATTAAGGAATGCTGGCAGTAATTAATCACATAATCAGACTATCAGAACAGTTTTGTGTTAAAGTCTCCAAAACAACCCAAAAAAGCAAATTATTAAACTTTTTAAATCAATCACAAATATCAATTACATCCATTCAGATTAAGAGAGGCCGTGAATGTCTATTTAACTCTCCACATGACATTTTAAAAATTCTTTCATCTGTTTTCAGGCTGTTACATGGCCTCGCTCCAAACGACCTTTCTGAGCTGCTGCACTTGCACTCCCCTTTCCTAGTCGCTCAGATCAGCTGACCAACTCCTTGTATATGCCGAGGACACAGTGGAGGCTCACAGGGAACAGGACTTTTGGTGTAGTAGCTCCCAAATTGTGGAATTTGCTGCCATTTCACATTAAACAGGCCTCTTTAAAAAATTTTTTATTCAAGTGTGTTTTTCTTCCTACGTCCAACACTTTGCTCAGTGGTTGTTCTTTATAAATAAAGTTGGCTTAACTACTCGATTATGTACAATACTCATAATTTTATGATGTAACAAAATAATGACAAGAGACCATGGTTAGAGGTTATGGTTATCTTATGATTTTCCCTCCTATGCATCTGTTGTTCATTCAGATCTGAAAGTATTTTTTGTTTGTTGTTTTTAAAACTAGGACTCTGATCTGAGGAAAAAAGTCAGTGAATTGTGGGCATGACCTGCATACACACTGAGATATAACTGAACCACACCTGGTTTTTCTCCTCGCTGTAAGGCCATTATCTTCAGTTTCTCTGGAGGCACATAGTCACCTTCCTTCTCCTCCACAAACGGAGACAGGTGAGGGGGTAGAGTCACCCCAAGGAAATAATCCTCCACAGGCAAGAGCATTTTGGCATTGACACAGTCGTATATCCACTGGGGTTGGATGTAGTATCTAAAACAAGCAAAGGTTTTGAAAATCATCTGTTATGATGGCAAATAAGTGCATATTTTCATGCGTCTACTATGTAATAATGAGAATACAATCTTGCTCTTTGGTGAGGATTTTTTCTGCTGCAGGATCAGGGGGTGGGGGGATGGGATGGGAAATATTCCAGTGAAAGGAGTCATTGTAAAAGTGGGTAATGTACATGAATGACACACTTCCTGTCTCTAGGATTAAGAATTCTATGACAAAATCAAATACCTCTATAAGGAAAAAAAAGCCTTCCCATACATGACGAAAAGCACAGCATTTCTCTACCTGTTGATATACTGTTTGCCAACACTGGGCCTGTCAATAATTTGATGGGTGATGGTCTCATCTGTCACATCGTATGTGCTACCAATGCACACAGACTTGTCCCAGGATACCTGACCTCCAAAACACCTGAAAGGCAACAGAAATGCACAAAAGTGAAAAAGTCAGCTTCAGGCTTCCGTGGACGTTTCTTTGCTTCACTGTAGCATCTCTCGCTCACCTGATGACGAATGCCAGAGACTCTCTGGGAACTTCTCTGTTGAGGTAAAACTTGAGTCCCTCAAAAAGCTTCTTCTGAGCTTCTTGCTGTTTCAGTTCCTTTTCCCTAGCCTCCATCTTCTCCATGTCCTCCTGTAGCAAAGAAATAAAGGGAAAACATTAATTATTCTTCAGGGAATTTCTATTTACAATTAAATCAGAAAAGTTTAAAGTCATTGCTTTAAAAACAAGCCAATAACTAAAAGATGACTTTTTTTTTTAAACAACTTCCAACTTGTTGATGTATTATGGTGTCTGATCCATGACAGAGGAATTGTGCAGCTAGATTTATTGGGATAACAACCCTAAAAGAATTCCAAAAAGCAAATGTAAAAAAGCTATGTAAAAAGTACAACTCACAACTCGACAATTAATACATTTACCCATCTCTGAATTTAAGCTACTCAGATTTAACTAAAGAATCACAGTCAGGTTCAACAAACTGTCTGAACCGGTGTTAAATTGGTCAGCAATGGTGATTAGTAGACTCTTTGTTATCTCAGCTGGAGCTGATGCACTTATACATAAAACAGTTGTTGGTGGCATCTGATGACCAATCCCAGACCTGTCTGGAGACTGAAATTTAACATATGAAAAGCAATTTAAAACCAATAAAAACGTGTGACATTTAATTAAATAATCAAGGGTAAAAGCAGAAACTGTTGTGTTGTGACAATTTATATCACACTGACTATGCATGCTTTGAAGTCTAACATAAACGATTACTCAGATGTTGGATAACCAGCTTTAAAGTACTTTATAAATAAAGTTGGCTTGGCTACTCTATCCTATGTATAATACTCAAAGAATACAAAATGTAACCGAGTATAGTGCAGGCTTCATCACATAATTTCCTTGGGGATTATTAAAGTATTCTGATTTTCTTGCATCTTTTTCCACCAGCTTAGCTTGTGGTGTTTGTTGCTTGCAGTATTACCAAGCTACTGCTATGCTATGCCTTTGCTGACTGGCTATCTTAAGACAACAAAAACATTAACATCTCCATAACCAGCTCCTTCAGAGCCTAGACATGGCTTTGCTTGCCTCAAGATGTGGCACACAGCACCACTGCCTATTCATATAAGTGGCAGCACTAATTGCATGCACATGGAGTGGATGACCTGGCTTGCCATGTGCCAGTAACAAATGGAGTTCAATGGTCCACAACTAACAGACAAAGTCCTAGTGGTGAGATGCACTGTGTTATGTGTGTTATGCACTATCCTAATATCACCAATCAGATGCCACTGATAAGCAGTAAGCTACGACAGCTTGCCCTTGGGTCTACTTAGAATCATGGATGGCAGAGGCTGATTTTAAAGGAATGCAGTTTATGTTGCATCCACCCCCCTTGGACCCCACAGCTCTGAAATGCAACCATGGAAGTTTGCAGCCAGTTTGCTCACTAATTCCAAGTTAGGAGGATTGAATTGGCTTTTTCCCCCACTTAAGACCTTGAACATACTACACCTATATCTCGGAGGATAGATGGGTAGACGGATTGTGACCTTACGCCTGACAACCCAGGAATAAAGTGTATGGGACCCTGAAACACCTTCAAAGATTAACCTAGCCAGTGGGCAAGCCCCGGTGAGATGCTCCACTCTGGGAGCAAAGGAACTAGAGCATCTTGTAGATGGAGCTGATCTTTGTGAACAACAGTACAACCTGTACTTCATCAATAGGAAGTACAGGTTCCTTTATTCTGGTCAGCCTGAACACTATCCACATAACAGCAATTACCATCTGTTCCAAGTTAGATTCGTGTCATTGGCTTGAAAGGGGTGTCCTCAAGGATTACCACAGCCTCACTGACTCCAACTAGAGAGTAATACCATCACTGCTTATGCACCAACTTTCTAACTATAGACTACAGCTACAGTATCATAAATGAACCAACAAACAACTTTGAAATTGCATGCAGCCAGCAGAAAACAACTCATCGAGGGATTACAGTTCCTTCCTCTGAGATTATATGTCTGTGATCGAGACTCATCAGGGAAAAACCAGAGGGTTTAGATTGTCTCTAAAAAACACCCAGCCCCAAAGGACCAGGGGTGTTACTTTCCAGGAAAAGTGACAGGTTAGTAGGCTGCTTTAATAATGTGCAGATCTTATCTGTTACGTTCTCAGAACACACAGGAATAGACCGGATAAGATTCCAAAGCTCAGGTAAAATTAATACACCAGGAAGTTACACCTCATGTCTAAGTAACAATTAAGTCCTGACGTTCCTTAAAAAAGAAGTTACCTTGCTTTGTAGTAAAGCTAATGTCTCAGAAACACTAACATTTTTCAACCTAACTGTACAGCCACAAAGAAGAGAAAAAGTCCAACAAAAAAAAAAAAAAAAGTGCTCATCAGGCATGTAAAAAGTTTGAAAAGAAGACACAGATATCTATGAGATCAGCCACAGTTTCCACAGTTGATCTGTTAATGCCTTAACCCTTTAAGACCGGTCGGAGCGGGCACGCTCCATTTTGCGTAGCTATTTTTAAATTCCTGTAGAACTGGAACCAGGTAAGCTAGTGCAATAATTTTTTTTGCATATGAAACCGGAGGAGTTGTACTTACATCTTATGCATTCAGCTTGTCCTAGGTCATGGTTTCCTTCCACATATAGCTTTGCAAAAATTGCATAAAAAGCCCTTGCAGCAACAACAACATAATATTCCAGAAACATGCTTTGCCGATCCGATCAGCTGTTCGTAACACTTCCTAAATTGGAATAGACATCAGCGCGAACTATCGCATGTCCGCCATTACCTGCCCGAAACCGGAAGTGACGTCATTTTTGCCGAAAATTTATTTTTTTACCTTCAGGGCCTTATAAGCCTATAATGGTGTTTTTAAAAGTCGTGTTTGACTTTATGCTTTTCTGTATAGTTTCTGGGATGCTTAGAACTCAAATTGCACTGCTGGAAATAGTTTATTTTGATGCACATGCTGTTTCTTTTGGTAAATTTGCATTATAATATTTATTTTCGTTTTTCCAGCAGTATATAAAAATTGGTGTATCTCAAAAAAACTATGAAGACACTCAGAATAAATTTCCTGTGGTGGGAAACTATTTTGTGCAACTTTTTTGTACTTACAGTTTTGAGGGATAAACTTCTTAAATTTCTCTAACTAGAAATATATGTAAAAAACGAAACAAAAACGATTTTAAATTTTTTTGTAGTTTATTGCACTTTTTTGGAATTTATGTAGTTACTATGGACTTAATGCATATATATTATAAACATTTGGGCTATAATGGTTGTACTGATGTATAACAACTTGAAATGATCCCAAAAATGGCTCTACAGCATGTAAAAATATAAAGCTAAGCTCTGGAGAACATGGCTCTATGGTAGGTCTTAAAGGGTTAATAAAGCACTTTAGTCTGAAAGCTGTAACGTTGAAAGATCATTCAGGTGAGCTGACTTGAAAACTTTAGAATAACAGATTGTATTTTTATATTTTTTATTCATTAAATTCTCATGATTAAGTGCCCATGCTTGAGCAAAAAAGTTTTTCCCCCCTCTGTAATTGAAAAATTGTTACACAACTGATTGTTTCAGTGGATGAAAATACTTTTTTATTAAACTGAGAACGTATTACTAAGAGTTAAACTTTTTAACAAAAATTAAGGAACCCAACAAACAAAAAAAGCAAAAAAGCAGAACTGTCCTTTTCAGCAAAAAAAACAAAACACGCACACACAAAACAACCCCAAACCCACCCCCAAAGAAAATTTAAATAAATAAATTAAAGCAGAGTTTGAACTACATTTATTTCCTATAATTATAAAAAAGCAGAGTGAATTGACAAAAACTACTGTTAACCAGTCAGTGACAACAAGCTTCCCGGGGTGAGAAACATATCGTCACTAGCAACCAAACAAAGCTGTAAATCCCTTGTATCACACCTTCAAAAGATCAAATGATGTAACCTTTAATGTTTACCCTTAGAGACCAATTAGAGCAATAAGAAAGAATGAAAGTTTTTTCTAAGAAAAGATAAGACTTTATTGATCCAACGGCAGGGGGGTGGGGGTGGGGTTTCATATATAAGATGCATTATGCATGAGGTGGTGATCTGTGCGTTTTGATTATATTTCTCAATAACAAATAATTATGCCTTGCCTGAGTAAATCAAAAGATACATGTGATGTGTCATGTTTTGTGAGTTAGCTTTCTTACCCCTTCAATGGGAAACTGGTCCAGTTGAGCCTCCTCCTCCTCTGCAGAAGAAACCACACGTGCCAGACTGGCACTCAGAGCTGACAGTTTCTGTAAAATCAAAAACAAGGTAACAACAAGTGTTAGCATTTACAACTCAATGTGTGCGTACTTAATAGATTTAGTTAGTTTGGTCACCAGTTTAATTTAAGCATATGAGGCTTGTTTCTTTAAAAATATGAGTTTACACAATTTCTCTATTAGCATACTGAATGCTTTTAGGTACACTACATGTTGAGCTCTAATTAAAGTGTCTGAAATGATACAGGGCAAGACCTCATGTTAAGTGTACTGTATTTATAAGTTAAATAAATACACTCACGAGTCACTTTATTACAGACACCTGTTCAACTGCTTATTTAGGCAAATACCTAATCAGCCAATCACATGGCAGCAACCTTTCTTTCTGGCCAGGCTGGTGATGGCAAGGTAACAGAAACTTGAATAACCACTTATTACAACCATGGCAGAAGAGCATCACTAAAACACACAACACATTAAACCCTGAAGTAAATGGGCTACACCAGCAGACGACAACACGACAAACCTCTCAGCTAAGAACACAAAACTGGGGCTACAAGTCACACAGGTTGGTCTGATGAGTCAATTTCTGCTGTGATATTCAGAAGGTAGGGTGAAAATTTTGTGTAAGCAACATGAAAGCATGGCTCCATGCTTCTTTGTATCAATAGCTCAGTGGCAAAATAAAGTGGGCCCCTTAACTGGTCATCATTTAAACCCCACAACCTACCCGAGTATTGCTGCTGACCATGCCCATCCCTTTATGACCAGTGTAACAATCTTCTGATGGTTGTTTCCACCAGGATAACACACCATGTAACAAAGCTCAAATTATCTAAAACTGTTCCCAACCTGAGCATGACGTTGAGTTCACTGCATTCAAATAGCCTCCAAAGTCAGCAGATCTCAATCTAATAGAGCTCCACTGGGATATGGTGGATCGGGAGATTTGCACCAGGGATGAGCAGCAGACAAATCTGCAGCAACTGTGCTATCATGTCAATATGGACTAAAATCTCTGAGGAATGTTTCCACCACCTTGTTGAATCTATGGCACAAAAAATTCAGGCAAGTCTGAAGCAAAAAGGAGGTCCAACCCGGGCGTAACGCAGTGGTTCTCAAACTTTTCACAACGAGTACCACCTCATAAAATATATGGCTCTTGAAGTACCACCCCTATGACCGACATTAAAGTACAGTAGTGCAGGCCTATTTAACACCATATACAGTTTACACGAGACAATTTTATTTCTTATATGAATGTTATTTATTTTAACTGTCAGAAATAGGATGTGACAAGTGATAATAATAACTGTACTGCATTAAAACATCCACAGCAGGTGGAATATCCAATCTTTAAGTGATGCCGCATGAACCCTCCTTCCGGGTCCAAACTACTCTGCGCTTATTAAGGCTGTTGGGTTTTTAACATGTTTTAATGCTTTGTATTTTATTCTATTTAATCTGAACAAGCCCCTAAAAAAGTCAGTGATCACTGTCAGCCTCTCTCGGTTTTTATTACCACTATTCATTTTAAAGCCCAGTTTTTATAACCTTACCATGTAACTACAGCCCAGCCCATGCAGCAATATATTAATGACTAACCTCACATTGTGGGTGGATTATCTCAGTTGTTCTCCTGACTGAAGTCTGGTCCATTTACAGCATCCTGCCATGCGATTACATTTGTCCCTAACCTTCGGGAACCGTCACGTTAGCTTGTATTGAGTGGGAAAAAGTTAGCATTCATCCTCCAGCTTCACTGTGTTTATATTATGCTAACCATAGCTGTGTAGCTGGCCACCACATAGTACATCATTATATACCAGCTAGCCCAACTTCAGCAACCCTACAAACGCCACTGCTGTTTAGTTTTCTGTCTTCATTTATGTCAGAAGTGATAGCAGACCTGTACGTTTTAATTTTTCAGAAATCCCTCAATCAGAACATGGTATCGTGGCGTGTTGCGAGTGACTAGTTATCTCCCATCATGCCTAGTGAACATGTGTTGCCGTTTAAGCGAGGAAACTTGTGTTATTTACTAGAGCAGGGCGATATGACCAAAAATATTTATCACGATATACATTTGAAAATTTGCGATAACGATATAACTGACGATATAACTGACACTAGACAAAATACTTTACAACTCCACAACTTTATTAGTGCAAAAAAAACATCAATGTATTTTCACTTAAACAAGCAGCTGTTTTTTATGTGCATTAAAGTTATATAAAAATTTAACAGTGCAAATGCAAATTCCTTGCTGACAGTGGAAATTGGCCAACATATCCTCGGCATAACCATGTATAATATCCACAAAACTTAAAAAGAGGTTATACACACACAATACAATAATATTATGTTGAAGCACAGTACGCATCACTCCGCGAGGCTCCTGCCTACGATAGCCGTAATGCTCCGACAATCCATCAAGCGGTGCGGCTTCGTAGCTTAGCAAAGTCGTACTAAAACATTTGACAGATTTTTGAGCGCTGTGTACCACATAAAATCGTCGATTTTCAGAAAAATCAAAGGATTGGTTTTAAGTGTTCCGTATTTTCCAAAAAACATGGTAATAACGACGGCCCGCTAGCATGCTCTACCAAAAATAGTGCTTTGTTGTGTATCTGACGGAAGAATTCTAAACCAGTTCCATACCACTGAAGTTGCAGCATTTTTACAAACCAATTCTGGTTCATCCGTTTCATTCAACGATCCGCTTTTGCCCATCTCATTCTCCGCCATGCTTTTTCCGCCATGTGCGTATGAAAACAAAGGCACTGCGCATGCGCGTTTTACCCATATTATATCGCGATATTTCATTTTCTTATCGTTGCCCAACATTGTACCGGTATTACCGTGAACGGTATGATATGGCCCAGCCCTATTATTTACATCCGTTATTGTTACGTGACTCTTAACTGTTCCTGTTAATGCTACAGTGTAAATTCATTGGCTGACTGAGTGGGTGAGTTCATGTGGGGGGTTGTTGACCCCCTGAAGCACTGTGTAGTACAGCGAACTATTCAATAAAGAGCTCCCCCTGAGCTCCCAATGACAATCCCACTGGATATAACCTAGTAAGGAATATAGATCATATTCAGCAGAGCACAAGTCTAAACTGTATAAATTCACATTAGCACACATCCCAGTTTTATGTCTCAGTAAAGCTGAGGGAAAATAAAGACGACTCCTGCTTGAATAACAGAATGCATTGTCTTTACAGATTGGTGAAGCCAGGAAAATACTGTACCCTGTGCTTTAAAAGCTGGATTTAGAGGTCACCTGGGACACGTTTTTTCCAAAAAGCATCAACAATGCTTTTGCTATCCTTCCTGGAGAAATTGTGTGACCGAGTTCTCTCTGCCACTGAATTCGTGATATAGTTTTAACAAAACTCCAACGCTGCTTTATGCTGGATGGTTTAAGTGAATTTATTCTGTTACTCTGGATAACCAACAAGCCTCCTTTCAATGTAATGAGCACCGCGAACAAAAGACATCAGAGGTCTTTTACACTGTTTAAAACAAAGTGACTCACCTCTAAGTAACTTTCTGAATTCATGGCATAGTCATCCTCACTCTCTTCCTTTGGCTCTGACTCTGCATTACTGTCCAGCTGCAAAATGAGAGGCAATATTAACTGAGGGCAGGTCTGGTTACATATGACCAATTTATCATAAATCCTTTTTATATTACAGTCCACGATACCTTTGGTGGGTAGACCAAGTTGAGGGAATTGTAGAGCCTGAAACTGACAAAGCCCAGCAGAGTGGTGTACAACTCTGTGAATGTTGCCATTACTCTGTAATCAACATCAACGGGGTGCTGAAAGGGAAACAAATATTAGTTTGACCAAGTTTCAGTGATACATTTGTGTGTGAGTTCAATTACAGTCACTTCCAACATAATTTTTAGTATATTCTAATTTTAAAACAGACAAGCTGCTCACAAGTTAAAGCAAAGTCAGTTTTCTTGTTCATAGAACATTTTATGATTCTTAATGAGCAGGCAAGTCATTAAGGACAATTTTTATTTACAATGTTGGCCTGGCAACCTACATTATAACCCCACAGTAATAAAGTGACTGCTTATTATTAGCACTGTCCCTGTTGACTGCAATTTGCCAAACTGCACTTACATCATGGGAGAACTGATATGGCACCACCCATGTAATGAGCTGTCCCATCACCTCAGCCTGATAATATATTCCCTTGATGGAGAGGAAAACCTATCAAAACAGACAAACGTTTAGCACATTACAGAACACAGGTCAACCAACTCTCACAGAGTCAGATCAATAACAGGCTGGTGAACTTGCACCTTTCGGAGAGAACGTGATGCAATCACATAGTTCATCCACTCCACAGTGAGGCGTCTGCACAGCTGGATTGTCTGCACATGACATTTTCCTGTTCGAGCAAAAGTGGAGAAGAGGAAGCACATGCAGAGGGCATCGTCGATATCACGGAGGGCATCAATGAAGGTTGGATACCTGCCATACAAAGAAGCACAAGCAATATTTATGAGGTTTTGTTTTGACAAAAACATCTTACCTTTGAAATAAAATTAAAAAAAAACAAGATAACTTGCATATTAAAAGCTGTAAAAAACTACTGACAGACTCCTAAAGACTCTGTCCTACTGTTACCCTACAATTTCAATTTAATTCATATAGTGGCAGAGAAAAAAAGAAAAGAAAAAGAGATCAACTATGCCCTCTTATGTTCAGTGTGAAGAATAACCACCCCACCTTTCTTTGATGATGTGATCCAATTTATAGGTCGGCTTGTTCTCTCTCAGTCTTTCCACTGCAGACCACTCTGTTTTTCCATAAGCCTTCTTAAGCTTACGCACAAATATCTACAAAACAAAAATAAATGTTGAAAATAACACAGGTACCAAAAAGATTGTCAACCAAATTTAAATCAAACTATAAAACAAAGACATAATGAGGAAAAACTGATTCAAGCAAAGTGATTTAAATATCCTTTTTATAGAGGTAAAGCACACTAAGGCACTGGTTTCTTATGTAATATACCTTGTACTCTCTGAACTTTCCAACAATTGGCTCATGGAGCAGAAATCTGATGTCTTTGAGCAGGTAGAAGGTCCTTGGGGCTGTAGAGCCCTTGTTCACCTTCTTCTTGTGCTTTGGCTCATGAGGATATATGCCTTTGAGAATGCAAAGTCGCCTGAAAATCAGAGAAGAGAAATTATTTGTCTGCAACAAGGCTCCTTTCTGAGAAAGGCTGGAAATCGAGATTTGGAACAAACTTGGAGAAAAGTAAGTTGCTGTGATGGCACGTGATGGTGTTTATAAAAAAAAAAAAAAAAAAATCTTATTAGGGGGAAAAAAATAATAATAGTTGACCGGTCCATTTTTGAAAATTTAAATATTGTTACAATTGCTGGTTTTACAAAAAACAAACCCCAAAAAAGCAATATTGGCATGGAGAGTAACACTTTCAGAACCAGGGATTTATTTTGAAATTACCAACCACTGCTAAATATTCTGATCACATTCACTGAAAATTTAAGACACCTCAGAATTTTTTGTTAAATTAATATATGCACATTATATGTCAGATGTGATTTATGGATATAGTGTTGATCATAAAGAATATAACTAGGTGCAGATTCATTACTAACTACTAACATAACTTTATCTCACTAACTTTGGCGTCAATACATTCTTTCTTGTTGATGGTAATGTTTTTACTGATGTGCTAATTAAATTTTGCTTCACTTTCGAGGCTGCATTAATACTTTTTGCATTTCACTAACTAGGAGCAGAGGCAGTGAAAGAGGATGAGTTTTAATGCTGGGGTCAACCATCCAAAGCAACAGTGCACAAGAGAAGTGAAGAAGAGAGTGCAGGGAGCGTGGAAAAGATGGAAATGAGAGTCAGGGGTGATTTGTGGCAGAAGGATAGCAGCAAGAATGACAGCTAAGTATTGCAAGATAGTAGTGAGACGTGCTGTGAAGTATAATTTGGATGGGAGGCCAAGCTGGTAGAGCTGTAGATGCTGAGAATTTCAAATTTACAGTTGGAATGTAAGAATTGAGTACATCAAAGGGACAGCTAAGATTGAGCAGAGACAAAGTTAGAAACAGAAACAAGGCTGGGATGGTTTGGACATGTGTAGAGGAGGGACAGTGGATAATTGCTGGACAAAGGATGTTGATGTTTTAAAGACTTTGCGTGGTAAATGGGCCCCCGCACCTTTTCTCACCCAGAAAGCGTTAGCGTTACTATACAATAACGAGAAACTAATACAGTGGCGGCAGGGTATGACTAAATCGTGATTTAAACACACACACACACACACACACACACACACACACACACACACACACACGTGTACAATTGCTAACTGCAACGTTACCTGAAGTCTGGGAGGCTGAGCTGCAACTTCTTTCGAGCTCTGTTTCTTGTGATGTAGTTGGTGGCAGAGCCCCTCTCAAACTGAAAAACATAGGAAGATGCTCATATTCAACTCAAACGGTATGTGCTAACAAGGCACATAAGCTCATCCGCGTCCAGAAGAATCTACTGTTTGAGAAAAACAAACTTCAGCTAGCTGTTAGCTAACTGGATAGTCAGATTTTTGGTAATAAAACGCCCGACATAACACGAACACCCACACCGACCTTTTTCTTTTGAAGACCTCCCATTTAGAGACCGTTTCTAACACTCCACAGAGTTTTATCCAAATGTAGTTGTGTACAAATTACACAATTCGCAAGGGTACACAACAACGACCGACACAACACGCAGGAGATGCACGTGTAGCTTGACATGCGCGAAGGAGATGGCCCAAGCAGTAGGACCCAGGGGTGGGCCGTTTATTTGCCTGTTTACAAAGGAAAGCCGAAGCAGTGTTTGCACGTGAAACATTCGTACATATAAAACTTATACTCATCTTTGGGATTTTGTTGTCCACAACAAACACCATATAGCCAACATGATGAAAAGCACCTTCTTTATTAAATCCGCAGTCATCTAAAGATAAAATGTCGTGCCAGGGGTAAAGGTTTACATACACTCATCTATGGTGTGCTTTTAATGATTTCTTTGAACTGTTCTTTTTCCTGAGTGGAATGATTGTACAGCACACATCGTTAATGACTTTAAAAACTGGCTGGGTACAGAAGTTTGATTTTCTTTTGGATTTTCTCTAACCCAAACAGTAGATTATACAAAATTGTACATACTGGTTTAAATAAATACATACAGCCCCACTTATAATTGGTTCAATGTCACTTAGCAAGTTACACCTCAGCCTCACACTTGATAGAGTTCAGTTATCTTGGTTTGTTTCCCAGCACAGACCTGACTTATAAGGGTCAGTATTGGACTTTTCCATTACTCTGAGCATTGGTCAATAGAATAAGCGCTTTAAAAAAAAAATCCTTTTTATACTGGAAAGAGAAACTACCACTTGTAGCCAATCATTATCACTAAAAATAAGTTCATAGGTCATCATAGAACTGTCAGCATCATTTATTAAAAGATTTAACCGAGTGTGCGTATATGTTTAAGCCTGTATGTATAATTTTGAACCTGTGTGGATTAGAGAAAATCCAAAATAAATTCAAACTTGTGCACCCAGTTCTTGTTTCATCTTTAAAAGCTCAAAATTATGGCGTTATTTTTGTGCCACTATTCTGAGCGCACGTAAAAAAAAAATTGCAGGTGCAAATGTTGCATTTTGAGAAGAAATTTATTTTGAGCGAAGAAAAGCTAAATTTGAGTGAACAACATTCATTGCTGCGTGCAAAAAATGTATTTCAGTGTTTGCTATTATCCATATACACATAATAGCAGCCCCTCTCGCTCAGTTTTTGCATTTGCGCTTGCTCGCAATGTGCTGCTTGCGCTCTCAACATTTCTGCCCATGCGCGTTCAACTCTTTCTGTACACCATTGACTGTAGAAAACTTTTCTACAGTCAATGCTGTACACCGTTATATTTGTGCCACAAAACCAACCAATCACAGACTTGGATGCAAAAAAAATCTGATTGGCTGTTTTGGTCTCCAATCAGCTCGAAATGACGAAACGCAATATCCCAGAATGCATTTCGTCCAAAACTCAAACGAGCTAGCTTTATAGCTTTATTGAAAAATATATATATATATATATATATATATATATATATATATATATATATATATATATATATATATATATATAATTTTTTTTAAATTCTCCACTCGCCCTGTAGGCAGTCTTTATCCTTCAAGCTTGGGTCCCCTACCAGAGGCCTAGGAGCTTAAGGGTCCTGTCCAGTATCTTTGGCGTTCCCAGAACTTCACTCTTCTGGACAGAGATCATGTCATTCCTGGGATCTGCTCAAGCCACTCGCCCAGTTTGGGAGTCACTGTCCTGAGTGCTCTGATTACCACTGGGACCACTGTTGCCTTCACCCTTCACATCTTCTCGAGCTCTTCTCTAAGCCCATGGTATTTCTTGAGCTTCTTGTGTTTCTTCTTTCTGATGATGCTATCCTAGCAACATCTATCACTATGGCCGTCTTCCTCTTTTTGTTCACCACTACTTTCAGACTATAAATGACACAGATATTTCTGTATATACCAGCTTCCTGGTTATGGCATTCCATGCATGCGCTACCTGCTACCATCTTGCACCCTGGTGTTATGTGTTGGATTGTCTCAGGGACATCTTTGCACAGCTTGCACCTGGGGTCTTGGCTGGTGTGGTACACCATGGCCTCTATGGATCTTGTACTTGCAACTTGTTTCTGTGCTGCCATGATTTGTGCCTCTCTGCTGTCTTTCAGTACAGCTTTATCCAGCCATTGGTTGGATTTCTTGATAACAGACACTTCTTCTATCTGCCGGTGGTACATACCGTACGGGGGCCTGTCCTTCCATGATGGTTCCCCTTCTTGCTCTTCTTCTTTCTCATGTTTCTGATGCCTGAAGTATTTGCTAAGCACATGGTCATTTGTTGGCATCTTCCTGATGTACAGGGTTGGCTGTAGTTCAGAAGCTAGAGTACCTACTAATTGGAGGCTTGGTGGTTTGATCCCTGGCTGCTCCAGTCTGCATACCAAATATTCTTGTGCAAGATATTAACACCTTGTTGCTCTCCAATGCATCCATCCAAGTGTGAATGTTAGATAGAAAACACTTAAGCATAGAAAAAGGGCTTGTATGAATGGGTGTGCATGGGTGAATGAGGGATGCTGTATAAAGCACTCCGAATGCTCTGATTGAGTAGAAAAAGTACTCGTACAGTTCTAGGCATTCCAGGATCCACGTGTGAGTCATTGAGTCAGAGGCTTTCTTGAAGTCAGTCCAGGCAGTGCGTAGGTTGGTCGGTCTGGTCTTACCGTTACTGCTCTACCAGTAGCTAATGTTTTCCCCCCACTGGGTTTTTCCGCCAATTCCTTTCTGTGCCCCGCTCATGTATTGAGCCATGTGCCTGTTCAATTTGCTATGATGCCTGACAGAAGCTTCCATGTACTGCAGCAAGTTATTGGCTAGTAGTTGGATAGGACCAGTCCCTTCTGGGCATCCTTTGGAATCAGGACTGTCCGGCCTTCAGTTAGCCATTCTCGTCATGTCTCATCCATTAGCAGGTGGTTCATTTGTGCTACCAGAGATTCATGGAGGGCAGTTAGCTTCTTTAGTCAGTATCTGTGTATCATGTCAAGGCCTGGTGCTGTCCAAATCTTCATGCTTAAGACCCTTTCTTGGATGTCTACTACTGTGATGGTTACTGGATCTTGTCCAGGGAGGTTGCTGTGGTCTGCTCTTAGAGCCACTAGCCACTGAGCATTATTGCTATAGGTTGCATCCATCCCCCACATGGTCTTCCAGTATTGCTAGGTCTCCAGCATTGGTGGGGCTGTTGTTCTCATATTGTTTCCCTGCCACTAAGAGTACCTTGGATGGTTTATTCTCCTGGCTTCAATCTTTCTGGTATACCTTTACAAGCAGTTACCCAAGGCTGCGAGTCTTTGCTTGGCAGTTTCTAAGACCTCAGGTATGGACAGGTTATTGTACTTCTTTGGCATCCCTTTTTTCATCACACCTTTCTGCAGGTTTGACAGTTGACCATAAACATCCAGACCAACACACAGGGGTCAAAACCAGTCATTTCAATTTAAAATCGACAATTTAAAAACAATTTATGTGCAAAGTAAGCCATTATGTAAAAAAAAAAAAAAAAAAAAGATAAAAAACTAATAACAAGAAAATGAAAGTTAAAAGAGTCTTGTACAGGGAGAAGCTGATGCAGGCATAAAGCTGATTTATCAGAATAGAGTGGCATAAAAGAAAATGAAGCCTGCCTTCAACCACATCAGGACCCCACCCCCTACTCTCTCGTTCACTCACTGGTGCCAGGGATGCTTGAGAGAAATGCAGGCTGGAGCGGAGAAAAAGACATAATGACAGATATTTAAAGCTAAATATACAGATTCAATCATAAGACTTCACAAGAACATCTGAGGACATGACGGAAACATGCCATAAAATCATCATGGGGCTACATAACTTCCTGAAGGAGTATATTCATGGTTTTTGGGACTATGAGACCCCCAAGGTGATGGTGGTTAAGAACAGAACTCTTGGCGTGATTTACAGGAGTGTTCAGTTTCTTGTGATCACTTATTTCATATGGTAAGCTTCATGTTTGTACTTTTGCATGTCTAATGACCAGGTGTGTGGACAATATATGAAATTCAAAGGTTTATTTTGTCTTTTCTACATTTTTTCTGTTAGATCTGTTGGTCTAAATGTGTTTTCTTTTAAATTTAATTACAGTAAAATTAAAAGCATTTTTTAATGAATAATATTCATGCAGATAAAATAAATACACTATGGCTTTAAATTTTAACTCATGTAGTGCAGTTTTGCGGGGAGGAAATGCATCCCATTTGCAATTAACAGCATAAAATTCAACAATCCAACTGAGTGTGGCTCATCCCCTCTCTATATTATCAGAGATTTAAATGCTATCCAAGGAGAACAGATGTAAAGTGTTTCAGATTTGAAATAAACTAAATGCCCTGAATTAAAGTACATCATCACCTTTTCTTGGCTTCAGCAAAGAGGGCTGAGCAGATCCAGCGTAACATGACACCTCCAATAAAAATTGACATCATGGTAGAAAATGTGATATTACCTCTGTCTCTTCTATCATCCTGAAGGTATGTCTTTATAAGTCAGAAAGCATACCAAGAGAGCGAAACCCGTCCAGAGAGCTCTGTTTATACTCTCATGAAAGGCTCAGCAATTCATGGAGATGAGATCCTGGACACTGTGGAGTATGCCCGACCCTCAGAGGTGATTTCTTCATTAAACTTGTGCAGCATAGCTCATGCTTGAGTTAACCACATTAAGTCTTTTTTTCCCCTTTTTGTTTAGGGTGGCGATGTGATTAGCACAATACTGAGACGAGAGTTCACGTTCAATCAGAGACAAGGCACCTGTGCTGAGGTGAGAGGTCATCTAAAATCTATTGAGTAACAAAGACACCTTTTTCCTCCCATCACTGACATCTGTCTCTATTCACTTTAGCATTTTAATGTTGCCGATGCCAACTGCACCACCGATTCTGACTGCGTTGAAGGGGAAGTCGACTTCAATGGCCACGGTAATGTTTTCACTTCTCATCTAATTTTTCTTCATGCCCTTTTTGGTTTGTATTTGCCACCCTTTGTTTCAAACACTTTCCTACAGGCAGAAGGACGGGCAGATGTGTTCAGTACTACAACCACACCTTTAAAACCTGTGAGATACAAAGCTGGTGTCCGATTGAGGAATACGCTGTAGTACGGTAAGATGGGTGCTACAGAATCATCAGCATCATGTCAGGTATATATGCATTGTTCTAAAAATCCATGCAAGTTCTAAACAGACTCAAACTGAGCCTAAATATCCAAAACATGGGAAACTAACATGAAATAAAATATGAATTGGTGCAGCGATTTATTAAAACATGTGCAAACATACATGGAAATGAAGGCAAAAACAAAATGGTACAGTCCTAACAAGCTTGAAAGTCAATATTTACTGAACACACTCAGCCAAGGCTTTCTTGTAATTTCTTTAAGTAGTCTTCAGGAATTGAGAGGCTGGTGAAGAATATGTAGGATGAGTTGTGTGGTAGGAGTGACAGATGTTTTTAAAGTGGAGGTGGGATTACATCAGGGATTGGCTCTGAGCCCTTTCTTGTTTGCAGTGGTGGACAGGCCGACAGAGAGGGTCAGGCACGAGTCTCTGTGGACTGTAATGTTCACAGACGGCATTGTGATCTGCGCTCAGAGTAGGCAGCAGGTGGAAAAGAGCCTGAAGAGGTGGAGGTATGCTCTGGAGAAAAAAGGTATTAAAGTCAGTGGAAGCAAACAGAATGTGTGTGTAAATGAGGGAAACAGATGTTACAGTGAAGCTGCAAGGAGGAGAGGTAGTGAAGTAAGATGAGTTTAAAAACCTGGGGTCAAACATTTAAATCCACAGTGCACAAGAGAGGCGAAGAGGAGAGTGCAGGCAGGGTGGAGGGTGCCAGAGGTGATTTGTGACTATGATAGCAGCAAGAGTGAAAAGTAAAATTTACAAGAGATTTGGCTTGATGTGTGATTTTGACAAAAAGACAGGTGGCAAAGCAGAAAAGATTTTCACTGAAATTGACCAGGATGTGCAAGATTAGAAACGAGTACATACAGCATACAGCAGTTTTGAGATAGGGAAGTTGAGATGGAGCCAGATAGTGTGCTGTGGTGATCTCTAAAGGGAGCGACTAAAAGAAAAAGAAAAAAGTAGATTTCTGTTTGGTTATGCTTTTACTGCAGTGGCAGTCTTAAGCTTGAATTCTTTATATTATGCTACAAAAATGGGAAATACTGGAGCTTCCACCCCAAAAGATATCTCTTGTGTAATAACTAGTAAAATTAGTAAAGCATTAAATATTAAGTCATCATTAAATACAGCTTGGAAAAAAAACTAGTCATCAAGACACATCTACATGAGTAAAACACAATAAAGTTCACATATTTTGGGGTTTTTGAAAGAACCAAGAACCTTCTCTATGTGAGAAAACAGATCCACTGTGCTTCCTTGGAGACAAGATGGATATTATCAGTTTCTTGGTCACTACTTTGACCAAATGATGACCAAACCAGTCAAACAAATTGTGTAACCTGAACCAGATGCAAAAACCACTTCAAGGTCACTTTAAGGAAATGTTAAATATTTGCTGTCTTCAACAGAGAACCACCATTAGAGGAGGCCATCAATTTCACAGTGTTCATCAGGAACTCTATCCACTTCCCCAAATTTAAAGTGCTGAGGTAGGGTCACATAGAAGTTAATACTTCTGGACATTTAAGCTGCAGATACTGATGTTCTTATCTTTGGCAGGGGAAATATTAAGGATGCCCGAAACAAGCGAGACATTAAGAGATACCTGAATAAGTGTCACTATGATGAGGAGAGTGACCCCTACTGTCCCATCTTCCGCTTGGGATACATCGCAGCACAAGCGAGGGAAAATTTTAGTGAGCTCTGCAACACCGTGAGTATGATGCCTGCACTGCATAGTGTTCACAATATTTCATTTGTGGAGATTGTTTCTCATTTAAAAATGTGTGGATCAACATCAACCACCAGCCAGCAATCTAAAATTAGAATAAATCTTAGAATTACAATAGAAATTAGAATAGATTTATGTCTCTATAAATAAAATTCATATAGACATAAAATAGACATATAAAACTTAGACAGAAAGACCATTCTTGTGATTTGTCCCAAATCAGCTATTGTAACACTTCAGTAAATATGAAACTTTTTTTTTTATAGTTTTGCAGATTCTTGTGTGATAATATCATTATGGTTTGTGCTGTCTCTATCCAAATTTCTCATTAGTTAATTCTAATCTGATTGGTGTCTTGGTGTTTGAATTTTCCCAAGATTACTTTTAGGATTTGCCCAGAAAGTACTCAGGCACGTATTTCATTTGTGTTACTGATAAAGTTTGAATACTTTATATTCTTCTCCTGGGCTATTGCTGTTTACATGATGTCTTAAGAATGGCACCCACGAGGGTTAAAAATGACTACTGTCATGCTGTCTGAGTTCAGGGAGGAGTGATCGGTGTTTTCATCAACTGGAAGTGTAACTTGGATCTGGATCCGTCACACTGTAAACCCACATACTCATTCCGTCGCCTTGACCTCCGAAAGGATCTGCCCGACGCTGGTTATTATTACAGGTTAGCACCGGCATCCAACACTGACTTTTATACTTTATTTTTAAAACAGTCTTTAAAACGCTCTTGTGCTATGCTCACCTGTTTTTTTTCTTGTTGTAATAATTTATGTGTAATTCTACAGGTTTGCCAAATATTACAGTAAGGATGGGGAAGAAACTCGGACACTAATCAAGGCCTATGGCATCCGTCTAGATATCATAGTTCATGGACATGTGAGTAGATTCTACTTTAGACCTGCTTATTGTTGTATCTATCATTATATATATTTTTATGTTATGTTTTTTTTTTGTTTATTAGGATTAACACTTTAGTATTACAAACATTTAAAATTTTCTACGATTTCCACCCCCAATATTTCAATTCAATTTGTGCCAAATCACAACAACAGTCATCTCAACGTGCTGTAAGCTAAAGACTCTACAATAATACAGGGAACACCGCAACAATCAGAGGACCCCCTATAAACAAGTGCTTTAGTTTACCGACAGTGGGAACAAAGAAACCTCTTGCAGACCCAGGCTCAGGAAGGGGCAGGGTGAGGGGAGGGAACCAGGACAAGAAACACACTATGGAAGAGAGCCAGAGATTAATAATAACTAATGATTAAATGCATTAAATTATAAACACATAATATGAACCCATGTAATTTTTGGTATACAAAAAACAGGATACACAAACGAGGGTGGCCAAGTATAAAAGAAGAAAATTACATTAAAAAAACAATTCAATAATTATTAAGTGAAAAAAAGTCTCCAGCATGTTTTACTTAGTACAGTGTTACCATTCACACATTATTGAGAAAGAAAAAGAAGACAGGATCTATTTACAACCAAGCTGAGAGCACCGTCGAGGAGAATACATTAAAATATGATTAAAATCTATCTATCTATCTATCTATCTATCTATCTATCTATCTATCTATCTATCTATCTATCTATCTATCTATGTGTGTGTGTGTGAGAAAGATGTGTCTTTTTAAAGTCTCAATATGTCAGTTTTTCCATTTTTTAATATTTCCTGTACAACTCCATAACAACTGTGTGTCATTTTTGTGCAGGCTGGTAAATTTAGTCCTATTCCAACCATCATCAGCACAGTGACTGCTATGACTTCTGTTGGGATTGTGAGTATTGACTAATTTGTTTTTATCCTGAGACATTAAAGCGGCAGCAGACATTTGTTCAATTATTGTAACTGTTATTCTGCTTCATCTGCCCTCTTTGTAGTGTACAATAATCTGCGACTGGATCATGCTGACATTTATCGACAAGAATGAAGTCTACAGTGAGAGAAAGTTTGATGAAGTGAGCAAAAAACCACGTTATTAATTCAGCGCAACTCAGTTTAATTTGTTTTTGTGAATTTTTGTGAATCTGCTTCTATATCCAGTAGAAGACTTTTATAAATAGAATTAAATCGTCCATCCAGAGATGAAATCTAGTTTGTCTCCAGGTCTTGTGGAGAATGCTGTCAATTATTAGCTCATCAGACTGAAGGACTGATGAGCTGAGGTCATGGGGAGGCGTCTGTTGTCTATCTTTTCACAATTCACAAGAATCGCTCCTCCTACAGTATTGTTGAAGATTTAATCAAGCTTAGACATAATGGTCAGCTAATGGGTCTTCACTTAAATTGTGGTCAAAGTCAGGGCTACATTCGTCATTTTATGGACAATAACCATGAGACTCTAACACACGTTGTGAAGCTCACTGGCTTCATTACTTTGCTCCAGGCACAAATCATAAACCTGTATAGCTGTGTTTTGGTGACTGTTTTCTTATTTTTAGGGACTATTTTGTGAGATATGTTTGTCTAATAACATCTTCTGCCTTTCACAGGTGATCAAGGAGCCCAAAAATACCATACCCACAGAGCTCAGCTACATCAACAGCTTTGGCTCAAACCATTCTGACCTGTCAGACGGCGTACCGCTGTGACCAAAGTCCTCGCTGGCCAAGTGCATGGACTCCCCACCACCAACTGTGGCAAACAGCAACTGCATCTCACGTGTCAGTGACAGCTCACTTTGACACTGTGCTGATGTTAGTGGGGATAAAAACTGGGAAAAGAAAGAGATCCCTGTGGAAATCTTTGCATAAGACAGTTAGTTCTCTTTAACTTGACACGACCTCAGAATATATTAACAGCATATAGAGAATGTGTTTATTTTGAAAACAGCAAACCATTTTAGTACACTGTCATGAGAAAAAGACTGGCAACACTTTATAACAACGCCACACTAGGAAACATTAGTAAGTGCTTAATTCATCATTTGTATGTCATTACTTCTCCTTAGTATGCCGTTTATAAATACAGATATGTTTATCCATCATGTACAGCTATCACTGCTACCACATCACTGCTAGTAATAATCATAGTCATAATAATATATATCAGTATTTATAAATGCCATACTAAGGAGGAGTAATGCTATATAAATGATGAATTTGGGCACTTGCTAATACCTTAATAATGCTTGATAGTATGGCATTATTCTAAAGTGCTACCAAAAAATAAAAACCATACAGCATATGTCGATGTATTGTAGACATTCAATCCAACAATAAATAACCTTTAACTTGGTTCAAACATAAGGACTGGTGGGACTTTTTAAAAAGGAAAAACAAAATCATGAAATTGTGACAAAGATAAAACTGAAGCATCTGAAGGCTCTGATTCATTTCTTTCTTTCAGTCTGATGTGCTCAGCACACAGGAGGAAACTACCAGGAGAAACACAAGGAGGGCTATGAACAGTAATCGAATAATGCAGACATTTCCCATAAAATGGTTCCTGTAACAAGATTGTGGGGAAGTGTGAGTCCATCTGGTTGCCAGTGAGCAATACAGATGTCAGTGGTTTGAAAAAATAAATAAATAAATAAAACCACAAAAATTTAAGACTCAAGTCGAATAATCAATATCTGCTATGAAGGTTGGCAGAAAGTCACTTCATTTTGGAAACTGTAGACTTGCACCATATAAAAAATTGTGAAGATTCACAGCATATAGCTTAAATATTTTTTTGTAATTTGTCTGACAAACCATACTAACTAAATGTAACATTTGCAGAGATCCTGATGCAAATAAGTCATTTAAGAGCACAAAATTGTTCTCATCATTTCATTTTATCAACATACATGCAGAGCATGTCTATGAGAACCTCAAAGAAGTAAATCTGATTGTACAGCAGTTAAGTCTGAAATGTTATTGTCTGGGAGACACCCACCAGGAGGTAACGTGAGTCATCTGTGAAACAATGAACTTAAAGTGAAGGGGATGTGTGGATTAAGGCAATTCTAAAGCAGACATACATAATGCTCACTACCAGATACATATTTCCCATATGTGATAACGACAAAAAACAATTTACAACCAGCCAGAAATTCATCTTTTTCAGTCTGCAAGGTTCAAATTTGCTCAGTAAAAAAAGGAAGTTAGATTTGTCAAAGTCATCTTCACTGTCGCCAAACCAAAGAAACAATGAAAGATTACACAACATGCAATGAGGCAGCATTAGTCAAGTTTCACAGCAGAAGAAATTAGAGTGGATGCAGGTCATGTAATTGAAGCTGTGCGCAATTTACAGCAGACACATTAGCAGCCGAGGGAGGGAGGAGAAAACTGAGACAGCGTAACGACAGAGTAGATGTAATTTAGGAAAAATACAGAACTGCAGCAATCACAAGCAGACCAAAACACATGAAAAACACATTTATTATCAGTGAAAATCTTCATACACATGCATAACTAATACAATCCAAACATATTTACAGTGCACAGATTCGGGGAATCATCTTGGTTACACAATCACACAGCAAGAAGCAGAGATCAACGCTGCTGAAGTTTGCTAAAACTCAAAAATGAATTTCAGCACTCTGTTTCCTGATTTGGATGGAGCGAAGGAAGTTCATATTCAGTGAACACCCTGGTTGATCTGAGGGCTCATAATGAGCAGCCAGCCTATGGTCTCCTCCAGGAAGCTCATGTTGTAGTGGGATGCTATGTTCCTAAACACCGTGATCTGCTCAGAGAAGCTCTGTAAACAGACCAAAAACAGCAGTGTCAATAATATGCGTTCATCGCTGAACAGAATGATGCCGTGTGCTTCAAAGTACAAACCTTGGCTGGGAAGGTGAGGTCAAAGTCTCCAGCACATTTGCAGTAGAGGGGCATGTTGGTTTCCTTCACTCCCTTACATTTGCTACACACCTGAAATTGAACAAAACCTGTGAGGCACCTTCTGGAAAATGGGCTGTCAAAAAGCATGCAAGTTAGATTTTACTGCCAGGAAAACTTTGCTTTTTTTAAGAAAACAAACAACCAAACAACCAGAAGTAGTGAGTGCATTTTTCTTATCATTTCATTGCTTAAATTTTGCCAGGTGTTTTGATATACTGAGCATTATTTTACCCACCAGATCCTGCAGCGTGTAGCTCATCAGTTTCTTCTGCAGAGCTTCTACCAGAGCCATCTCAATAGAGTCTGTGTCATACTGCACCTGACAGTTGGAGCAGAACCACTGAGGCAAAACCGAACCATCCTGAGGAAAAGATAATAAGTTTATCTCATTTAGATTTCTGACTTTCACAGTTTCAAAATGTGATTATCAGGAGTTATTGTACCTGTGCCACTGACGGGTCCTTGCAGAGGTCAAGGTCCCGACAGAAATTGCAGTGGTGACAGATAACCTCTGGCAGGATGTAGGAGTTACACGGGTCACGGAACTGGGCTTCCTCTGAAAACTCTCCAACATCCACAAGACGTAGGAGGTCTCTCTTCAGCTTGTTCACCTGATTTACAATGTTGGCATCTAGTGAAAGAACCTAAACAAGGGAAGGATAGGGGAAATATAAATAACCACTGCAGAAAAGAAAAAAAAGAAAAGAAAAAAAAGAGCAGATTTCTTTTTTTTCTTTTTTTTACCTGGCAGACATATTTGATAAACTCCAGTGCTGGGTTGTTGAGTGGAAGGTGTGACCCAGGCAGGATGGGGAACATCTCTGAGGTGTGGGTAACACTCCTGGTACCAGTGACCTTCTTCTGGATTTTCTGAGTGATGGTGAAAATGTTCTGTGTCAGCTCGCTGGACACGTACTCCTGGGAGAAGGAGATCATTCCTGTGGAAGAGAATTTTTAAAGCCGTAAACATTAAACACTCGGCTGAGTGTAATCTGCAGTTCCAGAGAAATACAACAGAAGTCTTTAGCACATACAACAGCTTCCTGATCAGCTTCTTACCAGGAAGTGCACTCAGATCCCCAATGGCCTGCTGGGAAGCTTGGCTGTTGCCACGTCTCTTTACTGGTGTTGCTCCTGGGCCGTTACGTCTCAGCTCCTCTTTCATGCTGTGATAGACCGCTGCAATGTACGCTGGCAAGGTAAAGGTGTTTTGAGAGTTAGTAACTTAGAAAGCAAAGAAAAAAAAATGTTGGGAGATTTTCCTTCTTTTACCTGAGACGATCATGAGGAAGTACTTCTGACAGGAGGCGGTTTGAGGAAGATACTGCATGATATTCCAGTTACTCTCAATCAGATCCTCTACTTCATCCGTCTCTCCATCTCCGTCCTCCTCCTCAGCATTTTCTTCATCTTCATCCTCACTGCCATCCCCATCCCCCTCCTCTTGTCTGGTTTTCTTCTGTTGGGCTCCTTCCTACAAAAAAACCAAAACAACAACATTGGAGATTAATTCAGTTCAGGGCCTAATCGCAAAAAGAGTCGCCTCAAGGTGCTTTAGTTTGTAAGATAAAGACCCCCAAACCCCCAGCAATCAGACATCCCTCTATGAGCAAGCACTTGGTGACAGTGGGAAGAAAAAGCTCGCTTTTAACAGGAAGAAACCTCCAGCATCTGGCAGTACCTCTCCATACATGACGCTGGAGGGCAATTTGCCCTTCACGCCACCATAGTTGGCCGGGTCCATCCACAGCACGAACTCCCAGCACCGCGAAAAGGAGATGGACAAAGAGTGGAAAATTTCTTTGGAATGGATGCTAGAAGAGAAACCGTTAGAAATGTGAGATGTCGGGGTTATACGTAAAAGACTGGAAACAGGAAATTAGACTTTCAAAAGTTGTAAACAATAAAAGTCAAACATTTAAAAGGTATTGGTGCTTATTTTAGTCACATGATTTAAGAAAACCAGGAAAAAAAAACCACAACAATATTTCAAGAACCAAAATCCCAGGAGGTATGTATCTCTGAGTAGCAATATTGATTATATATTTATATTTTGTCATAAAGTCAATATTTAAATATCACATCCATTATGTTAATGGGCAGTTCTCCCATTTTGGGTTTAATTTACAGAAATCACTTCAGCTGATGGAAACCACAACAATCCCTGCTGTCTCGCTCTTCTAATAGATTATTTTTGTTTTTCTGATTTTAGTGTTCTGGCTCTTGCTTTGCATCATGCATCATTTTACTAATATACTATTTTTTAATATGTCAAAATAGCCAACAGCTGTGAACACATGCATGCATTTTTACATCTGATTGGATCTGATTTTCTCCAGTAGTTTACTGGAGATGTGCAAAATCACTTTAGTTTGTGATCCAATCAGAGGGGAATGAATTTTATTGATAAATGATGTTAAACAGCCTACAAAATGGAATCGATCAATTTTATTATCAGTTTTCTATCAGCTAAAAATCAAACAAACTTAGCAGCAGATTAAGATCAAATGTAACATAATTATATTTTCTGCATCATCAAGAAAATACATTCAATTTCCAGTGATGTGATGCACTAATGTTACATCTGGAGTTTATTCTGCGAGGTTGCAAATAAAGACATAATTCTTACCTGTTGCCATCAAATGTTCTAATTAAGTGTTGTGAAACTTGGACTATTTTCACTTACATCTTGTCTATACAGTTAAAGTATTGTTTTAACTTTAGAATATTTAATTTAAATTTAACATGGCACTTTTAGGGCCTCAATTGTATATATTTTTTTATACACAAAATTTGTGTATAAACAAAATTTGTGTATTGTAACAAAATCATTTCTCACTGGGATTAATTAAGTATTCTGATTTCGAAAATAAAAACATGTGAAAACTAAAACTCTGGTCATCCCAGATCAGACTGGAGAATTTAAAAAACACACACCTGTTGGTGATATACTCAACATAGCCAATGGCATCATCAATCCTGCGTTTTTTAGTACACAGAATGATCCTGTTAAAGTTTCCGTACACCACAGTCGAGCCGAGACGTTTGAACTCTGCAACCAACCTAAGGCCAGAATGAGAGAATGAGGTCTGGATAAATGGAAACTGAAAGCATCATTATGAGTTCACATCATCAAATTTTCTAATAAAGTTTTAAGTTTAAAATGTAAAAAACAAAACAAAAACACAAACAACACCAACAATCGAAAAATACCAGGGCTTTCTCTTAGTGGTGAACTCATACTGATTTAGAATTTACCATTATTTCAAAAGAAAGCTTTCAGATTTCATTTTTGAAGTATAAAGGATTTGGCACTCACTGCAGAAACACTTTCTTCATCATGTTATGCAGGGTGCGGTGCAGGGCGGGGTCATACAGCAGCGAGCTGGGGGAGCGCAGCCAGCGGTAGAAATGCATCACCTGGTTGTCTGCATACACATTGTGGTACTGTGTGATCTCCCTTACCCATCCCACCACCATGCTCTTTAAGATCCTGCTCAGAGAACCCAGAAAAATTAATAAATGAAAATTGTGGTTTGAGTAAAACACATATCTTGCACTCAAACACAGAAGTTTACACACCTGAAGGTGTTGGAGCAGAGAGCTGTCTCATCGTAGCTAGCCAGAGCACTTGCTCCCTGATTTCCTGACATCATGTCCTCCAAAGATGCCTGCTGGATCACATCAAAACTGACGCCCAGGCTGGCTCCGCCCTCCATGTCGTTGACATGCTGAGACTGGAGGATGGTGTTCACCGCCAGGCTCTGCAGGTCCAACTCCACACATGCTGCACGAAAGATGATGATTAAGACAGACTTCAAAAATCCATATAGTGATTTCCTGTTTTTTTTCTTCCTTTTTTTTGTACCTGTTGAATAACATCCCTGAGCATTGATCTCCACAGAGCCTCTGTCATCATTTTCCATCACCAGACGGCTGTCATCAGCCTCTTTTCCTCCCAGGTCAGGCCTGGATGTGGGTGAAAGCCATAGCAGGTGGTTGTGCTTCCGTAGATGTCTTGCCAAAAACAAGTCTGAGCCAAAGATGGACACATCCTGTGGCAAGTTCCCCACAGGTAAGTGGTAATATCTGAAAGTAAAAAAACAATTCAAAAGAGCTTGAAAATGTTTTACAACAATTTCTGCTGCCTGGATAAATCTTTTATTAGAGGCTACAACCACAAAGTTAGCATGTTAGACGTTTATAGAGTCCTCTTACTAAAACAAATGGTTTAAATAAAAATAAAATGTCTTCCTTTCTGTCTGGAACAACCTTATGTGTGAAGGGAAACTCAGCAGAAACATGCAGATCATACCTGGCCATGTCAAAAGCCTGTGACAGACAGCTGTCCAGGTTGAGGTAGTGGCGGATCATGCGCCGGGCACCGAGCCGTTGCCAGTCCAACACATTATAGCTGATCTCATCAACCACATGAACCGGAACGACCGGGAACTCCTCGAGCACCGGCATCCCTGCCGTCAATCGACGCAACTCCCAGTTTGACTGCACTGCGATGAGGGTGGGCCCACGGCGCTCCTCCTGTCAACAGCAACAAACAAAGCAGGCATTTGCAAATTTAGTCACATGAAACCTAATGATTAAAAAGTAATAAAAATGTTAAATATAACCAGAGTATTTTACCTTGTAGTTTAGGAGTATTCGTTGGAGTGCACGTGAGATCGCCTTCATGTCATTTTCAGCCCGCACCTCAAAGGTGTGTTTCTCTGGAGGCAGAAGCTCCTCCGTCGTTTTCTCCAGGAGGGCCGTGCGTTCAGCTGTGTAGAGGTTACTCAAGTTGGGCATCTGGTTGCTTCGAACCTAAAAAACACAAGCCAACAACTGAGCTTTATTCTCAATGCAATTAAATGTCATAATGGTACTGAGAGGAAAACAAGACTTCTTCTCTGGTATTAAAACAAAGAGGAAACTCAAAGAAAGCCCATTATTCTTACCGTGTCCAGGACAAAGATGCTAGCTTTGCGCTGAGAGGGGATGAAGAGGCCAAACAGAGCCTTGTGGCCTTGGCTGTGATGATACAAGTACATGTGGCGAACACTCCCTGAGAAGCAAACATAGTAGTTGCAGATCAAAATTCATAAGTACTTGCAGTGAAAAGGTTTTCTTTTTCACTAAAGGGAAAAGTAATAATTTAGGTCAACCTAAATATTCAAAAAAAGTAAATATTAAATTGTGACATTTATGACCATCAAAAGTCTGCTGTCAAAACTTAAATCTAAAGTGTCTGAATGACTCTTACCAGGTTCCAGGTAGCTAAACTGGGCCAGCGACCTCATCTCCAGATGCTCCAGATCAAACGTGTCAGCCTCCCTTCCGGCCATATCTCTCACAACATGTTTGTTGACCATGCACACACATCCTAGCCGCACCAAAGCTCGAAACAGCAAAGGAACCTGAAACAAACGACTTGCTGTGTTCTGTTTCCAGTACTATACAGTTATAACACGGACACTATGCAGTGTAAAAAATTACACTGACCTGTGTTTCATAGACCCCTTCGATGTCGGGTGCAGAGAGGTCTGCGTTGATCTCATTGATGTGCTCTTGGTACATGTCCTCTGGCACAGAGTACTCATAGAGGTAGTAAACCATGTTGGAGCGAGGCAGCATGCGGTTCACCTGTAATCACACAGCTCTGATAGTTATTTTGGGTAACTTCTTCTGTAGTCACAGTGATGTCATTGCATTATTTAATGTATTTTTTTGTAGCGTGCCTTTTTGTACGTCGCTCCCTCCTCCTGTTTTGGGACTTTTTGATTGACGTAGAAGACACGTGGGATGTTGAGTTTCATGCAGTGGAGGTCATTTCCAATCACAGCCCAAAGCTTATACAGACCAGGGTGACTAGTTTCTGCAATCTGAGAAAAAAAAATGTAAAAATAGAGAAGATCAATATCTTTATATTATTAAATTATTTGTGGATGATAACAGGATCGCTCTGCACTACCTGGACAATTTGCCACGGCATATCGAGGATGCTGCGAGCTGTTCTGCGGAGGAAGCTCCCCAGGCCTGTGATGGGACCACCTCTGATCACTCCTCCGCCAACTGGTTGAGCCTCCCCATCCAGCAGCCTCCTCCTCTTTTTCCTCTCCTTTCTCTGCTTCAGCTGTAGCTCCCACTTTTTCTTATGGTAGCGCAGCCAAACTTGACGTTCCTCCTGCACACAGAAACGGTTGTTTGAACCTTTTAACATTCACCACTGGAATGTATTGGATTTCAAATGCACTACAAATGCATTTGGAATTGCATGAAAATGTCTCAAGCTTAATATACTGAAACCTCTGCTTTCCTACCCGTGTTTTTCCCATGGGAGGGGGCGGTCCCAGGATCTCCCGCCAGGACTGCGTAAGCTCTAAATCCTGAGACTCCACCTGGCTGTCGTCTCCCTGTGATGCCCGCTTCCGCTTAGTGCTGATAAGGATAGCTGGCTGCAGGGGTTTGGGTGGCATCCCAAAATCCTCTATGTCAGCAGCAGGGCCTGCTTCAAGAGGCTGATGGGCAATCTGAGAGAGAGGAAGACATTTAGAGTGCAACAATAAGGCTTAGTGGTTGACACTTTACTGTGAAGTTAACCTTACCTGTCTCTTGCCTTCACTGGTAAACAGTTCACTAATTTTCTTCTGCTTGTATATGTCATTTTTCTCCAGGAGTTTCTTGTGTAGCCAGTCAGGATGCCTCACTCTGGGAACAGGATTCTTCACCTTATGGAAATAAAAAGTGGAAGGTGCCATTATTATTTTCTTAATCAATTAAATTAATTATTTAGTTTTAATTTTTCTGTTTATTTAATTTTTTAAAAAACATTTTACCTGTTGCAGAGCAGCAGGAATGGTGATGATTTTCTGGACTGCACTACCCAACCTCTCTATGTAATAGCTCCAATCAAGGATCTGGAAAAAAAAAAGAAAGAACCAAAAAACCATATGACATGAAAGTACTTGAACATTTTTGTCTTTGTTATTCGCATTTAATTTTACCCTTAAAACTCACAGAGCGGATGTCCATGTCATGCAAGCTGGGCATCTTCAACCACTTGCGAAGGAAATGTTTCTTGACGCTCAGCTCGGCCTGAAAGATGGCTAGAGGAATGGCCCTGATGCACAGAAGCAAAAATGAGCCGATGGCTTTAACTTCTGATCATATTAGAGATTGCTAGTTTCCTAAGGATATTCAAAAATGGGAAAGCGAGCTCAAGAAAAGTCTTTGGTGCTGTGTAACACCAGGAAACCTATCGAATCAGTAGCCTAGTTTTTAAATATGGTATTGCTGCAATAGTCTGATGTGACAGATGGATACATCGCACTGATTTGTGGAGTCATTTTGAAGTCTCAATATTAGCATTGTGGACGTTATCATCTTTTCATTTTTGTTTTGGTTTTTTAAACCAGACCTGACAACCGAGGCACCGCACACTCACACAGTAGCAACTTACCAATTATAGTGTACTACAGCCTAAAGGTTTCCCTGCTTTACCATCTAACATATTCATTACGGTACAATAAGTTTACTTTCGCGGCAACTGTCGAACCTTTCTGTGACAGGGGAACCCTCAGGTTTTCGGGAGATGACATAGCGACAGCTCAGACCGGCATCTTTCACCATTTGATCCCCCAGGAACTCTGCCAGCCTCTTAGCTGTGCTGATGGACGTGGACTTCTGCTCACCGTAATCTTCGAGCTTTCTAGACATTGACCGATTCTCTGAAATCAGGTCAAAAAGCTCTGCATCTGGCATGTTGGCAGCCTGCATCACACATGAAATGATCCAGTGAGTTTTTTTGTTATGCATTTTCTATAAACATTATTCTTATGCAATAAACGACTCCTGAACAATACAATTCAGAAATATGACAAAAACACCTTGTTACAGGAGACTCTAGTTTATCAGAACCTGATCAGAGATATGCACCTTGCTGTAAAGTACATCCAGCCAGTAGTCGGCCACTTTGGCCACTGAAGCGTAGACCTCCTCTAGAGTAGTTCCTTTGAGGAAAGACTCGAACACAGACGACTGAAAAATCTTAATGAGCTGGAGCTCTCCTCTTCTCTTCACTTCAAAACCCTTCAGCTCGGCTAAAGAACCATCCTCATTAAACACAGCGTACCTAAAAAGAAAGGTGACTCCCTTTGTTAATTACACCCTGTAAGAAGGCCACAAATCATTTCACAAAATTATCACCATACCTCTTTTTCAGCTTCTTGCCCTCCTCTTTGGAGGCTGGCAGGATCATTGCCAGATACGGTCCGTCCACCTCAAAGAAGATGCTGTTCTCTGCTCTGATGTTGTAAGTAACGGATGTGGGGTCGACCAGCTCGTGGTACTGATCGTTGGTAAATCCCTCTTTTACCATGATGTTCAACATGGCACCCGGGTAGGAGATAGTCACCTTGGGCTTCTTCTCGTTACTGGTCTTCACCACAAAGTTCTCCGGGAAGGTATTGGGGAGGACACACCAGATACCATCAGTGTCCAACTCAAGAGGCCTCCTGTGTCACAGAGAAGGAGATTTATTGCAGTATTTTTATAGTTGAATAAACTGACCCGCAGCATAAAATATATACTGTAAAGTGCGTGAGCTCAATTAAAGCCAACATGCTGGCAAGAATTGGCTGAAGAAGCTTTTCGTCTATTCTGAGCTCACCCCACCTTCCTCATATTAGCTGTCCCATCATCATTATGCAACTCACCCTATTTGCTCAATGAGCTCTCTGGCCTGAGTAATAATATTGGCTCCAGTGAAACACACAATGCCGGCCATCTCCATAGAGTACCATCGGGCCCTGATGGAAACATATTAAAAAAAAACAAAAACAAAAAAAAACACAGAGAGCATCAAGTCAACAGCACTCAGTACTGACTGTAGCGAAAGGCTCAGGTAACAGCGCAAGTGGATCTGTGATGATTGATGAAAACCGCGGCCGGCTCCTACCCCTTCCTCATGACGTAGCCGTAGAAAGAGTTGAGAATGCACTTGTGAGCGAGCTGAAGGGATTCGTACAGGATCTCCATGTTTTTGCAGCGCTTCACCTCAGCGGCGTCTCCGCTGTCCTGAGCTGACGAAAGTTTCTTCTTCCATACCTAAAGCAAAGGTAGCACCGAAAAGAAAACCTTTACCGCACGTAATTATACAAAAATAAATACATAAATGAGACAGATCAGGTATAATTTGATCAAATAGCTACAATACCTTATGAAGTCCTTTGAATTCATAACGGCGATCTCTGAAAGCTCTTACAGTATCCACATAGAAGGAATTTTCCCTCTGACAGATGGTGGTAACTCGCTCCTCCAGCTTTGTGACGTGTGTCTTTTTATAGGCCTTCTTACAATAGTCTGATTTTTTTTTTAAAAAGAAGACATGACTAACTTTAGCCCTGATAACCAACTACTTTGATTACTCATAGTCAAAGTCTACTATAAGGAGCCAAAAAGAAAATAGGAACCTGCGAGACGTTTCTTCTCATGCTTGGCCTGCTCCTCCCTGGTGAGCGTGTGGAAAGCCCGAGGTGGACCGTTAGGGAACAGTGGCGGGAACTTCTCAGACTCAAGTTGCTGCTGGATGCGGTGAAACTCACTGCGGCTGGCGGGCACTGCAGAGAGACAGCGAGAGACAAAGGTTTTGTTTTTTTCCCCCCAATCGCTTAAAAGCAGAGTACAGATATCCAAAGATAACTTACTGATTTCGCCTCTCCATTGCCAGGTCATCCTCCTCTGACACGTGGCACCAGGCTTGTTGAAGTCACAGGCAGCACACGTGGCCTCATCAACCATAGCGGATGGCTACAAAATTAGAAGATAAAGACTAAATTTAATGCTTTTCTAGATGTGATTGTAAGCATTTTTTGATTAATAAAGTAATAACCTGAAGGCGGTTGGTGAGAATAATATTGGGGTACATCGCCCCAACGTCCAGATGGTAGATGAGGGGACATTCAATCCTGTTTGGAACCTCCTTGAGGGACGTCAGCTTTTTCTTAATTTCGTCACAAACCTGAGAAAATACCAGCGTTAATTCTGAATTTCAAGCTCAGAAAAAAAGTTGAGTAACTTATTAAAAAAGACAGACAGAGGCAATTCCCCTCCTCCACAAACCTCATTAAAGTTAGTGACTTGCTCCAGAGGGATTTTCTCCTCTTCCTCGATGGCATGACGCATCGTCCTCTCAACTCTTTGCAGCAGGAAGTCAAATGCAGCCGGGTTCTGTTGCAACATCAAAAATGAGAGCGACGTTTAAAAAACAAAGAAAAACAAAAACAAACAAGTGCCGATGAAGAGTGAGCTCTGAGAAGTGAGCAGACTGTACCATTTTGAAACGGCAGGGGATGTCACTCCGAAACACTCCAGACTCCAGCGCCTCCACGTGACCGCCCACGTAAGTCTCGGAGTCCAGGACGTGGCCGTCGTCTGTCAGTTTGTTGAAGATCTGCTCCTGCTTGTTGGGGAAGATGATGTTGGCGTGGAAGGCCTGCACCATAAGTAAAGCTTCACACAGAGTTCCCGAACCTTTACGCAGCACCTGAAACAGGTGAACAATGCAAGAAAAGAGACTGGTAATTAGTAAAATACACTTAAAAAAAAAAAAGAAAAAAAGAAGAGAGAACTCTACTTAATCTTTTGCAAAGCACGCCACAGACAAACCTCATCGGGCTCCATGGGGATGATGGTACACAGAGCGAAGATGAAGGGGTGGACATATTTCATGTACAGGTAATATGTGGCCACGGCATCTGACACAGAATAGGTTGCTAGAGTCTGACAGGAAGAAAGAGAAAAGACAGTAAGTGGAAAGTTAACATCCCGTTAAAAATGATTCCGTTTTTTATTTTATAAAGACTGGAGTTTAGTTCTGCACCTGCGGCTCCTCAGTTGCCATGCGGCACATTTCTTCTGGGTCGAGCTCCACGGGGTCATAACCCAGTTTGGCCTTCGCTGCTGCCTTCAGATTGTGGCTTCCCACCGGCAAGTAGCTGTCTCTCTTTACCCACCTGATACAGGATAAGGACGTTTAAAGTTGGATATATGAAAAACCAACATTACATATAACATTTACTTTGATTATATGTGTTAAAATGTGGTTAAACATGATATTTTAAATCTTTATACAATGCTTTCTATGTGTTGACACATTACACAAGAATCATAGTATCCAAGTTATAAAGCTACAGACAGAAAGAGATGCATGCAAATGTTACCAAAAACATAACCTCCTTGGTGGAGGTAAAGTTTATGCTTATCATTTTAAGAGTGTAAAACTTTTGCACACCTTAAACAATCCATGTGGATGGCCTGACTGGCCTTGTACTCTCCCTGGTTATCTTTCTGGAAACCGATCTCCCTGTGCATGCTCAGTCCATGGAGGGCAGCCCGAGCCTCAATGAAAGGCCTAGAGAGAAACAGTATGAGGAGAGGTGGAGGATCAAGAAAAGTAATCAGTATAACAAACAGAATAAGAATAAATATTGAATATCTAATATAATCAGCTTTTTAACAGTTTAAATAATTCACTATTAACAGCTTCATCATTATGTCGTAGCTGCTTATTGTCACAAAGAATTGGTGCTTGGGCCACTTTTGCACGAGCTGAAGTGAAACCAAGGACTTAAAAATAATAAAAAGTGTTCACTGCAGCCACTGCCTGTAATGTATTCTACCCACTTCACCTTTAAAGTAAGTAACTGGCTTTTACAGAAACAGAAAATAGGCTTACCAATCAAAGAAGTCTCCATTGTAGGTCACAAAGATGTTTGGCTTTGTTTCTTGAACGTGATCAAACCACCTCTGAATGAGAGCTGCCTGCAACCGTTACAGCGTGTTAATAAACTGACAGAAACACACAGAGCCTATTATTCATCAATGCTTTATTGTTAGTGGCTACATACCTCATTGTCCTCATTAAAAACAGTGAATGGCCCTTCATACTCAGGTTTGGGGGTAAACTCAAAATCCTCAATGTTCTCAGAGACGATCTCTCGGTTTGTGATCAGAAACCCCTACGTGAAAACACAAGACTGTTAGATGATATTACAAACAGGAACATAACAAAAACTTGAAAAATCAAACGCAAATGAACCTTACTTGTCCATCTATCATGTAGGAGATCATCATAATTTGATCCGTCTCTGCGTCTGGGAATTTCAGCGGAAGCTTGGTGGTCTCTATGTCAAACGCCAAAACAACAGGGTCCTGCAGGGAAACAACGTTTCACAGAAAAGCCCCGACATAAATCAAAACTTCAGTATAACTCTGAGTGAACGATGGAAGGCTTAAAACAACAAAATCCTGATACCGGTCGCTCCACAAGATCGTCTCTCCGTACAATCTCTGGCGGGTAAGCGCTGCCTCTGTATCGAACATTGTACCAGTGAGCCTGAAAAATAAAGACAGTAAAGATAAGAAGAGCACGCACAGGTATACAGGTGTAGAGGAACACCTCACTGGAAAACACTGGAACCAGATATAGTTGATCTTACCACGTGGATCTTGAGGTCAATGGACACACGCACATGGTAAGGCACGTCATACTCTCTCATGTCCACTATGTTGTCTAACTGATCTGAAATACTCTTTGACATCCCGTCTTCATCCACTGAGGTCACGTTGCCACCTGATAGCGCACTAGAGGGACAAAAAGGTGTCCAGGAGTTATTATAAAGCTGGAAACGTTAGGCGGAACATCATAGGAATCTAATGAAGGTTCGGTGATACCTTGACAACATTGAGGTGTAGGCATCGTTGGACTGCTCCCTCTCTCTGTTTTTACGTACCGCCGGGGCAATCTCACGCTTGACCTTCACGAGGTCGTCCACGGTGTTGAACGCCAGCTTGATGTAGTTTCTCTTCAGTCCGACAAGGTGGTTTGGCTGGAGACACCAGATCAGCAGAATCAGCATGTGAGTGGCTGTACAAAGTCAACACTAGCAGCCAATAGGGTAGTATACTGCAACCTGTTCATGATACCTTCAAAAACAATGATATTCAAGAGTCGTTTTTTTTGTTTTGTTTGTTTTGTTTTTTTAAATACTAAGGACAAGAGTGCCACAGTGGTAAAGGGGATATATATTTTAGATTTTTCTTAAATGCGTACACTCACTTGGCCACTTTCTTAGGTACAGGTACTCAACTGCTCACTGTAACACATCAGCCAATCACATTTATGCATCTTAAATGCATAAAAACAAGCAGACGTGGTCAAGACGGCCCGCTCAAGTTCAAACTGAGCATCAGAATGTGGAGGAAAGACGATTTAACGGACTCTGAACGTGGCATGCCTGAGTATTTCACAAACTGCTGATCTGCTGAGTTTTTCCTTCACAAACATCTCTAGAGTTTACACAGAATAGTCCAAAAAAAGGGAAAATGTCCAGTAAGTGGCAGTACACCTCGCTGATGCCACATTTGGATGGTTCAGAATCTGACATAAGCAAAATGAAAGCATGGATCCATCCAGCCTTCCACCCCAGTACTAGTGAGGCATATCTAATGAAGTGTCTGATGAGCATACATAAACAGATTAGATTTTTAAATGAGTGAAAATGTGTTGTGGTGGTGCTCTTGTCAAAAATCATCCATTAATTAACCGCCAACTATTCCTTCATTAATTCTGTGTAAATAAATATAGAAACTATTTATTTATCTACACTTATTTGACTTATTTATTTACTAACTATTTATTTATTAGATAAAGTCAGTTGAAACTCTCACCAGGTCCAGGTCCTCTTTTGGGAGAATTTCGATCTTTGCCACCTTTCCCTGGAACTTCTTAGATAAGTATGAGATGACTTCTCTCTCGCAGTTCTGGACATACACATTTTGTTATTTATTACTTTTTTTTTTTTTTTTAAATGCTCACTTGGCATAATCACAGTCACTAACTTACCTTTTTCGTCGCAATGTAAAAATATGGCTTGAAGGGCAGAGACACCTACAGCACAGACAGAATACATGAGAGAAAATGTAAACTGCAGGACATTTAATAAGCTGCGTTACAGCACTCTGCTTTCCCCCCAAACACACCTTGAACCTGCTTCCATCCTCCTGTATGAAATAATAGTCCACCGCGCTGATCATCCTCTTGTCTTCATCCAGGATCTCTGCCTACAAATGCAGAGCATCAAAAATAAATGTTATGTGTTTATTTTGCAGCAGATAGAAAGTAAAAACTTCCGCACTGCGAGGACTCACGGGGTGCATGTTGATCAGCCAGCCCGTTTTCTCTCCCGGCTCCTTCATCCTGTCGAATCCGAAGCGAGCGTCCATCTCGTCGGTGAACTGACTGCGCTCCAGCCGCTTGAGGGCCGATAAGGAGGATCCATCATCCCTGGTTCAAACACACACAACAGTGACACTAAATTCTCACAGTCCTCGGTCACCCATTAATATTCTGAACAAGAAAGTGTTATGAAGCTTTTGATCTGTTAGAGCCGCTGGACTTACTGGTTTTCCGGATCCCCACTCGGTCCTCGGTCCGCTTTGTAGCGTCCACTGTTCTGCAGAACCATCTTCTATCGCGATGTTCCGGTTACAAAACACTAAAATAAAACAGCTAAACGTGTGCGTGAAGCCGCATTTGAAGACACGTCGCTTTAATTTCAAAGTTTTGTCTGCTGGATTTCTCTGCGCCTGTCACACACTCGCCTGCTGTTTTCCTATTTTGGCGCGTTCGTGCAGTTGCCGCGAGAGGACGGAGCTGAGAACCGGAAGTACAAAGATCGTTAATGAGAGATGAACCCCTCACGGTGGTGTTGAGACGTATCTAATTAGGTCTAATGTCGTGTTCATTGTAACGTTGGGGCTCATAGATGTGCCTTTAAAAAAACAAAACAACAACAAAATAAAAACAATCCGTTAGAAAGCAAAGTGTTTACGTGTAATTCAGAATATTTTAAGTTACATTATGCAATATGGAACTGCTTAAAAAGTAAAAATAAATAAATAAATAAATCTATCTATCTATCTATCTATCTATCTATCTATCTATCTATCTATCTATCTATCTATATATATATATACTTTGGTTTTAGTTTTTTGGGTGATTTGCAACAAATGTAAGTCACTACTGCTTGCTGGTAAAATTCAGCCCTCCCTGTCAGATATTACATATGATATCATATATTACTTAAAAAAAAACAAAAAAAACTGAGGGTTTTTGAGCATGAATCGTTTGTGCGAAAGGATCTCAATCAGATTTGAGTCTGGACTTTGGCACAGTCTCTCCAAAAACTTCATTTAGTTTAAAAAAAATTGCTTCTTTGTTTCTAACCATTCAGTTGTGTACTTGTTGGTGTGTTTTCGATTATTGTCCTGCTGCATAATCTAAGTCCACCCCGAGCTTCAGGGCATGATCTGATGACCAGACATTCTCCTGCAGGACTTTCTGGTAGAGAATAAAATTCATGGATTCACCAGTCACTGCAAGTCTTCCAGGTCCTGAAGCAAAAAAGCTGTTCATACTGCCACCACCACGTTTGACTGTTGAGTGTGTTCTTTTTATGAAATGCTGTGTTAGTTTTACAGCAGGTTTAATGGGACTCAAAAAGTTCAGCTTTTGTCTCATCAGTCCACAAAAATCTCAGGGATCTGGGAAGGGAAGCTGTTTTTTTGTTGGCAAATGTGAGACGAGTCTTTGTGTCCTTTTTGTTCAGAAGTGGTTTTTGCCCCGGGAGTCTCTCATGGGTGCCATTTTTGCCTAGTCTCGTTCTTATTATCACTGACCTTAACTGTTCTGCATGCATGTTTGGGAGGATGACAACTCTTGGAAAAGTTCATCACACACATAATACAGAATTAACAGGAAATGAAAACAAAGGTGGGCATCATATCAATCAGATTCCATTAATTTGAAAAAAAAAAGGTGCTTGTTGATACATTGATTTTAATATGAGCTGAACGGTCTTAAAATTCAAGTACACCTTTTCCCCATTGTTCATGCACTCAACAGAAGACCGAGGAATCAAACATTTTTCCGCTGATCGGAAATATAGATGCTTACTGCTTTTCTATCGAGCAGGAACATCTCGAGTATACACGATCTTCGGAGGAACCCTTAACTCTGGGAGGGACCCCCTCCCCACGCACATGTTTACTGTCCCGCTGAGCAGTGGAGGTAGTGGTAGGTGACTTTGACATTTGTAGCTGCTGGCGAGGCACTGTCTATAATCATAAAGACACTGGCAGCGGTAGAGTTTGGAGGGATTCTGGGGTCTGTGTCACATTAATAAGATAATGACGAATGTGTTTTAATTCATGATAAGTTCCGAGTGGTGTGGAGGTGTGGGAAATAATCAGTGGGTTTAAATCGGTTAGCCTGGTACTGTAGCTCTCTGGCTGTGTGAAACAACGCCATCAACAACCCGGGAGCAGAGCTGCCCGGTTTCTGAGTGTGTGCAGGTGAGTGAAAATGGCATGTTTTGATTTACGCGTTAACTTTAATTTAAAAGACAGTCTCGTTTGTCTCCAGACTGAACTCTGGAAAAGATCAGATCAGTGCGCTGATTTAACTTTTATGTCAGGCAGAATCAGTTGTTGTGCTTAGTTCAACTTTTCTGTTAGAGTTCACAGATATTTGTATGCTTACGAGGTAAAATGTTCACGCCAGAAGTTGGGTGCATTAATAACCTTTTTAAAAGTGACACTCCTATAAAAATTGTTATGTGTTTAACTTTTATTTAAAACAGGAAGTCCTGTGAGAATAAACCGGTTCTTTAAAGAAAAGCACAAGAGAAATAAATCATTCATCTGCTATATGGTATCAGGATATATTTTTAGAAAAATACAGATAAAAAGTAAAGGTATCTCATAAATACATTCCTTCAGATCTTGTTGTTTCTTGAGGAAAGTGACGGTTTAGCCTTTTCCTTTTTTATGTCAGCTTTAAATTTGCTCCAAAGGATAAATTCACAAATTTTGTGCTTCTATTATACAAAATGAATGCTAATAAATCCTTATAATTGTTGTTGATTTAAAAAAACAAAAAACAAAAAAAACAATGATATCTTTCAATGGGACAAAGAACACGTGTGTGTAATGTATATTCTGTATTTGGATGTGTTCAAGTGTTCCTGCTATTGCTGTTGTTTTTTATGGATGTTTTTTTTCTTTCCCATCCACCTTCACCTGAACTTCCCTTCCTTTCATTCCCTCAGTGCTGACCTTTACCCCACATGAAGCAGCGCATGCTTTCCATGTCAGCTGTTACAGGCAGGCTGTTTACAGGACTCTCGCTGGGAAATGTAGCCTGCAGCCAGGTCCAGCTGTCATAGATAACACACTCATGTGTGTATACATAGGACTAAGTCACCTAAAGTATACAAGTGACTGTGTAGATTGTAATTACTTCTCTTGCTTCTGTTTGACTGAATTTACTGAATAATTTTCTTAATATATGAAAGTAAGAACTTCAGTGTTGCTGTCCTGAGAGAGTGTCTGACCTCTGACCTTCAAATCAGTAACTTAAACAGTACACAGAGACAAACACTACTTAGTATTTCAGTTTTTCTTATAGTCATGATGTATTTTAATATGCTTTAAAGAGGAGTTTATTTTTTATGGGGATTCATTAAGTTTGGACATCAAAAGAATTGTGCTTTTTCCAAGAAGGAGAAAGACAAATATTTAATAGTGATCTTTTAAAAAATAGTCTTAAATATTAAGTATATGAACAGTTACCCAATTAAAACATAATAATGGTTGAAAAAAGCAATTACTTCGTTGTTTTCTAGTTGTTGTTATAGTCATCATTTGCCCTGAAATGCCAAGTTAAAACCGTCTATCCCATTTTTAAAATCTAGAAATGTCTTTTTTTTCATTTCATCTCAAATCACCTTTTCTTGAGCATATTTTCCAAAAAACAATTTAATGCTGCAAATTCAAAATTTTGCATTATGTATCACAAGCCTTTATACCCTGATAGTGGCCTTTCCTACCATTAAAAATTAGTCAGGATCTGTAATTTGGGAAAGTTACACTGAAAAATTGGGAAAAATCTAAAAAATAAAACATGAAAGCAGTCCTTTAAAAAAATGCAACAATGCTTCATATGAACCGAGAATTCATTTTTCGTTCCTCTTAATGAATCTTAATTGATTTGCTGCATTTATTTGCATGTTCAGAGAAGATTATATCAGTACTTGTTGTCTTTTTAATGCGTCTTAATAAATTTTATTCTTAACATGAATTATCAGACTCGTCCAGGACAAAGTGCACGTGGTTTTTGGTAATTTAAAATCCTGCACATATTTAACAAAATGATTCTCTCAGATAGAGTTAATGTACCACCTGGAAACTCCAGAATTTAGTTCTATTGCGATTAGACTATCTACTGATATTTTTGTTTTTATGGTCCGACATGTCATATTTGCTCAATGCAGCATGAAAGCTGAACAAAAATAGCATTTTATTTTTCATTTTTGTGACTAAGAATTTCCTATTTATAAAGTCCTTTACATATTTTATTTTTCATTTTTGTCAAATACAACTATAGACCATTCAGACATTGTCTTTAGTTGTCTTTTGCAGAGTTAAGTTTGTTTTATTAATGTATATTCAAATATGGAACTTCACTGAAGGCTTTAATTACAGTGTGGGGCCAAACAAGGCCTGAAAGATGGGCTTTAAAAAATCTAGGATAGGAATTCACAGGCAATTATCATACATGTCCAAGATTTCCAGCAACTCAAAGATGGTTCATGATCAAGAAATGAGATGATTTGAGATGGAATGACCCTTTTGTGTTTTAGACCAGCTGCAGCTTTCAGCCACCAGGTGGTGTCTGACACTAAACTATTTTTCACATTCATAGTTCAGACTCCAGTTTTTAATCCACTTATAGAAAATCCATTCCAAGTGTCAAAAAGACAGTCGGTATGCTGTTAACTTGGCTCACATTTGATGAAAAAATGTTTCTGTTCTCTCGAATTAGTTTTGACATCTGCCTTGTTCCTGTTGCAGTTTCAGGAGGATGTCTGTGAATGCTGGAGTTTGCACTTTGGGGATTTATTCTGTGGATTCTGCTGCTGTGGAGGATAAATAGTAAGACAGTAACAATGCCCGTGAAAGGGGAGGAACTTCCTTCTGCAGCCGAGGAGGACGTGCCCACTGCACGCAGCCCTCATGCAGGCATGCATCCTCTGTCAACAGTTGCAGCTGCCTCACAACATGCTGAACATAACGTGCCTCAGGCTGCCAGTGCATCTGCGGGTCTTTATGGCAAAATAGTGGACTCTGATGCTCTGCAGGGCTCCACGGAGGCAAATTCAAAACAGCCAACGGTGCCGCCGACCACCCAGAAACCTTCTAAGAGCGTCCCACCAATGCTGAGCTCAGGACCTAAGGCGAGGGAGCGGCTGAAGTTTATTCTTGGAGCATCAGAGGATAACTCTTCGGACGAGGAACCTCTGGTCACGAAACCTCCAAGCGGTGCATCTCAGCCACCGACCTCCACCATCAAATCTTCCCCTCCACAGGCGCCTTCTGTAGTACCACAGCCCAGCTCAACGGTCATCAAGTAAGGGCTTTAAGTAAATGAATGTCAGCTATCTAGGTTGGGGCTTGTTTTTACTGCTCTGTCATGTTATAAACAAGCAAGCTGTTCACTTACACCATTTATACACTCGCACTATAATGAGGGCATAATGTAAACTGGAGTGTTTTTTAGGTCTAGATGAACATTCAAAAAAAAATTGGGCACATATTATCGCATCGGTAGCGCGCTCCTTCGTGCCCTGTCTCCACAAGCTGCACGAGCTGACCTGTGTTATTGTCACATGCCAAATATCTTGGCTCTATTAATGGAACAAGAGCCTCAGCCAATGACTTTGACAAGCGGTGGTGGCGTTAGTCGAGGTCAGAGCACAGCAAGCGCTTTGAAATTGTCAACAAATGTTAGTTTTCTTCTTGTTCCTCTGCGATATCGGTGAATTAAGAATTACTTTCATACCAAAGGGTGGTTTGTGATATCATGGAGGGTACAAGGATTCCTTCAGTGCACACAGGTAAGTAACTGGCTTGACACGAGTAGCTGAATTGACTTATGGTCTTTATTGTAGTTTAAATATTCTTCTTTTTATTATTAATTTTCTTTCTTTCTTTATTTGCTGTTTAAACAGTTTTTATTATAACCATTTACCAAAAGCATATTCGGGTTACGCTTATACTCTTTAATAAACATGGGCTTAAACTGCAGACCCTCAGCTTTAGTTTGAGGGTATTCATATGCATATTAAATGAAGGGTTTAACTGTCAAAGATGTCTAATCTGTAGCCTCCTCTCTTTCGAAATTGGAAAATTACCTCAAAAGCGTGGCCTGTGCCTGCTATTTCCTCATTTTTCATAAATGAACCAGTTAAAAGGTCAGTATTTGTTTTATTTTCTTTATTTTCTTTTTCCTTGGACCCACAACATGTGGTCAAAGGAACATTCAGTGCATGTAAAACATGCAAGAGAAAAGAGCGGGATCATTAAGCTACATTCTGACAAAATAAGGAGGCACTGGTGAACTCTGCAGGTTAAACATGACGGAAAGTCCAAAGGAAGACACCAGTGGTGGTGGTGGAGGCTCACAGGATCCTTTCCATCCAAACAAATCAAGAAGACTCTCTAAAAGGCATCCAAGTGATACTTATTCAAGTCTACTTTCAGAAGAAGACTTGAGCAAACGGAGGTGTAGAGACCCACCATAGGGTGCAAACCATACATCTGCCTGGTGAATAGAAAGGTTAGATTAATCTTTGCCAAATATCTTCAGTCTCTGGATGATTATTCCTTACACAGATTAATCAATATAAATATCAGAGGGATGGGGGAAAAATACGGGAGCCAGAAAAATGCGGCTCAGCAAATAGAGCAAGTCATTTTCCAATTGGAAGGTCGGTGGTTCAATCTCTGCCTCCTTTCAGCCCATGCGTGTCATTGGGCAAGACACTGAACCCCAAATTAGAATATATCCCTCACCACTGGAGTGTGAGTGTGAGTAATAAATAAAAGGTGTGTAAATGGGTGGCTATGAATGCCACTGAACTTCATGTTCCCAGCACAGATAGGCAATGACCCAAAACATACCCTGAAGCCAACCCAGGAGTTTGAAGAGTAAACAAGCTGCAGCAAATCTCAAAGTTAGAAACCGTTTCTTGATTAATATCCATAAGTTCTAGACATGAGATAGCCACTAGCTGACAAAGATTTTGTTATTTTTGTTCAATTAGAAAACGGTTTTGTTTATTTTTGTTTATTTATCCATGTATTAAATACATGGATATTTATTAGACTGGCTGTAGCTCAACAGGCAGAACAGTCGACTGTTCTGCCTGTTGAGCTACAGCCAGTCTAATAAATGCTAAATATCAATGCTAAATATCTTTGGTTAAGTTATTCTCTGATGCGCCCACTGGGGCGTGAATGTGTATGAACGTTAGATGGAAAACACTTGAGCCAAGAAAAAGCTACTAGAGCTCCATCGGCCTGGATTTATGCGTGTTAGTGGGTATATTGTGGTTTACACGGCGAAGAAGAGAAAAGTGAGATGTTTCGAAGCGTCTTCCTATACTTTGTTGTTACTGCACTTAAAAACAAACAAACAAACAAAATCAGTCTGCTCGTGTCGTGCGCGACCGTTTTTAGCCCTTTGGTGCCCAATATTAAACATTTCCAATAATGGATTTAGTGGAGCACTGCTCGCTTTGTTTCCAAAGAGCAGCCAGCGCTTTGGCTCAGGGGACTTTACTTGCAGATATGCGGCTGCACATGTGGGAGGGGAGAAGGGAGGAAGCGGACAAGAGGAAGCACTTTGTGGAAGTCTCCTTTGTTTTGGTTTTAGGTTTTAAAAACTCTTTTTTTATCTTAGTAGTAACACAGCGCGATGTATCATGGAGGGAAACGACTACCCGAGTATCAGCTTATTTCCATATCTCCACAGGTAAGTCCAATAATGCAGAGGGCTGCTGCAGTTTTCGGTAATGTGATACTTTGGTATGTGGAAACTAAACACAGAACTAGTAGTTACTTTGTGTTGAAACTAGTGCCGCTGCAGCACCTTTTGTAGGCTCGTTTGTGAACAGGAAGGGCCGCTGTAGTTTAGGGGCTGTGCACAGCTTGCACGCATATAAGGAAACGGTAATAATCAAGCAGTCATTATTGCCGCAAGCCTGTCACTGCGACAAGCCAGCGGTGTTTTAGCCCCACCGATTTTTCTAGTAATCCCCAAATCGTGGTTATGATTAGATTATCACTGTTTGTGCAACGCAGTAGGCTGCGTATCGGGTTAAACTAAACCCTCTTGTCCCGGAAAAAAAGTCAGCAAGTGGTTGATACCGAAATGGAAAGCGTTATCAGAAAGCAGCACAATAACAGACTGTATTTCCCTGAGTGAACAGGAGTGAAGTGTAAAGTTCACATATCAGCACAGGCGCACGAACTGCTGCTGCGCTGCTTTACTGTGTGGCTTCACTGATGGGGCAAGGGCGTCTCTCCCTGGGGGTGGTTTAAAAAGAAACAGCGAAACCCCGGACTGAACGGCACCCCGGCAGACAGATGACGATAACGATGGTATGTGCGTGAAATGTTCAAATGTTCTGGTGCTGTGCAGTCCAGTTATGTATTTCCAAACATGGGAAAAAGCTTCGCCTGTTTCTTATCGTTGCTCGGTGTATGTGTGTGTGTGTGTGTGGTGGGATTCATGTGGTGTGATATCACTTAAAATAAGTACAGCTCAGTTTAACTTATTTGCATTTATTTCATATTTAGCTGTAGTTGATTTATTATTGTTATGTGAAAAATGATAACAGAGAAAAACATTTCATTGCCCTTACACCACTACTGCATGGTAGTCTGTGGGCAGAGGTGAAGGGTCCACAGCTGCACTTGTTCAAAATGACTCATATATACATATACCGCTAAAAAAAACAATCTTACTGTTCTCTTAACTCTGATTTTTGAAGCCGGGCCTCAAAGGATTGATGATTTTGGTTTCCACTGACCCTTAAGACGTTTTGTTTTCAACAAATTACACGATGTTTATTAGCTAAGATTGTCAAGAGTCTGTGTTTGATTTAAGTGTGTTTGACTATTTATTTAGGAATGACTGATTATTTTGGGTCATGATTATTCTGAGTCATTACCTCCAGCTGAACATCTAGGCTGCTCTGACATGTGAGATGGTGCACTGCCAAAATCAAAACGCCAAATAAAGGGCAGTTTTTAGAAGGATGGTGCTTCATCTCTCCAGTACTGCTCCAGACTGTAGTCATCTGGGGTGTTTTCACTACTGTTCATGGGATATAAAGGAAACAAACAAACAAAAACATTTTCAGCACAACACATTTTAACATGTCACTGTAGGTTCTCAGTCATCCAGGCAATATGAATTCTTTAAGTGTGTGAAAATTTTTAATTTCTTAACCAAAAAGTTTCTTCAGTTCTAAAAGCAAAAGGTAGAGAGTCACAGTTATACCTGCGGTATAGAGGGTTAATACCAAGGTTCACTGAAGCTGTAAGCAGGTGTTGGCTGAATGTCTTACACACATTTCATGTTGCATTTTTTGTTGTTGTTGTTGTTGTTGTTTTTCCATCTCAAATCTGGTACGTTGCACATATGCAGTAATGCTGGTTATATATGCTGTGTGAATATAATGAGCAGGAAATTGGACTAAAGGTAAAGTGTGCATGATTACACCATGATGACAACACATGTACATTTATTGGCTTAGCTGAGGTGAACATATGATAAAAGGGGCCGCCAAGAGTGGTAGATTCAATGCAATATCTGCAGCTATTACTGTGTTCAGGTTACACTGTTCTGAGTTTAGTGCGCAGACTCTTGGATTTAAGGGTATAAAAACTGGGCTGCTCCACAGGCTGCCCTTGCCTGTTGCAGAGAGACTGATTCTAGACTTTGGGTTTTGATTTTCAGTTTAAATTCGGTTGCTTGTTGTCTTCATGCAGTTCACTTTTTTGGGGGGTCAAGACTAACTGTGAACTTTCCAATGCAGGCCTAGCATGTCTGGTCTTCACTTGGTGAAAAAAGGACGTGAACACAGAAAGATGGATCTACACAGGGACTTTACCGTGGCCTCTCCTGCAGAGTTTGTCACAAGATTCGGTGGCAGCCGTGTCATAGAAAAAGTAAGAACGAAGCCCTTCTTGAATTTCTAATTTATCTACATTTTTCTGAGCGATATTTATGTTGGGTCCTCTTACAGGTGCTGATCGCTAATAATGGCATCGCTGCAGTCAAATGTATGCGCTCTATCCGCCGCTGGTCCTATGAAATGTTTCGCAATGAGAGGACCATCCGCTTTGTTGTCATGGTAACCCCTGAAGACTTAAAAGCTAATGCAGGTAATTGTTATCAGTCATCGCCTAAAACGTATGTGATGAACCAGTAGAAATGCTTTTCTTACTGTGAGTAAGCTCTGAGCCTTGCTGCCTGTTTCCCTGCAGAATACATTAAAATGGCCGACCACTATGTGCCTGTACCCGGTGGCACCAACAATAACAACTATGCCAACGTGGAGCTGATAGTTGACATTGCAAAAAGGATTCAAGTGGAGGTACTACTCACCGTTTATTTAAACAGCGGTTCTTTTTAGCACGGGCCCACCGTGCTGTATTCAGTTGTTACTTTCTCTGCCTGTAAATAAACAACAATCTGTTTCTGTGCACATTCCTCTTTACAGGCTGTCTGGGCTGGTTGGGGTCATGCATCTGAAAATCCCAAACTGCCTGAGCTCCTGAGCAAAGTGGGCATTTCATTTTTGGGTAAAAGAGCAGTTTCTTTCATTTGATTACTTTCATTTAGTTAGAAAGCTCTGTGCTGCTTCTCATGATGAATTGACCTCCGCTGTTTCTCTCAGGGCCATCCAGTAAAGCCATGTGGGCTTTGGGGGATAAAGTGGCTTCTTCCATTGTGGCCCAGAGTGCCGACATTCCCACGCTACCATGGAGTGGATCAGGTGATGCTTTTCCTCTCTGCACTTACTCCGCCATAAACAAAGCAGCTCTAAGCAGGTGTGAGAGAGTTATCACTGTGCTCTATGCAGTCCTGTGAAAGCTATGTACACCTTTACTGCTTCAATAGGAATTAAGAGGGTAAGTAGTAGCCAGGTGCTGCTAATTTGAATGTGCTTGATTAACTGGTCATCAGCAGATATGAACACCTTTACAAAAGCAGAAGTTCAGCAACACAATGCTGAGGAGTAAAGAGATCAGCAATGATCTCAGAGAAGCGATTTCTCTCAGATTTATGGGCAACAACGCCCATAAATCTGAGAGTGGTTATAAATCAGTTTTCACACAAGTTAAAGTCCATCATTTTACAGTGATTAATCACAAGTAGAAAACATTGAAAACATTGTTCAGTCTTCCTTGGAGTAGACTGAAATTTGATTGCGCACCAGATTAAGATGTAGTTACACAAACTCCACAGGCCTCAGTTGGCACGTTAAATGTTAAAGTTCTTGACAGTGGAAGTAGAAAAAGACTGAACAGGCATGGCCTGCCTGAAAGGGTTACCAGGAAAAAGCCTCTCCCCTGTGAAAAAAAACGTGGCAGCACGGCATAGGTTTGCAGAGTTGCTACCGAACAAACGAAATGTCCTTCGGACAGACGAGACCAAAGTGGAGATGTTTGACCCTAATGCAGCGCGTTGTGATTGGTGAAATCCAAACACAGCATATCGGCATAAACACCTAATAACAACTGTAAAGCACAGTGGTGGCACAGACCTGTGCACATTGCAGTCACTCAGTCTGTCATGAACTACTTTGTATACCAGAGTCAGATGTGAGGCCATCTGTCTGACAGCTGAAGCTTGGCCAAAACTGCATTATGCAACAGGACAATGATCCCAAGCCCAGCAGCAAGTGTACAACAGAATGACTGAAGAAGTAAAGAATCAAGGTGTTGCAATGACCCAGTCAAAGTCCAGACCTTAGCCCAACTGATATACTGTGGCGGGTCCTTAAAAGAAAAATGTGAATGAATGCCCACAAACCTCGAAGAACTGATTGTTAAAAAAAAAACCAAAAAAAAAAAACCAGTGGGTCGCATGACTGTTACATGCATTAAACTTGTAATGTGTAATAGGATATACTGTGCTATTTTGCACATGGCGTAGACTCTATTATGTAGTACATACTCAGCTGGGACCATTTTGTTCTTACCTCGTGTGTGCTTGTGCTCCAGATCTAAGACTGGACTGGGCTGAAGAGGACCAAAGAGAGGGCAATGTCATCAATGTTCCTCCAGAGGTCTACAAACAGGGATGTGTTCACGATGTAGATGAGGGGATAGCAGTAAGTATAGTAACAAATCAACAATATTAATATCTACAAATTAATTTGTTTTAATCGAAATCTTTAGTAGATACTTTAGGTTATAAGTTGTGTCAGGTGCGTATTTTCCTTTTCTCTTCAGGAAGCTGAGAAAATTGGTTATCCAGTTGTAATCAAGGCCTCTGAGGGTGGAGGTGGAAAGGGTATTCGGAAAGTTGAGAGCTCTGATGATTTCCCAGGTTTCTTTAGACAGGTTTGTGCAGTTACGTTTTACAAACTAATGTCTAATTTACCCAGTTTCTTTTAATTTTCTTAGTAGCCAGGATGTCCACACTCAGTTGTTAATTTGCATGGTCACAAAATAAAATAAAATGGCACAGTACTCAGTTTGATAGACTTCCAGATTACAGCTCTATACTATATAAACTGTGATTGGATAGGTTGTGATTGTCGAGGAACAAGAAGACTTTACACTTCATATGTTATTCTGAGTGCAGGTCCAGACGGAGGTGCCCGGCTCACCCATCTTCATCATGCAGCTGGCTCAGCATGCGAGACACCTGGAGGTCCAGATACTGGGGGACATGTATGGAAATGCCATCTCTCTGTTTGGACGAGACTGCTCCATCCAGAGGAGGCACCAGAAGATCATCGAAGAGGCTCCTGCCACCATAGCTCCCGCTTCAACATTAGAGCAAATGGAGCGGGTAAGTTTATGTCTTTGTATTCTAATGCTAACACCCTAACGACATATTGTCTCCTCATTATTTCTTTGTGGCCTAGTGTGCTGTGCGACTGGCCAAGATCGTAGGCTATGTGAGCGCAGGTACTGTGGAATATCTCTACTCTGAAGATGGAAGTTTCCATTTTCTGGAGCTGAATCCTCGCCTGCAGGTGGAACATCCTTGTACAGAGATGATCGCAGATGTAAACTTGCCAGCTGCTCAACTTCAGGTAAACCTCGGTTAGGAGGCTCAGACACATAATTATGCCCAAGGAACAAAATGAGAAATTTGTTCTTATTGATCCTACAGATGCTGATCAGATTCTCCCATCTAAATATTTGCTTAATCTCTCACAGATTGCGATGGGCATCCCACTTCACAGAATTAAGGACATACGTGTGCTTTATGGAGAAAGTCCCTGGGGTGACACCATTATTAACTTTGAGTCTCCAGATTGCGTTCCTCTTCCGAGAGGCCACGTCATAGCTGCACGGATCACCAGTGAGAACCCAGATGAGGTGGACTTCAGCTTCATTAACCAGGAAACATAACACTGTGTTATGTACTGTTCATGTTTTTTAAACCACTGATTCACACTTACTCACTCACAGGGGTTCAAGCCCAGTTCGGGCACCGTGCAGGAGCTGAACTTCCGCAGCAGTAAGAACGTCTGGGGTTATTTCAGTGTGGGCGCGACTGGTGGCCTACATGAATTTGCAGATTCCCAGTTTGGACACTGTTTTTCATGGGGCGAGAACCGTGAAGAAGCCATTTCGTAAGCTCCTTTATTTTTATTTTATTTTTTCCTATTATCAGCTACTTGTAGGCTGTGCGGCAATGGCCAGTAACCCAGTATCTGCAAGCGCCCATGATGTTATAAAGTGGTACTCTGTTAGAAGATGCAGCATGCTTTTGCCAGCAATGCAGTTGTCTTAAATTTGTCAGCCTTAATTGGTGTTAGATTGTTAGTCTCTGTCACCGGCAGTGTATGTATTTGGGTTTCACATTTTCTGTATTTTCCAGAAACATGGTGGTGGCTATGAAGGAGCTTTCCATCAGAGGTGACTTTCGGACGACGGTCGAATACCTCATTAAATTACTTGAAACCGAAAGCTTCAGAAACAATGACATTGATACCGGATGGCTGGATCATCTCATTGCAGAGAAAGTGCAGGTAAGAGACTGAAGACAGATATGGACCATTAAACTTGTGTATAATTCCTTTAATTCACAAAGCCACGTGTTCTTTCTGCAGGCAGAGAGACCAAATACCCTGCTTGGTGTTGTCTGTGGGGCTTTGCTTGTTGCAGATGCTATCTTCAGAAAGAGCATGTCTGACTATCTACATTCCCTGGAAAGGTCAGTAGGCGCTTGTCGTTAATGTTTCACTGCAGCGCTCTTCCCGTGTCTTCATGTAATTGACTCTTATAAACATTATCTGCTGCATCTGTAGAGGTCAGGTACTGCCTGCAAACAGTCTGCTCAACTCTGTCAATGTGGACCTAATATATGAAGGAGTCAAATTCTGTCTGAAGGTATCTGCTTTATTCCTGTCCTGTTTTTTTTTTTTTTTTTTAAATTCAGCCTCTTACCTTTTTTAATGAATAGATTATCACCGCTGTTTCCTGCAGGTGGCTCGCCAGTCCCCAACAACGTATGTCGTTATTATGAATGGCTCGCACATCGAAATAGACGTCCACCGTTTGAACGATGGCGGCCTCCTGCTGTGCTACAATGGCAGCAGCCATATCACCTACATGAAGGAAGAAGTGGACAGGCAAGGCTACCACTGCGGGATTTTTGGGGGGTTTTTCAGTTTGGTTATTTACTTCTGGTTTAACTGATTACTCATTACCGGTACTATTTTAACCTTTCAGGTTTCGCATCACCGTTGGCAACAAAACCTGTGTTTTTGAGAAGGAGAATGACCCCACAGTCCTACGCTCACCCTCTGCTGGCAAACTGCTGCAATACATGGTTGAGGATGGAGGTCATATTTTTGCAGGGGAAACTTATGCAGAGATTGAGGTAACAGAATATACAGTGGATAGGATTTTGTGACTTATGCCATTTCTGCCGGTTCGTTTTGCTTCACTTATCCTTATTATTCAGGTGATGAAGATGGTGATGACGTTGACTGCGCAGCAGTCTGGCTGTATCCACTTTGTCAAACGACCGGGAGCGGTTCTGGAGCCTGGCTGTGTGGTGGCACGTATGGATCTGGATGATCCCAGCAGTATACACAGGGTGGGTTATTCCAGAGCACATCAAAATCTTCATTTCGAATTTTTTGCAAAAAATTCTAGCAATACTTTGGTGTCCTGTTTACATATTTGGTCTGTATCTATTCATTTTCTTTTCTTTTACTTCAGTGTAAGTTCTTCCTGTTATTGAAATTGCTGTCAAAACTTCCTCTCATTTTCTTTCCTCTTCCTTCACAGGTGGAACTCAACACAGCGGTGCTACCGCCTCAGCAGCCACTTCCCATGGCTGGGGAAAAGCTTCACCAGGTGTTCCACAGTGTTCTTGAAAACCTGGTTAATGTCATGGATGGGTACTGCCTCGAAGAACCCTACTTTAGCACCAAGGTATATATCAGCCCTTCTGCCACTGCAGATTTCTCATTACAAGACACAAAAGCGTTTTATTGACGTATACGAGCATGTTTGCATGTAAACCTACAGCTGAAAGAGTGGGTTGCTACCCTGATGAAGACTCTAAGGGACCCCTCACTGCCGCTTTTGGAACTTCAAGAGATCATGACCAGCGTGGCTGGCCGTATTCCACCTACTGTTGAGAAAGATATCCGCAAAGTCATGGCTCAGTACGCGAGCAACATCACCTCGGTCCTCTGCCAGTTCCCCAGTCAAAGGGTAAAATGCTATGCAAAGGCTGCTTGTGAGCTTTTTAAATAAATCGCTTTTACCAGTGTGATAAGATGACTTTTGGCTTATCTGATTCCAGATTGCAAACATTTTAGACAGCCATGCAGCAACCTTGCAGAGGAAAGCTGACCGCGAGGTTTTCTTCATGAACACTCAGAGCATTGTACAGCTGGTGCAGAGGTCTTTTTTTTTTTTTTTTTTTCCATTTGGTCAGATGCATATTGTGTAGTGGTGGTAGTAGCAGTAATATCTTTGAATTATGTTACTCTTGGAATTGTTGACACATCTGAATTTATTCTATTCAGATATCGGAGTGGAATCCGTGGCTACATGAAATCTGTGGTTCTCGATCTGTTGAAGCGCTACCTGCAGGTAGAGATGCAGTTTCAGCAAGGTAACATCAGCACCCCTTCAGGTTTTATGTCACCTCTTCTTTATTGCAATTGAAGCTCCGTTATGATGGAAACACTTTTTTTTTTTTTTGGTCCTTAACAGCTCACTATGATAAGTGTGTCATCAACCTGAGAGAGAAGCACAAACCTGACATGAGTCCTGTGCTCGACTACATCTTCTCTCATGCTCAAGTATCCAAGAAGAACGTCCTGGTCACAATACTCATTGTAAGGCTCTCATCGTTTTTCACTGAAGCAAACCTGATAACCGTTCATCCTACACAAAGTCATGTGGACGGACAGTGATGGAGATTTGTCTTTACCTTTGTATAGGATCAATTGTGTGGACGGGATCCCACTCTGGCAGATGAGCTCATGGCTATTTTGAATGAACTCACACAGCTTAGCAAGATGGAGAACTCAAAGGTAGCCTTGAGAGCTAGACAGGTAAGAGAGCTTGCATTGAGTTTTGCTATTTATTTTTAATATAGTAAACCTTCTAGAGAGAGAGAAGCAAAAGCTGTAGGAATGTCCAAGTCAACATTCTGTCTCATTCTTAAAAAGAAGGTCTGCACTGACCAGCCCAGCAACACCAAAAGGCCTGAAAGACCACAGAAGACAAATAAATTGGATGATGACAGAATTTTTTTCTGTGGTTAAGAAAATGTTTCAACATCTGAAAAAAACTCAAGAACAACAAGGTGCAAACCGCTGGTTACACTCAGGAACACGAAGGCCAGATTGGAATTGGCCAGAAAAGATCTGACAGATGCTGCACCTTTGTGGCAGAAAATTCTTTGAACAGATGAAACCAGAATGAACTTGTACCAGACTGATGGGAAAAGGAAAAATATGGTGGAGGATCCAAAGCATTATCTGTAAACGTGGTGGAGACAAAGATATGGCATGGGCATGTATGGCTTCCAGTAGAACTGGGTATCTAGTGTTTATTGATGATGTGACTGCTGATAGACACGGCAGGATGAATTCTGAAGTGTACAGGCCTGTACTCTCTGCAAACTGGTAATGATCCAAAGCGTACTGCAAACACAACCCAAGAGTTTGTCAAAGGCAAATAAATGGGATATTCTTCCGAAGAAGAAAAAAGTTTTGTTTTCCTTTTCCCCCCCAGAAATCTTTCACTGGCCAAGTCTGTCACCTGATCTCAACCCAACAAAGCAGCTTTTCAGTTATTACGCTGAAGGTGTCTGTGGTATAAGCCTGGCAGAGGGATTTTAAGGGAGGAAACGAAGCCTTTTGTGATGTTAATGAGTTCTAGACTTTCAGGCAGCCACTGACTTCTAAGGATTTTCATCCAAGGATTAAAAACAGTTCTTATATATAAAATTATGTTAGTTTGTCCAGTTATTTTGAGCCTCTGAAAATGGCGGACTGTGCATAAAAACTACTATAATTACTAAATAATTTTTGTGAAACCCATAGAATTAAAGCTGAAAGTTGTCACTTCAATCGTGTCAAGATTTTTTGATTTGAAATCCACTGTGGTGATTGACAGAAGCAAAACTACATGATTCTGTCTTTGTCCAACAAATTACAGATCTAACTGCATATGTTTTGTTTAAGTTTGAATAATCATGCATCTGCTTTAAAGTTATTTTATTTGACTATGTTGTTATAGTATTTGCAAATATCTCATAGGTCCTGATTGCTTCTCATTTGCCATCATATGAACTGAGACACAACCAGGTGGAGTCCATCTTCCTGTCAGCCATTGATATGTATGGTCACCAGTTCTGTCCAGAGAATTTGAAGGTTGGCTTTGTGTTTTGTATTTTAAAAAAACGTTTTTGTTACATCACTTTAGAGCAGCACATTTATACCGTGAATAATAAATATATTTTTTTATTTGCCACAGAAACTCATTCTCTCTGAAACCTCAATTTTTGACGTTTTGCCCAACTTCTTCTATCACTCCAATCAAGTTGTATGCATGGCTGCTTTGGAGGTATGGTTAGTGCATTCTCACAGACATTTTCTGTTTTATGCGTTTTTATTAAATGGTCATTCTGTTGTTCTGTCTTGACTTTCAGGTGTACGTCCGCAGAGGTTACATCGCCTATGAGCTAAACAGCATCCAGCATCACCAGCTGCAGGATGGAACATGCGCTGTAGACTTTCAGTTTATGTTGCCATCATCACATCCAAACAGGTGACACTTTTCCTTCAGACCGAGCCACGGACGAATGAAATGATATTCTCTAATTTCTGAGTCACGAATGAGTCACTACCACCTCCAAATTTGACCACATATTTCCTCTTTGTAGCATCCGAGGCTGTAAGCTTTCTCTTTCTCTGTGGAGATCGTTCACTTGTATTGATGGGGATTCTTTAAAGAGACTTTTCATATGAAATCCAGGCCTTAAAAACATAATTTAGGTGTCCTCTGTACAATGGTGGCCTGATCGATTAATCCAGAAAAGAAATGTTCACCTGTCCCCATGGAGTACAGGTGCAGTGCCACCCTGGTGCTGTGAAGTAACATATGGCTAACCCTGAATGCAGTTTTGCCTTACTTGACTTTGATGTGAATGTGCTTAGTCTCTTTAAAATTGCTTCAGTCTAATCATATTACCAGACGTAGTAGACATACAGTTTGATCATGCACTGCTAATATTCACCTGTTAATCATCTTATTTCAGAGGGAGCAGCCCTACTCTGAACAGGTAGAGTAAAGCTCCTCCCAAGCAACCAAACCACCGTATCGTCTGTTTGTCTCACAGCAATGCATGCTGGATGCACCATGTTGCTTTTTCCTTCTGCCCAGATACATTTGCTTAAGGACTGATTTGTCCTTTTAAATTCACTTTTATGCTGAACTGGGCCATCTGATTTTTTTTCCTGCTTCTTTCAACATGTAAGGCATAGCTGGGCTTTTTAAGAGGCACATTTTCAGCTTTTTTTCATGTTCCTCTTAAAAACCTCAGGCCTGAAATTACATTAATTGCTACCTAATGGCCAGCCTGCATTCTCCAACTTTTAATTTGCAAATCTAAAACCCGATATAGTAACAGTTGCTCTGGATTACAACAGCTCATAATCCCTTTCAGCTCACTTCCTGGTGGGGAATCGGCTTTGAACTGAGCCGGACTTGAGTCATGCATCTACTGACATCATTTGGACTTTAGCTGATGACTTGACTTGGCGATCCTCCCTATACTCCGAGATAAAAATACATTATTTAGCTAATCAGCCAGACAGATAATCGGGCCACGTAAGCAGGAGACAAAGGTGCATGCACATAGGCACATAATAAAATTCAGGCAGTAAAACATTTTGGTAATTAGAATTACAATGTCTATATTCCATAATTTAAATGACCGAGTATTGTGCAAAAGTCTTGAACCACCCCTTGTTTTGTCATATTTTGTTTCCAAGGAGCCAGACTTCATTTTACTGTGCTTTTTTTTTCTTTTCCAAAGTGGTCTTGGTCAACAGTTATTCTGGCTTTCTGGAGGACTTTCAAAGTTTTTCTTTGAAATTGGCTGCTTTTTCACTTATTTTCAGTTCAATCCTAATATCTGATTATTTTCAAAGGTGATTGCCAAAGGAGCTATTAGCTGAAAACTTGGCATATCTTGCCATGCTATGCAGTGTGTCCTTAAAAAGAAAAGAGGAAACTGGAAAAAGAAGTTTCAGGCCTTAAAATAACAAACAAAAACCCTACAGCCGGTTAAGTCTTTGTCAGGAAAAAAAAATCCACCCAAGACTGTCAAAGACTGTGACTGTAAAGGATACATTCTTAGGAAAGGGGAACAGGGAGAAATGGCTGATGTTCGCTAAATTACACAAGAACTGGACTGAATATCAGCAGCAACAGATCTTTTTTTGAGTAATGAACCCATATTTGACATTTTTGCTTCAAATCATCATCAATGTGTACAGAGGAAGTCAGGAGAGAGGAACAGTGAGTGTATACAGCCCTCTGTGGGTGGAGGCGCAGTTGTGACTTAGGGCTATATTTCCATCAGTGGTGTTTGGAATCTTGTCAAAATAGTCCTACTTGCATGACAAGGATCCCAAACACACTGTCAGTGCAGTAAAAGCAGACCTGGATTAAAAAAACCCCCACAGTGGAACACTATCAGTAACGGATTGGCCTCCCAGGAGCCCAGACCTCAATATAATTGAAGCAATGTGGGGTCATCTTCACAGAGAACAGAACAGGCAGCCAACATCCAAAGAAGAGCTTTGAATGTCCTTTAAGAAGCCCGGAGAACTATTCCTGTAGACTACATAAAGATATTAGAAGAAAGTTGCCTGAGAGAGTTCAGACAGTGTTGATGAATAAAGGTGGTCTAACCTTTACTTTCAAGCTTGTCAGAATTGTGCAAACTCAGTTTTTGCCTTATATACTGTTTTTCCATGTATGTTTGCACGTTTCAGCAAAATATGAAGAAATGAGTGGTGGTTTAAGACTTCATCACTGTACAAGATTTGATACTAAATCAGATGACAGGTTCTATCAGTTGTGTTTATATAACCTGTTACCCACCCTTTCTGTACTTGACTGAGAACTTTATGTTTAGGACTTGTAACCTTAAAAACTTCCTTTAAGCTGCCTCCGCTATCACCTGTATGTAGTTCCAGTATGATCTGATGGTGGTGACACTCTGTAATTTGTTTTTAAATAGACAAGACGAGTTATCCACTCTTGCTTTAATTGCTCTCTTTATGAATTTTTGGGCAACTTGTTCGTTAGTTTTATTGAAGAACATGCCTCACCTCATTGTCCAGTGGTTTTGACTTATTTTTAAATGCATTTTTTTTAGGGTTCCTGTGCCAGTCAGTGGATCAGGCCAATTTAAATTGAGAAGGCAGGGCAGTGAGCTCCTCCTGGATGGAGCCTTGTCTCCGCCATGCCAGCGAATGGGGGCCATGGTGGCTTTCCAGTGTTTTGATGACTTCAAAAGGTCTTTTTTTTTTTTTTTTTAAATTTGATGAATTATCTCAAAGTGAAATTGATCAAATGTTAATGTCTTTCTTTTGGTTTTGCAGGAATTTTGATGAAGTTCTTTCCAGTTTTGCCGAGCCACTTCTGGAGAATATTCCTTTCTCTGAGTCCTGCTCCGGTTTCTACGATGAGGAGCACTTCAAGGTGAGCGGCTGTGACTGTATAAAGAGGACGGGGCTTAACAATGATTTGGCTGTTTTAATCTATATGTGCAGGCTCTGATTTCTCTTTTATCTCCTGCAGAATGCCAGGGAGAACCCTATCCACATCATTAATGTGTCCATAAAAACAGCAGACGCAGAAGATGACGATGCCTTGGTCCGAGCCTTTACTGCCTTTTCCCAGTCAAAGGTTACCAACCAAATCTAAAATAAAACACTCTTCTTTTAAATAGCAGATCAGAGTTTTCTTTTTTAAATTTTCAGTGATTTTGACTTTTTATTTTATTTATTTTTTTTACAGAAAGCTATTCTCTTCGAGTATGGAATAAGGAGAATCACCTTTCTGATTGTACAGAAGGTAATTGTGTATCTTATGTGCAGTGCATCATGATCATAGATTGCTTTAATTTCATTCACATATCACTTTTCATAAAATCAAGATTTGGGGGGGGGGTATTTACCTTGACTAAATCCTATTGTTTGTGTTTTTCCATTTTTATTTCATTTTCCATTTAGAAAGTCCTTGCAGGCTTCTTTTTACTTTGAAAGGCTGCAGTCTAATTATTGTTTTAAATTTTCATTTAAACAGAGAGAATTCCCCAAGTTCTTCACATTCAGAGCTAGAGACGGAGTGAGTGTTTTAAACAACCTGCATTTACAGAGCTGACATGTCATTTCTAAGGAAACGATGACTGAATCTGTGCTTCCCTTCAGTTTCAGGAAGATCGTATTTACCGGAATCTGGAGCCAGCTTTGGCCTTTCAGCTGGAGCTCAACCGAATGAGGAACTTTGACCTGACAGCTGTTCCCTGCGCCAACCACAAGATGCACCTCTACCTGGGAGCTGCTCGTGTCCAGGAGGGTGCTGAAGTTACGGACTACCGCTTCTTCATCCGAGCAATTATCCGCCACTCAGATCTCATTACAAAGGTAAGTAAACAGAACAAATTTTGACTTTTGTTTTATATGTCCAACAAGATGAGAAATGTACTTGTAGCATGTGTTATTTTGCTGTTTGAAAAAGATTTTTACACTCAAAGAACTTAAAGCCACTACATGTTTATTTATAACCAGGAAGCTTCATTTGAATACCTCCAAAATGAGGGAGAACGTCTGCTGTTGGAAGCCATGGATGAGTTGGAGGTGGCCTTCAGTAACACCAGTGTTCGCACAGACTGCAATCACATCTTCCTAAACTTCGTCCCCACTGTTATCATGGACCCATCTAAAGTCAGTGTTCTGCAATCTCTATTGCAGTATATTTTCACAATAAGTTATTAAGACAAAATATGCATAGAGTTCTCGAGATTATAGTACATTTTATTTTGGTGAATAAATTGTGCTATGACTTTTTTTTTAAATATACATTACATAATTTTAGTGTTTTATCAGTCTTTCAGGTATGATTCTCTTTTTTCATAAATGTTTTACTGCTTTTAATATTTTACTACTTGTTTGTTACTAATATTTTGTTGTATCAGTAGTCCACATTCACAGATTCGATAGCTATACCGTGACCTGTAAAGCCTTCAGACTTCACATGTGACATGCTTGCTTGTCCTGATCTTTGATTTATCAGATCGAGGAGTCTGTCCGCTCCATGGTGATGCGATATGGCAGTCGCCTTTGGAAGCTGCGCGTCCTTCAGGCAGAGCTGAAGATCAACATCCGCCTTACACCGACTGGGAATGCCATTCCCATCCGCCTGTTCCTTACTAATGAATCTGGCTATTATTTGGACATCAGCTTGTATAAAGAAGTCACTGACCGAAGTTCTGGGCAGGTGAGGACAGTGTGTTGAGCTTTTTTCTTTTTTTCTTTTTTTTTTTTAAAACCACCAGGCGTTCATATTTTATTATTATTTTTCACAGTCATACAAATGTAAAAAATCAACTTGCCAATTTTCCCTTCTCAGATCATGTTTCAGTCATATGGGGATAAGCAGGGCCCCTTGCACGGGATGTTAATCAACACCCCCTATGTGACAAAAGACCTGCTGCAGGCCAAACGCTTCCAGGCTCAAACTCTGGGTACTACATATGTCTATGATTTCCCTGAGATGTTCAGACAGGTACTGTTAGCTCACTGATTTACTTATTTCAGTCTTTGATGTTCTGATGTTGTCTAAGCTCACTGTGAAAGTCTTCTCGTAGGCGTTATTGAAGCTTTGGGGTCCAGGGGACAAATGCCCAAAGGATGTGCTGATGTGCACTGAGCTCGTCCTGGACCCTCAAGGCCGACTGGCGCAGATGAACCGCCTGCCTGGAGACAACGACGTAGGATTATTTAAAAAAAAAAAAAAATTTAAAGATCATTTTCGTCAAAGGATGTTTCTTTAGTGATGCTTTTACCGATTATAATGATTCTCCTCCAGGTGGGAATGGTTGCTTTCAGGATGAAAATGAAAACTCCGGAGTACCCAAAGGGCCGAGACATTATTGTCATCTGTAATGACATCACTCACATGATTGGCTCATTCGGCCCTCAAGAGGACGAGCTGTTCGTCAGAGCCTCAGAGCTGGCTCGCACGGAAGGCATCCCCCGAATTTACCTTGCAGCCAACAGTGGGGCGCGCATTGGGCTCGCTGAAGAAGTCAAACACATGTTCCACGTGGCCTGGATTGACCCCGCTGACCCCTACAAGGTCTCTACACGTGTTTACTTTGTGAAAGCAGATGAAATAACCACTGAATTGTTGTAGCTGTTATTTTACATTTATAGTGGGTTGTTTTTTTTCTTCCTGCAGGGTTTCAAATACCTTTATCTGACACCTCAGGACTACACCCGTATCAGCGCCACCAATTCTGTTCACTGTCAGCATGTAGAAGAAGGTGGAGAGTCCAGGTACGATCTTTGCTCATAGGAAGTTGCAAAGTATTTGACATCCTTTACTTTTTGGATGCTTGTAAAGTATTTTATATATTCATTTCTTATGTTGTGGCTCCTTGTTTTTTTTCTTGGACTTTATATTTTAAGGTAAAGACGTTACAACATTACAGTTTTATTAAAGAAATATTCAACGAGCATAGAGAGACAGACGACAAGCAAGACAAATCACAAACTACAGTTTGTTAATAACAGGCAAGAGTGGGAATAAAAGGCTTGCTCATTGAAATCTAAAATATTTAACTGAAATCTAACTAATCTGAACTGATTTGAATGATAGAGATTTTTCACCTGTTTCAGGTACATCATCACTGACATTATTGGGAAGGACGATGGTCTTGGTGTTGAGAATCTGCGAGGCTCAGGCACCATTGCTGGAGAATCTTCTCGGGCCTATGAAGAGATCGTTACAATCAGTCTGGTGAGAACATGGATCTGATTTTAAGCAGCAGCATGCCAGAATCCCTGAGATTTTCATGTAAGCCCGTTGGTGCTCTTGCAGGTGACATGTCGTGCTATTGGAATTGGAGCCTATCTGGTCCGTTTGGGGCAGCGAGTGATTCAAGTAGAGAACTCTCACATTATCCTGACGGGGTCAGGTGCTCTAAACAAGGTTAGTAAGTCTAATCAGTTTTTCGCTCATCTAGCCAAAGGGCCAATGGGCTCATGCGTAGTGTGCTGTCTGTCCATCTGTCCCCAAGGAGAAAAAACAAAAACAAAAAAAAGTCAGTTCCTGTTTCTCTCCAGGTTTTGGGCAGAGAGGTGTATACTTCCAACAACCAACTGGGCGGAGTTCAGATCATGTACAATAATGGAGTCACACACACCAGTGTGCCAGATGACTTTGAGGGCGTCTTTACTATCCTGCAGTGGCTCTCTTACATGCCAAAGGTTGTGCTGAATGAGTGAATTTCACACATTTTGTGGTCTAAATATAATTATACAATAACTGAGGCAGCCCTTCTCATATAGTTCTTCTGTCTTCACAGGACAAACACTCACCTGTGCCCATCATAGCAACTACAGATCCAGTGGACAGAGAGATAGAATTTACTCCCACTAAAGCACCGTATGACCCCCGCTGGATGCTAGCTGGCAGACCTCACCCACGTAAGCTGCACGATCTAAGCTCTAAAACTTCTTTATGTCAGTAGTAAATGAAACAATTTCCTTTTTTCATTTGTGTTGTTAGTGGTGAGAGGTGCCTGGCAGAGTGGATTCTTTGACCATGGCTCTTTCATGGAGATCCTGAGTTCTTGGGCTCAAACAGTGGTGGTTGGGAGAGCACGGTAAATCTGCGCACTTGAAACGTACTTTATATGTATCCTAAATTGCAACTAGACCTTAACCACAAATTGAATGAACACAGGTTAGGAGGAATCCCCCTCGGCATCATCGCTGTTGAAACTCGCACGGTTGAGTTCACAGTGCCAGCAGATCCAGCCAACTTGGATTCAGAATCTAAAGTGAGTGAATGTCTCTTTGCATTTTTTCCCCATAATAAAGACATATAAAGCCATCAGTCTTATTAGAAGAGCATTTAAACTCCATATTCTGTGTGTTCATGTCAGGTTCTGCAGCAGGCGGGCCAGGTGTGGTTTCCAGATTCAGCTTTTAAGACGGCTCAGGCAATTTGTGACTTCAACCGTGAACGTCTGCCTCTCATGGTGTTTGCCAACTGGAGGGGCTTCTCTGGGGGGATGAAGGGTACACCATGAATATGCTAAACTCTGCAAAGAGATTGCATGACATGCAGTCCACACTGATGACATTTGCACAGTTGGATATTTTTTGTTGTTTAGGCACCACACTTCAGCACTTCTGTTTAAATTAAAATTATGGATCTCATAATAAAGTTATATTTACAGCAAAGCTTAAAGGTTTAGAGAGGAGTGGCTCATACATGTGGTGCAGGACATGTATGAGGACAGTGACACAGTGTTGAGGTGTGCAGCTCGAAGGATAGATGGGTTTGGAGATGGTGACACTAACAAAAAGGCAGGAGGCCAAGCTGGAGATATTCAGACTTTCATTGGGAGAGACCAAGATGGTCAAGATTAGAAGTAAGTACATTAGAGGGACAGCTCAGGTTGACTGATTTAGAGACACAGTTAGAGAGCAAGGCTGAGATGGTTTGGACATGTGCAGAGGAAGGATAGTGGATATACTGGGCAATATGTTAACTATATCTCGTGTCTTGTTATGATCTGATAAACCACAGCTGAAGCTCTGCACTTATAATGCAGTATTCATTATTGCATTTCATTTAAAAAAGAGCCGTGTAACTGCCAAAATATTTGCAATCTGGACTATCAAACACTGTTGTGTTAATCAAGTCTTCCTTTCTCCAGACATGTATGACCAGATATTAAAGTTTGGGGCCTACATTGTTGATGCTCTGCGTGATTTCCGCCAGCCAGTGCTGGTGTACATCCCACCACAGGCTGAACTGAGAGGGGGTTCCTGGGTGGTGATAGACCCTACTATCAACCCACTGTGTATGGAGCTCTATGCTGACAGGGAGAGCAGGTACATGAAGAAAAGTAACGCTTCAACTCTTAGAAATGGATGGATTTTGAGGGTAAGTTTGACATTTATGCTCCTGGGTATGCTTTTTCTATTCAGAGGGGGCGTGTTGGAGGCTGAGGGTACAGTGGAGATCAAATACAGAAGGAAAGACCTCCTGAAAACCATGAAAAGGCTGGATTCGGTCTATGCTAGTCTGGCTGAGCAACTCGGTAAAGCCTCTTTCTGTCTCAAGTCATCAAACGGCCTAAATATTTCAACTTTCTTTTCCATTACAATGTTAAAGAGAGCTGACTCAGAGCTCTTCTGTTTAACAGCTTCCCCAGACCTGTCTGACAAAGAGTGCAAAGGGTTGGAGGCAAAACTCAAAGCAAGGGAGGAGTTCCTGTTGCCCATCTACCACCAGGTGGCAGTGCAGTTTGTTGATCTCCATGACACCCCAGGCCGGATGCAAGAGAAAGGGGTCATCAATGTGAGTGTGTATCAGGACTGTGTGTGTGTGCGCGCGCGTGTGTGTGAGAGAGAGACCAGGAATTACAATGGAATCCAAGCTTTTCAAACTTATGCTACTGCTCCCTTTTGATCCTCTTAACAGGATATTTTGGACTGGAAGAATGCTCGCAGCTTCTTCTACTGGCGCCTGCGTCGCCTCCTGTTGGAGCAGGTGGTAAAGAGTGAGATTCTACAAGCCAACAAGGATCTCAGCGACGGGCACATGCAGTCCATGCTGCGTCGCTGGTTTGTTGAAACCGAGGGAACAGTGAAAGTATGTGAGAACAGCAGTTACTGCACAAAATTCAGTTTGCTCTGTTCGTTTTTTTGAAAAATGCAGGTATTAGAGAGTAGGTTACTTTATTTACATTAACATTTTTGAATTGTCAATGTATTTTAAATCATCAAACTGAAATTATGAGACTTATTTACTGCTCATCCGAGTCATGTCTAGTAAAGCGTTTTTGGCTGTGGATCACAGATCATGAGCAAGTCATTGTATTTTCCATGCATCACTGTTCATAGGTTTAAAGACATGTTCTCATGCTTTTCCAGGCTTACCTTTGGGATAATAATCAAGCAGTAGTTGAGTGGCTTGAGAGGCATTTGTCCCAAGAGGATGGCATCAGGTCAGCTGTTCGAGAGAACATCAAATACTTGAAAAGAGAAAACACTTTGAAACACATTTGCAGGTATGGAGACACACAGAACATTAGTTTATTACGTCTCAATAAATTTATAAAAGGAGCTGGACTGTGTACATAATTAAGTGTTTTGGTCAGAATGACTTATCACATTTGATCATGTTTGGGTAAAATTACCTGTAGTGTTGCAGTATTTTTAAGGGAAACTGAATCAGTTCCCAGTATTTTTCCGGAAACTCTGTGAAAGCCTCGCTTACATTCTGGGTTTGGCAAAGTAATTTAATACCTGTGGAGTGATGGTGGTGATAGACGATCAAACCGACTTTCTTGATTATAATTGATCCCACTGAAAACAATATTTTCTCCAGCCACATGCAAATATAATTTAGTACACTACTACATACATACATACTATATACACTACTATTACACATTAGTATTAGTCACACAGTCTGAACTCTCTTGGACAAGCTTTATTGTAATTTCTTGTAGTCATCAGGAATAGTTCTCCAGGCTCCTTGAAGGACAAAAAAATCTCTGCTTTGGCGGCATTTTGTTGTTCTGTGTTGAGATGATCCCACACTGCTTAATTCATGCTGAGCTCCATGACTTCTAATGTTCCATCATGTGTGTTTCTATCCACTGGCAATGTGTTTGGGATTATTGTCATGCTGAAAAATGAAGTGCAGCCCCAAACAGAGCCTCTGTCATGTTTTACAGATGGCTGTAGGACATGACTTTCAGATATTGTTTATCTGTTGTAGTTCTTTTTTAGGTCAGTGTTAAGTAGTGTAAGAGACACTACTGTAACACATGAAAATGGTCATGTACAAGGAATGGACTGAAAATAAATGAAAAAACAGCCAATGTACAACAAAAACATTTGCAAGACCTTCAAAAAGCCTGGGGAACTATTGCACAAGATGATCTTTTTTTTTAAATTACAAGAAAGTCTGACTCCATGGAAGCAAAATCTAATGAAATGAAAATTGGCTCGAGACTTTTGCACAGTACTTTAGTTTAAAGAAGAACCCATACCAGTTTTTATATTTTCCCCCTCTGCAAATATTATGTGAGAACATGTTTAAAAGACAACTTCCCCTTGTGTCTAGTCTGGTCCAGGCCAACCCTGACGTAGCCATGGACTCCATCATCCAAATGAGCCACATCATCACTCCGTCTCAGAGGGCCAAGCTGTCACATCTACTGGCGACTATGGACAGCACCAGCGACAGTTAACCTATGATGGCTTATCGGGATGAACTAAAACAAAACTCGGTGAATCTTGCGTTTAAGATTACAGTTCAGGTATTTAAAAAAATAATGCACAAGGAGAGTGTGTCCTAAACTTTTGTTCTACTGAGTGCCTTCCCATTTGAAAATGTTAGTCTTTCACATTGTTCATTTATGCATTCACTCAGTCCAGGAACACAGTTTCCCAGCCCCCAGGCTATCACTGTGATGCACATTTCACTTTGCTGTATTTCTGCACAAGTTTCAGTGTTGAATTTGCCTTACTCGACTATTTCCAGTCTAATGAGCCTGAAGTTATTCAGACTTCATGAAATGGAAGACTTGATATGTCGGTGCTAGTTATCGTTGTTAGTTAAAGATATTACACCAGGAATGAGCTTTCACTTTTGAATGTAATCCGTCTAAAAATAAGCTTTAAACTGCCTGTTAGTAATTTGATAATTATTCAAATAAAACCAAAAGAAAAAAACGTTAACCGTCAGTTCTGTCTTACTTGTACTTTGAGTCAATAAATAAAAGTTTGACTATTATTGCGATCAAGAATATTAAATATTAAAATAGCTTATTTTATCAAGCAGGTTATGATTTTACTCCTGACGTTTGACTTCAGTCCATCTATTCTGTTTGTGGTATGTTTGGGTGGATTTGCACAGTATTATGAACGATGGTGTGACACTGTTCTCAGCACCTCATTTGTAAAACTCAGGTTTTGTGAAAAATAGATGGTAATTGCCAAAAAGGTCATAAAAGCCTTACCTGTGATTAAAACACCAGAAACACAAGCCGTTCATTTGAATGTGTATAAACGATCTTTGCTATGACTTGTATTTTACCAAAGGCTGTACTTTAATAAATATCATCGATGTATTTAAATATGAAGAAGCTTCTTTTATTTACCCATTTGACTTTTATTATGATCAAGTTAGTGAACGTAAGATGTACCAGACCTTCAGAAATGTTAATCCATGTGTAAAATGATAATGTGTGAACAGGAAGTGTTGGAATAAACAGGAAGTGTTGGCAGACCTTCACATTTGGGAATGAAGTCAGAAAGCTTTTCTGTGGTGATAGCAATTTGAAACATTCAAATATATACAGCAAAACATTGATAGAGTCATTACTTTCTCCAGCTGTCTTTTTATAAATATAAATAAAACATCACAGCAAAAATGTCTACCACAATACAACAGGCAAGAGAAAGGGAGCTACACTTATGGAAAGGCTTTAAAATGCAGTGTGAACAGTAGAAAAACTGGTGTGTACTAACACTCATGTTCTCATACAGGCTTTCAGTCTTTGCTTGGCAAAACCAGATACTTGCAGTCTTGCTTCGTCTTTCTTACAGTCGTCTCTTTTTCACTTCTTAGTGAGTTTTTTTTTGGACTCCAGGTGGTTCTCCAGCTCTGATACTTTCAGTCGGACAGAAGAAACCAACATTTAGGCTTTGATTTCAGGCCTCCTTTAAAAGTATCCAGACAGTGGAATCTATTAGAAACAGTTTGGCTGGTTCAGAGCAGGGCAATAGGCTTGCTGTTAGATGGTGCTCCCATGTACTGGGAAGACAGGGCATCTTGGGAAGCGTAGGAGGTGTAGAGCCCCGTCACCTGCACGTCTGACAGCGACAGGTTTGCGCCACTGGAGACGGGAGGGAGATTGGCTGTTCCCAAGTCACAGTCTGATAGTCGGAGAGGCGAGTTACTGAAGGTGCCTAAAGCATCCAGGTTAAAGCTGTCGTCCTTCATTTCTTCCCACAGATTACCTGAGCACATGGATGGAGAGGTTGGTGTAAGTATGTAATGACACCATAGTTATCATGTAAACAAATACCAAGCCTTAATCTTAGAAGAAGTTGTTACCTTGCAGGGCAAAGTCCATGATGCTCGGGTCCAGAGCGTCCACCTCTGTGTGAGCGTCCCCTTGCATGTTGTAGAAATCATCAGGGGGTTTGCTGGGCTGTTGGGTGAGCGGACTGTGGGACAGGTCGGGGACTGTGTGGAGAGGGGGAGTCTGGGCTGGGGCAGGGGACATGGGGGCCAGTCGAGCCTGAGCCTGAAGCTGGGCCTGAAGCTGGTGGTGCTGGTGCATGGGTAAACACGGCAGGGACAGCGTGACTATAGGTTGAGGTTGCATTTGGGCTGGGACTGGCAGTGGGAGGGCATTTGGACAGCTGTTCAGCCGGGTCATGCCTGGCTCTAAAGGCTTTCGTCTGCAGTTCTCTGGGCGATCTGTGATCAGCTTGTCCAGCTCATCTGTAAGGACAAAGACAGGCTGTCAGGTCAAGCAAAAGTGTGGCCTGGTCAGATTTGTGACAGACCTGTTGCCTCATTAACTGTTTGGCCTTTTACATTTAACAAAATACATTTCTGACCAGGGTTAGCCATGCTGCGCCGAATGGCTGGGAGGTCCTTGCGTTTCCACTTCTGCATCTCTTCTTCCATCTTGTCAATTTTGGCGGGGTTCAATGCCCATAAGCAGCCCTTACGGGATGAGCTGCTCGTCTTGTTCTCCACCTTTTCGAAGCATTTGTTTAAGGAGAGGTTGTGTCTGACTGAATTCTTCCATCCATCAGGTGCAGTCTGCAAGCAAAGAGGTAGAGCCGCTTCTTATTTACAGGCAAGTTCTAGTTTTAGCCTTATTTGATAACATTCAGAGTACTGTACCTTGAAATAAGGAAAGTGTTCCTTCATAAAGCTATAGATCTCACTGACTGGGAGGCTGCCAGTTTTGCTGTTCTTCAGAGCCATGGCAATCAAACAGCTGAGGGAGGGGACAAAAACACATTTCCAAGCGAACTGAGGTAGAAATATGGACACTTGCACACTTTGCAATTCATAAGTCATAAATTTTGTGCCAACAGCTCAAAATGTTTAGTTAATACGAAGTTGGATGTGAATATTTTTATTTTAAGTAAGGTTTTGAGCACTGACCTGTAAGAGTAGATTGGCTTGGGGAAAGACTTCGGCTGCAGCTCCTGTTCTTGTGGAGCCAGGCGAGGTTGTGTGAATAGACTTTGGTTGTTGAATGAGACATTGCTATAGAGTCCACCAGTTGTACACTGAGAGAGAGAGAGAGAGAGAGAGGTGTGAATACTGAGGACCCGATGACTTATTTTTTTTTAACCATAAAAACAAGTATTTTCATTAGCTTAACGTATAATACCTGCTGTCCAGTTTGGCTTAAAGAGTACACCTGCTGGGATGTGGGTTGGTAGACTGAGGTAGGGCACTGGTATCCTGGAGAAGGCAGCCCATTCATTGAGAACGGAGACATCTGAGAAATAAACATGGAGACAGGTCATTTTATATTAAAGTAAGCACTGTCTAACATAAAATACACTTTCTTACTGTCCCGTGAAAACTTACATTTCCACTGTGGGTGTTGATGATACTGATTCCCAGAGGGCTGTGCTGCATATTACTCTGGAGGTGGAGCATGGAGCCCTGACTTGTGGTCATAGTCATGTTGTTCATCTGAGCTGTAATAACAAACAGATTTCAGAATTCCCTGTTTTTCATGCAGATGTTGTGCTCATGAATTATTTGGAAGACATTTTCTGTAACCAGTGATGGTAAAATGAAGCTCAGTAGTATTTATAACATACATATGAAGCTCACATATCAAGGTATGTGTTCAGAAGCAAAGCTCTGACTTTTCTTTACACTGACATTATAAAAGGAAGTTGGTGAACCTTTCTCTGGTGGATGTTTAAAAAAAAAAAGAAAAAAGACCAAAGTTTTACATGAAGAGCTCAGGCTACTTTAATCTGGACCCTGGTGTGGAGTTGATTGGATTTGATCCTTCTATGGTAGAGAAGGAGGCTGGGCTTACAAGCACTGGGTTCTGTTTGTAGAAGCCAGGCGAGGGGCAGCCAATAAGGAGAAACTGGACTTGACCTCTTGAAGAAGAGATCAGATATCAGCTGAAATATGAACCATGCAAAACTACTCTAGTCAGTTTCCAGAATATGAGCCTAACAAGGCGGCTTTAAAACAGAATTTAGTGCTACATATGTCATTTATAGGTCTTTACAAAAAAAAACAACAACAACTTTACTTTGACATAGTGGCTGGTCTTGTTTAGTCAACAAGTTTATACAGGGCTGAGGAAAAACTGAGAGTTTAGACCTGATCACCATAGGTATCAAAACATTGTAATCTCTAAGATTAACTATTTCTGTGATTGTATATTTATAGATGGGCAATCCCCAGTGGCACCAAAGCAACCTTGATCTTTTGAGGGGGTCCTCTATAACTTTGCAAAGAAAACAACGAACCAGAAGAATCCAGTAGCCCTGATCTATCCAATCAGAGAGTTTTATCAGATTTTGAATGTTGCACTGTCCCCTCCCTGTCACCTTACCTGTCTGTTGCTCCAGCAAGCTGCCCTGGGAGGGCCCATTGCTGTGGCCTCTGCTATCAGCCATCTGCTGCAGCCGGGGCACATCCACAGAGGTGAGCCATGACAGAGACTGCAGGTCCCCAGGGAGGTCCTCCTCCCTCAGTTGGGAGGGGTCCGTGGTCAGAAGCCTTCAGGAGGGGAGGGAAGAGGGGGAGGTTTGCAGGGTTAACACGGCTGTCAGCCCAGACACACACAGACCACAAGTGGAATTTAAATCTAAACACTCGATGCAACATCCTGTCCTTCAGACAAAACCTCTATAATGAGTCTGAATGTGGGGTACACAGCGATGAAAGCTGCTCGGTGAATGCGTATTAACCATTGAGGATTTACCATAAGAAGATTACCTACAAGTGTTATTTAACAGTGACAGTTTTAATCAACAAAGAGGGAGTTAAATACGCTTTTCATTCAGAGCAAATCATCTGTTTACATCATCGTGGATTTTTTGGTTTTGTTGTTTCACTCGAGTGGCACAATGATCTTTGTTTCCCTCGCCTTTTAATTCTGGATTCTTCTGCTATGCAAATTTAAAAAACAAACAAACAAACAAAAACATACACATTACTTTTCATCAAAGAACAGTTTTCAGTCAATCATTTAATACATTTAAACTTAGAAACTGGATTAATTCAGGCTTTCTGTTTGACCAGAGCACTACCAGTATCAATCAACTTTCAGTTATTGTGTCTTTTATTATGGCGAGCCCTGAAGAGAAGGAAAGAAAAGAGAGGAATCCTCTTGAATCCTCTCCAGTCTTCTCTGCACACACACTTACTGTGCAAGGGTTCAGTAATTGGGGTCGCTATGACAACACATGCTATTCAGTTACTTTGTGTGTCTGTGGACAGTGCAGGAACCCCCCCCAATCCCTCCATTGACACACACCAAATCTCCTAATAAAAAAAATCAACCCTGTGTCAGGTGACCACGGTCTCGCCTTAGCCATTGGCTGAATCATAAGTAAACAACGCAAGAGATCGTTTCAAACATGGGACAGCAGCACATGTTGCCTGCAACAGTTGGCCTTGTCTATTGAAAAATGATCACCTATTGTGTCCTAAACGACAAATCTGCCCAGTGGCACGTGGCTCCATTGTCTTCTCCAGACCCTTCCTTGATTGTCTCTGTCATTTCTTTTCTTTACCCGCCCTTGCATTAATCTGTTGGAATGACAGCCCTCACATAAGAGGGACAAATAGGATGCCATCTGCTTCCCTGTCCCTTTCCAGCCTCTATCCCCACAGCCCCCAACCCCCTCCATCACCCCCCAGCCCTTATCGGGGAAATCAACGGAGCATCAGGCCAAAGGGGGGGCTGCAAGTGTAGTTTGAGGTCAGGGTTCTATGTCGGCCATCTGAATGAGTGACATCATTACGGCCAAGAATCAGCAGCGCACGTTGTCAAACACCTTGCATCCACATCCACAAAGGTTGAAGCTAGTCAACCTTTCTTTGTCCCTTTTGTTTGTTTGTTTTTTGTTGAAGGCTGAAAAACAAATCTTCAAGTACAATTTCAGAAGCAACAAAAGATGCATCAGCAATTTTGTAGGTTCTCCAGAGCTGGCCTATTACACTTTTGCTTGAAGAAAAAAAATATTTCCTGCAATCATCCATCATCTGTGGAGAACAACTACTGATAAAAAACAAAGAATAGATGACACACTTAGGACATTCCCACTTCCCTTCTTTCCTCACTAGTCAAGCATAGAAAATGCTCGCTGATGCAAAACATGTTGAGCTGGTGTTTCCATCTATCATCCATGTCTTTGCAGAAATTCAACATCAACACTGTGCCTCCCCCCCTCCTTTCCTTCCTCCCCCATCCCTCCTTTTCTAATTGGGAGCCACTTGTGCACACTGGTGACCCAGAGCGCCCCATCTCCCCCTGAGCTGGCAAACCAAGAGGTTCAGGCTCTCCGTGTGCCGACAGCGGGAGTGTAAACAGAGCTGATGGTTTCTGACAGATCCATTCAGACCGAAAATCATTTATTCTTTGGGATTTTGTCCCTCTCTCCTTCTTCATGCAACCCCCCATGCACAAAAAGAGCTGTCCATCTACCATTAGATTAAACACAGTGGACTACAAAGTTTGCTGCACAACCATTTCAAAATCATAAAGTCAGAAAAATATGGATTTGATCTATTTGATCTATTAGTGTTTTATATAACAAGAAAAAAATAACACATTATTTAAGGCTAAAGTTTTGCAAACTCTTGTTCTAATATGGCTGAAAATGGTTTTGTCCTACCTGTAATCCTGTGGAGACGGATGATGTCCAGCATTCTCAGTTATTCCTGACATCCTGGAAGTTATTCCTCCTTCTATCATTTCCTGGAATATGTAGTATCTCTGCAGTAAAATAGGCTAAACAAAAACAGCATGCACTTTAGTTTGTGATTTAGTGAATCTTCTAGTGTCAATAAACAAGCTATACAGAAATAACATTTTTAATATAGATAATATTGCTTAAAATACAAGTAAATGAACATGAGCACGTGCAATTGTAGAAAATAGAAAGTTGCTCCATGTTTTGAAGGTTGATTAAAGGTTTGATAAACAGCTAATATAATAATAAACGAAAGCATAAAATTAGCGTTGGTCACCTGCATGCATCTGAAGCTCAGTTTACTGTTTCTCAGTAATTCGATTACAGAGTCAGAAATATGTAGATTAAGCTGTTTATATTTTTTTTTAATTAACAGAAAAAGCCCACTGTGCTTTTATACCGTGTGCTTTACTAAGTACACAGTACAAATGTTAGTTTCAGTCTAGATTTGAGTGGCTAATTATAAATCCAGCTATAGAAATTACAGTTACACACTAAAAATCGTTTACATGACAGCTGGCTTCACACAACTAACAACCCGACAGAGACTGTGTTGCTGAAAGAGAGAAATCAGGAAAAGAATCACCTGTTTTTGGTTGATACTGAAGAATGTGAGAGCCGCTGCTGAGCCGCTGTACTGTATTGCACTTGATTCTCGAAAAACCGTTTTTAAATTTCCCTCTCTGGAGCTGTCCAGCGCTCTGACATGCGCAGTGGAGACCTCAGCGGCGCTCCCACTGGTGCAGGGGGCAGGATCCCATGAGTTTGACAGCTGTTGTTAATGCAGTGTCTCTCGTAAACCCTTGTAACATTCACACTTCCAACAGCAAGTGCTTAAGTAGCAACGTGGAGAGTTTATTTTCTGTTTCTGTGGATTTTGTGCGCTCGTGGTGCGCTCCTTAATACATCCAGTAGTCAAACACACGTTTGTTGCGTCAAAAGTCAGGCCATGCTCGATCCGTACACAGCAGTCTTCTCATTGAATGATTATTGAACAGACGAGCCCCTGTGCACTTTTTTGTCCAGGGGTACACAGGTGCGCTAAGAGCGTCTCAGTAAAACAAAACACACAAGTTCAGGCCTGAAACCTGTTCAGTTAGTGTTTAAAAGTATTTTTGATTCCAGCTGAGCAAAATAAAACCAACTGAAAACAAAAAAATTAAAAAATAAAAATGAAATCATCAACGATCCATTTTGCTCCACCTGTCCTCCTGCGAGGTCATTCCCAGTAACTCATTCGTGCGGGTCTTAAGACGTTGTGAGTGGCTGCTTGTGGTGGCATCTGTGTATGTGAGTGTGAACTTTTTTTTTTTTTTTTTTTAGGGAAGTACTTGTAGATAATTTGCTTCCCGCTGCTGTGGCCGCGTCCTGCTCCCCTCGGCAGTGGGAAAAAGACCCGGGGAGGCGGGTAGGGAGGGCAGAGGCTGCAGCAGGAGGCGGCAAACGCTTACACTTGTCTGGAGACCAAGTCTACTTAAAAAAAAAAAAAAAAAAGCGCACAAAAAACTGCGGCATGCACAGTTCTGTCCTGGTCTGGTAGCGTATTATTAGAGGGTGGTTCACTGAGTTCTGTGCATAATGGAAAATACTATTAATAAAAAAAACCAACCAAACAAACAAAAAAAGCTGAAAACTGTATAACTTTGCATATTATGAGAAAATATTTATGACTTTCTCTAACTTCTTAACTCTTTCTCTGTCAGGTATGGTTCTTTAAACCAGGCTCACATTTGAAACCAGGCTGAGATTAAACTTCTGCAGGAAATTAAAGGGGAATTCCTTAAAGTCTGCAGGGAGACAGCAGTAGGCCTATCAGCCCCATGGGACTCTACAGATGGTAAATCTGCCTGTCACAATAGGCACAATCAATGATTACATGCATGAACGTAACGGACAAAAACAAGACCGTCCTCACAGGGCAGACCTTGTAGGTCCTAAAGCCCGTGGGTTTATTATGTGGAACCAGGGGGACGTCCACAGAGCAAGGTGTGCTCAAACTGTGTGAATACTACCAGGTTAGTGTTGTTGGTGTGGTGATGCTTAAAAACTGACACTAGATTATAGTTTGACCTTTGGAATCAGCGTCCAAGAGCGCTGCCAGCAGCGGCTGTTGGATTATACAACACAAACACCTCATCACCTCTGGAAGTGTGACAGCCAGTTAATAATAATTTGTTTTTATTTCACCAAAAATGCCAAAGAAATTCTCGGACGTGAAGATTTTATGCTTTTGTTTAAGTTTGCTAAGCAAGCAGGGTTATGTCTTCACTATGGAGACACATTTTGTGTTCGTTATATTATTAGTGTCTACGCAGCTCTGCAGAGCCTGGTGTTCAGGAAGTGATTTTCTGAGCTCTGCAGATAAAGCCTTGGCTGGTAACGTTAGTGGTTTCTAAACTGACATTAGTTTAACTTCATGTACAACCCCCCCCAAATCCACTTCTTATTCTTTAATCTAATTCCACACACTGATCAGTCTTAGTAACACAATTTATTTAACAACTTCACTCAGTATCTTTTTGTATCAGTAGTCAATAGTATAGTATATTAATACCCCATTGTGCTGATAATTTACCGTTTAGCGTCCTGGCAGTATCCCCATCATCCCATGCTATGGCAGTATTGCTTTTCAAGTTTGTGGTTCTACCATTTCAGGTGCAGAATTTCTTTTTTCATTTAAGGTTTTGACTTATTTCAGCTGTTCCTCAGCTGGTGTTGTATTTTTCTTGTGTTTTCTGTTTGCTGAATAAAAACAAGGCATTTTACTATTCCTCCCCATTCACCTGTGCATGCCTTTTAATGCTGATTTTAGTAAAATGTGGCTTTTTAGCTAATTGCAGTGACCTGTGGGCACCTGGGAGGCTGTGACCTGGCTCTGTGAGATACATACAGACACAGTGCTGCTAACTGCACAAGGACTCCCTGCAGCTCAGGGACTCAGAGTAAATGCTTTCCTCTCTCATGCCTGTTCAGGAGTAATGGGGAAACAATGGGATCACGGCCTGAAGGTTGGCCTTGTTTGTAACCCGTGTTTTTGTCTTGCATCAAGTGTTTACTCAAAACACACCAGCCTCTCTGAGAACGAGGTCAGCTCACCCCTCTAATCGCCTCCACAGGCAGAGACTCAGTGTCCTCCAGAAGAGCATGTTACCCAGAGTGACCCTCTGGCCATACAGAGGAAGCGGCTGTCAGCCACACTTAGCCAAAGAGCAACATCAGTGTCCTGCCAAACACTTTGTTTTCCCACTAAAACCTCCACCTAAATGGAGCAGGAGTGCCCAGGTTGCCAGGCTGTGAGTTGTCTTGTCAAAGATCATCAGTTAGAGATAAAAAAAATTTTTGTTTGTTTTTAAAGATAATCTTTGGGGACATTTTATGCCTTTGTTTGAGAACGCAGTGGAGAGAGGAAACAGGGCGAAGAGACAGGAGGAAATGGTTCAGCCAATCAAGACTCACTGCTCAGAGGTTAATCTCCATGTGGTACTAGTATATGCCTAACTTGACTATTGCGTTATTGTGCTTTTATACAAAACTTATATAAAATACACATATATAGCAAATGATGAGAAAATTGAGGGAATGTTCTTTACACATCATGCACACTACACTCATACCTATATCCCCACAATCACCCCGTAACTATTAGCTTGGATAATATCCCTATAATTGATTTTTTTTTCTTTAACAGACACTTAATACAGGGATGTCAAACATAACTCCCAGGGGCCAGAAGTGGCCTGACAAAGACTTCAATCTGGTGAAAAATGTGAAACTGTATGTATAACTGTATTTTCTGTTTTGGCTACATATAAAAAAAAAACATCCCACACAGCCAATTAGATGAACAATGAAATGACAGAAAGGCTCTTGATTTTCCACTATAGAAATGTCATTTTTTACAATAGGTACACAATTAAAAAAGGCATTTTTCTCTCAAGCAGATGATCATACCGGCTAATTATTGGATGATTTCTGTGTGATGTCAGTGCCTGAAGATGGAAGACACAAACTCTAATTAAGATAGGGTCTAGAACACACTAATTTAAGACAGTCTTTTAGAGTTTAAGGTATTCTACCTATTGTAGAATTAGTTTATTAGTCTATGACAATGTATGGTTGCATTTTATACCATAGAACAATATATATGAAAGTATTAAAATTATGACCTATATGAAAACATTGAAGTAAAAGTGACTAAACACTTTTTCGGCTTTGTGGACACTTTTTCTGATGATTTTTTAAAAAAAAAAAAACTCACTAATGATAGTTTAGTGATTGAAGTATTTTCAATGCGAGATACTATGAGTTTTTGGTTAGACTCTATAATACGGCTTGTGACTAAGGCTGTAATTCCCCTATAATGAAATGGAGTTCAATGTATTTTATTTGAAATTATGACGTAATTATATTTACTTTCAAATAGTTAAAGGTAGGTACACTAAAATAAGGGGGTAACAAGTCAGGTTACAGGAAACAAAGACATAAATTTTCTGTAAGTAAATTTAAATAGTGCGTAATTTCTCTGTTATTTAACACTAGAACACTATACTTTTGGGGTGCAGGCCGTGTTATAGAGTGACTTAACCTTGACCATCTTCTAGGTGTTTTACAGGAAAGAAGACACTAATTAAACTGAAATTTTAAGTACAATGTAACAAAAAAAGACAATTGAATAATAGAAAATTCATAATGAATATTAAATAAAAATGTTTAAAAAAATCCTCCTCATCATAAAGCTTTTCTGCTATATTTTCAGGAAATTACTCAGATTTAAAATTACTGACAGTATAATTTGTGTCTCCTTTCCTGTGAAATACCTGCAAGTTAGGCAAGGTTAAGCCACTTTATGACATGCACCCCAAAAATATAGCATACCAGCACCAAATTACAGAGAAATTCTGCAGTAGTTAAAATGACTTACAGTGTCAGTCTAAACCTGACTTGTTACCCGCCTGTAATAGTTTACTTACCCGTAAGTACTTGTATATAAACATATTTCTGTTGTAATTTCTAATAAAATATGATTCAATTCCATTTAATTACAGGGGTTTAACATCCTCATATTATAAAGTGTTACCAAGTTTTTAATATCAACCATCTGTTTCTATTGGTGTGAACAGAGGAAAGGTGAAGTTGCAGTGGTTTGACAGAGTAATGGTGAATACTGGTCAATCACAAATTCCCCTGCAGCTGAGATCACACCATCTTCTTCTCTTCTACTCAGCAGGTGACCTCTCTGGACAGACTGCTGAACCCCCCGCCCGAGTCCCGCTGTCCTCGAGGATCACCTTTTTTATTGACCTCTAGTGACCTGTGTCACCCCCAAAGCCTCTAGTCTGAGTTGAGGTCAAGCCTTTTTCATTTCCTAGAGGGCTAAAGATTGAGCAAAAGCCCTCTTGTTTTTCATAGCTGATTGAGTGCAAAAGAGCTTCATTTCCAAAAGAGCTTTTATTTAGTTTTTATGTTGCACAGCCAGTACATGATGTAACCACTGTGGATAACAGTTAGACACCCATAAGTCAAGTTTTATGAATTGCAATTAGCCCGTTGTGGTGACCTTTCTAAGTGGAAACATGTAATGTGTCAAGTGTAATGCAATTAGATATCTACAGGTACATAAAAAACGAGGAAAGAATAAGAAGTCACAATTATAATAGATAGATAACAGAGAGTTATAATGATGCTATCTATTCTATTGGTTTTTAAGAGAGACAAAAACAGTAATTTGAGAAAATGCAATGCAGGGTATGAAATAACCTCACTGACCCAGAATTTTGGGACTAAAGTAATGACGGGGCCCAGTGTTCGTTACGGTGCTCTGAAAAATTAGAATAATGGACTATGAAAGAATGAGGAATCCAAAGAAAAGGATGGGGGAAGAAAGAAGGTATTTGGGGAAAGAGGAATAGGAAGACAGAAAGAGAAAGAAAAAAGAGAGGGGAACAGTGAAATGGACAGAAAATAAGAAGAAGAAGAGGAGAGAGAGAGGGGGGCAGCAGTGGTGTTATCATCAGCTCTCATTCTCAGCATGGAATCTATAATGGGAAAATCAACCTCTCTGACTCCTGTGTAATTGGATTTGCCGCGTCTCGTGCTGAATCAGAGCCCAGTGGGTAGCACAAAGCTTGTTAAGATTGGACAAGCATTGCTGGGCTGAGGAAAGGTGGGGCGACGGCAGAGGTAACCTTGACAACTTTTCTGTGGTGGAGAGTGAATAATTCAATATGCTGAACACTCAACTGGTCACACATTACAGCCGACTGACTGAAAGCTTTCCAAACATTAATCAGTTCATAAATGTGGTGAAACCTGAGCTTTTATCACATTTAGGTCGTCGCAGCAGAGAAAATGGACACCTGTGTTTCCTTGGAAGGGGCATGTTTTTCTAACACTGGTTACTAGGTTACAGAGGTAAACCCAGTATAATTCACACCTGCTCTGGCCACATATGCAACCACTACTTTAAGGCATGACAATTTTATTTCATTTACTTAGTATTCACAGTGAATTATAATTCCCCTTAAGTGTGGCTATCCATTACTTTCTCCCTATCCACTGTCACCAGGTGATAATTGAAAAACTTAATCCAGTTTCTTTTGTACATTTGTGCCAGCTATATTTATAGTCAGGTGAGTAGCTGCAGTGTTCTTGAGATAGCAAATGTGGTCAGATGCAGAGTTAGTCTAGTTTTGTAATATATAATTTGCCCTTATTGCCTTAATTTTTTATTTCATTTCAACTTTTTGCTTTCAATTCACTTTAGTTTCAATACAATAAACATTACAATAAAAACAGATGTTTTTGAAAGCAGTTGAGTCACAATGTTGTAGACATTCAAGTGTCAATAAATATGTCTATCAAAGCCATATAAAGTAAATTTAGATAAAAGATTTCTTCTTTTTTTTTTTTTTTACCAAACTGACGTACACTACAACTAAGGATATATCCTCCATGTTTTAAATGTATTAATAATTAGTTTAAGTTTAAATAATCATTTCAGTTCAAAGGTCTATTTTGTCTTTTCTTTTCTTTTCTTTTCTTTTTATTGATTTTATTTAACCAAAATGTTTTTCCACATCTAGTTTAAGTTTAGGTTTGGTTTTAGTTAACCGTAATAACCTTGGTTGGATGGTAATATTTTATTGGATGTGCAGAGATCTGATGATTTCATTTAGTACAGACAAGTAATGTTGTGTTTTGGTGGTCTCCAAAACAACTGGATGAAGTGTAATTTGACTTTTAAGCCACCCAGTGACCTTTGGGTTTAAACAGATGACTACCAATTGAAGTTCTCACAGGTCAGCTCATTGTTGCCCTACCGTTGTTTGTGTTGTCACTCATTTCCTGTCAGTTCAAGTCTTTCAGCTCTCCAACACAGGCAAAACAGTGCAGTCATTTGAATTCTATCGTCTTTAATTAAAGGTGCTGATAATTGTTTTCACTGAGGCAAAAAGTGTGTTAATTGCATTTGGGCACCAGCCTAGTAGAATTTTACAAAAGCACAATTAACACCAGCAGCTCAGGCGGCAGCTCAGTAGCAGTGGTGCTCCCCTGAGTAACATTGTTATAATGAATACTAAAGAAGTGGTGATTAGTCTGTAAACGTTCCCACCTAATCAAAGATCAGTAACCAGACCTGGAATGTGCCAGTTAGAAGAATGGGGCCTTTTTTACTGTTGGTAGTGATGTAATGGAGCTTAGATGGAGTAGTTTGGATCTTGGATCTTGTTTCTGTATTGTTATATTACACTCAGTAGAGCAGTAGATACCCAGGTAAACGCTGAATAAGATCTCTCTGTCCCTCCACCTACCACAACATGAATGATTAACTACTCGGCCCACAGAGCCCTTTGCCTGAGCCTGGTTCAGCATGGTGTGGAGAAACATATATGTGCACCAGCTTCCATACAGCATCACCAGCATAGTACTACCACAGCATGCTGCACCAGTGAGCTACTAGCTAAGGGTGTTTTTTCCTACTTACATTATAGAGTCCTGACCTTTGGCAACTAACTTTCAAGAAGCCAGTCCTTCACTGATTACTTCGATGCAAGCAGACTCAGGAGGATACACTATTTTTGTCTCACTTCAGTAGGAGGGGGGGCCTTGTTTGACTTTGGATCCTCACCGAGTTTCTGCACCTGGCTGCAGCAATAATACAGCTTCAGAATGCAGGTTTGGCTTTTCTCTTATGCTGTAACCATTGCTGTGTGTTCTCTTCATCACAAGGAGTTTTAAAGTAAACCTGTGTGTTGTGAGTGGTGTTGAGGCCTGGCCTTTATTTCTCACAGTCACCTAAAAGCTAAGATAATCAATTCAGTGAGTTTGGAGGTAACAAGATATATTCTTCTTAGCAAAAAGGTGTAAAATATCAGTTTTCATTTCTTTTCATGAGCAAAGGGGTTCATGTTAAGAGGGGGTGGTAGACAGATTTGGTAGCTTGATATTCAGCATGCAGGTCTAAAAGCGGTCTTACTCATCTCATCTAACTCTGGTCAGAAAGGAAAGATTTGCTAAATGATGGTTTGGGAGAAAAAGAGCCATTGTGAGATAAAACTGTGCTAAGCTAACAGGAAGTATTATTGTGATTAAGTGGAGCTATTCTTTACTGGATGTCAAATTTTCAACTGCAACCCTCTTTAAAGGGGAGATAACTTTTTCCTGTAAGTTCATAAATTGTCCTAGCAGCTGCTCCCTTCCTCATCTCACCGATGAGGTCACTGTCTCAGGCACCACTGACACTCTAGACCAAGATGAGGAACCATCTCTTAATTAAAATACAATTGGTTGTGCCCTGAGGTAGCAAAGCAATTCACCTGATCTGACAGCGAGTTTAGGGATTCATTACATAATCCTTCTTTCCACTGTGCGTCACATTGTGCCATCTATTGTTTAATTATAAGTATCTAGTTCTGTTTCTAAACTGTTTTCCCTCTCTCTCTCTCTCTCTCTCTCTCTCTCTCTGTCCATATATATGTGGAAAAACAGAGTTACAAATAACACACGGATGAGGGGAATGCTTTCAATAATTAGGCGCTTCTTTCAGCTCAGACTCTAAGGATTTAGCCTTTCTTGCATAGTGTCATTAGGAACGCTCCCGCTTGCTGCAGACAGCTTTCTTAAAAAGAAATACCTGCAGAACACCAAAGGAAGCCTGAATGGAAACCAGCAGACCTTTAGATTTAGTCCAAAAATCTAAAACATTAGCATTATTATCATGGCTGAATGCAATAATCCTTCTCTTGACAGGAGCTTATCTGTTCATGTTATTACTTGTAATACTGTATGGCAGATCTCTAAGTCACGCTGTCCCAGCACATTGTCTGCTTGTGCTGCCCTGAGAGAAGTTTGTTCCCATGAAAGAAGGGGGTGTCAAAGATACCCCACAGCAGCACCACTACCATCACAGTGCCAGATTGATTCTGACGTCCAAAAAAGAGTTCCTTCAATGATATTGTTCACCTGTCTCATTGGCTTAAAGTGGGTGGGTGGGAGGTGGGTGAGGGGGGCCGGGTGAGGGTTATTGGTGGGGACACGGGGTGAGGGGTATTGTTGCTGAGAGGGGTGAGAGCACTGGGGGTCGGGGCTGACAGGTGGAAAAAAAAACAACAACAAAAAAACCCCACTCTCATCTGACTAGCCTCCTCTATCCTTCTTTGAGGCCCCGTATGAGCAAAGTAATGAAGTCCAAATTACAGCACAAGATTGCTAAGAACAAGCCTCTATTGTTTGGCCTCGGGGCACACTAAAGCACACTAAATGAGTGTCACAGCAAGCAGCGGGGCACAGACCGTTAGTGCACTATTTAGTCTGTCCCGTTGTCTCAAGACAGCCCCGTTTCAGAGGTTCTCAGATCAGACAAATACTGCTCCCCTCCTCCCGCACTCCTTTCGCCTTCGCCCTTCCTCTGTACAGCGAACCCCTCCCCAACTCCTCACCCCAAAGTAGGCCAAATCTCCTCTATTGTGTTTCGACTGCCTAGTGTGAAATTCACTGTGACGTTAAATGTTTTCTAATGAATAATTACTGAATGGTTATGCAGGGGGAATATGTGTAATGGATTGTAGACTGCATTTTAAAGACGTCTTTTTTGTCTCTGCTCCGTGGTATTTACAGGACAAAAACACTTGGCCTTTCTCAGAAGAAACGAGGGCCATAGGCGGAGGATAGAGGCAGGGGAGGAGAGTGGGTTGGTAGGGAAGAGAAGGAGGACTTTGTGTCAATTAGATCCAATGGATTATCTTTTTTAATGTTTTACAGAGAGAGCTGAGAATCAAAGGACTTCTGCTTCCAAAGGAGAGAGAGAGACAGAGAAAAAAACACACAAAACCAACAAAAGCTGTGAAAACCTTTGGTCCGAGTGTTGGTGCTGCGAATGCAAAACAGATTGGTGGAATTTTTTTCCCACTATGCTTCTTAAATGTGCCGCTGTTTCGGGCTCCCCAAGTCCATTTGCACAGTGTGTTGTGTTTGGTTGGTGCGTCAGCTCAAGTGAACCATGGGCTGCCAGCCAAGGTCCCTGTGTGCTGTGTAGCGATCATTATCTTCTGTCTGTTCATCTGCACAATCACGGACCTTAGCTTCAAAGACACACAGGACCTCTGGACCTCTTGCTTCAATAGAACTAAAGGACACCATGTTTGTTCTTTTTATGGCACTTTTTTTTGTGTTGTCCTCCCCCTTGGAGCCATTAATCCAAACATTCAAACATCCAGCTGCAGTTGTCAAAACACATGACTGAAAATTCTGATATAATGTTGTATATGCACAACATGAAAATGTTACTTTTGCTCTAAACTTTGCTCATCTCATTAATATGGGGAAAAATAATAAATAAAGTAAAACTGTCCCTGCGAAGCACAGAATATGCGGCTGTGTTGCAAATTTGTTTTAGACATAGACATTTTTGGAGGTGAACACTAGAAATGTCACTTTTCCTAGTGCATTCAGCTGCTATGTTGTTGCTACAACTTGTTGCACAGGGTCAGCTAGACATGGAGGGCGCCCTGACTGCCAGGGACCGTGTGGGAATCCAGGATTTTGTACTGCTGGATGAAACCACGGAAGCTGCCTTTCTGAGCAACCTCAAGAAACGCTTCAGCAAGGATCTCATCTATGTGAGTACAATTTAAACCTCCCTTTCACACTTGTAATTTGTTTTTGCAAAAAATGTGATGATTTTTAACCCATTCTTTTAGACTTACATTGGAACGTTGTTAGTGTCTGTCAATCCATATAAAGAGCTGGACATCTACAACAAGAAGCAGATGGATATCTACATGGGTGTCAACTTTTTTGAGCTGCCGCCCCACATGTGAGTTTGCATACACACTCCTGCTTTTTTTGGTGCACCTGTTTACACCAGTAAGTGTAAACGTCATCCTACTCCTTTTCCAGCATAAACATTGTGTAGACATGGAGATAGTCACGAAAACTTGATGTTTTTAATTTTTCTTTTCTCTTGTTATTCTAGTTATATTTACATATTCAAAATAAAATTAACAGCATCACTCAGTTCCTGCAAAATTGTCGGCTGCACGTCCATGATGTGAAACTCACGTTCCACCACATCTTAAATGTGCTCTATGGGATTGAGACCTGGTGACCGTGGAGGTCATTTATTGCAGTGTTTAATAAATCAGTGTGAGATGATTTGAACTTTGTGACATGGTGTGTTATCCTGCTGAAAGCACCCATAAGGAAATGAGCCCACTCCTGTGTTCTTTCAACTGAAATAACTCTGAGTGCAGTTCAAAGTTTACTACTGAAATACTGTAACTGCTCTGCAACCCAACAGTTATGCCTTGGCGGATAATGCGTACCACACCATGCTGACAGAGTTCAACAATCACTTCATCCTCATCTCTGGTGAGAGCGGAGCAGGAAAAACAGAGGCCTCCAAGAAGATTTTGCAGTATTATGCCGTCAGCTGTCCAAGCACCACTCTGCTAAACACAGTCAGAGACAAAATGCTCATGTCCAACCCCGTCCTGGAGGTTTGATGGTTACTACATGCTGTAGAAGTGCATTGACATATAGTGAAGAGGGATAGATCATCAATTACTGTGAATGATTTGACTTTTTCCCCCCCTACAGGCATTTGGAAATGCCAAAACACTAAAAAATGACAACTCAAGCCGATTTGGGAAATATATGGACATCCAGTTTGACAGCCAGGTAAGGGTCAGATGCTGGATTTACAGAAAAGGAAAAAAACTTAGCTTACTGTTGTTTGGTGCCTTGAGTGTAGTTGGTTGTGGTGTGATTATTTTTGCTATACAAGACAAATAAAAGTTGAAGCATGAGTACAAACAACATTACATGAAGCCTGAAAAACATCAAATTGATTCCAGATTTATTTAATTTATGTAAAAAAAACAACAACCACTGCTTAACAAAAGTCAACTTTCCTGAAACAGAAGGAGATTCTTTATCCTAACCAGTTTTCAATCTGGCCACTGGACCATAGGCTGTGTTTTTTCTGCAAGTTGTAGAGCTGCTGTCTTTAGGATCATGATGCCCATAGGGGGACGCTGTTGGAGGCCATATCCTGAACTACCTGCTGGAGAAATCAAGGGTTGTGCATCAGAATCACGGGGAGAGAAACTTTCACATCTTTTATCAGCTGGTAGAGGGAGGATCAGACGACTTGCTGCATCAGCTGGGCTTGGAGAGAGGTTGCCAGCATTATAACTATCTAACTCAGGTACGTAAGTCAGTGGGCTTTGTTGTTAACATAAAATCTGATAAGAAAGTAGAACACTTTCAGAAACAGTGTTTTTTCTATGTTCATTGTTTCTAACAGGGGCAATGTCCCATTGTGGCCTCCATTAATGACAAAAACGACTGGAAAACAGTAAAAAACGCACTTCAAATCATCAACTTTGATGAGACTGCCACCAATGTGAGTTGGATGCTGTTGCAGATGGCTTCATTCACAGCAGTCAGTCTTGCTTATAAATTATAATTTTGTGCAGCACTTGTTTGAGGTCATTGCAAGCGTTCTCCACCTGGGGAATGTGCGGTTTGACTCTGATAGTAAAGGTCACGCCCTCCTGAACAGCAACACAGAGCTGCACTGGGTCTCAAATGTAAGAAAGTAGAAAATATGAATTCTTTAGATATTCATTAAGTATATCAATAAGCTTTTTAATGTTTAGTTTTCTTCACAGCTGCTAGGAGTGGATGCACACAGACTTCAAGAGGGCCTAACATTCAGGAAGATTGAAGCCAAAAAAGATCAGGTTCACATTTGCTAAAACATTCTTTAGTTTTAACGATAACAGACTTGTGTTTCTGTTTAAACCATAAACTCAGGTATGATGCTTTGTTACTCTAAAAGGTCCTCAGCCCTTTCACAACTGATCACGCCATCTATGCCAGAGATGCCTTATCCAAAGCTATCTATGGGCAGACCTTCACCTGGCTGGTCAACAGGATCAACGAGTCAATGGAGAACAAAGTGACTATAAGGATGTGTTTCAAATGACAAATCTCACCTGCCAGGATGTGTTTTTATACTTTTTTTCTCTTTCACTAGGACCCTTCACGAAAGGCTGTTATAGGGCTTTTGGACATATATGGATTTGAGGTTTTCTACGTAAACAGGTAGGTGTAATCTTTCTGTGTTTTTTTTTTCTTTTTAATTTTAGCTGCTTTGGGAAACTGATAGCTGTTTTATTTACCTTATAATCTTTATGAAACCTGCAAACTTACCTTTCACCTCTTTCTTGATCCTTTCCCTCAGTTTTGAGCAGTTCTGTATAAACTATTGCAACGAGAAGCTGCAGCAGCTTTTCATTGAGCTGACACTAAAATCAGAGCAGGAAGAATATGAAGCAGAGGGCATTGAGGTAAACCCCCCTCTCCCCAGCAAACAAACAAGCAAACAGACGGACGTGCAGAAAACATATAAGCGGCTGCTTTTTTTCACGTGTTTATAACTGTGTATTTCTCATCTCTTTTTCCACCAGTGGGAGCCAGTTCAGTTCTTCAACAATAAGATCATCTGTGATCTAATCGAGGAAAAACACAGAGGAATTATATCATTACTGGTGTGTATGTTCACACTGGGATGGCCATTTATAACTGTTTTAAAAATACTGCTCAAGATTATTCCCAGTGTCTTGATGCATTCTCAATCATCCAGGAAAGTAAATCTCCAAAAAGTTGATTCTGTTCATCTAGACGTAGCATTTTGTGGGTTACGTTACGCTACGTCCAGATGAACAGAATCAACTTTTTGGAGATTATTCCCAATGATTATTTTGCAGGATGAGGAGTGTCTAAGGCCAGGAGATGCCACAGATCTGACCTTCCTGGAGAGACTGGAAGAAAAGATGGGGAATCACCCCCACTTTGTCACGTGAGTAATGACCTAAAACACACACACACACACACACACACACACACACACACACACACACACACATGTCTGGTTTGCTATCCTCGTGGGGACATCCCATTGACATAATGCTTTCCCTAGCCCCTTACCCTAACCCTAACCATTAAAAATGAATGCCTAACCCTAACCCTTACCCTAAACCTAACCATAACCTAATTGTAACCCTGACAGTAAAACTGCATTTTGAGTGTGAAAATTGCTTTCAACCCCGAGGGGACCTGGATTTTGGTCCCCACGGTGCAGAAAGTCCCCACCAGGATAGTAAAAGTCAGATTTTGGTCCCCACCAGGATAGTACGAACCCGTACACACACACACACACACACACACACACACACACACACACACACACACACACACACAGTACGTGAAACGTACTACATAAATAGAATTGACATTGACACTGTATGCAGCACCAGTGCTAATTTCTGTGACTCCAAGAGATCTTGAATGCTCCTGCTCTGATCCTGACTGACTCTAAGAGAAATGAACAGTCTTACACATTGAATCAGCCCCATGCATCCCATCCCATTTATATCTATAAACAGGACTGCTGGTTATTCCAAAGTCACAATAAAGTTTTTTTTGTTTCGATAATGTTGATTTGTGACTTCAAAAATAACATTATTTACCGTAATTAAATACACTGTCCATCTACTGTACAATCCAAAGCCTTTCCTCGGCTCTAAAGTCTGACTCCTTTCATTGGTGTTCTGTTGACTGGTGGCCTGTGAGGGAGTCGACAGTGAGCCGATAGAGACGGAGGATTAGGATTCGACTATAAAGCCTCTCACTCTTCATCCCTCTGTCTCTCTCCACCTCTTTGACTCCAGGCACAAACTAGCTGACAAAATGACACGTAAGACTCTGGAGAGGGGAGATTTCCGTCTCTTGCATTATGCCGGGGAGGTCACCTACTGTGTTGTGGGTAAAGACAACCACAGTCTCATCCCCTGTGACTCAACCATTTAAACCTTTTTGCTTTGAACTGACATCCCTAAGACACTGATAATTTTTTTTTTATGTTAATCTAGGTTTCCTGGACAAAAACAACGACCTACTATATAGAAACATAAAAGATGTAAGTCTACAGCTGATATTATGTCAGATAAAGACATGTTTTAGACTTTACTGTAAATAGCAAAAGATGCGGGTATTTTCTCAGTATTTGATTAATTATGGTTAAAGTAACTGCCTAAATCTGTGTGTTAATGTGTGCTTGTGTGTCGCTCCACCTTCTCAAAGCTTATGTGTCAGTCTAAAAATGACATAGTCAAAGAGTGCTTCTCATCCATGGATCCAGACAGCAGGAGAAGACCAGAAACAGTACGTTCGAATATGTTTGACCCTCCATATCCTTCATCCATAACATCTAACTTAACTGCTGAGGGGAGTCAGGTGGAAAGGACATTGTGACCCTTGTGTTGTGTTTGCAGGTGGTGACTCAGTTTAAGAGCAGTCTGCAGAAGCTGACAGAGATCCTCATGGCTAAAGAGGCCTGGTACATACGCTGCCTAAAATCTAACGAGTCCAAGCAGTCAGGTACCATAACTAACAAAAGGTAGATGTTAATGACACAGAAATGTTTGAATAAGACCAAATCAATCGTGTATTTATCGTTACATCACAGGTCAGTTTGATGAAGCACTGATCAGGCATCAGGTGAAGTACCTGGGTCTGATGGAGCACCTCAGAGTCAGACGAGCTGGTTTTGCTTACAGACGTAAATACGACGTTTTTTTGAAGAGGTATAAAGGACCTTAGAGTTTCTCAATTTCAGGGAAATTTATGTTTAGGTTTTAAATGTAAGCTCTAGGTGAACTGAGCGGCTTCTTTCGAGCACAGTTTGTTTGGCTCATCTTACAGATATAAACCATTGTGCCCAGCCACCTGGCCACACTGGAGAGGAGTAGCCGCCGATGGAGTGGAAGTGCTGGTTCAACATCTGGGCTACCTGCCAGATGAGTACAAAATGGGACGGTGAGGAAGTCTTACTTGTTACCTCAACAAATCCAGCTTATGCGAGGAATCATAAAAGTACAAGTTGCTGATTTGTTTATTGCAGGACCAAAATTTTCATCCGTCACCCCAGGACACTGTTCGCCACAGAGGATGCTTATGAGAAATGCAAACATGAACTGGGTGAGTGTCAACTGCCTTAAACCTTCAGTCATCCCGGCTCACAATCACGCTGATTTATATTTTTTGCTCTGGATTTGCAGCAACACGCATCCAGGCAAAATACAAAGGCTACAGGGCAAAGGGAGAATTCAGAAAACAGAAAGAAGCTGGTAAATGTCACAACATCCAGAATGATAGAAAGAAATTTTTGTTAGCAATAAAAAATATTAGATAATCTCTATTTTTAATCTCCTCAGCCACTAAGATTGAATCTTGTTGGAGAGGAACACAGGCTAGGAAGGAGAAGGAGAAGAGAGCCTGGGCGGTAAAAGTCATCAAGAAGTAAGTAAAACACGTAAACATCATAAATAAAAAATGCCCCCATCAGTGTCCCTGTTACATTTGAACTGATCCTGTTCTTTGCCACACATTTCAGATTTATCAAAGGCTACATGACCAGAGGGCAGGCAAAAAACACAGATAACTCAGAGTACCTGGCCTTCGTGAGGCAAAATTACCTGAACAGACTTAGAGACAACCTGCCAAAGACCGTTTTGGATAAAACCACCTGGCTAACTCCACCAGCTGTGCTCACAGAGGTGCTATAAGTGAAACAGAGAAACAAAATCAAGCAACTGTTTCTAATACTAATGCATTCATAACTGTGGTCCTTTTTAATTTTTCACACAAAATTACATGAACTGTATTTGAATCAAGTAAACATTGAGTTATATAACAAAAAATGTCACAAGTATTTTATAGAATGAGATATGTGTGCCTTATATGTTCCTATAATTTTTTTTATTTATTTCCATGTGAGAATACACTCAGTGGCCACTTTATTAGATACATCTTGCTTGCCCTGTTGCCTTTGAAACTGCCTTCTTCGTGGCACAGATTCAAAAATTTCTTTGAGGTTTTGGTCCAGTCTGAGATGATCCTTCAGGAGATTGGTACATGTTGGTCATAAAGGGATGGGCATGATCAGCAACAACAATAAGATGATTAGCTGTGTCTGACGGACCCAAAGTTCCCCACACCATGACGCTACCACCAGCCCGAACTGTTGATACGAGGCAAAATGGATCCATGCTTTCATGTTGTTTATGCAAATTTCTTTATGTGAATGTAGCATCAGAAATTGAGGCTTATCAGAACAGGCAGCTTTTTGTCAGTTTTTATTGTCTAATGTTTAACACCTATGAATACTGCCACCTCAGCTTTCTGTTCGTAGCTGACTGGGTGGCACCCACTGCGGACTTCTGCTGCTTTAACCCAACTGCTTTAAGATTTGATATGTTGTGCATATCTTGATTGTAACAAGTGGTTATTTGGGTTACTGTTGCCTTCCTATCTGCTCGAAGCAGTCTGGTCATTTTCCTCTGACCTCTAGTATCAACGAAACATTTTCACCCAGAGAACTGCCGCCCACTGGATATTTTCTCTTTTTCTGGTCATTCTCTGTAAACCCTATGGATGGTTATTAACAAAATCCCAGTAGATCATCAGTTTCTGAATTGCTCATACACCATGTTACACTGAAAGACACTTAAATCATCTTCCTCCCTCACTATCATGCTCAGTTTGAACTTCAGTAGGTAGTCTTCACCGTGTCTGCATGACTAAATCCATTGAGTTGTATAAGGTGCACTTAATAAAGCGGCCAGTGAGTGTATGCTCTTTTTTATTTCCACATAGCAATATATAGTAATAACGACTAATCAACTTAAATGCAAAACTGACTGAATACAAGTTTTATCTTGACTTTGTGGTGAAGAACTGATTTCGTTCTTCATTAGACATCAGAGATGCTGCGTAAGCTTCACTACCGTCTTATGGTGCGGAAATATGTGCAAGGAATCACACCGCAGAAGAAAGCACAGGTAAGCCACATTAAAGGGCAGTCTTGTTCTCTTTGTAGTCATCACAGTTAAATTTTCCATTCCCTTTTTGCCCCTTCAGTTTCAAATGAAGCTGATCACCAGCTCCATCTTCAAGGGGAAAAAGGACAGTTATCCACAGAGTGTTGCCCATCCATTTGCAGACACCAGAATCAGTAAATATCAGACGCCCTCACACAATGCGTGTTCATTTTAGAACCATCATTCATATGTCATTTAACATCTCACTTAATAGGTGAGGAAGACATAAACACAAGGGTCATCCAGATGATTCGCAACGAGCGTATAAAGGTAATAAAATGTCTGTATACTTCTATGGGCAGTTCACACCAAAGATGCACTGATATATGCTGTGTTTCTGCAGTACTGCGTTCCAGTAATTAAGTATGACAGGAATGGCTTCAAACCGAGGCAGCGACAGCTCATCCTCACCCAGACAGCTGTCTATGTGATAGAGGAAGCCAAGATCAAGCAGAGAGTGCTGTACACCTCTCTCAAAGGTCAGACCAGTGTGCTAATATATATTTTATTAGCCATCAGATATCTTCATTCTCAAATGTGCTACATGCTTCTATAATTTGACTCACTGCAGGGATTTCTGTCAGTAACTTGACTGACAGCACCATTGTATTCCACATAACACGTGAAGAACCTAAACAAAAGGTATGCAAATGTATGGATCAAGCTTGCCTTTTTTTTTTTTTTTTTTTTTGTTTTTGCTAATGGTGAGACCAATAAAGTTTATTTGTAGCTTAAATGACATGATTAGATATGGTGGAACAAGTTAAACCATAGAATGGCTTTTGCTCTGCTGATAATGCAGAGTAACTAAAATGAAGGGGGAACATGCACGTAGTGAAAATTTTGAAAGATTTTCAGGTGGATGATTCTAACACAACTTTTGTCTGGCTGTTTCAGGGGGATCTGGTAGTACAGTGTGACCACTTGTTTGAGCTTTTGACCAAACTCTGTGTCATTGCTAACAAACAAAATGCCATCAAGGTGGTTCAGGGCAGGTGAGCCTGAGTTTCGAAATTTAGAGATCTAATTTGAAATGTACATTGAGCTAAACTGCTTGTGTATGCATTGTGTTTGCATTAATTCACAGCATCAACTTTGAAATCCAGGCTGGAAAAGGAGGAGCAGTGGACTTTAGCACTGGGCCTGAGCCCATGGTATACAAGGCCAAGAATGGTCACCTGATGGTGGTGAGTTGGGCCTTATCTCTTTTATCTCATGTTTCTCTGCAGACTGGCTACCTTTTTTTTTCAGATTATATTTGAACGTTTATTATTTGTTTTAAAATCCTTAAATGCTCAGTCCTAGCTTGCCAAAATCCTGCACTTTTGTGTCACAGCCAGATCAGTTTGCTCATGTGTCAAAAAACTCTTAATGGTTCCTAAATCCATATTTACAAAAGGTGCTTGTACCATGTATTTTCTATGGTTTGGAACAGACTCGCCTTAAGTGTTAGATTGTCCAATTTTAGTCCATGTTTATCCCCTAACATGACTTTTAATCAAGCTTAGGTTTAGACTCATTTATATTGTCGCTGTTTTATACGGTCCTTTTTCTTATTTCATCCACTTTTGTGTTCCCTACAAGTTATACAGCACCTTAGTTAGTATTTGCTGCTTTCGGTTGCATCTCTATACATAAACTTGACATGGAAACTCAACGACCAGACGTGCCATTTTAAGTCTACAATGCAGTTACAAATGCTGACACAGCATCATTGTTTGCTACTGCAGGTTGCCACTCGGGCAAGGACACGGTAACGTGTGAGGCTGAGGAGGAGACACATAAGATGCCTCTGCATATTTCATCAGGAGACCACTAAGGAGATGATCACCATGTCTGCAGAAAACACATCTGCCCAGAAAGAGATGAACCTGAGGAATCTTGGTTGAGGTTGTTTGCTGGACAGAATTTCACACTAGTCATAATCAAAATTTCTTCACTTCATTATTAAGAAAAGAAAGAAGATGCTATCATTTCACAATTGTTTGTGTCTGAAGAACACTTAAAATGACAAAACTCTTAAGGTACCAAAAACTGATGCAATTCTAATTTTGAACAATGAAGCCATATGTATAATAAATTTGTACGTTCACTGATGTTGTAAATTAAAAGCAGCACAAAAGAATGTCTGTAGAAATTTATTTGTGATAAAGTGTGTATAAATATAAAACATACATTTATGTTTACTTCTGTACAACAGACCTACAAGTACTGTGATTGTTAAACATATAACAACTTAAACCTATAGTGTGCAAACGGTACATTCTGTGATGAATGCGATGATGAAAGACAGGTCTAATTTCTATCCCTGTTATAAGCTTGTAGACAGGGTTCCCTTCCTGCTAGAGTGATATCTAGTTACAGTCATTCACATCAACCTCAGCATCCATCATTCAATCAGCCCAGTACATTTAACACCTCAGGTCACAGCTCAAGTTCCCTCCACTGAAAATAATGATTTGTTTAGTGGAGTGAAGGGAAACTGCGTCAATGTTAGAACTAAATACGACAGAAGTAATACAGGGAATATTGCTGCATCCACCTGTAATTTTTATTGTCTAATGATATAAAGAAAATATTCAGGTTTTGACAGGCTACATTATAGCCTTGGTTAATATCATCTAAGAGTAAAACAGTGCCACCGTTTGACTTCATTAAGTACAACACCCGGTTCATCCACTTGAGACTTTAAAATGTACCTTTTGGAACCACGGCAAAGAAAAACTAAACTATCTACATTACTAGCTGCTTCCATGATATAACTCGTCTTCTGCATGTAATTTAATTAGGACCTCCTTCTTCCTGCACTCAGTGATGAATGCAAGCATCCATGTTTATGAGCTTCTACACAGTAGCAGAAAACAGTGATACAAGTTATCATGACCAACAAAAAGAGACAAAAAAAAAAAAGCAAGATGACAAAGAGGAAAACTGGAGAAGAGGACTGCACACAATCACTTCACCACTACACACCGCTGTATGACACTCGTGTCATAATAATCCTCTGGGGAATGCTGGTAAAATATGAGGGAAGTAAATGAAGGAGGCGCTGGGTGTTGTAAGGCACAAGCATAGTGCAAATACTGTCTGGGATCACAGGTTGACTGGTCCAAGTTGAGAATCACTGGTGGTGGTGTGTACGGTCATCAGGTCGTTTGATATGAATCCTACGGACGCGCTCAATTCGTTCTCGCTCCTCATCCTCATCCAGGTGGTTAGATCGCCATGCAGGACCCCCTGTGGCCTCTAACAGAGCATTGTCTGGACCTCTGCCATCATGAGACTCATACAAAAGGATGTTGAGGGTCTCCTCATAGATTCGAGCCTCTGGGAATTCAACCTAGGAAAAAAGTAAAGTGTTACTCAAGAGACAGATTTATTTAGCCAAAATAACATAGCTCTATGCTTATGAAACTGCAAAGTACTCTGCAAAGAATATTTACCTTTGTCTGCTTCTTTTCAGTGGCATAAACAATGGAAGTGCAACACACTTCAGCAATTTTACGCCCCTGCCCATAAAAAGACCAGCAACAGATCTCATCTCCAATCACGTCTTTGATGAAGAGCACTCGCCCATTGAACCGCAACGACAGTTTGTCAAAAAGCTCAATATTTTTTAGCATGTTGTCATCAGAATTGCTGTGGAGGAAAGAAAGTTAAAAGAGAGGTCACTTATTATGATAACTGACTTGAGTGTATGTAACGACTTGATTTTTATTATTATTTTTTTTTAATCTAGACAAACTTGACCCCATGATCGGGCTCACCTGGTGTATGAATACTTGTTGTTGCTTCTGTTATACAGCAGTTTGACTGTTGGCTGTGAAGACAACCAAGTTTGTCTTTTAAAAAAAGAAAAATCTAAATGAAAAATGTCTTGATTCTAAATGAGTTGCTGCACATTATATTACAGACATAGCATACCTTATTTGAGGTAGCAATCAGCCTCTGCTCCTCTTTGGATGATGTCATCAGAGGCACTTTACAAAGGGGTTCATATGTTTCCTTGTTCTGGAAAAAAGACATTTTACAAACATTACACAAACACACAAAACTGCTGCATACTGTTAATTTCACAGGATCCCATTCTGTTGGTACAGACTTACATGTGGAAAAAAAGAGAAACAAAACAAAAAAACAAAAACAAAAAAGGATGAAAACTTTTATTAAATGTATTAATTTTTTTCGGGTGGAGCTGGACTCTCTAAAGGTGGTGTCAGAGAGGCAGATGTTGTTCAAGATAAGGACAATGCTGGACAATGCCTCCCACCCACTGCATGACGTGCTGGCCAGTCACGGGAGCACGTTCAGTGAGAGACTGAGATTACCCAAATGCACCACTGAATGAAACAGGAAATCATTCCTGCCTGTGACTCTTTCTATACAATTCCTCCATGAAAAGTACAGTACAAACTACAATAGTTCCACACTCTTAGTATAACATCCTCTACAGACAAAATTACACTTAATATTATAAGAAGGGAACCTCACTGCCAACTATAAATTTTTAATCTTGTGTGATATACTGTAATATTTATAATTAGAACTATGTGTATTTATTAGAGCTATTTTGTTATATTTTATAACTTTGTAATATATAGTATTATTTAATTTAGTTTAATTAGTTACTGTTATTACTGTCTTGGAGCCACTGTGACCACATAATTTCCTCTGGGGATTAATAAAGTATTCTGATTATGATAAGTTACCAAAGATAACCAATAAATTCTTTTAAAAAATTAATTGCTGCAAAAGGTCTATATTTTTTAAATCAACCACAAGTGTCACTAATCCTACGAAATGAGCCTCTGCACCTTTAATAATATCATTAGTAATGCCTGTGGACACCTGTTATTAGATACCAAAAAAGCTGCTGTCAAAAAGCATTTTAATAAATATTTCTGCTGCTGTTTCCAGATAAAAATGAAAACAGATTTTGACTTGTAATTTTTGTTTGGTTAATTGGGTTTTTGTTTATAACACTTAATTTCATTCTTTAAAATACACATACTAATGCTAGTCACATTTATGACTGCATTAAAAAGCAAAAAAAGATAACGGAACATTCATGGGAAAAGGGAGCTAATGAAGATTATGGTGGGAACATAGCATGTTTAACAAAAAGAGAATGTAGATTCCAAAATGTAAATTTTGTAATTTTAAATGTATCAATAACTTTGCTGAAACTTAGTTACTTAACATTTACTCCAAAGGTAAGCAACTTCGTAATGATTGTACCTGCAAGGCAGCTGTGCATTCATCGGCAAGGCCTTGGACAAGATAATACTTGGCCTCAGCGAGGAGCTCCTCGGTTTCCCGTCGACTGTCTGGGAGTGGGACTGCGCCATCTCTAAGGTAGTTAAGGATTGTTCCAAAATGTTTCCCACACCGATCAATCAGGATCCAACCTATGGGTATCAAATGCCAAAACATCAGTAACAGTTTAACTGCAGTGATGGAATAATTGCTGCATATGATCAAGGTTTTACTAACAGCCCACCTTCACTATCTGTGAGGACCTCCATTCTCCCACTGAACATTGCTTTGAGCATTGTGTCCTGTTTAGTTAGTGTCTGCATTGTAGTGTAGTACAGTGCGCCACCCACATTCAACTTCACATATTTTGAACTGGGGCTGGAGCTTTTGAAGGACGTAGTCCGGGTTGTAGCTGCCGGCACTGGCGAGCTCACCACGCTCTCTCCTGACATCTCTTCCTAGAATAATACAAAATACAACCAAGTCACACATGGATATCAGTGGATTAGACAATGAACTGTTACATTTTAATTATTGAATGTTCATTGTTTCTTCATTTTTTTCTAAAGGTGGTGACAGTAACACCGAACAGCACCTTTAAATGGCTAAGACAAATGATTAATATCAGACTACATATACAATTGGAAAGATCAGTTTAATGGTAGTATTGCCCTAACATGTCTTGACAGTATGAAACTATAGATTGCTTCTGATTTAAGAATCAGGATGACAAAGAAAAGCAAAATTATATTTACAGTGCCCCATTTATTGTTCTGGCAATGCACTCTGATATCTGAGAGCTAACAACTCTCAAAACCTGGAGAAAAGTAGTAGCCTTCTTAAGGGAGTAATGTAGGAAAATGCATAAACATAAACAAATCAAAAATCTGTATCAGTGAAGTGCTTACTTCCTTTTGTTCATCTGCTAAGCTCCATGTTCATAATCTAGATGTTATATTTGATTATTCTCTGGACTTTGATTTGCATGTCTAATCTATTTTATGGTCTTGTTTCTTTCATTTAAAGTAACATTTTGAAATCATCTCTACAGCTAAACAGGAGAAAATTGTTCATCCATTTGATTCATCATGCCTATACTGTAATGCCCTGCTTACCATCTTATATAAATCAACTCTGTCACACCTCCAAACAATAGAAGATACTGCAGCCAGACCTCTTAATACATCCAAGTAAGCAAGCTCACATTACTCTCACATTATCACTTTTATAGTTTCTCCATTGGCACCCAGTTGACTTTGAAACTCGTTTTAAAAGTCTCAGTTGCATACAGAACACTAAATGGAGAAGTTCGAGACTATTTATCTCAGCTTCTTACTAAAGATCCTGTAGGCTTAAAATGTATTAGTTGTCCCTCGTACAAGACTGGAGACAATAGGGTGGTTGCAGGAACTGAGCCTTGTGGCACCACTCCAGCTAGCATTATCTGACTTTCTTTTAGAAAGCGATTTTCTGGGGCTTACTTTTGAGATTTTTAATTATTACTACAGTTTTTACTACGTGTTTTTTGTTCATTGTGGTTTTGTCTTGTTATTTACTTTTTAATTTTGTTGTACAGTTTGTTGTTCATGTCTTTGAAAATCGCCCCATATGTAAACTTTACTTATACCTATAAATCTAACTCTCACCCCTCCTGGCAGAAAATAGATTCCTTTGGGGCGGTAAAAGCATGACATTATGCAGGATAGGTTTACGTAGTTTAAAGGGAATGAGGGTGTGTGACATCATTTGACAGAAACCCATGCATTGTCTTTTAATTTCTCAGCTATGAACACGCACTTTTGTTATATATCTAATATGCATTTAACTACATTAATATAAAGCGTCATTACATTTATACGGACTTTCGTAGTTGTTTCCAGTCAAACACTGGGTCGTATCCTTTAATCCAGCGAATACAAATTTCATTTTAGCCAGTCCGGCTAATGAGCTAGTTAGCTTAAATAAAGTTATCGACATTGTTTTAAACCAACCAAAACATGATATACTACAACACGAACCATAAAATAGCATTCTTTATATTATATCGACAGCATGTCTATTAAATTAAAAAACAAAAACAGAAAAACGACCATATTTACCATAGAACCCACAGCAAACTTCGTAATTGTAGCTTGCTAACGTCAGTCAGCTAACACCCACTTCCTTCCGGTGCACTGCTGCGCAGTTATTAAAATGACGTCAACCGTCCGGAGCTGTGTTTAAAGGGGCAGGTGACATTTTTATGTTAAAGTGCAAAAGTGTCCCGACAGTGATAAATGATAAATAAATAAAAACGCAGTAGTTTCCCTCAGCTCGCGTTACATCCCATCCGTTATACCCTAATATTGTTACTCGCATATTTTAAAAAAAAAATGTTTTAATTACATTAAAATATTTCCGCTTTTTAAGGGGTAACAGTGATAATAGTCCCCCCCTCCACCCACCCAACATACTGGGTTGTAGCTTTATTCAACGCCAGAAATACAAAGTCGCTGTTGTTACAATACCACCCAAGATAGCTTGCCACATAGCAGACATTTTATTAATACCGACTCTCGAATCGCGAGTTATAATTGGAGACAAACGCTACCCGGACTCATTTAATGCGACACAGGGGATTAATGGCTGCAGTCAATGTACTGATCTCCTCTCATTGTTTACATTTCGAAACGGTGTGTTCGCGGCGTTTGCGAGACTGTCATTGACATGAGATAAAATCTAAGCCCGCTGTGATGAGAAATATCTCGAAATTGATGTGAATAAATTCACCCCGGATCAGTATTAATCCAGCAAGTAGCTAACTAGCCCTATGTGCTAACCAGCACTGCTCGATTTTTACTGTTTCGCTGCGGAGATGGCAAGTTAGCCTCCTTTTTAAATAAATAAATAAATAAATTTGCTCTTCTCCTGCATGGATCTCATGGACACCCAAATGACTGAGGAGCTATAGCGGAAGGTGAGCCCAAAGGACAGACAAAATCCTCTGAACTTAACTGTCGCAGGTAAGTTTACTGAAAACAACATAGATGTTGTCTTATCACAGACTTCTTAGAGCGGATGTTTTCGCTGGTACCACTGCCAAAATGCCATCAATAACTGCATATGCATAGTTTTTGTACAGCGGCCAAGCGATTTTTAATAATTTCTTCCCAGGGTGCACGATGTTTAGTGTACCTCAAAGCTCCAAGTCCGAGTTCCTGGACAAAGCCAGGCAGGCCAGAGAGGAGAGAAAGGGGCAGAAGGAGAAGGAGAGAGCAGCAATTATCATTCAAGCTCTGGTCAGAAGATTTATATGTCGCTGCAGGCTCCAGAAGCAAATAAGGTGATCACTGGTTTCTTGTTGCAGATTTCTTAGAAAACTGTGATTTAAAGAGCTTGGTTCACTGCTTTTACCATAGATTCAATGAGTGAATATTATATTCATTGCGTGTGTGTGTGTGTTTCCCCTCTTCTCTAAACAGGAAAGAGATTGATGACTACTTTCAAGCTTCTGAAACTGGGACATCTAAAAGAAATGCACTTTCAATTTTCAAAATTGCTCGCAAATTACTATTCATATATTGCCAAGAGGATAAGATGGTAAGTTACCAGCTATACAAGTATTTAAATCAATACGTTAATAATAACCATTGTCATATAGCTGGTAAAAGTAAGTTGAGTTTCATATCTGCACTTACCATTATTGACACTTTTGACAGACCCTTGAGGGTTCTGTAAACTTAGCAGTAGTAGTTTATACACTTGTCATTTGCTCTGCAATTCAAGTGGCTCTTATTTTGTTTTTCAGAGGTTTGAGAAGCTCTGTCGTGCTATCCTAGCCAGCATGGAGGTTGAAAATGAACCTAAGGTAAACATGCATGCGTTTAAAGTCTCTTCATGCTGAACACTTTTTCAATCATATTCTCATCTTAATGGCTTTTTGGCTGTTTGGCCCTCAGGTGTGGTATGTTTCCTTGGCTCTGTCCAAAGACCTCACTATTCCCTGGCTCAAACAGATAAAAGATGTGCTTTGGACTTGCTGTCAACTGCTGAAAAATTTAAAGGTTAGTCTTAATTTAAAGCTCGAAAATAGGTTTTGATATTCATTTTGTCACTATAAATGTGCAATAATAAAAATAACTGCGTGTTTTGTGATTTCCAGCCTGACATACTTCAGGACAACAAACTGGTGACACTGTACCTCACCATGCTAGTAACCTTCACAGACACATCAACCTGGCGGATAGTCAGGGGAAAGGGTAAGCCTGAAGTCAAGCTTTGGAAAATGTTTCATGGTCTTGCTTTTTGCAAGGAAGAAAAATATAATTTCCTCTGAATATTTTAGGTGAGGCTCTCAGGCCTGCTTTGACAAGGATTTGTGAAAATATTATGGGCCATCTCAATCAAAAGGGATTTTACTCAATACTGCAGGTTCAGTATTACGACTCATTTGCTCATTTTTATAAAGATATGCGTTGAAATAGTGTGACATTGCCTCTCTTCTGAAATGCAAGGCTCACTGTATGTCAGCTTTTCTTCTTTAGATCTTGCTGACCAATGGCTTGGCTCGTTCTAAACCGTCTCTGTCCAAAGGCACTCTGACAGCCATTTTCACTTTGTCATTAAGGTAAGCTAATATTTCAGCTTTAATTAAGTAGAGGAGACATGTTAATTGCTGTTGTGTTATGTCTGTTTGTTCTGTTTATAAATTATATTTTTGTTTTCAGGCTACGTTTGTAACTAAATCAAGTATTTTTCAGGCCCGTCATTGCTGCTCACTTTTCTGAGAATCTGCTGAGATCATTCCTCATCCACATCATGTCAGTCCCAGCCATCATAACCCACCTCAGTGGGCTTACTCCAGAGGTAAAAGCACTGTGATGTGTGTTTTTCATTGCATAGTGAGACAATGTAATAAAATGTAAGGAAGTATTTATTAATATTTTCTTTGCCCCGACAGTGCATGACATCTATCCAGACACATGACCTGCTGCGGAAATTCATTCTGTTTCTCAGTAGAGAAGAACAGTGTTCGGACATCTGTGTGTGTCTTGAGGGCAGCCACACACTGTGTCTACTAGGTATAGTATTTTGGTTCAAAGAATTGTGCACGTTCAGTCAGTTGCATCTTGTGTACAAATTAATAAACAACTAAGTAATATCTATTTAAATGTCTCCCTCTCATTTTTGATAGGAAACCTAATTCACTTAGGCTACCTTAATGAGAAAGTGCTTGAAGAGGAGGCCAACCACTTTGTGAAGGACCTGACTGACATGCTGTCCTACTGCCAGAGATATGTATCCCAGAAGAAGTCCAACCTAACTCACTGGCACCAAGTGCTGGGCTGGTTCTCACAAACTGTGGACTATGGGTAAGTTAAATTCTTCATGTTTGTTTAAATCATACGAATAAGTTCATATTCACTTAGAATAGTGATTCCCAAAGCTTCAATTCAAAACTTAGACAGAATATTAAGCTAACATATATGGCTGGCCCATTTCACATACCTAAGGAGGTATGGAGATGTCTAGAAGAAAGGGCATTGGACTTTTTAACCTGATTGTTTAACACAATCTAGGAGAGTGAGAGGACACCTGAGTGAAGTGCAATGGAGAATCGATTTTCAAGGACAAAGGCACAAAGTTGTAGCAACAACAGAGGGATAGAGTTGATGAGCCGTGGCATGAATATATGGGAAAAAGATGTTGAAGTTAGTTTAAGAAGAGCCATGATGATCAGCGAGCAGCAGTATGGCTTCATGCTGAGAAAGAGCACTTTCCCTTTATGTGATTAATACATTATGTATCTAGTCCGTGAAGGAAATAAACATGCAACAAACTATCATACACATGCAATGTTTGCTTTGAAAGTGTTGATGGTAAAGTATAGAGAAGATCAGAAGGAGTTGTGCTTTGTTTTTGTGGATCTGGAGAAATCATATAATAGGGTACCAAGAGAGGAAATGTAGTACTGCACGAGGAAATCAGGATAGGCAGAGAGGTATATGAGGGTGGTGCAGTGGTGAGGCGAGTGGTAGGAGTTGCAGATCGGTTCAAAGTAGGAGTGGGATTACTTCTGGCACAGGAATCCCGGAATCTGAGCCTTTTCTGGTTTGCGGTGGTGATGGATGGACTGACAGATGATCTCTGGCAAGAGTCTGCATAGACTATGATGTTTGAAGATGGCATTGTGATCTGTAGTGAGTGCAAGGAGACAGGTGGTAAGATGAAGCTACAAGAAGTAGAAATAGTGAAGCTAGACGAGTTTAAATATGTCAACCATCCAACCAGAGAGCAGGCGAAACTGGAGATGACAGAGTTGAAGATGTTAAATTTTAATTGGGAATGACCAGGATAGAGAAGATTAGAGAGACAAGTCAGGTAGAGCAGTTTGGGGAAAGGCAGGGCTGAGGTGGTTTGGAAGCGTGCAGAAGAGGAATAGTAGATATACAGGACAAAGGACGGTAAAGATGGAGCTGCCAGGCAGGAGGAAAAGAGAAACATCGCAAAGAAGATTCATGGATGTCATGAAGGAGGACGAGTCGAGGGTTGGTGTGACAGAGGAGGATACTCGAGATAGGGTGAGATGGAGGTAGATGATCTGCTTTGTCGACCCTTGAAGCGAGCAACCAAAAGAAGAAGAAAACATGTCTACATGTTTGTATTCTTGCATACTTTCACTTTTCTTTTGCTAAAAAAATGATGAAAGAAATAGTGTACTTAACTATTTTCTCCCACCTGCCTTATCTGTCTTCTGTTCTCTGCAGTCTTAATGAGTCAATGCCCTTGGTAACAAAACAGCTTCAGCACCTGTGGGGAGTATCTGTTATTAGAACTCTTTTCAGTGACGTCCTTTCTAAAAAGCTAGAGAGTCAGGAGCCCACTCCCCCACCACCACAACCTAGCACTTCACAAAATAATCTGCCAGTTAAAAGTAAGTTCCTAAGTTCTGTTGTGATATTTTTAAATAAGCACAATGTTTGTTTTTTTAATAAAGGTTTTGAATACTTTTTGAACTCCTGTGTCTCTGTTTTTTTGTTTTTTTTTTAAGACCTTTTCAAACGAGCATTTCAGAAGTCAGCCTCTGTGCGTAACATCCTGAAACCAGTCGGGGGGAAGCGGGTCGACTCAGCTGAAGTTCAGAAAGTGTGCAGCATCTGTGTGCTCTACCAGACCGCACTGTCTACGCTGACGCAAATACGCCTCCAGATACTCACTGGTCAGTCCAAAGATCTGGTATTTTATCAAAACTTGAAAGTACACACAATACTCAGTCTCTGCTCGTTCTGTGTTTTTTTTTTTTTTTTTTTTTTTTTGAAGGTCTTACACATCTTGATGACCTTTTGCCCAAACTTTGGGCTTTCATCTGTGAGCTGGGTCCTCAGGGAGGCCTCAAACTCTTCATGGAGTGTCTGAACAATGACACCGAAGAGTCAAAACAGCTCCTTGCTATGCTCATGCTCTTCTGTGACTGCTCGCGGCACCTTATCACGTAATTTCACAGATTATTTATTTATTTTCATTAGCCATGCTTTTTAAAAGGTGGTTGCAGCATTTTATGACACACCTTCAATGTGTTACAGAATTCTGGATGACATTGAAGTATATGAAGAACAAACGTCCTTCAAGATAGAGGAACTCATTACTATCTCCTCTTTTCTGAACACATTTGTGTACAAGATGATATGGGATGGCATCTTAGGTGAGTGCGGTGTCACAATGGCACCTGTTACGCAGGTCATGCTTTCTTATTGAAACGTCTGTTGTGTATTTTGTGTTTAATAGAAAATGCAAAGGGAGAGAAACTGGAGTTGTTCCACAGTGTTCATGGCTGGCTGATGGTGCTTTATGAGCGAGACTGCAGGCGAAGGTTCACCCCTGACGACCACTGGCTGCGCAAGTAAATACAAACTCTGACAGCATGACTAGCCTTGTGTTTCAGAATGACATGTTTACGTGATATATATACATTTTTTATAAGCACACCTTTACATGTTGCTGCTGTTGCATTCAGGGATCTAAAGCCTAGCCTGTTGTTCCAAGAGTTGGAGAAAGGCAAGAAGAGAGCGCAGCTTTTACTCCAGTACATCCCACATGTTATCCCACATAAAAATGTGAGTAAATGGAATTCTTTCATTTAAAGCAGTGAGAGGTGGGTCAGTTGTGTAATTATTTTTTCTCTCAATTTAGAGGGTGCTGCTGTTCAGGAACATTGTTACGAAGGAGAAAGAAAGCTTAGGACTGGTGGAAACGAGCTCTGCTTCGCCGCATGTCACCCATATTACCATTCGGCGCTCGCGGATGTTAGAGGTATGGCTTCAGCCAGTCAAATAGATTTACTTGGACGAAAGCAAATATATTGTTCCTTAATAAAACCAGGATTTCCCTGTCTTAAGGATGGATATGACCAACTGCGCCGGTTACCAGTGAATTCCATAAAAGGCGTAATTCGGGTGAAGTTTGTGAACGACCTGGGTGTGGATGAGGCTGGAATCGACCAGGATGGTGTCTTCAAGGAGTTTTTAGAGGAGATCATTAAGAAAGTCTTTAATCCTGCTCTCAACCTCTTTAAGGTAACTCAAACAAATGGTTGACATTCTTAAAACATGAAGCCTTAAGTAGCGAAATTTCAGTGAGTTTTCTTTTTTTCCTGAATATGTTGTGATGATTGTTTGTTGTAGACCACAAGTGGAAACGAGAGGCTGTATCCTTCGCCCACGTCTTACATCCATGAGAACCATTTGCAGCTGTTTGAGTTTGTGGGGAAGATGCTCGGGAAAGCTGTATATGAGGTACATGTCATGTCTAAAATATACCATGTCTGTAAGATCTCTGAATACATTTTAAACAAAATGTTTGGTTGAGCTTCAGTGTTTCACTGTCACTTCTGCCTATTCAGGGCATTGTTGTGGACGTCCCTTTTGCCTCGTTCTTCCTTAGCCAAGTCTTGGGTCACCACCACAGCACTTTCTACAGCTCCATTGATGAGCTTCCCTCACTGGATTCAGAGTTTTACAAGAACCTCACTTCCATTAAGGTAACTACAAACACTTTTGACTTTGTCTTTTTTGCAATTTGCAGCTCACGTTGTTGTATTTCAGTGTCTGATATCCAGGGCATATTTCACTTCTGATTTGTTTTCAGCGCTATGATGGAGATGTAGGGGATCTGGGGCTGACATTATCCTATGATGAGGATGTTATGGGGCAGGTAAGGATGGGATACGTTTATACATTTTAATTCATAAATATACGAAATACATTAGTTAAGAGTTAACTGTATATTTCATTGTAGCTTGTCTGTCATGAGTTGATACCTGGGGGAAAAACCATGCCAGTTACCAATGAAAACAAGTATGTGCATTTAAATTCAGTAAAACAATAAAAGGATATGGAAGCACTTCATGTCGAAATGTTGTTTTGTTGACTTTTTGTATTCTGTAGAATTCGCCAGTTATCTTGATGATGTTATCTTTGTCATGTCCTGCAGAATCAGCTACATCCACCTCATGGCCCACTTCCGGATGCACACACAAATTAAAGAGCAGACGGCTGCTTTCATCCGAGGCTTCCGCAGCATCATTAATCCGGAGTGGTTGCACATGTTTTCCACCCCTGAGGTTCAGCGTCTCATTTCAGGAGATAACGCAGAGATTGATCTAGATGACCTAAAGTATGTACCATTTTACCTTTTTGTCTTTTTTTTTTGTCATACTTCGAATACGGAGGATGTCTTTTGCTTGTAGTACATGCTTTCTGTTTGTACAAACAGTTAAATATGTTCATCATTCTCAGGAAACACACGGTCTACTATGGAGGTTTTCACAGCAGCCATCGTGTCATCATCTGGCTGTGGGACATCCTGTCCAGTGATTTCAGTGCTGAGGAGAGGGCTATGTTCCTCAAAGTAAGGTGTCATTTGTTGAGCCAGATATTTTTTTTATTGGTGCCACAATAGTTTAACCATTTATTATCTTTTTTTTTTTTTTTTTAATGTGTTTTCACAGTTTGTTACCAGCTGCTCAAGGCCACCTCTTCTAGGTTTTGCCTACCTCAAACCGCCTTTCTCCATCCGTTGTGTGGAAGTTTCAGATGATCAGGTAAGAAAAAAAAGATATATTTTTAGACACTAACACAGTATATAATACCACAGTTATATAACAAAAAACAGTGCAAACTTTAAAGAAGGTATTCACATTTCATTTTAGATAAAAGGTTTAGGAAATCTAGCTCCAACCTCTTTGCCAAAGAACCAAAGATAATAGAAAGACAGGAAGGAAAAAGTAATGTAGAATCCCTGAAATGGCTTGTTATGTTAAGCCAGACCTTCCCAAAGTGTGGGGCCTGCCCCCTGGGGGGGCGCAGAGCCATTGCAGGGGGGGCGCGGTATGAAAAGGGAAAAAAAAAAACAACGCTTGGACACTGCTAGCACGGGGTGCCCACACAAACGCAAAGCAGGAGATGAAGCATTGCTGAATATGTTTCCAAACCAACTTCATTCTAAGCCAAAGACTAGAAAATATGGTGAAGCATATCTTCCCTTTAGCTTCATCTGCACAAGTGCCAAGGTAGGTCTCCCCTGCAGAATTGGTTTTCCCTTCGTCGGGAGCACGTGCTGGGCTGTTCAAATCACGGACAAACAGTATCCCACATTCTTGATTTTTAGTTCACAAACACTTGTTGTAATGACTAACTACTCCTGACATTTTGGAGATGTTAGCTCTTTATACAGTAAAGTTACAGCGGGATACAAATAATATCAGGCTCATCCTGCCACAATTTGTTTCCCCGGTTCAAATCACGGACAAACAGCATCCCACAGTTGTTTATGTTTTTGAACCCATTTTGCACAGAGAGGTATTTTTTGGAAAATGTATTGATAGCCATGTTGAATAATATTACACAGGAAAAAAACAACTACATGTAAAATAATCACACCGTGACGCCTCTGCCTTTCTAAATAGAGGGACAGTAACTGCGTGTGTGTATGTAAGCGTGTAAAACCTGAAGATAGAGACAAAATACTGTTAATCTGACTATCTGCCATTCTGCAATTCATCTCATGTAAACAATAACGTGGCGCACAGCGTGACGTGAAAAAAGGCACATACCTTTGACGTTGCGTGACGAACTCTGTATTCCTCGTCCACAGGTAAACGCAAAAAAGGAGTTTTAAAAAATCTCCGTTTTCGGTGATTCGAAACGCCGTTTACGTGTGAACGAAACAGCTGCGTTTTCAAAAATACCCGTGTAGGTGCGGACGTAGCGTAAAGAGTTAGTAGTTTATTGCAGATTACTTGTATTTGCTTAATTGTTTACTAAATGTTTGAGGTGTGAAATAAACCGCAATGGAGCAAAATATGGGTGTGTGTGGTTGGAGGACGTGTTTGTGCGTGCGTGTGCGCGCGCGCGCGCGGGGGGTACATTTTTCTTGTAAAACAAAGGGGGGCCCAGCAAAAAAAGTTTGGGAACCACTGTGTTAAGCAAACATTGTATATAAACAATAGTGGAGGTAGTGGGATGGTATTATATGACAGAAGAAAGAAAGAGCTGGATGAGCTCTGATGTGTACAGTTAAAATCTAGAGAGGGCTACAATTTCTATTGAGATTCAGCCTGGAGAACCAAGGTTAAGCAGACAGTTGCCTGAATCATTTACATTAATTAGATTATGTTCTTAGTGGGATCGCTGTATTTCATTTGCTGAAGACAAAATTTAAGCTAACAAATATCAACTTTCCAGACAAATCACCACAAAGGAGGAAAGACATTGTTTGGTGATCTTAGCGAGTTTCAGCCTTGAAAGGTTCTCCATAAGCTGTTAAACATCAACATTTTATTTATGATTTATGATGTTTATTTGTCCTGATATATTTGATTGGAACTCCTGAAAATAAAGGACTGTGTATAAAGATGGCTGTCAAGCCTTCTGCAGTTGATTAAGTTGTGTCCTTGTGTTCTGATGAATTTGACATTTTCTCCGATGTGTGTAGGACACTGGGGACACCCTCGGCAGTGTCCTCCGGGGCTTCTTCACCATCCGAAAGAGGGAGCCTGGTGGGCGACTTCCGACTTCATCTACATGTTTCAACCTGCTCAAGCTCCCCAACTACAGCAAGAAAAGCATCCTACGTGACAAGCTGCGCTACGCTATCAGTATGAACACAGGCTTTGAGCTCTCCTAACTCTGTTGCATCAGGACAATCTGCACAGGAGGGCTGTATTATACAGTCTGATACCAAGCAAGAGGCTCAGCTTACCTGCGTTGGAGCCTTTAACATCAAAGGGGCATCACTCAAACAAAACAGGACTCTTGAAGGACCCTTTACTTCTTTTTTTGTCTCTTTTATAATCTGGATGAGCTCTAAGGGAGTGAGCTCCAGTTAAGCTGTGTTTCCCATCAAAAGGGGGATGCTGTTTCTGCAGAACAATCCAATTTCTAACATCTTCCTCTCTCTTTTTACCGCTCCAGAAACTGAGTATACATGTTTCTCAGGCTTAACAGAATAATGAGTCTAACACTCCCACTTTAAGCGAACTGGAAAGCAATACAGCAATGCAAGCCATTACACACATTGTCGACTCACTTGTGTAAAACTAAGCGATGCATTGTTAATATACTTGTAAGCTTGGATTCCATTATCCCGGCACCCTACAGTTTATATTGAATGAGTCTTAATGGGTCTTTCCTGAACATGATGCTTCTTGTATAAGTGGAAGACAAATCAATGTTTTGTGTTCAGTCTCCTTGAAGGAGTGGTGGCTCATAACGCCGATCCTGTCCGTTACATTATGTCCCGTTTTTAAGGAAAATCGTTTTTGAGCTCTGTCCCTTTTCTCCCCACTAAGAGACACTGGGTCCACCTGAGAGAGACATTGGCCTTCTGGTTTTCATGTTCCCAGTAGATCTGAAAACCAACAATCTGCCTCAGTTCCAGTGACGCAGCAAATAATCCCCTAAAAGGTTTGATCTTACTCTTCGATTTAAGAAAAAGAAAAGAAAGAAAGAAAGATGTCGTTTCTGTAGCATCGGTTACTTTTGACCAAAAGAACTGGAAATGTTTTGTCAGTATTTGTGTTTGCAGCTGTTCCATGTTGCACAACTTCCACCTTAAAAACACGAAGAAGAGCAAAGCAAACCAGTCTTCTTACTCTGTGTATCTAATGCTAGGGAAAAAAAAAAAATCACTACACCTTGGATTAATGCCGAGTGCCTCACGAATCGTCGTCACCTGTTGCTCACACGCTTGACTGTGTTTCAACCGTAACCAATAACCACGATTTGGAAACAAGCCATAGAAATGTGGGGGCTATGGTCCTGGATATATTCTCTGCTTATAGGAGCAACACAGAGCGGAACCACTGTAATACCACAACAACCGCGGAGGGTTTCACTACAATGCTCTCTGATCTCTGTGGACTTTTGAAGCCATGCGGAAAAGAATTTGAGGTTTTAAAACCTCATAAGATGATGTCATGGACTGGTTCGTCAACCAAATGCGACCGCTTGACTTGATGATGTTCCCTTGGAAACATTGCACACAATTTTGCTGTTTGCGGCAGTTGGGAGGGAGGGGGAAAGGGACATGAGAGTGAATGTGACTTTATAAGCTTAAAAAATTTTACCTTACACAGGGTTCATTTACAGCAGAAAGTCCAGGCACAGACTTTTGGTTATTTGGAGAAAAAAAAGGACTGCATCATTAAAAGCGATAAAAGAAGAAGGAAAAAAGTCTCTTAACAAAGTTCTTTATTATGCAAAAAAAAAGTTTTGTCATGAATGAAAATTGAGATTTTTGTTAGTATGTAACCATGTTTCTAAGAAGTTATATGATGGCCACTAACTCGTGAAAAAAATAAGTGATTTATAATGAAAATGCAACCATTACATATATACACATAAGACTGGTTGTAATAAATTTATCTAAAGTCTAATAATGATGTTAAACCTGACAAATCAGTTAAGGGGATCCTTAAAGTATTTGAGCAAGAACTGAAAGCACTGCAAATGAATTTATATGACACACTACTGCAACTGCTCACGAGTGTGTGCGCGCGTGTGAGTGTGTGTGTGTGTGTGTGTGTGGTAGTGTGCAAGAGTGGTGAAAGATACCTCACATGCTTGTCTGTCTCCCGATGAGGTGGCTCATCTGTTTAAATGATGTCAAGAGAAGACTTTGAGTGTACCAGTGATTGCTGATGCTGACTCTTTTAGTACAACAAATGAATAAATAAAAAGAAATTATCCCGGAAATGTTCTCAACCGCTCTTTGTAAGTTTTTTTTTGTTTCCCCTTTCTCTTTTTAAAAGTGAATGTCTATGAATCTCGCTGCACTATAGTAAGGCGCATTACTGATTTAAAAAAATATCCCATGTAAGATTTGTCCATTTGTAAGATACCTCCTCCTGTAATGTTAAATCGTGTACACGAGTGTTATATAAATCATTTGATCACAATTTGTGGGTTTTTTTCATTCGTTAATTAGTTAATTACAAACACCTGTAGAGCGAGATCCTGTTTAGAAAAAAAAAGAAAAAGCAAACAGAGTGGAGACACGCATGGGCCCGAGACACAGGCCTCTGTAAAAGGCTGGTAATTCACAGAATGCATGAGACATTAACATCAGGCTGTGGGATTGGTACATTTTCTGGTTCCCTTGAATACCGTGGATGGGGGATTATCGTGTAAATACGCGCGTCTGAAGCAAACTCTCCATTGCGCTCTCTCTCTGATTGCACAGTGTGACCCTTCATGAGAGGTGGACGGTGCTGCTAGGAAAGCTGCTGGTCATTTTTACTCCGGCTGCTGCCTGAGACTGAAGCTTCTCAATAACCATGAGCCGTCCGCCGAGTCCGACTCCAGCACGATGGTTTAAGGCGCTGCGCAGGTAAAAAAACATAAGTAAAAAGACCTCTGTTTTGGCCTACTTGCGAGAAATTGAGACTTATTATTGCAAATGACCTTAGATTAGATACAGCTGTTCTGGGTGGCTCAGCTTAAGCGTCCAGCTTTGTTAGTTTTATGTGCATCACCTGACTGCAGTTATTCGAATTTTCAGTATATGCCGGTGGGAGGCTCTTACTGAGCGGGTGCACAAGCTTAACTTCACACTGCTTCATTCAGAAAGGCCAGCGGTAGAGATTTATTGACTGACACAGACAGACATGAGTGGAAAAGTAAAGGCGTGCTCTGCTTGTCAGAGACATGGACGGCTAACATGCAGAAGGTGCAGTGATAAACGTGTGTGTGTGTGTGTGGACTGATTGTGCGTATTCGCCTTGTGATGTTAAAACTAGCGTACTCTTACAGGACCAGGCTGGGGGACCCCTGTCTGAAGACGTATCCGCTGGAAAGCGTGGATCTCCTGAGGAGGGCTAGAGTCGCCTTTCAAGCTGGACGTACCCTCAAGGAGAACTTCAGACTGGTTCAGCTGGAGGCTGTGGTGCAGATGCTGGAGGAACACGAGTGTGACTTTGTGGATGCACTTGGAAGGGACCTCCGTAAGGTCAGGGCATAAGCGGTCTCCCTGCAGGGTTGTTGTTGTTTTTAATAGTGAGAACTGATGGTGGAGTCAAATGTTTTTGGGTTTTTTTTTCTTTTAATTCATATTTGTCTACTGTTTTTTAACCAGCCTCGGTTTGAAACAGTTGTGTCTGAACTGATCCTGGTCAAGAATGAGGCTCTGTATGCTATTAACAACCTAAAGAAGTGGATGCAGCCACAGAAAGTGGAAAGGAACCTGGTAAGACTGTTGTTTAAATCATCTCGATAATGTTACTGGGATTAATCATGACCTTTTTCGAGAGAACATTCCACGTACTGCTACAAAGAAATGTATTGTGCTGAGCCCTGCAAAGCAGATTAAAACACAAGTTGCATTGCCCCTTTCTAAAGGAATAAAATGAGCTCATGTGGTTTTTCTGTTTGTGTCATGATGAACCTTACCAGCTTTTTACTTGTGCTGTTTCACTTGTGATGTAATTTGTTTGGTCTGTGTAGTCCACCACGCTGGACGACTGTCTGGTGATCAGTGAACCGCTGGGAGTGGTGCTTATCATTGGGACCTGGTGTAGTCCTGTACAAATGTGCCTTGTGCCACTGGTCGGGGCCATTGCAGCAGGTGCAGCCAGTATTATTTCATCATTTAGTTCTCCTGCACTCAGGCTAACTGACAGCAACTGATGTTTTATTTTCCATTTGTGTAGGAAACTGTGCGATCATCAGCCCCTCTGAGTGTACTGTGCACACAACAGAGCTTCTCCATCGTCTAATTCCCTTCTACTTGGATAATGTGAGTAAGCTAGCATAAAGGGACTGATTTTTCCCTGCAAGAACTTACAGTATTTTTCTTAAAATATCAAAGGCAATACTCTCTTTTTTTGCACTGAAGCTGATTAGACTGCACACTATGGATTTTTACTTCACTCACTTTAACATAAGAATAACTGACTTTGGTTGCTACAGTGAGAGTGAAACACTCCATAGTTTTAGCTTCCAGAATAATTTGGCTCCTTTGTAAGAATCTGTTTGAGCAGGTACCCTTTTATTGGCCTGTAATCAAATGAGCTTTCATTTGGTGAGATTACACTTTGAGATACTTAAATCTGGCATTTCAGAATTGAGCACTGAGTCATCCATGACTGAATATCTGACTCACCAGTGATATTGCTTTTTTTTTTTTTTTTTTTTTTTTTTTTTTTTTTTTTTTGTGTGCTTTTAGTTTAGTTGAATTATAAGAGATGCTTGTTTGAAGAGGGGGAACAAAAATAATTCTCATACAAAACTCTTGTTTTCCTCAAGGAATGCTTCCATGTGATTCTTGCAGGCATGAGTGACTTGCCTGAAGTGATTGAGCTCAAATTTGATCATGTTTTCTTCACAGGTAATTTTTATTAGTCATCCTTTAATTAAAAAAGTGTTCTTTGAGTTGTTCACTGTTTAAGCTTGGCTGTCACTCTGCAGGAAACAAAGAGGATGGAAGCAAAATTGCTCTGGCTGCCGCCCGCACACTCACACCCGTCACCTTGATTCTGGGAGGGAAGAACCCATGTTACGTGGACCAGCACTGTGACATTTCCACCACTGTGCAGCGCATTGCTTGGGCGCGTTTTCATAATGCTGGACAGAGTTTGGTGGCTCCTGACTACATTTTATGCCACACAGATGTCAAAGCTCGGCTGGTGCAGGCCCTCAAGTGCTGCCTGATGGAGTTTTATGGCTCTAATCCCCAAGAGTCACGTAGCTTTGGCCGGATAGTCAATCTAGAGATCTTTAACCGTACTAGAGATATATTATGGAGATCTGGCAAGGTAGCTGTGGGTGGGCATGTGATAGAAGCAGAGAAATATATTGGTATGAAAAGCTGAATTCCTTGACACATATTGCACTTATTAGATTGCTTTAACATGGCTGTAATTTTATTTTATTTTTTAAATCTGAAGCCCCAACAGTTTTGACAGATGTGGCTGAATCAGACCCCGTCATGCAAAAGGAGATCTTTGGTCCAGTTCTTCCTATTTTGACTGTAAACAATGTGGATGAGGCTATTAGCTTTATCAATAAGCAAGAAAAGCCCCTCTGTGTGTATGCATATTCCACCAACGGCAAGGTAGGTCTGCGAGGCAAATTGAAAGGGGGGGGGAACTGAAGCCAGAATTCATTGTAGGATTTATTCTGATCATGTGGTGGCTTTTCTGACACTGCAGGTAATTTCAAGACTCATGAGTGAGACCTGCAGTGGAAGCTTTTGCTCTAATGATTGCATCCTGCAGAGTGTGATGGTGGCTCTACCTTTTGGTGGAGTAGGTAAGTCTAAGCTGTAGTAATACATGGATGGTGGGACAGTCTGTAAGTGATCTGCCAGTTTGACCTTCCTCCCCCCCCTCCCCCTTTTTCTTTGAAGGTGCCAGTGGGATGGGTTCTTTCCATGGCCGCTACAGCTTTGATACCTTTTCTCACAAGAAATCCTGTCTGCTACGAAGCACACGGTTTGAATGTGTGACCTACCTGCGCTATCCACCGTTCGAGGACCGCAATCTGTCTCTAATGACATGGGCCAGCAGCCTTTCTCAGAAAAGCCAGGGCTGGTGCCAGATTATGTGACTGTGTGGGAGGGTAATGACAGCCATGCTGGAATTAAACAAACTGCCACTTTTGTTATGAGCAGGCCATGGAAGACAGAAGCGCATTATTATTATTATAGAATCAACAAGAATGGATTTCTATGGAGAAAATTGTTAACTGTATATTGTCTAAATGTATGTTTGAAACTTATAAAAAAATGTATAGGACACAAATATTTTGGATGTACACTGTTTATTGTGACCTGTGATTTTACATTAAATGTGGGGAAAAAATGCATTAAAATAAATCTATGTATTGTATTTACAGTTTGAATAAAGTATATGCATCTCAAAAGGTAATGCTTTTGTTTTAATCTTCATATGAGACTGGTCATTCTGGCCTCTTGTAGATTTTCTCTTCACTGCCCTCTTTCATAGATGCATATCTGGCGACTGTGAACAGGTAGTCACTTAACCTGAGTGGGAGGGAAAGGATATTTGTCAGCTATGTAGTAGAAGAAACGTGTTTCATATTTATTTTCTTTAAAGGTACAACACTGACCTGTTCAAGAACTTGGCAACATCTGGATCTGCCTCGCCTGATCGCACAATTGGAGCAACGCTATGGGGAGGGGAACAGAACCAACTGCAGATTACTTCGTCATTCAGGACGACCTTACATAGATCATACTAAAACTAACCTGCGCTCTGCTCGCCGACAGACTGTCCGAGCTACGTGCAAAGCTGCGCTGCTCTTCCCACCAGACTGTGAAAAAACAGGAGTATATATTAGTTCAACAGGAACACACAGACATTTGTAAAAACGTGCGCAGCTTACTGGTAAAACGAAGCTGGTTAAAGGAGGGAGTTCTTCTGTAAACTCATCAATCCAGGTCTCCAAGTCAACAATTGGCTGTGCAATAAATTTTGTTCTCTCTTGCAAAAAACAGAATCAAGTGTGATCACATGTGACACAATAAATAAAAACAGACTGACTTGATTAGCCAAAGCTATCATACTTATATGGCTTTCTCTTGCAGATGATCGAGGGGTAGCAATGTTGGAGCCCACATCTTGTAAAACGCACTGGATCTGTGGTGACAAAAGCCAAATGATGACAAACTTTATCTCTGAATTTATGGTGTAAGAACTGAAAGAAGTTAAGAAATGCAGTATGACAAAATCAAACCTTGTCCAATTGATGAGTGAATGTATGACGTTTATCGAGGCAAAACTCTCTTGCCAGCCTGTAAAAGTTAAGAATGTAACTTTAGACAAGGCATATCATAAAAAAATGCTAAAATGACATGCCATATTTGAATTGTAGAAATGTTACCCTATAGCTGATGACAGCTCGTCTGTATTCCCCAAGGCTTCAAAAATGTGATCTTCTTTTGGCCTCCTTTCTCCTGTAAATGTGCTTGAGAAACCTAAGAAGGAATCAAGACAAAGTTTTTTAAAATATTGCTTATTCCAAAAGTACAGTGAGGTAGTGTTGTCTGAGTTACAATGATAAATAACCTTTGTCTCCTGTTTTGGTGTATATTTTGGGCACCCTGTTGTCTTCACCAGTAGCATAACTGTTTTGAAAAAGACGGATATTAAAGGAAAGGTGTTTTAACATTTTTATATAGTCACCAAACACTATATTAGGTACATCTTGCTTTAATCGGGTTGGTCCCCTCTCCTGTCTTCAGAACCTTAATTCTATGTGGCATAGATACAACAAGGCGCTGGAAACACTCCTCAGAGATTTTGATCTATATTAACATGACAATATCACACAATTATGCAGATTTGTCAGCTGCACATTCATGATGTAAATCTTCTGTTCAACCACATGCTGCTCTACTGGATTGAAATCTGGTGACTGCGGAGGGCATTTAAGTACAGTGAACTCATTGTTATGTTCAACAAACTAGTTTGAGATTATTTGAGTGGTATGGCACATCAACTTATCCTGCTGGAAGAGGATCGGTACACTTTGGTCATAAAGGGATGTCATGGTCAACAACAATACAGTACCTAACAAAGTGGCCATTGAGTTTAATTCTGTTGTATTTTTAGGAACGATCTGTATGGCAGATGCCAACCAGCAGTTCTGCTAGTTACACAGACAGTTACATGAACAACATGAACAGAAGCACAACACTGTGCACACCAACGCTGACACAGGACTGTACAGTATAGTTACCTTCTGACTGAAAACAGGGTAAACAACGGTCTCTTTGCCCGATACTCGCTAATGAACCTGCATGTCCCTGGAACGCCGCGAAGGAGAGAATGTCTGAAAACAAACGATGTCATTTTTAGCTACAACACAGTAGCAACAGCAGCAAGGGTAAACGACAAAATTGTCTTTTTTGTCCATCCGTGGTGTCCGTAGTTCATAGGCGTTTCCATTTCATCGCATGATTGGCCAACTCACCCGGTGGTGGCAGAGTTCTGGATGCTGATTGGCCAGACGAAAATATGCTCGACCAGCTGAAGGGGAGTTGATTGGATACAGGAAATCCTCGCTCGTCCCGAGTGTCAGGTCACGGTTTAACACTCTCAGATACTCGTGAAGAGAATGTAGTGTTGCTCCATGATTTTTTTTAAACCACAAAATTCATTTGTAAAGTTATTAACAGTCATTAATGTTCGCGTAAAGGACGGTGCCGTGGAACTAAGCTGTCTACGGCTTCTTGCCTGTTCAGCGGATTAACATTAGCTAAGCTAGCTGTTATTAATGCTGTCAGTGAAAAGTTGAACTGAGGCGATTGAGTTACGCAGATTTGGGCATATTTTGTGCTCTGCTCTGGAAGCTTTTACAGAAATGCAAGTGACGGACTTTTACGTGTCAGCTCCTGGAAAGGCGATCCTACACGGAGAGCATGCAGTCGTTCACGGAAAGGTAAGCTCTGAAGTGATACCATAATGACATTTAATGCACCAGTCAGCATCTTAGCACAAATATGACTAATTAAGATTTATCAAACAACCTGTCCAATTGCAAAAGTGTCATTTTATATTTTAATATTTACCCCGTTATCATAAAGCTACAGCATGTCTTTGATGAAAAGGCACTAAATGAAGTTAATAACCAGAAATTTAAAAAAAAAGGAGATTTTATTTATTTATCTCTTTAACATTTTGCTTGTTCTAATGTTGCGTCATGGCAGGTGGCTCTTGCTGTGAGCTTAAACTTGAGGACATATTTGCGATTGAAAACCACTACTTTTGGCAAGGTTTGCATCAACCTGCCCAATATCGACACATTCCTCAGCTGGGACCTTTCACAACTGAAGCAGCTTGTTACTTACTTCCAAGGTAAGATGCATCAGAGGTGCTCCTGCAAATTCTGTTTTTATGATATTGCGTGCAGTTCAAGCATCCTACAGTGAAATTTTAGTACTGAGACCAATTTTGGCCTAATGTTGGTGGTACAGCAGTATATCCACTGTAACACCAGTCTGTGTCTAAATGGGAGACAAATTTGAAGTGTTTAGTGTGGAAAAAGTAGGAAAAAAGTACAACTCGTATACTGTATTTCCCATAATTATTTGAGAATCATTGATGGTACTATAAACTCACCACCATCCAAAGTGATTAAATTTACAAGCGTCCGGGTCAGAAATATTTATCGAGTTTTTTTGCAGCTGTAAACTTCCATTTACTGTCTTTTTATAATGTCAGCCTTTGGATGCGCCAACTAATGACAGTCTTAATTAACAGGTTTTTAAGTAATTTGCTAGATTAAACTATATGCTTTGGTTTTGTACAGTTACAGATCAAAGTGCGTTGGTGTGATATACCTTTTAATTGATGTTATTAGGTAAGAGGGATGAGGTGCAACGCCTGGATGCTGAACTTGTGAGGAGACTGCGGGAATTTATTGGTGTAACCAATGGAAGCTTGGATACTTGCAGCATGGCCACCTTATCCTTCCTTTATCTCTACCTGTCGCTCTTTGGATCAGGGTGAGAGAGAGGACTTCTTCTCATCATTTGCACATCTGTAGCCATTTTTGTCACAAAGGCATCAACAAGTTGCAGGTGTATATATGATAATGTTCTCTCTATGCACATAGGAAAGTAATAACTCGTGCCTTTTTAAAAACCTGTAGTCAATCACTCACTGAACTCTTTAAAAAATATAGGTACTTCATTCTGAGACAGAGCGTTACAGTGTAAAATTTAACATTTTTTTTAGAAGGAGCATTTTGTGCTGAGTAACAGGAAATCTGTTATCATGACTCTTGTGTACTTTTCTAGGAGTAGTGGGGGTTAAAGGTCATTTGTCTAAAGCAGTCAAAGTCTTTGATGTTTAGTAAGTACAGGATAGTAATTATGTTATATTTCTGTTATAACGTCTGATAAAAGATGAAGTTTCATTTCTATATTAGCTCACAGGTTACACAAGTGTTAAAGGCAAACTCTCAAAAGTAAACACTCAAAAGAGTAGTCCAGTAAAAATGATGAAAGACTGCAGCTGTAAACTCATTGCCCAGAGGTGGTGCAACTGAAAATGGCTGCAGCTATTACTTTCTCCACCTACTGGTGATTCAGACAGTGTGCAGACAAATAATGACAAATGACAAAATGACTCTGTCTTGTTTAAACTCTACAGTCTTTCTGCGTGTGTGTGTGTGTGTGTTTGTGAGTGTGTGCATGAGAGTGCGTCAGGGAGGGCTATTTATTGTGTGTACCATTGTATTCTGTGGCGTATAATAGTGGGGTTTCTTGCATTTCAGATTTTATTGTTTGCCCAGTGATAACTCTGTTTATATTTAGATGTCCTTGTTAAAATGATATACACATTACAGTAGATTGTATTAGTTTTGGTCTTGTGCCCACTTGCAATAAATGTAGGAGCATGTTCATGCTCATAATTTTAAGTTCAATTTCCAAACATGTAAGTTACCAGTGAAGTAGATTAGGTTCAGGGAAAAGTTTCTCTTCCTTAAAATGAAGATGCTAAAGGTATTGGTTGGATGTTAGTATTAACTGCTTCGGCAGCTGTGAACAGAAAAGATGCTGAGGAGCATTAAGCTGCAGGTTGTTGGGAGGTTTAATCGGCGTTGACAAGGCGGTGGCATGTCTGAGAGAGGTGATGGGTTGTGACAGGATCCCTGCTAATGAGAGTCTGGCACTGAGCCAGTCTGTGCCCTAGTGCCTGTATGCATTTTCCTCTAAAGAGAGAGAAGAGCTGGACATTTAGTTTACAGTATTCACCTCTGCCCAAAAGCAGCATCCCTGACAGGCATTGACAGAAGTGTCAAGTTTCTGTTGAATGTAGTAGTGTACATGTGTGCTGTAAGAGACACATGACTGTACAGAAGGCGATATCACATATTATGTACTTTACTCAATGAAGTATACTCTATATATTAAAAATGACTGATAGCTGATTGTAAATGAGAAGTAATCAGTAGGATTTTTAAATCTACAGTGATGCTCACAGGTTTTGTTCATTCTAATTTTGGGGATACAGTTGCAAATTTCTATTATCTGTAACTATTTTTTTACCGTTTCAGTGCATATACAGTCAAAAGTCATACACAATTTAAATTCTATAAAAGCAGTTTCTGTATTTGTTTTCTCAGTGAGCTGCCCAGTTTGACGCTGACTGTGTGGTCAGAGCTGCCGACTGGAGCGGGACTCGGGTCAAGTGCCGCCTACTCTGTGTGTTTAGCTGCAGCTCTGCTTTGCGCAAGTGGAGCCATCCCCCCTCCTCTCAAAGAGTGGGAACACACTGCCAGGTAATGTTCAGACCTCCATCTCCATCACAAGCTCTGTATGCGTTAGCTGTCAGCTGCCGTTTTGTATAGGCGTCACTGCAGGGCTACAAAAATGGGACAGCAAGCGTAAAATTTTAAATTACACATCACACAATGGAAATGGTGTCACACAGGCTTTTGGTTTGAAGTTGAAGGTGAGGCCTTAAATTATAACATTCAACTTGTTAAAAAGAAAAATTGATGGATGGGTTTGGTCAACACCACAACACAACTTGTATTGCAGTTCACAGTACAAAAGATATTGCATTTTACACCAGTACTTTTAACATTTTCTGGCTAAATTTCCAGATTTCATAACAACTGCCTCTTTTTTTGAAAAACTGTCAAAATCGTTTTAGGATTTTGACACTTCTTCCTTTTATTTTGGTATGACTGGTGTCAGGTGGTGTCAGGAGGAACTGGAGCTAATCAACAGTTGGGCTTTCCAAGGGGAGATGATCATCCACGGTAATCCTTCAGGAGTGGACAATGCTGTAGGAACGTGGGGTGAGGCATTAAAATATGTAGCTTGTTACACCTTCCTTCATTTTTGTACCGCACTCTTTCATGTACTCATCAGAGTTTTGCACCATCATTGTTCATTGTTATCTGATTATTGTGATTTTAATGATTCATCTTTGGTTTACGTAGGCGGCATGCTCAGATTCTTGGCTGGAAAGATAATACCGCTGAGCAGGTACTAAAGAAGGATTATTAATTTGATTTTATTTAAAGGGTCAATTAACAAACTCATTGTCTGGACAAAATTAATACATCAGTAAAGCACCAGAATAATACGTTTGAATGAACCCTCTGATCTGTCTGTTTTACTTCCAGGGTGCCGTTATTAAGAATCCTCCTCACTAACACCAAAGTACCACGAAGCACCAAGGTACTTGTTGCCGGGGTGAAGGACAAAATTAACAAGGTACTAAATGGTTTCTTCCTCCCCCGTGTGTTACTTGCCGACAGTGTAATTAATATAATAGGCGGTGCTTTTGCTTGGCAGATACTCCTGCGCGTGGTGTTGAGTGCCTTCATAAAATATTAAAATTAAACTCTTAGCCGGCACCCCTGTGCGCTGTTGCCTTGGTGACACCAGCAGGTGTGCAGATTTCTGTCTGAGACAGAGAATTCGGCCTGAATGGTGTTGTGACAGTGTTGTGATCAAGCTGGAGCACAAGTCAAACCTGCCATCTCAGAATCTGTATTTGTATGCAGCTTATCCATCAGAAAACAGCCATTAAAAATAATATGCGTGTAGAGGTGTTATTGTATTGCACAAGTGATGTTGGAAAAGTTAATCTCTTTGGGTTTTGTATTCCCCTCCTGTAGTTTCCATCCATCATGGTACCTGTTCTTGACTCAGTTGATGCCATTTCCTGCACTTGTGAAAAGGTCCTCTCAGAGATGACCTGCGAGCCCATCACAGGAGAGCATTACAATATTCTAGAGGTACAAATATTTTGTGAAGCAGTTTGCGTTATAAACATGTCATTAAATGTCATTGTTACTTCTTTTTGAAAGTCTGCTGCATCTAAAATAAATAATGTAATAGATGTATTGTGGAGTACTGTACAAAAGTCTTGAGCCACCCCTCATTTCTTTATATTTGGTTTCCACTTTATTTATTTATTTATTTATTTTTAAGTGGTCTCCAGCAATCTAAGGAGCTTGGAAAGAAAAGCGTCTGGACTTCTTTAAGTTTCTTGAAGACGTTTCACCTCTCATTCGGGAAACTTCTTCAGTTCTGAGAGCAACTGGTGGAGAGTACCAGATTTTTAAGCCCTATTGGGAGCATCACTAAGAGGGTCATGGACCCCCTCGTGATCCTCTGCCTTATCACACGAGCCAAGGTGTGAAACGTCTTCAAGAAACTTAAAGAAGTCCAGACGCTTTTCTTTCCAAGCTCCTTAGACTATGATGACCTGGATGACTGACAAACTTCACAGACATACGGACTCCAGCAATATTTCTCCAGGCTTTCTGAAGTTCTTGAAAGAAGTTTTTCTTTGGACATTGGCTGCTTTTTCAGTCATTTCAGTCCAGTCCCTGTACCTGATCATTTTCCCAGAAGTGTTTTTTGTTTGTTAAGCTACTTAACACTGACCTATGAATCATTTAAACATAAAAAGGCACCTAACTCAAGGGATAAACTAGTTTTGTCTACACATAATAGACAACTTAGCAAAGAAACAATTATAAATTATATCTTTAGGCACTTTGTTACTGGCAACTTCTCACAAAACATGTATTCCGTTTTCTTTAGTTGAATTAGTACTGCAGACATAAAATAGTATTTTTGTACCAACAAAGTGTTTTGTGTGTGTTCAAAAGAACTATTAGCTGAAAACTTGTCATATCTAGGGGCAGTGTGCGTGTCCTTAACAAAATTGAGGAAAGTGAACAAGTGGAGGGCAAAAGAAGAAAAAAAAAGATCCACCATGCAATACCATCTGGAAAGCATCTGATTGGTAACAGCATCACAATGATCCCAAACACACTGCCAGTGCAGTAAAAGCATACCTGGATAGAAAAACACATCAGTAGAGCATTATCAGTCATGGATTGGCCTCCTCAGAGCCCGGACCGCCTTATTATTGAAGCAGTGTGGGATCATTTTGGCAGGGAACAGAACAAAAGGCAGCCAACATCCAAAGAAGAGCTTTGAATGTCCTTCAAGAAGCCCGAAGAACTTTTTCTGAAGACTACTTATAGAAAAGACAAGAAAGCTTGCCTTAGAGAGTTTAGGCTGTGTTGAAGAATAAAGGTGGTTATACCAAGCATTGACTTTCAAGCTTGTTAGAATCATTCACTTTGTTTTGGCCTTAAATATTGTATTTTCATGTATGTTTGCACATTTCAGTAAATCTCTCCACCTATTTCTCATTTTCGAAGCAAAATGTTAAGAATGAGGGGCGACACAAGACTTTTGCACAGTACTGTATAATGTATAGTAACTAAGAAATATACTGTATACTTGAGACAAAGCTGACTTTGATCTTTGAGGTGATTAGAGAAGGGGTGCTAGTTGTGCAAAGTTATCACTTTGTTTTCCAAAATAACTTCCTGGCTTAAGTCAAGACCATGTTAGACCACATTAGCAGGTTAGCCGAATAGTATTCACACTCCGGCATGATACAGTTGCTAGCTACGCAAGTGTAGGCTAGCTGTCTAACCTAGTTAGACAAAAGTTAGTGCACATTAGCTAGTGCTGTTAACTGTTGTAGCATAGTGCTGTTTTGAAAATGTCTAAACCACACAGCTGATTTTCTCCCAGTAGCATGTATGAATTAACAACAGCTGTGTGATACCCTTTAAAGGAACTCATTGATATCAACCAGCACCATCTGAATGTGATGGGGGTGGGGCACCCTGCCCTGGACAGACTTTGCCAGGTCACACTGGCCAAAGGGCTCCACAGCAAGCTAACAGGTGCAGGGGGAGGAGGCTGTGGCATCACGCTTCTGAGACCAGGTGCTTTTTACTGTGCATTTTTAAATGATTATGTGAAGAGTAATTTATTTTAAAGGAATGTACTTTATCTGCTGTTATAAGTACCTTTGCAGTTTAGATGACTTGCATAATTCAAATTAATCATTCATTTTTTCCACATCCTTCAGCTGATTGGTCTTCAGTCTTGTAATGAATTAATTTTGATGAGGAATGTTTGAAGAGCTAAACTGTCAGGCTCCTGCTGACAGCAAGTTTTTGTTTTTTTTTCTCAAATTCTCCCTCACTCTCATATTAACAATTTGAGTGGCAGAAAATGATGAGCAGGCTGTGCAAGAAAATGTCTTTGGTATGCAAGTATTACTGTGCAATTGGTTCTAAGAAAACTTTGTATCATCCTCTCTTTGACAAAGCAAACAAGCAGAGAACCTGCAAGTTCAGCCTTTGTTTATGCCTGCAGCCTGTAACATACTGAATTTTAATAAGTCTTAACCACACCAAATAGATTTCCAAAGGCTTTTTTATTTGTTTTCTCAGCAAATGTTTCTGACTGAGGGAATTTCCAAGTAGATTGTTTCATATCTGTCTAGTCTACATGCTCTCAGAGGGTTTTTATAGCGCAGCTCTTTAAGTTAAGGAAGCGAGGATTAAATTATTTTATCTTTGTGTTTTAAAGCTGCTCTTGAATGTGAAGCTTTAAATTTTCATCTGAGTCTGTGTGGTTACTGTGAGTATTACTATGCAGCTGCATCCTTACTGTTGAGATGATGTCAAGCCCTTCCTGTTTTGGACCATTTCCTTTGCAAAAAGCAGCAGATGTTTGGTACAGTCTCACAGAGCACACCAAGTCTGCCTCAGCTTATTAACTGAAGTGACTTATTTTTATCCCTGTCTTGACCTTTTCTTATATTACCTGTTATAACTGGCTTGTTTTATAGAAACCGACTCCGTGATCGTCCAGAGTACAGTGCAGGAGTTGAAAGACTGTGGCTTTGACTGCTGGGAAACGAGCATTGGTGGGCCAGGTGTCCAGCAGCATTCGGCCATTTCTGTTAAGGAGGAAATTCTGGAGATTTTAAATCACTACTAAGACTCACCCGTGGCAGTGTCTGCGAAGGAGGACAGATGTAATAGTGGGCTTTTTATTATCTCAAGACCTGAGGTATACTGAACTAATAAAGGAGGCCGAATGGACCAAGGAGCATTTCAATCTGGGCAGGGTGGGGTGGGATGGGGCGGTCTAATCTCTCTTAAATCTGTGACGATTTAACTATGTTGTGTTTTGGGTAACATTTCTTATTCAGTGAAAATGTACTCACGGTTTACGAGCCTGTGCACTGACATCTAAGTCCAGTAGGTGGCATCAGAGTTGCACAAATGCTTCTTTATGGAAGGAGAGTTGCAGAAGACGCCACTCATAAAATTGACTGATATGGAAGTGAAACACTGGCAGGATTAAGTTATATTTTCTTCCAAATGCTTAAAGCAGTAGGGGTCAGTATATTTTAGTACATTAAAAGATCACCAATCCTGAAAAACTCCTCCTCTAATACAATGTTGTTGTGATGACGATAAGACATTATTTTACAAGAACAAAGTCAAACTCAACAGATTTCACTCTCATGAAATATTTAAAAATAATGCAAACCATTTAAAAACCTCTGAATCCCATCATGCACTGCTGCGTTGCTCTGAAATTTTGGTGTGCTAAAATGTATTCTAATTATGCTAAAACCAAAGAATTTGATGTGATTTCAGTTGTTTCCTTGTTGAGATCATCTATAATTTCTCCAGCACTTTGGTAAAATGTCACTATTTTATGCTCTGTTAGTTTTTGCAGTGAAAGGCTAACCGGCTGTGTTGTTTTGCTAATACAGAATGGGGAAAGAGGGAAAGCAGGAGTGTGTGACTTTCTCTGGAGCCTCTGGATTAGCACTACTATAATGTGAATCAATGACGAGTGTCCTTCTGAGTCACACGTTTGTGCTGACGCGCAAACACACACACACACACACACACACACACACACACACACACACACACACACACACACACACAAACCAGCTTTCCCAAATTCTTCTCCACCTAATCGCTCCCTTGAAAGCATTACAGAGTATTCTGCAAATGTCGCAGATGGAGAAGACGGATCTGTTTAGAATTTCCCTGATTTGGGGAAAAGGTCATTGGGGGATTCAGTTGAGTTTGAATATCTATTTCATTTTCTGCTTTTTTTTTTGTAAATGTCACAAAGATTGAGTAGTACAAATCTGGCACCGTGCGTGAATATACGACATTTGTCACCCTCCCTCCTTTTTCTGCCTGGCGCCCCCTCTGTCCTCTTGAATTGTGTCATCTTTGTCAGGGCAGCCCCCCGTCAGCGTGCCGCACAGTTGCCCCTAACCCCTGCTGGAATTTAATTACCACTGCGCTTTTCAATTGAAATGGCATTGACGAGGAGGGGAGGGGGACAAGAGCGAGACAACGGAGCCAGTTTTATTTGAAGCCCCTCTCTTTCTTTTCTGTCTCATTCTCTTTCGCTCCTTTTAGACCTGCGAGGCACAGATGGTATTTTTTTTTATATCAGTGTCAGCGCCTGCTTCTTTCTGCTCTGATGAATAGAATCTAAGGAGGAGGCCTAAGATGATTTCAGATAACAGAGGGAGTGAGGAAGGGGGTCAAGGATAGAAGGAGAATGTCAGAATTAGAGAGATACAGTGGAAAAAACGTGCGCTGTGCCCGCAGCGAGGAGCGAGATGTACAAACCATTTAACATTTAACATTTTGAGGGGTTTTAGGGAGTTTTGTCTGTGTGGATCAATGTGATAGAATCTGGGATGAATAATTCATTCTGTCCAAGCAGGAGGAATAAAATGCTAAATGTGAATTTGCTGAGTGGTCATGCACACTGTGGCACATTCCCTCTGGTCCCCGGTCGACTGGTGAAATGCTTGTCAGGAGCCATTAAGTTTGAATACAGAATTAGACCTGACTGACAAGATATCATGTTGATGTCTACTGGTTTCGCCAATGGGGATTTAGTGTATGACTTCCCACAGCGAACGTCTGCATTTGCATATATAGGCGTTTGGATCACAGTTTGTTATTGGGTTGTTATTATGGGAAACGTCTTGTGCTGATTGAATTATATGTCTTCATATCTTTAAAAGAGGATGTGGAATTGGCACACAGCAGGAAATATCTGCGCAACCCTCCTCTGCCCAGCATTCAAATGAACACAATGACAGAGACAGAATCAACATCATGATGATCCTCTCTGTCACGATGAGCTGTATGACCCTCCTGGGGGTGTTTGCCCTTTTGCTAAGTCGAGGTCGGTGGCCGGTGTTCTCAGCAGGGGTCCGATTAAGGCAGCATGGTGCGGAAGGGCCGTCGAAGATCTCAGAGGATTCAGGTTTACATTCACCAATATGTCAAGAAGTGCTTTTAGTCCTAACTCTTTAATTAAATGATTAACTTTTTCAAAAAGCATGATGAACAACTAAGACAGTTTTTTCATTATTGATAAATTAACCCAATGCATAATTAAAAACACTTTGTTGCTACAGTGTTAATCGGTCTGCTATGACTTAGTGTGAGTGTGCTCACTTTGAGTCTGGTCTGCTTGTGCTCTGTGACAGTTTTTGCATTTAATCATCATTCAGTGGTTGTGACTTGAGTAGACAAACCAGAGTTACTCATTTTTTTAGAATTTGCAAGTACTTCTGTCCCGTGAACGCTCGGTGGTGGGGGAAGTTTTGGTTTGTTTATTAAAATTATCTTCAGGGGTCTGAAGGATGGAAATTATTCTCCTCAGCCAAACAAAAAACAAATAAATGTGGTTTACCGCCATGAATGTCTCTGTGAGGCTAAAAAATTAAAAATAATAATAATAAAAAAAAATCCATACATGATTTAAACTTAATTTGGTTGCCTTCTCCTTCAAGGTTATCTCCTTGTGTAACACTGCTAGCTTTCTTATTATGTTTAGAGCACTCCCTGGAAATCCCATTGTGCCTTTTTGACTTCATCATGGGCTTCAAACTTGTGCAAAGAGCAAACATCCTTCTCATACCCAAGCTTCATGCCACGGATAATCAGTGGTGACGAGAGCTTGTGGCTCTCCAGCTATGACCCAGAGACCAAATAGCGGTTTTCAGAGGAACTGTCCAGTTTGCTAGCCTGAAGGTGGTATATTGGGTCAGGAGCATGCTTGTAATTTTCTTCAACCTTCACAGGGTTGTGCACCTTGAATTCATCACCCAGGGCCATACTGTCATCACTGGGTCCTACTGTAACGTCCCGAGGCTTCTGAGGGAGAACATTGAGCACAAAAGACCTAAACTGTGTTGTATGCCATCATGTGCCAGTCAGGCATTTATGGCCAAACCACCCTGCTTACTCGCCAGATTTGTCCTCCATCACAAAATAAAATTGGACACACAAGTGGTCAAGAAGCAGCGCAAATGGAGAAAGAGCAGTGCAGCATTTTATAAAGTGAGACCTTGAAGGTGGTGGCATAGCATTTTTATATCAGGTAGGTTTTTTAAAAAAAAACTTTTTTATTTTGGTGGTACAGCTAAAACTTTTTAATCACACCCCATCTGCAGACTAGTGCTTTATGTTAGCATGCTAGCATGGTCATGCTAATATTCTAATGTTTACAATATTCACTGTCATAGTTTAGCATGCTAAAAACTGCTAGTCAGTGTTAATCGCAGCTAAAATTTCACGGAATGAAAAGTTAAAGTAAGGTATTGAAATTCAATATTTTTAATTGACACTAAAAGTCTGGAAACCTTTAATATCTGTTAAAAATGTAAATTATTTATAGTTTTAACCTCCTGGACCTGGTGTCCACATATGTGGATATCACATTTTGGGTTGTCTAGATGAAAATACTAAATTTTGCTCTACAAGAGCTTGATATCCACTTACAAGGACATTATATTGCCACTGTTCTATCGAAATTTAAAACGAATGTCCTCATATGTGGATCTTATTTTTCTCAGAAATAAAAATCAGTTAAAAAAACAAAACAAAACAAAACTGGTAATTCTTTGTTTTTACATTCATCAGGTCCCAATCAGCCCAAATGGCAAAGAAAAATTAAAAATGCATGCCATGAAAAAGTTTGGATCTTAGGAAGTTAAATTTATATTTATACTACAGTCTGGAAGCCTTAATTTTGCTGCAACATTTGGATGGTAGGGTCAGAATTTGGGGTAAACAACATGAAAGCATGTGTCCATGATTTCATGGGATATTGTCTTGGCACACCGTGTCCCCTTATTATCAGTAGTGCATCATTTAAACATCACAGCCTACCTGAATATTGTTGCATCTCTTAATGACCACAGTGTACCCATCTTCTGATGACTGCTTCCACCAGGATAACTCACTATGACACAAAGCTCAGATCATCTCAAACTTTTTTTAACATGACAGTGAGTTCACTGTGCTCAAATGACCTCTACAGTCACCAGATCTCAATCCAATAGCGCACCTTTGGGATGTGGTGGAATTAGAGATTTGCATCATTGATGTGCAACCAATAAATTTGCAGCAACTGTGTGATGCTTTCATGCCTAATTATCAGTTCTGAAAGCAACAGGGGTCCAACCTGGTGTTATTAAGGCGTACCTAATCGGCCGTCTGAGGAGTATATATTGCATTATATTGAGATTTTAGCCTGTAATGGAAGAACTGTAGAGAGGAGGAACACTCAGTTAACATGGGTAGGCCTGTTTTGAAACAGAGTCAATATAAAGCTAAAGCTATGCATGTTGCTGTAAATCCTACATGTGTTTGTGCAAATGAATCACATTAAAACAGTTTTTAGAATAAAACAAATAGCAGCCTAAACTAGGAGCTAGAAAGAAATAAAAATGAGATTTTAACTACAGTCCAGCAGCAGATCAAGCATATAGGTAAGCTGGCAGTGTTTTCATCCACAAATTTTATTTTTGGGCATTTGGAATCCATAGTTACAAAATACTATTTTTAAAAATATGCTCATATAATATATGTATATATCATGTGTATACACACACAGACACACATATATTCCCCAACCTCCAGACTTGTAACCCCTTTTTAAACTGGCCTTAACACAGACAGTAATATTTCAAAAGAGGTTTCCACCTGGAGGATCTGTTTGGTCTAGAACAAGGCTTCTTTCATGCCTATGAAATGGCTCCACAGCTACAGACCGGCTTGAGCTGTTTTACTGTAAACATCTGAAGCACATGACGCAAAGCAGCTCCAGTCCACGTCTCAGTTTCCATCATGGAATTGTATCATGTCGTAGTATTGATCCTGTAATTGATCCTGTGAAGTCGAGGGCACCTGTACATACTCTGTCATCCCTCAGTGCCAGGAGCGCTCTTGTTTAATTGCAGGCTAAGGCGCTGGTTTTTCATGTTGCCTTTGAAAAGCCTCATTGATTTTTATACCACCCTTCATCCTTGCTGTGCTCCGTTTTAAGAGCAAATCCCTGGTGTCGAAGTTGCCCTGAATGTAAAAGTATGAAATCTGTCAGCGCTTTTCACAAGGCTTCCAGGTGTTATCCAGACACGTTAACACTCGTGTTTAAAAAAAGAGTTGGCTTTCTTTCTTTTTTTTTCTTTTTTACAATTTTAAACAGAAGAAGGAAGAATAGAAGCTGTGTTACATGCTACTCTGGCTCATATGGGGCCAGATGAATGTGAGCTTGTGAGACTTGTAAGGTCAAGGTTTGTAACTTTGCGCCTGTTTCTATTGCTTGAATTTAAAAAAAAGAAAAGAAAAAAAAAAGTCACACCCAAGTGAAGATATGTTGAATTAGTTTAATTATTTTTACTTCTTTGATGAGAGTGCATGTAGGGCTGTTGCACCAGAAAAGCATTCTACTTTAAGAGTTCATTGCATTAATTCATGAAATAATCTGAATCCAATAATCCAAACAGGAATGGGTTTTTTTGTCAGGCTTTTAACTGCGGCTTAGATACTGGCACAGAAATATATTCAGTACATGAGGGTCTATATAGAACAAAAACATCCTAAATGAAATTTGATTTGCATTAATTTGAGAAGCAGCTTATCTAACATTCATACTTTGAACTTGCTTTGAATTCGAAATAGGTTCTCATCATTTCCCTGGGATTGCAGCCAATTTATTGGATTCAGTTTTTTTTTCCTCAGAGGCTCAGGGAGGCGGATGATCTCAAAATGTTATCACATGACACCATGTGATTGATGGACCATTAAAACGTCAGCCAGATGTACTTAAAACCACAGCTTTTAGGTTGATAAATCATGGCACAAATGGATACATAAAGCTGTTAGAAACAAATATTCCCATCTAGAGCTATCTGCAGTCAGATGGTAATGGATGTTCTATCTGATGGTTTGTCTGTCTCGCTGTATGTTTCTTTCTTCACATTTTCCCTCTCGCCATGTATCTCTGGACTGCTGCAGTCATGTAATTACAATGGGCCAGGTAGGAGTGTTCATATTTCATCTGCTGCATTCACGATAACATCTAATAATCCGAAAGCGTTGCAAAATTGGTATCTCGTTGCTCATGCATTATGAATGAGTCACTGATTGCTTTTTTGCATAGATTAGCAATCATTTCACAGAAATCTTTCTTATAAAAATGTGCCAGGAGGGTTCTATCGCTTTTTCTGAAGAGTTGAGTTGCCACATCCCGCTCCTTTTTTAAGATCAGGTGATACCACTTCTCCCCCTTGCCCCACTGCTTCTTCTCTTGCTCTCTGATTTATTTCTCTATGCATATCATCATGGGGGGGATAAGTGTAATTTTCAGCCCACTTTGCAACTGATTGCTCACTTAGTGAATATATTCAGCATCTGCAGTGTCATTGTGTTTGGAGCCAAGTGGCTAAGTACCAATGAGATTCTTTGGTATCAAAGTAAACATTTGCAGACTCTAAGAAGTAAGAAGCAACTCTTCAGAGCTCAGATTGTGTGCCCTTAAAATGGATTTCTGTGACTTTTGGTTGTACTCACTTGTGACCACAAACTGGCATCGCACATATTGGGTTGTAAGGTCTAGTGGTTAAGAAAATAGGCTCAGAACCACATCCCAGTGCAAAGTCCCAGGTAAGGTTTACATAGTACTTTTATTTCCTGTCAGGCAAATAACCTGTTCCACAGTCACAATGATCTGCGTCATCCAGTGAAATGTCAAGTCATATTTATTTCACAGAGCACTTAAAGAGAGTGTTAGAACCAAGATGAAAAATGTCACACTTCTTTAAAAAAAAAAAAACTCTGCATGAAATTGTTTCAATGCTTAAAACTTTGCGTGCATAAATGCAGTTTGAATTAAAACTGAATTTGTTCTTGTTGCAAACTGAATTACGACAAGAGTGCCAACAGTGTGAGTCTGTGGTGAGGTGTACCATGTATGGACGCCTGAGCTCATAACCTCTGGCCTTTGCCCCCTTCCCCCAGATGGGCAGACTCTCAGCCAAGGCCCTGTGGACGTTGGTGCCCTCTGCTTGACAGCCCGTCACTGTGCTATAGTGGTGATTTTTTTTTCTGCAGGAGATGGTGTCTGATTGGGAGCAGTGTGTGAATAGCCCTGTCACACTCGATAAGCCAGCAAGACGACCTGTGACGGGGACATATGGCATGTTTGACAGGGAGAGAGGGTGCGAATCGCACTGAATGATAAAATGGTGTTTTTCCCCCTTCGGCAATGTCATGCTTTCAGGCAAGCGTGTGGACCATCGCTCACTCAAGCGACTGACTCCAGCCTCCTTGTGACATCTCCTTCAAGGTCCTGAGATTCTCTGCCTTGCGCCTGGCCAATTCTGACACTGCAAGCCTTTGCTGCTCGCAGCTGCTCGGTTAGCTTGTCGATGTGGGAAACATAATTGGATATCAGTTTAGTTTAGCGATGCACACTGGGAAATTCATCTTAAGAGCCTGTTCGTCAGTGCTCCTCTTAAAGCTCTCTGGCAGTGCAGCCCTTCATCTTGTCGCTTCTCAGCCTGTCACACGCCTCACACTGTTGATTAATACACACCAGTCTCATCAGACGACTCTAATTGATGGGTTCAGCCTCTTCAGGACCCTGATTTATTTAAAGGGCCATGAACACCGAAGAAAGAGAACGGAGGAAGGAGACAAGCAGGCTTGGATTTAAGTGTGTCGGGGAAATTATTGAGTTGAACTGCACGCCTCTCATCCTTACTGTCAGCCGGGTCTTGACTTCAGCTGTTGCAGCCTCAACTCCTATCCTGTCAAGTGTCACATTGTCAGTGTTTGTGGCCGTGACAGACAGCCCAGGTGTCACACTCAGGCTTCAGTGCACCATCAGGCACCTCTGCTCTGGTCCCCAGTGGCTCACAGTCAGAGAGACAGCACAGTCCAATAACCCCTCTCAAACCCAGCATGCCTTGCTCCCTGGGGAGTCCCCTGTGGAGTTTACTCTCTGTCCATTGGGCCAGAACTTAGAAATTCTGCCAATGGACACATAATCCTGCTTTCACTCTGAATGCTAATTATAACACTCCAACTGCTACAGTGCTACTTCTGCCTTTATAGTGACTTTTTCTTCTGCCTTTTTTCCCTCTAAGAATTAGGGCACGTTCCTAAATTCATTGGCTGCTGCTGAACAGGGGACAGAAGGTTGGTATAAGCTGATCTTATCTTATAATGAGGATAATTTGGAAGAGAACTCTAATTGTGATTCAATCTCAGTGGGTGAACTTGTTTAAAGCCTTTACACAGATCAACATTTTATATTAACATATTGTGAACGGGGTAAGAATTGCAAAGAGCCCATAGAAAACATCATCACTGGTACTCTGCAAAACTTTGTAGCATCTTGTAGCCTTACAAGTGACACCTTGTTTTCTCACTTTAATCTGGTGCTGTTTTGACTCCAGTATCTAACAGTTTATTGACAAAATAGGATGTAAAGATTATGTAAATATGGGATTTATATTGCTTGGAGGACATAAATAGGACTCAAAATGAATGCTAATGTGACTGCGGGTCTAGTAAATGTGTAATTCTAACAAGTTCACTATATCGACTTGAGAGGTGATAATATGCCAATGTTGTGCTCACAGCCCATTTCTATAAATATAAGTGGTTGGTAGGTAATTGGTAGGTTCAGGCATTAAATTTGCCACAAGGTTTATTGAAAAGTACCTGATGCCAATTAGTGACATATTTTAAAAGACAAGCAACTTTTTAAAATATATATATACAGTCAAAACTTTCATTTTGTAACTTGAGCTTTGATGAAAACCTGATTTCTGTCTTTAGGTATGCTGTGCTCTTGAATGGGAGCCTTTAGTTACTTGTTTTTCCAGCACATGCCACAGATCGAATTGGGATTTAGAGAATTTGAAGGCCAATCAACATTTTTTAAATCCCCAGAACAATTTCTGAACGTTTTTATTTTATTTTGTAATAGTTTGACAGGATGCATTATTCTGCTGAAAGAGGACACTGCCTTCAGATGTGGTCTCCACCCAGTGTTTAGGTAGGCAGTATGTCAAAGTAATATGCATATAAATGCAGGGACTCAAGGTTTCTGAGTCAAACATTGCCAAGAGCTTGCCTTCTTTCCATAGTTTCTCCTGCTGCCATCTCCCTGAGGTAAATGACCCACATACACACATGGCTATAAAGAAAAAAAAGGTGATTCATCAGACCAAGCCAACTTCTTCTATTACTCTGTGGTTTAGTTCTGATGCTAACTTGCCCATCATTTCCACTTTATGTGGCAGATAGTTGTCGTCATGGGCACTATTGTGGTTTGGAGATATGTAGCCCCATACTCAGTAGCTTAGTGCACTGTGTGCTCTGACACTTTCTCATCTTAGCCTGCGTTTTTCAGCCGGATAACATGATCAGCTGACTCCACAGTTCTAAAACATTTGATAGGTAACCTCTGGATATTGGGAACACGTGACCTGCTGTTTTAGAGGTAATAACTCTGACATTGTCAAAGTTGCTCAAACCCTTTAGCTTCCCCATTTTAATTGATCTTTTTCTGCTTTCAGTTTATTGGCTTCAGGAACAGACTGTTTACTTGCTTACAAGGTAATCAATGTTATTTACTTCATGTTTCAGTGATTTTTATATTGGTTTCAATCAGAAGGTAAATGGCCCAGTTTATAAGGTAGTTTAAATTATTGCTTCCTCGGTGTGCTGCTGCAATAAAATGCTGCTTGCCCAGACTGGATCTTTGACCTTTTGTATAAAATTTTATGAATCATTTCATTCTGTTAAACATTTTGTGTGAAATTATGTTATAATTAATGTTTAAATTCTTCATTATTCTTCTTCTTTTTTTTAAATTGTTTTTGTGAGGTCACAGCATCCATCAGTCACTGAAAAACAATACATTCATTATCCTATTCTTCAGCATGTTTTTCTCTCAGGTATGTTTTTACTGCATTGGCAGTGTGTTTGGGATCTTTGTCATGCTATTGCCAATCATTTGGCAAAGCTATTGCCAATCAGATGCTTTTCAGATTATATTGCATAGTGGATCAAAATCTGTCTGTACTTTTCTTCATTCATAATTCCTTCAATTATGACAAGATCAACAGAACTGACTGAAATGCAGCTCCAAACGTGACAGAGCCTCCACCGTGTTTTATAGACGACTGCAGACGCTCACTGTTACACCTCTCTCCTGACCTTCTCCATACACACTGACGATAATCTGAAGAAAATTTTCAGTTTGAAATGCTTCAGCCTCTGTTTCCCTTTATTAAAGACTGCTTGTCCCTAACAGTAAATGGATCAACTGCAGGGCCAGATTCATTAATGACATGACTTTTAGACACTGTTCACCTGGTGTAGATAGTTTTTTTTCTTCTTCTTTTGTCCAGCCGAAATATGCCAAGCTCTTTGTTAACCTATTTTTTCGTGCAAAAATATTATTTTATGTCTGTCAAACTGTGTTTTCATTGGTTCAACTAAAGAAATGGAAACAAATTATGTATTTTGAAATAGCCTGCTTGTAACAAAATATCTAAAGATACAATTCAAACTTAGTTCTTTGTTAAATTGTAACAAACACCAATTTTTCTCTTGAGTTAGCTGCCTTTTTAAAAAAATATATAATTTGAGGATTCACAGGTCAGATTTGGTGGCTTTACAAAAAACCCTTTCTGCAAAAATGGTCAGTTAGAAGGACTGGAGTGAAAATATGTGAAACAAACCTGGAGACCACAATTACAAGAAAGTCTGCCCCCTTGAAAGCAGAACATAAAGGAATGGTGGCCTTTGCGATTTACCGTATAAGAGAAAGCAGTCAAGATTTTGGCCACGGATATCACTAGCTGTTGTTGCATCTTAATTTGAACTTTTTATTATTCAGTTAATTATTGCAATAATCATTTATTTTGTTTGCTACGTTTTTGTTTTTTTTTTCAAATTAAATCAACATTTCTTTTATTTTAAGTAAGTAGTGAAACTCTGAAGTGAAACGACTCTGGCTCCCTTTCCACATTTCACATGTTTATTGGTGTTGTATAAATCAGTCACAGTTTGGCTTTCGTTTCTTGCATAGCCATAAATTTTCTTGACAATTTTCCATTTCTCAGAATTGCTGTCCATGCCTGTGTTAACCCTGTGTGACAGTTTCTGTTCCACTAGACACAGTTTCAAGCTGAGCAGAGATAAGCCAGGACCTTCACTCATTGACCCCGCATCTAATTTTTTTGTTCTGGATTCCATCAATAAGGCTTGAGTGACAAGCTATCCTCTCATTCAGCCACTATGCCGAATGCTAAATCGGTCTTGGCCTTGCAGCGAGAGATGACCTCAGTGATATGATAGTCCTGCTGCACTGCCATCAGGAGACAAGAGGGGGTCTTTATCATCCGCTTCACATTAGTAGTGTGCCATCTCTGTGTGGTGATTGTTTGTTAATCAGCAGTTAGAGCCCTTGGTAGTAAGAGAAACTTTTGTCAAGCAGCCATTTTAAGGATTTGGTCATAGATTTTTGTGCATTTCCCAAGAAGATTATAGGGATAGCTGGCACTACAACAATATTCATAAATATGCATCGGGCTTTGTGGAACACTAGAAACACAAAAGTGGCAATTTTGCATGATTGCATTCACTTACAGGAGGATAATATTGTGGGGGAAGCAATTTTAAAGAAATGCGAAATAAATCAACTCTTAACATAGCCAACCAAATCTGGGGCTGCTGTGAAAGGGAGGATTTCTCAAGGATAAGAAACCAACAAACAAGACACTCTTGATGCAGCAAATAAAGCAGTTTAACTCAACGAGGATGGTTATCAATATGGAAGATGTTTATTTTAGTCAGCATGATTAGCTTTACTTAGATGTTTTTGAATAATTTAATAATTTGAAAATTATTACTAGCGTGTTAGGGAATTTGCAGTTTCCCCTTTTGAGTGGAATTTTTCCCCCCAGCTTTTATGCAAGAAACTATAAATGTAGATTGTTTTGAGTACTAGATGTCTACAGGAGAGTGTGATACAGTCACAAAACTTAACACATGTACATATGGAGTCAAAATGATGAGTACTGAGAAAAAAGGGCTTCAGAAATGGGCCCCTCTGCTTTACGGCCCTGCCCAAATCTATTGTAAAATGCTAAGGTGTTTGTATTTGAAGTATTTTTCTCTGGTGTATAAACATGTAATATTTTCAAAGATGGGTGTGGTATTCATTGGCACTGCAGTTCATGTCATCCCATCACAAGATAGTCTCATGTAGTTGTTGTCTTTCTCATTAGATGTGTAATGGAAAGTAAAAAAGAGAGAGAGAAAAGAAAGAAAGAAATCGCTACCATTGAGGATGAACAGTGAAGTATTTAGACCTCATCTGTAGTCATGAGGGCATCAGCACTGATGAGCGTGGTCAGGGTCACAGCACTTAACTCTCCAAAGGAGGACCAGTGCTTGTAATCACATAATAACGTATGATCTCTCATTCAAGTGGAGTTGACATTCAGCAAATGCAAATTATTCCACGGACTGTGTAGCTCTGAGAGTTCTGGTCTTTGTATGCTTGTTATAAGGTACATTCGCATTATGCAAAGCATGCCAAATGTGGGCTGTTATGCTTAAGCTGGAAGAATAATTGATAATCTATTGACTATTATTTTTAGCACAGCATGTGGACTGTTATGCTGCAGTAAATGTTCAATTTGCATGTGTTCTGCAGCTAAGAAATTGAACCCTGGGGGATCATGCAGGAGCTGTAGCCCCTCTGTGTGCTGCCTCTCCCCCTCCGTAATTAAGAACAACATTTTGTGTTAGATTATAGGGAGACCCATCGTGCCATTGAACTGGGCTGCCTGATTAATAAAAGGCAGCTAATTTCAGTGGAGAAAGGCAGCACTCCAAAATGGCTCCTAATTACACATTAGGAGTGTGAAAGGCTCCTGCCGCTTCGGCCTCAATCCTCCACCCAACCCCGCAACCCCTCCCCAGCCGCAATGCATGTGCCTGCCTACCAGCACATTAACGCTGCTCCCAGGAGTGGCTAATTCCAGCCAACCCGTCGGCACAATCAGTGGCAGATGTCAGGAATCGAAGATGATGAATTATGAATATCCCGGAGATGTGGATAGGATACCAGCGTTAGGGGAGGGGAGGGGGGGGGGGAATCCTTTTTTTTTTTTTTCTGTGCCATTTTGGGCGGTCAAATAAGCAGGCAGATTCAGGAGGAGTGTGCAGTGGTTAGAGTGATTGATTTCTATTTGTCATTATAAATGAGGTCCGATTGAAATTGGATGTTTTAGTGAAGTCGTCAAGGACTTTATGAGTTGGAGGGGCTGTCTGGCAGTGTAGGGACTGTGCCTGACTGTGATAGCAGTAATGACTTCCTCTTCTCCCTCCCCTGGGTGGTCAGCTCAAGGGCTCAGGCAGCTGGGAATGATGTCCCAGAGAGGGCAACATGAACCTCTCAGTGCACAGCATTTGCATGGCTACATGATTACAGCTGAAATGGAGGAGGTGTGGTGAGGGTAGGGCTGGGGGCGGAAGGTGGTGACAGTAACAGCTGCAGAGAAGAGGACAGGAAATGGAGAGCGGTTGTTTTTGTTGCCACTGAGCCACATCCACAGAGGCATGATGGGAATGTTTTGATGAAAGGGAACTGATATCCTGTCACCAGCGCGTAATAAAACCATGCTCGCTTGCTTGTAATTACATTACCATAAAAATTGAGTTGAGTCGAGCTTAACTTTAATACATTTTTCCCCAATACCAGATCAAATGTGTTGTTTTTAAGCAGCAGGCGGTTTAAACTATGCTGACCTTTAAATATAGCCTTTTCATATGAATAGAGGAGACACAGTGGACACTATCTGCTGCATCCAGGGACTCTGGGACAGGCTGATGGAATCAACTTCCTTGTCAAAACAGATGTCAAACTAATGCCGTGGTTTATTACTGACTGACCAGCCGACTGATGAGCTGGCTGCGGATATATGAGCGTGCACCTGGACGTCTGTGGGGGGTGAGGTTGGAGCCTGGGGCAGGCTGCCAGGCCAGAATTCACCTTGCTACCTCCAATGAGGCCACAGTACATTTCCTCAGCCTTCCTGCCATTCATCACCACAGCATGATGGGCAAATTCATCTGAGCAGGAAAGAGGAGCTAATCCTCGATGTCTCAGACAGTGATTGACTTGCTCCTCCACAGGACTACAGCAGGACCAATGAAATTTAGTCTAAAACTGCTGTGGGGTTTCACAGGAAATTGGCCTTGCCAATCATACGCAGCAACCCAGTGTTGTATCACTAGGCTCAAATTTAATGTCAATTTCAGCAGCATCTGTTCATTTACACTCCCCTATTTTCATAATGAATCCGTATCCATCTGTGACTTTCACTGCAAAGTTGTTGCTTTCTCAACATGAGTTAGAGACTAGTGCAAAAAATGTTTTGAATCCGTAATTCTGGACAGAGGTAAACAGCAACCCTATGTCCATAGCAGAGGATCAAGTATATATTATTTTAGATCTCTCCAATGCTCTGTGTGGCTGTATTGATGTAATTTCAACCCATTTTCCTGATGAGTGCCTCAGTTCTGACGCCCACACAGCTTCTCATAATCGCAGCGGTCAGCATATAAGTGGGCTCTCCACTAGCAACTCAGCAATATTGAAAAGTGAAAATCTATTCATCAACATGTTTTTCCGTTAACTACATCTGAATGCAGAGTGGAATCCCCAATAGGGTTGAGTCATTACTTTCAGTAAAATAACTCCATTAAATAAGAGTGAACACAAAGCTGTCCCCCACACGCTGCCTCTTCTTTTCCCCGAGCTGCGGTCCCTCCTGCTGTCTTTCAGAGCTCTGTGTTCAGAAACACTAATGCTGTCTGCCAGTTCAGTTCTACATAGATTTGTGAGGAGACCAGGGGTGATCATTTCTTCCTCTCTTTTTTTTCTCTCCCTCCCCTCAGGTGACACTCTGAAATATATTTTGTGTGCCCTTTCACTTCAGACGAGCTCAGTGTGGAGGAAGCCCAGAGGAGACTAATGAGAGAGTGCAGGGGTATGGCTCCGTCTACCTCCATGCCTCATTTTTCTTGATTTCAGCCGCTCCAGTGTCGGCACGGGCTCCTGCTGGTCAGGTGATGGCGGTGCCAGCTGGTGCATCCAGCTCGGACGGACAGCGATTCATTTCCCCCAGCTGGTGATTTATGGCACGGCAAAGCAGAGAGAAGCTGGTGCGCATGGCACCAGGCCGCCTGAGTTAGTGCACTGTCCGGCCCCGTCATGCTTTACCACACAGCGGGCTGGACTGCCTAATTTACGCTGGCAGACAGTCACATATATCACACCCCGTCTGGCCAATGAAGATTGGTGGTGTTTGAAAGGGTCTGTATACACAGTCGATTTTACCCACGTTTTATTCCCTGCCCAACATTGCACCGTGGAATATTGTTTTTCTTTTTCTCTCCTTCTTTGTCCATTTGCTCTTTTATGTTTCATTTCTGCGCCTCTTTTTTCTTCTCTCTCATTTCTATCTTTCTCTGTCGCCCCCTCTCTCAGTGTGTGGACTTAATGTGAAGTGACTGTGTTGGAGGGAGGCCCTCTCTCACTGTACCGGCTCCTGAGGACTGTGCCCTTCTGTTCAGGGAAACTGGGGGAGGTCACAGTAGGTAGCTCCCCCGAGCCATGGCGTATTAATGCCTGGGCTGACCTCGGTGATAAGAAGGAAGCTTCGGGCGCATGTTTGATTCATGAGTCCATCCTCAGTGGGCCCTGGGGGGCTTTTTCCACTGCTGTCCTTTTACTGGCAGGGTGGAGGGTTGCTGCAGGGGAGATCAGTCCTGTCTGTCACAGAGAGGTTGGGGTATGATAAAGGCATTGGGTTGGGAGTGGGCCAGAGCACACAGATCGGCCCCAGTGTTGGACACATGCGATGACTTAATGGTGGGTGGTGATGTGACAGCCAAGTGTTGAGGGATATTAGAACGGATATCAGCGATGGGGCCTGACATCCTGAGCACCTCACCTGCCTGGAGGAGGGTTTGTTCGGGACTGGAGCGAGAAAGTGAGCTGAAGGACACTTCTCCACTTTTCTCAGCTTTTTCATGTCCGTATTTTACATTTTCTATCATTTCAAAATATTGGACACGTTTGAGGGCTGGCAGAAAGGAGTTAGATGGCTCAGATGGGGTGGAAGATGGGGGTTTGTGGGAGTAAGCCGACACAGTTTCAGTTCCAGCACATATCTCCAAATTACATCCTCTGGAGTTTGGTTAGGGATTACTGCTGTCTAATCCTGACAAATGCTGCAGAGTGAGACACATCTCTGACAACAGAGCAACTACACAGCCTGCGATGACCATGGTGATCGGTTTAAATAAGCACAGGGTACAGGGTGTACTCTCATGCTCCCACAACATAAACGCTGAACGCGCCGTGATACAAAAATTAGACACCTTAAATTGAAACCACAAAGTTCCACTTTTGGCACATTTGAAAGATTTGCTTGTTAAGTAGTCTCGGAAACATTTACAGTAGGTTGTGCTGTGAGTATTCAGGCCATGATTGCGTGCCTTTATAAAAAATCGTTTTCTAAAAGCGCAGATCTGGGTAATTACAGTGCACACACAGGGAGAGAGGGAGAGGGAGAGGGAGGTGCATCCTTGAACAACAGATTCTTCAGAGCTCCTAATGCCAGCTGTTTGAATATGGCTATGTAATACATAATCCTGATTTGTGTTCCTTTCAGTCACCAAAAGATCTGTACATGCCTCAAAGAAACTTGTCAAGGCTTTTCAGCACACATTGCCTTCTCACAATCAAGTCGATGCTTGTCAACCCTACTGCTATCAAAATAGTCACAGTAGGGAGGGGCAATCCACTTTTCACACATCCCCACTGCTGTCACCTCCTTGTGCCCATCACTAATCTTTAAAAGCTATTTGCAGTTTCAATATAGATCTCAAATCCCGTTTCCCTTTCTCTCCTACTCGCACACACACTCGCACACACACTCGCACACACACTCGCACAGTCATTGTTCTTCTTTTGTGGTTTGCTGGAGATCTGGGTTTGGTGGGCAGAGCAAGCCTTCTCATTCCTCTATGCGTTCCCATGGTCTTGCTTTTGTTTTAGCTAAGCTGTTGCCCCCGGATTAAAGAGAAAATAATCCTTCTTTCATTGTTGTTTTTGTTTTGAGAACCTGCTGAAAAGCGATCTGTTGATTTTTCTCTCATCTTTCACAGATTAAGTTTAAATTGAACGATGAAAGGGGAATTTACTGATAATGTCTGCTTATGTTTGTGCACGCTAAAACAGGGGTTATGTTGCCACCAATTTTTCTTTTTCTTTTTTCTGGTGGTAATTTTGTTTGAACACAGTTGAGCGAAGTAGCTCTTCAACCTTGTCCAGTTTTGGGTAATGCAAATTTCTTGTGAAATGTACTGTATGTTTAATTCATGCAATCTCTGATTCGTATCCACTTGAATTATTGTCTGATCCATCAGCCAAGCTACCCATTTGTGTCAGATGGCAGACTAATGGTGATATTAATGAAGTCATTGCTTTAGTCAGAAAATCAATAGTCACTCGAAACAGTCAATGCAACCGAGTGTGCTTGAATGGTGACCTAGTTCCCATGTAATGACGTCTCCTAACCAATTCTGCATTGTTGGTGCTCGCAACATCTGCTACCTTACTGCTGTACCATCATATTCATGCAACCAAACACAGTAGAATACAATGCACAGCAGCGCAGAGTATATGAGGGGGAATTGGGGCAGCTGTAATTTCTTTGTTTGTATGTGACAATCAACACTGCGGTGCAAAAATGAATTTGCTGATACTTCACACGACTAGTAATAGCAATATTATTCCACTTCATTAGCTTTGAAAAATAGCTCCAAGAAACATCAACCCCAATCCTCCTTAAACCACAGAAGGCAGGGGCCAAGTGGGGCCAGGAGGTTAACCTGGGTTTGGTATTAAATAGCCCGGCTGTTATTGTTGGGTCTTCTGATTCTGTAAAAGGACCCCGCATTGTTAGCCTTGGAGTGAGGCCATGCAGAGGTCAGCAGAGGCCCATGAGGAGAAGGTGAGGGGGTCTGTATACAAACTCCGGCTCCTGCTTACACAAAGCCATCCTGCACCTCGCCGACATCAGTCAAAACTCACAACTGTGTTAGAGCAGCGTTCTGATGAGCACTCTGAGATGAATAGGCTCCGCATTCAGCCTAACAAAGAGTCTTGGCATGCATACAGGAGCAGGAAGTGGGAATTCTAATACTGCTTTATCGTGAGCAATAAAAGAAGACAATGTGAGCTGTCCCCTCTGAACTGGTTTAGTGAATACTCGCATCCCTGTCTTCTGTGGAGAGACACTCCCTGTAAGTCATTTTACAGAGAAAGAATTTTTTTTCTTTTCCAAAATGCCTTTCAGTGAGTGAAAATGGGTTTCAGCACTGATGGCTTCATCAATGGTTGTAGCAGTGTCATGTGGTACCTTACCACAGTCACCTTTTCTTAACAAGCCAGTTATCTCTACATTCAGACACCAGTTACTGTGCGGTAAATGGCTCTGCATGTGACTTTGTTTAATTTAAAAGGAGTTTCTTCATTAAGACGGAACAGGATTTTAGGAATCTATGACAAAACATTACCCATAATAATTTACTATGATGCCGTTCCATTCGAGTTTCCTTGTGAGCATGCAGATTTCCAATGCTCTGAAACCAACACAGGTAAGTGGAATTTTCCCATTGTTATTTTTATTAATTGCACCTGAGCTTTTGAACTGAAAAGTCTATTGTTTTAAACCCTTTGGCAACTCCACTATCTACCTCAGACTGTAAAGGTCATAGAACACTATTTGCATAATTTTCAAATTCCCACACTTGTGAATGGCTACAGTTTTCATCAGTTCACATATTTTAGTGTTTGTGTTTTTTGGTGGGGGAGGAAATAGTTCATGTTTTTCAGTTATTTTATCTGCTCTGTACATTTGAAATTATAAATGTAAGTAAGTATCATTTGCTTTAAAGTATAAAGCAAACGATACAAGTCAATCTCTATGTGTGAATAACTAAATTCTGCAAACTCTAAGCTCAAATCTGTGGATCAGCGTATGGGACAATAAGATGTAATGGAAGTGATGAGGTCTAGACCAAATGATTGGAGGTGGCACTTTTAAAAAAGTTCCATAATATTTATCTCTAACTCTTTATATGAACACCATACTTCCACCATATATTCCCTCATTTGGTATAACTGAGGTGGATATTGCTGTCTAGCATGAAGGTTTAAAATCTCTCACAGGTCTTCAGTGTGGCTGACTTTGGCGGCTGTGGTGGCTAAAGGACCTGTATTAGTAAAGAGGTAAGTCCTTTAATTTTTCTTTACTTGACTAGGTACAACTGTTCCACTGCTCTTTAACACTTATATCTAATCAAGCAATCACATGGCAGCAACAGGAAACTGAGGTTACAAAGGCTCAACAAAATTGGAAAAATCTTGCCGGGCTTGATGAATCTTGACTTCTGCTGCTACATTTGGACGGTAAGGTAGCAACATGAGAGCATGGATGCATTCTTCCCTGTATTAATGGTTAAGGTTAGTGATAATAGTGATAGATATTTTCTTGACACATTTTGGGCCCCTTAGTATCAACTGAACTTCTTTTATAACTTCTATCCTGTCTTCCTTCTCTCACCCCAACCGGTCGCGGCAGATGGCCGCCCCTCCCTGAGCCTGGTTCTGTTGGAGGTTTCTTCCTTTTAAAAAGGGAGTTTTTCCTTCCCACTGTCGCCAAAGTGCTTGCTCATAGGGGTCATATAATTGTTGGATTTTTCTCTGTATTTAAATGCCTTTCACAGGTACCAGAGCTTAATCCAATAGAACACCTTAGGGATGTAGTGGAACGGGGGATTCTCATCATGGATGAGCAGCCGACAAATCAACAGCAACTGTGTGATGCTTTCATGTCAATGTGGACCAAAATCTCAGCGGAACGTTTCCATCATCTGACTGAATCTATGCCAAGAAGAACTAAAGCCAAGAAGGGTCCATCCTGGTGCTACCAAGGTGTACCTTATAAAGTGGCCAATTAAATGCATTTAATTGACCTTACTGTATGTAGTGCTTCACATACCCAACTCCAGATCACTGTGTATTCACTGACCAGTAGAGAATTAAACCTGCAGTATTTTCCTAGTATTACAAGTTTTAACAGACTCAGAGTACAGATGCAAACACTGTACAGCCCTCTAACTGCTCTGACTGACCTAAGTGAACTGCACTTACTGTAAAACTCAGCTTATATTTTGTGGATATTGACATTATACTCTTTTATATGTGCAGTATAGCTGACATACTCCAACCCTTGTTCCCAGCTTTCAGTACAGCAAACAAATATTCACACATTGCCAACAACAACTCACACACTTTCAGGACGATTCTACTAGCAAGTAAAGTTTTTTGTGCCATTTTGTCCATATAATTGTTCCACTTCAATTTTCTCATTCGGGTTGATTCTGCAAACATACAAAAAATCCATAAGATAGGAAGGATGTGGACTTGTACATGGCTTGAACAGGCACACTGAGAGAAGGACGCTGAACGTTGTTGCTCAAAACCAAAAGTGTGCTGTGCGAACACAGGCTTTAAAATGCAACGAGCTTATTTATAATGATTATTTGTGCACAAAGAGTCATAATATGTGTCTGTGGGGCTAACTCAAGAGCTGTGATGTAAGTCTGCGTCTCTTCTGTGGGCTGTGGAGCAGATGCAACTAAAACGCTGTTACCAGAGACAGCTTGGTCCTCAGGCTCAGCTCAAATACCCAAATGCCAGCCCCCCATTCCCACCTCCTCTTCCTTTCAGCAAAATTTCCACATTTTAATCCAATAGTGTGCATAGAGCTCAGGGAAATGATATTTAGGAGACAATGTGTGCCCTGCAGAGAAAAAGAAGGGAGGGGGATTAGAGTGTGTCTCTGAAGTGGCTTTGACTCCCCTACTGATGGAGAGTAATTAAAGCAGCCTACTGTGTTGTCATTGTAGCTAAAGGGGGATAATAATGAAACATCACAGCTCATAGAGCTTTGGCCTGTAGCACCATACTTTGGCCTTGAGCCGCGATTAGGAGGAAAGTCACTATGTAGGTTGTTTCTAGATTTAATGCACACCAACACTGCTGGCCTTCAAATGTTGGGTTTTGTTAGGTACATTCCCCATTTACAGGAGGTGCTATAGCTAACTCAAAGGCTAGTCCTACATTTTGATCAGATCACATACAAACGTACAGACTCTCTGCCTCCGCTGGGCTGAGAGGATGTTAGTAAAAATGAACATTAACTTGAGCAGTTATCTAAGGTCACTTTTTTCCTCACAGGCCAATTACACACAAAACCATGCAAAGTCCATGACTCATCCTCGTTGCCTGACTCTTCTTATCTTCCCAACTCTGGCAAACCCTAAATGCCACTGCTTGCATCTTGAAACATGTCAGTGTGCTCAACAAAGTGTACAGTGTGATACAGCATGGAATTAAAATGGATGACTGACTTACACATAGTGTCAAGGCTCTGAGCTCCAGTGTCAGCCAACACCTGGGGCGCATCAGCTGTGGGCCCTCCTCTGAAAATTTTCCTGAAACCCAAAGAAACGTTACAGCAGGCACACAAATTCCTGCTGAAATGACCTCACATAACTGTATTACCACAGTGGCAATGTTTTGCTTTTTATGTTAAGGGACTAACTTTGGGTATCATAGTGTGCTGCGCATCATTAGGGTTGCAATTGTTTCTTAATAGTTACAATACTGTGGAAAAATTCTTGAACTATTCCTCATTGTTTTCATATTTTGCTTTCAACCAGCCAGACTTTTAAAGCCAGACTAATTTTTTTAAAGCAAACTTAAGCAATAGCAAAGAACCAATTTAAAATTGTATCTTGAGGCATTTTTTTACTTGCACCATGTTGCAAGAATGCATCATTTGTTCCCATTTCTTTAGTTTAACCTACAAAAAAGGCCTAAAATAACACAGTTATGACATAAAATTGTCGACTGTTCACCGAAGCCTCATCAGAAATAGTCTCAGTGGAAGGGTGGTTGTCAAGAAGCCATTCTTAAGGACAGGAAACAGGGAGAAAAGCTTGAGGTATGCCAAATTACACAAGAACTGGACTGAAAATCTGCAACAACAGGTCTAATAGAGTGATGACTCCATAAGAATTTTACATTTTTGTTCAAATTACTCTCAATATGTACGAGGAGGTCAGGAGAGACGTAAAACGATGAGTGTCTGCCGCCACTGATACTAATGTTGATTAGGAGAAAGAGTTAATAGATTTAATTTTTTCATTCTAAATAAATCCCAATAAATGATACATAGTTGTTACACTGTTAATGAAAAACAAAGGTGATACTGAAACAGAAAGAAGCTATACATATATCGTCTGTGGTATATTTCTCTTTAAATAAAATAAAGTACAGACTGATACATTTACAAGCACGAAACAGTTAATTTACAGTGAACTTACTATAAAAACACAGTTTTTTACAAGTCGGGGCTCATAAGTTTCTAAGCTGCTGATCTTGTGATCTACACTTACAGTTTATTCTTGTATTTTGAAAATGTAGCTCTGTAGGGCATTATTCATAAAGATGAACAGGATCACTCATCTGCCATAATTCAGATTCTTGTTTTTAATGAAATGTGGTAGAAGCTTTTGTCCCACCCTTGTATTCAGCACTAAAAATTAAATAAATAAATAGCGTGGAGATAAATGCCGGCCAGCACAGATCAACAGTCAAAGTGTGGCAATACTAAAAAATAATAAACTTGTGATTTTAATTCTTTAGCTTCTCTGTGACTTGATACAGTGTGATGTTGTAATGGCAGGACAGAGTGCGACTCGAGAGTGACAAACTGTACTGTACCATAAAGTTTTACAGTGGCTTGCTGTTAAATGAGCTCAGCGGCATTTTATTTAATTTGAGTTGAGCACAGCATTAGGTTTGCAAGTCTGGAATCCACATAAAATCTATTTCATAATTCAAATGTATTAAGCCTTAGTGCTTTTTTGTGTTTTGGCCAGTCCCAAAGACAAAATCCTTATATTCCATATTCATCAGGATCAAATGCAGATCAAGTCTGTGCTTTTGTGTACTTTGTTTTTCACAAAGTAAATAAATAAACCAAAAACAAAGGACTCCCTTGTCTGCTCTTGCTACCAAATGGAACATATAAAGACAGTAAAGACAATAAAAACATATTTGACTGAGACTCATTTCTCCTTACTGAGGTTCAAGGTTAAACACAGCACCTGAGGAGAAGGATGGGACCTGTTTTCCTCCTTAAAGGATGATAACACACTTTATTGCGTTCCTTAGAGGCATCTACCCTGGGTATTATGACTTGATTTTTATTGTCTGGGGCAGATTTGGCCAGACTTTACAGAGAGCACCTTGGTTTGCAGGTGGTTAACCAAGAATGGAAAAAGAACTTTAGGTGATAGACAACTACATATGGTCATTTCCTGTCAAAATCAACCTTCTGATTATGAGTCCTTTGCTTTGGAGAGCATATTAAAGTGGAGATTACAGCTACAGAGAGAAACAGCAGCGATGGAGCTCACTCTGCCCAGAAACATGTGGATAATGGATCATTTTCATTCCATCTCCCATGCGTTTACCCAAGTTAAGGACCATAGAGCAAGGGTGGAGACATCAGTAGATGTTAAATTAAGCATGGCGTGAACTCATAAGGAGTTATTACAGCAGGCAAACATGTCCTAAATATTGTGCTATTTTACACACAGATCCATAATGGTCAAAGCACTTTCACTCAAAGCCACAGTCCCTATGGTAACCCTGGCAGGGGATGGGATATGGGGAGGCTTGATTTTTGAGGAGGGCAATTCTCGTGCTTTCTGAATTTTGGATTTCAGCATTTAGGTCAAACTTTACCCCGGGTCTTGCAGCCATCTGCTCCTGGGATGCAGGCCAAGACCACAGGGCAGTTCTGGATCCATCAAGATCTATAAAGAGGCCTTCTAAAGCTCAGTTTATCCCTGTGATGTGCCTTCTTCATATCCTGTGTTTCAGGTGTTTTCCCTTTTTAGCTGCATCCTCCAGGGAGCCAGCTTTAAAATGGATGATTGCCTGCGACCGTCGCATTAAAAGCATTAATCCCGCTCTTATCAAGCAGAGAATGATGAATTAGGAGCGTCAGCTCTGGGCTCACCTTTGTTGTCATTTGAACAGAATCAAAGCTTTAAATCACAGGACTGCACCTGGTAATAGGAGGGGGGGGGACGTTCTAATACTATGTGTGACAGAGCTGCACTGCTTCCAGCTGATTTAATAACTCCAGAAGGAGGGGGTGGTGCTGGGATAAATGAAAATTTGAGCAAGGTTTTAAAATATGATTGCAAGATGAAATGGCAGTTGCCCTCGTTTCTTTTTGGTTAGTGTTCCTTTTGCATGCTGTGTACGACACAGTCCGGCTGAAAGTGAGCTGTTATTAAGTCACCATCAGGCCAGTTTTTCAGATTTTAGCATCACATTTGTAACAATTCGGCACTTTATTTGCTTGCTGTACTTGCTTTGCCTTTTGTAACTAAAGTCAAAAGGAATCTTGGGTTCTTTTTGGCACAGCAGACTTTATCTACTACATTTGATTTGTTTGTAGATTTAACATGTGTCATTAGATGAGTAGAAAACATTGTCTGCAGGGGTAGGACTTCACTCTCAGTAGTGCTGAGCTGCTACAAATACAACTTTAAACTCACAACAATAGCAGGTCACACTGTTCTCATGACACAGACTACTGATCTGATACAAAATGTTCATATGGCGTAAATTCTACTGGCTTCATGCTGAGCGCTAGTTTAATTTAATCCTTTGCAGTCTTTTCATATCATTTTGATACTGAGGTGGGGGAGCGCACCAATTGAACATGACAAAACAAATCTACCCAGCTTTTATGTGTTTTTAATTAAATTGAATTGTTTATGCGCTAGATTTAACCAGTTAGCCTCTTTTCTTTTTTTATGGACCGCCGCTGTGTATTTATGATAATAAAAAAAAAAGCAGAATTAAGCAAGTGTTTAATGAAAACTGACAATGTACCTCTGTTATTAAAATTATTTTCCTGTGTTCATTTCAGTAAATTCCCACATCAAAGCAGCTCATTACATTTTGTTAATTAGACCCAGAATAATTGACCCTTCCTTCTAAATGTAGGAATATGAAAGTAGGCTTCTGTTGTTCATTGAAATATGGGTTGGACTTGAATAGTCTAGCCTCTCTGGAACATCTGAGGCAGCTAAAGGTGATTTTTCACTTTCTAAATTATATTATTATTCCCTAGTCCCCATCTTCTATACTCTTCCTATTCTTCCTTTTTTCCTCTCTGGCTTTGTCATTTCTTTTCTAACCACCCACAAGGTCTGTAAAGCACTCAGCCAGCTCTATCCATACCCTTCAAGTAGCATGGAGTCTACCCTTCTTTGATTCTGTAAATGCTGCAGAAAAATATGTGGAAAGACAGTTGTGTTGCAGTGAATATTAATGGCTCTTTGAGTGCTTACTCCATGGTAAACAGAAGGATTGAGTTGACATGTACCCAAAGACATAATTTGAATCTGGGGAGGTCACAGGAAACATTAGCAAATTATCTACCCAATGCCTTCCAAGATCTCCCAGCAGATAATGGAAAAGCCAATCTATTTGGCTGATCGGTATCTTATCGGAATAGGCTGAGAAAAGCTCACAGTAATTTCACTTGATATGATAGAAGATTTCCCTTCACTTTGAGATTAGGTTTGCCTCAGGGGTCTTTGCTATAATTGTAAACCTCTAACAAGGTGAAACATTTGTGGAATTTACAACTATATTTTTCATGACACATGCAAAGAGAGGCTGGCACTGAGTGAATTGTGTATGTGGGGATAAACCTACATACCCTGCGGTTAATGCTGAAGCAGTAGATTATTAGCAATACATAACTGTTGTTTTATAACCTTTAATTTTAAATGCTCATAGTCTAGGTTATGTACATCCTTGCTAATTCTTTTGTCATTGTAGTTTCATTACTCTAAAAACTACATGCAAAACATTAGTGCAACTAATGCAGTGGGTATTACATTTTTTGACTTAAATGGTTCATATTAATGGCTCATAATGGCACTTGTTGGCTCGGATATGAGCCAAAAAAGGCTGCAAAAAATGACTAAGAATATACAGCCATGCTACCAGCTTAGCTTTGCATGCTCTTAGTCATTGTGTCTTTGGGCTAAGTCCTTAGCCCATTATACATCATCATGTCACCATATCACTTAGTGTATTGAATTATAGTGAATACAAGGTTCAAATAGCAATGTACAGCTAAAGTTGATGGAATTTGGTGTTTTTTGCTGGTATTTGGATTTAAAAATATTAACGAATGAATTCTGTTCTGGTGTTGATGCCCCACTTGTGATTTCAGAAGAAAACGCAGGGAATCACCCAAGTCGTAGGCCTCGTCCTCTGGAAACCATGAAATTTGATTGCAGGCCATCTAAAAGCTGTTGATATACTTTGGCAGATGGATGGAGCAACAGACTAAACTTTCCTGTCCAGAGCACAAAGCAAAAAAGCTGAGTAAAGAGTTGCAATGCAAAATGTACCACATGGACAAAAGTACTGGGCCACCAATACATTATACCTAAAGAAGCTGCTCAACTCTGGTAAAGCATACCACGAAGCTCCCGGTGCACAGTTTTTGTGCTGATGTTAATGCCAGAGGAGGTTTGGAGATCTGAAGCTGCCTTTGGCAACTTGTATGCACTTTGTGCCTCAGCACTCGGCAACCCTGCTCTCTGATTGTGGAATATCTGGGAGGGGAAGATTTCACAAACTGTCTTGTTGCGGTGGTGGGATCCTATTACAACACCACACTCAACCTCAGTGAGCTCTGTAGAATGACCCATTCTTTAACAAATGTTTGTAAAGGCAGACTGTGAGTTTAGGGGCTTGAGTTTAGACACCTGTGACAATGGGACTGAAACTCCTGAATTCAAAGATTAAGTGTGACCCAACATTTTTTGTCCATATTATGTAGATGGGTGCATAGATAGATGCTTGTATGATGGCAGAATTAGTTTGTTTAATTTGTGTAATTATACTGACCCCTGTGCGCCCAAACTGTCATTCCAAATAGTTTTACTACCACAACGTGATTGTTCAAGGTGATAAATATTTCCACGTTGTTGGTAAATCACTGTGTCTGTGACCTCAAAAATCGGGAAATGAGCCATCATTAAACTTGAAGCCATGTGTTGCGCATCTGTAGATGGAAGATCCATTTACTTCCAAGAGTAAAGCTGGAAAAGGAGGGAGACAGACAGGCAAAGAAAGACTGAGGAAAATTTTGCCTTAATCTTCTCTCTATCCAGTCAGATTCCATCAGACTGCTTTCTGTTCATATTACTCTTCCCTCTAAGGTTTTGTTTTAGTTAAACCCAGCTGAGCTACCTTCAGAAACGGTCATCCACCTTGAAAGAAATGAGCTCTGACAGCTGTGGCTACAAAGTGGAAACAGATCTGTGTCTCTGTGTATGGCCTCTGGAATTCCACAACTCTCTGGGGCCAAATCAGCTGTCCTCTACACCGATCAATCGGAGACAATTGATTCTCCCACCGATTTAATTTTCTTCTCGGTGTCTGATTAGCAATGATTTACAGAGCCCTTTGTTCTCTATGCAAAACCTTTAAGTGATCCTTTTGATAAATTGCCAGATTTCCTTCTGTGCTCTTTTATGCAAGAACTTGTTATGGGTTATGACCCCACCCAGCAGAGCATGTTGTGCCCTCTGGTGATCAGTGGAAATTGGTGGAGCTTATTTTCACCTCACCACAGTAAATCTAGTAACAGAGGTCATCAACTCAAGGGACACTCATGAAAACGCGAGCAGGCAGGTTTCTGCGATCTGGACTTTAATTAGATTATTGAGGTTTCTGTGAAGATATGTGTTAACCATCTCATCATAAAACTGATAATGAAGTAAGTTGTCAGTCAGCTGTGGTAGGTTGCTAAAAGTGTTCTGAAAGCATGATAGCGACAGCAGTTGCTAAAAAATGTGGTGCAAAGCATTTATCAGATGAATTTAACAGATGAATGCTATTAGTGGTGTAATTTGTAACTTGACTCTTTTAGAAACAAGAAATTAAATGTATAGTGCAGAGTTAACCTTTTTTTCATCATAACTAAACTAAACTAGCAACATATTTAGTAGTCACAAAGAAACATGTATTGCTTTGAGGTTGGGTCCACCTGAATTTGTGCCCCCTATTCATGCAACTTTAAAAATATATAGTACACTGTACAAATTTGGGAATGCTAAACCACTTTTTCTTTATACACACGGGGAAAATGTTTCTCTGGACATCCCAAAAAGCTTTTAATGGAAATGCAAGCCCAAAAACTGTGATATGGAAGAGTCCAATAATTTCAACCTAATCGGTCTCAGCAACATCAGAGGAATATCAAGAGTGTACGAACAAAAATAGCCTACTTTACAGAGACCAACCCTACATGCCATGCTCTCCACTGTGTAACCTCCTCCCACTGTGGTGCATAAAGAGCTCTGAGGTCACAGCTGCAGCATGCGGGGGATGTCAGGCCAGGCAGGGTGAAAACCTGGGCCTGAAAGGAGAGTTTTTATTGAGGGAAAGATTTAGAGACTCTGACTTGCTGTCAAGATGAAGGGCCGGAAGTGAAACTTGTACAAAAACAACCTTGTAAGCAGAGGCCCCCTGCCATGACCCAGTGACTTCTGCTGCAGGTTTCTGTGGTTTTTTGCAGCCCAGTGATAAAACACGAGAATGCTTTGGATAGGAACTTTGTAGTTGTAAAAATAAGCATTTGGCAACATCTCTGTGGAGACCTTTAAAAAATAAACAAACAGTGGAAAAAAAAATCCATGCATCCATCTTCTTCCACTTATCCACTTCAGGGTCACAGCTGGATAGGCTGGAGCCCATCCCAGCTGACACATGGCAAGCGTCAGAGTACATCCTGGACTGGTTGCCAGTCCGTCACAGGGCTAACACAGTCAACCACTCACACCTATAGGCAAGTGACCGATTAATGTAACTCCACTAATTGCATATATTTGGACTGTGGGAGAAAGCCGGAGTACCCGGAGAGAACCCGCGCCAACACTAGGAGAACAAACAAACTCCACACATATGGTAGAGTCAAACTCAGGACCTTCTTGCTGTTAGGAGTGCCACTGTGCTGCTCTATATGATAAATATAATATCTAAAATTATGATACATATATCCTATATATCCTACTTATTTAGCTTAAGTTGTATTTTCAAAATATATAAGTAGTACCTAAAGTACGTGTACTTTTCAGAATGATATATGTATTATTGGATCATAATTGCTGATGTATTCAAGTGTGAATCTCTTTCATTTTAAAGTGGCAACTTTAATGTTGTCAGTCTTGGTGGTGCTTGGTACCATAATCTATAATGATGTAGTTTATCAGCAAAATAATAAATAATTAAATTGTATGGAATACAAAGTACAAAGATTATATCCAAAATATAGTGTAACAAAAGCAGAAAGTAGCATAACATGGTAATATTTAAATAATGTGCAGTTACATTAGACTTCAGTAAAATACTTGGGTAAATCTAATATTGACAGTATTTCAGTCCAATTCCTTTGGTGTGGGAGGAGCAGGGAGGGCCAATCGTATTACAGGAGGGCTAGTGCCACCCCATGCCCCCCTCTGGATATACCCCAGCTCAATTTTTTTTTAAAATATCAAACAAAAAGCAGAAATGTTGATATTTTAGAAAATATGTTTCATGAAATTCTCTAGTGGAGATTTGCTAACTATAAAGACCAGATGCAGTGGAAAATAAAAGGCGTGTCTGTAGGTGAAAAAGAACACAAACACTTTTGGACAAATTGTTTAAACCCAACAAAAAACCTCACTTAAACAGTCATTTAACAACAAAGAACCAAGAAATATTGTCCTTGTGTGCGTGCTTTTTTATATTCATATATTTCAGTTTTTGTACGTAATAAATAAGACATAGTGCTTTGTCAGCTTTAGTGTTACTTGTAACTACATTCTTTTTACCTTTGACCTTGTAGCCAGCCTCATAATTTCACTGTGTTTCCAAATTTGGTGATAAGCTATCCATAGCTGCTGGCTCAAGTATTATTATAATTTCTACAGTTCATTATGGGACATGCCTCCACTGCCATCATATAGCCATAGCTGCTAATTCACTACAGTAATATTTGGTTATTGTTATTCATTAAAACTGATATATAATATAAACACAGCCTTGAAAGCCAGTTAATATAATCTGATTAAAGGGAATACCTGGATTTCTTTTGTGATTATTGTGATAATATATGATTGGGATCACCAACACCTTTTATAAAACAGTGTTGACAGTACTTTAACTACCAGTATGTAGGAGTCAAATTTCCATATTTCCAGGCTTTTGCTGATGGGAAATAAAGGTAAGGCACGTAACCTCTGGTGTGTAAATGTGAATGTTTCCCCCAAGTCATTTGCTTGTCAACAGACATGAAGACTCGGGGGAAATGAGGTGTGACACACGGGCCCACACACGCCAGGTTGTGGCAGTTGCTGCTTTGATGATTCTGTGAGCTTATGGGTCTCCAGGTGAAACGCAAGTCGCCGTCCCAGACGTTGACTGTAAATAACCTACTGTTGTCTACACCATTCAAGTAAGGGTTTGACTTTCCTTTCACGTCCTTTCATGTTATTTCACCTTATGTGTTATTCACAGTCTTTCTTTGCAGATTTGTCGCAGTGCAAAGCAACAGCTCATTAGATTTTTATCCTTTCTTTTGTGTGCTCTGGACTTTCTGCATGGAACAATGCGTGGAGATCATCTCTGATTCTGTTGAGACAGCTGATAATTGATTGCGATGTTTGAGCAGCAGGCTGGTAGATTACAACTCTGCTGAGCATCCAGCCTCATGATAACCCCAAACCTGCCCCGATGGAGAGATAGTTAAAAAAAAATAAGAGCCTTGGTTATCTCAAGATACCCCAGCAAAAAAGAAGAAGCCAGTAGAATAGTTAGGGACAACAAACTTGTTTCAGATAAAAGAGGCATGTGCACCAAAAACAAAACAAAAGCCACCTTTGCCTCTTGATATGTAAGTTCATGTGAGGTGACATTAGTAATAAAACCAATTTGTTTGCAATCATAAAAAGCATGTTGTGCCGAGCTTCCCCCGTGTACTCAGAAGCAGGCCCTGATTATTCTTCCACCCTTGCCTTCAAAGTAAGCTTCAATAACACTGCTTCACTTGCAGGTGTCAAAAGTACAAGGCCTCCGAATACACACTGTCACATTCTCTTTCTCTGTCAAATTATTCCTCTCTGTCTTTGCACTTTGTTTGCCATCAAAAACATCAAGCAGGGCCCCTGTGTTGTTTCCAGGCTTCTGTTTGTTTGTATATGTGACTGTCTGAGCGCATGGGTTTTATGCGCACAGTGGGTGCACACAAACACATAGTAAAGCTGATGATGGGCCGATTGATTTCTGACAAAAATAAAGCAGGCTGAGGCTGCACTGAGACAGCGGGTGGAGAAATCTGCTAATGGCAGAGCGTCCCAGATTGAGCCCGTCGGGACACCTGGAGTGAGTTTAACGCTCTTAAGGTCAGGAAAAAATGTGTGTTTGTGAGTGTGTGTGTTTTGCTTTGACGAGCTGAGTTACCAGAAAACAGCACAGTGTTTGATACTGTATACGTGTCTTTATTGATATTATAATTTTAAAAAATCTATCAAATAAAATCAATAAAAAATCACTGACAATTTGCTGAACTTGTGCTAGTGTCCAATAATTATGATGTTGCACAAGAAAGAAAAAAGAACATTACCGACTATGTGTCTGCGTGTAATCACAGCCTAAATCATCTCTGATTATACCATAAGCTCATAAAAAATATTTTATGAGCCTAGAGTGAAAATCAATCAGTCATTTAACTAAACAGTCTTGTCAAACACACCCCCCTTAAAAAAATTAACAAAAATTTTGAGCGCTCAATCCACCATTTTTAACTCCAGCAGAAGTTTCGTCAGGTATATAGCAGCTCTAAGAGGTGTGGCTTAGTTATTTAAAAACCCTTTATGTCCTGTCTGGTTAATGTGTAACTGCTTCCTGCCTCCACCCACACTTTTCTCATCTTTATTCCTTTTTCCTCTCTTTTGGAGGAGGTGGTGGTGATGGTGGTTGGGTGTCCTCTCGCCTCTCCTCCCCAGAGGGCCCTCTCCCTTATTCACTTCCCCCTTATCTGACACATCAAAGGATCTCATTACGAGCTCTGACACCAGCCCCACCCTGAGCCAACCTGTTCCTACCATCACATTTAAATAGCATCACATTGTATTCATAATAAGTAATGTCATGCACTGTGGTCTCTGATGTCTCACAGATGCCCTATTCTTTCCTTTCCTTTCCTTTCCTTTCCTTTCCTTTCCTTTCCTTTCCTCCCTATTTCAACTACACATGCCCGACAGACACCCCTCTATAAAATTCTCTTTTATTTATAGCTTGTTTGCTTTTTATAAGGCAGCTGTGTAGACCAAAGTCGCTCGTCTTGTTTGATGTGCACATCTCATCTGTGATTACTAAGTGAATCTTAAAAAAAGGACAGGCTGTTAAATGAAACGACTGGAGTGGAGCCTTCTTACTGAAGATTATTCTGCGCGCATTTTATTTGCCTCCTCTCCATTGACAGCACATAATTTGTGTCTGAGATCCTGCATTCGCCACAGCAGCAGACAGGAGGGCCTAGTTTGACAATCCCACCTGGAAACCTTAGTATCCCAGACCCTATCTGTTAGCTCAGGAGTCCCAGAGCTGCAGCCAAGGCCATAATTAACAGGAGCGGGGGTCCCACTCTTGCCATCCCCATTTACTGACTTAATTTATTTACTAAACAGAGCAGTGCCACTGGCTCAGCTCTGCACATGTTCCTGGTAACTCTCTGCACATTGAAAGGCTGTTAAAGAACAGAGCACTGCTTTTCTCGTGTGTTGTAGATAATCTCTCTGGCAGACTTCACTGGGGCCAGTGAGCACAGCCAGAGATGAATTTGATTGTAATAGCGGATGGGGAGTATCTGTAAGCCGCATTTATCATGACCAATGCGAAGACAATAGCATCTGACAGGAATGATGGATTTTTAACTTTGTCTCCTCTTTTTGCTCACTAGTTTGACAGACATCGCTCATTCTCCCGCCTAAAGACAGTCAATAAAATCAGTATCAAGTCCACCTTAGATGCTCTCGGTTGACCGACCCAGCTGTGGTACATAGCCGAGTGTGTTCGTGCGTATGCTGCGTGAGTTTCATATTTGTGGAGGGGGACGGGGAGAGGGCACATGCAGAGTTTAGGCAGAGAAAGCACAACTGCAAGGACAACTTCTCCATCTCTTCCAGACATTTATCTGACACTTGAGAGTAATAGATGAAGGTTGCAGCATTTTCGGATGGGGATGCTAGAGTTTTATTTCACAGGATGTTTTGTTTTTCCCATAGAGGATTTATTTTGGCAGGGCTGTTACTCAGAAGTGCTGCTCTTTCCTCCCTCCTCTCTTTCTCTCCATCTATCTCTGTCCTCTCTTCATCTCCATCCTTTATTTCTCTCTGAGGTGCAGTCTCTTTCTCACAGCCTCACCTCCGTTTGATAAACTTTTGAGATTTTGTATAACAAAGCACACAAGAAACAGCAGCCACGAGGAAGGGGGGGACAAAAGCACAATCACACTGTCAAGGTGCTTTGAAGAGCAGAGCACTGCAGCAGCAGATTAATGTCCTCATAAAGCGAGGGAGCTGATTTTGATGGAGGACTTTATAGATTTTGTAGGTGGACCACCTCCTTTGGGTAATATTTCTTTTCTCTTTTGTTCTACATACTTGAGGAAGGAGAGAGGAAAGGTGGTGAAATTTAAGAGTGGGAGTGAGCACGGGGGCTGATGGTGACAGTGACAATAACCAGATCAGCAACGCAGTCAGTCATGTATATGGAAATCTCTGCCTTGTGGGAGATTGCCATACTGTTTCGATGATTATTACCTCTCGGGAACAATAGACAGCATGTGTCGCCCTTAGCCTTATCTTCCCATACAGGCAAACACAGAGTTTTCAAACAGCCATAAGCTGCGACTGATTTTTCACCATTAATTGGAGCTTTTGAGACAATTGTCCAAGAATGATTGGCCCCTTAAAAACAACGAGTCAATAGTTTCTATGGAAATGGAGTCAAAAAGAAAACAGCAGTGGCTATTGACGTGGGCAGGTAATGAAATGATAATACCTCGCAGATGGAACAGTTGTCAAGGAGTCATTGACCTTGATTCACACCAGAGTTCTTTTCTGTTCCCTCTGCTCAGGGTTGATAAGAGCAAACTAGAATGTGCATGTTTAAAAGATCTGTCAGATCAATGCCTTTGTCTCACTACACATTTAAAGTGTAACACAATTTAAAAGTATTTCATGGTTTTATCCATTCCATGCAGTATGTGTCAGTGCTTGACGATGACAAACAGAAAGCGAGGGTATATCTTCTACTAGTGAGTAAAGCCTACTGGAGTGATAAATCAGATGGTGTTTGCTTTTTATAAAATCAAAAGCAAACAGCAGCCCTTCCTGAACATTGACTATATGTGATTGCATATTTGCCTGCAGGGCAAATGGAGAGTCTGTGGAATACAAGCCATATGCTATATATCTTTCTTTTTTGTTGAGACCTTTTGGTGAAATTCAATTTAATGGCTCAAACAGAAGTAAAAGGAGAGGCTTGATGGAGGGGAGTTGAGCCTGAGCCATGCAAGCCAGGGTAAGGAGACCTCCCCCTGGGCCTGGCAGCCCAATCCAGTTTATTGATTTTCTGTCCTCTCCTTCAATATGTGGAATGCACCATACCCAATAGATTATGACAAACGTGCCCGCCAGAGACCACCGATCCTCTAATTGATCTTGATGGAGTACAGCTGAGGATCAAAGGTTGGGAAAATTCGGTGACATAGCAGGTTTCTCTACTCGTCCCACAGACACTCCTTCAAAGTCTATAAAACAGTCCGGTGTCTTGAGGGAAAAGGGTGTCTTCCCTTCTTTCCATCTAGCCATCTCTCATGTCTTGTCTTCTCTATGGCTGTGGACAGCAAGACTTTCACCGCACTGCTGAGCACAATGGAGTCAGTGCTTTACAATAACAACCTCCTGCCAAAAGCACAAAAAAACAAGGCAAGAGAAAAGCTCAGTGCTCTATTTTGATGAAAGTAACAAGCACAGCTTGTTGTAAATAGGCTTTCTGAAGCCTGAGGCAGCTTTTCTCCCCAGGGGACGTGCTTTCTGCATCTCTCCCAGGGTTGCTGTCGCCAAAAGGTTCTCTCTGTAAGGGAAAAGGGAGGCACAAACAAGAAGTTGCTTCAGCTCTTCTGGCAAAAGGAAATCATTCCTCAGTAGAGCACACTAGCCGGGATTTACCATCCATTCAGATTAGGAATAAGACATTTGGGTTACAATGCAGGATTGTGTTTGGACCTTTTTTCCCGCTCTATTGTTAGGTTTACAGTCCAGGTGCACACAGAGACCTATTGTTAACTGAGTTTGTTGAGGTGTTGAGCTACTGAGCACAGAAATTGCGCCCTGTCTGTCTTTGAGCTCCTCTTCCTGATCCGTGATAACTCGAATGTGTGCTTATTCAAATGAGTTCTGCTCTGGGCACCCTCTTGCAAATCAGGTGCCATCCACACTGGCATTGTCACACAAATTAGAAACGGATGTTTTGGGCAGAGCAGAGGTGCAGAGACATAGTTAGCCCTGGTTTCTTTGACGAGTTTATGTGCCTTCCACATCTTCACTGGAAGCTCAACCGCAAGACAGAATCTGTCTCACCTCTTTCTGCCTCAAAGAGGGAAAAGGGACGTAAAAGATGATTGTTTCCAACCTGCCACCCACATTTGAGAAAGTAGGGTTTTTTTTCTTTTAATAAATCTCCTCAAACCTCTCTCTTCAGTTACCTTTCTCCTCAATGCCTATAAGCCCCTCTGATCCTTTCCAATAATAATGGCATTGCCAGCCAATCTCTCTGAAAATGGGTTCAGCGCATACCTAATCCCATTTAATTACTTAGACACACAGGGCTCAGGACACACTCCTCAGGCAGCGCCCCCCACCCCTCTGTAAGCATGCCCTGTTTGCACCCCATCCACCTCTTCTCATGAATTATGGATCCCTGGCTGCAAGGCGAGGGGTGATCATTCTGCCTGCTCTGTCATAAGGCTCAGGGAGAGCCTTAGCTCAGTGTAAATATGGTGCCTGTCTGGGGTTGAGGTGCCCTATTGTGCATGGTATTAAAAGCTCACCACTCTCCCACTCAGTCCCTCCACCGCTGCAGTGCTCACAACAGGGGGCCAGGGGTAATCGCACAGGCCTTCCAGCACTCTGCTCTGCTGCAGCCGGGCTCATGCTGACCGGCATTATGGCTGACAGTCATCATACCTGTGAGGAGGGGAGAAATGAAAAAGAGATGGAAGCTGAAAAGTGGAGAAGTGGGCTGAATCAAGTCGGTTTTACTGTTGATTTGTCACACGAATGCTGGTTTACCCAGTGAGAAAACAGCAACACTTTCATTGTGATCAGATGTCAAAGTCCACCCGACTCTGTTCTGGGTGATGTAACGGCGATATGACTTGGACAGACAGTGTCTGAAGGAGAAGCGGGTTTTGAAAACCAGGCAGTGGCTTTTTGCTGGTTTAACAGAGATATATTTATGCCACCTGTACACCGAGTTGTGTCTGTGGATTCCAGTCACTTCACGGCATTAGCAGATGTGCAGCACACTGGATAAATCATGCTGTCCACTCCTTACGTGCTCAGTTGACAGGATCAGACCTCTCCTTTCTAGCTGCTAACAGGTGCTTCAGCTGCACACACTTCAAGGCATGATACACTGTTCTCCTGCATCACTTGCTGGCTGGAAACATGATGACATGTTTATTGAGAAGAAAACCTGACAAAAGCCTTCAACCAGATTTTATACATTCACAGAAACACTACAAGACGGCCATCTAAGGACTCTATAATTGGCAATGTCACAGTTCTCCCCTTGCCCTAGGAAAAGAAAGGGAAGATGATGTCTGTGTCAGCTCTGAGATGGTTCGATGCTGTCTGTCAGGGCCCTGAGCACATTTCCCTGAGCTTGATACAGACAGGGCTTGTCTCGCTGCCCTCAGCAGCAGACAGACGTCTCATCTTTATCTCTCCAGATTTTTACCTAATCTGTTTCTCTCCCCTTGGCCTCTCTTCATGAATCTATCATAAATCATTTTTGGATTCTGGCCCCGTTTGCACAGACGGTTTCATAAAGGCAGAGGAATGGGGATCAGATATCCAGACTAAATAGCGATCAAATTACATGGGATATGAAATGCTGTAGTTTGGAATCCATTATACTACTCAATAAGAGTCTCCGCACTTTAATATGTCAGCTCTGGCCCTGAAGGGACAAAAGCACAGATGGTACTGTATATGTGCAATATGCATATGACTGAACAGTCTAATAACTATAGCTGACAGCTGAGTGAGCAACATACAAGCTTGGTACACACAACTTGTTCATCATGCAAACCATCTTCAGTGCTGGTCCCACCTTGTATCCATCAAAGTTTGTGTGATTGCAGCTAATTTTGAATATATGATGCAAAAAAAAGAGAGAAAAAGATCAGATACACAGCGAAACATTTAGGGGCTTTGAAAATTAGCTTCAAACCGCCCACACCAGGTGCTCTTATGCACAGATGAGGGCTCCTCTTATGCTTGGCCTTCTTTACTGGCTGCATTGATCCCAAAGGTTAATTACAATGGGTTTTTTTTTCTCCATTTCAGGTTTACATGAAAACAACTAATTACATTCAATAACAAACTAAAGTGATGAAGGCACTAAATGGACTGGACCTATCTGCCGACATCTGTTAAAACCACTGTCTTTTTTTTTTTTAAAGGGCTCTTCATTTCCACAAGTATCATTGAAAAAATTCAGTCGCCATGGCAACGGCAGACTCATTACATTTAATCCACTAATTGCTAACTAGCTCCACAATTGGCTGTAATTGCTTTGGGGACACAGTTAACCCCTTGGTTGGTATGCAGAGCAAGGCTACTTCTGCAGGCATCGGACAAAGGCCAGAAATGAAAGATGCTGCTGTGGAAACCCCACCCATGACATCCAACCCACCCTCCCCATCCTATAGACAAAAAATAAATAAATCTGCACACACTCTCTGTCCTCACCATCCAATCATTTCTAAATCTCCAAGTGCAATATTAATTAATGGGGATGGTTGCCATGGTGATTGATCACCATATTCTCTGTCAGCAGTATTTAGTCAAATGGGCCCTAATGTTTGTTTGTTAATGGTGCCGTAAACAATACTGCTGGAGGTCTTTTATTACCTCCTCAGCAGCTCAGCTAGCACCTGGGCCATTCAACAGCACACTACACAAACATCAAATGAAAGAGAGGAAATCTGCTCTGCATTTCTTCTGGCTCTCATAGATGTAAGATTAGGAAATAGAGACTGATAGCCATCTAACGCAACAATATTCTAATAAAAAATATATTACCAAAGAATAATTATAATAATAATAATAATAATAATAATAATAATACGGTCACCGTTAAAATGTTTTACACTCACTCACTTCTCCTTAATGTCTGTTTAGGGGATTCGTCATAGAGAGCTATACTGCATAGTGAGCTTATTGGCAAAATGAAAAACACCTCTGGACAGTACACAGTTCATTTTCTTTGTACTGTTAATTATGGTGTTGCTATTGCATAATTTAAACACAACAGATTAACTTTGGTTTAATAAATAAATTCCACCGTGCAATTCTGTGATACATTTTTTTCCTGTCTGCCATTTTTCCTTTAGTGCAGTGCATGATGTTATACGGCGCTTGAGTAATGACAACTGATTCTACACTGCCTTTTGCAAGGCTTTGTAGGATATTTTGAGTGCACTACATGGGGTATAGCAATATTCACTATACATTTGGACAGCACTTAAAAATGACAAACCCACCACAGAGTCCACTATACACTGAGGAGCAAGTGATTTAGAACACAGCCTGCATTGTAAAGGGCATCAGAGTGTCCTGAATACATGCCTGCCAGACCAAACAAAGGGTTCTTTTAGAAAAAATTCAACTATTTATTTAGGCAGCATTTTTGATGGTATCATGTCATCATTAAAATGACTCACAGAAATTACTTTGTGATGATAAAACATATAGGATGACCAATTTGAGAAGTGCTTTTAGTTTTCTGTGGGTGTGTGTGTGTGGGTGTGTGTGTGTGTGTGTGTGTGTGTGTGTGTGTGTGTGTGTGTGTGTGTGTGTGTGTGTGTGTGTGTGTGTGTGAGTCAGGGCACTGAACAAACCCAAACCCCTTTGAAGAGTGAAAGGCTCAAAGGATGGAGAGGCAATCCGAGAACTTCACTGGCGCAGAGGGGAAATTGCCTTGAACCTTGAGGTGTATGAAAGTGCAATTTGTGTCCCATCTGTTCTGCTTCCCTTCCATTAGGAGGAAGGGTGCTCTAAGGCCACCGAGGAGAAAATGCCCCTGTGAGGGTCTCAAGGTACACAGAGGCTCTCGTAGATTTAATTTACCAGACTAGTCATTCCCTTTTCCTGTCTGTATTATCACAGCTTTGAATGCTATTACCTTGGTCCTCTGTGTATGTGTGTCTTTTTTTTTTCTTTTCTTTTTTTAAATAAAAGAACAATGCGTTTGGGGATCGTTATTTTATTTTATTTTTTTATTTTTTTATTCGAAATTTACCTTAAAAAGTGGGGTTTTATGTCTCTATTGTGTCTGTGTGAGTTAATAAGTCCTTTGACTATTTTCACACCATTTCCACAAGAGATGGGAACATTGGTGGAGAGAGAATGAAATGGGAGTGAGACAAGCCTGCAGCTCTATTGAGAAAGGAGTCTCCCCACTTTCACTGAATCCTGTCTCTGTCATACCACTTTGCAAAGTGGCTGGATGGGCTTCCTTAACTTTTTGCCCTTTCTTCAGAGGGATTTGCATGACAGAAGCAAGGAGAGAAGTTTGTTGCCCGGGAAACGGATTGCCTCCATTTGCAGTTGGAGTAGAGGTGTTGGAAACCATGGCATCAGAGATTAGATGGGCCCAAAGGATACATGTTTGTCAGGGCTAAGCTAGTAGAGTGCATTACTGGCACCAGAAAGAGCCCCTATCATCGATTCACATTTTAAATGTAGCATTGTAGCAGGGAATCTTTTAGGCTTTACTGGTGCATTAAGTCAACTGTTGACCGTTTTATCAGGGAGGGATCAGCACAGACATTTTTGTTTAGAAAGGTATGTTGACACTTTTCAATTTAAATGGTATAGTTTGACTTCCCCTAGAAAAATCAGTTGCATGAAAGTTTAAATTTGTTTCTAATTAGTTGCTGCAATTACTAGCTATGATTTAAGACTTTATATATACCAAATCAGGAAACACTAATGGTTCTTCATTGGCAGTGCATTGGCAGACTGCAGGGAGATAATGACTGCCCTTCTACCTGCCCCTAATGTTGACAAAGGTCTTTTGCTAGTGGTACAACTGGTCCGTGAGCTAGTCTGCCTTATGAAGCTGTTGGTGGATCAGCAAGTACCAGAGAAGAGCAAAGTTAAACAAAGAGCAGAACTGAAACTGACTGAAGCTGACACTGAAATGTGTCTGCCGCAGCCTCTGCCTGTGCTTTTCATGCTGTGTTTTGGTGTTTAATATATTTATTATTTTTCACAATGAAATACAAAAATACAAAGCATCAAATAAAAGTAAAAGAGGGGAGAAAAATTAAAATAAAAACCCACCCTAACAAACAACACCCCTGTTCGCTGTCAAGTAATCAAAAGTTTAAAAGGAAAAACTTTCAATCAGTGCAAAATAACACCAGCCAAGGTATACAGAATAAGAAGGAAGAAAAAATGAGCAAACAAATATAATTAAAAATAAATAAATAAATAAAGGTCACTCCTGAACCTGTGTAGATGGTTGGTCAAAAAATATCAAAAAGGGTTTCCACACTTTATTAAATTTATTTACAGAGCCTCTCAAAACGAACCTAATTTTCTCTAATTTAAGATGAAATAATACATCCTTAACCCAATGCGAAACCGTGGGCGGGGCTGTGTCCTTCCACTTCAAAAGTATTCATGCTGTGTTTTGTTGATCTTTGATGTTTTATCATGCTTCTTCCCTTCCTTGCGAATTACAGAATGGGAGAAACGAATCTCTCTTCCCTCTCCTTGCCCACTTGCCAACCAATCAGCATTTGACCTGCACACAGCTGAGCTACGTCTTGTTAGGTTTCTAAAGGACTGCATAGGATGTAAACCCCTCTCTGTAGGCTCTCCGTAGGTCACACAAATGGTCAGAACATTGGTACAAAAAAAAACAAGCATAACACCATCTCACCGTCTCATTTGCTGTGATATAGATGCAACAACTTGATGATGAGCTGACCAAACTAACCTGTTGTTCTACACAGAAGACAACAATACAAGAACTCTCATGCAGTGGTTCTCAGTGATTTTTCTGGCATATCCTACTTTGGAAGCCAAAACGTTTTTCTACATCGTTTTCCATTCCAATAATTAACAATATGAAATTATACTAGTTAAATGTTAGAATAATAAAACTCATCACAGCAGCATTGCCAAACGTTTGTTTGTTTGCTTTATTAATTTCCTACAAAAATTATTACTTTGTTACTTTTACTCCATATTTATTTCTTGGTCATCCAAAATAAATAAATAAATAAATTAAAATAACAGCATTTACACCAAGTACTCTTACTTGTCAGTTGGAACGGATTTCAGACACAGCATCAGAGTAGGAATGTGTGCATCTTCATTCCTCGGACTGCACTCTTCTGGACAGAGGCCACTGATGTTGTTCCTGGAATCAGATGGACCCATTCTTAGAGTTTTGGGGTTACAGCTCCTAAGGCTCCTATTACCACTCTGGAATTTACCTTCCATATCTGCTTCCATTGTCCCTTCAGCCCTTGGTACCTCTCTATTTTCTTGTGTGCCTTCTGGGATTGCTACACTTATCACAATTGCAGTCTTCTGCTCCTTGTCAACCACCACTATCCAGCAGCTGCTTGTCTGTCTAGAACTTGAAGTCCCATAGGACCTTAGCCCTGTCATTCTCAGCCACCTTTGGTGGTCTTTCCCATTGGGAACTGGGGACTTCTAGTCCATATGCGGCACAGATGTTCCTGTACACTATCCCAGCCATTTGGTTGTTCCTCTCAGTGTATGCTGTCCCAGTTTACATCTTACATCCTGCTACTATGTGCTGGATTGTCTCTGGGGTAACTTTGCAGTCTTTAACTTGGGTCCTGTTGACTGTGGCCCTGCCTCTCTGGTGCTTAGGGCCTGTTCTCCTGCTCTGTGTCATTATAGCAGCTGGACAGCAACTTTACCGTATCTAGAACAGTTGGTCAGGGTTTGAAACCTGGTGAAGGCATGCAACCAGAAATGGTACCAGGGTAAATACATCAGAATTTATTTATTCAATATTTGGATTTTTTTTCCAATTATAGCAATTTAAAATGATGTATGCCAACAATAACAGACATATATTGTATTATAGAGGGCGATAGTATTTAGTATGAAAGATTTCCTGTATCTGTCCTTGTGGCACTGGAGCTGTATCAGTCTCTTAGAGAAAGTTTTTGAGTAAGTTGTGCTGAGGGTGGTCAGGATAATCCATGGTGGATAAAAGTTTGTTTGGTGACCTTCTCTCCAACACAGCTTTAAAGGTGTCCAGTTTGCAGCCAATCACAGAGCCAGTCTTCCTGATCAGCTTATCCAATGCTGGTGTCACCAGCTCCAGTGCTGCTCCTCTAGCAGACCACTGCAAAGTAAACTCAACACAACACTCAACACAACCGACTGATGGAAAAACATTTTCCTGTACATTTTGAAGGATCTCAGAAAAAGAGCCTACTCATCCCCTTCTTGTAAATAGCCTCTGTGTTGGTTTTCCAGTTCAACCTATTGTTGATGCGGATACTCAGCTACCTGTATTCCTCCAATACACCAACATCCTGTTCCAGGTTAGACATGGGTCGTGTAGTCTTCCTCTTCCTTCTGAAGTCAATCATCGTATTTCTGGTCTTATTCATATTTTTTACCAAGGGCATAAGAGGTTGACTTGACTTTGACACTCATCAGATGTTGATCCAATCAAACATTTACAGAATGTGCCAGAACAAGCCAGAACCATGGAGGGTAAACCCAATAATCAATACGACCCAAAGCCAGACACACCAAAACCCAGGTCCTGTAATACAGTGGACATCTGCACAACATTATCCAATGATGTAGCAGCTAAAGTGTTATGTGTAAATGATATTACTCTTTTGGTCCCGTAGTTGATTTTCATATCTACAGAGAGAATAAGAACTTACTTGCTGAGTTTTGCTTTGTGTGTAATCTGTTATATTTCTTTTAAAATCCTGTGTCAACTGATCTTTCTGTTTGTCCTGATAAAAACTTTTTAAGGTGTGTTCCCTCAATAACAACCTATTTAAAAGGAGTAAGGTCAAGGGTGCAGACACGTCAACCCCTTCCCTGCTCATAATAGTGAATCCTGATGGCACCTTTGAGTGAAATGCTCGTCTCAACAAATTGATTTCCATGTGTGAAAGCGAGACTTGTCCCCTGAGACAACGGCTCCTAAAACATTCTTCACACATATATACTGCTAATTCAGAGGAATGGACAGAAAATGAATGTGAAATAGAAAAGAGGCTGCATTGCTTAAGAATATTCAGAGTTAAAGGGGGGGTGAGGAGGTGCGTTCAGCTGGCGATTAGAACCACAGTTTATACAGAGGAGAGTGCACACAGTCCCTATTGCCAACTGTGAAACAAATGGCATCTAAATTGAATAATTCAGTCTGGGGGAGAAAGATGTGGGATTTGCACACAAAGACTGACTGACAGATAGAGTGAGAGGAGAGGCAGCCAACCTTTAACAGAGCTGGAGAGAAAAGACAGTAAATGGCAAGTTAGATTAATAGATTGGCAAGGTCTCACAGAAGATGGGATAATAATTCACCAAGCAAAAGAAAGGCAGCTTCTCTGAGGTTAGAGTTGAGTGAGGAGGAATGATGTAGATGGAAATATGAATATTGAATAATGCAGTTAAGATCCTTCCTTGAAACAAAAAAGGGATTAAGAGTGGTGGGAAGAGTCAAAGGTTAGAAGCAGTTGAGAAAGAGAAATGAATCAGGTGGGTGTTGAAGGAAAATCTGTGAAGAAACTGAAGTGAGGAAACTAGAACAGTTGAAGAAAGAAGAGTGCAGTGCTAGACAGAGGTCAAGGTGTTATTATAATCTGCATCGAGCAATGACTGTGTAGTTTAAGCATTCACCTCTGTCGGTGCACCTTTTAACCATCATCTGACATGCAGACACGAGGTAGCAAACGGACATGTAAATGAACACCTGGATTCCTGAGAGCTTCTTTGGATCCAGTTTCTTTTGGAGTGATTTTAGCCGAACAAATATAAATCACCCTGAAAGTCAATTACGTTGTGGTGAAATGGGAAATGGACTATTTAATTTTTACAAAGCATCCTCTAAGTCCAGCTAATTGCATGCCGCTTATATCAGCTAGTTTTTCTTCCCATGTGAAGTGGATGTTTCTATCTTGCTCCAGCTTTCCGCTCTAAAGACTCCAGTTTGAGATTTCGCTCTGATCTTGTTCATACTTTGTGCTTTGACTTAAGATGTCCTGCTGGGAGACTTAACCTGCTTTCAACACAGACTTTCAACCTGCTCTCTCATTTATGCCTAAATATTTTGATAGTTTATTCATCTTATTTTTAAAGAGTAAATCTTTATGTCTGTGAAGCAGCCCCTCATCGCAATAGCACAGTGAAATGTTCAGCTTTAAAGTGTCTATAATCAACAGCCTTTTTTACTACATATTGTTATAGAACAGTAGCTAACGCTACAGTCATACATACAGTGGTTGGATCACCAAAATAACTGAGGACATTTGGAATGAACTTGTGATCTCGTTGGTTGAAAATGGTTCAGTGATGGGAACCATGTCTGCTACTACTTCCAGTCAGTTGCCGTCTTCCAAGTGATTTTGGTGCATCAAGATGGTGATAAAACAGCAATAAGATGGACAGTCTTCTATCAGGTCGTGATTAAATGGATTCAAATTGGCATTTACATGCAATCTGCTTGCGAGAATATGGTAATAACCAAAATCTGTGGCTGTCTATGTAAATTTCCTAATAGTATAGATTCTGTATGGAACTTCACCAAACCTTTTGAGACTTGAGTTTGTCATTATTTAAGTTACATGTTTTTTCATCATGAAGTGACCATGTATGGAAGAGAGCGTAGAGTGCTATATTTTCAGCTAACACTGTCCATCTGTAGCTAATGTTAGCTAGTCTGAATAGCAACCTTGCTATCCAAGGATTTTTTTTGGATAACTTTTTAATTTTACTCCCTACCCTACCTACCCTACCCTACCCTACCTACCTACCCTACCTACCTACCTACCTACCTACCTACCTACCTACCCTACCTACCTACCTACCTACCTACCTACCCTACCTACATTTTGACACAAACATCTATAATTTCTACTCCTTGGATTTTCAAAACAGGCTCCTTACTTTAGGTTCAGCTGTATCATTTATAGTGTTTTATTCAAGGATTAAATTAAGTGAGTTAGATTAAGTGCCGGTGTCCATAAGTTGTGGCCTTTGTACTTTAGCATTTAGCTAGCAATACAGAAGAGGAGCAAGCATAAAGCAAGAAAAGGCTTTTTTTTTTTTAACTGTCAGGTAATTTCAAATGCAACATTTCTAACAGCTTAACAAACATCAGCAAGCACACAAACTGTGTGCAGTCTGTTGCACATTGTGTTGCTAGCTAAAGGTTCAGTTGCTGTATTTAAAAGGGAGCAAAACGAGTGTGAGATACTCAGAAATGAAGAAAGATGTAAAAGTCGACTGGAGCTCACAATAGAAATTTTTGTGAGTTGTGATTCTTTTCCCCACGCTGAGCCATTACCACCGATCTCAGGGTTCTCCCACTTGCCAAATCTCACTTTAACTCCTCACTGCACTTATTTTCCTTCTTAAGTGTGGAGGCAAACTCCCCCTCTACAATGTAGGCAGCAGAAAAGTTATTTTTCAAAATTCTTCTCCTACATAACAGATTCCAGCTGAGAACATTCATTCAAAGTAGAATTTAGATTTTAATCACATTTATATTCTTATGGATTAATATAATTTTATTTTCATATTAATATATATTAATTTCAGCTAACTTTGGATAAAAATAAATAGAATTGTCCTTCAAGGAGTTCTTACCTCGTGTACATTTCAGAGCCTGTACTTTTCACTTTTACCTGAGGAAAGAAACTGATTCAGTACTTTAACTTTTACTGAACTGTATACTGAGTATTTTTTAACACAGGTATCTGTATTTCTACTTAAGTAAAAAATGTCTGTAATTATGCCACCTCTGGTAGCTTGCATATGTTGGCATACACTCAGTTGCATCACCTCTCAAAATACGTAATGTTAATTTAAAAAAAGTCTGAGTTAGTATATAACATTTTATGCCCTGTGCAGTTTTCACTTTGGAGAAATACAAGCTATAAAGACTAAAACCATTTTTGGCACTTCATGTTGGCTTCTTTTTCAGCCACAGAGGTTATAGCTTTCAAAAAAGTTAGCCATATCAACTTTAAAATATGCACATCGCTGTCGTGTTGACATGCAGCTTAAGAAAATTATGTAAGCCACATAAGACAATAGCGACAGTAGCATAAATAGTGTATACTGTAATTTACCAAAGTCGTCTACTCTGTGATGATAGTAACATGGCAATATTTACCTTAAATATTTAAGAATGTGTTATTAAGTACAGATTTTTGTTTATTGTAAAGTTGTTATAGTGAAAAATTATAATATAAACAATGTAAATGCGAACAATTAGAACTTAAACATAGTATTTTAATGATGATCATTATCATTATCGCTGTATAGCAGCTAAAGCTCCTGTAGTATCAGAGAAATGCTGTCATCAGAGCTCACATTCCAGTTGCATCAAGGACAATTTGTATGGAGTTAAGTAATTGAACCAAGAATCTGATGAGACAGTTTCAGCGTGGTGATTGCTTCCAGGAGACAGCAGTGCCCCAGTGTTGTTGAGAGGTTGTCTTTAATGTGATTAGCTGTCTGTTTCAAATTAAACACAAGCCAATAATGAAACTAGGGACAAAGTATCCCATTGTCCTCAACATCACTACAGATATCCTCAGTTCTCTGTTTCTTTCTATGCTTTGACAGCTTTTGTTTCGCCTTTCATTTTCAGCCGTCATCCTTTTAAGACACAGACAGTAGAGAAAAATGTGTGTGCGCTTGCGTGTGTGTTTTTGGGGTGCAGGGTGGGTGAAAGGAGGGAGCACTCAAATCCCAGTGGCTCTGGGGAGCTGTCAGAACTGATAGTGCTCTATCACTTGCAAACGGAGGTGCAAAATTGGGCAGAGCTGAGCACTGCGCAAAGCAGAGGATGATGGTCCCTCTGTCCACTGGAGCCTGACTGACTGAGATGGAGAGACGTGGAAAGTGTTCTGCCAGCTACCTCACAACTTGAATTGAACAAGCCAGAGAAATTCTAAAATCGACACAAAAAATTCAGAATATGGTAACTGGCAAACGGGATTACAAAATCATGTGAATCTATTAATGCAAATAACTGAGCGCAGCCAAGACTAATATTAACAGACAGACAACTTTGCTACTTTACAAGACCTTACAATGAAGTCACGATATGATTAATTTCTTGCAGAGCTAGGTGAACAGTTCAATGTCAGTCCCATATTTGTACGTTAATCCTTCAGCTTCAGCTGGGAGATGGCTAATTTTGCTTAAAAGAAAAACAGTCTTCACAACACACAACTCCGCCTACTTGGATTGTTCTTTGTAACTGTTGTACATTTAACATGACACAATATTTAATGAACTCAATATGTGCTGTCACAATAAGACAGACAGAATGGCTATTTTCAGTATCTGTTTACAGCTTACTTCTCACTCCAGCTTCATGAGCAGAAAAACAGCGTTGGCAAGAAGACAGCACTAATAGACTTATTACACAACATGTTTAAATATGGCTTTAAAATGTTAAGTCAAAAAGAATTTGGTCCCCTTTGCAGTGCACGGGCTACAAGCATATTGACATTATTCAACAACCCCAATTCCAAAAAAAGTTGGGATGCTGTGTTAAATGTAAATAAAAAGAGATACAAGTACAATGATCTGCATAACTTACAAACCCAGATTTTATTTACTGTAGAACACACAAAGCATATCAGATGCTTAAACCTGAGACATTTTATTATTTAATGAATAATATTTTGGCTCATTTTGACTTTGATTGCAGCAAGATGTCTCAAAAAGGTTTGGACAGGGGCAACGAAAAGCTGAAAAGTTGCACAAAAAGAAACACCTGGAGGAACAACAGGACAGAGGTTCACTAATAAATACCCACATCTACAAATTGCAGAACAATTTCAGAATAAGGATCATCAACATAAAATTGTGAAAACTCATCATGTCATCATCTACAGGGCATATTATCATCAAAAGATTGAGAAAATCTTGAGAAATCTCTGTGTGCAGCACTGGATGCCGGAAATCTTCGGCCTTCATGCAGGACTGCATTAAAAACAGGCACGATTTTGTCATGGAAATCACTGAATGGGCTCAAGAACACTTGCTGTGCCATCGACAAATGCAGGTAAAAGATCTATCATACAATGAAGTAGTCCAGAATCCCTGGCATCTTCTTTGGGTCAAAGCTCATTAAAAATGGATTTGGGAAACTATTCTGTGGTCAGTTGAATCCAAAGTTAAAATGCTTTTTGAAAAACATGGACGCTGCATCCTCTGGACTAAAGAGAGAGGGACCATCCAGCTTGTTATCAGCACTGGGTTCAAAAGTCTGCATCTCTGATGGTATGGGGCTATTGCCAATGGAGTTGGCAGCTCGCACATCTGGACAGGCACCATCAACGCTGTAAGATGTATACAGGTTTTAGAGCACCATATGCTCCCATCCAGATGTCGTCTTTTTCCTGCGTATTTCAATAGGACAATGCTAAACGGCATACTGCAGCAGCAGGATTTGATGGTAGAAGAATCCGGCTGCTGAACTGGCCTGCCTGCATTTCAAACCTTTCACCAACTCAAAACAATACAACAAAGAAGACCCAGGACTGTTGAGCAGCTAGAATCCTGTTTTAGACAAAAATGGGACACCATTCCTCCTAAAAGCCCCAAAATTGGTCTCCTCAGTTCCCACATGTTTAGAAACTGTTGGTAAAAGAACATGTTTTGAATTTGCCACTGTCAAATTCAAAACAAGCTAACATTTTTCTTTAAATGGTACATTTTGTCAATTTAAACATTTGATTTATTTTCTATGTTAAAAATAAAATATTGGGTTATGATTCTTGCAAATGACTGCATTCTGATTTTATTTACGTTTAACATGGCATTCCTGCTGATTTGGAATTGTGGTTGTACTTGCTGTGTTCATAAAATGAAGTACTCTTTGAAAATAATGACAGTGGAAAGCAACTGCTGAGCCTGGATGTCAAGAGATTCATCTAAAGGTTGCTGAAGAACATGATTGAAAATGCCCCAAAATGCAAAATCCGTGTTGGCAACAGCTGTGAGCAGAGCAGTTAGGTTTTTGGTATGTCAGTCAATCAGATTCTTCTGAATGCAATATCTGAGAAACACCTGGAGGGAATTTCATTACATCTGCCAAAGAGGTCAACCTGGACTAAAGAATGAACTTATTAGGGTGTAGTGGGCAAAGGTCAAAGGTCACCGTGACCTTACAAAACACATTTTAGCCATAGGCCAAGGATCCATAGGCTAATTATGATGGCACTTCGCACAAATGTCTAATAGCATAAATTGATGGGTTAGTGATGAGGTTAAAGGTCACGCCTTGACAGACATGGAGAATTGCAACTCAATTGAATAGCAGAAGCACATAATTCAAATTCTTTTTCGAGATGCTCCTGCAGCTTTCACTGTTTTTGATGACTGGGAGAACCTCCTGCAGTTGTATTAAATTAAATTTGTATTGCAAATTATACATACAGAACCACACTCAAAAGGAAAATTCAGCATATGTACACACGCTCATTTTGAGTCCACCTCAGTGAACACACTGCATACTTGAAATGCTATTAAAATGAGTCAAATCTAACCAAAATCATTTTAATACAGAATTAACTATTTAGTGCAGACACCATCAGAAAGTGTGAATAGAAAGGTTGCTTTTGAATGTACACACAGATGAAATTGAGTAAATGTACTGGACCAAATGAAAATGATACTTATAGATATCTCGACTATGGAAAACCCATCCCATGAAGCTCCTGGCATGCAGTTTTTGTGCTGATATTAATGCCAAAGCTCTGCAGTTATTGAGTCAGCAGTGCGCTGGGGACTTGTGCACACTATGCACTCAGTGACCTCGCTCTGTAACCTCTGTGGTTTATGGTGGAGTATCTAGGACAGAACAGATTTCACACACTGACTTGTTGCAATGGTGGCATTTGAGCGTGGCAGTACCACACTCAAATTCAGTGAGCTCTTTAGAGCAAAGCGTTCTTTCACAAATGTTTGTAAAGAGTACATGACTCTGTGCTTGATTTTATGCACCTGTGGCACTGGGACTGAAAACACCTGAAATCAAAGGTTAAGAGGTATTTTTGTACATACAATGTATCTGTAATTGATGTTTCTGTATTATATGTCATGCACGATACTATTATGAAAGTGGTTTCATGGTGTTGATTTTATGTGGACTTAGGAATGAATAAAAATGCACAAGTTGCCACCTTCATGAGTAAATGATAGTACTACATAGAGGTCTTCTAAGATTAATATGTAAAATGGAGGAAACTGTAATTTACAACGTTTTTAATGTATTTTTCTGATTATTTTTTTTTCAAACATATTAACAATGAATCTTTATGTTTCTTATTGCTGTTCCTAGGCCCCTTTCTCTAAATCAGGCCTTTACTTAGGTTACATTCAGTGGCCCCTTGGCTGCTACATACAGTGGTGCTGCTGTGACATTGCATTGTATGAGGGGAGAGGTGATACAGCATGTGCAGCTGTCAAACAACAGGAAGAATAGCTGTGTTCTTGGCAGACCTGCCTTAACCAGATGCTGTGGGGAGGAAAACACTGTAAATGTGTGATCTCAAGAGCGCCTCTTAATAGACAAGAGTGTGAGGTAAGTTGCTAATATTTTGTACTTCCAGTTTTGTAAGATTCAGATATTTCTATATGATCCTGAAAAGCTTTAAGAAGATGTAAAATATTTATATCCACCACATTTAGAATAACGAATAAAAGAATATAGTTAAATTTGTCGTTTTTTGATATCCTGCTAGGTAATGCAGCTACTATAAAGATGCTGACAGACCCCGTGGAGGTGGTAAAAGTTGTTTTATTTTCTTACTGCAGTGACAGCTACAAGGAACAACTTGTGCTTCAAAGCCTTCCAATTACTGGAATCTGGTTTTCTACCTTAGGTGTAGCAAATTCAAACAGTTTGGGCGTCTGCCTCCCCGTGTCTTTTGTTTTTATGAGGAGGACGAGATGCCGTGTGATTTTACAGGGTGTGACAGGGGTCACGCTGTGAATGATCTTCCCACACTCAAGAGCTTTTATGAGTCCCTTTAATGAAGATGTGCAAGGATCTGGCTACGTGAAACAAACATCATATTTCATCTCTGATCATCTGTGAGTATCTGCTTCATACTCAACATTGTTATTTCTCATTTACAGCACAGTTTCTGCTTTTCACACCCTTATGTGGTAACAGTAATTGGATTTTACTTTTGGTTTTTTTAGACAAATCAACCTTGGTTCCATGAATAATAACAGTCATCATGCACAGCACAGTTGCACCAAACACAGGGCATGCATTAGATAACCTTAACTCAGCCTCTCTGCAAACGGCTTCCTGTGTGTGTGCGGAGGCACTGGGGGGGTTTCTCGTGAAGATATCACTGGTTGGTCACACACAGGAAACCAAGATGCTTTCCAGGGTTGAACCAAAACGCCGCTGAAAAAAAAAAAACCAGACTTCTAAGACAAACAAGTGTCATCTTGACTTAAACTGCACCTTGCACAAAGGGAAAAAAAAATAGACTCACTCTCAGCTAAAGCTGCTCAGGAACCACTTGAAGCCACGCTATGATTACACGACTCCTTTTAAAACACAAATAGGTGTCGGGCTTCTGGCTGAACAGCTACATTTTTACTACACCCTGAACACAGACGCACAGACCTTGGGAAAGTAAAACAAAATATTAAAAAAATGCTGCCACCGTCACAATGGCAATGAAAAGAAACTATGTCTGCTTTTTCTAAAATACCCCTAAACATACAATTAACATCAAACAACAGAAAATAATAGTTCTCTTTTAGCATCGCCATAAACAGGAGACTGCCAGCAGTCACAGCAGAAGAAAAGGGATGTTGTAAAGATACCAAAGTTGAGCAATAACGCTTCTCTGCCTGTGTAGCTGCTCTGGCCTCTGATCTCTGTCCTGGCTTCCCCTCTTCTCAACAACATATGGCTGTCAGTGTTAAGTCTCTGAGGAGGCATCTATTTGCCAATAGTTGAGACTTAAAATATTGCAAAAGTTGCTTGTCTTGTCAAGCACTTGCAACAGCGGGATTTGATAAATGCTTACACACAGTGTTATTGTAACAACCTTTTACTTCTCACTGACTAAACTGTTGTTGCCCCGCTACCTCTGCTGCTTATAATACTCTAAAATACTAGAGGCTGATGTGTTATTTCAATCTTAGATGTTTTTATTATCAAAGGGATAGAGCAGAGTGGATTTAAACAGGTGTCATGGTGGTGGTTTTAACTTGAGGTCCTTCAGGTCACTCGGTATTCTGCTTTCAAGTTGATCTCTCTTCGCTCCTGTCAGACATTTTAACACAACGCTATGGAGACTGGGGCCCACATGGTAGGGGTGTCATCCTTGCAACATTATCCCCTCTTATCAAGCCTTTCTTCTTCCGCCTTCTTTCTGTTTGATACTTCATGCCCTTGCTCCCACTCCAGTCTACTCTTCCTCCCCAGCCACCGCTCGCTGCGCCCGATCTCATCCTCCACCTCTGTGTCCTCCAACCACTTGACACCTTTTCAAATTCATCCCCATCAGTTGGCAGACGGCGTGCATTTCAACCGCAGGGCACAATGCAGCGATCCTCGTGAATCAATGGCAGATAAATCAATGCTATCTCTTTTTTCCATGCCTCTGCCGCCATCGATTTTTTTTTCCTGTTACTTTGCTGTTTGCGGAGTCTTGAACTTTGCTCAATTAAACTGAGTTGACTTTCAGGAACAAATTGTAACAGCGTAAGGCTTTCAGCTCTGAGACAGACATTAATGTTAGCTCCGGATGGGGAGTATAAGAGCTTTATTTATGAGATGCCCCATTCAAAGAGATGCTGCAGTGATTTCTACTGAAGCAGAACCTGGATTTACTGGTATTGTGAACCCTCTTTCAGATGTGGCATGCAAAAGGCTTGCCTTGATTTTAGGTCTTTCATTTTGAACCAGAGCTAATACCTAAAACAGAGACAAAGCAAATATCCTTTGATCATATTTACTAAGAAAGAGGGAGGCTCAATTAGCATGTGAATAACCCTTGCTTTGGTGTTTTAGATAAACGCTCATAGATTTCTTGGCAGGGGAAATATCTCATATGATTTCATGTCCAATCTCCAGGCTCTAGATCCTGTCACTGGGAGGGAATGATTTCAGGGAAATGCACAGACTCAGGCATATCATTTTGAAAACTACATTTAATATAGCCCACAGAAAATTATCCACTGTGATATTTCACTAGTCTCCCCCATAAATAATTCATTGTTTTTATGTGCCCTCATGCTGCCTTGGGGATTGGAACAGCTGAGTGTTTTCACAACGTATTTGTGTCCAATCTTCTGCGTATTGGACGTACTCTAATCAAACCACAGTAAACATGCCTTGAATGTTTGTTGAGTCATCTGCTTATCAGCTAATCAAATGGCTTATTTGCCTGCCTGCCTGCCCGACTGCCTCACTGGAGCACAGCACAGGCCTGCTTGAGTATTTTTCAATTAATTGTTCATCTGTTTGATTGACTGCGCAGCCACACAGTACGTGTGATATGAATGAACTCCACAAGTTTTAAATGTATGCTTTTTAGGTCCACTGCAGCAATAAGCAGGAGATCTGATTGAGACTGAGTAAGTCAGGCAACCCATTGTTCTGGAAAGTCTATATCGCTTTCTCTCTCTCACACACATTGCTTTATTATTTGACATGTAGGTGTAAGATCACATAAAAGATCCTGTGTGTACATACAGTATGTACCTGTTTTTCTGTGAAAGAACTAGCACAAAAGTGCAAGTCATAGAGAAAATTTCAAAGGCAGAAGCCAGGACAGCGACATGGAGCTGCCAGGGATTGGTGAGCAATCAGATAGGGCAGAATTGATGACCTGGCTCACGATGGATTTCTTGGAGCGGGCTGCCAGACCGAGGTAATACTTTCAGGCTCTTATCAGCACTGGCATAAGCTGAGTGCTGCATCACCCACTTCCCAGCGTCAGCTTATTATGAGAGTCCATGATGTGTGATTGCTTGTACTGCCTTTGTGTGTCCCAGGGTCTGTGTGCAGCGGACACAGTTGGCAAGAAGAGGAAAAATACTAAGGGCTTCTGTCAGAGTAAACTGTCCACTTCCCCACTGTTGTAATGACATTTTTTTTCTTTTTCTCTTCCCCCCTTTTTTTTCTTTTGGCAAAAATAGGTGTTTTGTGAAGTTTCCTGTGACTCATAAGCTTCTGGTGTCAGTGATGGAATTCTGCAAAGTTAAGCAGACAGTCACAGACATGTCATACTTTTTTAAAGATGTTCTTGCTGAAATGTGGGTAATTTAAAACAGGAAGCAACTGGAAATATGGCAATTTTGGTAGGAAAAAAGTGTCTTAATATATCATGTAGAAAACAGCAAGCTCCATGCTTCCCGGGCTGTTGACGATCAGAAAAGAAGAGAACTTTGGATGTTTAAAATGAATTTTAAAAGTTGTATTTTCTATATGTAACAGCTGTTCTATTGGATTTACAAAGCAATGGGGTTAAATAGCACTTGAAACGTTTACATTTATGAACAGTGTAGTAATTTTAGCACACTGATCACACTTAATTTTATTCAAGCTGCATAACAATACTTAATTTCAGCTACAGGGGGGCCTTCCTGCAGCTTGAGGTCATTGTTGCTCAAGGGCACTTTAGAGATGCCTTCGGGTTTGAGCCCAGGTTTTCCAATAAAGCTGTTAACCTTTGACTGCTGGGGGGGAATGGATGAAACCCTACAATAGATAAAAGAGTAATTAAGATATTAATATGAATTCTGCTATGTTAAATTTATAATCAAGTTTTCTTTATTATTATTATTTTTCTGCGTATAAACAACGTGGTTTCAGACGCCTAGACGCCGAGGATCTCTATGGTAACAGTCCTCAATTACCAATGATTGGCTAACCCGTGGGAATGTTTCTATTCCCTCAGTGCGGTGATTGGTCGGTGGGCGGTCTGTGCAGCCTGACAGTCTGCAGCGTTCCGGGTTATTGTCAGTCTCGGCAGCTCGGCAGAAGGGCAGGACCGCATCCCGGAGCTGCCAGAAGTAGCTAGCTCTTTATCCAGACGTAACCTTTTCCTGTTTGGTTAATATTACCAAAGAGAGCCTTTCGGGGCTTTGCCGTCAAGGTTACTCCACAGCCTCACCTGGAAATTTAAGTCTGAATCGAGAGGCAACACATCTCAGAGCGTCTGCCGACACCACGGATAAAGTGACGGACGGAGCAGAGCCTGCTCTCCGGGATTTTACATCGCATCGCATCAGTTTAGGATATTCAGGCAGCTACTTTGGCCCAGCCTTGATCTCTTTCAGGGTACCTTCACACAATATTGCCTAGATCAAAACATTTGAATGATACATTTCTCATAAGGTCGTCAAAATTGAGCAGGCGGACCACGAAACCCATGCGTAACAGCGGGGGGATTTTTTTTGGAATACTGCGTAGCCGCTAAACCTACCCAGTGTGTCGGTTAAGAGTTCTGCTATTTGGAGATATCTTCAAGCGAGAGGAAGATCAACCGGGACCCTGTACCTACTTTGATTCGGAGGCTAAACGTTGAAAACCCGAAGCACACTTGGTGCGCAATCCTTCTGAGGACGCTCTTGAAATTGCCGACCTGCGCTTTTGCCCTCGACAAAAATTGGCAGCCGAATCGAGAAAAAAAGGCAAAGCTTATTAACTTTGCATGCTAGAGGCTAGAGTGTGGAATCTAATTTGCAGGGTTACCGCTACATTTGCATACCGTCGGAAGACGAGGATAAACTTAATCAACATTTGACATCGACAAAGCAGCAGCTGGATTTTGGGGCAACAGAATGAATCCGTTTTAATTTGGACCGCAGAAGTATGAGGCAGATTGCTCAGTGAATGCTACGATCTGCATGGAGTTCTAGTGTACACTACGGAGCAATTTATGGTAAATATATTTTGCATGTCTGTCTCTCCCAGTCGTGTTCAGTCGATTCTGAATATTACGGGTCATTTATTTGTAACCATTATGGTAGTTTGTGTCAGAGCTTCGCTTCAATTTTTGGGGAGGATTGTCGCCGAAAAAGAGAAACGCCTGAAAATAATGAATGTTTATAAAATGCCCACCCTCCTTTCCCCCCAGGATGCTGCCCACACGGCTGATGATGTCTCGGATTTAAACCCTTTGTTTGACCCATAGGAAGTGTTGTAAAAATCGACTTGTTAGAGAGCCGCTACCGAATGGCTCGAGGAGCTGCTTTGATGTGTAATATTGGTCTTTTCAAGTATGGGTAGCAATTAAGTATATTGTCGAGGCCAGGCAGGCATCACAGACACGGGGATGTGTGGCACTGGAAGAGTTGCGGCTCAGAGCAAAAGGTGCGAATTTCTCATCTGTACGCCCCCGTGCGTCACCGCGCACGGGTAGGGTAACTACAGTGCCTGCTGCAATTAGAGATTTTCACCCTGGTGTGTTAATGATACACAATCTCTGTCTTTTTTTATTTTATTGTGTGCCTGTATAGTGTGACAGGCTTTCATAGAGAGACTCATAAAATTCACGAGCATGTGTGCCTAACGCTGTAAAAGTTTTCACTTTATGCTCGGTGATATGGATGATCCTCAGTGCTGCACTAAGGTCGGGAGACAATTTGTCATTGTCCCGTGAATTCCACAGCTCACGTGCCCTCTGCGGCCCCAGCCTCTGGTGCAGCCAGAGGAAGTCTGAAAATTTGACTCGACTGTGAATTAGCTGATAAAGTTTGGATTGTTTCCCGTGAACTTTGAGCCTCGCGGGTTGCTGTTGCTTTGCAATATTTAGCTCCATTGCTCGCATTGCACGTAAATGAGCCTCCACATTATGCTGACTGTGCAGTGAAAAAGCCACACACTGTATGTTTTATCGTTAGACTACAAGCATCCTCAAATTCTTATCTTCCAGTCATTCTCTCTCCAGCAGCCTTGCAGATAGGCAGCTCGCAGAATGTAATATGGGCCCCTACAGCAGGGCAGGCGCCCCCACAGTCAGGGCACCTGACATAGAGCCTTCCTGGCTGTATTGAATAAAACATCCAGTGATGTATGAGGCAGGAGCTGCACCCGAGGGGGCAGAACTGCCTCATTTACTTCCTCCACTCTGCGTCTATGACCTGCTGAGCAAATTGTGCTCATATTAGCTCTGCGGCTGCTCCTCACCTAAACAAATAGTCTCCCCAGCATAATGCTTGCCTTAACTCAACATGATGGTTGGACAAGGCAGGGGAGAGTGGAATGGCAGGGAAGCTTTAATATTTAGGTCACTGAATTACCTTTTTGAGATTGTAGTTGTTGTTCTGACTGCTTTTTTTGGCTTGCTTTTCGATTTTTCTTTTTTTGTAACACTGGAGCTTCAAGGGTCCCGCTGCCAGCTCAAGACTTTATCCACATTTCATTCCTCTCGCTTTCACCATATTTGCTTTTGCTCTGCTTTCTCTGCGTTGGTAGCTGACAAAAGGATATCGGTGCTTTGTGGGCTCAAAGTTAATTTCACGTGTTTTCCACATTATTTTTTACTTGATCATAAAATGAAAGGGGCGTAAGTCGCCAACTTGAGTAAAATGTAATCTCTTGTACTTAATTGAGCTGCCAACAGCTGGAAGGTAGTGAACATATTTAAGCAATGCGTTAACAAAAACACGCCAAAATAACCCTGAAATTTTATAAGTTTGGAACTCAAATAGCGTATCAGCTTGATTGATTGATTGCATTTGGGCTCCTTGCTGTATTCTTTGCTTATTAAAGTGCCTGCCTGGAGTGAATAAGCGAGCTCCACTCATGAATATCGTTAAAGTCGCTGAAGTTTAATTTCCTGTGCTGTGTATTAATCTTTTTTAATCCCTGCATGGTTTGATTGTCTCAACACCTACCCAGAGGCACCAAAACTCATTTTGACACTTAAGATGACTAAAATAGTAGATACAGATGTGTGTGTGTGTGTGTGTGTGTGTGTGTGTGTGTGTGTGTGTGTGTGTGTGTGTGTGTGTGTCTGTATATGAGAGAGAGCGAGAGCGAGCGTGTCCCTTACTCAAGATCTACTGACCCCTCAAGTGTCTAAGCTTATGTCCAGTCTTGTGTGGACTTCATTACTGAAAGTGCAAATTAAATCATTTTTTAAATAGCTTTTTTCCACAGAGTCCAATTATAGAATAATACACTTTAGATGAAAACAAACATTAAATTCATCTTCTTTTCCTGCCAAAGAAAAGAAAAGACAACAACTCTTACGTTAACTGATATCACAGGAAAGCACAAAGCTTCTTACCTGGAAACATCATCGGACCCTCAAAGCCACGTCAACAGCAGCTCATTAGGTACCTGATCAAAGTGTTTCATATCAGCGAAAGTCTATAACAGTTCTTGTTTTAACGCTTTTAACGCTTTTTCATGTTAAGCCAAACAACACAAATTTTGCCCTTTCTTGTTCTTTGCAGTTTTACTTGTTTTGATATAAACTCTGTTGTCCCTGTACAGAGATTTGTTTTGCACATCAGTACCTGGAACAGTAGTGACAGAACATGAAAAGGGAAACAGAAAACAAAAGCATTACGTGGAAGTGGCGCTAGAGAAACAGAGACACCTTTCAGCCACTCGGTGTGAACAAATACAGGTGAAAAGTGATGTCCAGTTTCCAGCAGACTTGGTGGCGTTGGTGGGACTTTGCAGGCAGGATTAATAAGAGTCCTTCTACTTAGCTATTTAGCACGTTTGTGTGCAGGTAGCACCCCCATACACTACTAGCTGTTAATGCTATCTAATCTATATCGCCCTTTTTTGTGACCATTATTATGACTATTTCAGCGCTTAAAGATTAACCTTCATGGTTATATTAGCTGTACTGAGGAAGTCAAATGAAATGAGTATTCTTCCCAGTGTGTCCACACTGTCATGGTTATAAATGCTGAACTACAGTAATCAAAAAATGAGAACAAGAAGAAGAAGAAGAAATACTCATTTTATCAACCATATACTCCATAATACAGTATATGGTAGGAGAAAAACCTCTTCATGCTGCTAGCCTTGTGAAAACGAATGAAATCACAGCACTTTATACCTAATGACATCAACACTTGTGCGAAATGTGATGCCAGAGTGAGATTCCATTTATACATCATAAAGCATTAAGTGAGACGTGGTAGTAAATTTTAAATACAGTGCAAGCTTCTTGGTTTTATAAACAGGCACTCTAGCGTTTAAATGAAAGTGTGATTTTGTGTGATGCAGAAGAACTACTCTAACATAAGTTACAGCAGTGTGATTGCGTGCACTCCTGTGTTTCTGGTAAGGGTGTCGGTTCTCTGCCCACTGATCATTTTCACTTATTTTTGTGAGTTTTACCTGCTCACTACTCTGCTCATGAGACCTTGGCAACTTCTCATCAGGGTTATCTGCAACCACTTAGCGCATGACGGACGGCAATGATCCTCCGACCTCCTCTCTCTTTTCCCCTCTCGCCCCTCCGTCAGGCAGAATGGAAGTCACGTCTCAGCAGGGCTCGAGGTTAATGTCTAGTCTTTCGTTTCTAAAGGTTAGGGACACCCAGCCCATTTTATTTATTTATTTTTTGTGCTTGTGCAATATCGTGAGCGGGAACTGTGCGGTTCAAACGTGGTTAATGAGTACAGTCATATGGCGAGCCAGAGTACTGTGCAGTTTATAGTTTGTTCCACAGCACAGGCAGTAAAGTGAGGGGTGGCATGCTCCTTGCAAAGAGTTCTTGGGGGGAAGAAGGAGAATAAAGCAAATCTGACAAGCTCTCCAACAGCGAATTTGCTCTCCTTAAAAACAATGCCGCTCTTGCCTTCCTCATGGTCACATTGATTTGTTCTGGGTGACAGTGCAGGCTGCTGTGAAATCACCCCAGCGCCATTGATCTCAAGGAGAAGAGGAGGAGAGGGAATGAAAGGCTGGCGACAGAGAGCAACATGGGAAAATCCACAGCGTGCCCTCCTCAACCTTAAACAGTAATAAAATGAAGGCCTTGGTTACTATCAGATCAGCCCCTGCTGTACTTCTTCAGCCACTGTATCGCAGTCTAGTCGGCGCTTTGATTTGTTTTGGAGGCCCCTACATGCTGTTTGATTTGCTATTGTGCCTCGCCATGTTTCATATTATCAGCTGAACTCTTTATTGCCACTGTTTTCCATGCCAGAAGCAAGGCTGTTTTTATCTCATGCAGGCCTCTGATTAATCTCTGCCTCTCTGCTGGTGTACTTTAATCTTGAATGGGAGATATCTGATTCTCCTCGGCTATTGAGGAAGATCAAACTTTAATGGAACAAGGAACTGCACATCATCCTAATCTCCATCTCTCCCTGCATTTTGGTTGACTGCTCTCCCTTGGGCTTTGTAGCTTTCTGCAGAAGCAGGAAATACATCAGACAGATAAGATGTTTTCTCTTCATGCTTTGGTAATTTATTCCCTGTTGACAATGGCCACCACTTTACATCTCTGCTGTTTGATTAGCTGGTTGAAGAAGCCGCGGGTAAAAACGTGGGGAATTGATTGACGCTTACAAATGGTTGTCCTGTATGACCTAAATGTGTGAAACTTTTCTAGAGGCTTTAATTGGGGTTTCTTCACAGTTCAGTCCATCCACAGCCAAATGTGCTAGCCCTCTCTCTATTTATTGACACGCCAGAGAAGGGGGGCATTCGTAGCCTGAGGAGAGATATGTCAGCTGCATGGATGTATCCAGGTTCAATGCTTTTGATTACGCCACAGTCATTTCAGGAATTAGCTATTGACCGCTTTCCTTTTTCGTTTTTTTCTTTTTTTTGTTTGGTCCGTTCTCTTCCTCCACCGTATCACTGAATAACGCTGTACATTATGCTGACCAGCATCCGGACTGCGACTGGCTCGGTGCATATTGTTGCAAATGGATAACACTTAAGGGGGTGTCACACCTCCCGCAGACGGCTTACGTCTGTGACAAAAAGAGGCTATTACCCAATTCTAAGGCGGTTGCTGTAAGGTAATGAAATTTCCACTGACTGGAGAAAACAATGTTGTCTGGTCTGCACTGTAATTGCAGAAGCCACCTCGCCATTTTCCCCGAGTTCAGCGTGAATGCAACACGATTTAATAAAACTCTGGAGATTTTTATCATTTATTGCCAGGCCTGGCAGCCGCATCAGGGAGAGTGAGCCGAGGCTTGCACAGATAAAACTCATTCAATTTACTTGTTGAATTTTAACCATGCGAGGCAGAGACCATTTGCAAAAGAGCCGCCATATGACCCGTAGGAGAATGTTTTTATAGGGATAATGCGGGTCGGCTATACTGTTAATATAAAACCACCATTCCTTTAATCTAAATGGCAGAGTACCCTGGAATTTCTGTCATTTTCTCTCCCGGTATTATTTGTGTCAAGAAAGGGTTGAAAATCCTTGGGATATTAGGCCCTGGGGCCAAAGAGCTTCTGTGTGCCTGCTTCCATTCACATACAAAAACACAGGAACATTGACATGAGGACATGTATGGACACACACACACATACACACACTCCTAGCCCTGTTTTATTACCTCCTGCCTGCTGCTGGAATTGCTTTCCTCCCTCGAGTGAGCCAGGCAAAGCCGGCTTTATTGTGTTAACCTATTTGTGTGTCAAGAGCGATTGCAGCGTTCTTTATCTCTGTTTGTATTCGGACGGGGAGACGGCAGAGAGAGAGTGAGGGAGCAAAGAAGAGGGAGAGCCAGAGAGAGTGAGTGGCAGAGGAAAGAAGGGGAAGGTGTGTGTGGAGGGGGCGAGGGGGGGTACACAGGAGCCAGGCAAGCCACCGGAGTTAGATGGATGGCCGGTCACCTCGCTCTCTACTCTGGAGGATAATGACTGGTTGCTTAGCAATGACCCACCCCCACCCACTTCCAGACTTGCATCCACAGTAATCACTTTTTTCCTCTAAAAGATTTCATATATAATTATAATGGGGCTTTTCATTTATTTAGCACAGTGGGGTGGAGGGTGTGAGCTGGAATTGGGGATTTTTGCGTGGTGGTGCTTATCGACTCCCGGCTTTTGTGCAATGTAAAATTGCACTTGTGTTCATGTGTGTTTGTAGGAAAGTGTTTGTATGTGCTTTTGCTGTTGGAGTTTGGCCTGGATTACGACTAGGCCAAAGCTATATTTCCTGCCGCTGTACAACCTTTGACTGACATAATGCCACACGGTAACGGTGCAGAGGCACAAACACACACACACACACACACACACACACACACACACACACACACACACACACACACACACACACACACACACACACACACACACTTTCATGTTTTCTGATGAGCGACCAGAAGCTATCAAGGGCTGCTTCATGTGAGCTCTTAGTTTTATTAACATTTTTTATTGAATTGAACAAATTGCTGACCTTTTACGGTATAATGAAAAAGTCTGGCCTGCTAAGGACAAATTCGAGCTTTGGCAGTGGTGACTGGCACCCGTCCCAGCTATTTAACTCATGATTTACAGTGTGTTTATTCAGCAGGTGACAACGTTTAATACAGTGGAGTGTTTCCCAACATTTCAGCTCTTTTTTTTTTCATCTGTTCTTTTTTTCAGATCTTAGTCTGAAGCAGTTCTGTTGTAATAGATACAGTCTACTTGCACTGTTCTCTTGCAGGTCTGAATTTAGGTTACTGGATTTTTAAGTGGCAGAATAAAGGTGTAATATCTGAACATGACCCCCAATTTAAGCTGCCTTTCATCACCAGCAGCCTCGGTGGTGGCACAAATTCCACAGTCCTTTAAATTATCTGCCAGTTATTCTCTCTGTTTCGGTTTCTTTCTTCTTTTTTTAATCTTTCCAGTTTTTTTCTTTCCTTTCCTCTTTCATGAGATAGTAAAAAAAAAAAAAATTTAATTTGAACATGCCTCTGAAGTTCATATTAAACTTTTACTTGTTTATGATGATAAAAAGTCACGGCTGCTTAAACAGACCTTGTGGATCAAATTAAATGCTTTGTCTTGCGCTCGCGTAGCCAGTTGGTGGTGTATTTGTTCATTTCTGGATTGACGTATTATATCTACACTTAAAAAAAAAAAAATCTGTTTTGTTATTGGAGCTTCTTTAAAGATCGTCAGCCGCGTCTGATATTTGCCCATCTGTGCTCTTTCTCCATATCCTCTTCGGTGCCATCTTTTCTTATCCGGGCTCATGCACCAATGCTAAAATTGACAGCTTCGTATGTCCTGGGAACTTCATACAGATAAACTAAACATACATCACTATCCTCCCCCTCCAATCTCAGTGCCATGCTTCTGTAGCTGCATCTATAGAACAGCTGTCCAGCTGTCACGGCAGCCCACCAGTCAGCCGCTCTCCAAGGCAACATCTGTAGAGACTGAACACACAAGGGCAGCCTGCCGTTCCCCGCTTGTCCCCGAAGACCGTGGAAGTGTGTCAGGCCTTTTGGCTACACATTACCGCTGACCACATCAACCGTATCACTGGGTTTTGATTGAATGTCATCTGCTTCTGTGCCACTTAAATGAGCTCTGCGAGGCTTCAAACTGTTGTATTTTTTTTTTCTTTGTCAGTGACTTACAGTGATCTGCCGCTGAAGCTTCCTGTTGTCACAACAGTAGTTAAAAACAAAACACGTGACTGTGCAGCCCAAAAAAACTGAAAAACGACTCCGCATTATTGTATCCATTAATAGTCATCTGCCTGTGTGTGTGTGTGTGCGTGTGTGCGTGCGTGCGTGCGTGCGTGCGTGTATGTGTAAACAAAATCCCAGCGAGCAAGGTGCAATGGCCTGGAACTGACGAGAACCCACTGGGAGAGTCTCTCCTTGATGTAGACCCCCCCATTCCCGCTTCCCCTCCTCATTCTCTGCCATCTTTCCCTCTTGGCATCAGAGCACGATGGCGAGGCGGGGGGGGGGGGGGACGGGACGCACAGAGCCATGTGAGTGGGGAGATGAACAGATCTGCGGTCCCCTCTGTCAGCCACAAACTAGGATCAGGGAGATCGTGTGGAACTCTCTCCTGGGATGAGCAAAGGGAAGAAGGGAGAAAACAGCTGTTAAGTGTTTTTCTCTCACTTCTTCACCAGCTCACTTGTGTTTTCCCTACTCTGTCATTTCCTCTAAGGCTGTCATTAGCTTCTGTTACACGGGTTTTAAATAACTTTTTGAACAGTTAGGGGCATTTGATAACAGTAGAGGTTCTGTGTATCTCTGTGTCTATTTGTGGTTATAGATGTGCCTTGTACGTTATGTGATTTGACCTCCAAGTATTGTTTTGTTTTGTTTTTTTAATTTAATTTTTTTAATGGGTTTGTCGCACAGAATGTAAATAAAAGATGGACATAGTCTCTGGGTCTGAAAAGTGAGGCCAATGCAGAGTTGCTCTAACTCTACGTTCTTTCTAATGGCCAGCAGGGGGCGACTTCTCGGGGTAGAAAAATAAGTCTGTTTGTATAAAAGTCTGTGGGTAAACAAACCGACTTCTCACTTGATCTGTGACCATGGTTAGCAGTTTTCCAGCTGTTTTTTGGTGTCAGTCGCTGGTTTCAAATCTTATTTATACAAGAAGATGTGAATTTTATACGTTACAGCTCCGTTAAACTTAGCGTGCTTTATCGTCACGTTTATGCTTTACGGTGGCCAGCAGTGTCCCTGGATTTTTCAGTCAGATCCACACCTTATATGTAATATCTGATTTCAAAAAAATGATATGGTCAGCATTTAGGGAGTGCACAAACCAGTGGCCTTGTTCATCTTTTTTATACAGTCTATGCTTATCGTCAGAGGTCGAAAATCCTTGAGACACACAGCCAATGCAAATGTACACATTTTGAAAGTGTGCTAATTGTTCCTATAGCTCTTCTGGAGTGTTTTAGGAACTATTAAGGATTTGATTTCTTTATCATCACTCTTGGTAGCTGGGGGCCTCTCAGGCATACTGTGCCTCTCCCCACAGACAGCTGCGGAGTCATACAGTCTGTGGGCGAAGTTTGATAGATCCTGTTTACTGGAGCTGAGAGAATGCCGGGGTATCTCAAATTAAGTGTCACTTAAAGCTTGTCATTTAGTCAGCTTTCCATTTTGTTCCCCCATCTCTAGTGGCAGCACTGTGCTGCCAATTGTAACAGGGATTGAGAGGAAGACATTTGGTGATTACACATTCTGTCATGATTGAGGGGTGAAGCCAGCAACTCGATGCAAAACCAAATTCCATATGGCTGCAGTGAAATCTCTGCACCCATAGTGAGTTACTCTGAAGCAGCCCCCGTCCTGATGACAGCGAAATCGCCTGCTCATGACTTATCGTTTTATCATTTAAATTTACCCCATTGATGCTCGCTGCTGTGATTGACAGCTGGGCTTGAAAGCCACAGCTATCTCAATTGAGCTCCAGCAGCCAGTTGGTAACCGTGACAATGGTCTCTCCTCTTTCCCTTGTTTTCACACATTTTCTGCTGTCACAGAAACCTCACTGATTGCTTCTCTGCCAAGACAGCATCCTATTAATCTTTTAAATAAGGGCCACAGCCCAGCAGTATTGTTTGTAGAAAACCAAGAGGACCTTGTGAGACCACACTGAAAAGGGAAAGGGGGCAACAGGGCTGAATCTGTCTCACTGTGGCAGGAAAGCCGAGCCTCCTTAAAACCTACAATATTAGAACTCTAATAGGTGCTGCGGAGATAGATGATACCGAGGTCTGAATATAGATAACGCTCTCTGGACCCACCTGATAACTCTGTGGGCTCTGTTGTCTTCTGCCTCTTTCAGCTTCGCTCTCCAGGTGCATTCTGTGCTTTCATCTACATTGTGGCACTCTGAATAAAAGCCTCTGTGTTTATGGCCATTTTCTTTTTCTATGCGCTTATTGATCCTTTTCAGCATGGTTGGAATAGTCTTTATTTTTTTCAATTCTGGGCTCAAATAGCATAACAGCAGCATATTCTGAAATGGCAAACCATTGATGCATTGTGATGTGACCTAGCGAAGGTAGAATAACAGTTCAGCCCTTTGTCCCAGTGTACTTGGCTGACAATTTGTTTGAAGGAGACACAAACATGAATGAAATTGTGGCCTCCTTGCGATGTATGTTTCTTGCGACCAAGAAAACGCTCTCTCTCACCTCTGTCTTCAAATGGCTTTCTGCACTCTGATTTCATGGACTTAGGCTTTTGTGTTTAATTAGGTGCGATTTGTGAACATTTCCCGAGTGATAGGAAGTCTTCTTTTTTTTTCTTTTTTTTGCACTTTCTTGTCAAGTGGATGTTAATGGAGAATTGCAGCAATGCTCTTGACACCCTCTGCTTTATAATGAGTTCCTTCCTGTGCAAAATGGCCCCATAAACCAAACCTTTCAAGGATGAGGAGCATGTGGCAGCAGTATTTTGGCTTCTCTCTCCCTCAGAAATGTTCATGCCATATAAAAGAGACTGAAATTGTGGGATCACTGTATACCTTTATTGTGTCTTTGTCTCTGCTCCGGTCATAGAAATCCAGCGAGGCAGTGCAACCTAGCTGACTAATTGACTTCCAGGTCAGAGCAACATAATAGCCAGAGTTCTGGTCAATGAAAATGGATATACTTTCCCCTGTAAAGCAAGCCACGAGTGCTTTGTTATGATCTGTGTGGTCATGCACCTGTGCATGCACGCACACATGAGCGATTCAGCATGTAGCTATTCATAGTTTTTCACCCTCTGTGGTTCACACAGTTAACTTGGTACATTTGAAAAGCACACACACACAAAACATTAATAAATTCAGAGCACTTTACTGTCACTATTTATATAAGCTTTAGTCTGGAACTTTGATCTTATGTGATGCTTCTGTGAAAAAATTGAGAGCTTGAACAATAAGGAATAGTTGAAGAGAAGTGTTTGCTTTTTAATTGTGTGCTTTCAAAACTAGAAAGATCTCTGACCCACTTTTGTAATACTTGACACAAACTTTAAAAGTATACACTTTAGCATTTTATGGAAAAAAATGTCTTCGGGGCACTTCAATCGTTTTCTTGCCTTTCTGTCTATAAAGCGTCATTGCACTAAGGTTTTTTTTTTTCTTTATTTCCGTTTCTCTTTTTGATCAAAAATGAGGTCCGCTTTTCTTTACGTGTGGCTGTGTTTGCACCGAGATGAGCGAGTATAAGTGCGAGTCCTTGGAATGTGTGTTAAACTGTAAGTCTGTGTTTTCTTCTGAACAGGCAAATGTGTGTGCATAGGGATGTCTTTTTGTTCTTGTTTGCAGGTTAAACACAAACACTGCTGTCCCAGATTCACACGCAATCCTCCTCCACCTGAGTCTGATCCCCGGGAACTTGGCGACTTGCACGTAGCCGCGAGCCTCCTCCCCTCTGTCCGTTACCCCAAAAGATTCTCAGTTCCTCCAGTTTCAAAGCGCTCGCATAGCTCAACTGTGTCGAAGCACGCCCCTCCTCCCTGACCCCTCCTCCTGGAGACGGCACTCTTGACCTGCTGCCCCATTGTTTCCAGCGGGGATGGATGGGGAGCCGCCTCTGCTGCCGCGATCCTTCACTCAATAGCGGCTCCATCTGTTGACTGCGTGACTCTGGGTTACAAGCGGGGATTTTGCTCTGTCTGTGAAGGGTGTGAACAGAGCTATCTCAGGGGGGCTTCCTGAATGGAGTTTTAAAACTGCAGACGAAGGGTGTTGTGATGCCTCTCACAACCCCACCCTTCTCCCCTTCACCTCTCCACCCATCGTCAGCCCAACACAGCCAGCTGGGTGTGTGCAGGATGAGAGGCCTTCATTGTGCCTGTTCACAGGCCCCAAGGCAACAGGGTCACCTTGTCCCCAAACAAATGCTGCCCTCAGTGGGATTATTGGCACTGTTCGTCTGTGTTTCCGTGTGTGTGTGTGTGTGTGTGTGTGTGTGTGTGTGTGTGTGTGTGTGCTTGCATGTAAAGGGGGAGTAGGTATTTAAGTAAAAGAATGCGTCATCAGGAAGAGGGCAAAGGCCTTGGCTATGAGCACATTTATCTAACATCTCTGCCTTTCACATCAAGACCTATTCAGTGCAACCCGTCTGCATCAGGTTTTCAAAGGACATCACCGATAAAGAAACACTCTGGGCTGCTTTGCTGCTCTCAGTGCACTCCGTAGACCAACAAAGCTGCTCATGTAATGTTCTGCTTCTCTTGTATATTCAGCTTAGAGAGACAGAATATATATATTTTTTAAAAAGGTTTGGAAACATGAAATGGTGGTAGAGTACTGCTTTGGGCTTTCGGGCATGGTCTGTTCTGCAGTTCATCCTCTTTAAGGGAGGGTATTTGTGAACAAAAACGAAATGTGTGGCTGTTTTGACAGCTGGTTCACCTTCGGTAATTAATGGTGAAATTGCATTCTGCCAGACGTTTGTGCTGAGGTCTTCTGTCTTTCTGTGTGGGAGTTGTTATTTGGCATTTCCACTTAAGTGAAAGAGGAAATGCCCGGTGGGATCCTCTTCTTTCTCCTGAAGAAAATTCTCATTAGCTTAAAAAAAAATTCCTTCTGGATGTGTGTTGTTTTTTTTTTTTTTAAGTCTTTTATTACAATACAGGTCCAATCATAGTATTTGTCACATCTATGCATTCTGTAAGGTTCTTCTCTGTTGACTTGCAGTTTGGTTCAGTTAACTCTTTCTTTTGCCCCTATCACACAGGGACAAAAAAAAGTACTGAAGTACTCAAAAAGTTCTGAAGAAACACAGCCAAGCATCTTCCCCCCTCTCTTCCTGTTCTTTTCCTTGTCACAGAGCCACAGATCAGCTTCATCACCTAGAGCCCTCAGGTAACACAGCATGTCCTTAACACACCTTTACTTCAGTTAAGATGATTAAAGCAGCAGAGTCCCTCTCCTCGTGCTTTCTACGCATGTGTTACACTCCCAGACTTCCCCTCGCAGAAGACAAAGTGAGCAACAGTATCAGACTGAGAAGCGCGCGGGTGGTTCGGGCATGGAGCCCCCTCAACCAGAAGAGACGGAACTAAAGGAGGGGGGGTTGTCGAGTGGAATGAGTGGAGGTGGAAAAGTGCAGTGACAGCAGAACGAATAAATTGAAAAATTCTCTCATTGTAAATTGTCTATTGCTCGTGACAAACGATCTGATAGGCGAGCGGCCCGGGTTTCCGACGCATCCGTCCCAATAGAGCTGTGAATAACTGGTCTATCTCCACACTGCTTAGCACTGGCCCCTCACTTAATAATTCATACAGTGTGAAATATTTCCCCAGTACAGATATGCCAAAGAGCTGCCGCTAGCATGCGGGGGCGGTGAGGAGGGTGTCCCTGTGGTGCTAATTTGGGGACTGGTGACGTGCATAGATTTCTAAGGGGGCTTTAGTTTGGAGGCGATGCCTCAGACACATTTGCTCTCCTGTATGCTCTGTCTGCTATTGGAAGGAGCCGAGCTAGAGATGTAGAGAGTGAGAGAGTGCAGATGACATTTAACTTGTGGCTGATCTGCCTGCGACGAGGAACAGAGAGGGGAAATACATTTCCATTTACGCTGACTGAACACAGTTATCAGTGACTGTGGGGACAAAGGGAGGTTGTAAACCTGCTAAGTAGTTTTTGCTGTTTGCCCTGGTGAGTGTTGTGGTCACATCTTTGGCAGCAGGTGTCTGTGGACACCTGGTTCATGTCTCCAGTTTCCTTCAGGTGACTCCTCCTGCCTCAGGCTGCTTCAGGAGCTCAGCAGCCAAGAGTATCTCTCGTGGTCCCTGACCTTATTGTGCCCTTCCCTCAGAGGTCGCGCCATCGTATTCACAGCGACAGTGAAACCAAAGCTGTAAAAGCCTCGCTCACATGCACGCTGAGATGTGTGTGCAGATGTGTGCTTGCATGGGATAGTGTCATATAGCCATGTGCGTCACTTTTTGTGCAACAGTGTTTTGTGGTTTCGTCTAACTCGTTCTGCAGCTTAGGCCTGTACAAACTGGGTTTTTATGGTCCGCATTCAGGCCCTGATACCAATTATGCAAACTATTAAAAATTTAAGGAGGACAGTCTTTTATAATTTAATCCTAAAGTAATAGATTCTATTAAAAATGCATGAGAGGAGCTTTATAGATGGAGCTAGAATTAGTGTCTATCAAAGACTCCAGTCAAGGATGCAGGGGGAATGGGCAGCAGGAGTGGTGGTATTGCCTCATTATTCAAATAGGATATGATTACCATAGAGCAGGAGTCCCTCAGAGCTGAAGCAGAGCTCTCTGGCTACTGTGATCACTAACAGGAGGAGTCCAGCTCCTCGATGGGGGTCGCTGCTTTTCTGGCTAAATGAAAGCGGTTTTAGATTTCCTGTTTTAACTTTCACAAATGAAATTTGACCTTGTTAACTCGAGTGTACTGCCACCGAAATACTTTTCATCTTATTGGGTGCCTTCACCCTGTTGATTCACTTCAGATTGTTTCTTGTCTGTACTGAAAGCATACAAAAGGTATTCAAGCATAAAAACAAGAAAGCTACAGGGTTGTAGCTCATCTTCACTAGAGACAATGAAATCTTATGCAATGCAGTTCAGCAGCTCCACCCTTAAGTCTACTTTTACACTTTTTTGAGGTAGCCCAACACCTGAGCTAGACTACATTTTAAAGTGTTCCTTATATGCTTTCAGCCCGGTTAATGTGAGGGGTGCAACATAATAGAGTCTCCAGACAAATTTATGGCGGAGCTGTTGCATTAGATTTCACAGGTGTACCTAATAAAGTTTCTGCTGAGTGTAATAAAGCTTTTATTGTTGCTTATACTCCTTTGTTTACCCTGCAGAGCCTCCTAAACAGCAAACTAAAGAATTATCAGTTTGTGTTTTGTTTCTTGTTTTTTTTTTTTTTTTGTTAAATTTTTAAAAGAAGGAAGCCACATTTGCAGCGTTGAATTTTTCAGGGCTAAATTTCCCCTTGTTTTATAATGCGCCTCGTACTACCCCGGCAGTGCAGCGAGCTCAATCGTTTTCCTGCATCATCAGGTTTATGGAGTACAGATAGCGGTTGAATTTCACTCTGTTGTCATTGTGATTTGCTTCGATAATTACAGCCGGAGAACTGCAGCGGTTCGGATACGGTAACAGCCTCCCGAAAAGCTCAGTGGTTATTAATGTTCTCCAAGACGTGGATTGAAAAAGCCAATAAAAATTGGAATCCTCATGAAGCTTATATGGATTTTAAGTTCTGCCTCAGAGGTAAATTCCTCGCCTTTCTGATGTAATGGTTGCCTGTTTATGGAATAAATCCAACTGGCTTAATCGATCATCTCCGTGGAAAGGTCAAGTGGAGAAGCTGTGGTGTTTGAAGTGCTTATATCCCATGGAGGAGTGCCAGAAATGTGACACCTCCTTATGAGTGGGTGGTGGTGTGCAGATTAGTGACGGACAGGGTGGCCCAGGGGGATGATTTAGGGAGATTCAGCTCTAAATACTCTGTGTATATCAGAGAGAGAAACTATAAGCTGCCTTTCCCACAATCCCCATTTTCAACAGAAAAGCATATTAGTAGATTAAAAGAGAAATTTTGAAAAAGACTAGACTGAGAGAGAGACACAGAGAGAGAAAAGGAAACAAGGTGGCCACAGCTGGTGCTGAAAGGTGAACAAAAGTTTGGTTTTAACCTCCTGTCCACGCTTTTTGTTTAATGCTGCTTGAAGTTACCAGTTGGTTTCATCCCTCCACAGTCTAATCTAATCTGGAGTGGGTGGCTGTGGGCAGCATCTGTGCTCCAAGTTGAAATAGGGCTTTCTCACTGCCTAATCCTCTATCCAGGGATCACTCAGTAGGGTGAAGACAATTACCAGCCTGCTTTCTCATGCTAATGGAATCTCTAACTAGATCTTACGGAAAGACGGGAAAAAATAGACGGAGGAAGAAGAGAAGCGGGGACAATGGCGCAGAAAGATGACCTAACTAAAATGGGTTTTTAGATTACCATTTAATTATTGATAGAGACCCAGTTGTAAGGCCTAAGGTCAGGATTTGGAAAGCATTTTCCAAGAAAGGAGACAGATTGGGACTCGATTCCGGTTTGTGCTAGGTCACAAAGTTGCTGAGACGGTACTGATGTCAGCGACATATCCGCAGCTCTGTGCCATAGTCTGGCTTTCACCCTTTTTATCACATGCCTCCAGCAAGGTGTCTGGAGTGGTTTTAAATTGCATTAATATGCAGGAATTTATAGATTGCCTCCCTTGGCATTTCTGCAGGGAGGGGAAGAGAGTATTACAGTCTCCATCTGCACTAATTACTGGGTCTTGGCAGTGTTACCTGTCTCTTGTGAAGGACAAACCACGGCACCAAGCAGTAACACAGAGAGCAGAAGGAGCTCATCTGCTGGGGAGTCTTCAAGAAGAGGGATGTCTCTGGGGCCTTTTTACTCTGATATGTTTGATGTGTTGGGAGCCTTGACTACCATAAAATAAAAAAAAATCTCTGCCAGCAGCATCAATAAACTAAATGACTTCGTCTAACTTCCTTCATCCAGAGCTGAGAGAGAAGAGCTAACAGGCTTTACACCTGATTGGAGCGATAGCTGCATGCTTGTGCAAACTGTTGTAGTTAAATATATCGCCTGTTAATCCTAGTGAAAACTTAAATGGGCTCTCTCCAGCGTGTCAGAAGAAGTCATGGCAGCTCAGGGAAAAATCTTAACAGATGTACAACAGTCGTGTTCTCGTTGAAGTGCAGTTCTAAAACCTGAAACAGAATGCAAGTGTTTGGTCTGCTAAATAAAATCACAGAGGCAGCGAAAGAAGTCAGAAGAAGTCAGCCTGCGTGCGTGCTGCTAACTCTGCCATCGGCTCATAGCACAATACTTTATTACTCTATTACTCTTGTTGAGCAAAGAGTCTAAATTTTTAAATCATTACAATCTGCTCACTCTGCCCGTTTCTTTAGCGGTGACACCAGCATCTTGCCTGTGAAAACAGCACAGGGATCAGTGCTTGGCACCTCAGGTTGCTCACTTACTCCCAGGTTGCCAACTTTCTGCATCAAACCTGCTTGCAGTGCTTCCTCAGCTTCCTGTGGGTTTCTCAGGTTTCTGTATTTGTTTGTCAGCCTGTCAGAAAGACTTCTTGGATCGCTGCTGCATGAACATCTTGCTGATGTTTGTGCCATCTGTGCCTTTAGCCAGCAGGTGATTACCAACCGCAGACTCACCTCCCACTCTGTCCAATTGGATTCCCTTTGCTGGCATGGTTGGGGCCAGCTTCAAGAGGGAAAAAGATGACAACAGCTGGATGGCACACATTATGGAGTAAAAGAGAGACTGCTGAGTCTCAGCGATATAAACTGCAATACGGAGAAAATATGTGGCGAAAACTGCCTGTTTCCTTTTCCAAACTAGCTGTGAGCACTCGTGTCATCCTCTCTTTTAAAGTCTTTAATATCCAGCAGAGCAAAAATGGCTTTGTCACACTTGAGATATATCAAATGAGATCAGTGTCAACATTTCAACGGTGCACTATTTGATTGCCTTGTGGGCTTCAAAACACGCTAATGTTATGCATGACTTAGTATTGGATCTGTGACACCCTCCAGTGAAAGACAGCGGAGTTGTCCTTTGGACCATGGGAATTGGGGTCACCTTAGGCCCTGCAGAGAGAGTGATATTTGGAGTCGGAGAAGAAATCACACTGTTTGAATTTAATTATATTCCATTGATTTATTGAACACCCATTAATAAGCATACATTCTGAGGCAGGGCCGTTTTGCATGAAGGTTCTCTCTCTCGCTCTTTCCCTCTCCGTCTTTCCTCTCGCCTGCTCACTCCATTTCATCATAAATTGACATAAGCCTTTCTTTGAAGTTCAGGAGCCAAGCAGAGGAATGACAGCACAACAAACAATGAACAAAACGCACAAAAGACAATGAACATTTGAATATTCAAGTGAGCCACTATAGGATGGTTAGAAAGGGGGAAAAAAGAGCCCTTGTTTTATTGTTGTTGTGTTAAGCCATGAATGGACCTGTCTGGGACAATAAAGGATTGTGTCACATTGGGATAAGAAATTTTGCAACATCAACAATGCTTTACAAACCGTGTGTAATAAGGTTTATGGAGGAAAACAGAAATCCCAGCATTAAAACCAAAAAGCACCAATCATTTTTTTTTTTTCACATATTGCTGAAGTTAGCGGGGAGGGAGCTGGTTTATATTTGGACATGCTTCCTGGGTTTTGCATGGAGAAGCATTCTGTTTGTTTGTTTTGGATTGATATGCAGTTTGAATGTGTGATTAAACTTTAGTTAATTAAAGATCATCCATTTCAGTTGCCCAGTGTTTTTCAGGATAAACTTTACAGCCGGCCTCTACATTGTTCGATAATCATTTAGCTGGGTCTGTGTGTGAAAGTGGTATGAAACAACAACTGATCCTTTTGCTTTGTAAAACAATATAACAAAAAACAACAAAGGGCTGAGACAATAAGAGGGGAACAGGATGTGTTTCCACTGTGGTTTGTCTGACAATCTTAAGCCACACTCTCATTGCTCAAAGTCCCCCACAGGCTTGAGCAGGAGCGCAGGGACTCTGTCATTTTGGAAGAGTACATTGGTTGAAATGAATGAGGGCAGGTTCCCCGTTGGCTATTAGTGCAAAGGACGCTTTTCTAAAGGCTAAAACAGTATTCTGCTTGTACTGTTGTTTACACAAAATAAACAAACCCTTCAATCAACACATAAACTCTTACTGTTTGATCAGTAAGAGCGGTCAGAAGTCGTTAAACTCAAATTATGCCCAAAATTACATTTCCCGTGTAGTAAAATGTTAAATTTAATAAAATCTGTTCAAATGAAATGTATCTGATTGGTATATATTCACATTTCCCTTAATGATTTATTATTTGAATACATTAACCTTTGATTAGATATATTTCAGTTACATTTTACTCAGAAATATTGCTTCATGTTTATTGAGGGTGAAGAAACTGTCTCAGCTCTCAGGCCTGTTGAAAACAAAACCGTTTCGCAAGTTGGCAGACTCTGTCAAGAACAATGTCCTTAACCCCTTGGTGCTCAAGGCCCCTTCACTGTCACATGTGATGTGAAGGTCATACTCATCGTGCTTGGCTTGCTGTAACAGCTCCGCGGTGATCACTTATTCTGTAGGTGTAAAAAGAGCAGTAATGTTAAGCCTTACATGACTAATGCTTTGGTAAGTCCCACCGAAAGCTGCACAGGTAATACCTCGGAGAACTGGAGACTGATTGCTTCCTAGTACTGCGGCGCACTATACATTGTTTTCCTCACTAGCTCGGATTGGCCGTGCTTTACAATGTTTCAGATATGTGGGGACATTTTTTATTTCGAAACCTTACAAGGCAGCGGAGCATGTTATGAACTCCGTGTGCAGGAACAGCTGCAGGTGCAAAGAGTGAGCCAACCTATGCGAGCTGGTCTGCTCGCGGCAACAAAAAATAAAAAATAAATAAATATAAGAATTAAATTCTTGATTAGAGAAGAATTCCCACTAGAAATAAGTCTAATTATCTGCCAGTACAGATACTTTAGCAAGGTTTCTTGAAACAAGAAAAAATGTAGGCTTCAGAAAAGTGAGAAATTTCTTGAGATTAGTGATATAACAATTCAAGTGAATACAAAGCACTGGCATGCATCCCAAGCACTGTATTAAGTCAAATAAATGTAAGATGAATGTCAGTTCTTTTATCGATGGTTACTTTCTTTTATGAGAGTGAAAATCTCTTGAAACCGGAGATATTCTCTGTGAGGTATAAGTGAAAAGCAACACATTATAGCAAGTGATCAGGGATCAAACCGCCAACCCTACAGTTAGTGAATAAATCTCTCTACAAGAGTTTAATTTACCATGTTGCAATCAATACAATGTTCCTGTCTTTAACGTGACAATTGTGGAGTGCATTATAGCGAAGAACAAAAGTTGTGAGGGGGGATCAATACCGTCCAACACTGCAACATGAATTATTGTCAGAATTATGGTAAGAAGTCCATCTATAAAATATCACCAGTGCAAACGGTACCTTCCTTTGAGCATTTGGTCTGTTGTTGATTATATTGTTTCAAATCTCATCTTTGAGTTGATGTATGTTTAAAGGCTAGTGGATCCTCTTATCCAGAAATGTTAAATATTTATGTTTTAAGATAAAACAACCTTGATGATTTTGTTAAAAATAGAAAATAATAACTATACTGGGTAAGGTTTTTGAGGGAGCGTGTTGCCTTTTGCAAATTAATGTGCTGATGTTGACACAACACCAGTATTTGGAATACTAATGTGACTTACCAAATCAAGTGTGATTATTAAGCAATTACTATGAGGGAGGCACAAAACAAGTTCTCGCAGCTAAAAACAGTCAGAAAAGACAAATGAAGCTTGATGTGCATGCAAAATGACTAAACGGGATTTGCCAAATAAGTCAGAAAAATAGACACATTCTTAAAAAGTCTTAATAATCTTTTACAGCCTGCTGTGTAATATTCTCAGAACAAGATCAAGAAGAATTTACAGCTTGATTATAAGATTGCAAGCCTTGGTTAGATCTCATACTTGGGCTCCAATCTTCCACAAAATAATTGACATTAAACCCAGCAAATGGGTAAACATTAACAACCTCTAGGCAGGTGTCTGTCAGTGAACCTTCCTAGAATAGGAGCACAAACTGGTGGAAACACTGCCTGACAAGTCAACTCGAACCACCTTCAGATTTTACTCTCGTATTCCAGTTCATTTGGAGAAATGAGAGTATTTGTAATATGTCCACTCATAACCGGTTTAGATGCTCCTTAGTCTGTCTGTACATACATTTACTATCTTCTGAACTTCTGTCTCTTTTCCTCTTTTTTAAACACTGGAGTTTAGTTGCCACGTAACAGCTCAATGCTTCGTGAGGCTGTTATTTAGCACTAATGAAACGTAGCTCAGCACAAAGATGCAGTAGTTGGCTGTGAAGTCAATTAGTCCTCATTGCTATTATAGGCTTGACATTAGTCTAGGCATGCGTGTTTTGATTAGAGATGACAGACGACTCGCTGCTATTGGACTGCCAGACATTCCTCACCCTTCATCCCATGGGCGAAGCTATTGAAGCTGACTGGAATATGGAAAGCTAACAGCTGAGTGTTTTTGCCAAGTTGCCCTTCATCTGCAGGGAAACCTCTTATAAATATGACTGCTCGGCATACAAGGCCGTATAAGCCCCAATAACTGTGACATGCTGCATTATATATATATAAGGCTCTGCTGCCAATATGTTATTCCAACACTGTATATCATGGCAATAATGCCCAAACTGTTGGCTTTTATACACAATGGCCTTTTGTTGTGCAGGTTATTTATCGTGCTGGTGTGAGGTTGTACAGAGCTGGTGGGTGAGTGCATCCAGGGGCTTGTATTGTTAGGGAATCAGTGGCTGTTGTTTGTGGAGCTGGGAGGGTTTGTTAACAATGCCTTTTTCATGTCCCAGAGTGCGTGCCTGTCGGCAAACGTCCCCTCAGAATTTTTGTTTGTGTGTGGTTTTGTTGTTGGTTTGTCTATGTGGATCAGGGTCGGCGAACATAACCCTCTCATTGTGTGCCACATCCAAATAGACCCTTTTTTTTTTTTTCTCGGATACATGTGAGCATTAGTGTGTGGGTGTTTGAATATACAGTATGAGTGCAAATAATTTAATGCTGGTGTGTGGAAAGTGCCGAGCCGAAAGGGGTTTACTGCCAGTCCTCCCTAATGGAGCCTTTCACTCTCCCTCCATTCATGTGACGGTATGGTGACGGAGAAGGGGGGAGCCAGGGATTAACGGGGTAGAGGCAGTGCCTTGTTAAAGAAAAAGAAAGGGTTTGAGTGTGTCGATTGGATTAACTTGTTTGGGCTTATTAAGAGGGGAGACACAGCAGCTTGTTAAAAGCACTGCATGGGGCGTCCCATAGTGAGACTGCAGGGTCACCATTCAATTAGGCTGAAGCCACGCCCCCCGCTTATTGTCGAGGCTGTCTGCCAGGCTCCCGAACCACTGCTGGGAGGGGAAATTTTCACTGGTGACGCTTAAGACGATTAACTGTAGAAGCTTGATGAGAAGTTTTCTGTAAACTGGTAATAACAGCAACAACAGCAACATTAACTAGAGCTGGAAAATAGTTTATTTTTCCCGCTAATACTGGCAAAACCTGAAATCAGCTTCTCGCAGATAGCGGTGCTGATGTTGTATCATATTACAAACCCTTATTTTGCAACACACTGAATACAAGAAAATTAACAAATAAGATACATCCAAGAATATAAATTTACTGTTTCAGGATTTATTAGTAAAACAATGATCATAATAATAATAACCCAGTGGGAATAAAATATTAAAACGAGAACAAAAAATTATGATAAATAAGCTTCTGTATATGGCTATCACTTACGACTTCACCTGTTTCTTCAGGGAAGGGAGCAAGCAGTTTCACTCTACACAGGTGAAGTGAAATAATAGAAGCAGAGTTGACAACAAGAAGTTATGTTGCTGTAAGTGCAATAAAAGCTTCCCAGCAAGTGTTACAGTGAACATAAGTGAGTGAGAGCGAGTGCGCTGCAGCTGAAGCGTAGTGTAGTAAACACTGGACAAAATAGAACTCGAATGATTGATTGGAGCCATTATGGCCGTAACCAGTGTAGCTTTTTGTCAGAATCGGGCTGATATCCAATCAATACATTGTTAATTATTCCAATCAATTGTTACAAGAAAGCGGTTACAGTTATAGGAGCTACGGACTAGTTTAGTTAGGTTTTGGATATGGCAGTCAAATCTGTTAATCACCCCAACAGCCAGATGTTAGCTTTCAGTCCTGATACGCGTGCCCTGTATTAATACAGAATGTTGCTGCTGGAGATGCAGACTGGCTTATATGAGTGTAAATCCTGTGATACTGATAAACTTTTCATATAGCAGTAAAAGCCAGAGTTTACAAATGATAAATGCTGTTTAAACACAAACAGCTGCAGAAGTGCGGTTCACATTTAATGCAAACGTATTTTAAACCAGCACCCATCTGATTACACACTAAGCCAACAGTTTAGGTTGGTCATGCATTTAATTTGGATAGTTTTTGCCGCTTGAGATATATTTTTAGAGCCATAAGTACCCGGTCCTGAGGGTACTTTAACTTTAATGTATTTATATTTATAACCAGATCAGCATTTTAGCACCAGCAAAGAAATAACCTTTGTCCATAAATAAACTTCTGAAAAAATGAACACTGCATGCCACCGGCACATAGAGCCAGCATGATAAGCACATTGCTGATCTTGATTTCTGATGGTACAGAAATCAAGATCAGCAACACCTGAAATACCGTGTTAAAATAACCGCTGGTTGTCAAGACTGATGAAAAGCGTAATGTGACAGCAGCAGCGTGATGAATCAGACGAGGACTCTAATCAGACTGCACATGTTGTCTCCAACATCGTTTCTCTACTTCAGACTAAAACACAGTCTGAGAGTTTTTAAATTAAAACAAAATCTCTGTTTTCAGTGCCCCCCAAAAAAAGGTAAAGTAGTGTAGATGTTTGGCAAAAAGCCACAAAAGTTTTACATTTTAATTTTAAGATGAAAACCTGTTAGTACGGACATGTCCTGGGTATCAGCTGCCTCACTCTCTCTTTCACCTGGAACATGTATACCTCAAAAAACACACACACACACCGTTCATTCATCCATGACCACCCTGTTACACCCCGCACTTGGCAGGATGCTTATCTGAGCAGACAGCTTTGGGCGCAGGGAGCCATCTCTTCTGATCTCCTCTGCAGTTTAAGAACCTTTTAACTAAGAAATAGCCCTCTGCCAAGCCCACCGCCTCTTGATTCCGGCTTATTCCCTCATCTCATGGGACTGATCTTCCGCCCCCATTGCAAACCCTGCAGCAGCGTTAGCAGAACGAGAAAGAGCCGATAGACATCCTGGCTTTTGAGATATCCCTGCACTGGTGTAATAGGAGACCTGTGAGTGGATTTGATGAGTGAGTGAAGTGCAGGTGGGTTTCTTTTTTGGGGGGGTGGGCGGGGGGGCAGTGAGTGTGTGTGCTCGCACACATTCTTCAGCAGCTCCATGGGGTTTGACCTCAGGAAGACAGGCTGTTTTTTTGGGCAGCTGGACGATGGATCACAGGGTTTTAGTTTGGAGATTATTTCCTGTCACTGATAGACATCTGCTAAGTAGTACAATAACCTAATGGGAGGAGATGAGGGGGAAAGGGGGACATGACAAACAAGCTGAAGACTTGCACCTTCTGCTTCTCTCTTAACGGCAATAATAGGGGAAAATTGGTTCTTGAAATTGAATTGAAAAAAAGAGGGTCTCTTTCAGCAAGTATAATGCCTCCGAATACATTTGGTGAGCAGCAAATGGAGAAAAATGGAGGGTAGTTAGACGATTGTCTTTTATTTCAGAGAGGGGAAAGCGGCAGTGGTATCCCCCGTTAAGACTAGCTTTTAGTCTCAATCTACACCATGTGTCCCTTTCCACTCTCTCAACCACTATCTTTGAACAAATGGACTGTGAGGATGGGCTTGTTGTGAAATTAGTATCCTCACAGCGAGGACACAGAGAAAGGATTATGTGAATAGCCAGTAATGAGCTCAAAGTGCCAGTGTGTTTAGGCCAGGCCTGCCTGTGTGTGAGAGGAAATGGCACTGCAAGCGACCTTTTTTTGCTCAAGCACCTGGCGAGACAGAGAGTGGCCCCTCTCTTCACTGCAAATGTGTGTGAGAGAGGAAGAGGGAGAGGAGTCTGCGGAGTCTAAAGATGCAGTTTACTCATATTTATTAGAGAGATGCATTTTTAGTGAACACCCTTTTCACACCGACAGGCTAAAAGAGTTGTTTTGTGCTGCTTCTAAAAGGCTTTAAAAATACATGTGACTGCGAGTGTTAAGTGCATTATACAAGCCTCGGGGTCTGAGGTCAAATGTAATTTCTTTAAAACTGTTTTATTTTTTATTTTTTTAAAAGGCTTTTTATGGGTGAAAGACTGCATTCTGGGCGGGGAGGATGCATTTAACACCTGTTTCTGATCATTGCCTATTCAAACCAGGGAAGTCATTCAGTGTTAATTACAGGCAGCTAGATGTGTTTGCGTATCGTAGTTCCTTTCTGCATTTTCCACCCTCACACTTCTAATCAAATTTTGCTTGAATCATTCGAAAAGCTAAATGGCTGTAGAACATTTGGATGCACTTCTTAAATCTCCTTTTTTTAAAAGGTAAAATATATGTGGGGGATTTCACAAGTTTATACAAATACACCTGTAAATAAAAATCTAAAGTTAATTACTGCCAAACTCAGAGGAAGGATTTTGTCTATAATTTTCCTCTTTTTCACCTAAACTGTGCCGGGGATGTTCTGTTTTAAGGCCAGATGATGTAGCACTGAAAAAGTAGGCAGTGAATTTGTATTTATGCATTTGGAAGTTATTGCCGCAGATATTCAATAAAAGTTACAAAATTTACTTTGTAAGTGTTTGTAAGTCATAACTTAGCCTGCTTTAGATGATGGTTTTTCACTTTGGTCAAATATTACAGGAACATTTGGTCATTTACAAAGCTTGATCTGTTTGGATTCTTCAATGACTGGTTTAATATTTTGACGATTTTCACTGGTGGTCTGTGTTTTGCTTTATTCTTTAAACGAGTGAGACAGGAGCCGGCGCTTTGCTGCCATTAATTTATCTTGTAATCATTGTAATTGCATTCTTTCATATTAAAATGATAATCTATAAAACTAAGTAATGGACTGATGGCAGGTGGCTAAATGTTCATTTAGTGATTCACTGAGAAAATAAATAACAGGGGACAAGCCTGTGACAGGCGCATGAGAAATCATTTTTCAATAATCTGCCACGCATCATGGCGGGAGACGCTGGCGCTGACAGCATAGATGAAATATTTGCCTCTGTTCTTTGTTTTAATATGGGAGGAGACCAGCCCAGATGGAAACAATAGTGTTTCATATTGATGCATTTTGGACAAGACATTCAAACACAGGCTGAGCTAAGATTAAGGCCACAATCCTTTTTATAGACACAGCCATTATCCATTGTAGGTGAGACTGGGCTGCAAAACTGTTCAATACAGCGAGAGCGTGTGGTTCCAGGAAATGAACGGTATCCGCTGAGTAAACAATAGTGAAGTGAATCTCGATCCTTATCATATAAAAACACTTCTGGAACCTCAGCGGTTTGCTTTAGCTGTTTTCATCGGGCCCATAAAACCAGTAGAAGTAATCAGTCATCATTGTGCCATGTGACACTCATAAGTTTCTAATGAATGATAACCTGTATCTACATAATATATGTAAAACTGTGTCCTGTGCTTTCCACTAGGACTAGGATGTGCTTTTTCAGAAGAAACTAGCAGCAACTGCTTCCCTGTTCCTGAGTGAAGGTGGCTGTGGGGGAAAAATGGAAGTGTAGAGCTGGAGATTTATGGCCTAGAGGGAGATTGATTAGTGCCGTCACTAGCCCTGATGTACGGTTGGCAGTCTCCCCCTCCCAGTCCATCGCATTTGCTCACACACACACATGCAACCATACGGTTCAACACACGGCTACACATACATGCAGACACCACTCAGTCCCCCCCAGGCCTTTCCTGACAGTCCCCCAGAGCTGTTGCATGTTAAGTTGTTGCAGGCAGACTGCTGTTTTCTCAGCATTCCCTTTTTTTTTTTCTTTTTTTTTTTAGCTGTCCATAGATAACGCCATCAATCACCACGTACACACTGGCCTGAAAAGAATGTGTCTCAGTGTGCCTGAGTATTGCTACTTTGTGTGTGAGCCCGTGTGTTTGTTTTGACGATGGTTTCATGGACAGGAGATGCGGTTGAATGGCTTTGTGGATGTGCTGTTTGAAGCTGCAGAGTGACTGGCCTGGACTGTGCTCTGAACCCGTGTCAACTGTGGTGCCCCGATGCAGGTGTGTGTTTATCATTCAACACACAGCTGAGGGGCAGGCAGCCGTAGGCATGCTTTACCAATTAAATCGTGAGTGAGAAACCTAGCCCATCTAGCCCAGAGCCAGTTCCCGCAGCCTTACGAGACACGGCCATGGAGCTGTGACCTCGAATCATCCTGCTTAATTCACTGCAATGTTCCTCTTTTTCTCTTTCTCTTGCTACTTTTCTACTCTAGGTTGGCCGCAGAACTCCCCCGGCTGTTGTACTGTGCCCACCTCGCCATGCTGGCCTGTTTGCAGAGGAGGCAAAACCCTCAACCCCAGCACCCAGTGTGTGCCAGCAAGACCCTGGAGCCACCACAAGCCCTTGGACGGAAATGTAAGTTAACAAAGAGAGGGTGCGATGGAGGTCAGGAGTTCTTGCCTGAAGCAGTGGAATGAGAACGACGTTTGTGTTTGATCTTCATGCTGAAGGACAGAAACTTGTTGTTAACCCTAACTGAGAAGTTACGAAAAATAGACTTTTCAGTTTCTGTTGTTGGCACTATTTTCTCTCAATACTCTGAGGAATTCTAAACAGTTTCATTCACTTTGCACTTAGACCTTGGAATGCTATGTTGTTTGGCTACTCATTGTGAGGGAGGCTGTTTAGCAGTGCTGATTGTGCAGTCGTGGCAACAGGGCCGAACAGACAGTGTTTAACGTGCCTCAGTGGCCCTGGGTGACCCTGAGGGTCTGTAAACATTTACAGTGTCTGGCCCTGGTTGTGCTGGACGCATGTAAAGTGTGACAGCTGCTCTGTTTGCTCCCGAGCACCACCCTCTGTCCACCCACAAAATGGTGTAAAGGGACAGAGATGAGCCAGGGCTGAAAACCGCTAAGAGTGCTGGCGAAACTAGCTCTAACCAGTTTGGGATTAGAGAGAGCTGCAGCGGTCAGGCCTCTGGAAGGTGAACTTCTCGTTAACTTTGCTGAAGCTTTGGATAAGCCCTTTTTGTCTGACAAGTGGAGGAAAGGTCTTTCCTGCTTATTTAACACTCCTAGACTCTTTATTGGCCTTTGTTTACATGGCAGGGCTACGAGCTACCTCAAGCTGATTAAAAGGGCTGGCGGATGGAGAGCAGGGGAGTACTAACCTTGCAGTTTTTACCCAAGCTTACAAAGGCTTAGTGAAAATAGAAGGATCTGGGCTTCTTCATCAGAGGAGCATTGTATCAAGCCTTTAACTATCCCTGTGAAAGGCTTGAAACTCTTGATTGGCGAAGAAATGAAGCACTGCCCAAATTCTTTTTCAGCTCCTCACTGTCCAATTAGCTACTCTTCAGCTCAACATCACTTTCCAAATTCCTCGTGCAGAGGAGAGAAGAATCATAAACAAAAAGGTGACTGTATAATATATGTACTCAGACTTTTTTTGTTGTTTTTTCTAGTCTGTGTGGATATGGAGGTGTACAGGTGTGCGTGAAACAGGGAGGAACAGAGAGATAAACAAAGCCTTGGGTGCATTTGGAAGGGTTAGCTCTTTAGATTAGTGAACCAACCACAAATCGCTAATGAGGTTTTAGAGAGAGAGGCACAGTGAAAGGGGGAGGGGGAAGGAGAAATTGTGAAAATAAAATTAGTGAAGGTAAAGATGAAGAGGAAGGGAGAGAAATGGAAGGAGTCTTCAGCAGTCTTCTTAATCGATTCCCTACTTCCAATTTTGCAGGATTAGCCCACTTCCTCTCAAGGTCCTTTATTGAAGAGCAGCCAGTGGGAGTCAGGACTCAAATCAATAGAGAAAAAGAACAGTCTCCAGCTTTCCCTTTGCCCTCCCTCTTGCTGACCCTTTCTGTCTAACTCTCCCTGTCACTCCCTCTCCTTCTCCACCTGTTAAACCCTTTGATTGAAGGACTACCGCAGTGACTGACTTGAGGTTCATAATGAGGATGTTTGAACATAATAACCTCCTTTCTGTCCTTGGACTGGAGGGAGGGGGTTAGGCAAGTGTTGGATTTCCACCATCGTGCAGCACTTGGCCTCAATAAGGCAATTGTTTGTCCGGGCCTAGAAAGGCTGCAGAAAAGCAGACAGTGGGTCTGGCTGCAGAAGTGGGCACACTCAGGTCACCATGCTGAGCAGGTCCCATGACTGATTGGTCGTGGCCCAGTTTGTGCCAGAATGGACAGGGTTTGTGGGTAAAATGACAGGGCTCTCAACAGGAAGCTGAATACAAGAATACACCCTTGAAATGGACAGTAAGTAAAAGTGCAGGAGGGGGATTACGTGGCAGCGAAGGTAGAGGTGAGCTCTGTCATTTGCATCTGCTTTCCTTTACACAAAAACCTGTCTGCATGTGTGTGTGTGTGTGTGTGTGTGTGTGTGTGTGTGTGTGTGTGTGTGTGTGTGTGTGTGTGTGTGTGTGTGTGTGTGTCAGAGAAAGTGGAGGTGGGGTGGCAGAGCATTGGGATAAGAGGGCGAAGAGGGTTTTAGAAAAAGCCCCTGCATGCAGATGCCGAGTGGCTGCACAGTTCATTGATGCGACTCCCATTGAATCCCATTAAAAATCCCTCATACCCTCAATAAAAAAGGACTTAACTGGCTCTACCATCAGCTGGAAGCGTTCAGATCGGCTCGCCAGACAATCAATTTCCCCCAAGCGCACAGAGCTTAGCAGGAGAAACAGGAGGCGGAGAGCGGGATGTTTCCATTATCACAGCCCGCTCTGTGTCTGTGCTCAGGAGGGTGGGGTGAGGTACTGTAGAGCGGGGAGAGAAAGGAGGCAGGAGCAGAGAGAGAGACGGGGAAAGACAGACAAGTAGAGAAGAGAGAGAGAGAGAAGCAGAAAGGGAGACAGAGAAGCTGGCTTTTCAAAAAGCTATTGACCGCCTGCCCTTAAAAATATCATATTGGATTAGCCTCACAGGGCAGCCTTTTGATAGTTTTTTCTTTGGCCGTAGAATTAAAAGGAGTGCGGAGCATTACTTGAATTATAAATCATAGGCACTTGCTTTCACTGCGCCCAAATTCCGCACATATGTGGCTGCACTCTCCAGCGCCAGCCCCTGTCATTTTTAATTAAATCCCCCCTTATGGGTGACATTTGTAGCTTGCCCCCTCCTTCGTCCTCCCCCTCCACGTCTATCTACCACTGCCCTATATGGAGACATGAAAGGCAGAGACGGCAGCGGAGCCAGGACCTCTCATCGTGTTGTGCCCCACAGAGAGGGCACCCATCCAGACAGATGAGAGAGAAAGGCCCTGCAGGGGGAGAGGGGTGAATGGATGCCACTGACCCTGGCCACCCTCAGCCGGCGGTGACCTCCCTCTCCACCCATCCCTTTCCTTGATCATCCTCGTCGTGATCCTTCGATGTGGTCCGGAAGGTCCAGGGAACACGGGTGAGCGTTAAAGCCCAGCTCTCGGAGGGGAACGGGAGGCGGACCAGTCCAGTGAACACTGAGATGGCTGGACAGGAGGCCCAGCAGCCCCCACCACTACCCTGCCTCCCCTCTTGCCCAGACAGCAATTACTCTGTCACATGTCAGCTAGAGAATAACAGGTCCAGAATCCTTCACTTGAGTGGTTGATGGGGGTATTTTTGCTGGCTATTTTCCAAAATAATATCTTTTCAAATTTCAGCAGGTTTTAATTTGTTTATTCATTCCTTAGCAGTTGCATTTGTGCCAGCATGACATTTTGTAATGATGCAGTTGTCAAAATGGGTGTGCATATTTGCACATTTTGTCCAGGCATGCTGTCAATACTACAGTACCCTTGTTAACCACACAGCTTACTGCCACTCCCATATTTGTCCAATGATTGGATCAGACTTTGGGCTAAACCTGGGTGTTCCCTTGTGTCTCTAACCTCAACAGGGCCTGGTTGCAACTCATGAGCACACAATGGTGATTTATAATTACTTTTGGTGTCACTGTACCTAAGCCTAATTAAAACAAAAATGATTTTCCTTTAAAGATGAACGCAATTCTACTTATGTCAAACACATAAAGCTACTTTTTTTAAATTATTATATAAAGCTAAAGCCACTCTTCAATCAACTGTTGTACAGCCCAGAATTTTTCTTGTAGCAGAGATGTGTACACACACATTTACACAAGCACACCTGCAACCATAACCCTGTGTGACACCACCCGGGAGGCCCGGGGGTGCCAATCAGCCAGGTGTAGATGAAAAATTCCCAGAAGGCTTGGTATCCCAGGTTCATGCTATGTCAGGCCAGGTTCGGCCCTCTTCCAGCTTGATCGACAGAGACAACCTGGCCTTGTCACATACAGCCTTAGGACATGACATAGAGGTACACCTGGGGATTGTAGTTTTCCTAATAGCCCCATGCTTTTGCAGGCAGAGCTGCCAAAGCCATTAGTTTTCTTTGCTTTTAGCTGCTTCTCTTCCTAAGCCACACTGCCATTGGGAGGGAAATATGCTCAGGTAATGACCTACTGCCACCTCTCCTCCACACTTGTCTGAGGCAGTACGAGACATAACAGTGGAATTAGCTGGCCGTATCAAATTGCACCACAATACTTCAACAACTACTATCCAAGGGGGAAAAGGGGGAGTTGGCAAGAAAGGGGAGGGAAGGGACTTTTTTAGTTGAATATTTAAACGTGGTCACTTGCGGCAGCAGAAATAACAGCCTTTACCCTGATTGCCTCAGTACCCTGGAGGTGGCGGGGGCTGGAGGGTGTAAAGCGAAACTGGGAAAAAAGGAATGGAGACTGCAAGGGAGAGCAAATCTGCATGCACTTGACCTTTTCCCGCTGATTGAACTACCTCATTTCTAACTCCCATTTGGAATTCCACAGAGGGTCCACAGAGACTGTCATTATTCCACTGTCTGCAGCAAGGAAGCAGAGGTCACGAGGTGTTTTTTACAGTGCAAGGTGATTGACAGCTATCCACGTCTTCCTCCATAACTCATCCTCGATTCCTATTTATGCAGTTTCATTTTGAGGAATCGCTGGCTTTGCATAGCTGCACTGATTGTGTAATTTGCACTTTTGTAATATTGCTAGATTGTGAAAAGCGGAGAATTTTGAGCCGCAGTTTATTTGAGAGAGTCGGCCATATGATATTAGTTGTACATATCTTACCTCATGCATACCACAGCCTCTTCTGTCGTGTTGGCGTCTGATTGCTGGCACACAGAGAATCATTTCCGGATGGTGGCATCCAGCAGAGCCATGCCTTCCCTCTGCCCTCTGCCTTCTGCTGTGAACACAGGGGGTGAAGCAATCTTATTGCCTTGAGAGGTGAGCTTGAGGAAAAGGGACTCTGGTGTAGTTTTGGTCGCAGCAGGACTTGGGTTCAAAAACAGGTTCCTTGTTCCAAAGCCTCCGAGCTGGCATTTGGGCGTCCCAGGTGCAAGGCATCGACACCCTCTGTCTTCGCCTGCCAGAAAGTGGGGGTGGATTGGAGGATCTGAGCGAGGGTACAGAGAGTGTCTGCAGTCTCTAGCTGTCCCACAGGAAATGATCGTGTCTTCATAAAGCTAAACCCAGCACAGCCTGGCTGTGAGAGGCGTTCAGGAGGTTTGGCACACTCCTGGCAGGATATTTTGTTTTTGAGCATGCACATCTTAACAAAACTTAAAATAAAAACAGAATTTTGGTCCAGTTTTTGGACTTTAGTGTGCGAGTTGGAAGAAAAGTTTGAATTTTTTCAACAGACTTCAAGCCATTAATTGCTCTATTTCTGTCCAGTCACTTCATCCAAATGAAAATACTACAGCAGATTTGAAAGTTTAAGTCAAGATATTATTATTTACACTCTTAAATTCTACTAAACTGGCAATATTTTGGACAAAAGTGTGCTCGTTGGAGGATTCAGCAGCATTTAGTTTTAAGTGAATTAGCCAACGCATTTTAACGTTGCTATTATAATAGCTATTATTGAGATTCACAGAGTACATTTTGATCAGTATGTTGTTGCACGAGTTCTTTGAAGGGTGTAAACATGATTAGAAAATGCACAAGAAGTCATGTGTGAGCAATTTGAAAGTAGCATTGTGTAGTTTTGGTTTGAACCAGCAATGAGCTTTTAATACCACTCCTGTCTTTGGTTTTTCTTTCTGCTTAAGCAGTGCAGAGGTTTTGGCAGAGAGAGCATGGGAGTGCAAACTGACCACAGCACAATAATCAAATCATTGCTCCACTGGGACATTTAACTGCAGTCTGCTGTTTGCTCATTCTAATGAAGCCCATTTTTGTCATTTTAGGATGTTCATATTTGAATATTTACTTACATAGTTAAAGATTTGAGGCCATGGTTTGACCCTAACGTTTTATCCTAGACCTCTTGCTACAACTTCCAAAACCTCTTCCATGGTTCCTTAAAGACTTTAGAGACTATCCCCAAGAATCAGTTTTCCCCTAACCAATCACAATTCAAAGGACAATCTGGAAACTCAGATTGTCAGATTGGCCTTCAAATGAAAGTGGCTTCTCAGGAAATTGATCATGGCAGTGACCAGATGGTGCCACTGATACAAATATACAGGTTTCATTTAGAGGAGTGCATTGAGTAAGAAACAAAACATTTACTTGCAAGAATACAACTCAAATTTGATATCAGTAATAGTTTGTACTGGACTATAGTCAGTTCTTTTTATACAATAAAAATGAATCTATTAAATAATAATGAATAAGAGCCATGGGTCTGCGAAGACCATACAGCAATCAGTATGTTGCTTCTACACTACCTGTTACATCATCTAATGGTGCTTTCACTTGCACTCAAACTGCTTGGTGAATCTCGCCAGCAAGATAGTGGGTGACGATCTACTCACAATGTTCTTGTAATACATTTGTATCTCATTTTCTCTGTTAACTTTAAGGTGTCATCGATCTAATTTACCACATAAACTATGTAACCTAATTTTGTCGCTTTGGTGACGGGGTTCCTTGACACAGTTGTGCATCATTCATGCCAATAAAGCATACTGAATTCAGTTGAACTGAACCTTAATACTTAAAACAAGTTTTTAAGTTTGACCACAGTCCCATAGTTGGATAAGATGGAGCCTTATTGATGAAAAATAAACATTAAAACATTCAGCTTTAAGCGATGGTTAACATTACAGAACATTGCATCTATTAAATCCTTCCTTCAAAAACTCCACTGACATTAAATCTTTTCCAAATTTTGATTAATCTTTTTGACAACGTTCTCATTTATGCATGTCCTTTCAATGGTTCTCTCCTCTCCTCTCCTCTCCTCTCCTCGGCATGTGTACTGCCTTGTTGTCTGTGCAGTGTTAAATATTAATTGGGAATCAGTGGAGGACTTGTCTCCTAAATGATAGAACAGAAGGGCCCAGGCTTGCCTCAGGCAGCCTGCAGGCGCCTTTCTTCTTCCATTTACCTGCAGGCCTGCGCACCAGCACTTCCTCCAGTCTGACAGGCCTGCCCAGGCCCCTCCAGCCTTCCTTCATCTCTCCATCTCTCTCCCGCTCTCTCTCCCTTACCTCCCCGTCTCCTCTGCTCTGTGCACTGGTTCCTTTTCTTATCTATGTATGTGCTTACGATCTTTACCTCTGGGTTTTTTCTTTTTTTTTACTCCAAAACTGTGTGTGTGTGTTGTTGCTGTGTCCATTTGCGTTTGTGCATGACTCTGAATGCTGCTGGCTCTTTGCTGTACATGTAGCCCTTTGAGAAAATGGTGTCACAGCGTGGCATATTCTCTTAAAGACAGAACAAGGAGGGCCTGACATAAATCTTTCAGGTCAGGTTTTTAGCTTGTTGGGTTTTTTTTCTTGGCTCTGTGTCCCGCATTGCTCTCTGGCTCATCGCTGAATGGTTTAATCTCTGTTTCCTCTTCCTGATGTCTCCCCGTAACGGGCCTCATAGTTTGTCTTTCTGTCTTCCGTGAGCTGTGCTTTGTTCCTCTCTATCAGCCTTGTCATCTGGAGAGGTGTACCAAGACAAAACAAAACAACTGGAGCCGTCTGCTTCTTTGTTGCGCTGGCTGGCTCTAACTTGTGGATGACCCTTTTGGATGGAGTTAATTAAGCTGTCGAGATTTGTTTTGGAAATCAAACCAGTTTGACCTGCTGTTTTATTCTCCCTCTCTATCTGTTTTCAGCAGAGCACAGCTTTTCACAAGGTTCACTGAAGGTACACTGTGAAGCGGCAGGGCTGAATGTAAAATGGGAAGAACCTGGGGAAGGAAGGAGGAGAGGGCAGCAGAGAGGAATGGATGTAAATGGAGGAGAGTAGGAGGTGGAGTTGACTTTGATGCCATAGGAATGAGTTCACAGGCTCATGAGCACAGGCCTAATCGCACATGACAATATCGGCTGGTGTGCCAGTCGCAGCACATAACCACCCCGCTGCTTGTGCTGACTCGGGGTATTTGCTGATAAAGCTCTGCTTTCTAGACCATGCTGTATGCACAATGAGGGTGGCCCAGGCAGGCCTGAGGGCTGGCTCATCACAGAACCCGCTTCTATACAGAACCGTGCTCTCAACTAAGCCCTTTGGCAGGCCTTGATTATTAAACAGAAAGCAATTTTTGCGATGAATATAGTTATTTTTTCCATTAATCTATTATGTTGCCCATCCAGCCCCATAAATTATTGCAAATGGAAAGAGCCTGGTGAAACTTGTGCCTGAAATGACGCTGTGGCTGTGAGCAGCTCTCTTCACAGTGTGAAATATTCAGGACGGTTATTTTTCCATTGAAATACCTTTTTTTTTTTTTTTGGTGTTGGCTGTCATGGGAACAAACATGGAGCTTGTTCTTTTTGTTTGGCCGGTTTTTTTTATTTTATTTATTTTGTTGTTGTTGTTGTTGTTTATGAAATTCAGCGTGTAGTGTGAGGTAAACATGTTGCCCCAGTTTTTCTGTTTGTTTGGTGCACGGGTGTCCTACAAAAGGCCTGACACGGCTGCTGCTGGCCTGCATTCCTTTGCGGCTCAAAGAGGACTAAACTACCCACTGGTGTTGTGTTGACCAGACTCTCAGCTAGATCATTAGTAATTAACATGCGCAGTGATCTCCTGAATTAAAGGGAGGCTCATCTGCTTAGTTCCCTTTCATGCACATTAAGATATCTTCCCCTAGACTTTAAGGCTCCTGCCTAAATAGCTTGTCATATTGTAAGATATTTCAGAAAGGTCAGTGTTGATAATAATGTCTTAATTCCTTTGAGAGGCAGCAGGTCTGCTCTAGTGCTGCCAGTGGTGTTAATGGGGCAGGAATGCAGGGCGAGTGCTTTCCCACGCTGTTAGTTTTCTTCTGCTGGGTGCGTTTGAGATGAGGCTCTGGGCCGGCAAGGCTCTGCTAATGCAGCCAGAGTGCAGACAAATGGAAAGTGACACTTGTGTGTGTAGAATGGTATTTGTGGTGACGCTTTGACTACAGATAATAAAGTGTTCGCCCTGAGGTGATTTCGCCCGGCAAGCACCCCAGATGAAACTCACTTACTCAGAGAGGGAGACAGAAGAGACTGAGAGGGGGATGAAGAGACAGAGGAGACGGAGAGGAGGATGAAAAGACAGAGAGGGGGATGAAGCGTGAGAGGAGCACAAAGAAATAAAAAGGATGGGGAAAAAAGAGAGAAAGCAGTGAAAAAAAGATCCAGAGACATGCAGAGGGAGAGTCAATGTTTTTTTATGGGTCAGAGGGCAACGCTATTATTTCAGAGAGTGGTGGGTTTTAGAGGTCAACACACTCAGGCTGAGAGTTGTCCTTTTTCTTCAGACTAAATTGTGTTTATTCACCTGTTTGGTGGTTTTTAATAAGAAATCAATTAGCTTGCAGCTAATTCTGATTTATGGATTTTATTGATGAATTGCTATTGATGTTATTAAAGAGAAAAAACATCAGGTTCATCAGGAGGGTAAAATATTAGAATTAGTTGTTAGTGGGATCTGTGTGTGTGTGTCTGGCTGGCAGGCCATGTGTACAGAGGAGTCCTTCAGGATCAATCAGTTCTCAGTAATTTCCCCTACAGCCCATAAAAGCCAGGTCTGTCTAGAAGGAGCATGAGGCTGCCACATCAAACCAGCTAATTAATTTTCATAGCTGATTCAGTAACATCTGGCTTTGGAGATAAATTCTAATGAGAAAATGTAAACACGACAGTGTCCTGATGGTATAATATTTCACATTTCTTTGGTAGAAACCTTTATAATAGAAATCCAATTAGCAGTTTTGATTTGGACACGTTAGTCGCATATGTAAAACATTAAAAGACGTGTAATAACATGCAGACATTCGGAACAGAAAGTGAAAAACATTTCTGTTTTTCTGCTGCTCCTTTTCACTGTTATCCAGTACCTGTGGACCCCATCTCTGTATCAGCGTACTGTATTTACCGCACACGTGTGCCGCTTCACTGCAGGCTAACCAAATGACCTCATGCTGCAGTGAGGAGGAAGCCCAGATTAGTCTTTCAGTTTAGTATTTCTTCCATCTGCTTGTGTGGAAAATAGATAGATTAAATCTTGGATGAGATTGCCTTTAATGAAATGAAAGATTAAATGTGGGAGTTTTGTCCAAGTTTTGCTTAAATCTATTTTAACGATTAAATCCATTTTTGACATGGTGCCATGCCTGCGTGCCTGTGAAGGATCAGTGTGCAGATTGCTTTAACATTCTCATTATCCGCTTTGCTATTTGTGAAACATGTTGGCAGGTTAAAAGCCCAATATGCAGTGCAGTATGGTATCCCCTGTTGAAATATCTTGTCCAGCTACTGCTTTTATTTACATAGCAATTAATTTGATTAGAGAAATAATTTTCTTGTAAGTTTGTGTGCGATGTTTGATAAAGTGACGGCAACTGGAAACAAAAAGCTGCGTTAAATAAACCGGTTTTGATTCAACAAAGTTGTATTAAAAAAAAATCCAATCAATAAGTCATGAAGTATTTAGAAAAGAGTTATCTGGTGAGCACATTTTTGTTTCCACTGCCTCACAATATGCATTTGTTTGATGATTGTGATGACACAAGCAGCTGCTGAATTCAGACAGCTCTATCCTCTGAGAAATCATTGCAGTTTGATTTTTATCTTTGCAATTATAGATAGCAGAGGCCTGACAAATAATTGCCTGGATTTTTTTTTCCTTCCCTGTGTTGTTGCACAGAAAATCAACCTTGAGATGAACAGAGAGAGATGAGTGCTTGTAAAAAAAAAATGCTTTTTTGATATCAAGCAAGCAGCAGGGTTTCCTTTCCCCTCACGTGCACTTGAATTGATTAGTACTTTGGTTGAGGGCATATTCAACATGTCTGCCCCCCTGCAAGGCTGCTCTACCCTGTTGATCAGTGGCTCATACATGAGCTTCCTCCGCTCTCTCCCTCTCCTCAGGAAGCTCCTGTGGGGCACCGAGGCTTTGATTGACTGGCGGCTGAGTCCACAGGACGCCTCTATTATTATCATCTCTACCTCGGCAGAGGGGCGGGGGTCTATGTCCAGGGGGTCTGGCCGACAGCCCCTGCTTTGTGTGCCCGATAGTCAATTAGAGGCAGCGCTCTGCCGGAGACGAGTGGGATGCAGGGTTAATTGCAGAGGACCAAACAGCTGGCTCTATCAGGGCCCATTGTGTTTGCAGCAGTTGTCACGGCAATTGAGGCCTGGCTGTAATCGCTGACTAATCAGCCTTGTGCCAGATGACACCTCCATTAGCACAAGGCAGGTATTGTTCAGGACGTGAAGCTGCCTCTGGCTTTCCCCTGCCTGCCCATCCTTTTACAGCAAGTTAAGGGACGCTGATTCTATCTGCTAAGAGATAAACAATAGCCACAGGTCAAGGGTTCCTTCAAGGAACAATGCTGTTCAGCCTGCCCCGTGCTTGACAGGTCAAACCTTTTCCAAGCTGGGAGATTGTGATGTGAAGGATTTGAATTGCCATGAATTATTAATTTGAATAAATTTATTACAGTGAGATTAATGGCTGACTGTACATTAGTGCAGGAATGGGCTGCGAGAGTGTGGAAAAGGAGCATCCTGCCAGCCCAGTCCTCAAAAAGACAACCCAGATAAATGAAGAGCAAAGGCGTAGAAAAGAGGCCTAGCACACATGACTGCATATAGGTTTACGGTATATATGCTGAGTATTTCGAGGACGTGCTTTTACTTAATGTGGACTGTCTTTATGAGGGGAAATGGTTCCCAGCGAAAGTAGCGGGTGCTGAACTAAGACTGACCTCTCACTTTCTTTCATCTTCCTGGTCATCTCTGTTCCTGTAGTTTGCCCTAACCTCATCACAGGCTGCTCTGTTTGTTTGGCCGTAGTCAGAGTGTATTACACACTCGTTGTTCTGTGAAAACCTAATTGCAGTTCAACCAAATGGTCCTCTTCCTTCATCTAAACAAGCGCTCTTCTCCCCTGCTCACCAGTGTGCATGGTCAGAGGGGATCAAAGCGTGTGGTAAGTAGGGACGTAGACTTTGCAGGAGTGAGTGAGGAAATGCTGAGGGCTTTTTGATGTTTTGGAGCGTTTTCTCCGCTAATAAGAAGAAACTTCTCCAACCTGCTCATAATTTTAGAACACTTGGAACACTAATAAATGGGAGCAAGGGCATTTCAGGCAGTTCTCTCAGACTTTTTCCTCCGCTTATTCATTTAAAACTCTAATTAAAATGCAAAGCATTCTCGTGGTCCTCTGGATTTGGTGCTGCACTCTCGCACAGCCTCTGACTCCCTATCTCCTCTCCTTTTTTTTGCTCCTCTCCCCTGCTACCCCTCCTCTTTCCACCTCACCTAACTCCATGCTCTCATACTCTCTCTGTCTGCCTTTGCTTCTTGTGATCAACACAATTTGACCTCTCACTTGGAAGAAGTGCACAGAATTTAATGGATTTTTTACAGTCTAATCTAACCAGTTCCCTCTTTATTGCTGTTTTGTACCCAGTGGACCTCATCTTTACCAGGCCTCCCCCCTCTGCCGCCTCTTCCACCGTCACACCAAGAAAATTAGTTCATCAGAATTCAAAATGTACTGCTGGCTAATTAAAGGAGTGTTAATTGAGTGTTCAGAATTGGGTACCCCCTTCACCAAATGCACACAGACACACACACACACACAGCAATCACACAAAAAGCACACACGCAATCACAGTGACAGCACCGGGTACACCAAGGACGTTGCGCTTGGGGAGTTTCATGCCAATCAAAAATGGAGAGAAAGGAGAGTGCCCATCCTCCAAGTGAAATGGGATTTCTAGATCATATCATGGCCTATTGCAGCTCAGTTCAGCGCTGTGCTGCCATGTTATCCAATCCCTGCCTTGCTATCTCTGTCTGACCGCTGGAGAGTGGAGCACTGCACAGATAGCCCCTCTCTCACGGCGTGCATCGTGCTAATGAGGGGTGGCATTTAGAGATGTGCTGCTCTGACACATGGGCATTGTGTGCCAGGCACTGGGTGATTAAGGACGAAGGTCAGCCCATTAATTGCCTCCCTGCCATCTCCGCTCCCTGGCGCGTGATCTCTCAGTACTAATGCATGTGTTTGCCTGAGCTTTTATCTAATCTCCAATGCAGTTCAATCACACTATGCTTGGTTTGTTTACATTCCTTTCATGTGAAAGTTTTTTTTCCGCTCTTACTTCTTTTCAAAGCAGCGCTTGCCCAGGTTTTGCTGTTCATTTACTGTGAGCTATTTCATGTGCTTGTGAGTGCACATAGCCTCCTGCTCTCAGGAAGGGAAATAGCATATTCTTCCATCCCCAGGGGAAATAATTAATCCTTACAAGGCTGTCGCATGTTGAAATGAAGCGAGTGTGAAGCATTTAGCCCAGGAGGCATTGCAGGCTGTCGCCCGCACAGGCACCTGTTGTTGTCCCTGCCCTACATTTCATGAGAGAGCGCTGAGCAGAGGATAACAACATGCTCCACTGATGGCAAATGAGACACACAACTGCCGATGCAGGTGTGTGTATGCATGCGCATGTGCCTCCCCCCATTTTTTTTCCCTGTTTTTCTGCATGATGTTTGCATGCACGACCACGCTAGAGAGTGTGCACAGGTGCAGGAAACCCCCCCTCCCACCTTATGAGGAGGTAAGGGCTCGCACAAAGGAGGCAGTACTGGCGGCCTCAGAGGGTGTTTATCAGCCCGCACCATCTGTATGCTGCTGCTCATTGCTATGATCTACTGCAGCCTAAACCAATAAGTCACAGAGCGCCAGCCTAAAAAGAGACTCACTCCTTTAACCTCCATGTCCTCACTTATAGACTTACTGCTCTGGAGGAGAGAAATGTAGAGACCCCGCACATCAAACACACAGTGTGAATAACAATGTGTGTATGAGAGTGAAATATGCTCTGGTTTGTGGCCATACTTAGGCTACTGTAATCAACTTTGCTATAAAATTTTTACCGTGGAACTTTTTAAAGAGGAAGCCAGAATCAGAAGCATCCAGATGCTCATTTGCCTCCTCCTCCTCCTCTTCTTCCTTTATGCCCGTGGGTTCTAATAACCGGAAGCCTTTGTGGAGCTGAGATGGGTTTTGTAGGCCTGAAAGGCCTCTAATCCCTGTGGCCTGTGAAGTGTGAAACCCTTTGATGCCAGGTTGGTGTGCCAAAGGCTCTGCCTATTGACAAACAAGGGCCAAGCTGGGAAAAGACGGAGGGAGAAGGCTTTCTCCTCTCTCTCTCTCAGAAGAAATGCAGGCTCAGGCATGGAAAATATGGGCTCAGTCAGTGAGAAGGAATAGAATTAGCCACCCTTTAATGAATTTCCTGGCTGTTTTTATAGTTTTTTTCCTCATGTGGCAGTAATTAGGTGGAATGATGGGCATACTGCAGCTGGGGGCTTATAGGGGCGGCAGGGCACAGGCCCTTGATATGCCTGAAAGCCAAGTATCTTTCCTCATTTAGACCATGTGATGATCAAAGATGTTTTTTTGCCCTCATGTAAAGATGATCAGAAAAAATGCTGCCATTCCATTTGCATGTGGACCAGCAATGTGCTTTGAAATGAGCATGTTTTTTTCTTCTGAGCAAATAAGTCTTCTGTCAGTTTTCCTCTGCAAGTCAGAACATCAAAGCAAATGGCACTGCTGTCACCAGGGAAGCAGGGCTTTGCCTCAGTAAGGTTGGTTAGATCTTAGATAGGCTAGCCTGGCATACTCAGACAAGCCCATTAGAATGACACCCTAAATTAAAATTAAATAATTAATGTCAGCACTTTTTTTTTTCTTTCTTTTACAAATTTAAAGTCTAATTTGATGCTGTAGAGTTTCTGATCTGGAAAGCATGTTGCCTGTCGGATGAAACAACACGCGTATAATAGTTCAGGCACTAAATTTGGCTTGGAATATTCACAGTTTCTCCAGTCTGCTGTTAAATTCCCAATTTATTTCTTTTATGATATGGATCTTGTAGATTTAATCATTTTCACAGTTGGAGACCCATAGGGTTGTTGAAATGAACTCCCCATGCTTTCTGTAATGGGAGCAAAGAAATGAGAATTGTGACTACTTGGCTGTGGAGTCTCTTTAAAATGATTTTGCAATCGGAAAGCAAATGGAGTGAGTCCTAGTCACAGCCTGCACCCTGCAGACTGCCTTGGGTCGCCAGGACATTTGCTGACGGCACAGTTATGGCAGTTAAATTTTTGTGCATTTTGTTAGCTTTTGCATAAAAAAGTCATTTTTGAAGGGGTTGCAAGTCATTTGTGGCAGCTGATATATTGCTTGTAAATTGAGTTCTTTTCCCACCCCCATACCCTTTTTGTTGCACTGAGCTAAGTAGCCATGAAATTGCCTGAATAATGTTGTTTAAATCCAATCTCACTGCAGTGCCTCACCTCCGTGCCCAGCCCCCCCAAACAATGACACATGGTGGGGTTTTTAGAAATTGCATTTTTTCCTGTTTGCCACCTCAGT